>NC_133409.1:123975000-125225000 GCF_049350105.2 Macaca mulatta | reverse complement strand
AAATTATAGGAAAAATGTAAACCTTCTTGGAAGGCCAGGAGTTGTTGGAAAAGCTTCGAAATAAAATTTGGCTGAAGGCAGCTGAATTCTCTCAGGGCAGACAACAAGGAAGTGAAAGAGAATTGATCTAGATAAGTTAGTTTCCTTAGGCCTTGGAACCTGGCCTTTAATCATCCGCATGTAGGACTGCTGTCTGGGGGGTGGGGGCGGGCAGGGTGGCGACCATGTTAATTACCCCAAGTTCTGTTGACTCAAAGCCTTTGTCATTAAATCTGTACTAAATAAATGCCTGCAGCACAGGCTTGTTGGGGCTGCTGTGACTCTTCATGGCACCCTCCTCTGTGTCTATGAGCAGCCTGGTCCCCTAGTTGCAGGCCCAGGCAAAAAACCTGTGTCTGCATACATTTTTTCATCTGTCACTTAGCCAGAGTCTGCATCTGCAGGTCAGACCTGGCAGTTGGTGCCCTGTGTGAGGAACACTGCAACAGAGCACGATGGAACCCTCAAAGGTGAAGAGACGGCACAGTCAGAAAGTCACTAAGTCATTGGTGCCCTCTCAGGATTTCCAAGTTTGAGGGAATAGTTCAGGCCAGGGTTTCATCATGGGACAATAGTTATCAGTTCAACAGCAACAGTATATAAAAGTATTGAAATAGCTGCTTAAAGCTAGTGGAGCCTCAGTTTCACAGACTCAATTAAGGGACCTAATGCAAGCTGTTGTTTCCCGTAACCCATGGTTCCCAAAAGAAGGTATGCTAGACGTAGAGCTCTGGGAACAAGAGGGGAGGAATTTTAAACAACATCATGCACAAGGTCAGTGGGTCCCAGTAACATCTCTAACATTATGGGCTTTAGTTAGGGCTGCTTTGGTCCTGCTCTACACAGAAGAGCCTAAAAAGGGAAGGGAGGAGGAACCATCACCTACCTTACCACCTCCTCTTTCTCTCTCAGCCCCACCATTAATGGGCAGAAATACCAAAGAGGAAAGAGTTTTTTCCTGAGCCCCCTCCTCCAATAAATTGGAAAAAAGACAAGGGATATGCTACAGCTATGGGATCCTGACTTAAGCAAGCGTCATTAGAAGGGGAGCTCTTAGCCTGCCCAGTAATGCAAGATTGACAAGGCAATCAGGTGTATGAACCCATTTCTTTTGATGCTTATAAAGAGATAAGGAAAAAGCATTAGAAAAAATGGAGTCACTAGCCCATTTACGAAAGGGTTAATTGAGGTCACTCTGCAGACCTCTTTCTAATCATGGCCACTGTTATTCCTCCCCTACCCCTAACGTGGCTCTCTCAAAATCCTATTTGGGTAGAACAGTAGCCTTTAAAGGGAGAGAAATTACAAAGAGCTCATGAATTAGTTGAGGAGCAATTAAAAGCCAGCCATATAGAACCATCAAACAGCCCTTGGAAATCGCCCATTTTCATTCTCAAAAAATGGAGACTTTTTGCAGGACTTACAGGCTATCATGCTAATTTGCAACCTATGGAGCCCCTTCAACAGGGCCTCCCTTCCCCTGCAGCGATTCCTCAAGATTAGCCTATAGTCATTATTGACTTAAAAGACTGCTTTTATACTATTCCCCTTGCAGAACAGGACAGAGACAAATTTGTGTTTACAATACCAGCTATTGATAATGAAAGGCCAGGTTGCCGATTTCACTGGAAAATACTTCCTCAAAGAATGCTGAACAGTTCTACCATGTGTCAGTATCATGTGAATCAGCCTTTGCTCCCCAGTAAAAAAGAATTTCCTAGTTGCAAGATTATTCATTTATGGTTGATATTTTACTAGCAGCCCCAACTAAGCCAGTACTTTTAAGTTTATACGCCTCTGTCGTAAAGAATACACAGTTAAGAGGTTTAATCATATCACCTGAAAAAGTGCAAATGTCCTCTCCTTGGAAATATCTTGGATACATACTAACTTCCCAGTCAGTAAGACCTCAAAAGGTTAAATTAACTACTAGCAACTTACACACCTTAAATTATTATCAAAAATTACTAGGCGATATTAATTGACTTCACCCCACCTTGGGCATAACTACTGATAAGTTACAAAACCTGTTTTCTATCCTAAAGGGCAACATAGCCCTAGACTCTCAAGTATTTAACTCCTGCAGCAAAAAGGAAAATTAAGGAAATAGAGCAAGCTATTTCTCAGAGGCAGCTAGATCACATAGACCCAAAATATTCAGTTCAATTGTTTTTCCTATAAACATTCCCAACAGTATTAATAGGACAGATGGCCCCAGGGCTGTGCTTCCTAGAATGGATTTTTGCTCACATACCGGGACTAAAACTCTATCTCCATATATCCAGCTAGTTAGCAAAGTCATGTATTCTAGCTGCAGATGATACCATCAGTTGCTAGGTTATGACCCTGATGTCATCAGAATTCCTTTGAGTAAAAAGTAGTTTGAAGCAGTATTGCCCCTATCTCTAGATCTTCAAATAGCACTCTCTGATTACACAGGTCATATACAGCATGCCCTTCCTGCTGACAAACTAATTCAGTTCTTATCTCATACTCCTGTAGTTGTGCCTACAAAAGTAGTTCACTCCCCCATACCCAATGCTTTAATGCTTTTTACTGACAGCTCTGGTAAAAATGGAAAAGCGGCAGTTCGGTGGAAACCACATAATTCCCTCACTTGTTCTGGATTTACTAGCACTCAGCTAAGGTTGGAGCCTTAATATTGGCTCTGGAAACTTTTTCTGCTCAGCCCATCAATACCATTAGTGACTCTGCTTACTCTGTTTATTTACTGCAGAAACTTGAAACAGCCCTCATTAAGTCCACTCTTGAGTCCACCCTATGTGCACTTTTTCTTCAACTTCAGCAATTGCTAGGTTAACGTACACATCCTATTTTTATCACACATATTCAAGCCCACAGCTCACTGCCTGGACCCTTGGCTTATGGCAATGAACAAGCAGACCTATAAATTACGATGTCACTGCTTGACCAGGACACCCAGTCACATCAATTTTTCCACCAAAATTGGAGAAACTTAACAATTTAAACTTACCCAAAGACTAGTTAAACAAAGTATCCTGCAATGCCCAGATTGCCAATTCACAGGCACAAACCCTCCTTCAACAGGTGTTAACCCTAGAGGACTAGAACCTAATCAGTTATGGCAAACAGTTATTACTCACATCCCTGAATCTGAAAAACTAAGATAGGTACATGTATCTGTGGATACCATTTCTCAATTAGCATGCATGCTTTTCCTGGAGAGTCCACCCAATATGTTATTAAACATCTTCTCTTAACTTTTGCATTTATGGGGCAGCCCACAAAAATTAAAACTGATAATGGGCCGGTTTATGCCAGCTCACAATTTCAACAATTTTGTCACACGTGGAATATCCAACCTTCCACAGGCATCCTGTATAAACCCCAAGGACAGGCCATAGTAGAATATGTCCATTCCACCTATAAAAATATGCTTAGAAAACAAAAAAGGGGGAATATGAGTAAGAACCCTGCAACACTACTAGCACAAGCCTTATTTACCCTTAATTTCTTAAATTTAAATGATAAATTTCAATTAGCTATAGAAAAGCACTTTGCTAAAACCTCTCAAGACATAAAACATGCATGCAGTTTTATGGAAATACATAAATAGTAATGTATGGTGTGGTCTAAATGAATTGCTAACATGGGGAAGAGGATATGCTTGTGTTCACACCCCCTCAGGTCCTCTTTGGATTCTAGCATGATGCATCAAACCTTACGATAGCATGGCTAGGACCCAACCTGGTACCAGAAATAAAGAAAATGACCCTACAGGACCCACAACCCTGAAAAATGCGGATTCTTCAGATGACACAGGCCTCCTCAGAT
This sequence comes from Macaca mulatta, assembly GCF_049350105.2. NCBI lineage: Eukaryota > Metazoa > Chordata > Mammalia > Primates > Cercopithecidae > Macaca > Macaca mulatta. The sequence goes on along the minus strand of NC_133409.1, from coordinate 125,221,145 downwards.
GACACAGGCCGACAGAGACCCCGGACATAATGCTGAAGAGGACAAGTCAGAAGACTGAGCAAATGCTGCCCCAGACACAGACACTATTCACTCCAGATAATTTGTTCCTTGCTAGGCCTTATTAACCTTTTTTAATTCTCTCACTCTGCCTGCAACCAGTACCTGCTACACTCTATTGGGTCCATCTTCTAAATCCACCTTTATTCCACCCTGTTACCTGGGCAGACACCCACTTCCCAGCCTCTAGTAATGTAACTGCTTGGCTGGAAGGGGTTAACATATCCCCAGTGGGGTTCCTTAGTAACGACACTCATTGAACTGAGGTGCCAAGTAACACTACATGTCATTCCTTCATTGGAAAAGAATGTTACTGGTTATACTCATGTTTGTCTTATTTACTAATTCTAGGATGCAAAGCCAGAGTACAAGCAGTGACCACTATGCCTGACAAGCTTGTTGCTGCACACATCTGTACTCTTCATTCAACAAAACCAGATGCAAAAAAACAGAAAAAGGAGGAGATGTAGGAGATCAGTCAGGGTGGTGGAAAAAGTTATAAAAATTATAGGAGAACCACAAACCTTCTTGGAAGGCCAGGAGGTTTTGCAAAAGCTTCGAAAGAAAATTTGGCTGAAGGCAGCTGAATTCTCTCAGGGTAGAAAACAAGAAAGTATAAGATAATTGATCTAGATAAATTAGTTTACTTAGGTCTTGGAACCTGGCCTTTAATCACCTACGGGCAGGACTGCTCTCTGGTGGGGAGGGGGGTGGCAACCATGTTAATTACCCACAAATTGTATTGACTCAAAGCCTTTGTCATTAAATCTGTACTAAATAAATGCCTGCAGCGCAGGCTTGTTGGGGCTATGGCTGCTGTGACTCTTTACGGCGCCCTCCTTAGTGTCTCTGAGCAGCCTGGTCCCCTAACCACAGGCCCAATCAAAAATCCTGTGTCTACGTACATTTTTTCATCTGTTGCTTGGCCAGGGTCTGTGGGTCAAACCCAGCATATCTTGACTATAGCACTATCAATGTCCCGGCTAGGATGCAGCACTATAGTTTTGTAAGGTGTCACCACTGGAAAAGTGATACATGGAATCTCTAATTCTTTTTTTGAAACATTTATTGTAATATAACTCACACACCATACAATTCACTCATTTAAAGTGTACACTTCCATGATTTTTAATATGTTCACAGATATGTACAGCTATCACCACAATCAATTTTGGAATCTTTTTTATCACCACAAAATGAAACCTTGTACACTTTAGCTATCATTCTCCTATCCCCATGTAACCCTCCACAACTGTAAGCAACCACTCATCTCTTTTCTATGTAGATTTCCCTCTTCTGGATGCCTAAGATGAACGGAATCATATAATATGTGGTATTTGTGACTGAGTTATTTCACTTACCATGTTTTGAAGGTTCATCCATGTTGTAGTATGCATCAAGCATTTTATTCCTTTTTATGGCTGAATAATACTCCATTATGTATGAACATACCACATTTTATTTACCTATTCATCAGGTAATGAACATTTGAGTTGTTTCCACCTACTGGCTATTATGAATAATGCCGTGATAAACATTCACAGACAAATTTTTGAGTGAACATGTTTTCACTTCTCTTGAGTATATATCTAGGAATGGAATTGCTGGGTCATATGGTAACTCTATGTTTAATCATTTGAGGAACTGCCAAATGGCATTCCACAATGGCTGCATCCTTTCATATTGCCACCAGCAGTGTTTTAGGTTTACTATTTCTCCACATTCTTGTGAATTCCAGTTATTACCTGATTTTAAAATTCTAGCTATCCTTGTGGTTGTGAAGTGGTATTTCATCATGGTTTTGATTTGCATTTACCTGATGATGAATGATATTGAACATATTTTCATGTGCTTATTGGCTGTTTATATATCTTCCATGCAGAAACATCTATTCAGATCATTTGCCCATTTTTAAATTGGGCTGTCTTTTTATTATTGAGTTGTAAGAGTTCTTTATATTCTGGATACAAGTCTTTTAACACATATATAATTTGTAAATATTTTCTCCATTGGCTTTTCTTTATCAACGGTATCCTTTGAAGCAAAGAAGTTTTTTTTTTCTTGTTTTTCATTTTGTTTTGTTTTTGAGACAGGTTCTCACTCTGTCACCCAGGCTGGAGTGCAGTGGCACCATCATAGTTCACTCCAGCCTTGACCTCCCCAGGCTCAGGTGATCCTCCCACCTCAGCTTCCTGAGTAGGTGGGACTACAGGTGTGCACCACCATGCCTGGCTAATTTTTGTATTTTTTGTAGAGACAGGATTTCACCATGTTGCCCAGGCTGGTCTCAAATTCTGGGGTCAAGCAATCTGCCTGTGTTGGCCTCCCAAAGTTGTAGGACTACAGGCATGAGCCACTGTGCCTGGTTAGCACAGAAGTTTTAAGTCTTGATGAAGCACAATTTATTTCTTCTTCTGTTGCTTGTGCTTTTGGTGTCCTATCTAAAAATTATTTCCCAAATTCAATGTCATGAAGATGTACCTCTGTGTTTTCTCCAAAGAGTTTTGTAGTTTTCACCTTTTACATTGAGGTCCTTGACCCATTTTGAGATAATTTTTTTTTTTTTTTGAGATGGCATCTTGCTCTGTTGCCAGGCTGGAGGGCAGTGGCACGATCTCGGCTCACTGCAACCTCCGACTCCCTGGTTCAAGCGATTCTCCTGCCTCAGCCTCCTGAGTAGCTGGGATTACAGGTATGCACCACCATGCCCAGCTAATTTTTGTATTTTTAGTAGAGACGGGGTTTCACCATGCTGGCCAGGATGGTCTCAATCTCCTGACCTTGCGATCCATCTGCCTTGGCCTCCCAAAGTGCTGGGGTGAGATAATTTTTGTATATGGAGTGAGTTAAGTTCCAGCTTCATTCATTTGTATGTGGCTGTCCAGTTTTCCCAGCACCATTTGTTGAAAAGACTATTCTTTCCCATTGGACAATCTTGGCACTCTTGCTAAAAATGAGTTGACCATGGATGTATGGATTTATATCTGGACTCTCAGTTGTATTACATTGGTGTGTATGTCTGTCCTTGTGCCAGTACAACACTGTTTTGATTGCCATTGCTTTGTAGTAAGTTTTAAAACTGGTGTCCTCCTACTTGATCTTTTACAAGATTGTCTTGACTATTCTGGGTCCCCTTCAGTTCCATATGAATTTTAGAACCCATTTGTCAGTATCTACGAAGAAGTTATTCTGATAGGGATTTGAATAGGGATGACATTGAATTTGTAGATCAAGGTGGAGAATATTGTCATATAATGATGTTAAATCCCCTGACACATGAACATGGGATGTTTTTCCAGTTATTAAGATCTTTAATTTCTTTCAACAAGATTTTGTAGTTTTTCAGAGTATAAATTTAGCACTTCTTTTCTTAAATTCATTTTGATGTTATTATAAATGGAATTGTTTTATTAATTTCACTTCTGGATTATTCATTGTGACTGTATAGAAATACATTTGATTTTCATATATTATTTTGCTTGTTTGTTTTTTTGACACATTGTCTTGCACTGTTGCCCAGGCTGGAGTGCAGTGGCATGATCTTGGCTCACTGCAACCTCTGCCTCCAGGGTTTAAGCAATTCTCCTGCCTCAGCCACCCAAGTAGCTGGGGTTACAGGCACGTGCCACCAGGCCTGAGTAACTTTTGTATTTTTAGTAGAGATGGGGTTTCGCCATGTTGGCCAGGCTGGTCTTGAACTCTTGACTTCAGGTGATCCGCCTGCCTTGGCCTCCCACAGTGCTAGTATTACAGGTGTAAGCCACTATGCCAGACCAATTTTCATATATTAGTCTTGCATCCTGCAGCCTTGTGAAGCTTGCTTTTGGGTTTTTTTTTTTTTTTTCTTGGTTAATTTCCTGGGATTTTCTATATACAATATTATGTCACGTATGAATAGTTTTACTTTTTCCTTTTCAATATGGATGCCTTTTATATCTTTTTGTTTGTTTTGCCAAGGCTGGAGTGCAATGGCATGATCTCAGCTCACTGCAACTTCCACGCTTCCCAGGTTCAAGTGATTCTTCTGCCTCAGCCTCCCAAGGAGCTGGGATTACAGGCGCCCACCATGATGCCCAGCTAATTTTTTTTTGTATTTTTAGTAGAGATGGGGTTTTACCATGTTGTTCAGGCTGGTCTCAAACTCCTGACCTCAGATGAGCTGTCACCTCGACCTCCCAAAATGCTGGGATTACAGGCATGAGCCACCACGCCTGGCTGCCTTTCATATCTTTTTATTGCCTAATTGCCCTGGCTAGAACCTCCAATTCATTGTTGAATAGAAGCCTCAAAGAGGACATCCTTGCCTTGTTCCTGATCCTAGGGGGAAAGCATTTACTCTTTAAATACGATGGTAGCTGTGGGTTTTTCATAGATGTCCTTTATCAGGTTGAGGAAGTTTCCTTCTCTTAGTTTCTTGACTGTTTTTTATCACAGAATGATGTTGGAGTTTGTCAAATACTTTATCTGAGTCTATTAAGATGATCATGCAATTTTAATTTGTTATTGATAGCATAGAATGTATTACATTAATAGATTTTTGGATGCTAAACCAGCCTTGCATTCCTGGGAGAAGTCTCACTTGATCATGGTGTATTATGCTTTGTATATATTGCTGGATTTGGTTTTGTAGTATTTTGCTGAGGATTTTCATGTCTATATTTAGAAAAGATATTCATCTATAATTTTCTTATTTTGTGGTATCCTTTTCTAGTTTTGTCATTAGTGTAATATTGACCTTATTTTATACATAAATTCATAAATTGCATATATTTATGGTGTACAGTATGATGTTTTGAAATATATTGACTTCATTAAAATGACGTTAACATTACTAATCCCAAAACTAGAAAAGGATGTCACAAGAAAAGAAAATTGGGAAATACTCCTGCTCTTCTGCTTTTTGGAAGAGCTAGTGAAGAATTAGTATTAATTTTTTGTTACATGTTTGGTAGAATTCATTGGTGAAGAATTAATTGCACTTGGGCCTCAGCTTTTCTTCGTGGGTAAGTTTTTGATTACTGATAGAATCTCTACTTGTGATAGCTCTATGAAAGTTTCTATTTCTTCTTGAGTCAGTTTCGGTAGCTTGTGTCTTTCTAGGAATTTGTCCATCTTGTCTAAGTTATCTAATTTGTTGGTGTACAGCTGTTCATTGTGTATTTTATAATCCTTTTTTATTTCTGCAAGGTTGGGAGAAATGAACCCTCTTTCATGTTTGATCTATTAATTTCAGTCTTCTATTCTTCTTGGCCAATCTAAGATAAAGTTTTGTTTATTTGTTGATCTTTTTAAAGAACCAGCTTTTGGTGTCATTGATTTTCTCTATTACTTTCCTATTTTTTATTTTATTAATGTTTGCTCTGTTCTCTACTATTTCCTTCCTTCTGTTTGCTTTAGGTTTTGTTTGCTGTTTTCCCCCCTCCCCCGCAGGGTTAAGGGTAGAATGTCAGGTTATTGATTGGAGATCTTCTGTCTTTTGTTTAGGTATTTATTTATTTATTGAGACAGGGTCTCACTCTGTTGCCCAGGCTGGAGTGCAGTGGCACAGTCTTGGCTCAATACAACCTCAACCTCTTGGACTCATGTGATCCTCCCATCCCAGCCTCCTGAGTGGCTGGGACTACAGGCATGCACCATCATGCCTGGCTAATTTGTATTTTTTTGGTAGAGACAGGGTTTCACCATGTTGCCCAAACTGGTTTCAAACTCCTGAGCTCAAGCATCCACCTACCCTGACCTCCCAAAGTGCTGGGATTACAGGTGTAAGCCACTGCACCCAGCGTCGAGATTTTTTTTTTTTTTTTTTTTGAGATGGAGTTTCACTCTTGTTGCCCAGGCCAGAGTGCGATGGTGCAATCTTGACTCACTGCAACCTCTGCCTCCCGGGTTCAAGTGATTCTCCTGCCTCAGCCTCCTGAGTAGCTGGGATTACAGGCACGTGCCACCATGCCCGGCTATTTTTGTATTTTTAGTAGAGACAGGGTTTCTCTGTGTTGGTCATTGGTCAGGCTGGTCTCGAACTCCGGACCTCAGGTGATCCACCCACCTCGGCCTCCCAAAGTGCTGGGATGACAGGTGTGAGACATTGTGCCTGGCCATGAGCTCTTTTGTCTTTAAAAAAAAGATTTTTTAAATTGACAAAGATTGCATATATTTATGGAATACAATATGACATTTGAAATATATGTATGTTGTAGAATGGCTAAATGAAGCTAATTAATATGGGTATTACTTCACATACTTTTGTCATTCTTAATATAGGCATTTATAGTTATAAACTTTCCTCTAAGTGCTGCTTTAGCTGCATCCCATCAATTTTGGTATGTTGTGTCTTTATTTTCATTCATCTCAGAATATTTTTTATTCTTTTGCTTTCTTCTTTGAACCACTGGTTATTTAGAAGTATGTTATTTAATTTCCACATATTTTGTGAGTTTCCTAAACTCTTTCCTGTTACTGATTTCTAAGTTCATTCCATTTTGGTCAAATAATCTATTCTGTATGGTTTTTATTTTTTAAAATTTATTATTTTATGCCCTAGCATGTGATGTATCCTGGAGAATGTTCCATGTGCATTTGAGAACAATGTATATTGTGTTTTTGGGTGGAGTGTTCTATAGATGTCTCTTGGTTTTAGTTTATTTTGTTGTTTTCTATTTCCTAGTTGATCTGCTATCTATTTTGAGAGTGAATTATTAAAGTCTTCAACTATGATTGTTGAATTATCTATTTCTCCCTTAATTTCTGTCATTCCTTGTGTCATGCATTTTAGTGCTCTGTTATTAAGTGCAAATTAGTGTATCTTCCTAATGAGTTAATTGTTTTATTATTACAAAATGACTCTCAACTAGGTATAGTGGTTCATGCTTATAATTCCAACATTTTGGGAGGCTAAGGTGGGTGGATTGTTTGAGCTCAGGAATTTGAAACCAGCCTGGGCAACATGGCAAAACCCCATAACTACCAAAAAATATTCAATTATTAGCTGGGCATGGTGGCATTTGCCTGTAGTCCCAGTGACTCCAGAGACTGAGGTGGGAGGATTGCTTGAGCCCAGGAGGCAGCAATTGCAGTGAGCCAACATTGTGCCACTGCACTGCAGCAGAGTGAAAGACCCTGTTACAAAATAAAATAAAATAAAAATTCTCATTTCTAGTAACGTTTTTTGTTTTAAAGTCTATTTTATCTCACATTAGTATAGTCACTCCAGCTTTCTTGTTACTGTTCTCATGATATTATCTTTTTCCATTCTTTTACTTTCAATATTTATGTCTTTGAATCTAAGTGAGTTTCCTCTAGACAGTCTATACTTTGGATCATTTTGTTTGTGAAAGAAGCTTTGTTAGATACAGGATTATTATTGGATATAGGAGTCCTGACTCACAGTTGTTGTTGTTTTCTCTGAGCACTTTGAATACATTACCCCACGTTTTCTTACCTCTATGGTTTCTGAGAAGCCAACTGTTAATCTTATTGGGGTTCCCTTGTAAATAAAGTCATTTTTATGTTGCCACTTTTATGATTTTTGTCCTTGTCTTCAACTTTTAGCATTTTTACTCTGATGTATCTGTTGTGGCTCTTTTCATATTTAACCTACTTGGAATGCATTGAGCTTCTTATATATGTAGATTTTTGCTTTTCAATAAACTTGAGAAGGTTTCAGTCATTATTTCTTTGAATAGTTTTCTGTTCCTTTTTCTCCTCTTTGGTACTCCCATTATGTTTGCATTGGTGTAAATGATGGTGTCCCACATTTCTCTGGGCTTTCCATTTTTCTTCTTTTTTCTTTTTGTTCTTTGGCTTACATAATCTCTATCAATCTACAAGTTTGCTTATTCTTTCTTCTGGCAATTCAAATCTACCATTAACCCTTTCTGAGTTTTTAAAAATTATATTTATGATAACTTCTAACTCCAAAATTTCCATTTGATTTTCTATAATTTTTTCTTTATTGATATTCTTTATTCGATGCAACATTGTCATACCTTTCTTTACTTCTCAATCATGTTTTCCTTTAGTTCTGTGAATCTGTGGATAATGGCTAATTTGAAGCTATTTTTTTAAAATTATAAATCTATTCTCACAGGCAGTTCCTGTTGTCTGCTTTTTTTCCTAGTGTATGGTTCATGCTTTCTGTTTCTTTGCATGCCTTGTAATTTTTTGTTGCAATCTGGACATAATAGGTAATATATTGTAGCAACTTTGTGTATAGGTACTCCCCTCCCTCCAGGACTTATTGTTATTTGCTCATTTATTTGTTTAGTGACTGGCTGGGTTATTTTAATGAAATCTATTCCTGCATCCTCCCTCCAGTGTAAAGCCTCTATGTTGCTCCTCCGGCAGATGCAGCATCCTACAGTCACCATGGGGTAACATTGGTTTTTGTAGGGTTCTCTTCCTCTTCTTCCTTGACCACTCCCAGGTATTGAAGTCCACTAATTCTTGCTGATTGCTCTATTGTTTTCAACAGTTCTCTGGTTTATAAATAGCTCTACAATATAATCCAATCAAATTCTGGCTCTTTTGAAGGAATAGTTTCTGAGGTCAGTGTTTGATATTTGTTCTGACCCCTAGAGGGCTCCTCTAAGCTGTTTTATTTCATGGTTTTCCTGAAACCTAGGCAGCCTTCAGTTTGTTCAGCATTCCAAATCCTAGGTGGACTGTCCTCCCAGTTGAGTTTTGTCACAATCTCCAATGTTCTTGAGAGCACCCTTAGGGTTGAATGTCTCCACTACCTGTTGCAGATGAAGTCAACTCTTTTGTGAAAGGATTGAGTTACCTGTTTTACAGCTTGCTTCTCACATCAGGCAAAATCTCTAAGCCAAAGCTCTGGAGTTGCAAGTGGGAATAACGGCAAACTCTCTTAGTAAGCTCTAGAAGTTGAGTGCTTGTTAGAGGATTGAAAGCAGCAGACTGAGGTCCTCTTGTCTTGCTTCTCCTGGTAAGGCATGGAACCATCACATTACCAGACTGAGCAAGGGTGCTAAGGGGCCCAGTATTCTCAATGTGATGAGTTCAAGGTAGAGCATCTGTCCCAATGGAAGAGGAGAGCCACTACCTCTCAACTGCACTAGCCCAGTGCTTAGCTTCAGCAATAGGTAGCTGAAGACAGGATGAGAAACAGTGATGTCTTGCTCTTTACAGGAAGAGGGCCCTCCAAGTGGAAGCTGAGGAAGGGGCATAAGGTGGAGAGGGAGCCTGTGTTCTTGACTATAGCAGTCTAGAGTGAAGTCTGTCTTGCTGAGCTGGGAAGGGGGCGGGAGCAAGTGGTCTTGGTTTATATACCACAGATGCGTTCCTTTCTTACAGAATTTTCAGATTTTCTTTGATATATATTTCTTCATTTGCTGTTGGCCCTTAGGACTATTTCCATAGGCTTTAAGTGATTTTTAAAAATGTTTTTTATCAGTTTCACATGAGAGCAGGCCAGTGGAGCTCCTCATACTGTCAAGCCAGAAGTACTATTCTTTCTTTCTTTTTGGAGACACAGTCATGCTCTGTCGCCCAGGCTAGACTGCAGTGGCATGATCTCGGCTCGCTGCAACCTCCACCTCCTGGGTTCCAGCGTTTCTCCTGTCTCAGCCTCCTGAGTAGCTGGGATTACAGGCGGGTGCCACCATGCCCAGCTAATTTGTTGTATTTTTAGTAGAGATAGGGTTTCATCATGTTGGCCAGGCTGGTCTCCAACTCCTGGCCTCAAGTGATCTGCCCACCTCAGCCTCCAAAGTGCTGGGATTACAGGCGTGAGCCACCATACCCAGCCAGAAGTACTATTATTTCTTATAACTGCATATGAATCTAAAATTATCACAAAAAGAAACTTCTTTTAAGAAAAAGAAAAGAATCAGAACATAAATATACAGCATGGCAAAACTACATCTAAAACAAATATTATAGGTCTCATGGTGGAAAATTGGACCCACAAGAAAAGTTGTTAATTATCTCTGATATTCTGAACCATTGGTATCTGCAAAATGATTACTAGATATGTTCAATGAAGGCTATTGATGTTATCCTGTATATCTGCACTCTCTGTAAAAATGCTGTCAAATGACATAATAAACAGTTAAAAAGGAAATTAATGAATTCGTATTTAATAAATTTTAAAAATGGAGAAGGTAAGACTTTCTTACAGAAAAATGCCAATTGAAATCATTGAGAAAACAGTAGTATTGGACAATTACCACTTGCAACCATCATAGTAAAAACTGATACAGGCAAAAATCATCAGAAAATGATATATTGAAGGGAAAAGTTTCATGAGGAAGATGATGTTTGCATGGCCTGAAAGTATATCCTCACAGATTGTTTACTAGTTGTAAGGGGAAAAATAGCAACTACATAGTGGTCATACTAGATGACACCTTGACCAGCTGGCTATAATTAGTATCCTCAATGAGGGACAGATAGCCATCATGTGCCTCTACATGTAATAATCAAAAACACTTATAATGTCACTGATAGTATTTTGTCTGGTCTAACCTACATCTAATCATGAGGAAACATCTGACAAACCAAAATTAAGGAACATATGATAAAATAAGTGACCTTGGTTCTTCAAAAACATCAGTATAATAAAGACAATGGCTGAAAAACGATTCTAAATTAAAGAATAAAGGGAAATAACATCTGAATGCATTATGTGATCCTGGACTGGATATTGAATTTGCACAATTGACAAAATGTGATAAAGACTGTAGATTTTTTAAAAAGTATTTTATCGTGGCCAGGCACGGTGGCTGTAATCCCAGCATTTTGGGAGTCCGAGGTGGGCGGATCATGAGGTCAGGAGTTCAAGACCAGCCTGGCCAATATAGTGAAACCCCATCTCTACTAAAAATACAACAGATTAGGTGGGAGTGGTGGTGGGTGCCTGTAATCCCAGCTACTCGGGGGGCTGAGGCAGGAAAACCGCTTGAACCTGGAAGGCAGAGGTTGCAGTGAACCAAGATCACGCCACTACACTCTAGCCTGGGCGACAGTGCAAGACTCCATCTCAAAAAAAAAAAAAAGTATTTTATCAACATTAACCTCCAGATTTTGATTAATAGTACTATTAATGTCAAAGAAAATCCTGGTTCTTAGGAAATATATACTGAAATTTTAAGGGATAAGGAGGCACGATACATGAAACCTACTTGCCAATGATTCCGAAAAAATAATACGTAAACATATGTCTCAGACAGAGAATATGGTAAAACAAATATTATTCTTTCAATTTTTCTATAGGTGTGAAATCATACTGAGATGTCTTGCTTCTGCTTACGATTTTTCACTCTCCTTTAGCTTATAGGAAGTAACAAATGTTAGTTATACCTGTCTTAAATTCCTCCTCAGTTGCTCTTAAATAAACCAATTTTGACAATGATTTTAACATGTAGATTATTGTAAAAGAGGTTAGACGATATAACCTTCTAATAAGATTGTTACAATTATACCTACCTACTGCACTACAGACAATTCGCTTAATGAATGCAATCTGGTTCTAATATTTTTGGTTGTCTACAGTGTTTTCAAACCCCTTGTTAACCACCACAAGTTGAACCATCAGTAGTTTTGTTCAGTGGCCTGACATGGAATAATACTAATAATATGATCCAAATACACTGAACTGAACTGTGATCCTCCAAATCTTTCTAGAAAGAAAATAGGATATGTAGCAAATTACTCACAATGTTTAGTAATAACACCAAAAACTACTGTCATCAGTTTACTCATAAGGCAAATGCATTTTGCTTGAAAGGGAGAATGTCCATATTCTAAGCCAATTATGATAGCTTGCTCTAAATGAGTCAAGCAGCTAGTTCTTATGAACCAATGACAGAAATGAGCCACCCTCTTTTGTCCTGTGTTCCAACAGCCTGCTTTTTCTTATGGGTTAGTCCTTTATACTTTTTCAGAATCAAATGCTCTTTATTTTGCTACCGTAACTCCCAGGCAATGACTATGACACCAGGTTGCTAAGAGCCATTTTCTTTCCTGGAGAATATTTTAAAATGCCTACAAATCTATTTCCTACTTCATCAGAAATTGTTAGAGTATTCCAGTTCCACATCTTTTTTTTTTTTTTTTTTTTTTTTTGAGGCGGAGTCTCGCTCTGTCGGTCAGGCTGGAGTGCAGCAGCATGATCTCGGCTCACTGCAAGCTTTGCCTCCTGGGTTCATGCCATTCTCCCACCTCAGCCTCTTTCTACAGGCCTCAGCCTCACTAGAAGCCTCAGCCTCTCACTACAGGCGCCTGCCACCACGCCCGGCTAATTCTTTGTTTTTGTATTTTTAGTAGAGACGGGGTTTCACCACGTTAGCCAGGAAGGCCTCAATCTCCCGACCTCGTGATCCGCCCGCGTTGGCCTCCCTAAGTGTTGAGATTACAGGCGTGAGCCATTGCACCCAGCCAGTTCCACATCTTAAAACCAGAGCATGTAATCCAAACCAAATATGGTCCTTAATAATAGAATTGCATTGGAAGTATCTGTGCTTTACTAAACCTTAAAATTTTGTGCTGTGTATACATGAACTCTTCTGCCCATGTTGAATGTTCCTTAAATAAATTAAAGGCTCATGGTAGTCAGGATGAAAATATCAATGCTGATACTTTCCGTTTTTTGAAATTTATGAGTATCAGATAATGTTTCTAAACAGGGGTTCCAAATTGATGCATTTAATTTGCCTCTGGTGGCAAACCCTTGGCCAAGAACACAATCTCTAGAGTCTTAAATGCTGTTAGCAGCCAATGTTCAGACAGACGGTTCTATAAATTACCATTCAATACAAACAGTAAGACAGTCAATGGAGATCTGATGAAAAATTTTAGTTTTGAAAACAAAACTAGACTTCTTTGATACATAATGATAATGAGTTGAAGGAAGAATATCAACATAATGTCACTGATATAGATCTAGAAACCTATTATGATGTCATTTGGGAAGAAGTCTAAAAATATTAAATTTAGGGGGGTTGTCAACCCAATGATGGGCTCTTCAAGATCTTAACTTATAAGGCAAAATAATGGATTCACAGCTCAGGTAAAACAACAACAACAAAAATTTCCTCAATCACCAAAGAACATTTCCCCATAGTTTAAAGTCTCCACTTTGAACCTTGAACCAGTCAGCAAACAACCCCGCTTCTTCCAATTCTAAACAGCTCCTCACTTCCCAAGATTGGCTTAAAATCACCCAACCCAATTCCTTCTTAACTTTCTAAGATTGGGAAATTCCTAAATTTTGCCTATGGCTTTTTTTCTCTTTTGCTACACCAAGCTAAATAAACCTGGCTTTTGGGGACTACAAGCATGTCTCTAATCTTCTCTTTGTGGGCTTCAAAGGATTTTCTTTCTTTTCTTTTTTTTTTTTGAGATGGAGTCTTGCTCTGTCACCCAAACTGGAGTGCAGTGGCATGGTCTCAGCTCACTGCAACCTCTGCCAACCAGGTTCACGCCATTCTCCTGCCTCAGCCTCCCGAGAAGCTGGGACTACAGGCGCCTGCCACCACGCCTGGCTAATTTTTTGTATTTTTAATAGAGACGGGATTGCACCGTGTTAGCCAGGATGGTCTCCATCTCCTGACCTCGTGATCAGCCCGCCCTTGGCCTCCCAAAGCGCTGGGAATACAGGCGTGAGCCACCGCGCCTGGCCCAGGATTTTCTTTTTATTTTCTTTTTTTGAGACAGGGTCTCGCTCTGTTACCCAGGTTGCAGTGCAGTGGTGAGATTAAGGTTCACTGAAGCCTTGACCTCTTGGGCTCAAGCAAACCTCCCACTCCAGCCTCCTGAGCAGCTGGGACCACAGGCATGTACCACCACACCTGGCTAATTTAAAATTTTTTTGCAGAGACAGGGTCTCATTATGTTACCTAGGCTGGTCTTAAACCACTGGGCTCAAGCAATCCTGCTGCCTCCCAAAGTGTTGGGATTATAAGTGTGAACCACTATCCCCAGCCTGGATTTTCTTGTAAACACATAGTCCGGCTGCCCAGAAAAAAAATAAATTACTATTCCTATTTAAGTAGGTTTCCTCTTTCAGGGATGCTTTTCTTGATGGCTTGACATGTGATAGGGTTTGGACTTGTGTCCTCACCCAAATCTCATGTGGAATTGTAATCCTCAATGTTGGGGGAGGGGCCTGGTGGGAGGTGATTGGATCATGAGGGTGGATTTCCCCCTTGCTGTTCTCTGATAGTGAGTGAGTTCTCTACGAGATCTGGTTGTTTAAAAGTGTGTAGCACCTCCCTGCTTTGCTTTCTTCCTCCTCTGGCCATGTGAAAAGGTTCCTCCTTCCTCTTCACCTTCTGCCACAATTTTAAGTTTCCCAAGACCTTCCCAGTCATGCTTCCTGTACAGCCTGTGGAACTGTGAGCCAGTTAAACCTCTTTCTTTTATAAATTTCCCATTTTCAGGTAGTTCTTTATAGCAGTGGAAGAAAAAATACAACATGGTTCTAATTATCCTATATATTTCTTGAATTTTTGAAAAATATGCTTTGAGAAATATTAGGTAAACATTTTCAGTGGAGATAAAACACTAATGTTATCTTGATAGTGTACATACCACAATTTAAACATTACATTCCCCAATTATTAGACATTTAGATATTTTCCAGTTTTTTGCTATTATAAACAAACCTGTGATGTATCAGGATAATCCCTGCAACTACAGTTACTGAGTTGTATGGTATGCTATGAGAAGTTTTTGGATCTAACCACATACTGCTTATTTGTATTCCAAGAATTTTACCCATTAACTCCTGCCTCAACCGATTAAATATTAGAGGAAACTCTCACCAGCCCACTAGGAAGATCTTTTAAATAAAAGTTTTGCCTACACATTAACGTTTTAAAAATATTTAATTTACATACAGCTTTTGAAGAACTCCCCATCCAGGTCTGTCATTCTCAATTGGCCTCCACGAGTCTCAAGCTTACTAGGTAGAAAGTAACTAAAGTCATAAAGCACTTGGTGGAAATGCAGGAAATGTCAAATAGTAAACAATAATTACTACAGGCTTAGGCAATCAGATGGTAGTTTTGCATACAAACAAAAACAGGAATCTAAGATGCTAAATAATTTTTTTTTTTTTTTTTTTTTTTTTTTTTTTTTTTGAGACTGTGTCTCGCTCTGTCACCCAGGCTGCAGTACAGTGACATGAATTCGGCTCCCTGCAGCCTGGATCTCAATCTCCCAGCCTCAAGCGATCCTCCTACCTAAACCTAATGAGTAGCTCGAGGACCACTACGCCTAGCTAATTTTTGTATTTTTTGTAGAGACGAGGTTCCCCCATGTTGCTCAGACTGGTCTCGAACTCTTGGGTTTAAGTAAACCGCCCGCCTCGGCCTCCCAGAATGTGAGGACCCGCCTGGCCTAAAATAATGTTATCACTTAATTCTTTTCATAAACTTTATTGACAAAGATTGGTGTGTTTTTTAAAAAAGCCTTTTAAAATTTTTGGTAAAGTATTACCTGAGAAAAGATTAAATGCATAGTTGAATATAAAAAGATCTATTTTATAGAGTTGTTTATGAGTGTGAACACACAAAAGGTTAAATGGTCAACCTTACAGCAGTCGATAAAATAGATCTCTCACATTCTCTGAGTATATCTGAGAATATTGAAAAAGTGCATTTCAAAATCACTGGCTAGGGTTTAGTGACAGCTAGGTAGACCTCGGTTCCCTTTCCTATTGGGCCCTGGACTTCCCATCCCTATTTTCTTCCTCAGCTGTATTAATACTGGCAGGGCCTGGGAGACTGACGCTAGGGAAGAGGTGTGTAATGTAAGGACACTTCAGATTCTTTCCTGACCTTAGAATTCAGCTAAACCTCCACATAGACCCTCTGCTCAAAAATGAGTAAATACATAAATTTAAAAATGAATAAAAGAGAAATCCGTTCCCACCACCCACCTTCAGGACTAAAACAGAAAAATCAATGAGCTGCGCTTCACAACCATACCAAAACCAAACAAATACCAACTCAAACCCTCCCTCACATCCTCCCACATCTTCCCAGCGCTTCGCTATCTCACAGGACCCAACTGACCCCTGGCTTCGCCCCATTGCAGCTGGCGTCTCCTAGGCGCAACGCACGCCCCTAACCTCGGGGTTCTTTTCCTCTCCTTTCCACCCCGGCGAGGAGCTGTCTCAGGGTCGACCCGAACTACAATACCCAGCATCCTGTGCGGCGCGGGGAAGGAAGCCCGAGAATGAGAGAAAGCGGTTCCGAGGGGATAGCGGGCCAGTAAGGGCCGCTCCTCTTTTGAAGCGGTTTTGCGTCTCTTTCCGCCGGTGGCGTCGGCGCTCACGCAGGGGCGGGTCCCGGTAGCGCGAGGCGGTGCAGGGCGGGAAGGGGAGTCGTGGCGGCTGCGGCGGCGGCGGCAGGGACAGCAGGAGCAGTGGTGCTGTCAGCACGGCCGTCGGAGACATGGGAGACCCGGGGTCGGAGGTGAGTAGTCGAGTGAGGGCCCTGGCGTTCTCAGAGGCGAACCGCGAAGGGTTTGTGTTTTCTGCGGTCTGAGGCCTGGTGCTCCATCGCAGCCTCTGGGCGAGACCTCTTCAGTGTCTTGGGCAGAGCCCAGCTCTGAGGCCTGGTGCGTGTCTGAGCGAGGAACCCGCAGCAACAATGGCCGCCCGTCCCCCCGCACGGGGCCCGGCGTTCGTTGTGGCCCCCGCTGGGCCAGTGGGAGCGACGTTTTAAGGCAGGATTGCCCTTCGGTGTTGAGCTTGCGTTCCTTCTTCTGGAGTAGATAAGGGGAATTCCAGAGTCCTCCTTCTGGAGTAGATAAGGGGAATTCTGAGAGGCTGGTACTGCGTTTTCAGCGTTGAGTCCCTGCAGCTCCGCACATGTTGTGGCAAGAGCCGACTGCTCGAGTTCTGTTCCTGGTCGGGTTTGCGTGAAATTGTGCTCAGTTCGTTTTCCTCAAGAGCTCTTTGTTTTTAATTGTTCCTTTCGGAAACGCTCTCTTCCTACAAGAATGTGGCTGAACAGATAAGCATGTTTTGGCTTGTTTTTATAGATAATAGAATCTGTCCCTCCAGCTGGCCCTGAGGCATCTGAGTCAACAACGGATGAAAATGAAGACGACATTCAGTTTGTCAGTGTAAGTAGCAACTGATGATTGGGTTTTTCCCAGAGTAAAAGACTATGGTGGGCCCTTATGTAATTTTACCTCACCTGGTCATTTAATGTTTATGAGTGTCTAATACATGCTAGACACTGTGGAGCATGGCACAGGATTGGGATCTTTACCAAAAGAGCTGTCTGAGCCACCCCCGTAGCCATCACAAAGAGCATGGCCTAAAGAACGTGCTGTACACTTAATCTCACCCCCTACCTTTCATTTAGACTTAAGATAAAACGCTGATCTCTAAGACGCTGTTTTGAAATGGAGCAAGAGTAACTTCTAAAGGCGACACAGAGGAAGGAGCAGCTAATGATGAGCAAGGTCGTAGAAAACAGGAAGGGTTGCGAGAGCCCAGAATCTTAGCGTTATGGTGCTTCTAACATGAAGGCAAATAGCTTGAAGATTTCGCTAACCTCTGAGATCATCATGTTACAGCATAGTACGGTTGATGCTCATAATGAAGAATCCTGCATCACTGGGAACATGCTCTATTTTTCTGAGTTTCTTCCCTTTGGGACAGTAGTTTTCAAGCCTTAGTAAGTATAGACAGGCAGATTCCTGGGCCCCGCTGCAGACCTACCGAATCAGAATTTCAAGGTGGGGCCTAGGAATTCTCATTTTCAGACAAGTGCAGGGACATGTGGATTTCTGAGCACACTTTGTACAGCATTGGTTTCCAAAGCAGAAGGGGGTGTTTTATGATGTATTTTGGGATGATTTTCATCCATAGTTATTGGAGTTTTAGAAAGGCTTTGTGTAAAGTGGTATCTCAGCTACTAGGCAGAAAATAGTTCTGTCCCAAACTCCTCTTTTGGAATGCCGTAGTTAGTTGCAGTTTGGTATTCAAGCTGTAGAATATTTTGTTGAGTGTCTGATGTGCATTTGTGGTGGATGCTGGGAAACCCTGTAAAACTGGTTATTAAACAGTTTGTTCCCCAGCATTAGGGCCGTTTTGGTAATTCATTTTTGTATGGTATTTTAATAGATTTGTTTAGGAGTCCTTCACAAGATTGTTTTATTGAATTTCTTTCCCTTTACCAGTGTATATTGTGCTCTCTCCTTTTCATTTTGAATTTCTACGGATTTGGAGTAGAGGATGGGGTTGAATTGTGTTCTGCCCTTTCCTTCACCATGGGCTGAAGTATGTTTAGTAACAGGATTCCATGGCTCTTGAGGACAGATATCTCAGGTTCTTCCTGAATCTTGGTATTTTTGTGAACCGAGTGTTTTTCTCATGGTGTTTAGTAGAAATAATACTAGGAATGACATACTTCTTTATGAACTATGGCCCTTGGAGAAACACAAGTAGAATCTCTTAATATTTGAAAAATGTTTTGTGTAATGAATTACAGTGTAGCTTGTGACTAGTTAATATAGGCTTGAGTTCAGCTTTGGTTTAAAGGAGTCTTTTAATTTAAATTTTATGTTAGATGTAGAGGATCACTTACATCTTTGCATCAAGAATAAAGAATGTACAATCATTGAATATCCAACATGATACAACTTCTTACTCTTGTTCCCAAATAAAGGTTCAGAGGTTTCACAGCTCCACATGGAGAAGTGAATTATATGTTTTAAGTGCAATTACAATACTAGAAGAAGCCTATTAAAATTTTTCGCTTTACATTTAAGTGGCACCACTTAAATGACAATAATAGCTTAATTATATTTCAAAATATGTTCGGAGACAGAATATTTACTTTTCTCTGGAATCCAGTCCTATATGTGACTCCTCCAGCCAGTAATGCTTATTCAGTAAAGATGAAAAAGTTTGAGTTCTTCAGATAAAAAGTGAGTATTGTGATGTCACTTCATTTTTAAGGTTTGGATTTCATAGCTCTTGCTAATCTGATTTTCCCACTTTTAGTCCACTTGGTGGCACAGCAGTTATTCTGTGATTTGTAGAATACGGAATCTGAAACTAAACCCAGCTGAAGGAAAGGAGTGATATAGATATGGAGGGGAGGTGCAAAAATGAGCCCTCTCATTTAAATTTTATTGAAATAAACATAAAAGTGCACAATTCATAAGTATACTTGTTGGATAAATTTTTGCAAAGCCAATACGTGTGTGTAAACAGTGCCTAAATCAAGAAACAGAATGCTGCCATAACAAAAACTTCTCATTTAGGTTGGTTGTTCTTATTTCTGTTTAGTAATATGATCCTTTATTCAACTGCTATTTTTATATCTTTCTTTGAAATTGCAGATTTTTTATGTGCTTTACTTCTAAAAAACTAATAGCTGATGATGTGATAGTTCACAGTGCTATTCTAGATATAAAGGTATACAAACTGCTGAGGGAACCTATTGTAATCTTGCTAACAAAACAATAACAAGAGATTCAGGTTTCAGCCAAGATTATTGATATAGCGTAGAATCATTGGAAATTTCAAAATAGTCAGTGAAATCAGGATATAATTTCCTAAATAGCTTCACTACCACATAGGACAAGTATTAATACTTTAGCTACAGTAGACAGGAGTCAGGCAGAAAATAGGATTATTTGGTTGGGTGTCTTGGGGCTGTGATGTAAATAAAAATAGTGTTGAAGCTCATAATATGCAAAGCCGTGAGTTAAGTTCCTTAGAGCTACAAAGATTAATTTGAAATACATCCTACCCTTAAAGATCAGTATTTTAGTATGAATGACGAGATAGGAGGTGAGAAGTATGTAAATAGTCCTTAGAGGTAGTAGAAAGTTCTTTTACAGAAAGTACATAGGGCTGTTAAAAAAGGACATTAGACTTGCAGTTTATCATCGTAGTAGTTAGTGGTAGTAATTAGTAGTAGTTAGTATTTACATGTGTTTAAAAGGGCGTTTTGAGTAGAAGAAACAAGGAGAAGCATCAGAATGGGGAAGCAGAGAAGATTATGTGTAGTTCTGAAAGATTTTTTGTTTTTTTAAAGTGGGAGGAGGCGGCATGGGCCAGGTAGTATAGATCTTGAATGCTGGATTAAATTTGAACTATAAAATAGGCACAATTGGAAACTGTTTGAAATATTGCCTGTCAGGACTGCACGAGTAACCTGTGTCCCTAACTTCTCTATATAGGGAAAAAAAAAATGATGAATTATTTAGGGTTTTAGATTTATGCTCAAATCCATATTCTTTGTTTTAGAGAAAACTTTGGTTGTAGTCAACTCCCTTTTTAGTAGACCATATTTTGGTATATTGACATCTCTTTCCAATTAGTAGGAAATTGGTGCTTTGGCCTAGAGAATCAGTTTTCTGATAACAGGAATGAAAGCTTTTTATTTCATGAAACATATTTTAAAACTTAGAATATTAGTTTAACTGTTTCCCTAAACTGTTTTGCCATGCTTCTACATGTGCTTCTGCCCCTAAATTGTGTGGTATTGGGAATAGAATTCGTTAATTTTTAAATTTTATTTTTATTTAATTTTTTATTTCTATTTCAGAGACAGGGTCTCTTGCCCAGGCTGGAGTGCAGTGGTGTGATCCTAGCTTACTGCAGTCTCAAACTCGTGGGTTCAAGCAACCCTCTCGCCCCAGCCTCCTGAGTAGCTGGGACTACAGGTGCACTCCACCATGCCCACCTTAGAATCCTTTATTTTTTGTTAGTGGTGCAATAGGGCATGAGAATGATGGTTTACTAGTTGATGGATAGAACAGATGCTAATAAAAATACCTTGTAATTACAGGACCATATGCAGTTATAGTTTAAGATATAAGTAGTAATTATAAATATTATAGCAAATTATTTTTTTCTTGATGTTTTTATTATAAATATAACTTCTTTTGAGAAATTGGTAATTTATTTTTGGTCAGTGTTACAAAGTATTCAGAGATGGGGTAATAGAGGTAGTCCATTTTCTCTTACTGAAGGAAGAAAAAATGTGTTATTTCAGAAGCTTAGGTTAATAAACATTGTTTTAAAAATAGTATCTATGTTTTGAACTAACTCACAATTATAGTGACTATACAGCCAGTTGTGTTTAGAGAATCAAGTGTACCTCACTCAGTTTTCCCATCTGTTAAATGGGATAATAGTGATAATTCAATATCTTACCTCGTAAAGTAATTTGGGGATCACGTGAAAAGTACATGAAAAGCTTTGCACAAGGCATGGTACAGGGCTCAATAAATGTTACTGACTCTTAGTAAATAAATGGAATACTAAATGTTTTACTTCTGTAAGCCCATTATCATGGAAGTTTTTCCATATCCACTGTGAAAATTAGCTAGTGTACACTATTTGTGTATAAGTAATCTTTTCCTTTGGGGTACATGTCTGTCCTTATTTTTCCACTCAATCTCTTTGCCATTTTAGTGATTTTCAACATGATTCCCCTTCTCATTCTACTCTATCACTTAAAGCTCAGTAATTATTTGTTGAATGTATATTCTAAATGACTTCTGCTTTTTCTCAATATTGGATTTTCTGTGATGCTTTTTCTTTCTTTCTTTTTTTTTTTTTTTTTAGAGATAGGGTCTCACTCTTGCTCAGGCTGGAGTGCAGTGGCATAATCATAGCTCACTGCAGCCTTGAACTCCTAGGCTCAAGCAATTCTGCCACCTTAGCCTCCCAAATACGTGGGACTACAGGCACGCACTACGGTGCCCAGCTAATTTATTTTATTTTTGTAGAGATGAGGTCTCACTATTTTGTCCAGGATGTTGTCAAACTCCTGGACTCAAGTGATCCTCCCTCATCGGCCTCCCAAAGTGCCAGGATTATAGGCATGATCTACCACACCTGTCTGGATTTTCTACCCATATTTTCCTTTTTTTCTTTTCTCTTAGTGTGAATCATATAAAATTGTTGTTCTTCAGTAGTTGAAAAATGTTTGCATATTGGTTTAATGGTTCACTGCAAGAATAAATTTCTGATAACCTTATCTGTCCTTACTCCTTCCCTTTAAACATTAGGACAGATTTTTTTTTTCCGAGACAAGAGTCCCCCTCTGTCACCCAGGCTGGAGTGCACTGGCGTGATCTCAGCTCCCTGCAACTTCTGCATCCTGAACTAAAGAGATTCTTGTTCTTCGGCCTCCTGAGTAGCTGGGATTACAGATGTGCACCACCGCACCCAGCTAATTTTTGTATTTTTAATAGAGATAGGGTTTCGCCTTGTTGGCCCAGTTGGTCTCGAACTCGTGGCCTCATGTGATCCACTTTCCTTGGCCTCCCAAAGTGCCGAGATGACAGGTATGAGCCATCCTGCCTGCAGCTACTTTTAAATTCTATTTTTGATCATTTTCTTTTTTCTTTTTTTTTTTTTTTTTTTTTGAGATGGAGTTTCGCTCTTTTCACGCAGGCTGGAGTGCAATGGCACGGTCTTGGCTCACTGCAACCTCTGGGTTCAAGTGATTCTCCTGCCTCAGTCTCCCGGGTTCAAGTGATTCTCCTGCCTCAGTCTCCTGAGTAGCTGGAATTAGAGGCGCCCAACACCATGCTTGGCTAATTTTTTGTATTTTTAGTGAAGACAGGGTTTCACCATGTTGGCCAGGCTGGTCTCGAATTCCTGACCTCAGATGATTCGCCCGCCTTGGTCTCCCAAAGTGCTGGGATTACAGGCATAAGCCACCACGCCCATCCTGTTTTTCTTATTTTTTTCCAGCCCATTTTACTTTTTACCTTGCATCTTGTCATCTTTCATCTTCCTCTTTACTTTCTGTGCATGGGAACTCTGCCTCTGTGTATTGCTGGTTGCCGGTTGGGGGGCTTTTGTGTTTACTATTTCTGTGGGCCTATAATGAAGGTTCCTAATGCATATTTCTTAAAGAGATCAAAGTAAGATCATTATATCAATGGGAAAAGCTATCGTATTTTAATTTTTCTTCTTGGATCGAACATATGATTTTCAGTCTTCTTTTTTCTTTTTTTTTGTGAGAGTCTCGCTCTGTTGCCCAGGCTGGAGTGCAGTGGTACCATCTCAGCTCACTGCAGCCTCTGCCTTCAGGGTTCAAGTGATTCATCTGCCTCAGTCTCCTGGGTAGCTGGGACTACAGGTGCCTGCCACAACGCCGTATTCCTATTTTTAGTACAGTCAGGGTTTTACCATGTTGACCAGGCTGGTCTTGAACTCCTGACCTCAAGTCATCCACCTGCCTCTGGCTCCCAAGCTGTCAGAATTACAGGTGTGAGCCACCGTGCATGGCCTACATTCTTCATACCAGGCGTAGATTTTAAAGTAGGTGATTCAGCTCTGTTGACCATATATTGGAGAGTATTGGTTCCTCTCTTTCTTTATTTTTTACTTCTGCTTTATAGTTTGAGCAAAAATCTCAATTCCTTTGTTACAGATCCCTGCCCAGTTTTGCCCTCTTATTTTATATGGTATCTGAATTAGTACCCAAAAGATGGCAGTTTCTTGGTTGAGCAGAAGTCATAGCATAGGGGAGAAAGAAGCTATCTTCGAGACTGGATGCCTATTCTAGGGAAGAAGATCATTACCTAGATCTCAGCTTCTGTCTCCAACAGTCAACTTTCTACATGCTACAAAATCCTTTCCTCAACTATTATTTCTTCTGTGTTCCTTTCTCTTGTTTCCAGCATACTGGATTTCTCAAAATAATATGGTCTTTTCTGCTGCATTCTCAAGTGTTTTAGAGCCTGGCTTCTGTGCTCACTACTTTCTTGAAAGTTGCTCTCTCAAAGACCTTTAAAAATGTCTGGTTGCCACATTCAGTGGCATTTTATTGTTGCTGTGTTTCTGGCCACATTTAACACTGACAGCTTTTTATTGAGGCGATACGATAGTTCAATTTAGTTCTAGAGTTTAATAGTCTTCTAGGGGAGCAACTCTCAAATCTTTATTTCCAGGTATGTTCGTACTTCCCAGATTGGAGGCCTGCATTTTCAGCTGTCTGCTAGATACACCCTGTGTACTACTGTTACTTCAGCCCATAGGAATGTCAGCTTTCTGTTTCTGCTTTCCAAAGTTATACTAATGGCATTACACCTGAGCTTAAAACCTTAGAGATCACTGACTCCTTTTGTTTTTTTTTAAATAATCTTTCAAATGTATTTTTATTTTATATATTTATTATTATTATTATTATTATTGAGACAATCTTGCTCTGTTGCCCAGGCTGGAGTGCAGTGACATGATCTTGGCTTACTGCAACTTCTGCTTCCCAGGTTCAAGCGATTCTCCAGCCTCAGCCTCCTGAGTATCTGGGACTATAGGCACACGCCACCGTGCCCGGCTAATTTTTACATTTTTAGTAGAGATGGGGTTTTACCGTATTGGTCAGGCTGGTCTCAAACTCTAGCCTGGCCAACATGGTAAAACCCCATCTGTACTAAAAATGCACAAATTAGCTGGGCGTGGTTCTAACCTCAGGTGACCCGCCACCTTGGCCACCCAAAGTGCTGGGATTACAGATATGAGCCACCACACCCGGCCTAATAATCAGTCTCTTTTAGTTTTCCATTTTACTTGTATTTTCTTGTATGTCCACTACCATACTCTTCTTGCCATCACCACCATTAGTTCTGCATTATCATGTGCCTGTACTGATTATCTTGCTTTGCCTGCTGTCCACACTCCTCTTAAGTGATTGATCTTCTTGAAGCACAGTTCTCATGTTATTGTCTTATTATTATTTTTTTATTTTCTTTGCCTATTGAATAAAATCTAGGCTTTTAAGCCTGACATTCAAGGCCTGGTTGATGAAGAAATTAGATTGGATGGAAAGAAAGAATGCAGAATAATTCAGGTTTGACGCTTGACTCTGCAGTGGTGGGTGATGAAGCTGAGCTATAAGTCAAATTCATTTTTGAACTTGGATGTATTAACAGACTTTTGATACCAATTCTAGGTGTAAAGCACTGGATTATAATATTTGTATCTTTGTAGCACTGTTCTTATATTAATTTTCCTTTCCCAAGTAATTGACATGGCCTTAATACTCTACAGGTGTGTAGGTACTTCCTTTTAGGTCTTGTCATCATTTTATATTTACGTATTTTGAATATTTTCCTCTGCTGCTTTTGTTCTGGTTATTTTCTGCTATCCACAAAGCTCCCTCTTCAGAGTAATTCTTGCCAGTCCCAACCAAAAAAACTAGTAGGTTTAAATGCTAATTTGGTTTGAATAACTATTAATGGCTTGTACATTTGCTTGATCGTTTATAGGAAGGACCATTACGACCTGTTCTTGAATACATTGATCTGGTCAGCAGTGATGATGAAGAGCCTAGCACCTCTCATACTGATGTAAGTACATTATATTTGATTTGTGTTTCTTCATTTGTATCTTTTAAGAGGTATTCTCTAAAGAGAGTTATCAAATCAGTGATGCCTGTGTTTAGAAATAGCCAGTTCTATTAGAATGGGCTAAAATAGGTAGTCCAAGGAGTTCTTTGCCCAGATCTCCTACTTCCAGTTTTTTTCCTCTACTTTGAGTGACGATATGAAAAAATGGTAATAAGACTCTGGGAAATTCTAAGCCTTAGAGGTGGTATCTGATAAAAGGGAAATGGAATAAAAACTTCAAGCTTATTGATTCCTCTTTCCCTTCTCTTTTCCTATATTCTCCTTAGGTGCCCTATACAACAGGATTCTTTTGTTCCAGAACCACATGACCACAGAAAATTTGTTTTCTCTTAGAAAAAAGGATATGTAGAGATCCTTTTAGGAGTGAAAAGTGAGGGAAGGGTTTATAGGAGATATATTACTTCAGTCATCATCCCTTTCACCTTGTCTGTGCCCCACATATTTAGAGTTACTTATCTTACCTGTGATGTACTGGTTGTAGGTTTGACCCTTGGACCAATACTTTCCTTGCTCTGAGAAGTGAACTAGTTGAGCCCTTTGTAACAGTCTTGCCTTTCATTTGTCCTTGCTTTAGCCCAAACTTCTGTTAATGGGCTGTTTTCTTCTTGGATTAGAAAACTCTTACTGTTCAGAGTGGCCACAAACTTCTTGCTCTGTGATATAGGGGATTGAGAGACTTGGACTTGGAATCAGAATACCTGGGTTTGAGTCCCAGCTTTACTCTTTACAAATTCTGTGACTTTGGATAAATTAAGTAACCTTTTAACCTCCGTTTTTCAATCAAATAAGAATAATACCTACCTCACAGGGTTGTTGTGAGGATGAAATGAGGTAACAAATTATAACTCCTTATACTACAAACCATAAAGTAGGACTATACGACTAGAAAGTTTTGTTATTCATGGAGAGTGAATGACAGAATTTTCAAAGGTGCTTAAAATGACTCTAATGGGGGAGTTTTAGATTTTTTTTTCTTCTTAGTGGAACTTTCCTTAAGTTCTCTTTGCCATCGTTAGCTTCTTGCGTATCTTGAATAGAACTTAACATATCTTGAATGGAATATTTTTTTCTTTTATTCTTATGAGTGGTCTCAACACTTATTCTTATGCTAACATGGGACCAAACAGCAGCCAGGGTAGCACCACATGATCTGAGCTTGTTTTTACTCTCTACTTTTTCATAAACAGAGTCCCAGATTAATGCCAATAGTTGATATTGGGTCTTTGGGGTAGCAAAGTTTGTGGATTTGACTTTTCTGATTCCTTTTGCTGACCTTGAGTGGATTGTATCTTTCACTGTTAATTATAATAATTTAAAAATTGAGTTCTACTTACTGGACGTGAATCTCTGCACTTGAAAGTTAACATATTAAAAGCATTTTTTTCTCTTCCTTGGTTTTCTTGTTCATGTGGATAACCCAGAGAATGCCTGAATCTAAGGTGCCATCCTCTGAGAATCATCGCCCAGAAATGTGCTCTAGCTGCAGTGTTCCTCTTCCCATTGGAGATAGCAGCTCCTTCTCTGGGAGTTGTTCCAGCAGTCCAGAAAGGATAGTTTCTCAAACTTCCTCTGTTGAGAACCCATTGGAGAACCAGAAAAATGATCAAAATAATTCAGATACTAAGATCTCTGAGACAGAGACCCTTAAATCGTCACAGAATTTTCAGACTCTGCCTTCATCTCCACTTCTGGTCCCCCAAGAATCTTTGGCCTCTTCTGAGGTCAAAGAGAATTTATGTATAGATTCTTCTTCAGCTTCACAGCATGGACGGGATGCCATCCTCTATCTCCAGACACAAGTAGCTGAAATGTCCCGAGTGATACGTGATCTGCAGTCCAGGAGCTGTTTTAGATTTCATCATTCTAGGCCAAGTGAGAACTCCTCAGTTCCTTGGGACATCTCCACCTCTAAGGAGGAAAATTTATCCACAGTTGAAGAAGAAACTGATTACAAATCACCATCAGCTGATGACAAAGGGCAGCCATCTGACCCCAGCCAATCTAGTTTCACAGGTCTTTTGAAGAGAATGGAACAAAGAGGTGTTATAAAAAGGGTGACATTACAATCTGAAGCAGAGTCATGTGAAGGGAAACCTGATTGTGTGACTTCTAAAAAACGTTTGGTTCCTCCATTGCATCCTCTTCTGAGAATTGCCACCACTGAGGTTTTTAAAGACCCTGCTGATTGCCATCCTTCTTCCTTCATGGGACACAGGGTATATCCTGTGGCCAAGGACACCTCTCCTTTCCAACCAAACCCACCAGCTGAAGGCCCCATTGTAGAAGCATTAGAACACAGCAAAAGAGGAAATACAACATCCCCTCTAGATTCTACCTCAAAAGAAATGGAGGTCATGGGTTGTAGGTTTTACCATGCTGCCTCCATTGCAGCCCGAGCTGCTAGCTACATGGCTTATATGACTCAATATCAGCGTAAACTCTGGGAAGACATGGAAGATCTGGTTCATGACCCAGAGTTTGATCGTGGAAAAGCAAGATGTATAATATCTGATGGTATGGATGCAGGCCTTTGGCAACTTTGTACTACTAGGGACATAATGGATTCTGTAGTCAGAGTTATGGCCATGGCCATAGACTATAGAAGGCAGGCCTGGCTTCGACTTACATCTCTTACTAAGAAAACCCAGGAGAAGATCTCCCACTTGCCCTTTGATGGTACTTCCCTTTTTGGACAAGATGTAAAAGCTGTTGTTGCAGAAGAGAACAGTATAAAAGAAAATGACTATAAAGATCACAAATACTATAATCAGCATCGATACTTTTATAGTCATGATCAGAAAGCACATTATCACAATAGAGGATACTCCAAAGGGGATTGGTACAAACCTCGAAACCACCCCTATAGATATAGAAAGAAGGGAGACTCTCCAGAACGCCATGGGTACAAGAATTAATAACCTGTTTTATGTTCAGCAGAATAGTCATTCAAGATCCTATTTTACTTGTTCCTCCTCGTACAAATAGGATCTACAGGTAGGAGATCATCTCAAAAACTGAATGCATGTCTGGAATGATCACAGCTGACATTTGAATTGTAGACTTTTGAAATGAGGTATAAAATAAACTCATGACTTACTGACCAAGTGAGCAGTGGAGACTTTCTTGAAAGGGTTGGACAAATGTTTATCCTTTATTTCTGGTCCAAAAATAAGTTTGGAGGAGGGCCACTCAGGAATCTGAATCCTCTTGTGATTAAAGAAAAATATAAAGATTTGTTCCTCAGGAAAATCTTATCTGTAAACTGAGGACTAGCAGATATTTTGAATCTAGAAATAACCTAATACTAGATCTCTGTTTACTAAGACCAGAGGTAAATCCTTCATTTTTAGGTTATCAGTGCTTCCTTGTTCAGGCTTCAGTTTGACAGATCTTCACAAAATGACACATCTGTTAAAATGTCTTTATGTCAAGATGGTCAACTCACCAAGAGTTCATACTACTGTCAAGCTCTGTGAGACTTCAGAATCAGCCATGAAGCTTTGTGTCAACTGGAATTCAAGTCAAATTTTGCCAAATCCAGTTTGCTTCCCCTTGGAATGGCTAGATGTCACAGGTCTTCTATGGACACCAACTGGAAAAAGACTTCTACCTATAACATCTCTGTAGAAATTGCACAGTAACTATCTTCATCAAGACTTTGATGGCCACCATACCATCACTACTCATAAAGCTACATGTGAGAGAGTTCTTTGTTGTCATCAGTCCTAATAGTCTTTGACCTATCAAGCTCTCATATCAAGTTGTAAGACTGAGTCATGGTAGTCTCTCACTGTAAGCTGGGCCTTTCACCAAGATGGCCTTCTTAAACAACCTACCTTCTAAACATTTAATTCTTTTGAGCTTGATAGTGCATCACACTCTAAATACAAAAAAGATACGCACATCAGTGCCCTGGAAATAAAGGATGTTACACGATCCAGGCATGAAAATCTGAACTCCTAAGAGCAAGAATTCCAAACATGCCTGACAATCTTCTCCCCTTACTGTAATAAAGAGGGATACCATCAGTCTAGATTTTATTGGGAATCCTTAAGATTTAAAGCATAGCTGTGGATTTAGTGAAGAGAACATGATATCCATTAAGGATTTGAAAGGCTGAAATCAAGACTTCAGTGATACATTCTTGGTTACTTGGTTACTTAATTTAGTCAGATTCTTAGTGTAAGAGACAGCTTATCTTTTTGCTCCCAGTTGATCCCAGTAATAGTTTTTCACCGTACTGGAACTGGCAGCAGATACCTCAGTTATATGTCCCACAGTATCTTCTCTTTAGACTCAAGGTAGTGGATGTGTGGTATATCAGCCCTTAGATCCATGTCTTCACAGCATGACATCAGGAATGGAGAATATGTCAAGTTTGAGGGGTCTGAATACATCACCTAGTATTATTTGCTTGGCAGCCAAAACCAGTTGTTTTTCTTTTAATTGACAGACTTAATTCTGTAACTTCTGTGTTTTTTCATCTGCTTGGTCGAGGCATTTTGGATATACTACTAATTGAATATGGCACTGTTTTATGGTGTATGTGGCTTCTTGCCATAGTTGTTGCACAGTGGTAATTGACATTTTCTCTGGTGCCACGATTTTTAATAGTTTATTGGAAGCTCCTTCCTCCTCCCCCATCATAACTATATTCAGCACCCATTTTAAAATCTACTTTTCTTCCTTATTTGTGTTATAGAGGTTGTTGGCGTAAATTTTACTACTTGGAAGAAATTATTTTGTCAGTTAATTTCCGGGTACTGTATTGGTCATGTTTGTCCTATTTGTAGATTAAACTTGAACTAGTCTTAATAAAGGGGGTATTGTTTTGCAGATTTAGCCCAGTCATATAAAGAGTTAATACTTACCTTATTTTTCTGTATTTTACACAAAATTTTATTTCCACTTCTGTGGAAAAGGTCCATGCCAGTGTTCTTTACAAACTGTCTTTCAAACTAAACCCTAGAAGAATATTGATTACCTGAACAGAAACAAAGGCCTAAGAAATCATACATTTTTGTGGCTTATGTGCATTGCACCAATCAAGCAATCCCATGTGCTCTTGATACTGGCACTGTAGTTTTATCTTAGAGAACTTGCCACTGGAGAACTCAGTGGTGAGAGACCTTGGAAATGTTTTATGTGACTGCACATAAGTGTTCCTAACTAGCTAAGGCTACTTCAGACTCTTTTCACTTTCCATTTCTCCCCTTTTCCTTCCCTGAATTAGATGCTATGTCATAAACTTGGTGGTTTTTGACATACCCTTATTTCAAACCTTAAACTAAACCAAAATAAGTTATGCCTGAAAATGTGTTTGTCTGAAACTATTTTGGCACTTCCCTTTAATATACTTCCCCTCCCCTTTGCCTTTTAAATTGTGGTTTAAAAAAAAGAAGAAAAGAGGCACATAAAGCTTAGCACCTTAACCATTTTTTAAACGTATGGTAGTGTTGACTATATTTGCATTGTTGCGCAGCTCCTCCATTCTTAAATATTTGTAAGATGATGTTGCTGTTCTCTTTTCCTCTTGTGATATTTATGTTGCCCAGTAATAAGTAAAAGTATCCTTTCTTAGTTACTCTAACTGATATGCCCAAGTGTCTCCAGATACTCTGTTTTCCTCAAAGTGTAAAGGTATAGGGAAATCATCATATTGGTGACCAAGTAGTTCTGAAAGGATTTGACCGTTTAATAGGGATGGAGACAGAATGCATATCAGGAAGAGTTTTTAGTTGTAGATTAGTTTCTTGAGTGCGAAAGAAATATCTTTAATGTGTTTATTTTTTATTATTTTAAAATCTCTGGCATACTTGAAAGATGATAATGTTATAAAACTTAAAGTGAGGATTTGGTCTAGGGAGATTACCCCAGTAGAATCAGAAACTCTTAGATAATAAATATTCGTATTATGCCTGCCATGTTCAGAGCCTGCAACAAAATTCTCTAGTAGGCCAACCTCTAATGTTTAAATACCTCTAGGTTTTCTAGGAGGCCTTGGAATAGTTGCAAGTTTAATGATCTGTTATTCTCAAAAAGGATGTATCTAATGATCTTTTTTCTTCAAAATGTTACTTCTTGATTAGATATACAATGTATACAGAGACAATATGGTTTCTTGTAGTTACTGTGTATAGAGAAGTACTGTTTCCATTTTTATATGAAGTGCCTTTTTAAATTCTACACTTTTCTTTAAAACTTAAACTTTGATGTCTTGCATATATTGCTTGTGGTATTTATGTGAATTTTGTACAGTGATTTAATCTTATAGTTTATTACTCTATCATTTGTACAATTGCACTATCTAAATGTACTCCCTTCTGAATGTTAATTTGTTTATAGCACTGTTGATTCATTTCAGAAGGTTGTAGAGTATGCCTTCCTCCCCTTTATTTAACTAACTAGACAGTAGTTCTTTTTTGTTATTAGTGAGTGGCCAATTTTGGGGGGCCTTAAGACAGCTTTGTTTTCTATAGATGCCCTCTAGGTTTTCTGATTGTCTCATATCTAACCTTGTTCTTAGCCATGGTAACACAACTTAATATTTGATAAGTGGGTGTGTTTACTTGGTTAGAATAAGCAAGGACATTTTTAAAAAGCAGTAAATTTGCTGACACTTTATCTTTTTTTTAAAAGACTGAATGACAGCTTCCTTATCAGTATAATTACAGTTAAACTTTTATTTTTTTTTAAACTGTGTGACAGCTTCTTTATCAGTATAATTCCATTTATTTAACCCTCAAAATGACATTTTGAAGGGAGCATAAACTCTTTCAGGCTACTTGGACACTATTTAGTATGCTTTATTAGTACTACACTAATAATTTACTGAGTGATACCTAAGTGACCTGATTGATAATGTCCTTAAGGACCTGATACATCCAGGATAACCTCTCAGGTACTGTAAACAAGGAGGTTGAAAAAGACACATTCCAGAATCCCTTTGGTAAAATTGGATACTGATGTGGATGGACATGACATTCATTATTCTTAAAGATATAACTAGTTGACTGGGATTCTGATGAAGGTTTGAAATTATGGATTAGATATTTGTAGAAGTAGTTTAAAGATTGCAATAAGTGAAATCTTTTTTTTTTTTTTTTTTTTTGAAACGGAGTTTCGCTCTTGTTGCCCAGGCTGGAGTGCGATGGCGTGATCTCGGCTCACTGCAACCCCCACCTCCCGGGTTGAAGCAATTCTCCTGTCTCAGCCTGCCGAATAGCTGGGATTACAGGCATGCGTCACTATGCCCAGCTAATTTTGTATTTTTAGTAGAGATGGGGTTTCTCTATGTTGGTCAGGCTGGTCTCAAACTCCTGACCTCAAGTGATCTGCCTGCCTTGACCTCCCAAAGTGCTGGGATTACAGGTGTGAGCCACCGTGCCTGGCTGTGAAATCTTTTTTTTTTTTTTTTTAATGTGAGGCGTATTTTGCCGCAGTCTCGCACTGTTTAGGTTCTCTTGTCTTTTGGAATTTATCATTCTGTATTTAATGTTAGTGGCTAGTCCAATAATTGATTGTCTCATCTGTATGCATCTTATGCATGTGATTCAATTGACTAGATCAATTCTGTATGGTTTATCATAGTAGATACACAAACCAGTCTTTATTTTTTACCTAAGAAAATATATAGGTGGAAGTTATCAGTAAACTGGTGATTATTGTATTGAATGCAAATCTTTTTATTATTTTTCCAGATATATTGAGTTTTATAAAATATTAAAATATTATTTTATGAAATTTCCCTTCCTGGATGAGCAGAATATTGTTTTATTAAATCTTCTCTTACTAGTGGAATATTTTTTACTTCTTTGTCTTTTCATTTACTTGTTTTTTGTTGTAATGAAAACTTTAGTAGTGTTTGGTACCATTGAGATAACTTATTACTGGAAATTTTGTTGGCTTCCTGTGGGATATATCTGAAAGTGGTCACAGTCCAACCATGTCCTTTTGATGTTGTTAGCATATCAGTTATTCTTTGTATTGATCTTTTCTTCTGTATTCAATGCCTCTTTCTGAAAGGATGTCTGATCTTCCCATAATCTCTTTGATGTAGGTGATATTTTTTATTCTAGCAGTGTATACTAGACAAGATTTTGATGTGGCTTTGTGTTTGTATATTTAAATACCATGTCTTTAAAGCATTAGTAGAAGAGATATTCTAGTTTCTTCTAATGTCACTTTAAAAAAAAAATAGCCAGTCCAGTATCTCAAACTACTTTGATTTTTGAACTTAAATCAACTTTTAGTGCTACCTTGTTTAATGGTAGTATTATTTTCTCATTTCTACATGTTCACACACATTTATTATATATAGTTTATGGTTAGAGGTATCTTATAAAAATTTTGAAGCCCATCCCCATGGATTTATTATATATAATACAGCCCTGATATATCTTAAAGTTAACCCGTTAAGGGCTTTACTGGTTGAGGTAACCTATTTCAAATGGTGTATTGGGTTTTGTGATACCTTGTCAAGAATTCAGTAAGAATTTTCAGGTTGTCTGTATTTTCTTTTGTGACTTTGGAGATCTCTCAAGTTGTATTGTTTTGGAGATCTCTCAAGTCGTATTGCTTTCTGTATTCCTGAGTATATTCCTTTGGTAACATGAAGGTAAATAGTTTATATTTGATGATTTTTTTTTTTTTTTTTTGAGACGGAGTTTCACTGTCACCCAGGCTGGAGTGCAGTGGCGCGATCATGGCTTCCTGCAGGCTCTGCCTTCTGGGTTCACGCCATTCTCCTGCGTCAGCCTCCTGAGTAGCTGGGACTACAGGCACCCGCCACCACGCCTGGCTAATTTTTGTATTTTTAGTAGAGATGGGGTTTCACCGTATTAGCTAGGATGGTCTCAATCTCCTGACCTCGTGATCCGCCCACCTCGTCTTCCCAAAGTGCTGGCATTACAGGCGTGAGCCACAGCGCCCGGCCTATATTTGGTGATATTTTTAAGTTCTACTTGGACTTTAAGTGCTTCAAGAATTGTGTTCAGTTAGTAGTACTTTTGTAAGACTAACCCTGTTCATATGCTATCTTTGCTCCATGAGCTATCATAGTACTGTTTTCTTTCATTACCCATAAGAGTGGCTCTATCACAGCATTCACTTTTAAGGGCTGCATTTAGACCTCTTGTTAACTCCTACTTTTATCTGTGATGGCTATGTTTCATACTACCTTTATTTATAAATGTAGTAATGTGTTAAATAACTATCATGTTGTGGTCCCTTAATACCTCTTTTGATTGGTGAGGTAACAGTGATGTGGATGATGAAATAAAAATGTTTCCCCAAGTCACTAAGCACAGTTTTCAACTCATTTTTTTTTTACATATTTAATTTACATTTAACTACTGTTAGGTATGCAGCCAGTTCCTTTTTGCCTTCATTAGAATCTAGTTATATAAATAGTTTCATTTAGATTCTTGGGACAGAGGGCCTGTGTATTGATCTTTCTTTAATGGCTTGGAGCAGCTTCTATATGTTCTGACAGGGTTTGGAAGCATGTTGATATCCTTGTGTCTAATTGTCATCTTCCTGCCTGGGAAGACAGTAGAAGAAAGAATCTGCATTTGTATAGTCTCTGTACAGGCTCTGTGCTGGTTGCAAGGCACTCTTGAGAGAGAAATTCCTTCTTATTTTGCAGATGAAAAACTGAAACTTAAGAGTCATTAAGCAACTTGCTCAGGTAGTAGAACTGAGTTTTAAATATAGACTTTTTCCAGTCTCAATTCAACATTATACTAGGCTGCCTCCATGTGTTTCTCAAAGCCCCATTCAAGTTTTACTTCTATGGCAAACTCATTTCACATACACAAATCTTTTTCTTTTCTGAACTTTGTTTATGACTTTGCTGTCACTCCACTAAAGTATTTGATGTCGTATATTAACTGATTCCTGATTATTTCACTTGTCAGATCAGGAACCCTATCCTCTTAGTTCTCCCATTGAGATTTCACTGTGCTGGACTGAGA
Source organism: Macaca mulatta (assembly GCF_049350105.2). Classification (NCBI taxonomy): domain Eukaryota; kingdom Metazoa; phylum Chordata; class Mammalia; order Primates; family Cercopithecidae; genus Macaca; species Macaca mulatta. The sequence goes on along the minus strand of NC_133409.1, from coordinate 125,185,752 downwards.
TTATTCTTGATTCATAGTCATTGGTTTCTGTTTCCATTCATTTTCAGCACTGATTATGTTAATCGTATTGCTTGTGTTTTTTCTTTGTTCTATGTTATTACATTCATTTTGTTTCATATAGACACTTAATTTTTTTTTAACTGGCATTTTGAGGATATTGGCTTAATGGAAGGAAAAAGGAATGGTGCAAAAAGCACATGGTATTTGAATTGCAAAGACCTTGACCCTCAGTATTAGCAAGTCACTTATTTTCTGAGCCTCAGTTTTCCTACTCTCTTTTTTTTTTTTTTTTTTTTTTGAGACGGAGTCTCGCTCTGTCGCCCAGGCTGGAGTGCAGTGGCGCGATCTCGGCTCACTGCAAGCTCCGCCTCCCGGGTTCACACCATTCTCCTGCCTCAGCCTCCCGAGTAGCTGGGACTACAGGCGCCCACAACCGCGCCCGGCTAATTTTTTGTATTTTTAGTAGAGACGGGGTTTCACCGTGGTCTCGATCTCCTGACCTTGTGATCCGCCCGCCTCGGCCTCCCAAAGTGCTGGGATTACAGGCGTGAGCCACCGCGCCCGGCAGTTTTCCTACTCTCAAATGAGTTAATATCCAAAAGTACTTTGAAAACACTAAAGCTGATACAGATTTCCTTTTTTAAGTAATTGTGCTGTTTCTATTCATGTTGGATATGGTGTTCTATGGTATTAACTATAGATACATACCTTTTAAAATGTATCTAACAGCATGTAAATATTCATTTCATGCCATGTGATCATGTTCCCCCTTTTATGATTTTTTAAGACTATCTTACAAGCCTAACAGTGTACTAAGTCATTAGAAGACTTTCTAATAATGTATTCATATTTCTATTAAAGTAATTTAAAGTAAAAGTCTCTTTTCCCAAGTACAAGCTAAGAAATGCTCATAAGAAACAATAAGAAAATAATAAGAGAATGTAGAATGAAGAGCTAGAGTGTGTATGTATGTGTATACAATTTTTGATAGATGGTATTTTGTTATTTTATATCTGTGTTGAAAACAGTCTTTTAGTTTGTCAGACATCTTTTTCAGTACCTGCTATGTGCAGGCAGGTGCTAAGAAAGGTCTGAGAATACTGAGGGTTAATAAGAGATGGCATATTCTCAAGAGAAGTAAATACCAATAAAGTATAAAAGCAGATGTCCTTTTTGGAAGAATGCCTGTGGTGATGGAACAAAAAAAGCCATATAGAGGGATGAGGAAAGCTTTTCTTACCAAGTGTGTGAGCTGAGTTTTGGAGGAGAATTAGGCAAGAGTTAGTTGGCCTGGTGGAGAAACAGGAGCCAGGCATTCAGATGGAGGAGCAGGAGAGTGCAACAGTGTGGGTAACATAATGGAGTGTGTCTGGTTTCAGAATTATGAAAAATAGTCTTTAGGGGAAACAGAAAAGGAGGAGAGTAAACTAAAAGAAGTTGATAAATTATCCGTGAATATATACTGGTTCCTACATATTCAAAGTGTGCTAAGTTTGTGTAGCCATCACTTGTAAGGTTGTAGGAGTTGTCTCTCTAGGAGTTGGTTTGTACCGTAGTCCATTATGTACATCTAGAACAATTCTTTCCCGGAACTGAGCCCAAGCTGGGCTTTCAGCAGTGCACCTTTGGCTCTGGGGCAGCTCAAGCAATCGGAGAGAACTGAGGCACTGGTAGAGAACAACTCTGAGGATGAACAGGGTAATGCCCCTGAAGTGGAATGTGGTATCCACAGTTAAATGGTTGCATACTTCAGGGTCACCTGTGGAAAGGTGTCCTCAGGGTAGCTAAAAGTGGTTAATTTCCTTGTGTTTTGACTTACAGATGATTTCTAGGTGGACTTGGGGAAAATAAAGATACTTATAAAAATATTGCCTCATTGGCATTTGGAGGTGTTATATTGAAGGAGGAAGTGGGTTCCTATCACCAGAACCCTCTCTAGGTGATTCAGATAGGAAATTGGGTTGTAGACCTTGTCTCAGTAATATCTCCAGCAGCTCCAACACATTTTGTCAACTTCGTGTTTAAGTTTTTTTCCTTGCTGTTGGCCCCTTTTAGCTTCTTTTTTTTTTTTCTTCTTTTCCTTTTTTTGTTTTTGAGACAGTCTTGCTCTGGCTCCCAAGCTGGAGTACAGTGGGGTCATCTTGGTTTACTGCAACCTCCACCTCCCAGGTTCAAGTGATTCTCCTGCCTCAGCCTCCCAAGTAGCTAGGATTACAGGCACGTGCCACCATGCCTGGCTAATTTTTTGTATTTTTTGTAGAGATGGAGTTTTGCCACGTTGGCCAGGCTGGTCTCGAACTCCGGACCTCAAGTGATCTGCCCACTTTGGCCTCCCGAAGTACTGGGATTACAGGCGTGAGCCACCGTACCAGGCCCCATTCCCACTTTTACTTTTATTTCTCTACAGTTCATCTTTTTTTTTTTTTTTTTTTTTTTTTTCCCCTTCTATGCCAGAGGCGAAACAGTGGCACGCGGGGTTAAAAATCTGTAACTCCCTTTTGGTTTGTCACACATCATATTCAGAGTTATTGTGTGGTTTTGTTTTGTTTTTCTTTTTGAGACTGAGTCTCACTCTGTTGCCGAGGCTAGAGTCAGTGGTGCAATCTCGGCTCACTGCAACCTCTGCCTCCCAGGTTCAAGCGATTCTCTTGCCTCAGCCTCCCGAGTAGCTGGGATTGCAGGCGCCCGCCACCATGCTCAACTAATTTTTGTATTTTTAGTAGATATAAGATTTCACCATGTTGGCTAGGCTGGTCTCGAACTCCTGACCTCAGGTGATCCACCCACCTTGGCCTCCCAAAGTGCTGGGATTATGGGTGTGAGCCACCACGCCTGGCTGTATATTTTAAAATTCTCTTAAGTTCCAAAGTTGCATTGTTACTATTATTTTTTGGTCCTGTACTGAAGGAGGATGAAAGTCATTTTCCTAAAATGATTTTTGTAGAGAGAGATGTTGGCAGTTTACTCAAAAGAGAACATAGGAAAATCTTTTTTAACAGGTTTGGTGGGACTAGCCTTCTTAACTGAATAAAGTACTTTACAGAATGGGGTATATCTATATGTATGTTTTAAGATTTGTTCATACAAAGCAGATGTCCTGTGTACTTTGTATTTGTAAACAACTAATTGGGGGTGGGAAGGAGATTGCTTTGTAAAAAGAGAGTTTCCTGGTCCTAAAGCTTTGCTGCTGGAGATGGTAAGATGGTAAATAAATATTGTACTGTTATGCTGTGTTTATCTCTTCTGCTTTATCTGTATTTGCATATAAAATTCTTGAGAAAAACCATTGCTTTTCAAAGTGTTATTTGGGATACAGTTTGAGTTATATAAGTTGAGTGGCAGGGGCTTCTGGTAAACAGAACTTTGTTGGGGGGTGGTGCAAACTTCAGACCAAACCATGGATTGAAGCTTTAGGATGGGCAATAATAAGCAGACTTTGAAATTGGGTTTCCATGAAGTAATCCATTCGTTGCAGGATTTCTATTCAAACCAAATGCACTAGTCAGATACTGTGATGATGATGTGCAAAGTTAATTCTTTTGCAGTTGGTTGTTCCTTTGAGCTTTCTTTGAACTTGGAGTCCCTTACATATAAGATAGAGATGATGAAAGAAATACTCTCCAGTTGGAACTCCTCTGGATAATTAGTGCCAGCTGATGTTCAGGAAGATATTATGACTGTAAATAAACCTGCCTTGGATTGTTTTGTGTATATCCCCTCACGTTATTCTTTACCTTCCTCCCTCCTACAAATTGCATCTTTTCCTATTACTAGCTTTTACATTACCCAGAAGGTGCCTATGATGAGTCATATAGGAAACTGGTTTGTTGTGGTCACTTCTCTGGAAGTATTCTTGCAGAATACTTTCTTTCTAGGTTATGTCAACCTTTGTGGTATATGGAGCAAAATTGTTCCATTTCATAGAGAGGTCTAGTGACTTCATATTCATAATGTATTCATATTTCTATTAAAGTAATTTTGTAGAAAATGTAAAATGGAAGCTTTTTGGTTCATCAAGAACTAAAGTGCTTTTTAGAAATTAGTAATAATGATTTACAAATATAAGTCATTTATCATTAAAAGGCCACAAAGTAGTACAATGCTGTGAGCTATTGTAAAATAATTTCTTCTGTGAAGCCCTGCTTTTTGTTGTTTTTTTTTCTTTCTTTCTTTCTTTTTAAGCCTTTATTTTAGGTTCAGGGGTACATTTACAGGTTTGTTTTATAGGTAAACTTGTGTCATGGGGGTTTGGGATACAGGATTATTTTGTCACCCAGGTACCAAGCATGGTAACCGATTGTTATTTTTCTGGTGCTCTCTCTCCTCCCACCCTCCTCCCTCATGTAGGCCCAATGTCTGCTGTTCCCGTATTTGTGCCCTTTGGTTCTCATTATTTAGCTCCCACTTATAAGTGAGAACATGCAGTATTAGGTTTTCTGTTCCTGTGTTAGTTGACTAAGCCCTCCAGCTCCATCCATGTTCCTGCAGAGGACATGATGTCATTCTTTTTTTTTTTGGCTATATAGTAGTCCGTTGTGTACATGTACTACATTTTCTTTACCTAGTCCTGCTTTTTACTATTGTGTTCTAGAAATTGCTTCGCAAAAGCAAAATCACTCCATTAATTCCGCATTCCCTTTGAGTTGGTATTTGCAAACATTTAAAGTAACTGATTTAGCTAGTTACCACAGTAAGTTACTCAGAGGCTCAACTTTTCGGTGAGTGATGTGTGAAGAATAAAGTGAAAGATCTGCCTGAATTTAATATTTGTAAAAAATGTATTCATGGATCTTTTAAGAAAAATTTTTTTATAAAACAGTTTAGAGCCAGTTCTGTCTGGCATTTAGCTTCCTAAACCATACTACATTTTCAGGATCAAGAGTGAGTTCAAGAAAGAAGCATTTGTAGATGAATTTTAAGAGAAAGTTATGAAGTCATGTACATTCATCTGAAGTTACTTAAGTAGAAATTTAGCTTGTACTAAAAATTTATTTTGGTGTTTAATTGGCTTCCTTTTGAGCACATTTGTTAAACATACCTGAGAGAACTTATCTTCGTGACTGGAAAAACTAAGAATCCTGCTTTCTATATTTACATTCCAAACAATAATAGAGAAAGGTGAGGTCTAAGTGAGCTGAATAAGCATATATTTTTAAGTTTCAGCTTTTAATTTGACTGTATACTTTCATCAGTATTTTAAATACATTTTAAAATGCAGAGTCAGACATGCTTTTAGGAAAACCATATATGTAAAAAAACATACAAATTTGTGTTTGAGCTAAATGTTTTTTGCTTTAAGTGATAATGAAGTTTGCCTTGAAATTTGTGTAAAAGTATTTTCCCAGTAGCCATTAAGCTTGTTGAGCTGAAACTGACTTTCCTTAATTCTTGATTAATATGTTTCTGTTGGGTTTGGAAAATAATGTAACCCAATATTATACATCTAGGGACAAAAATCTGAGAAAAGTTACATACAATTTACTAATAGATTATGTCCCTTCTAGATGCAGCATTTCTGTCTATATTTGTGTAGGATAGATATTAAACATATTTTTATAAGGCAAAATTAGTGATTTAAAGCAAGACCATTATGTTCCCAAACAAAAGACCGAGATCCTTAACATTTTTGTCTTCTTCATTAATAATTAAAATTTGTTAACAATTTTATTACATATGCTGATTGTAGAATAATTAGAAGATAAATGTAAAAAAGGAAAAAAACCTCGAGACAGAAATAACCACTATTTAACACTTTGATTTATATAGCCTTCTAGATTTTATTTATATATATATTTACAGGATCATTTTCACTTAAAAACTACAAGTGTTGCTTGGCACAGTGGCTCATGCCTGTAGTCCTCGCACTTTGGGAGGCCTAGATGGGAGGATTGCTTGAGGCCAGGACCAGCTTGGGCAATACTGCAAGACTCTGTCTTCACAAAAAATAAGAATAACTTGCTGGGCGTGCTGGTACCTGCCTGTAGGCCCAGCTACTCAGGAGGCCGAAGTGAGAGGATTGCTTAAGTGAGCCCAGGAGGTTGAGGCTGCAGTGAGCTATGGTAACCCTCTAGCCTGGGTAACAAAGTGAGATCCTGTCAGAAAAAAAAAATTAATTGGTTGATCTAGTAGTACTAATAGGGAAGATATGTTGAAATGTAAGTTTAATATTATCATTTCATTGATTATGGGATTTTGTGTCAGGTTGTCATTTCTAGACTTGGACTTTTTGCTGTAACTCTACCAGGACACATTAAAAGATAAACATTGTTCTTTAGAAGTGTTGCTTTACCTGTATATGCTTAAGTTTCATGGAGATGTGTCCTCAGGTATAACCAGTATCCTGAATGTGGTTATCATTTATAGGATACAATCGAAATTTGCTCTGTGCATGTTTTATCTAAAATTTTAGATAAAAATGTAAAGAAGTATATTTGAGAATGTAAGAATTTCATAGTAACTGAACCAGAATCTGCCTTTAAGCTTCTTCTGGCTTTACATCCTCCTTAATTCTATGCAATTGTGCGTTTGGAAGAAAATTGATGCAGAGATTGATCTGAAGTATTGGCAAACAGAAGACCCCCAATTTCCCCAATATTTTTCTTAAGGCTTTCCTATACTTCTCCCCAACACCGATTGGCTAACATTGATAGCTTATTAACTGTCAGTATGGACCCTTTAATATTATGTGTTTTATTTAAAGACATTAGTCTTTAAGGTCTTTAAAGAAGGGTGACCACAGGAAGTACTTCAAGGAGGATAACCCTGAAGATCCTATAGCTGCTAATACTCAAAATGAAACTTAAAAAAAAAAATGATTTTTGCTATGGATCCGAGCCAATTCAATTTTAGCTTGAGAATTGAATTCAGGTTATGTCTGAAAGCCTTATCTTTCTTAGAAAAGCTCCAAAGACCTAAGTGATAATCAAGTTACAGGCTTTGTGGGAGATGGCAAACCCAGCCTAAGGAAAGCAGTCTGGAATTTTACAGTTTCACATTAAATTACACTTCAGCATTGTGGCATTAGGGAAATGGTAGAAATTCGCAGTGCTAAGAATTGAGTGACCCCTTTAACCAGCTACCTTGACCCCCATACCCAAGATTTGTAGTGAAAAAATATTGTATGGGCTGGGTGCTGTGGCTCACACCTGTAATCCCAGCACTTTGGAAGGCTGAGGCTGGCAGATCACTAGAGGTCAGGAGTTTGAGACCAGCCTGGCCAACATGGTGAAACCCCATCTCTACTTAAAACGCAAAAATTAGCTGGGCGTGGTGACACACATTTGTAGTCCCAGGTACTCGGGAGACTGAGGCAGGAGAATCGCTTGAATTCAGGAGGCAAAAGTTGCAGTGAGCCGAGATCACACCACTGCACTCTAGCCTGGGTGACAAAGTGAGACTCCGTCTCAAAAAAAAAAAAAAAAAAAGAAATCATATGACTAATAGAGTCTGCCTCATCTACCTAATCTTTTCCCAGTTTAAAACATCTTTCTTTAATACATCCGTTTTCTCAGTTTTAAAGTGCTAGCTTCAAAATTGGCAGATTTTAGTTGAAGCACTTGCTTTCTCTATTACCATTTCTTTTCCTCTACCCCTAGCAGATTTCCCCTAAATATGTTTTCAATATTGGTAGCCAGAGTTCCTTTTTTTCTTCCTTTTTAAGAAGAAAATAGAACCTGGCACGGTTGCATGTACCTATAGGCCCAGCTACTCTGTAGGATGAGGTGGGAGGATTGCTTGAGCCCAGGAGTTTGAGTCCCGCCAGAGGACCTTATCGCTAAAGGAAAAAAAAAAAAAAAAATCAGAGAAACTTTCTCCTCAGTGGGAAGAAGAAAGCCCAGAGTCAATTCTAAGATGTCTTTTGTTTTCAGCATTAGGGCTTGTGGGTCTTTTCAGCCCTTCAGTGTTGTGAAAGAGAAGAAACAGATCAGCAGGATTAGTAGGGAATAACAGAGGCAATTCATTGAGACATAACCATGTACAAATTGAGTGTCCTTTATCTGAAATGCTTGGAACCAGAAGTGTTTGGATTTTAGATATTTTTGGATTTTGGAATATTTGCATTATAGCTTTTGGTTGAGCATCCCTGATGTGAAAATCTGAAGTCTGAAATGCTCCAAGGAATGTTTCTTTTGGGCTTCATACGGGCACTCAAAAAGTTTTGGATTTTAGAGCATTTTTTTTTTCCAGATTTTTGGATTAGGGAAGCTCAACTTGTCATTAAATAAAATATGTAGGCTACTAATAGCTAAATATAAGAAAAACAATTATAGTAAATAATGACAATGCCAACAGGTTTTAAAACCTCTAAAAGGTGATGTTAAGCTAGTGATTAATTTTAGAGTGAAGTTGAAGAGATCCAAATGAATGTTTAAATGGCTAAACAACTTCTCTTCCTGGTGTCGTATGTTTTGATAGCACGTGAGTATAATTCGAAGGGAGTAAAGTTTTAAGAACATACTTACATGACTAGTGGATTACTGAAATTTTTTCCTGCTGGATATATAATTGCTGTGTTTCTATATTTAATTTTCATTGACCTTTGCATCAAGAGTATATGCAAAAGTCAATGAAAAGTACTGCATCAGAATCATTAAGTATGCTTTAAAGTAACCATTAAGAAGAATAAATATTATGTAAAGCTTTTCCGAATGACTGTAACTTCAAAAGTAACTTAAAATGGTTTTATTATGGCCTAGAACAAAGTAAAATGATAGTGGAAACATCAGTTCAAGGATAGTTCTTCCTGAGTTAGGATTATCTAAATTTATCTAAAACATGACCCTCTTCCTGTCCCTATAATATTCACATTGTTGTTATGACACAGGAGTTTCAGAGAGACCAAAAAATCCCTTGATTTCCTATCCTCACACCCACATGGCTGCATAAGTGACTTAATGTTTGAGTAGGAAATATTTTGTTTGGGGTAAGGGTAGCAACTTGAAATATCTTGATAAATTTTCTGCAGCTTGTAGTCTCCAGATTTTTTTTTTTTTAGGCATAAGATATACTTTCTATTTAGGAATGTCAGTCCTTCTCTCAACCTTATAGGAGGAGAATTGTCATTACTGTCTTTTTTTGGGGGGGGGGGTAGGTAAACAGTAATTTATACCTTGTCCAGTTTGCTCGTATGTTAATGTGACCTTGGTTTACCAGGTCAAGCATGACTTTTGCTAAAGTTTAAAACCTAGAAAGTATTATCTCAAGAAAGTTAACACACTCTATACCTATGTTTTAATTTTACTAACATCTTTAAATTAAAATTTATATTTGTGATCTGCACTAAATTTCCTTCTCAAGGTAGTACCTACATTTTGTAGTTTTTGCAAGGAGTAAATTTAATTTGCCCTTTTTCCCCCTTTTTTTAGAAGACAGAGTCTCGCTTTGTTGTCACCCAGGCTGGATCATAGCTCATTGGAGCCTCGATCTCCTGGGCTCAAGCAGTCCTCCTGCCTCAGCCTCCTGAGTAGCTGAGACTATAGGCACATGCCACCATGCCCAGCTAAGTTTTTAATTTTTTTTGTAGAGACGAGGCCATGTACTCTTAGCTACACTGGTCTCCAACTCCTGTGCTCAAGTGAACCTCCTGCCTCAGCTCCCAAAGTGCTGGGATTACAAGTGTGAGCTATTACACTCGACCACTAATTTGCTTATAAGACAGATTTGCCTGTACTGAGGGATCAAAGTTAAGAAAAATAACTTCCTGTGACTGCCATTTCTGAGGACCTGCATTGCCTTGTAACTTGTAAAAGGATATTTTGAAGTTAGTAGAATGTCACCTACTACCTGGGTGCAAGGCTGTACGCTGCCCAAGTGGTCAGAAAGTGAGCTGGGGTTACTTCTACCTAAAGTGGTCCTATAAACAGTCCCTACTGCAAAGGTGTACCCTCATACTGAAAATACCAATTTGGCCTTTTTATATATGCTTACTTCAGTATAACTTCTGTCTACTTCTAGAAGTCATACCTGCTGTTTGACTTGGCTAGTGCATCACTATCCCACTTTAGATAAAAATTGGGTTGTACATAGGTGACTGATTTGCCCAAAGAGTGGTATTTTGTTTGTAACTAATTATTCTGGTAGAAGAAGCCAGGGAAGGCCAGGCGTGATGGCTCACGCCTGTAATCCCAGCACTTTGGGAGGCCAAGGCAGGCAGATCACCTTAGGTCAGGAGTTTGAGATCAGCCTGGCCAATGGCCAACATGGAGAAACCCCATCTCTACTAAAAATACAAAAATTAGGTGGGTGGTGACACGTGCCTGTAATCCCAGCTACTCGGAGGCTGAGGCAGGAGAATCACTTGAACCTGGGAGGCGGAAGTTGCAGTGAGCTGAGATCGCGCCACTGTACTCCAGCCTGGGTGACAGAGCGAGACTCCGTCTCAAAAGAAAAAAAAAGCCAGGGAAGATCTATTATTTTTCTTTTCTTAAAATAAACTTTTTTAAAAGAACAGTTTTAGGTTCACCGTAAAATTGAGCAGAAAGTACAGTCAGACAGTGTCCACTTACCTCCTCCCCTCCCACCCCTCCATGCGAAACCTCCACTATCCTCATTGGAAATCACAGGATACATTTGTTTCAATCTGTGAACCTCCATTAACACATTATGTGCTTCTAGTCTCCAGAAAAATTTAGGCATAAGATATACTTTCTATTTATGAATGTCAGCCCTTCTTTCAACTTTGTAGGAGGAGAATTGTCACTACTGTCTTTTTTCATGTGGTAGGTAAACAGTAATTTATAAGTTGTCCACTTTGTCTGTATGTTAATATGACCTTGGTTTACATTAGGGTTCATAGTTTACATTAGGGTTCACACTTGGTGGTATATATTCTCTAGGTTTTGACAAATGTATACTGACATGTATCTGTCATTGTAGTATCATCTTCTGTGCCCTGCCAGTTTATCCCTCCTCCTTGACTATCCCCTGTCAATCACTAATCTTACTACAGTTAATCTTACTACAGTTACCGTAATTTTGCCTTTTCCAGATTGTGATATGTGGCCATGCAGTATGTAGCCTTTTCAAATTGGCTTCTTTCACTTAGTAATAAGGTGCTTTTAAGGTTCCTCCATGTCTTTTCACAGCTTGATAGCTCAATTCTTTTTAGCATTGAATAATGTTCTATTGTCTGAATATACCAAAGTTTATCCATTCACTGATTGAAGGACATCTTGGTTACTTCCAAGTTTTGGCACTTATGATAAAGTTGCTGTAAACAGCTGTGTGCAGGTTCTCGTGTGGACGTAAGTTTTCAGTTCATCTGAGTAACTACCAAGAAGCCCAATATGTTTAGTTTTGTAAGAAACTGCCAAACTGTTTTTCAAAGTGTGTTTACCATTTTGCATTCCCACCAGCAATGAAATGAGAGTTGGCTCTTGCTCCACATCCTTGCTAACATTTGATGTTGTCAGTGTTTTAGATGTGGCCATTCTAATAGGTGTATATTGGTGTCTTGTTTTTTTAATCTATGCTTCCCTAATGACATATGATGTTGATCTTTTCATATGCTTAATTTTTCATCTGTATATCTCCTTTGATGAGGTGTCTATTTAGGTATTTCCCCATTTTTAAGGCAGGCTGTTCATTTTCTTCATTTTCTTATTGTTTAGTTTTAAGAGTTCTTTGTATATACTGGATTACAGTCCTTTATCAGATGTGTCTTTTGCACATATTCTCCCAGTCTGTGGCTTGTGTTCTCATTTTTTGACATTGTCTTTTCCAGAGAAGTTTTAAGTTCTAATGAAGTGCAGCTTATCAATTATTTTTTTCAAGGACTGTGCTTTTGCTCCTGTATCTAAAAAGTCATTGTCATGCACAAGGTCATTTAGATTTTCTCCTATGTTATCTTTTAGGAGTTTTATATCTTGTATTTTGTCCTGTGATTCATTTTATGTTAATTTTTGTGAAGGGTGTAAGGTCAGGGTCTAGATTCATTTTTTTTGCATGTGGATGTCTGCTTGTTCAAACACTATTTGTTAGAAAGACTGTCTTTTCTTCATTGTATTGTTTTTGCTCCTCTGTCATAGATCAGTTGACTTTATTTATGTGAGTCTATTTCTGGACTCTTTGTTATGTTTCATTGGTCTGTTTGTCCCTTCTTTTGACAGTACCACACAGTCTTGATTACTGTAGCTTTATAATAAGTTTTGAAGTCAGTTAGTGTCGGGCGTATGACTTTGTTCTCCTTCAGTACTGAGTTGGCCAATAGGAGTTTTTTGCCTTTCCATATACACTTCAGAATGAGTTTGTCATTATACACAAAATAATCTGTTAGGATTTTGACTGTGATTACATTGAATATATAGATCAAAGATCAAGTTAGGAGAACTGACATCTTGACAATAGTGAGTCTCCTATCCATGAACATGAAATATCTCTCCACTTCTTGAGAGGTTCTTTGATACAAAATCAACTACAAAAGTCAGTGTCATCTCTTATACCAATAACAGTTAAGCTGAAAACCAAATGGAGAATACAGCCCCACTTACAATAGCCACACAAAATATTGAATACCTAGGAATACACCTAACCAAGGTGTGAAAGATCTCTATGAGGAAAACTACAAAACACTGCTGAAAGAAATCATAAATGACAAGCAAATGGAAAAACATTCTATGCTCATGGGTGGGAAGACTCAATATCATTAAAATGGCCATTCCGTCCAAAGCTTTCTATAGATTTAACACTGTTCTTATCAAACTACCAATGTCATTTTTCACAGAAGTAGAAAAAAAATTCCAAAATGTATATGTAACCAAAAAGCCTGAATAGTCAAGGCATTCCTAAGCAAAAAGAACAAAGCCAGAGACATCACATTACCTAATGTCTAATTATACTACAAGGCTACAGTAACCAAACCAGTATGTTACTATTATAAAAATAGGCACACAGACCAATGGAATAAATTAGGGAACCCAGGAATAAAGCAGCACAGGCACAACCAACTCACCAACTCATCTTCAACAAAGTCGACAAAAATAATCAAGAAAGGATACTCTATTCAATAAATGATGCTGGGAAAACTGGCTAACCATATGCAGAAGTGTAAAATTGGACCTCTCACCATATATAAAAATTAACTCGGTGGATTAAAGACTTGAATGTAAGACCTGAAACTATAAAAATTCTAGAAGAAAACCTAGGAAATACTCTTCTAGACATTGGCTTAGGCAAAGAACTTATGATGAAGACCCCAAAAGCAAACAGAACAAAATCAAAAATAGAAAAATGGGACTTAATTAAACGAAAGAGCTTCTGCACAGCAAAAGAAACTATCAACAGAACTAACAGACAACCTACAGAATGGGAGATAATATTTGCAAAGTATGCACCTGACAAAGGACTAATATCCAGAATCTATCAACAAGGAAAAAAACCAATTCCATTGAAAAGTGGGCAAAGACCATGAACAGACACTTCTCAAAAGACAACATACAAGCAGTCAAGAAACATGAAAAAATGTTCAACATCACTAATCAGAGAGATGCAAATCAAAATCACTATCAGATACCATCTCACAGCAGTCAAAATGGCTATTTCTAAAAAGTCAAAAAGTAAAATATTGGCAAGGTTGTAGAGAAAAGGAAACATACACTGTTGGTGGACGTGCAACTTAGTTCATCTCCTATGGAAAGCAGTTCAGAGATTTCTCAAAAACTAAAAATAGAACTATGATTCCACCCAGCAATCCCATTACTGGGTGTATATCCAAAGGAAAATGCTGGGCATAGTGGCTCACACCTGTAATCCCAGCATTTTGGGAGGCTGAGGTGGGAAGATCACTTGAGCCTAGGAATTTGAGACTAGCTTGAGCAACATAACAACCCTCGATCTCTACAAATAAGTTACCCAGGTATGGTGGTGTGCACCTGTAGTCCAGCTACTCAGGAGGCTGAGACAGGAGGATTGCTTGAGTCTGGCAGGTCAGGGCTGCAGTGAGTTGTGATTGTGTCACAGCACTCCAGTCTGAGTGATGAAATGAGACCCTGTTTCAAAAATAAATAAGAAATCATTTCACCAAAAAGACACGTGTACTCATATGTTCATAGCAACACTATTCACAATAGCAAAGACATGGAATCTACCTGTGTGCCCATCATCAGTAGAATGGATAAAGAAAATGTGGTATATGTACGCTGAGGAATACTACACAGCCATAATAAAGAGCGAAATCATTCTGCACAGGTGCAGCAACATGGATGCAGCTGGAAGCTGCTACCTTAAGCAAACTAATGCAGAAACGGAAAAACAAGTATCACGTGTTGTCATTTATAAGTGGGAGCTAAATTTTGGGTTCACATGGAGAGTAAATTGGGAACAAAACTCCAAAAGGAAAGAGAGAGGGTAGGGGGACAAGGGCTGAAAAACTTCCTATTGGACATTATGTTCATTCTGTGGGTGATGGAATCAGTAGAAGCCCAAAGTTCGGCACCATGCAGTATACCCTTGTAACAAACTCTCAAATGTATCCTTGAATGTGAAATAAAAATGAAAAAAAAAAGTTTTTTTGAGTTCTTTCATCAGAGTTTTGTAGTTTTCTTCATACAGATGTACACATTTTGTTATATGATACCTAAGTATTTCATCTGGAGGGAGTACTAATGTAAGTGGTGATTTTTTAATTTCAAATTCCACTTGTTCATTGCTGATATATATGAAATCAATTGACTTGTGTATTAACCTTGTATCCTGCAACCTTGCTATAATTGCTTATTAGTTCCAGGAATGATTCTGTTAATTATTTTGGATTTTCTACATGGATGCAAACTAAAAGTTTTATTTCTTCCTTTGCAATCTGTATACCTTTTATTTCTTTTTCTCATCTTACTTCATTAAATGGCTAGGACTTTTAGTACAATGTTGCGAGTGGCAAGAGGGGATATCCTTGCCTTGTTCCTTATCTTAGTGTGAAGACTTACTGTTTCTCATCATTAAATGGTGGTGTTAGCTGTAGGTTTTTTGTAGATGATCTTTACAAATTGAAGAAAGTTCCCTTCTTTCTTTGCTGAGAGTTTTTATCATGAGTGGGTGCTGGATTTTGTTAAATGCTTTTTCTGCATCTATTAATATAGGATCATATGTGAGGGCCCCTCTATGGCTGGCTCCCCAGGAATTTTTAACTCTCAGGCTTGTCCACACTAAGCATCCATTAGAGTTTAGTTTCCTATGGAGGTTCCTGCTAGAAGGTTTCCCCTTTAGTAAGTTGATGTTGTTTATTTGCCTCTCTCTTTCCAATTTTAGGGGTTGGTGCTTTGCCTGATGACCCCACCTCTCTGACAGATCTAAGAAGAGTTTATTCTTCAGCTTTTAAGTGAATAAAGATGATAAATGTCCTAGTAGCTCATTTGTCTACTTCTTGAAAACCAAAGATGCTGGTGGATACTTGACAGACCTACAAAATACTACATAAAACATACAATACACAAAATAGGTTCTTACAAGTATAACTCAAGTAAATGGTTCTTTAGTATAGTAGCTGTTTGATGAATGGATGTATGTTATCCAAATGCTAATTTTGTTAATTAAAAGGAATGAAAATTATTTTTCTATTATAGGAGAATGTTAAACGTAAAGACCATATTGATCATCAGAAGGATAAAGTTGCTTTAACTCTGGCTCGTTTAGCCCGCCATGTTGAAGTGGAGAAACAGCAGAAAGAAGAGAAGAATAGAGCATTCAGAGTATGTGGCTATTTTAATCAGTATTTTATGTAATTAAAAATTATTTATAATAAAGGTTGTAAAGAGAAACCTTTAATTAAAAAAATGATTTAATCAAAGCTCAGCATGTACCCTAGATTGCTCATAAATTTCGTAGTAATTGATAATAGCTTTTTACATTTATTTTTAGTTTGTTGGATTCTTATCTGTATATAGGAAAAGAAGAAAAATAGAATTAACTGAGTGGACTTCATTTTTGAGAATTAAAAATAATGAATTTCTCAAAGCAGATGAACAGTTAACAAGTTTCTGGTTATTTTATCATAAGAGTGAAAAGAGTTTATCAGGGCTTTTATAGATATAAGCTGTTGAAAGATTATTTTCTACTGGATAGAACCAGACTGCTTTCTCAGATTTTAGCTTATCCTTCCAAATTAAATCCATTACTGAAAGGAAGAAATTTGAAGCAGGTTTGTAGATGAACTGCTGTGTGGAAATGAAGCCCATTTTTAGAATCTTGCATGATATAAATTTTTTCTTTGACTTGCTTTAGAAGGCCCCAAATGAAATTACTTAAAGAATTCCCTCAATACTGACAAATGTCCTTTAGGAGCAGAATGTTGATACGTTGGGTAAAAAACTCCATACTAAAGTACAAAAATAGAAATTTAAACCATGCCTCTGGCCAGCAGCTGTTTAGATTTCAGTAGATCACTAGTTTTATAGACTTTGGGTTTCATTCTGTGAATGGACAGTTTAGAGATTCTCCCAGGTCAGAATAAGCACTATGATTTTGTAATTTTAACATGCATGTTTTTGATTCCTTATTCCATTGGTTATTATAATTTGTGTATTTCTGTAGCATCCTAATCTGTTATAAAATGGTGTTTAAATTTAGAAATAAGCTAGTTTGGGGGCTTTTACTTTATGATGTAATATCAATTAAATTAGACTATGGTATTCTAATTGTATGTTTAAAATGCTTATTGCATGTATACATATGTGCACACAGACACACACATATATGCAAACACACAAAATATTATTTTTATCCTGGCAGAAACACTATTCAATTTTAAGGAAGTTCCCGCCCACCCCCCCCAGAACTATAAGTATGTTGTTTGATTTTTTTTATGTGTCATATCTCTTTGACAGAGGAATTACTTGAAAACTGTCTTACTTTCCCTCAGGTTTCCTAAGTGATGCTAGCTTCTTTTCCCAGGCAATCTTAATGGCTACATAGATAATAAAGTTTTTGTGATGAGCCCAGAATCTTGTATAGTCACTGTGACAACTAAGTTTTTTCTTAAGGGTAGTTTCCGCCTCCACCCATGTAAATGGTCATTCATTTTATTAAATACTTTACATTGAATATCTTTTTAGAAATTTTGAAATTTTGAATTTTTTGTTTAACCAGTTGGAAAGAATAAATTTGTCTAGATTTCATTCTTCTTTAAGGAAGAAAATGACTCACATAGCAAGCTCATTTCTTGCTATCCAGCCATAATTTTGTTTTTCTAACTTGATTCCCTTTATGGATTACTTATTTTTTAAAAGTAGATGACAAAACAACAACAACAACAACAACAAAACCACCCAGAAATGAAGATAATGAAACTGAAATAGAAATAATTTTTGAAGAATTCTAGTGAATGATAATTCTGGCTAAATTTAGACACTGTAGAAAATGTCTTTCAACTATTGTAGGCCTTTGTGAATTGTTGGTGTCTTCATTATTAAAGTAAGTTATCTTACTTTTGTGCTGGAGAGGTTTCAAAGAAGAAAAAAGGAATATTCATTAAAATCTTCACTGGAGGCTAGAGACCTGGTGGCTCATGCCTATAATTCCAACACTTTGGGAGGACGAGGCGGATAGATCACCTGAGGTCAGTAGTTCGAGACAAGCTTGGCCAACATGGTGAAACCCCGTCTCTACTAAAAATTTAAAAAAAAATTAGCCAGGTGTGGTGGCACATGCCTGCAATCTCAGCTACTTGGGAGACTGAGGCTGGAGAATTGCTTGAACCTGAGAGGCGGAGGTTGCAGTGAGCCAAGATCGTGCCAGTGCACTCCAGCCTGGGCGATAGAGCAAGACTGTCTCAAAAAAACAAAACAAACAAACAAAAAAACCCAAAATCTTCACTGGATACTTCACTTTCAGAGATCACGTGTTGTGCTTACCATTTGACTGGCTACCAGCTTTGTGTATTGATATTCCAGGAGTTAAGACGACTTGCAAGAAAGGGTGTAACCCTGAAGTTTTTGAAAGTTACTTTGTGATAGATAAAAAGGGTGGCTAATTTTAGGATGATTTCAATAAGTGTTTTTTGAGCATTAACTATGCATGTTCATAGAGTTCAAATTCTATTGTAAGAAATGCCAGAGAACTTGAAAAAAAAACCTATTTAATTTTAATTATTGGAAATTGTTAAAATAAGTATGCTAGTAGTTGGTATGTAGTAATATTTAATCTCAATTATTTTACTTTAATTGAAGGGTTTTTATTGTAATGGATTATTGCAAGGAACTTTGATAAATTGTCTAATTTAATATATAAGATGGCTTAGGATATATCTATCGGGCTATTGCTTTCTTTGGATAGGCTAACTTTGATTTTACTATTGTTTGTTTCTTATTGCATGTTATTCAGTATAGTGATCCTGTTGGATACCCTTTAAAAAAGTATTTGGTGATTTTTGAAGTTGGGATACTGCATACTCTATGTATGAAAAATACAGTGCACATTAGCACTTTAGGACTTTAGTAGTCCTACATGAAAGTAACCTTTTAACTTTTGTGTTAAAACTAGTGTTTCTATACTTAATTTGATTACAGAGAATTTTAAAAAAGGCATGTAATGCATGTTAACATTCATGAGAAGTAGTATTCCATGGCTCTAATTTGAACAATGTCATGTAGATTTTCTTCAGATTAAAATCTTGATCCACTCTTTCCCCTCACTTATCCTTCCTGATAGAAAACCCTGTTACACTGATAGCTAGGCCACACATTATTATGGTTTATATCTTACAAATCCAGTGTTGCTGACTCTGATTCTTTTTGAAGTACATGTAAATCTATTTGAGAGGCAGTATGATTATACTCGTTAGTGCATGAAGTCTAGAATCAGATTGCCAGGGTTTGAATTCTGACATTGTTATATATCCTTGGGCAATTTATTTGACCTCTCTGTACGTCAGGTTTTTCATCATAAAATGGGAACAATAATACCTAAAATCTAAAGTCTTTTTAAAACTGCCTCACACATGGTTAGTGGCCAATAAGTGTTAATTTTAATACACATGATTAGAAAATATACAAATAGTTTTATGGATAATATAACTAGAAAGATTAGGCTTTTAGCAATACAGAGCATCTAGTTCAGCATTGTCATTGGCCTGCTGCCTGCTATAAATAAAGATTTATTGGAACACTGCTACACTCACTTCTTTACATTTTGTTTGTGGCTGCTCTCCTGCTACAATGGCAGAGTTGAGTAGTGGCAGTAAAGACTCTGGCCTGCAAAGCTGTAATGAAATATTAACTAGCCCTTTGGAAAAGTTTGTCAACCCTTGGTCTAGATGGCAACAAATGCTTTATACTGGCACATATTAAGTGCTGATGAGTTATGTTATTAATATTACTCAATGAACAAATACTTTTTAGGTTCCTTCTGTATGTTTCAGATTAAATATGGAAAATTTGAAAAAATACATAAAAGTTTGAAAATAATCCTTTAAATGGAAATTCCTAGAAGTAGCCTTAATAACTTTTAATACATCTATTTTCAGGCTTTTTTTTCCTCTGCAGATATAGTTGCATATGGATTGAAATTATTCTTTGTTTATATTTTGCCTCATTTGTTTAATACAATTTGGCAAACTACTTGATATCAAAAGTATATTCCCACACCTTTGAAAAATTTGGCTAATGTTTTTAATGACATTCATCAAATGTACATACCATAATTTATTTAAATAATACCCTGTTGTTAGGGATGTAGGTTGTAGTGAATTTTGTGCAGTAACACTGGTATACACATCTTAGAGCATGCATTTTTATTTTGATGTATTTCTTTGGCATAAATTTCTAGATGTGGAGTTCTGGGGATAAAAAGTAATCAGTATTTTCTGATCACTAATGTGTCAAAATCCTTTTCTCAAGGAAAACAGGTTAGTAATCTTAATTGAGTTTTTTCTTAATGTCTTCAGGAAAAAATTGATTTTCAGCATGCTCATGGGTTACAAGAATTGGAATTTATTCGAGGACATTCTGATACAGAAGCAGCAAGACTGTGTGTGGACCAGTGGCTAAAAATGCCAGGTATTCTTTAGAAATTACACTAAGGTTACCTAGCTTCCCCAAAGCCTTAAGGCAGAAAGTACATCTGTTTTATGCCGTTGCTAATAAGCATATAAGGTATTAAATTTTGTTTCAGTGATACTAATAACACCTCATAATGGCCTACTTTATAATGGCCTACTTTGCCCATTGTCTTTCTTCTTTGGCACAAGTATATTTGAGTATAAGCAATATAGGTCATACCTGAGCTCATTAGATATTACTCATTTATTCATTTATATATTTAATAGTTCTGCATGAAGTAGTACATATGTCCACGGGAGGTGTGTAACAGATTATTTGAGGTTCTTAGCTTCTCTAAGGAAATGGAATTTAAACTGAGATCTAGAGGATTCATGTTTACTTATGTATTCATCAGTGCAGCCTATGTAGATATTTAATAAGGAAGCATCCTCATAGGAGACTTGTCAAAACATTGGGTAGCTTCTTCATTACTAACTCTTTGCAGATCTTAGATTCCTTGAAGAGTTGCTGTGGAACATTTCTTACTCCACCAGATAATTTGGTGGCATTTTCAAGAGCCAGTAGGAGAGTCCCACTATGACAACTTTCCTGTCTTGTCTTGAAGAATATCTACTCTGCCTTTAAAGGGTCAGGATATCCACAGAAACCTTAGCTGTGGATTTAATCCAACAAAGTTTAATTGCAAAAGGTCACAGAAATATCTATGCATGCAATGCTTAACTTTGTTGAATCTAGGTATCTTGGATTCTAAAGTTACTTTTCAAGGGCTTTCCTTTGAATAGGATCAAATTGCCACTTATAAAAGAATTCTAATAATTTATATTTATTGGTACTTAGCAGTTCATTCCATTTGATACCTGACATAATCAACATTTTTGACACTTGGCCACCCCCTGAAACTATATTTTCTCCTTATCAACCTGCCTGTGCCTCGCAAACTCCCCTCCTGCCCCCAAAAACCTTTTTCTTTGTTTTCTTCTTATTTGCCTGTGGGGTTTATACATGGCCAACAAATAATACAGTACTAGGGATTGCTGAGTTAATATGGTTATTGTATATCATGTCCAATTATGTGATAAGCCTATCTGGATTTATTCTATATAAGTTTGGTTGCTCAGCCATCTGTGATCTCAGTTCTTTATTCATTTCACTAATACAGTATTTATTTTGTTGGATTGATCCGTTGATGTGTCTGTCTCTTCCACCTGACTATATGCTTCTTGGGCACAAAGACCAAATCTTACTAATACTTTTTAGTGTCAATTCCTTAAAAGAATGCTCAGCGTAGAGATACTCGATAAATGTTGGTTGAATTTTTATAGAGGTAGGCTATAAATATTTGCATAATGAACACAGAAAGGAAGCCTAGAACTTGGGTTCCAAATCTTACTGTTATTAAACAAAAAAATTATATGACGTTCCAGATCTACTTTGGCAAAAGACACATAGAAAATATGGTAAATGGTTTTGCCTCTTGGGGTGTTTTTTGAAAGCTTATAGTTTTAAAAAATCCCTCTTCATGTACATTCAGTTCTCAGTGGAAGAACTGAATGGCTAGCTCAGTGGTGTCATCTTTGCTGCATCAGAATATTCTGGGACCTTTTAAACAGATGCCTACACCTCATTATCTCCAGAGATTCTTATAGGGCATCTGTACTTTTGGGAAAGATCCCTAGGTAGATAGGAAAATGGGCTAGAACTAGAAGACTTTATCATCTCTAAGGTCTCTTCTAAAAATTATCTCATGAGTCTGACACTTTCAAGTCCTATATAGAATGGTAGTTGGGCCAGTAATACGCCCTTCAAGCTTAATATCTGGCCTCCAGATTGTCAGAATATTGTAATGCATTGTAAATTGAATCTTGAGCATCTGTTTTTGTATTTCCCTGAGCAGGTCAAGTAGGATCAAATGAGTTATTTAGCTGTGTCTTTATGGTACTTTCAAGATTAGTGTTTTCTCTGCCTTTCAGTACTGGCTTTTTGATGGCTGATGAGCTTAAGCCTGGAGTTAAGGTCTGTAGTTTTGCTCTTTTTTGTGTGATGGGCTCAGCTTTTTGCTTGGTCTCTGAGGCAGTGTAAAAATAAAGTTTGGAATCTATTGCTTGAACAGCTGCTATAGTATTGGGCTATATTTGGTATGGTGCTATTCCATAAATGAGCTTTAGAGAGTGCTGAGATCCTTTAAGAGCATGTAGCTGGGGAAAAGAGAGAGGAATCACTGTTCTCTTTAATTATAGAGAGTGAGATTCTACTTCTCAGGAGCATTAAAGGACTCATTCAGTCTATTTCAAAATACAGTACTCAGCTGTTATAATTCAGTTCTTTCATTAGAAGTATTTTAAGTACCTTACTTATAATTATTCGAATGTTGGACAATCCATTCTTTATGGATTTTTAGAGTTGGCCAGTTTGCATAAATTTGAATACTTAGTATTATAATTTTTTAAAATGCTGCCTGTACTCTTTAAGAATAAAACTGTTTAAATCTCTGTATTTTGCCTTTCCATGGGGAAGCCTCCCCACCCTTCCACCCAGGAATTGGCTTCTCCAACTTTATTTTTATCCAGAGCCATTATTTATAGCTGAATAAAGGTCCTAATAGGAAACATCTGGAATGTGGATGGACAATTATAAAAGTTGTCATAATTCTTACTACATTAAGAATGTTAAAGATAAAAAAGTATATTGTCATTTTAATGCCTCTTTAAGACTAAAATATGATTAATTCCATGCTGTCCATTATTTGTTATCAGAACATATTTATAAACATTTTGACAGTTTGATAGAGGCATTCCCCCAATAAAGACTAAAGGAGAGGAAAAGCAATTAAAACCTTAATCACATATAATGATTTTGGGATTTAAAAATCATATTGTCTTAAGAGAATAATTCTATTTAAATGCTTAGGGCTTTGTAGAAAATTCAATAAAGATAAATATTTAGTTTTTTGCTATATGAAATATTCAAAGCATTTGAGCGAAATAGTCCACAAGAGATAGTAATAAAAGAGAGAGTAATCAAACTGTCTTTGAATCAGAATACTTGTGGTTGTTTTGCAATTGTTTTTATACGACTTAACTCTTTAAATTTTTCTTCATATATCATGTGTTGGGAGTTTCCTTGAGGACATTTGGCTGGGGGATTCATCTACAAGTTTTGTGACTTTAAGATCAAAATTACAAAGAAAGAAAGGGGTGAAAAATGGACCAGGATAAAGGAGGATTAATTAATTAAGAGAAGAAAATGGTAGACAAACTATTTCCTAATTGGCTTTTTAAAGGGAAAAAGAGAAGGGACAAAATAGGATAAGTAGAAAGGGGAGAGATATCAACAATAAGTAAATCTCTGCTTTGTGTTCTATAAATTTGTTATCCCTTGCCCTTATATTACTTGATGTCCAAATTGGAGCTGATTGATCAGTGGCTTGATTCCTCAGAAAATAACACACTTACCCTCCTTGCATCCCTGCTGTTTTCACTCCATCCTCTCTACCCCAGTTATGTTGTTTAATATAATTTTCATAGAGCTCAGACCCTTTATAGTGTAGCTAACTTTATAATACAGCTAAAATAGTTAAAAGAGAAAATAAGACTTAGAGGAAAAGATCTGGCTGGGCACAGTGTCTTATGCCTGTAATCCCAGCATTTTGGGAGGCCAAGGTGGGAGGATCACTTCAGGTCAGGAATTTGAGACCAGCCTGGGCAACATTGAGAGACCCTGTCTCTACAAAAAATAAAAATATTAGCTGGGCATGGTGGCATGTACCTATAGTCCCCCCTGCTCAAAATGAAGGGAGTAGGGGCGTAACCTTCTAATGCATTTGGTCTTTAACACATCTTAGCTGTTGAGCTTAAAGAAAAGGATTTTTTTTTTTTTTTTTTTTTTTTTTTTTTACCTAAAGGGTATGCTACTTGGAGCTGGGCATGGTGGCGTGCTCCTGTAGTTTGAGCGACAGCAGAAGGATTGATTGAGCCTGGGAAATATAGCAAGATGCCCATCTCAAAAAAAAAAAAAAAAAGAGAATGCTACTAGGTGATATTAAGGACTTTTTTTGGTCACAACTTATTTACTTTTAGATTATTATATCTTTTATAAGAGAGGTAAACAATTATAATTAGAATCATCCAGTTGATGCTATATCATAATTTTCATTGTTTTGTCCTAATTTTGATCACTAGCCCAAAGGATAAGTATCTGAAATAATAACCTAAGAATTCATATTCTGATGATACAGGACTCAAAACAGGCACAATTAATTCTGGAACAAAAAGTTCATTCCGAAGAGGAGGCCAAATGCGAGTGTCTGGGAAACCAATTTTATGTCCTATAATGCACTGTAACAAGGAGTTTGACAATGGGCACCTTCTCTTAGGACATTTGAAAAGGTAAGTAGGGTATTCAGAATAGTGAATGCTGAGGATCTAGTGAGCTACAAAGTGATTTCATAAAATGAAAGCGTAATGCACCTTTGCCATTATGATTATATAGCTTTATATTCCAAACTCAAATTATTTTGTGCCATTATGATATAATTTTTTCAATTGGTGAAGTCAGATTCTTCTAGTGGGTGTACCTTTTAGCTTTATGGGTATAGCTTTTAAATATTGGTTTTTCCCTGATATAGCTTATAAAGTTCTAAACAGACTTTTTCCATTGAAATCCAGATAGTTTAGTTTTAGAGAAATCCTGTCCATAAATGTAAGTTTCAAGAGACAAGGAGCACATACAGTTATTTGGTCTAGCCTGAAGAAAGGTAATAGGCATTACAAAATAAATGTTAAAAGCAAACTAATGTAAGCAAAGTTAATAATAAAAATTCTATTTATTAAAACCTATTTTATCAATTTACTGAGTTTGGTGGTGTTTTTTGTTTTGTTTTGTTTTGTTTTGTTTTTTGAGATAGGGTCTTACTCTGTTGCCCAGGATGGAGTCCAGTGCAGCTTCCACCTCTCAGGCTCAAGGGATCCTCCCATCTTCCCATCTCAGCCTCCTGAGTAGTTGGGACTACTGGTGTACGCCCCCACACCCAGCTAATTTTTGTATTTTTTGCAGAAACGTGGCTTTGCCATGTTGCCCAAACTGGTCTTGAACTCCTGACCTCAAGCAGTCTGCCCACCTCAGCCTTCCAAAGTGCTGGGATTACAGGCGTGAGCCACCACGCCCAGCCAGTTTACTGAATTTTTGAATAGTGAAGCTTGAGAAAGTAGGTATCAAGGGAAGGTTGTATTAAACGTTTGAATCCCCATAGCCTCCCTTTCTAATAGTTGAAGAATGGGAAATTGAGAGTCTGGGGCTCTAAGCCATTGTCTTTCCCATATGTCTTACTGTACTTATGCCTTACCTTATCAAGAGAAGCTTCTAGAGAGAGTTGCAGCATTCTGTGAAAAACCACGTAAAGTCAAAGCTGGACCTGGGGTCAGGGAGGGAACAAAACTCGGTAGCATACTATATCTTAGCTAAAGTGCTCCAGGCAGTTTAAAATAATGCAGATTTATTAAATGTTAAAAATGAACATTAAAAGGATTAAAAGCCATTAGGGGAAACAAGTGTACTAGAAATCTTAGCATGAGATTATTATTGCAGTGATTTATTTAAAGTTAGTTGTAAGTCTTATGGTAACCAAGGCAAGAAGTAAAAGATGCTGGACTTACGATTTTCAAACGGGAAGTTTACCAGTTTGGTAAGAAATGCCTAAATCTGTTTTACCAGCTAGTTAGTACATATGAAATCTTGCATTAACTTTTACTCACTTTCTGAGGGAATTGCTGAGCATATGGGAACCACTTGATATTTACTATATATGAAGAACATTACTTAATATTTCAGTAGAAAAGTGCAAAGTTCTGAATGTGTGTGTGTATGTGTTTAGCTTCACAAATGAAGTGACATAGTTGTTTCCCTAGAAGGCAGATTTATCTAATGTTACCTCTCTTTTGCTGAGTAGGTTTGATCACTCTCCATGTGATCCAACAATTACACTACATGGACCTTTCTTCAGCTCCTTTGCTTGTGTAATATGTTATAAAAAATTTGTTACTCAACAGCAATATAGAGATCACCTTTTTGATAAGGTAAGAGCATGTCCTAAATTAAGAGTATTATTTTTCTAGATAGCCGTGGAGTTAAGTGTAGGTTTTTTCATGCTGCTCTTAAGCTTGCAATTACCAGTGATACGCATAAGTATCAAAACTGTGATTGTCAGTTGAAAATAAAATGATTTGGGCCATTGAGTTATTATAGGCAGGTAAACTTGATACCTTACAATCAGCAGTCCTAGAGATTATCATCAAAATCCTTTCATGGAGTTGCTCTGTGAAATTAAACTACCTTGTTCAAGATGCACTGAGTGAGTCACTTGATGAGAACCAGAACCCTGTTCTTAAGTCCACTGTCTTTCACTGCTTGTTGAAATGTTGGAGCCATATAGTAAATGACAAGTTATTAATGCTAGTTTTAAGGAATATAACTAGTATTTAAAAAGCTATGTTATATAATTCTAATTAAGTGTTAAATCTTAAGGGATACGAGTTGATTCATGATATGCAAATCCATGTAATACAGAACTCTAATGGGTTTTTACCATATTTGATAGGAGGTATCCTTAATGACTTATTAACATTGCAGAAGTAATGTATGTTCATTATGGAAAATTTTTAAAATATTAACAAAGACAAGAAATCACCCTTAATCTCACAGAGATAAGGACTGTTATTAACATTTTGATATATGTGTTTTTAGTATTTCTCCATATATAGATAAATGTTTTTACGTAAGGTATCTAAATTGTTTTGTGATTTAAGGCAGTGTGTTGCAAACATACAAGCTTAAATAATCAGATCAGTGCATACATTTCTACATTTTAAATCAATGAATAATTTTCTTCTGTATGAATATAATATTTAATAAATTTCCCATTGGATGTATTGTTTGTTTTCTATTATTAAAAGCAATGCCACATTAAATATTCTATTAACTAAAAACCTTTGAGAATATCCATATTTGGATATTTGAGTAAATGTCAAATTGGATTTACCAAGTAAATATTAGATTTTGAAATAGTAAAATATTTATTCAGTTATGTTTTCTGAATTTGCTTCTATCTAGAGCTATACCTGGAAAGTAACATGGAGAATAGCTTGGATTCTGTGTAGGTTCACAGCAGAGAATTAAAGCTTGCATTCTAAGTTTATCTAATTGAATTCTGCAGTCCTCCCCATCTTTGTCCTGGCACTAGAGAACATTTCCAGAACAGATGTGCATCTTGAAGCAGATTTTATTTTACATTTTTTCATGAGTTTTTGAGAGCCTGTGTCTTGTTCATTGACTAGGCCCTGTAGTACAAGAGAACTTAACTGTAGTTCTTATACACAAGGAGCTTGTGCTCTGGAATGAACAAGCTTTAATGGTACAACATAAGTGAAATAGGAGTTCAGAGAAAGGGGAGAGAAGTATGAGAGAATTTGGCAAAGCTTTATGGAACAGAAGAGGTTCTCCAGGACTGGATTTGGATAGATGGAAAGTAAAAATGATAGAATTCTAGGTAAAATTGCAAAGCCTAACCAGAATAGTGACTGTAGGAATAGATAGCATCCAAAAAGGAGTTAATATAGCAGGCCTGAGACTACTGTTTTTACAAAGACTTCCTTGCAATGTTGGCTCTTGGCTGGTGTATGAAAACTTGGATTTTGAGAGAGTTTCTTCCATTCTCTTTATATGAGTCGCTTACTGTGCAAACAGTAATACTGTGCAGTGTAGTTTATGCAGAACACCTGCTTTCCTTATGGGAGCCTGGAATTTTGGTACATGCTAGGCAGAGGTTTCCTATATGACCAGACCCCAGTAAACACCTTGGACTCTGAATCTATAATGAGCTTCCCTAGTAGACAGTAGTTCACATGTGTTATCACAGCTCATTGCTAGGGGAATTAAATGTGTCCTTTGTGACTCCTTTGGGGAAGATTTCTTGGAACCTTGTACCTGGTTTCCTCTGGACTTTGCCCTTTGTGCTTTTTCTCTCTATTGATTTTACTTTGTATCCTTTCATGCTGAGTTTAGTGAGTCCTCCTGACAAACCATTGAATCTTAGGGTAGTCTTGGGGATTCCTAACAAAAATAAATAGTAACATGATCATAAAGGCAGGATTTTAAACTTGATATTGGCAAGAAGGAACTATTATAGAATAGTGACATGATGAAAATAACACATTATTCTTTTAGAGTTAGAAGGACTTCTAATTCTAGAGCCCAATTCCTTCCCTTTTTTTAGAGACACTGAAGAAACTGAGTGGCATTAGAATGGCAGTATTGTTCAGAATGGATTCAAAGATGTGGATAAAGAGACCAGTTTAGATGACTTTTGCAGTAATTTAGCTCTGAGATGAGCCAATGGCTAATTAGGTAATGGCATTCAGAATGAAGACCTTAAAGTGAAACCAAGAGACATGTTGAAGAAAGAAATGATAGGGTTATCCATTTCCATGACAAATGGAAGATTTGGGGAAAGAAGGGAAAAAAGGTGAAAGAGAACTACATTCCATACTTTAGTGTTTGCAATAGGTTACTGATGTTCTGCATTTTTCAGAATTAGAGTTCTTTCAGGACATGTTTCCCTATTCCAGGTACTGAGTGTTTTCTCTACTATAATGAGTATATATGTCTGTTTTCTTTAGTAAATTTGAGTAGGTAGTTTAACTTTAAAATGAGTTACTTCACTTATTTTTTCCCCATATTTCATTAATTTGTTTTTTTTTTTTTTTTTTTTTTTTGGAATCACACATTCCATGCTGTTTTGCACTCCTTTTTGCCTTCTCTCTAGGAAGAAGATTTATGACCTTCACCGTTCTGAAAAGCTGTATGGTAACATAGAAAGGGCAAAGGCTTTGGTATCAGACAGACCTGGGTTCCACTGTTACTTTTATTAGCTTCATGTTCTTAACAGGTTACTGAATCTGTGAGTTTAGTTTCTTCATCCCTAAAGTGGTATCATTATACTTACGTACGAGATTGTTAAGAGAAAATGTAATACTGTATAAAGCACTTCAGGCCTGACCCGTAACCCTCAATGATTGCTTATTCCTTGATATTTGTCACTACAAGGACCCTAAGGAAACTAGTATGCATGGGGGGTTGTAATTGCCTCTTTTAAATTAACCAGAAGAGGTCACTAGAAGATTGTATAAGCCTTGCTGTTTTTTATAGGTATGAATTCTGTTTTGTAAAGATGGCAGTTCCCAATGAAAGAAAGTCAGATTATTCACACTTTGCATTGTTTTCCTTGCTTCCCTCCCCCATTTTCTTTCATCTTCAATTTCTTCCCTCTAGAGTAGGCCTTCTCAAACTTTAATGTACACACAAATCACTTGGAAATTTTGTAAAAATGCAGATTCTAACTCAAGATGTCTCAGGTGGAGCCTTAGATTTATATTTCTAACAAGCTTTTAGGTGATGCCATTGCTGTCGTTCCTTGAGTCATACTTTGAGTAGCAAGTTTCTAGTGGCTTTTGACACCTAAATCCGTCCAATGGCTATATCACTAGATAGCACACTGCTTTTCTTCCTTTTGTGTGACAGTGGTGGTAGATGTACTGTAAGCTCCTTTGTACCTCAGTGTCATTTGTGAGTTGGTTGACGCTACCACTGGTTATTCTGTTTCTAGGGCTACTGTATCATCTAAGGTGACTTTTCTTCTTTGCTAACCCATCTTCCCCATCCCTAGGCAACCACTAAGCTACTTTGTGTGTCCATGGATTTATCTATTCTGGATATTTTATGTAAAAGGAATCAAACAATATGCAGCCTTTGTGACTAGATTGTTTCACTTGTCATAATGTGTTTCAAGGCTTATTCATATTGTAGCATGTATCAGTACTTCATTTCTTTTCATTGCTAAATAATATTTCATTGTAAGTACATATGCCGCATTTTATTTAACAGTTCATCAGTTGATGGACATTTGGGTTGTTTCTACTTTTTAGCTGTTACGAATAATGCTTCTATAAACAAACATCCAAGTTTTGTGTAAACATACGTTTTAAAATTGCTAGGTCATATGGTACCTTTTTAATTTTTTTGAAGAAATGCCAAACTGCTGTCTAGTGCACTGCACCATTTTACTTTCCCTCCAGCAATGTTTGTGGGTTTCAGTTTCTCTACATCTTATCCATACTTACTACCTGTCTTTTTAAATTTAGCCATTCTAGTGGATGTGAAATGGTATTTTGGTTCTACCTTTTTTTTTTTTTTTGAGACGGAGTCTCGCTCTGTCGCCCAGGCTGGAGTGCAGTGGTGCAATCTCCGCTCACTGCAAGCTCCACCGCCTCCCGGGTTAATGCCATTCTCCTGTGTCAGTCTCCCGAGTAACTGGGAGCACAGGCGCCCGCCACCACGCCCGGCTAATTTTTTTTTTTTTTTTTTTTTTTGTATTTATCAGTAGAGACGGGGTTTCACCGTGTTCGCCAGGATGGTCTCAATCTCCTGACCTCGTGATCCGCCCACCTCGGCCTCCCAAAGTGTTGGGATTACAGGCGTGAGCCACTGAGCCTGGCCCTACCTTTTTTTTTAAGACGGAGTCTAGCTCTCTTTTGCGGGCTGGAGTACAGTGGTGTGGTCTCCACTCACTGCAACCTCTGCCTCCCGGGTTCAAATGGTTCTCCTGCCTCAGCCTCCTGGGTATCTGGGATTATAGGCGCCTGCCACCACACCCGGCTAATTTTTTGTATTTTTAGTAGAGACAGGGTTTCACCATGTTGGCCAGGCTGATCTCGAACTCCTGACCTTGTGGTCTGCCGCCTCAGCCTCCCAGAGTGCTAGGATTACAGGCATGAGCCACCATGCCCAGCCCTATTTTTTTTTTTTTTTGTACAAGTTTGTATGGTGTCTTTTAATGTAACCAGAAATATGGTAAAAAGGAATTGAGCACTTTAACTTATCAGATATCTTATTTCCCATTCCTTCTCCCAATTTGTAGAATGTATTTGCAGGTATGCCATATATATATATAATTTTTTTTTTGAGAGAGAGAGAAATGGGGTCCTGCTATGTTACCCAGGATGGTCTCAAATTCCTGGGCAAAGCAGTCCTCCCAACTCAGCCTCCCAAAGTGCTGGGATTACAGGTGTGAGCCACTGCTCCTGGCCAAGTATGCCATATTTTTGTAACAAGTATATTCTAATAAAATTTCATATAGAATCACATTTTGGTTCTGTTGAGCAAATCATCTAAACAACTTTATGTGAGTTCATTTATAACTCACAATTAAACTAAAAATGATTTATTGAGTTTAGGGTTCTTCGATCAGGAGAAATATGTATAAATTGGTGGTTACTAAATGCCTTTATTACTCTTATCATTTAGAATCTTCAAATTGGAATGAAAATGTCCTCCTTGGTGTTATTTCTTCTGTGTGGCACTCATCAAATTGAAACAGGAGGGGAGTGTGGTGGGGAGGGTGTAGTGACAGCAGCATAGAATTCATAATGAGTATTGTAAAGCTGGGTTTAAATGGAAGTTTGTCTTTTCTATGGAGGGGTACAACTTGGGAGGAGGGGTAAGTTGGTTGACTTATCAGAAGTTCAATTTTCTCATTTCTAAATAATGAAAATGGTACCTTATGGGGTTATTATGAGGATTAAGTAGGTAAACATATTTAGAACCTCAGTGTAGTTCCTGACAAATGCTCAGTATAAATAAAAATTTTTTATCTCTCTTCTGGTTGCATCTCATAAGCACTCCACAAACTATACTGATGGTTCTAGTGTTAATGATAGTAAATATGAGGCACGATACAATCTTTAAGGCTATTACTCTAAAGACTATTAACAAGAAGTTAAATTATATTTATAACAAGCACACACAAATATACGTACACTTATAAATACACACTTTTTAAAATTTCCTATTTTAAGATAGAGGAGGCTCTTAACAAGGTTTAGAAACTTAGATGCTAGAAAAGACATACTTATTTGACTATGTCAAATTTTAAAAGTGACCATAGGCCGATCACGGTGGCTTATGCCTGTTATCGCAGCACTTTAGGAGGCCAAGGCGAGAGAATTGCTAGAGTCCAGGAGTTAGAGACCAGCCTGGGCAACATGGAAAGACCTTGCCTTCACAAAAAATAAAAAAATTAGCTAGGTATATTCATGTATGCCTGTGGTCCCAGCTACTTGGGAGGCTGGGATAGGAGGATTGCTTGAGCCCAGGATGTCAAGGGTGCAGTGGGCCAGCCTGGGTGACAGAGTGAGCTCTTGTTTCAAAAATAAGTAAATAAGACTATAAACAACATATATATTTGAAAAAATATTGCAAAATGGAAAATGAGGCAGAGAATTAATTTCAGTAACAGGACTGATACAAATTGACCAGAAGGAGAAAAAACGAAACAATTGAGAAATAAAGCTAAAGAATATGAATAAAAAATTCACATAAGAACACATCTGGGTAGCCAAGAAATGTATGAATAAATGCTCAAACTCACTTATAGATAGGAATTGCAAATTAAAGTACCAATGAAGGCCAGGCATGGTGGCTCGCGGCTGTAATCCCAGCACTTTGGGAGGCCAAGGCGGGTGGATCACTTGAACCCAGAAGTTCGAGACCAGCCTGGGCTACATGGGGAAACCCTGTCTCTACCAAAAATACAAAAATTGACCTGACAAAAATGAAAAAGATCTGTAATATATATTACTGCCAGGCTCATTCAGTACTAGGGGATATGTGAATTGGTATAGCCTTTTTGAAAACCAGTCATATGGTGTCTTTTAATATTGAAATATATATACCCATTAGCCCTATAGGGCTACTCTTGAGAATAAGAAAAAAGCACCTACCAGTAAGAATATATATTCAAGGAAGTTTACAAGATCATTATTTCTAGTGGGGAAAAAAAAAAATCAAAACTTAAGGAAAAAACTGTAAATAAATGCTGATTGAGTTGAATAGATTCACACCCTGGCATAGTTTGCAACCATTAAGAAGTATTAATTAGAGATACACCAGCTGAATTTTAGGGATTTCCTTTAGGTACTATGGAATGAGAAAACTGATAGGCAGAAGAGCCTATAAAATAATATTTGATAAAACAATGACATTCCCCCTTATTTCGATGTGTCTTTGTAACTGATTAAGCATGGATAAATTTATGGAAGAATAATAATGCAGGGTATAGTGAATAAAGCCAAACATTAGGAAAAGTGTATGTGGTGTGATCACATTTATGCATTTGTATATTACATGTGAATGTGTATGTAAAAATGAAAACTATATAGAAAGCAAATGTTCTTCTATATTTGTTACTACAACAGATGGCCGTAATTTGGTTTTGAGGAAAAAAAACTAAAAATTTGACATTTGGGACCTCAGTTATGATAAAAGTTCCATAATTCACACTCAGGGAAGAACATCTTTCATGTTAAAAATTGATACAGGATATTGCAAATAAATGACAAATAGGAAATTTTGAGTTTTTTCAAGAACTTATTTATTTTAGTTTTCCATAATACAGCTTTGTCTTATCTTTTAGGAAGCCACAGATGATGGACATAACAACAACCTTCTTCCTCAGATTATTCAGTGTTTTGCATGTCCAAATTGCTTCCTTCTTTTTAGCAGCAAGGATGAGTGTTCGAAGCATATGTCTGGAAAGAATCATTTCCATCAGAGTTTCAAACTGGGTGGTATGTTAATACTCTCTTCTGCTGAAAATTATTAAACTACTTTAATCTTTGCGATTTATCGTACTTCTCAGATCATTCTTGAGATTACATATCCTCATCTTAGTTTTAGAACTATGAAAATAAAAGATTATCTCAATTCTTACTTAAAAACAAAGATTCTTAATATTTATTTATATGTATGAGTAAGGCTTACTAACTTTGAAGAGTGAAGAAAAACTTGGGAAGCAAATATTTATTCAGGATAATGTTATGTTATATCATAATATTGTGAAATTTTTCTGTTTCTTGGCATTTAAGACTCAAATTTTAATTTGAATATGAGTAAGGCATTCTTTGTATTTAAGGCCAGAAAGTGGCTTCCCTTAGATTTTTATTGCCAAAATAACTGTCTTCTTTTACTTACTCCAACTAATGTTGAGAAGGGCTAAGGAGAGGAAGGTTGGGTTACTCTATACTCAGATAACTTTGCAAATTATAGTTTATTTTGTCTTTCAGAGAACAAAGGAATTGCACATCCAATATCTTTTCCATCTTTTGCAAAGAAACTATTGATCTCTCTGTGCAAAGATGTTCCATTTCAAGTTAAGTGTGTGGCCTGCCACCAGACACTGCGTTCCCACATGGAGCTCACTGCCCATTTCAGGTTTGTATGAGTCTGGAGCTGTAAAGGAGTACGGATGAGCTGTCTGCCAGTGAGAAGTTTCAACAAATACATTTTCTATTCCATGTTTCTCTCATTTTAAAATGAGAATATACAGTTGCCTGGAAATTAACCAAATTTAGCATAGTGATAGAAGTTAGAGATGTGGAAAACATGGATATATTGATATTGCTGCAAGTGTAAAGCAAGCTAACAGTTCTAAGTTTTGTGTGTTTTTCTGTGTGTGTTCTGTAAGTATGAGTAGGAGAGGAAAGGGTTAAAGTAGAACCTTGGCTGTAAGTCAACCAGAATGGAAAGTGTCATATACAGGTGAAAGATTAAATCTCAAAGGCCAAATTTATCAAGTGACCAAGAAAAGATTCCAGTATGATTTGTGATTGCCATTGTATCTGTGAGATTATCTATATTGCTTAGTACATTGTTCCTCTTTATTGGTAAGTAGTATTGTGTGAATATAGCACAATTCGTTGATCAGTTCCCGTGTTGATAGCTACTTGGATTGTTTACAATTTATAGCTTTTATGAATAAAGCTGCTTTGAGTATTTTGTACAAGTCTTTTCATGGTCATATGTTTTCATTTCTCTTGGATGGACATTGAAAAGTGGAATTGTTGGTTCAGAAGTAAGTGTATATTTAAATTTATGAGAATGTACTAAATATCCAAAGTTGGTTGTACTGGTTTACATTCCTACAGGTAAGGTGTGAAAGTTCTAGTTACTCTTCACCCTTGCTAACATTTGATCTTGCCACTCTTTTTCATTTTAGCTGTTCTTACGTCTCAGTTTATTATGCACATTTTCTTGATAAACAATGATGTTGGGCACTTTTTCATGTGCTTATGGGCCATTTGTTTATCTTCGTGAAATCTCTGTTCAAGTCTTTTGCCGGTTTTCAAAAGTGGATTATTTGCCTTAATAGTGAGTTGGGGTTCTTTACATATTCTACATATAAATCTTTTGTCAGATTTGTATCTAGAATATAGGAATTTCTAGAATATACAAATATTTATGAGTATATTTTCCTAGCTGTGATTTTGCATATTCATATTTTTAATTATATCTTTTGATGAACAGAAGCTTTTCTTTGCATTAGGTGTAATTTGTTGATTATTTTCTTCTTTTATAGTTATGCTTTCTGTGTCCTGAGAAACCCTTGCCTCTTCTTGCTTAAAGAATGTATTTTATTTTCCTGAATTCAGCTTTGATATTTTTAAATATTTATGTTTATTTCTATAATCTATTTCAAATTTTTGTTGATTTTTACACCAACCATTGTCTGGTTTCCCTGGCAATTCTCTGTTGTTTGCCCATTTTCTAGTTCATTAATTTCTGCTCTTTAAACTTTGAGTTTAATTTGCTTATCTTTGTCTAGCTCTTAAAGGTAGAAGTTTAGATTGACTTTGGATCTTTGTTTTCAATGTAAACGTTTAAAAATATAAATTTCACTCTAAGCCCTGCTTTACCAGCATCACACAGATGTTGATAAGTTGTGTTTTCATTTTTATTCAGTTAAAAATACGTATCTCTTTTTTCCTCATTTAACTGTAGAGCTACCATATGATCCAGCAATTTCTACTTGTTGACAGCCAAGAGCAGTGTGAACGTATATCCACACAAAGACTTGTATGTTTGTTTATAGCAGCATTATTCATAATAGTAAAAAAGTGGGACCATCCCTAATGTCTATCAGCTGACAAATGGATTTTTTAAAATGGACCTATCCATACAAGGGAATATTATTTGGCCATGAAAAGGATTGAAATCCTGATTACATGTTACAACCTCAATGAACTTTGAAAACATTATGCTAAATGAAATAAGCTACTCAAAAAATCCATTTATATGATTCCATTCACATGAAATTCCAGAATAGGGAAATCTGTAGACACAGCAAGTAGTTGCTTAGGGCTCAGTGGTTGCTTGGAGTTGGGGAGCATGTCGAAAAGGGAGGTGGGGAGGTGATAGTTAAAGGGCATGGGTTTTCTTTTTGACATGACGCGATGTTCTAAAATTGACTGTATTGATGGTTGCACATATCTTTATGTGAAAAACAGTTGAAATTATATACCCTAAATGGGTGAATTATGTGAATTATATCCTTTTTTTTTTTTTTTTTTTAAAGACAGGGTCTCTCTGTCACCCAGGCTGGAGTGCAATGGTGCAATCTTGGCTCACTGCAACCTCCACTTCCTGAGTTCAAGCAATTCTCGTTCCTCAGCCTCCCAAGTAGCTGGGACTATAGATGTGTGTCACCATGCCTGGCTAAATTTTGTGCTTTTTGTAGAGATGGAGTTTCACCATGTTGGCCAGGATGGTCTTGAACTCCTGACCTCGAGTGATCCGCCCTCCCAAAGTGCTGGGATTATAGGCATGTGCCACTGCACCTAGCCGTGAATTGTATCTCAATAAAGCTTTTAAAAACATTTTTGAAAAATGTTATCTTTGCCCTTTTGATTTATTCTTTGACCTATAGGTTTATTAGAAATGTGTTGCTTCGCCGGGCACGTGGCTCACACCTGTAATCCTAACACTTTGGGAGGCTTAGGCAGGTGGATTGCCTGAGCTCAGGAGTTCGAGACCAGCTGGCTAACATGGAGAAACCCCATCTCTACTAAAAATACAAAAAAATTAACCGGGTGTGGTGGTGCGTGCCTGTAATCCCAGCTACTTGGTAGCTGAGGCAAGAGAATCGCTTGAACCCGGGAAGCAGAGGTTGCAGTGATCCAAGATTGCGCCACTGACCTCCAGCCTGGGCGACGGAAAGATTTTCTGTCTCCAAACACACAAAAAAGATACGTGTTGCTTAACTTCTAAAGGTTTATAGATGTTACATTTAGGTATTTAATTTATAAACATTTAGGGATTTTTATTATTTCTCATTTCCAATTTAATTCCAAAATAATTAGAGAACATATTTTGTATAATTTTTTTCTTTTGAAATATATTAAATGTATAAAATTGTAGCTGGTCTGTTCTCTCTGGAGTTTAGTAGTGAAGAGAAGACACAGTTTTTCTATTTTTTTATTTTCCTAGAGAAGTTGATTTATTTTGAGTTAATTTGTGGAATAGTACGTGGTTTTATTGAGCCTAGTTCTTCAGTGCAAAAGCAACTATGGGCATGACATTTGTCTGACA
Source organism: Macaca mulatta (assembly GCF_049350105.2). Lineage (NCBI taxonomy): Eukaryota > Metazoa > Chordata > Mammalia > Primates > Cercopithecidae > Macaca > Macaca mulatta. The sequence goes on along the minus strand of NC_133409.1, from coordinate 125,148,298 downwards.
TAAAATTAACCAGTTCTTTATTTTTATTTCTTTACTTACAGATTTAGGGCATACGAGTGCAGTTTTGTTACATGGGTATATTGTGAAGCTCAGATATCTGGGCTTTTAATGTACCTGTCATCCAAATAGTGAACATTGTACTCAATAGGTTATTTTTCAACCCTTACCTGTTTCCTAACCTCCCACCTTTTGGAGTTTTCAATGTCTATTTATTATTCTACTCTATATGTCCATGTGTACCCATTGTTTAACTCCCACTTAGAACTGAAAATTTTCAGTATTTGACATTCTGAGTTATTTCACTTAGGATAATGGCCTCCAGTTCCATACATGTTGCTTCAAAAGGCATGATTTCATTCTTTTTTATGACTGAGTAGTATTCCATGGTATATATGCCATATTTTCTTTATTCAATAATCCGTTGATGGACACTTAGGTTGATTCCATTCATTATTGCTATTGTGAATGGTGCTGTGGTAAATGTACAATGGTAGGTGTCTTTTTGATATAATGCTTGCTTTTTCTTTAGGTAGATATCAGTAGTGGGACTGCTGGATCAAAGTGTGGTTCTATTTTTGTTTTTTTTTTGAGAAATCTCCATATTGTTTTCTATAGAGGTTGTACTAATTTACATTCCCACCAGCAGTGTATAAGTGGTCCCTTTTCTCTGTATCCTTGCCAACATCAGTTGTTTTTTGACTTTTTAATAACAGCCATTCTGACTGGTGTAAGATGGTATCGCATTGTTGTTTTAATTTGAAGTTCTCTGATGATTAGTAATGTTGAGTATTTATGGGCCACTTGTATGTCTTCTTTTGAAAAATGTCTATTCGTGTCCTTTGCCCACTTCTTAATGGGATTATTTGTGGGTTTTTTTCTTGTTAAGTTCCTAGTAGATTCTGAATATTAGTCCTTTGTCAGATGCATAGTTTGCCGATATTCTCACATTCTATAAGTTGTCTTTATTCTCTTGATTATTTGTTTTGCTATGCTTAAGCTTTTAAGTCCGATTTGTCTATTTTAGGGCTTTGTTGCATTTGCTTTTGAGGACTTAGTCATAAATTTTTTGCCTAGGCCATTGTCCAGAAGGGGTTTTCCGAGGCTTTCTTCTAGAATTTTTATAGTTTCAGGTCTTAGTCTTTAATCCATCTTGAGTTATTTTTTGTATATGATGAAAGATATGGGTTCAATTTTATTCTTCTGCATATGGCTATCCAGTTTTCTCAGCACCATTTATTAAATAGAGCATCCTTTCCCCAGTGTGTATTTTTGTCAGTTTCGTCAAAGATCAGTAGTTTGTAGGTATGTGGCTTTATTACTGGGTTCTTTGTTCTGTTCCATTGATCTGTGTGTCTGTTTTTACACCAGTGCATGTTGTTTTGGTTACTACAGCCTTATAGTATCAACATTAATCAATTATTAAAGAATAGGTTCTGGGTTGTCTAGAATCTTAACCATAGTGTTCTTTCATACAGTTTAATTACCATGGAGAGTCTAATAATTTGCCTGTTCAATAAGGTCCTCTGTCAGTGCTTTTGACACAGATTTTAGTTTTCTAAAATTTGCCTGAATTTTAAAAAATTTGAATCTAGTTTTAGCCTTTTGTATTTTAACTAGAAATAGATAAAATGCAGATAATACTCAAGTATTTGAGGTGATAGAACATCATTATGTCATCTGCATCTTTATTGAAAAGTATCTTTTAGTGCTTATATATACATTGGTTATTTTATAGTTCCTGCAATAAAATGCAGCAATGGTATGTTTAGAAAATACTTCTCAAAGAGTTTCTATTTCTTTTTATCTAATTTAGAGTTCGTTGTCGAAATGCTGGGCCTGTAGCTGTAGCTGAGAAGAGCATTACCCAGGTTGCAGAGAAATTCATATTAAGAGGTTATTGTCCAGATTGCAATCAAGTCTTCGTGGATGAAACCAGCACCCACAATCATAAGCAGAATTCAGGACACAAAGTCAGAGTCATTAACTCAGTGGAAGAATCAGTCTTACTCTATTGCCACAGCAGCGAAGGGAACAAGGATCCTTCTTCTGACGTGCATTTATTGTTGGATCAATCAAAATTTTCATCACTTAAAAGAACCATGTCTGTTAAAGAATCTAGCTCACAGGAGTGCATTGCCATTCCAAAAAAGAAGATGAATTTAAAAGATAAAAGCCATGAAGGTATCGCTTGTGTCCAGAAAGAAAAGTCAGTAGTTAAAACCTGGTTCTGTGAATGCAATCAGCGATTCCCAAGTGAAGATGCAGTAGAAAAGCATGTTTTCTCAGCAAACACAATGGGTTATAAATGTGTGGTCTGTGGAAAGGTATGTGATGATTCGGGGGTCATTCGTTTACACATGAGCCGGATTCATGGAGGAGCACATTTAAATAACTTTCTTTTCTGGTGTCGGACATGCAAAAAGGAATTAACAAGGAAAGATACTATCATGGCACATGTGACTGAATTTCATAATGGACACCGATATTTTTATGAGATGGATGAGGTAGAAGGTGAAACTTTGCCATCATCTTCTACAACATTGGGTAATTTGACTGCTAACAAGCCTTCATCAGCTATTGCTATTATTGATCATTCCCTGGCAAATAGTTCTCCAAGGGGCAAATGGCAATGCCGGATTTGTGAAGATATGTTTGATTCCCAGGAATATGTAAAACAGCACTGCATGTCTTTGGCAAGCCACAAGTTTCATAGATATAGCTGTGCTCACTGCAGAAAGCCTTTTCATAAGATAGAAACATTGTACCGACATTGCCAAGATGAGCATGACAATGAGATAAAGATTAAATACTTCTGTGGGCTTTGTGATCTTATCTTTAACGTGGAAGAAGCATTTTTGAGTCATTATGAGGAGCACCACAGCATAGACTATGTATTTGTGTCAGAAAAAACTGAAACTTCAATTAAAACTGAAGAAGATTTTCCAGTAGTAGAGACGAGTAACCAGTTAACCTGTGGTTGCCGTGAGAGTTACATCTGTAAAGTCAACAGAAAAGAAGATTATAGTAGATGTCTCCAAATCATGCTGGATAAAGGAAAACTTTGGTTTCGCTGCAGTTTATGTTCGGCAACAACACAGAATTTAACTGACATGAACACTCATATCCATCAAGTGCACAAAGAAAAGAGTGATGAGGAGGAGCAGCAGTACGTAATCAAGTGTGGCACCTGCACCAAAGCATTTCATGATCCTGAGAGTGCGCAGCAGCATTTCCATAGAAAACATTGCTTCTTACAGAAACCTAGTGTGGCTCACTTTGGATCTGAAAAGTCAAAGCTGTACAAGTTTACTGCCAGTGCCTCACATACAGAGAGAAAACTGAAACAGGCAGTAAACTATTCAAAAAGTTTAGACCTGGAGAAAGGAGTTGAGAATGACCTAAGCTATCAGAATATAGGTATGGCTTTAAAGCTCTGTGCAAATTTCATATACTAATATTGAAACTTACAATGTACCCACCTCGATTTTGAAGCAAGAAATAGGATAACTTCTTGATGATATGTTAATTACTACGGTATATACATTTTAGGGGTTTGTATTCCTACTGCTACATTTATCCACTTTCTAAACTTAAGGGGACAAAGAGTATATATTGGCTTTAAATAATATATATTTTAGATATCATTTTATTTTACAAAAGGTGTGGAGATTTTGAAGATGAAGGAAGTCGATAGTCTTTCTGAAAGTTAGATTTCAAAGTTATCCTAGTATTAATATCGTTTAGGTTTTTCTTGTAATATTTGGATTCACTAAAAAGATAAATCATGTGAATTCTTTTTGTTTCTATTTGGCCATATTCTTTAGTGTGAGAAATTTTAAAGGTCATTTCAGTATTTGTATATTTTTCTTATGATTAACTTGGAAGCAAAGCTTTAACATACAATTAAAATAGCAATTAGAGGTAGAGTTAAAGTGGTAGCAAGAAACCAGGGAGAAAATTGAAATATGAATTCCTTCTTTGTACTTACTCCAGTCTTTCTGTCTTCCATATGATAGGATTAAGTAAGTCTAGGCAGGTGTTAAGTTTTTATTTTGTTTAGAAGTATAATTTGTTTTGTTTAGAGTATAATTTTAAGTGTATATTCTTTTATTTTAAAATTTTTTTTTATTGAGATGGGATTTTACTATGTTGCCCAGGCTGGTTTCAAACTCCTGGCCTCAAGCAATCCTCCCATTTTCGCCTCCCCAAGTGTTGGGATTACAGGTGTGAGCCACCACACCCGACGTAAATCTATATTCTTTTAAATAAATATTAACTCTTGGTGAGTTATACAATGTAGTGTATTTGGATACAGTGAGAATATGTGCAAATTTTGGCCAGTAATGTATTTTTATGAACTATTGAATTTTTACATTCTTGCTCTATAGTGTATGTAGATCTTAACATCACCTTTAGTCATGGCATATTTTCAGTGATAATTAAATCATGAGCTACCTAGTCAACTCTAAACAGTGAAACACTGGTTATGCCATTTTATATTCTCTTTGGCCTTTTTTTTTGTGTGCTTCTGTTTACTTTTTGTTTTTGGAATTTGTGTTAGTCTGCATTTGATAGAAAATGCAATATCTAAATCTAGAGTTACTGAGAAGTTAGAGAAAAGACATAAGGTGGCTTGGAAATGGAAGGGAATGGCAGTAGTATATTCGAGGGAACTATTAGAATAGAAACTATTCATTTTTTAAATAATATAACATTCTAAAGTTTGCATTATTACCACAGGAAACTTTAAGGCCTTGTCAAAGTGGAAAAGTATGAAACAAGATAAAGGGGAGAGAGAATGAGAGTTGGGGCATGGGGGAAGGTGAAAGAAGAATCTGAGAGAAGCAAGAAGATGTGTTTATAGGGGGAGGTGGCACTGTACCACTGGCACCTATTTGTAGCACTGCTTTATGGCAGCAGGATTCCAGGTGATCTTATTTCTGCTCTCTAGGGTGTTTAATCATAGACCTAGAAGGCTACTAATAAATCAGTTTAGACTGGGAAAAGAACCAAATTCTGGTGGTGAAAATGTTCTATGGGTGGTGGTAGTTTTTGCTTATTTAACCTTAAAACTTGGTTTTCTAGTTCTTCTAGTACATTAATGTTTTTTAAAAATTCCCTGTATAAATGACTTTTTAACAAGCCTTAGAGTTGATGGAAAATATTTGCAAGAAGGATATATAATCAAAATTTGTGAAATATTCACAATATTTTTATCTGATTTAAGTGTAAATGGTGTCATGTACAGATTTGGATTTCACAAAAAGGTTTAGATAGAAATGAGTAACATTCAAGGTTAGTATTTTTGCATGTTAGCCTTCTAATATCTTTTGGACTTGAAATCAGAATGATTTTAGCAAATTCTTACTGAACTCATGTTGATATTTCTCTCTTCTCAGAGGAAGAAATTGTTGAGCTTCCAGATTTGGATTACCTGAGAACCATGACTCATATAGTCTTTGTAGATTTTGATAACTGGTCAAACTTTTTTGGTCATCTACCAGGGCATCTAAACCAAGGAACATTTATTTGGGGCTTTCAAGGTACGGTTAATAAGAAAAACAAAAGAAAACCGTTTTTCCCACATCTTAGACTATAGTTCAGTTTAAAAGCCTCCCCTTAAACCTTCCTGGATAGATCATAGGAACATGATTGGAATATTGTTCTTTTGTATTATAGTTACTCTGCTAGAGTCATTTTCTCTACATGCCTCTGTGGTAAATGTTAGCTCTATCTGGTGACTCAAAAGTTTATGGACCTTTTGGCTGGGCGCGGTGGCTCACGCCTGTAATTCCAACACATTGGAAGGCCGAGGTGGGAAGATCGTGAGGTCAGGAGATCAAGACCATCTTGGCTAACACAGTGAAACCCCGTCTCTACTAAAAACAAATTCAAAAAATTAGCCAGGTGTGGTGGCGGTTGCCTGTAGTCCCAGCTACTTGGGAGGCTGAGGCAGGAGAATGGTGTGAACCCAGGAGGCGAAGCTAGAAGTTGCAGCCGAGATCGCGCCACTGCCCTCCAGCCTGGGCAAGAGAGCGAGACTCCATCTCAAAAAAAAAAAAAAAAAAAAAAAAAAAAAAAAAAGAAACAGTTCATGGATCTTTTGATACTGATTGAAAAAGCCTTTATTCAACACCTAAAGTGTGTCAGGCACTATGGCTTTGTACTAATATGGTTACTGATTATTATGGTTTTATCCCTTTTAAAATACAGAGAAGCAGATGTTTTGTTTTTGTTTTTGTTTTTTTCCCTCAAAGTTTTAAAACTAATAAATAGCAGAGTTAGCTTTTGAAATTTGGCCTTTCAACTACAGGACTAATGTCATTTTCAACATGTCATAACTGCCTCTTCGGTTCATCCTGCTGTTCTTAAGTGTTCAGCTTCATCTAAACCTCTTTACAAATTGTTGACCAAACCTGGGGGAGAGGCTTCTTTGGTTTACAGAGGATTAGTATAGTGAGCATCTGCTGTTGTTCGTGTTTGATAGAAAATAGCATGTAAAGAGAAAGATTGGGATTAAAGATAGAAACATGCTGACCTGGATAAGTTAGCCAGTATAATTGCTTTAGTAAGTTGAGCTTTGGTGATTGCCCATCATTTCTGCATTGAACAGTGATGACATTTGTAAAAACCACTTATGCTTACACTTACAGAATAATGCCATTCAAAGAATTTTTGCACACATTACTTTTGATTTTGCTTAATATCCATGTGAGTTTTAAGATGAGTTGACAGATTCAGGGAATTTAGTCCACTTTCTCAAGACTGTACAGCAACAAGATGTTGATGCTTATGCTCGGATGGAGTTCTTCCACATTCTGATTTAGTACTTTGCCTCTAGAAAATTTTTTTTCTAGTATATGTTTTTTCTTGATAAAATTTTTGGCCTTTCCTCTCCTGTTTGATTATCATTTTTGCTTTTTCTGAAATTAATAGGAGGAAACACCAATTGGAAGCCTCCACTCAACTGTAAAATTTATAATTACCTGAACAGGATTGGATGCTTCTTCCTTCATCCTCGCTGTAGTAAAAGAAAAGATGCTGCTGATTTTGCCATATGTATGCATGTGAGTCATTGTTTTATTCAAAATCTAATGTGAATCTCACACCCACTTGCATTTTTTTCCCACTTGAATTGTAATGAGAGTTATAGACCATTCTTCAGTACTTCAGGTTCTACCTGTGACTATTATGAAGGCAGGACCCCATAGCATATTTTTATTGCTTTATCCTCAACTTCTAGCAAACCTTCAGCTATCCATGGTAGATACTCAACTATTTGTGGGATAAATGATCAAGAGATGATACTGTTTTTTGGTTTTAAGACAGTGTCGCTCTGTTGCCCAGGCTGGAGTGCAGTGGCGCAATCTCAGCTCACTGCAACCTCAGCCCCCTGGGCTCTAACGATTGTTGTGCCTCAGCCTCCCAAGTAGCTGGGACTACAGGAGCATACCACCATGCTCGGCTAATATTTGTATTTTCAGTAGATGGGGTTTCTCCCTGTTAGCCAGGCTAGTCTCAAACTCCTGGCCTGAAGTGATCCGCCCGCCTAGGCCTCCCAAAGTGCTGGGATTACAGGTGTGAGCCACTGCACCCGCTGATGATACTGTATTTGATATATATTAAGACATTTTCATATTTTAGTATCTCTAAAATTAAGAGGTACCTTAACAATCACTGTCGGCCTAGATAGAATTTACATTTGCTTCTGCCTCTGCCAGGTACCTAGAGAAACTGCCAAACTGAGACCCACTTTACATTTTTTGCTTGAGGACTTACATGTCACACTGATAATGTGAATTTACTCGGCAAACTTGTTGACTACAGCTTATGGTTTAAACAACAAAAGATTTCTTTTTCCCTCTATCTAGTGCCAAGATTGAATCATGCAAATTGCCTTGCTTACCTTTTCTCTATGACAGATTTATTTCTTATTTACCCTTACATTGAGTGTATAGCCCATTGGTATTCCAACTTTATGTGAAGTCTGTTGGACTTCCATTTTGGCTTTTTCTTTTTATGGCACATAAAATAGCTTATCATATAATTTAATAGCATCTTATATTTGATTAAATGTGGGGTATTTAATTTATGAAGGAAGTCTTTCTCTCTGTTTCTTTTTTTTTTTTTCTTTTTGAGACGGAGTCTCACTCTGTCGCCCAGGCTGGAGGGCAGTGGCGCAATCTCGGCTGCAACTTCTACCTCTCAAGTTCAAACGATTCTCCAGCCTCAGCCTGGAGAATCCAGCTTGGGATTATAAGCACATGCCACCACACTCAGCTAATTTTTGCATTTTGTAATAGAGACCGGGTTTCACCATGTTGGCCAGGCTGGTCTTGAACTCCTGACCTCAAGCGATCCACCTGCCTCAGCCTCTCAAAGTGTTGGGATTACAGGCGTGAGTCACTCACCCAGCCGAAGGAGATCTTTGTGTCATACTTTGGTAGGGATTAGGGAACAAGCTTAATATACCTTCCTAGGTATGTGTTCATTGTGAATAGATATAACTTGTTTTGAAACTCGTGCTGATTTTTTATCAACCTGTGCCATTTGTTCTAACTTAGGCTGGCCGTCTAGATGAACAACTACCCAAGCAAATTCCTTTCACCATCCTCTCAGGAGATCAAGGTTTTCTGGAGCTAGAGAATCAATTTAAGAAGACTCAGAGGCCAGCTCATATACTAAACCCTCACCACTTAGAGGGAGATATGATGTGTGCCTTGTTAAATAGCATATCTGATACCACCAAAGGTACGCAGCTGCAGTCACAGTGCAAACCACCCAAGAGGAGGAGACTTCACTGCTGAGAGAAACCAATAAACTGCTGTCCGCTAGTGAACTGTTGCCTGCTTACTAAACCATCATGTTCTCTTACTTCTATCTTACTTCTCTTTTTTTTTTAAATCTCACTTTCATTCTTTAGTGTTTTAGGAGGAGGATGAATTCATAATAATTTTCTGGAGCCTTTTTTTGATCTAGTAGATAAAATCTCTATTGATGTATATAAAATATATATTCATGCGTTATAGTATGTTACTACAATTTTAAGAGCTCAGAATTCACATCTTCACTTTGTTCCTGAAATTCCAAATTGACCTTCAGTCTTTTAGAAAGCAGTGTGTTTACAGTTGAAAACAGGAAAGCAATAAAAAAGGCGATCATTTAGGAGGTTGACAGTGACAAAATGAAATGCTGTTAGGCTTTTAGGTCCTTAGAGAAGTGGGTACATCCTATCTTATTGCTGGGCCTTGCACTTTCTTCTGTACCTTTGTGAGATTATTCAATGAAAGGAGTGCTGATGTCCATTTTCACTTCCTAGTACATAAGAAAAGATGTAATTCTAAGGATTCAGAAGTTTTGTTTTTCATTTTTCATAATTTCTGCAGTCAAATGTTCTACCACTGAGCTATACCTCTCTTTTTCGTAATCTCTGAAGAAATATGGATAGAATAATTAATGTTTAAATAGGCTAATAATTTAAATTCATGAATAAGGTTTGAAGATATTAATGAATTACCTTAATGAAAAATAGTGGCTTTTTGGCATTTTTATTGTGTGCCTTTTTTAAAGTTTTCAACTCTGCTTGCCTCCTAGATTTTTTTTTCTTTCAATATATTTGGAAGTACATTTTGATTGAAAACCCATTTTGGAGAATTTTGCTCTAGTCACTGATTATAGTGGATCAATTCACTTCTGCAAAGTTAGGAATCAGTAATCTGTGCTCTTTATACTCTTTAAAGCAGAGTAATGATGGAAGATTATAAAAGAAAATGAACTCTTGTATCTTTATGTCACTTCCTCTTTAATTTTTGTTTTCACTTGTTTTTTCTATCTGTGAATTTCTTTTTTCTTAACAACAACAAAACAAACAAACAAAAGCCACTGTGTGCAGTGGCTCACGTCTGTAATCCCAGCACTTTGGGAGACCAAGGCAGGTGGATCACCTGATGTCAGAAGTTCAAGACCAGCCTGGTCAACATGGTGAAACCCCGTCTCTACTAAATATACAAAAATTAGCTGGGCATGGTGGCTGTTGCCTGTAATCCCAGCTACTTGGGAGGCTGAGGCAGTAGAATCACTTGAACCCGGGAGGCAGAGGTTGCAGTGAGCCGAGATCGTACCATTGTGCTCCAACCTGGGCAATAAGAGCAAAACTTCATCTCAAAAATAAACAAACAAAAATCAAAACACCTCTTCTACTCTTTTGCCATCCCCTTCCCAGTCCTCAACATCTACTTAATATCCTGTAAGATAAAGTTTGACTTTTGCCACACAAGGCCAACCTCCCTTTCCTTCTCTTACGCTTCTGCTTTTGGGAACATTTATAACTCCAAATGTGAAAGCTGTTAGGGTTTTGCCTCTATTTCAATTATGTTTGGAATGAGAGGTGAATATGAGTAGGCTTTCATGGGTATATTAGGGTTGGAGGTAAGATATAGGTTATTAATATCTGCTGACTATGCCATTCCAAATGACTCTTATGTTCTAGATATTTTTTTTTTTTTTTAAATCACCCATACTCAGTACTCACTTGAACTAACTACTTTTTGGATGCACATGTGTACTTATTCTTAATTTTTGTAACATACAGAGATTGTGCACTGCATGAAGAAGGATATAGGCTTTGGTTCAAATGCTAACTTTGCTGTTTCCTAGCAGTGCGATTTCAGGCATGTTACTTTTTTGGAGCCTCATTTTTTTGTATTTATATGGTTGTAATAGTGATGTATGTAAAGTGTTTAGCACAGTATATAAAGCACTTTAGCTATTTAACAAATAATAGCTATTTTTTATTATTACTACCATAAAAAGAAAATGTGATTCCTAGCCACTACATTTTTAATGTTACACTGAATCATAGTATATTCAGGCTTAGTTATCTGATTTAAGACCAAACTTTTTCTTCATGGAAGACTTAAAACCATCAAATTGCCTGTAGTGAACTTTATAAGGAATCAAAGAAAAATCATTTTCTTGGATAACTTTTTATTCCATTTCCTTTCCTAACAAATAGCTTTGTGAATAGTTGAGTGATAGTTTCTATTAAGGAATGGTATTTAATATATAATGGGACTCAGTAAATCTCTCAATGTCCATTAATATAATTTTTGTTACTAAAGAATGCCAGGCTAACTCCTTGCACATAGCTAAACATAGTGTTCCTTCTTGTTTTCAGATTTGACAGCCAGTCAGTTTCTTAAGGCAATATGGTTTTTGGGATGAAGGGGTCACTGGACCTTTTTGAGGATCTGATGAAAACTTTCTATACCTTCCTTCCCCCAAAATAAACATATATATACTACATTGCATACAATTTCAAGGGATTTGTGGTCTCAATGCTTCTAGTTGCCAATCAACAAACAAAATTGTCCTTTGGGATGTAACCTAAGTTTATACTGTAAGTCAACAGTCCCCAACCATTTTGGCACCAGGGACTGGTTTCATGGAAGACAATTTTTTCCATGGATGGAGGCAGGAGGTGGGGCATTAGATTCTCATAAGGAGCGCACAACCTAGATCCCCTTGCATGTGCAGTTCACAATAGGGTTTGTGCTCCTATGAGAATCTAATGCCGCTGCTGATCTGACAGGAGGAGGAGCTCAGGTGGTAATGCTGGCTCACCTGCTACTCACCTCCTGCTGTGCGGCCCAGTTCCTAACAGGCCACAGACTGGTACTGGTCCATGACTTTGGGGTTGGGGACCCCTGCTATAAGTAACAGAGTGATAAGTTCTCTCATATTTGTTATTATACAGCCAGGCTGGTGATTTTTCAGATTTTTGAATTTTTCACCATAGCATAGAGAAGTGATACAAGTTTGAGTCTCTTATTATTTATAAGTTTTCAGAAATTTACCATTAGCAGGACTAAAAAGTGGTTTTTATTAGACTGAAGATTGCTGTATAAATAGGATCTTTGGAATATTGTAATCAGAATCGATCATATGGTATCATACTAGGAGAAATTAGTCTTCGTTAATTTCTCTGTTAATTGAAAGTCTTTCCAGAGGTACTTATTTCAGTAAAAATACAGATATTTGGAGTTGCTGGTTTTGTATATCGGTGTCCAGTCATTTGTTCCTAAGGCATTGTTTTTTGCGTGGTGGGGAGAGGAAAGGTTAAGTAGCTTTATTACTGGTACTTTTTTATGCCTCCCACTTGGTTAATTAGGGTAAAAGTTCTTTTCTCTCCTTGTAAGCATCAGGGTTTCAACATGAACATTTTAATTACAGCTGTGATATATGTATAAATTCTTGTAGAGACATTTAAAAAATCTGTTAACTTTAATTTCTGCCCCCACCTTGGTTTTCTTATCCTTCATCATTTCTATTTTATATTGTACTTTTTCCTCACTTTCTTAACACTTAAGATACCTGGATCCTTTCTGGTAATCCCAATCAGAGAAGCTAGGTAGACTTTCTTAGACCATTTACATTTTATTCCTAAATATTTCTTTATTCTAACTCAAGCCTTATGTTTCAGAGCAGATATAACTTGTCACTTAAATGTTGAAAGAAAAAAAAAAGTGAACTTTTTTATTGAAAAAAGTTTATTGAAGTTTATTGTAGTTTATTGAAGACCTACTATGTACCAGCCACCATGTTAACTGCTTTTTATGTTTGTAGTATTTAAATGTGTTTAAATGTTTAAAGAACTTCTTCCACATGCTTTTTAATCCGCTTTGCAAGCTGTGAAGTAGATGTTGGATTACCCCATTTTGTAAGTGTGGAAGGAAGCAGAGGTTCAGAAAGGTTAAATAATCTACCTGCAGCTGCACAGCAAGTGGTTTGCTTTTCATTAGTATCAACGAGTAGGGTGAGACTTTCACTGACACAAATACCGGGATTTCATGATGTAGAGCTAGCCACCCAATGTGAATTACTGGCTCTAACCATGTCCTTGAAGAATGAAGGTAATGGGAGATATTCATACCACAGTATACTGACATTGCAGAATTTATATAAAGATATCAAACAAGTTTTTTCTTTTTAAATAACATTCAGGAAGAATGCACTTTTTTTTTTTGGTCAGAAAAAATGATTTGGTTGTAGGTTCTGGTGCTTTAAAAAGTAAAGTGATTATATCCTGAATATAGCCAAGGAAAGCAATTAGCATTCTAATTTCTCTAGGATCTTTTGTCTCATAATTAAACGAGTGAGCACTATCTTTACAGGCTTCTCAAGAAGTTGGCACTAGAACTACAAGCACTGCAGTGAACTTTTTTGAGTACTGCAACATGCAGTTTCAAAGAAATTCACTAGAAACCTGCTTCCCATTGCTTCCTCTACCTTTCCTCTGATCGATGTAAATGTTCCAGGGTACACAGAAGTTACTGTTTTTAGTGTTTTCTTATTTGGGCCAGTATCTGCTCCCTTGAGAATTACATACAATGAAAAAGATGTTACTACAAGATAATTTTTATTGAATCTGTATGCTCCTTAGATGGTCTTGTTTATAAGCCTGAGACTTTTATATCCATTTAGTTGTGACTTCATTGTGAATGAATGGGTTAGAAGCAGTAAGTATGGTTGGTATCTATAGAGTCATACCAATTACACAGATTTTGTAATCCATCTTACAAATATAGAGCATAAACATTCACCTAGGTGCTAAGAAAGTGTAGATGATTGAAGCATCATCATGGCCTGTGGAATATGTATTACCTAAAATAATTGTTGAATTATTTCTAAAAGTCTGTCTGCCTATTGTTTCCTCAGCCTGTTACTGAAAGCTATAGGTTGTTTCTTTGGACACCATGATAAAAATATGTTTGATAAAACTAATTCCATGCAAAGGTACTGAAAATAAGAAAGAATATTTACGATTTTCTCTGTTCTTCTGAGGGGGTTGACTGAGGCAAAAGAAACCTTTTATGATATTAATATTTGCAACCCCATGTCAAGTTAATCCTTGACAAATCAAGGATTTGTCATTATTCAAACCTGAAGAGTAGCCTTAGGCCTTGCAAGCAATGATAAATTGTTTGGATGAGTTGTAACATACTGCTTTTGACTGACCTTGACTTTAAATTGTAATAACAGAAACCTGTGGGTATTTTCCTTTTGTTCTTAATGTTTAGAGCAAGCTTGTTTAACCTGCGGCCGACGGGCCACATGTGGCCCAGTTCATCTTTGAATGTGGCCCTACACAAATTCATAAACTTTCTTAAAACATTATGAGAGTATTTTTTTTTTGCGTTTTTTGTTTTGTTTTGTTTTGTTTTGTTTTGTTTTGTTTTGCTCATCAGCTATCATTAGTGTTAGTGTATTTTATGTGTGGCCCAAGACAATCTTCTTCCAATGTGGCCCGGGCAAGCCAAAGAGTGGACACCCCTGGTTTAGAGGTTTAATTTTGTTCTTTAATTTGTAAATGTAATGTTTTATTTACTGAAAACATTGCTTGAAATATTTGAAGTATTTTGCTGGAATTCATAGCAAAGATGACTTGTAAAAAAAAATTTCTGCAGCAAAAGAATATAGTGAAATATAGTGATTTAATTTTTATTTATAGATACTTAAATGTCTTTTTAATGTGTATTTTAAGTTTTTAAGTTTGCACAGAAACAAATATGTCTATATGGTTTGTATTTAGTTAAGTCCTGATTCAAGTCACTGACACATATATATAGATGCATATCTGTTTATATTTGTATAATTATATCTTGATATAAATATATGTTGATTTAAATATAGTTAAAGTGATAAGCAAAATACTAGGTCATTGATAGTACCATGTTTCAAATTTTTTAAAGATGAACTTTATTTTTGAGAATAGTTTTAGACTTACAAAAAAGTTGTGAAGATAGTACAGTGTTTCCATGTACCCATACTCAGTTTCCCTTATTAGTAACATCGTATATTAGTGTGATACATTTGGCATAATTAATGGAACAACATTAGGACATTATTACTAATTCCAGCCTTTAGTTTTCCCCAATGTCCTTTTTCTTTTCTCCCTTCCCCTCACCTCTTTTCTTTCTTTTCCCATCTCGTCTCATTTCGTTTCTTGAGACAGGGTCCCACTCTGTCACTCAGGTTGGAATGCAGTGGTGTGATCTCAGCTCACTGCAACCTCCACCTCCCAGGTTCAAGCAGTTCTCCTACCTCAGCCTCCCAAGTAACTGGGACTATAGGCACGTGCCACCATACCTGGCTAATTTTTGTATTTTTGGTAGAGACAGGGTTTTGCTATGTTGCCCAGGCTGGTCTCGAACTCCTGAGCTCAGGCGATCCACCCACTTCGGCCTCCCAAAATGCTGGAATTACAGGTGTGAACAACCACACCTGGCCTCAGTATCCTTTTTCTACCCCAGGACCTCATTTGGGATCCCACATGACATTTAGACATTAATCTCCTTAGGCTCCATGGTTCAAATTTTAAGTGAGTTTTGCAATGCCTTTTCAGTCATACCGTATTATAAAGCCTTTGGTCTCTCATTACGAAAGCATGTAAGACATCAGGTAAGTAAGCTTGTGCTATGCAAGAGGCATTGTTAATTAAAACCTATGGTGTTATCTCCATAGAGATGAATGCATATGATTTTCAAATTATAGGAGAATTTAATCTGTCACAATTTTTAATAATATTTGGTAAGCATTGGAAAAAACCTAGTGTGGGAAAGTAGTGTAACACTAATGAACTGTATTGTAATGAGTAAGGTTGGGTATGAGAAATTATTGAAAATAATATTGAGTATACATAAATTTATGGGACAATAACTGCATGTGTTGATTCTTCTTTACAGAATGTGACAGTGATGATAACATGGGTGCCAAAAATACTTCAATAGGAGAAGAATTTATATCCACAGAAGGTAACCTAATAGAGTTAATCTCTTTTCTGCTTGACTGTATTTGCATTTTTTTTTTAAATTTCTCTGTCTCTCACCCTTTCACCCCTCTTACTCCCTTCTACCCCCAAGTTAAAACATTTTCTCAGTTTGAAGGATAGCTTTGCATTTTTCATGTAAGATGACTTAGGGGTAATACTAATTTAGAAAGCTAGAATGTGTCACCCAATTATGGCCCTTGGATCAAATCCAGTCCACTATCTTTAGGAACACAGCCATACATTTAAGTATTGTCTATGCTATTGCTTTTGTACCACAACTGCAAGGTTGAGTAAGTGTGGCACAGACAGTAGAGCCCATCCACCCCCGCCCTCCTCAAATAATTATTTTCTAACCCTTTAAAAAGAAAAAGGTTGCTAACTCTGGGCTAGGAGACAATTTTGATTTCCTAATTGTTATTTATCTTGAACAGTATTAAGAGTATTAAAAGACAGGCAGTGGAACTCTAAAAGCAAGCACCTGTATCTAAATGTAATGGGCTTTTTTAAATAAATTTTTTTAAAAAGGGTTTTTTTTTTTTTTTGGTTTTTGGTTTTTGGGTTTTTTTTGAGACAGAGTCTCACTCTGTCACCCAGACCAGAATGCAGTGGTACAATCTCAGCTCACAGCAACCTTTGCCACCTGGGTTCAAGCGATTCTTGTGCCCCAGCCTCCAGAGTAGCTGGTATTACAGGCGTGTGCTTCTGCCACGCCCAGCTAAAAATTAAAATTCTCTTTTACTCTTCTTAAAGGAAAAGCTATTTCCTTCCGTAGGTTAAAGAGAACTTTTTATGTCACTTGGCATCAAATCATTTGCTGGCTGTACCATTATTTGGTTGTGTCTTGTAACCATTCTTTACTTTGGTTTTTCTATAACAGACTGCACTTTTTAATAACCAGGGGGAAATGAGATAATGGATCTTAGAAAATACTTTGAGCTTCACTGGAGAAGTTGAAAGTATTATATCAGCATCTTTGACGTTAAAGAAAAGCAGTAGGAATCTTCACGTACATTCCAGTATAATGTTTATTGTTGGAGACTGTAGGGTAGGAATGTGGAGGCTGGAAAGTAGGGATGGAAATATGTGACTGAACACACAAACAGAATGGCCCGACTGATATGTTTTCTTTGCATTTCTTTGATCTCAGATAGTATAAGTAGTTTAACTAAGAGCATACTAGAGCTTTATGGTATTAGGAGTTTGGGAAATGGAGTCTGGCAGTGGAATCGATTCATCCATTAGATGAAGTAGATAGCTGTAGTCTTTCTGCCTTATAGCCAAATTCATTGGTTAAACAAAACTGGCAATAAATCTACACCTAATTGGAAGGAAGCAAGTTTTTTGACCAACTTCTTTTCCCAGCATGGTCTTTCAAGGTCTAGCTCAATGCTTAGTAGCCACATAATGATGAATTAAACAAATGAAAGAACTTTTGTGCGTTTTGAACAAAAACTGCCAATTAAGTTGTTTATCAAGGCCACTAAAAGATAAACAGTACTGAACGTCTAAAGAGTTCAGATTTTGCAACTTTTATTTGACACCTCGTGACTCATCCCATGGAAAATGCCAGGCAAAATTACAACTTTTAAATAGTTACAAGCCGTCACAGTTTTGTGGGCTCCTACCTAACCTAGGAAATCTGAGATTTGTGTAACTGGATATGTACCAGATATTATCTATGTAATGTATTTTATGGTTTAGAGGTGGAGATGTTACATTTTTGTGATTATTTGGTTTGGAAAAATAATTATTTTTATAGGATTCAAGAGAAGATACTTTAAACCTATAACTAGTTGTCACAGTTAAAATAGAGGTGGGGATAAAATCCTTTAATTCCAAGAAAAACCAAAGGTGTTTGTGTTTTATATCCTGATGCTTTATATAAAATAAGTGTGAGAAGCACACGATGTTTCACATAAGTTAAGGAATATGGGCTCCTTTGCACTTTTCTCTAACATTCTTCTTTTTTTCCCCTCCTCATCACCCCAGAAGAGCTAACTCGAATTTCATCTCTTAGGTTGCTATGGTCAGTGCCTTTCCTAGATTGTCCATCTTTAGACACAGCCAATCACTGTCTATTCTGGGCTCCCTCTGTACCAGGCCAAATGGATTTAAAATACTTCTGTCTATATTTTTCATCTCCACAGACTGTAAGCTCCTTAGGGTATAGGATCATGTTTTATTTATCTTTACTTCAGCAGCACCTAGCACAGTGTTTGGCACAAAATGATTGCTTGTGAAATGAATAAACTTTTAACAAACTTAAAACATGTTAGAGCCACCATTTCCCTATAAATGGATAAGGGAAATTGAGATAGAGTCTATTTTGTTGTAGAATATTGGGTTATTTTGTTGACCCTGAACCACAGAAGCAAAATAATGTTCTCGTCTACACCTGATAACAAAACTGAAAAAAAATTTAAGCAACCTCTTAAGTCTCTTTTTATTCCTTCCTTTCCCAGTACAACTCTGTAAATGCCTGAGAAATAGTGGCAGAAGACAGGATAAATTTGCTTATGGCTTTTTGCCTTAGGGTAATCCCCCTCCTTCCGTGATTTGTCTTATTCTTTGTTGTTCCCCATAGACCAATATCAAACTCTGACCACACAGGCCAGTCATAACAATCCTACGTAATCTATTTCCTGTACTTGACAGAGGAAACAGATGCCGCATAATGTGGTGGTGAAAAGTACAGTCTTTGGATTCATACTGCCTAAAACTCTGCGCTTACAAGTTGTGTAATATTGGACAAGTCACTTAACTTCACTGTGCTTCAGCTTCCTCCTTTTAAATATGGGAATATTAGTATACCTACCTTACTAGATATAATAACATGACATATGATAAATAGTATATATTGGTTGCTGCTACTGTTACTGGGATTATGATGATCATTATGTCATTATTTATATCTTCACCTAGATCTCCTCTAGAGGTATGTCTATTAACTAGAGGTATTCTGACTCAAATTGCTGGAAGAGACAGAGGACAGCATTGCATAGATAATTTTCTATGCAAAACCATCTTCCTATAAATGTTAGCAATATGCTTTATTTGGAGAATTCCTTCAACTAATAGCAGTCAAAACTACTCTTAACAACCTGTGAGAGTCAGACGATTCTCTTCATTTTATATGAAAAACTGAGGCTTCTAAACATTAAGTAATTTGGCCTTACATCCACAGTTTTAAAATGATTGAGGCACCATTTCTATATGTCTTGTACCTCCTACTACTGGTTGTTTTTGTTGTTTGTTTGCCATAATTACTGCTCTCAAAGTAAATGAAATTAAGGCACAGAGAAAGGAGGGTAAGGAGAACACAGACCTAGCCACAGAATAGGAAAACAGACAGATTTTTCACAAGTGCTCTTTAGTTTTTCATATGGCTTCAAGTTACTGTCTGATGTTCTTTAATTTCAATCTGAGAGATTCTCTTTAGCATTTCTAATAGGGCAGGTCTACTAGTAAATTCTGTAGCTTTTGTTTATCTGATAATTTCTTTAAGAATAGTTTTGTCAGATGTAGAATTCTTGATTGACATTCTTATTTTCTGGTTTCCATGGTTTTTTATAAGAAATCAGCTAGTAATTTTATTAAGGCTCTCTTGTATGTGATGAGTTGTTTCTCTCTTGTTGCTTTCATTGTCTTTGGCTTTTGACAGTTTGACTATAACATGTCTCAGTGTGGGTCTCTTTAGAGTTCATTGAGCTTCTTGGATATGTAGATTCACCTCTTTCATCAAATTTAGGAGTTTTTCAACCATTATTTCTTCAAACATTCTTTCTGATCCTATTTCGCTTCCCCTCTCGAGACTCCTGTAATGCATATGTTAGTTCACTTGATGGTGTCCCACAGGTCCCTTGGACTCGGTTTACTTTTCTTCATTTTTCGACTGAACCCAAACCAAGACACATACTGGATTAATTAATTAATTATATTATACTTTAAGTTCTAGGGTATATGTGCACAACGTGCAGGTTTGTTACATATGTATACACGTGCCATGTTGGTGTGCTGCACCCATTAACTCATCATTTACATTAGGTTTATCTTCTAATGCTATCCCTCCCCCCTCTCCCCACACCACAACAAGCCCTGGTGTGTGATGTTCCCCTTCCTGTGTCCAAGTGTTCTCATTGTTCAGTTCCCACCAATGAGTGAGAACATGCGGTGTTTGGTTTTCTGTTCTTGCGACAGTTTGCTGAGAATGATGGTTTCCAGCTGCATCCATGTCCCTACAAAGGACATGAACTCATCCTTTTTTGTGGCTGCATAGTATTCCATGGTGTATATGTGCCACATTTTCTTAATCCAGTCTGTCATTGATGGACATTTGGGTTGGTTCCAAGTCTTTGCTATTGTGAAGAGTGCCACAGTAAACATATGTGTGCATGCATCTTTATAGCAGCATGATTTATAATCCTTTGGGTATATAGCCAGCAATGGGTCAAATGGTATTTCTAGCTCTAGATCTTTGAGGAATCGCCACACTGTCTTCCACAATGGTTGAACTAGTTTACAGTCCTACCAACAGTGTAAATGTGTTCCTATTTCTCCACATCCTCTCCAGCAACTGCTGTTTCCTGATTTTTTAATGATTGCCATTCTAACTGGTGTGATATGGTATCTCATTGTGGTTTTGATTTGCATTTCTCTGATGGCGAGTGATGATGAGCATTTTTTCATGTGTCTGTTGGCTGCATAAATGTCTTCTTTTGAGAAGTGTCTATTCATATCCTTTGCCCACTTTTTGATGGGGTTGTTTGTTCTTTTCTTGTAAATTTGTTTGAGTTCTTTGTAGGTTCTGGATATCAGCCCTTTGTCAGATGAGATTGCAAAATTTTTTTCCCATTCTGTAGGTTGCCTGTTCACTCTGATGGTAGTTTCCTTTAGAAGCTCTTCAGTTTAATTAGATCCCATTTGTCAATTTTGGCTTTTGCTGCCATTGCTTTTGGTGTTTTAGACATGAAGTCTTTCCCCATGCCTATGCATACTGGATAATTTAAATTGTCCTATCTTTAAATTTGCTGACTCTTTCTTCTTTGTACTCAAATTCATTAAGCCCCTCTAAAGATTTTTCATTGTATTTATGGTATTTTTCAGTTCCTGAGTTTCTATTTGATGGGCTTTTAATAATTCTGCCTCATTATTGGTACTCTTCATTTTGTTCATACATTGTTTTCCTGGTTTCCTTTAGTTCTTTGAACATACATAAGACAGCTTAAAGTTTTTGTCACCCATGCTATATCATGTAGCCTGTTGCTCCTAGTCTACAAACCTGTATAGCATGTTATTGTGCTGGATACTGTAGACATTGTAACATAATGCTAAATATTTGTGCATCTAAACATAGAGACATAAAAATACATAAAAATGGTACACCTGTATAAGGTACTTACCCTGAATGGAGCTTGCAGGATGGGGAAGTTGCTCTGGGTGAGTGAGTGAGTGACTGGTGAGTGAATGTGAAGGTCTAGGTTGTTACTGTACTCTACTGTAGATTTTATAAACACTGTACAATTAGGCTATACTACATTTTTTTTTTTTTTTTTTTTTTGAGACGGAGTCTCGCTCTGTTGCCCAGGCTGGAGTGCAGTTGTGCGATCTCTGCTCACTGCAGCCTCCGCCTCCCAGGCTTAAGCTATTCTCCTGCCTCAGCTTCCCAAGTAGCTGGGATTATAGGTATGTGCCACCAAGCCCGGCTAATTTTTGTATTTTTAGTAGAGATGGGGTTTCTCCATGTTGGCCAGGCTGGTCTCGAACTCCTGACCTCAGGTGATCCGCCCACCTTGGCCTTCCAAAGTACTGGGATTAAGGCATGAGCCACCAAGCCCGGCCTATATTACATTAAAAAGAAATTTTTTTCGTCAATAATCAGTTCCCCTTAGCTTACTGTAACTTGTATAAACTTTAAAATTTTTAACTTTTTGTCTCTATTGTAATGACACTTAAAACACAAAAACTTTGTACAGCTATAGAGAAATACTTTATATTCTTATTCTATAAGCTTTTCCCTACTTTTAAATTGTTTTAAATTACTTTTAAAACTTTTTTATTGAAAACTAAGACAAACACATACATTAGCTTAGACCTACAAAGAGTCAGGATCATCAATATACTTTTATAAGAAGCAGTACCCTCTAAAATAATAATAAAAAGTATAGTAAATACCTAAACCAGTACCAGAGTTTATTATAATTTTCAAGTGTTATGTACTGTACATAATTGCATGTGCTATACTTTTATACAACTGACAACAGCATCACCACAAACACATGAGTAATGTGTTGTGCTGCAACGTGAAGATGGTTATGACACCACTAGGCAATAGGAATTTTTCAGGTCTATTATAATCTTACGGGACCACTGTTGCATATGCGGTCCATTGTTTACCAAAAGTTGATACACAGCACACGACCATACTTGCCTTTTGTTTTTTATAGTCTTTCAGCTGGCAAGTTTAATACCTATAAGCTCACTGGAGGTATGATATATTTGTATAGATGTTGCTGTACTTAACAATGGTTTGATTTATGATTTTTTGACTTTATAAGGATGTGAAAGCAATATGCCTAAACTTGAACTGTAACTTGTATAAACTTTAAAATTTTTAACTTTTTGTCTTTTGTAATAACACTTAAAACACAAACATTTTGTACAGCTATAGAGAAATACTTTCTTTATATCCTTATTCTGTAAGCTTTTCCCTACTTTTAAGTAGGGAAACAGTGGTCCCATAAGATTATAATAGACCTAAAAAATTCCTATTGCTTAGTGGTGTCATAGCCGTCTTCATGTTGCAGCACAACACATTACTCATGTGTTTGTGGTGATGCTGTTGTCAGTTGTATAAAAGTATAGCACATACAATTATGTATACTACATAACACTTGAAACTTGTACTTGAAACATTTAGTATAAACCATACTTCAGATTTTGAATTTTAGTTCAAAAATTTTTATAACTTTAATTGTAAAACAGACATTGTGTTAGACTATTTCATATATATATATACGTATACATATAACCTACTATCATTTATTAAAAAGACCTTTCCCTATCATTCTGTAGTGCTACCTTTGTTGTAAATCCAATATCCATATATGCATGGGTCTGTTTCTGAGCTGTCTGTGCTGTTCCTTTGATCTATTTATTCTTGCACTAGTACCACATTATTAATTACTGTAACTTTATAATAAGTGTTCATATCTTAAACAAGTCTTGTCCCCTTGTTTTTCTTTGGTAAGAGTGTCTTCGCTTTTCTTTACATTTCCTCATCCCTTTTAATTCATCTTAGGGGCAACTAACTGATCCTAGAGTGTAGCTTTAACTTGATACACAGTTCATGCTAGTTTGTGGTACTTTAAATTAGACAACACTAGTGTCCCAACTCAGAGGAACATGCAGTTGTATCTTAGGGAGATCACTGGTGCCTGCAGCCAAGTAGCCTCTGAGAGACTGTGGACCAGATAGGATGAGATAAATCTGGTGTGAGAAGCTAGTGAAGGCCAAGAAATTGACACCAAATTTCACCCTCCTGGATTTTAGCATCATTCCCAAGGAGGAGATGTAACCCAACTATTGTGAACCTAGTAATGTCTGTCTTGTTCACTGTTACATTGCTGTTCCTGGTATATAATGGGCATTCAATAAATATTTGTCAAATGAGTTTACATACATCTCCATACAGCCTATATTATATGCTTCTCAGATGACATTTATGTGGCTATGAGTTTCACTACCTTAGATGCTAGGATGCTTGAAGCTAATTTTTCCCCAGCTTTATTGAGGTATAATTAAAAATTAAACTAAATTTTTAATGGCCTGTGACATTTTGTCATTTCATGGAGTTGCCTTTCTGTTTAAAGTCTTATATGTATCACCTCGAGTCTTTTAGGAAATAAGTGATATAGATTTTATGTTGAAATAAGTTATTACCTGTCAGTGATTTTAAAAGTTTGTTGACTTTCTACATCCCTAAGTGGAATTAACTTGCAAGTTCCTTAGCACACTAAGTTCATATATAAAATTCAATCAAGATCATATCTAGATTTTCATATTTCAAAATACTCAAATTTTTGGTAGAGAAACTGCCAAGTTATCCTATATTTTTCCATTGTGATTTTACTTTCCTTCTTGAAAAGATGAATACAGTTGATGAAACTTAAAAAAATATAGCACATGTTGAGTAGTTTTCTGCCCTAAGTATTAAAATTCTATGTTTTTTAATGCAGATGTGGAATTAGAAGAAGCTATTAGAAGAAGTCTTGAGGAAATGTAATTAAAGATATTACCACACAACATCAAGTGGCCTTGAAGAGACTCAGATAATGAATTCTTGAGTTTGTTTTCTAAAGGAGACCAGAAATCCACTATTACAAATGTATTTGAAAACATGGTTTTGCTTTCATATGTTCAAAATTTGATCTTTGTTTTGTATTTTTGTGTTAATGTGCAAACATGTACAGAAGGAATAGAATACATGTTCATGCAAATATAAATCATGTATTCTAATATAGGTATAACAGTTTCCCAGTTAACTTTGAATTTATATATTTAGATTTAAAGGATTTAAAAAAAAAAAAAAAGGAAAGCTCTTAATAGTTGTTTCCCAAATAGCATTAGTTCTTTAATTTTATTTGTACTGTACAAATGATTCTAGTTTATTTTTTTAGGAGTGAAAATGAATATAAAAAAGGTGACATAGGTCAAGTTTTCCATAAATTCTACTTCTCATGTGGCACTATTATATATTACCTTTGAGATCTTTGTTTATGTTTATTAGAAGAGGGTAATGGAAACTGATCATGGAAACACTTAAAATTTTATCAGCAGTGTTCTTTGTGGGTGCCATGCAGATGTGAATTATTGCTTTAATTAGAGCAGCACATTGCTAAAATAAAAAATACACCTTAATTTTTAAGAAATAATTTAAATGAAACAATTTCCATTCCTTTTACCTGCTTAGACTTTTATGTGACTTGTATGATCTCCTGTTTAAAGGGAATGGTGTCAAAATATTTGCATAAAATTATTTTTCATAATACTAGTCCTTTTTTATATATTTGTGTAAACATAATATCTTCAAGAAATAATGTTGAAAGCCTACTCAGGAATAATCTTCCTTAACTCTTTAAAATTTTTATTTCATATAGAATGTCTTCAGTTTAGTTATTCACTGAATTGTCAGTTTCCTTCATTTGGTATTACATATTTAATTCTTAAATATTGAGGCCCCATTGTGAGTAATACAAAATACGACATAAGTAGAAGACTAAGAAGGGCTTGTCATATGATCTTTGTGTATATGCTTCATGTTATTTGACCAGAAATGTCTTATCTCTAAAAATTTTTAGTAGTAATTATTTACCAAACTTAAAAACATTTCCATAAATATAAAGCTTTCCTTTATATTTAAGACAAAATATAAAGGCTAGAATTTTGTTCCTTCTCTGTAACACTAAATATTTTAGTGTGAAAGTGAATTTTTTTATTACTATAGTCTTTTCAATCTACAAGTTGTGTTTTTAATTTCTTGATATGTCACTTCTGTTCCTCCCTGCTTGCATTTTTTTAAAAGTAGACATTGTGGCTTGAGAATTTATCAATCATCTTTCCAAAATGACCACATTTTGCTTTTAGTTTGTATGTTTAAGTGGTCAAGCAAGGCTCTAGGAGATAGTCACTGAGCTGGACCTTAAACACATCTGCGGGAGCTCACAAAATAGTGAGGAGCAAAAGAGGCATTCCAGAAAGATGAGTGGTTAAGCAGATGTGGGGGCAGGGCAAGAGGAGACAGCTCCTTGTTGCCAGAGATTCTACACAAAGGTGTCATGGACACTGATGCTCTATTAAGAAGCTTTTGTGGTGTGTGTGGTAGAGAATAAGGCTTTTGATATAACAGGAAAGGGATATTTCATCATGACTCTTAAGAAAAGGTAACTGGGTTGTTTAATGTTTTAATTGATAATTGTCACTGATTGTATTTCTACCTGTTAAATAATTAAAAATCATCTTAAAATTCATACTTTGGCTTTGATTTAGACAAAAGGAGATGTAATCGCTGTGTAACATTAGAGAAAGTTATATGGATTATCATCAAAAGTAAATGTTTCTAACATTGACAAAGATGCTTATCTTTTCATTACATCATTCACTCATTAATTCATTCAGTCACAAAATATTTATTGAGTACCAACCATGTGCCAGCAACTATTCTAAGCACTTGGAATATACCAGTAAGCAAAACAAAGCCCTTTACTCCTCTGTGGAGCACACATTGGTGGAGAGAAGGAGATTGTACAATGTTAGTAAGCAAGCAAATAAAACTGCATATCTGATGGTGATACATGTAACGAAGGAAAATGAAGGGAAGGGAATAAATAGTGCAGGGACAGGGAGTTGCAGGGAGGCTTGCTATTTTTAATAGAGTGGTCAGAAAAGATCTCACTGATAGGTAAACTTGAGCAAAAACCTGAAGAAGGTGAGGGAATGAGGATGAAAATATATATAGGGAAGAGAGTTCCAGGTGGAGGAGGGGAAGGTCCAGACAGGAGCTTAGTATATTCAAGGAAAAGCAGGAAGACTAGTATCACTGAGAGGATGAGCTAAGAGAGTAATAGGAAATGAACTTGAGGTTTTTCTAATGACCTTGGCTTTTACTCCGAGGTAAGGAGCGATTGAAGGTTTCTGAGAATAAATGGTATGATCTGCCTAATTTAGGATTGCTGTAGTTGCTGCACTGAGATAACATGTACATGAGAGGCAAGAGTAGAAGCACGGAGACCAGAGAGGAAGGTATTGTAGTACTTCAGATACTAACTTACCAGGTAGCATGAACCAGAATGGTGGCGGTAGAATTGGGAAGAATCTGGATATATTCTGAAGGTAAAATTAATGGGATTTACTAATGAGGTGGATCTAGGATATGAGAGAAAAAGAGTTCAGGATGATTCTAAAGTCACTTGATAGACTTTCAAACCACTCACAAAATGTGTTTTGTTTTCGTTTGTGTCATGATAAAGTATTTTTAATAAGGTCAAATAATCCCCTACCCCAAGAGTTAATAAGGATTTAGAATGAGTTCAGAGGGAATTGGGATCCAGCCTTAAGGGCTTCAACTCTGTTCAAGTATTTAAATGACTTTGATCTCTGATTAAAGGTGCTGGTTCAGCTTTAGACTATTATTATCTATCATTTTCTGTGCCGTGTACATTAACATCCTTGCAGTGAGAGGCATAGAGCTATCAGGAGAGGGGACCAAAACCTAACTTTTTAAGTAGACTAATCTTTGTATCCTCAGCTCTATTCCATCTTTTACCGACAGCTGGTGCCTGACCTAGAGGCCTACTGCATCTTTTTGTTAACATTAAAAGTTGGCCTGGCGCGGTGGCTCAAGCCTGTAATCCCAGTACTTTGGGAGGCCGAGACGGGTGGATCACGAGGTCAGGAGATCGAGACCATCCTGGCTAACACGGTGAAACCCCGTCTCTACTAAAAAATACAAAAAACTAGCCGGGCGTGGTGGCGGGTGCCTGTAGTCCCAGCTACTTGTGAGGCTGAGGCAGGAGAATGGCGTGAACCCGGGAGGCGGAGCTTGCAGTGAGCTGAGATCCGGCCACTGCACTCCAGCCTGGGCCACAGAGCGAGACTCGGTCTCAAAAAAAAAAAAAAAAAAAAAAAAAAAAAAAAAAAAAAAAAAAATTAAAAGTTGAGGACTTCTTAATGCCAATTATTTCACTCAGAATATTTATTTATTTATTTATTTATTTATTTATTTATTTAGACAAGGTCTCGTTCTGTTGCCCAGGCTGGAGTGCAGTGGCGAGATCTCGGCTCACTCAACAGGAATAATTTTAATAGCAAAAATTAAAAACTCCTTCATTAAGTCGGGCGTGGTGGTTCACACCTGTAATCCTTAGAATGATAAAAATGAAGTAAATTCACTTTGTTTCCTACATCTACCTAGATAGGGAAAGATGGAGTAGCTTTTTCTTTTTTACTTAATAGCTTCAGCGTTGTCCGAGCATTCGTTACTCTCATCTTAGTATAAAGTGGTAACAGGAAGGTCAGGTGAGTGTGGGCTGCCTAGGAGCTGCACTTAACTGCCTTCTGTTTCACAAAAGGACCTTTTCTCCCTATATCACAGGACCCTTAATGTCGTTGTTCTTGCTTTGAATTATGGGTGCTGGAAGAAACTAAACGAAGCCATCACTGAGCAATACACCCACAACCCATCGACCGATAGGAACCTTCGTGTGGGGGAAGTTGGTTACTTTTAGGCTGCACGAAGAGGCGGGGCCACGCGGGGCGGAGCTGGGGGTGGTCTGTGGGTCCGGGCGGGCTTCGGGTAGTTCCTGGGTCCGAGGAGCAGACGATCCGCTGGCCACATTAGGCGCTCAGTCTCTGCGTCTGCCCCTCCCCGTGCCTCAGAGACTTGCGCTCCCCAGGCCCGAGCCCCTGTGGCCCGCGAACCTCTTAATTCCAGCCGCTGCAGCCCCCTCCCAGGCCCGGCGTCCCCGAGCCCCGCGGGCGCCGCGCCTGCCCTTCTTTGGCCACGCGGCAGCCGCGGTGTCGGCGAGTCCTCCCGGGTTGCCCCCGCGGGCGTCAGAGGGAGGGCGGGCGCCCGCGTGGTGACGGCGACGCCTGCAGCCCGAGGAGCGCTCCACTCGCCGCCGCCGGAGGGGCCGGTGACCTCTCGGCTGCCCCGCGTCGGAGGCTTAGATGGCTCAGGCGAAGATCAACGCTAAAGCCAACGAGGGGCGCTTCTGCCGCTCCTCCTCCATGGCCGACCGCTCCAGCCGCCTGCTGGAGAGCCTGGACCAGCTGGAGCTCAGGTGAGCCGCGGGCGGGCGGGCGGTCTCGGGCGTTCTGCTCGCCGCGCGGGCGGTTAGCGGACGGAGGCCGCGTGTGGCGGGCCGGGCCCTGGGGCACAGTGAGGCTGCGGCAACAGAAGTTGCTTGTTGAGATTTGTTGTGGATGGACGTGGTGTAGTTTTGTTTATTTCTTGGATTTTCTCCCCTTGTCCAAGAGAAAACGCATTGTAAGCTAAACCTGTGAGGGCGTGATGGTGGCCACACTTTGATTAACTTACCTAGGTGTTGGGGAGCAGGAAAAAGAGGAGATAAAAGTTAAGAGGTGAGATTCCATGCGATTAACGACTGTGGCAGCGTGGGTCTGCAGAGCTTCTAGAACCTTCTGTGTGGCCCCAAATGTTTTTAACTTACTCTTCTCCCGTCATACATTTTTAAGGGAGGCAGCAGTTTACAGTGGCCCTCCACGTGAAGTTAAGTTTCCTTGCTTCAGAACACTAAAAGAGCAAAAATGAATAAAACAAAACCAACCCAGCAATCCATTGAGACCAAAGATTAGAGAGGAGTGAGGGGTAGGCAGTAAGTTACCGGGTGCTTCGTGCAGTAAAGACGTTGCGGCTTCTCTTTATCCCCTGACCTGGCGGACGGGATTCCGCGGTTCCGTTTGTCTCTCAGTATTTATTGGGCACCTCCCTACATAGAAGACGAAGTGTTAGTCACTGGCCTGAAAGTATGAAAAGATAGTTTTCCCTTTTTCTTGCTTAAGATTTTATTAGGTAATATAGTAGTAGACTTGTACAGAATTTCTAAACAATATAATGTTAATAGATTTTTGGAAAGACTTTAACGGTATATTGAAAAGTTTTATCTACTTCCTGTGAACGTTTGTCACAAGTTACTGTGTAAATTTTGTGAGCAACTGTAGTTAAAAGAAAACCTTGTTAGGCACCTGGAATTCCCTGAAACTGTACACAGGAGTTGGTTCCATAGTTTTCTCTAGGTTGTGCATGAGCAAAGAAGCATGTGAGCCAAAAAGTTCAGGAAACACTGCATGTGTGTTTTATCTCCCTCCATTAATACACCCAAATATGAAGTGTCCGTTTGCCGAGAAAATACTTCAAAACCACGGCATCTCTTTTAACAAGTAAGGCATTATTATTGTTACTATTGGGAGAAAAGAGCCAGAGAGTGAGAGATTCTCCGCTCAAAATAATTTCTTGGATGGCAGCAGAGAAACCTAAGCCCTACACGAGGTTCTGGGGTTCCACTCAGAATGAGGCAAGTGGAAGAGAGAAATAATGCTTCCTCATGGATTTTCACAATACTAGCAAACCTGACCCGTTCCACTCCCAGAAAAAGTAAAGCGCAAGTAGAAATTGGTGGCCTCAGTTACTGGAAGTCCCTCTAACTGATGTTTCTTTTTAGGGAGCCGCATAACAAGTAACACACCTCTCTCCATGTCTTCAGAACGTTGAGGGCATGTTCTCAACCACTTCACTCGCTCTCCCCTAGTTAGAAAGAAAAGATTTTTTCCTAAAGGAATGGGGAGGATGTTACTCCACCCCGCCTTCCTTCAAGCTGAGTCATTGTCCTCAAACTTGAATTAATGCCTCACATGTGGTAGGTACAAAAGCCCTCTGAAGTGCTCCTCTTAAAAAGAAAGCCTCAGGTTTTGAATATTATTATATTCTAATGTTTGATTAATGTAAAATGAATTCTGATTACTGCACATCAGTGATTAAATTACAACTTGCTTAATTAACATTTGAGCTGAGGAGAAAAGTGATTAATATGTGGCTGTTCATTTCAAGGACTTTTTTTTAGTAATTCTAGACTTTTGTAGGCCTTTTTTTTCTTTTTAAAAAAGTAATACTAGCTGAAAAGGATTTCCTAAGGTAAGCAAAAATAGAGAAAAATGCTAACATTGATCCTATTAAAGTGTTTTTTTGAAACCACATGGGCAATGGCATAGAACACTACACTATTAAAAACTAGAATCATGCGTACAAGATCGATTTTTAAATGAAAACATGAAACTCATATGTAATTTTGCTCTAATAGTTTGATTTTATGTTAACTAATAAAGTAGTGTAACTGGGTAGAATAAAACCTTACCGTTTGTACTTAGAAGTGTGCACGTAATGTTCCCTAACCACATCATCCTGTCAATTGTGGAAGAAATTTCATACTTCATGACCTGGAGTATGAACTGATCTACATGATTAAAATGTTTGGCAGCAGTTCTACAAACTGTTAAAGGATTTCCATTTATCTCTGATGGAATTTATCAGTACACTAGGCTCTTTTTTTAGACTGCATTTTGTCTTCTGTATTTCTTCCTTCTACAGAGGTGATTCCCTTTTCTCCCTGTTTTTATGATCAATTCTAAATGGAGTCTGAGTTTTGCATTCCTCAGTGGCTCAAACCATCTTGCTTATTGTTACTTTTTAACAATTATTGTAATTTATAAAAAATACTATATTACAACTTTATATATATATATATATATATATATATATATATATATATATAATGTTTTCATCCACAGTTCCTGGCTCATAACTCCCATAACCCTTATGACAGTCTTACGTTATAATGTTGGGGTGCTTTAGGCCTCAGGAAAAAGAATCTCTGTCTGACCTTCTTTCGCCTGCCTTGTTTCTAGTCTGATTGTGGGTCAAAAGACCCTCATTCCAGAGAGGGTCCTGTCCCATGCCCTGGAGGAAGGAATTCAACACCCAGAGGCCAAGAAGAATCTGAATAGACTGGTCTTGTGTTAGAGTGAGAGCATACCCATTTTGTCCAGTCACATTTCTACATGGTTATCATTCATGCTTATATAATGAAGCAAGCCTCCATAAGAACCCGAAAGGACAGGGTTTGGAGAGCTTCCAGATAGTTGGACATGTGGAGGCTCCTGGAAGGTGATGTGCCCAGGGACGGCATGGAAGCTTTGTGCCCCTTACTTCTTGTACCTCACGCTACACATCTCTTCATCCATGTCCTTTGTAATACCCTTTATAATAAACTGGTACATATAAGTAAGTGTTTCCCTGAATTTTGTGAGCTGCTCCAGCAAGTTAAACCCAAAGAGGGGGACATGGGAACCCCAATTTGAAGCCAGTTGGTCGGAAGTTCTGGAGGCCTAGACTTGCAGCGGTGGGGAGTGGGGTCTTGGGGACTGAGCCTTCAACTTGTGGAATCTGACACTGTCCAGGTGTAGATAGTACTGGAACTGAGTTGGAGGATACTTAGCTGCTGTCCACTGCTTGTTGGTGGGGAAAATCCCCCACATATTTGGTCACAGTAGTCTTCTGTGTTGTTACAGTGTGAGAGCAGAGGAAAAACACAGTGTGAAAGTCTTTTCTAAAACACATGCTATTGTTTATTCATTTAATGTACATGGACTATATGCCAGGCCCCATGTCTTTGTGGAAGTTACTATTATCACCATTCTACAGATAGGGAAACTGACGCTTAGAAGCTTAAATGACTTGTCCAAAGTCACACAACTAGAAAGCAGTAAACTCCACATTTGAACCCAGGAAGCCTGGCTCTCCAGGCTCTAATACTTTATGCCTGAATTTTCTTAAATATGTCACATTTCAAAATGTAGGAATGATATATGGATGAATAGATGAGTTTCCTCAAAGAGATAAAAATTCAATCTAAATTGGCCTTAAATTCAGGGGCTACTGAACACCCACTATGTGCTAGGTATTGGGTAGCTCATAGAAAGCTCAAGATGGTAATGAAGATATTTGGGAGATGGGTTTTGGAGACTGGCAGGGGGGAAAATCATAGGACTGGGAGATTGGGTTGTTACGTGTTTCCCAAAACTTATGACATAGTAGCTCCTTCTGCCTTCCTGTCATTCTTTCTTTGTGGCTTAACCTGCACCCAGGTAGTGAAGGGCTGGGGTCGGGGGTGATAGGGATCATTCGTCTGGCTTAAAGTTTCATGTTAGGGTGTGCCTGTGTTCCAGGAGTCACAAAACAAGATGGCATCATAGTTAATATCGTATAACAGCCTGTAATTTAAAAGAACGCTTAATATACGTTGTTATTTGAAACTTTAAAAACTCTTTGAGTTAGGTGGAGGGCACATGCTCTCTCTCCTAGAAAGGAGGGAAGTGGGGTCCATAAGGATGAAGTGGCTTGCCTAAGGACATGCCACTGAAGAGTGGCTCTTCACACTAAAAACACTAGTCCCTTCTTTTACACCAAAATGTCTTGACAGTAAATGTAATTTAATATTTTGGCAATTAGGGAAACCCTTCAGAATTTTACATTGCCTAAAAGTGATCATTATAGCATTCTTTTGATATAGGAGTACGGAATAAGAGACAGAACTATGAGTTTAAGAACCTGTTTTAGGCCGGGCGTGGTGGTTCACTCCTGTAATCCTAGCACTTTGAGAGGCCGAGGTGGGCAGATCACCTGGGGAGGTCAGGAGTTTGAGACCAGCCTGGCCAACATGGTAAAAACCATCTCTAATAAAAAATTCAAAAATTAGCCAGACATGGTAGTGCATGCCTGTAGTCCCAGCTACTTGGGAGGCTGAGGCAGGAGAATCACTTGAACCCTGGAGGTAGAGGTTGCAGTAAGCTGAGATCACACCACCGCACTCCAGCCTGGATGACCAAGCAAGACTCCATCTCAAAAGAAAAAACAAACCTGTTTTAGAAATTATTTCTTTCAAATCATGGTATGAGCATTTGCCATTTTCCCTCCTTTTTATGAAAGCACAAATTCTCATTAATAAATAAGCCCACATTCATAATGGTAAGAATATAATAGCTATTATTACTATAAATACATGCCAGTGCCAATTCTAGATACATTATACATATTAACTTGTGTGTGTGTGTAATTTTTTTAGTCAGTGCTATCAGTCAGTTACACTCTACCTGCTTTACTTCATTTAGTCACAAGCACTGTTTCCTTATTATCCCTGTTTCATAGGCGACTGACCCCTTTGCACAGCTAGTAGTGGCACTGCTGGCGCAGTTATCACTGCATACTGTATTAGCTAACATATTAATAGTAGCCACAGTTTAGGCAAAATTGCTGTTGTACTCCCCTAAGTCTCCCAGCAGTTTGCTGTTTTGATACTGAGGCTGCAGAGGTTTGTGAGGTGCCCAAGACCTGGGGGCTAGCTGAGGATGCATGCGCTCCGGTTTTGTCTTCCTATTGAGTACTCTAAAATGTCTTTTTGTCAAAGCCTGCTTAGTTGTGATTTCATGCAGAGAGTTTTACAGGAGCACAGCCCAGGCCAGCCTTGATGTGAGGAAAAGTTCTTTCCCAATTTGGACGTGTAGCTGCTTCCAGGATCTGTTAGTAAAAACAGAACTGCCCCTCTCCGCCAAGAAAAGTGTTGTCAGATGAGATATTAAGAAACATGAAGGATAAAGTGAGATGGTCCAACATTTCTCTAACCAGAGTTCCAGAAGAAAATAATAGAATGGGAGACAGGGAATATTCAAAGATACAACGGCCAAGAATTTTCTAGAACTAATGGAAAAATTGTAGACAAAAGACATGTATATGAGTTTAAGGATAGCAATAGCTGATGAACAATACAAACATTACTTAAATTAAGTAGAGCTCTAGGTTCAGCTTTTTAAAAGAAAAAATGTAAAATATGAGGTAGTCCAGAGAGTAAATGGATGTACCAGGGCCAAAGGGAGCATGAATTGCCTTAAGGGAGGGGATAGGGGAAGCTAAGGAAACAATTCCTGCCAGTGATTGGGTTTTGAAAAGGAATCACCCAGTAGACAAGGGTCAGGGAGAAAGAATGCTACCTGAAGAGGGAATCGGACATGAAAAGCCCATGTTGCCAAATAAACCCTGAGATCTTTACATTCTGGGAATGACATTTTACCTTTGCATGAAATGAAAAAAGTATACATAAAAATGTATATAAGAAGGTCTATAAATGATAAAATCTGGTTTTCACAGGGATAATGCCCTGGTAATTTCTATTATGTATTTTAAAAAGCCTTGTGGGGTTGGGGGGGGGTCCCAAAAACACAAAATTTAGCAGTTCCATCTAATTATTTGGTGTCATTTAATGATAAAATATTTTTTCATATGAATGATAGGCTTATTATTTTTTTCTAGAATGTCTTTTTTTATCTATTTTGTTAAGAACATGAACTTATTGCTGTAACTCGTAAATGAAACCTTCCTTTTCAGAATAGTGTTGTTCTCTCTTATCATCTTACAATTGAATACCAGCCGAAGAAGTGTTGAAAAATTAATCTCTTCTTTCAGCATCTTCTCATTTACCAATCAAATGATTCACCTGTGTCATTTGTCTAAATATTGGAGTCATGGTTTGTGCTTTTAGCATAAATATTTAGTGCCAACTCAGTCTCTTTCCTATGTTCTGGGCCCTAGTTTATCTTTCTGAGAGATTGCTAATGTAAAATGTTTAAGTAAATAGTGAATGGTCCTGGAATAGGGCCTGATACTTGCATTACTGTTACTTTGTAGAATATTGTATTTTGATTGTGTTCTCTAGCCAAATTTGTCACATGAGATTCTTCCCAGTTCTTTGCTTTTAGTGGCTCTTATAAACACAGACTTTGACATATATTTAATATCTTGAAGAATAAAGATATCCTGTGATGTTACAGCCTGTCAGTACTATTTTGGGGTATAACAGGTGGGTAACCGAAGGGGAAAAGGCACGTGTGTGCTTGGGGTAGGGGGAAGATCCTTTTATGGAATTGAACATGCTAAAACATTGGTGAAGTTGTTCTTTCTGTGCACACTTAAGACAGCAGTTAGGATTAGATCTCTCATGAACTTCTAAGACCATCCAAATACTGGGAATAGGTCTGTCACTATTTCATTTTGCAAAAGTTGGCAACTTACTGTAATTCATAATAATAAGGTACCCTGGAAGTATACAACATGTTAAATATACAATATGTATATTTTTATTTTGCTCTCATGATTCCCCAGCTTAGTTTTTTAGTGACTGGGCACAATTATGTGTATGTATAGTGTGAGTGCATGTGTGTGCAGTTGAGTGAAGTGGGGAAAGTAGCGCTTCTATAGTTTGATGAGGGTTTTACACAAAAAAGCCACAGAGACTTTCCCTTAAATTTGGGAAAAGACAAAGATACCCCCATCATTGCCACTGTTTAATACAGTACTGAAGGACCTTTTCTTAAAAAAAAAAAAGTAATAGAAAAGTAATAGGATTGGGAAGGAGGAAATAAAAACTATGGATGATATGGATATGATCATTTACCTAGAAGAACCAACAGAATCAACAGACTGAACACTAAAATGAATACATGTAAATCAAGGTCGCCAGTGACAAGATAAACCTACAAAGACAACACTTCTCAAACCAGTAAAAATCAACTAGAAAATACAAATTCACAAGAGCAACAATATCTACAAAGACTACTATGAAGAATACATGAGAACTCTATAGAAGATCTGAATAAATGAAGAGACATATATCATGCCCTTAAACAGAATGACGTTATAAAGATGTCGAATTTCTCTCATTTTTTGAGAAACACAATAAACGTACCCTAGAATTTATATGGAGAAGTAAAAGTCCATAAATAGTTAAGTTATCTTTAAAGAAGATTGAGGGGCATGTTCTATCAAATATTAAAGTATAGTACAAGGCTAGTGCTATAAACAAACAAAACAAAACTGGGCACTAGTATAAGAACAGTTAAATACACTAATGCATGGGATAGAGATTTTAGAGAGAAACTTAATACGCATTCGCTAGGGGAAAGATGGATTGTTTGGTAAATAATGTTGGGGAAAATGGCTATTTGAAAAAAAACAACATTCTTAACTAACTACATACAAGGGTTGATTCTAGGTGGATTAAAGACATAAGGAAGGTAGAACTATAAAGTTAATAAGAGAAAATATAGGAAAATATGACCAAGGGGTAGGGGGAAGACCTTAGGTCAAAACTTCAAAAGCATAAGCTATAAGGCAAAAAAAAAAAAAAAAAAAAAGATGAATTGGATCACATCAAAATAAGAGTCTCTCTTTAGTGCCAGACATCCCAGACGTGGTTCATATAAGAGAGGATGAGAGATGGCTGCAATGTCTGTAACCAACAAGAATTTCTTGAGTATACAAATCAGCAAGGGGACAGTAACTCCTGTTTAAAAATAGAAAAACAAAATAGGAAAAGTCTATGAATAGGCTAACAAGGATACAAAGAGATGTCTGAAATTATTAGGAAAACGCAGGTTAACCTGACATACTTCTACTACACTGGCAGCAAATAGAAAGTTGGCAAATGCGGAGTGTTGGTAGGGATATGGGGACTCCTGTGCTTTGCTGTGGAGAATGGACAGGTACAGGTATTCTGCAGAATAATCATAGTACTAAGTCAAAAGCGGAGTACACATACCCTTTATCTCAGCAATTCTGTCCTGGTATATGTCCTAAGGAAATCCTCACCAAGATCCAAAGGGGAGATGTATTCATAGAAGTGTTATTTGTAGTAATAAGAAGTTGGTAGACAACCTGAGTGTCCATCTCTGGGAGAGTGGAGAAGGAAAAGCAGGTAGGTATACACATGGAGTATTATAAAATATGTAGCACCAACTGATTAAAAGTACACATAGGGGGCTGGGTGTGATGGCTCACACCTGTAATTCCAGCACTTTGGGAGGCTGCGGTGGGCAGATCACTTGAGGCCAGCAGTTTGAGACCAGCCTGGCCAACATGGCGAAACCCCGTCTCTACTAAAATTACAAAAATTAGCTGGGCCCGGAGGCTGAGGCATGAGAATCAGTTGAACGCAGGAGGTAGAAGTTGCAGTGAGATCGTGCCACTGTGCTCCAGCCTGGGGGACAAAGCAAGACTGTCTCCAAAAAAAAAAAAAAAAGTACACATAGGATCCTGGATGCTAAGTGAAAAAATAAAAACAGAATGAGATATAAATTCAAAATATACAAATAATACAGATCTTGTAAAAACAAATACTATTAATTAGATAAACACTAAATAGAATTGCCTCATGAGCTGGAAGGAAAATAGGAGAAAGGCAAGTGGATAAAAAATAGAAAAATGAAAGAATTTTAAAGCAGAAATGAAGAAGTTTTGAAAAGTTTGGTGATCTTTAAACTTGATTTGGGTTGAATGAGAGATAAAATTAATAGGAAGAACATCCTGCATACAATAACCGTTTTGTTTTCCCAATTTCTATAGGGTTGAAGCTTTGAGAGAAGCAGCAACTGCTGTTGAGCAAGAGAAAGAAATCCTTCTGGAAATGATCCACAGTATCCAAAATAGCCAGGACATGAGGCAGATCAGTGACGGTGAGAGCCATCTCCACAGAAGGGGCTCGTCTTTTACACTCCTTTAAAGAGTTTATGATAAGTGTGGGTCAATTTTTGCTTGACTTTCGGTATGCGTATACTAGGCCACAGCATTTAATGTGAGCCACAGAGAGCAGCTGCAGCTGTCAGTTTATTATAGCAGCCACTTACTCAGAGATTTCTTCCAGCATGCTCTCTACCCCAAGCCATGGCTGGGAGAGATAGGAAAAAGCCTGCAAGCTCAGAAGAGCTGGCCCCAAGCAGTAAGGCCATGTGTTTTATCCCAGGTTCACACTCCTAACTTCAGTTCTTCACAAGTTACTGGACTGCAAGAGATTAAAAAACACAGAGGAAAAAGGGTGAGAATGGAAGCAGAGAAGTAGAGACCAAAAAAAAAAAAAAAAAGATGAATTGAGGTACAACATAAAGAGAGGGACAAAATGCAGAGAAAATGAGGAAACTTGTAGGACCAGTAAAAGGCATGAATGTAAAAATGTGCTGTCATTTTCTTTTTTCTTTTTATGAGATGGAGTTTCACTCGTCACCCAGGCTGGAGTGCAGTGGCACGACCTTGGCTCACTGCAACCTCCGCCTCCCGGGTTCAAGTGATTCTCCTGCCTCAGTCTCCTGAGTAGCTGGGATTATAGGCGCCTGCCACCACACCTGGCTAATTTTTGTATTTTTAGTAAAGACAGGGTTTCACCATGTTGGCCAAGCTGGTCTCGAACTCCTGACCTCAGGTGATTTTGCCTGCCTCGGCCTCCCAAAGTGCTGGGATTACAGGCATGTGACATCACGCCTAGCCTGTGCTGTCATTTTCATGTGAAGAACATGTAATAGGTAGGAATAGGTCACTTGTGATTTTCTTTTTATTGGCACTGGACTTCCTACTTGGGCTCCTTTGGTGCCACACAGGCCACATGTTACTGGGCCAAGTGACTGGTGAGATAAGTAAGCAATCTAAATCCAGATCAAAACTGTTACACATCTATGGTAGGCCATGATCTAGTCTCTACACTGTCCTGCCCAAAGATCAATGAATTAGGAAGTTACAGAAGCAGGAGATTGCTGACTTTTTCATATAAATAATGAAATGTTGATAGAGCTCCTCATGCCGGTCAAGACTTTAGACCACTGTCCTGTTTCTATCTGGAGAAGCATGAAGTCAGTGCCTAGTATTGATGCCAGCTTATCTTCTATCATGGCTATATTTTCTCAACCAAAATTTGGGGCAGTGTATTCTGATAAATGCACATGTCGTTATGGAGAGATCTGGGACATCTGATCTCTGGAGCTGTACCCAACATAAATCCTATATGTGCTTACTGCTCAAAGGGTTAAGACTTGATCTCCATCCCAGTTACAAATGCATACCTACCCAAACTTTTGCAAACATGCCAATTTGAGAAGTCATCTAGTATCCCATATATAAAGATTGTCAGGAAATGGTATTCTACAACCTCTCTCTGTAATCTAATACATTTCATCAGTTAATCTTACATGCTATAATTTTAGCTTGTATCTTTAAAAAAATTTCATAGCAGATACTTAATACATTTAGTCACAAATGCCTTAATGTTCTTGACAC
The DNA here is from genome assembly GCF_049350105.2 of Macaca mulatta. Taxonomy (NCBI): domain Eukaryota; kingdom Metazoa; phylum Chordata; class Mammalia; order Primates; family Cercopithecidae; genus Macaca; species Macaca mulatta. The sequence goes on along the minus strand of NC_133409.1, from coordinate 125,108,750 downwards.
AGATAAGTTTATGTCTCATATTGATTGACATTTTAGGAGAAAGAGAAGAATTAAATCTGACTGCAAACCGTTTGATGGGAAGAACTCTCACCGTTGAAGTGTCAGTAGAAACAATTAGAAACCCCCAGCAGCAAGAATCCCTAAAGCATGCCACAAGGATTATTGATGAGGTGGTCAATAAGTTTCTGGATGATTTGGGAAATGCCAAGAGTCATTTAATGTCGCTCTACAGTGCATGTTCATCTGAGGTGCCACATGGGCCGGTTGATCAGAAGTTTCAATCCATAGTAATTGGCTGTGCTCTTGAAGATCAGAAGAAAATTAAGAGAAGATTAGAGACTCTGCTTAGAAATATTGAAAACTCTGACAAGGCCATCAAGCTATTAGAGCATTCTAAAGGAGCTGGTACCAAAACTCTGCAACAAAATGCTGAAAGCAAATTCAATTAGTCTTCAAACCCAACAGCATTTACACAATACACATGGTGTAAAAATGATAAAATACTATTTTAATTGATAACTAGTTCTTTATGTTAGATATAACCACTTAGTTGATACTGACAGTTGTTTCAGATGAGGAAAATATTCCATCAAGTATCTTCAGTTTTGTGAATAACAAAACTAGCAATATTTTAATTATCTATCTAGAGATTTTTTAGATTGAATTCTCATCTTGTACTAGGATCTAGCATATTTCACTATTCTGTGGATGAATACAGTTTGTGGGGGAAAACAAGTGTTCAGCTAGGGGCAAAAGCATCACTGCTTTTTCCTGTGCTTTGGCGTGGAATCACGCAGTCACCTTGGGCATTTAGTTGACTAGAAATTCTTTACCTTAAGCAGCACACACATTTACTACACACAGTGTTAACAAAGCACTGTGCTTAGAGGGATAAAAAGGAATCACAAAACAACAGTCTTTCCAAAGTTGTCTCATTCCTCAATGTTAAGGCATCTATATCAAATTATTTTGGATGTAAAGATTCCTGTGTCTCATAATATGAATGTATTTTTTGATATACAAGAAACTATGACATAAAATGTGAGAAAACCACCTATAATTTGCCACTGTGAACAATTATATATCTGCTTCATCTTTTCTCAAATGCATCAATTCTCTAGAATTCCTATATTGTAACTTGCCTTTTTAAAAAAGTTAGATGCTGATATAAAGCCTGCTTGTCAACTTAATGAGCTCTATTTTGTGTAGTTATATCTTTCTTTATCCATTCCCATCTTACGGACATTTAGGTTGCTTCCAGCTTGTTGCTATTACTGCAACATATTTTTGTACGCAGGGCTTTTTCCTTCTTTTGTTTTCAATTTTCTCTGTATAAAGGCCCAGCAGTGAATTATATTGGATCAAAGGGTATAGACATTTTCATGGCCTCACACACTTATTAAAAATTTTTTGTACAAAGGTTATAGCAATTTATACTTTTTTCAGTAAATAAAATATAGCTATTTCACTGAACTCTTTCCAGCACTGAGCATTAACACTTAGTTTGCATTTTGTTTACTAAAAAGGTTGACCAGTGTGTTGATTCTTCTTTTATCTGTGATAAAGTGAAGCAACTAGAGAACACTTATTTGTTTAAAGTAACTAGTCCTGTTGATATAAACGCAACAACTTCCCTAGATACTATTTTGAAATGAACACATCAATTTTTATTTCAATGTAGGTATTCTTCACACTGAAAAACCAAATCAGGATCCAAACTGATTTTATATATGTCTCTCTCTCTCAATGCAAGCAATATTGAACTTCTTTTTCTCTACAAAAATGCCAAGTTAGTCTCTTTATAAAAAGCAGTTAAAATCTGAAGACATTTGTGTTACTTCCTTTGCCAGCTCCAACTCTGCCTTATTTAAATCTTTCCATTTCATGGGAAACATTAATTCTATCTATGGCAAAGCCACTTGGTTTGTTAGCAGACTCTGATTTGCTGTCATCAGGCTGTGAGATGATTTTTTTGTGTGCATCATTTTTTTCTTGACCAGCTTTTTGAAAATTAAGAAATGGATAGTCAGGTTTTCTTCAAGTTCTCAAGTATTGTCAGCATTCGTAAATCCCTTCCACTCTGGGAACTACTACTGCTCCCTGCTTCCCATGGCTTCCACATCAGCCCAGGACTTTTTCTACCACAAATTATTCTGGTTCTGCCTCCTTGACCTTGGTATTCTTAGCATTGTTTTTCCCATTTTTTTTGCAATGGAGTTTTTTTTTGGAGGTCATTAATTTCTGATCACAGACTTGAAGAGCTATGATCCACATTTCCAAGCTGCTTGGGGTCCCTGGTTTGCAGTGTCTCCAGCATTCTGTACCTAGAGCCACATCTAAAGGGCAGGGAATCTCCAGTTTTTTTTTGTTTTGTTTTTTTTGAGTCTCACTCTGTCACCCAGGCTATCTGACAAGTAGAAGACATATCCACTGTAGCAAGGAACACTGTGGAGTATGAGTTAGAGAAAAGAGACTGTGAAGGAAAGGGAACAAACATTTTGTAGACGTTTAGTGTCGAATACATTTTAGGGAGGCAGTTTCTATAGTTTGTTTCGTTTACTTCATGAGGTTTCTTTTTGTTTTTTTTGAAACAGAGTCTTGCTCTGTTGCCCAGGCTGGAGTGCAGTGGCACGATCTCAGCTCACTGCAACCTCCACCTCCCAGGTTCAAGCAATTCTCCTGCCTCAGCCTCCCAAGTAGATGGGACTACAGGCGCACGCCACCATGCCTGGCTAAATTTTTGTATTTTTAGTAGAGACAGGGTTTCACCATATTAGCCAGGCTGGTCTCGAACTCCTGACCTTGTGATCCGCCTGCCTTAGCCTCCCAAAGTGCAGGGATTACAGGCATGAGCCACCACGCCTGGCCAATGTGTTGATTCTTAACATGTATTTTTATTTATAAGAATGGGAGTATAATTTATTTTCAAATGATGATCAATCTCCTGAGTCACATTTTTACCCTCATTTAAACTATTGTCTTTTATATAGACTGTAAGTGCATATAGAGTATGTTTTGCCCTATCTCAATTCCATACCATTCCCAGCATATAATAAACAATTTTAGGGTAGCCCTCCTGCCATTTCTTGTTAGCAGTGCTTTCAATATAATGAGGTTATTAACTATTGGCAGAGTATCTGAAATATGAAATAATTTTAGGTTGCTTTGATCTTTAAAGAAGTTGCATTATATATTTTACTATTTAGTTCCACACTGTTGATACAATCATACATATCACACAAAATTTTAGCTTTGAAATGCATTTATTTTTTGATTATTGGAATTCATCCTTCATGAAATTTTTATTGAGTAGTGTGTTTTAAATTAAGCTCCAGAGTATAACTGCAACCAAATAGCAATCCATACAAGTGGTTTTCCATTCAAATTTACAAAAGCATTATTTATTAGTAACAAAAATATAGAAGGAATTCAGTTTTCCTTTTATCCCAAATTTTTATTTTTAAAAGACCATTTACTAACATCCTACTGTAGATATTTTGAGAGAGAGATGAAAAGAAGTACCACCTAATGAAGATTATTATAGCCAAATCATCCAGTTAGCCAGGAGTTTTATGATTGAATATTTCAGAGTCTACTGCCGGTTTTAAATATTTTGTTAGCAAATGAATTCATCTGTATGATGATAGACTTACATGTTTTATAGCTGAAAACGTAAGGAGTGACAATAGTACACATGACATTCTTAACAGTTAAAACTGAGTAAGTCCTGTTCATTAGGTAGGTGTCACGTGGAACAAGCTTTCACCTCATCAGTTCATTTTGTTTTCAGAGAAACAGACAGACTAATGACAGATTAATGGGAACATTTTATCAGGTTACCAGTAACTATTCCAAAGGTTTTGAAAAGGATGCTAATAATTAACAATATCTTATATTAAAAAGGTCCAATACTAAGTTGGGACACTAGGTCCTAAGGCCAACTCCCTATTCTAAGATCTTCAGAAAAGGTCCAATTTCCTAAAACTCACAGGTCCAAGGAGTACATGTTGAGAGTTCTTTCTGAGCACTGCACTGCCAACTTCTAAAGCAACCACCTAAAACTTCACTCCATAATGAGGAAAGCTTTCATCCTCTTTTTGGTAGTTTTAGCTTTATTTTGAAAAAATACATGTGTGCTATCAACTTTGGGCAGATACAAAGGAAATCATTTAACCTGGTTTTATTTAACTATATTGCCTTATGTGGGTTATTCTGTATACTATTTAATTCATAGAGACTGGAAAAGGAAAGGGAAACCTGAGGAACTTGGAAATACTGCAATTATTCCACAGCAATGTGTCTATGCAAAAGATTAGCCGTAATGTTAAAAAAGTAGATTAGAGCACAAATGCACAATCACCTGGAATCTTGGAAAAGTTTTTCTTCAGTATACATGGTTTCATAAAATAATTAAAGTTATTTAAGAGAATGAAGGGTCTTGGAAAAAAAATGTCAATTTTTGAAAGCTTTAAGAATTGATTAAATTGAGAAATTAACATATGGCTGACTTTCAGGACTACTTAATTATTTTAAATGACTAATTATGGTTAGTTTTAAAATACGGCAGTGCAAATTAAAAATTCAAATATGTAACAAAGATCTCTCTTCAGTTCTTATTTTAAAAAAGATAAAACTAAGTACATAAAATTATATTGCAAATATTACAGGAACTGCAACTATCCTCAGAGATTACTTTTTTAAATATAGGTAACATGCCTTTAGCCACACAACTAATATGAAAAACAACTAGAACACATATAACAAGTGATTTTTCTGCCAATAAAGACCAAAAGACTATTTACTGTAAAATATTATTTTGTGCAAAAATTAAAGAGACAATTTGAAGAGAGTAGAAAAGATGACTCATTAGCAGTATCCACTGTTAGGAACTGAGTTTTGCCCCCAAAACCTATGTCATTGTCAGCAATGGGAGTGGTGACAACTGGTGACATAAGAATAAACATTTTATATTACTGTGAAATAGATAATGCCAGATCATTTCAATATAATGAAAAGCGAAATTTACTCTTTTTAGTTTTTTTATTTTTCAATCTAAAATGGCAAAGAGAACATTTACTTTTGATCACTTAACAAGGACACACCCAGGAAATTTGATTTTCTCAACATTTGGAGGACGAGGAGAGTGCAGATGGAAGACTTAAAAAACAAAAAACAAGAGAAACACGAAAGGCGTACGTAAAACATTTTTTAGTACAAATAATGAAAAATGACTTCATGACACATTTTCCAAGAAAAGTTATTTTTACATATTTTGAAATGCTGTAAAAACCAGGTATATTGAAAGGGGTTATTTATAGGTTAAAAATAAAGCCATTGATGAGTGATAATCAGTTTTCACAGAGTTCACGCAATTATCTTAGCTGGAAAGCTACTGTCCCAAGTGACAAAATTTATGCTCTGACACATGATTCCATGTTAAATCATTTTGTAAAAGAAATGATTTTGTATGTGGGACTGACAGCTCCTGAGAAAGTGCTATACAAACTGAAGGTTATAGAAATTTTGAAGTGATAATCTTAAAATACCATACAAAAATGTGTAAACAAAAGGATGGTTTAGAGTTGCAGGGCATTATAAAATCTGTAATTTTAGTTAAGACTAATAATAATATTTTTGTGCACTTTAAAAATGGTTAGTATAATCTTGTAAGTTCAAAGCTGGGTTCTCAGTGAGCAGCAAAAGGTGTTAGATGCATCACCACACTTCACAGGACCTCCTGAATGATTGCAGATGTGCTGTATACCTTCTTAAGGGGCTTTGGCTGACCTTATGACAGCAGGAGCTCACCATGCTTATGGGTGACTATACCAAAAAGATTTTGCAATAAGGCTCACCTGGGAGATGCTCTAGCATTCAAATTCCTATACTCCTCTTTTATCTATGCTGTCAGACGGAAACTGCTTACTGCTTTTAAAAGATATAATAAACTATAAATTCTGATAGTAAAGCACTATAAAAATTAGGTATGATATTTTTGGCACAAAGCGCTTTTTAAACCCAAGCTCATTTTGCAAAATATATGTCTAGAGTTTCTCATTTGAAAATAAAAACATATACACAATATGTAAATGGTTTTATAAGTGAATTAGAATGTACATTTTCTTAAATACTGCACATACCTTCAGCTTACTCCAGTACCAGACATCTGCATGCACAACTCACATTCTACATTACACAGATATTGCACAAGTACCAATGCCGAAATACTAATGCAGGCTGGCAAGATTTAGGGTTTACCTTTCAGTATTATTTTGTGAAAGTATTCAGATTCAATATTATTTCGCAGAAAAGCTAGATGATCAATTTCAGGAAAAGAATGCTATCCTTCCTTGATCCATAGTATTAAAATCTGTAACAATATATTTAGGCATTTCATTTATGTTTTCCAGCATTTAAAATTCAGCAAAACCTGTGTTTGAAATTTCTTATAGCATTCGTTTAAAAATAGGAGAAGCTTCGTCTAATGTAAAAAAAATTAAAGGAGTCCACAGGGCAATAATTTTTCCACCAGAGGTCTCACTCTACATTCTGAAAAGCACTGCAGAGCAATATTTAAGTCTGTCACTTTCAGGGAGCCATTAGGTGCAGTCTGCTGAAAACCTTGTAACATACCATGACAGCTGGATGGGTTTCTTAATGAACTGCACAATGTAATTCAATTATTTTCCACCCAAAACATCTTAGGGTATGCTACAGCTGCTAAAAGGATTTCTGTTTTTCTTGGTCCTTTGTTTGTTGGGTCTAAGATTGATGACATCTCCACCATTGAGGGTACTTGAATTCTGACCCGAGTGACTTCCACCAGATGTATTAAACACACCTGTATAAATTGAAGGAAAACAGTGATTGCCACTGACACGCCTCAGAGTTACCTGTTGCATCCAGCTTGTTAGTAAAAGTAATATTTTCAAGTATTTACAGTATCTTTACAATTGCAGTAAAATCCAACCAAATTTACCATCTTAACCATTTTTAGGCATACGGTTCAGTGGTATTAAATACATCTGTAATGTTGTGGAACGATCACCCCTGTCCATCTCCATAATTCTTCATCTTTAAAACTGAAACTCCATACCCATTAAACAGTAACTCCCATTCCCCCTCCCTGCAGACCTTAGCAACCACCCTTCTATGTTCTGTCTCTTATGATTTTAACTACTCTACCTTACATAAATGGAATAATAGTGTCTTTTTGTGACTGACTTATTTCATTTAGCATAATGTCTTCAAGGTTCATCCGACGTTAGAACCTGAAGCATTTCCTTCCTTTTTAACGGTGAATAATATTCCATTGCATGTATATACTACATTTTGCTTATCCATTCATACATCAATGGACACAGATTTATGATTTGAAGGCTTTTGTTTTAATAGCTAATACACATGGTACAAAGTTCCAAGGCTATAAAAGTGGTCACATTAGGGCTCTTTTTCACCCAGATTTTCACCCCTTGCCAGTTTTCCTCCTAAGGTACGCATGTTATTACTCTTCCTACTTATCCCTCCAGATACAATTTATGCATATATAAGCTAAAATGCATATATATTCTCTTTTCTACCTAAGTTGTGGCATATTCTACACAATGTTCTGCATCTTTTGACTAACAATTTATCTTTGACATTTGAAATCAGTAAATACAATAATTTTATTTATTTATTTTTTGGAGATGGAGTCTCGCTCTGTCGCCTGGCTGGAGTGCAGTCGCGTGATTTCAGCTCAAGTGATTCTCGCCTCAGCCTCCCGAGTAGCTGGGACTACAGTCATCCACCGTCACGCCTGGCTAATTTTTTGTATTTTATAGTAGAGACAGGGTTTCACTATGTTGCCTAGGCTGGTCTCAAACTACTGAGCTCAGGCAATCCACCCATCTGGGATTACAGGTGTGCTAGGATTACAGGCGTAAGCCACTGCGCCCGGCAAATGCGATAATTTTAATAACTTATTAACTTCACATCACTTCCTCAAGAATACCTAACTTTTAGTTAACAACAGTAACAACAGTATTTGTGAGGGGTGTGTGTGTTTTAATTTAAGAGACGGGGTCTTGCTCTGTCACCAGGCTGGAGTGCAGTGGTGCAATCATAGCTCATTGCACCCTTCAACTCCTGGGCTCCAGCAGTCTTGCCTCAGCCTCCTGGGTAACTGGGACTACAGGCATGGGAATGTGCCATCAGCTAATTTTTCCTTTTTTTTTAAGAGAGAGGATATTGCTATGTTGTCTAAGCTGGTCTCAAACTCTTGGCCTCAAGCAGTCCTCCTGCTTCAACCTCCCAAATAGCTGGGATTATAGGCATGAGCAACCACACCCAGCTATTTGTGAGATTCTGTGTTAATACTAGTAAGATAGGTTTTTCCTACTTGTGCTAAAACAGTGAAAAAGTGGCCCACAGATAAAAGTGATGAGTAGCTAAAAGATAACTTTATAGTTTCCATTTTGAACTGTGGTATTCACAAAATGAAATCTCCAATTTATGAATGATTTAGCATCCATGACACACAAAATTCTGGGCCAAAGATACTGTCAGGGATACAAAGGTGACTAAGACCAATTCTCACCTACAAGAAGTTTACAATGTAATAAGACAAGACAGTAAACAAGTAATGCCATAAGAAATTATGTGTTAAGTGTCATAAAAGAGACAAAATCTTACAGAAGGTTCAAAGGAAGGACAGATTGCATCTGATACATAAGAAAGGAAAAACTACATGAAGAAGGTAGAACTGGGCACTTGGCAATGCCCTGGACTTAGATGTCTATTCTTTTAGAAGATGGAGGCTGGGCAGTGGCTCACACCTATAATCCCAACACTTTGGGAAGGCGAGGCAGGAGGATCACTTGAGCCCAGGAGTTCAAAACCAGCCTGGGCAACACAGTGAGAGCGTGTTTCTTTAATTAAAAAAAGAAAGAAAGAAAGAAAAAGTATGGAGGCTGTGTGTTCTTCAGGCAGGCAGATACACAATTGAGAACTTTCTAGAAAGGCCTTGAGGAATGAAGTGTTCCTTCGACAGAAGATGGGAAAAAGGTCATTCTCAATAGAAGAAAAAAAAATGACCAAAAGTGAAGAAGCAAGAAAGCATGGGGCATACTCAGAAAAGATCAAGACCTCTGAGAGAACCAGTAAATGGTGTACATATATATAATGGTGTGGCAGGAGGCTGCACAGAAGGAAGGGCAAAACCATCTTTAAATGTTGGAATGAAGAGAATCTGCATTTACTTTGTTCCACAATAAGTCTTATTAGATAAAGCATTAATCAGTAGATATGAGGAAGACAAGAGTGGGGCCAAGGAGACCACACCAGGTAGAGGCTTACTGTAAGTGTCCTGTGTTCACAAAGCATTTAAGGTCTCTGATGGCAAGAAATTTTGCAATGAAAATGGCGAAGTCAGAAGGGAAAAAAAAAAAAAAAGCCAGAATCCAGGAAAAATCTAAGTTAAAACAGGTCTAGAAAATAATGTGTTTGTTTCTATGTATGTACTGAAGGGGGACAGAATACAGATATGAATTCCTTAAGAGACTATACAAAAGATTTAGAACCAGCAACTTTGTCTCTCATTTTCCTGGAATCCAAAGCAAGAAGAGAGACATGGTCAGGCAGTTATTGTGTAAGAGAATACAACACACTTGTTCTTCAGGGAATGCTAAAGTTTGGCTAGCATTTAACATAAGAAAAAGCAAAATTAGTAATGGGTAGTAAGCAAGATGGTAAGAAAAGGAAAAGGTAAGAGCCGGTATAAGTATAGATTCAGAAGAATAAGTGTTATAAAGCTCCTTTATATACAGGACAGATCTTTACAAAAAGTCTTTATCTCTGCTGTGTTTAATCTATCAAATGGATTTATAAAATTCAATGGCAAAAAAAAACCCCATGAACGCAATATACCTTTTAACAAGAGACCTGACACTTATCAGTTTAATAATCAGAGTTATCAGTCTAATAATCACTTTTAAATCACATTTCTGAAAGAAATTAGCATATTATATGTATTTTTTAAAGTAAATATAATAATAATGAATGGAAAACAACCTTACCAAGTAAACATGGGCTAAAATGTCCTAGGTGCTTACCAATTTTGTTACTACTTGAATGCATTAGCTCTGGATCCTCAGCTATTTGTTGTTTGAGTTTCTGAAGGTATTTTTCAGCCAAATACTTAAAAACTGGAATAAAAAGAAAACATCCAGAACCAGGTCAATGATTTATGCATGTAAATCTGTTATTTCACATCATTTATAATATTTATACTTACTAAACAAATTTAAAGTTAGAATTAGGAGCATACAATCTAGTTAAAAATTCAACTTTTAAAAATTATTTGGGCAGTATCTGAGTACAATGATAACATTAACAAATGTGTAATGGTATTTTATTAGTAAATGAGTGAAATAATACTTGTAGTGATTGGCTCTTCTAAGTATCTGAATAGTGATTAATATTAAACAACACTAAACAGACTCAGTCTTGAAAAGATGTCTACTTTCTTTATGTGAAGAAAAGTATCCAAAACAGACATCCAAGAGAATATCTAGTTGCAGTCTAAATAATTGGCAATTCTAGAATGAGAAAAATAACTGATCATCTTTCTCTAATTTCACTTTCTTAAACTAGGAAATACTATTAAACAAATTAAAGTCATTGTAACTACCTAGTGGAATATCGACTACCGTGGAGTTCTAAAACAACTGAGTTATTTTTAACAGGTAGGCATCAAAACCACATATGCATATACTCTACATACACTGCATATACTCTACATACATAGCTTACATTTTTCAAAGATAATAATAAAATGGAAAACCTCACCAGGATAAAAAGTATTCAAGGGCATTAGTAAATAATTAAGCACTAATGAAAAAAAGTAGAATGCCTTTGAATTCTACTTAATGTTAGGTGACAAAAAAACTTGTTCTCATTATAAATATAATTTCTAAACAACACAATTTTAAAAGCGCAAGAATAAAATTTTTTTTGCAATATGTATCCTTAAAAGGTAATTTACCTTCATTCACATTTAGATCTTCTTTCACTGATGTTCTGTAGAACCTTAACTTTAACCTTTTTGCCAGTGCCTCAGCTTCCTCACTGCACATCAATTAAAAAAAAATACTTTACAAAGGTGCCTTCTGATAGCTTGTTTTTTAAATCACTTTTAATTACATGTACTGAATACAGTTTGGCAGGGAAGGGGGATCAGATCTTTTAGAAAATTTTCATATTTCTTTTTAAAGGAGCTTGATATCAATGCCCAATTAAGTAAAATCAGTTGAAAGCTATGTTTTCACTTAGTGCCTGAACTGATTTTAGTCTTCACTACTCTTGAGAAATAAACACCAACTATTATACCGTATGTGTACACAGAAGACTTTTCTATAAAGTCATTAATCTCTAGCCCTAAAATAAGAAAATATCACTTTTCTTTATATAATATTTGAATTAATTTTCTCTCCTCCTAAGAACACCTGTAGTTAAATTCTAAAAATCTTATAGTGAATTACTTATTTTATTCTTACTGGCCATGAAACAATTTTGCTGCCTAAATCCGAAGTCACTATATTAATGACTGTATCTCCAAATTGTACTCCTAATTTTAGTTTTATCAGGAGTCCTGGTTGTGGACTCCTGATATTAATGTCATTAGAGAGTTGTAAACATACCCCATAGGCTCCCGCTATTCCCCTGGCTTCTGGTCTTCAGCCCCTTGGGTAGTCTCCTCCGACACTGTAATCAAGGTTGGTCTGGGCGTCCACTAACATACAAGGGACAGTATGTGACTTCTAAGACTGGGCCATAAGAAACACTGGGCTTCTGTCTTGCTCTCTCTTGGATCACCCACTCTGGCAGAAACAGCTGCCGTGTTGTGAGAACAGGAGAGGCCCATCTGACAAGGAACTAAGGCTTCCTGCCAAGTGAATAAGCCATCATAGAAATGGATGGTGCAGCACCAGTGAAGCCTTTCTGTGAGAAGAGGCCTAGCCAACATCTCGACTGCAGCTTCATGAAAAACCACCAGCTAAGCCACTCCCAAATTCCTGACCTACAGAAACTGTGATGTAATAGATGTCTGTTGTTTTAAGATACTAAGTTTTGGGTTAATTTGTTATACAGTAACAGATAACTAACATAAGAAGACTTAAAAAAAAGGTAAAAACCAAGCAAATATTTTCAAAGCTAGCAAAAATATTAATAATGCAATGAGTAAATATTTATAAACAGAAATTATCTGCTCACAAATTTGAGCATAAGAGTTCTGAATATACAAAACAATATGAATCTGAACCCTTAATTAAAATTCATCAACAAGAATAGCTACTTATTCTGGATATTACAAAATCTAGGGATGCTTTTCTTAACATTCTAAGTATATTAAGGTTTGACTTAACATGAAGAATTAGATTTCTTGTGCAAAGACAAGAAATTCTAAAAGAGCCTTCAAATTTTATTCCTTTAATTTTCTCTACTTAGGAATCAGAATGAATTTTTTAAGCCAAACCAATCACACAGAATAGCTCATAGAAATTTTAAGTAAATTAAAATATTTAAGTAATTAAAGCCTTCAAAATGAAAGTATAGAATTTTTCCTAGATCCTGTAAAACTATGCAAAAATTAAAATGTCTTAAGTTTATAGAATTACTGTCCCTCCTCCCCCAAAAGTAGCCGTCTTACTTCTTTATACAAGAATCATCCAAGAGATCAATCTTGTTTTGTACAAGTACAGTTGGTATATCTCCCACTTCAGCTACTACTTTCTCTCTCCAACTGGAAACTGCTTCAAAAGATTCCCTATCTGTGGTAGAAAACACGAGCACACAAGCCTGGGCTCCTGTAAGTTCACAGTCAATAAATCAATCAATCAATCAATCAAGTTATTTACATTAACATATTACATTTACATTAATAACACAATCTCATGCAGAATGGGGGCAACTTTTATCCACTCAAAACAACTTTTATGTGAATAAATGTCGAACTCATCTTTGTACCACTCTTCTTTACTTTTCAACATATAAACTCTATTTTCATTTTTACCAAAAACAGTGGTTCTCAAATGTGTTCAACTGTCAAAGTACCCTCAAAACCATACACATTCTTTTTGGAATACCATAAAATACTGATTTAATTCCATTATAAAGGCTAGAGAGAATAGTAAACTAAAATTAGAGGTTGTTGCCAAATTCTTCTTGTTAATTTGCTTCTTAATTTCTTTCAGTGCAGATTTCAGAAAAATTTGTCATTTGCTTAATTTCTTTCAGCAAGGATTTAAGAAAAATTTATGAGAAAAAATCATAATTTGCTCATTCGATTCACTTTTTAAATAAATTGTATTATTTTATTTCAGTAGAATACCAGCGATCCTAAGGAACATAATTTCGAAAGCCAATACCGAGAGTTATACACACACACACACACACACACACATATATATAGAGAGAGAGAGAGAGGGAGAGAGAGAGAGGTGGGGGAAACTTAGTTTTACCCTGTTTAACTACATAATTTTACCCACCCATACTGTATCCATTGACAATATTTTAACCATCAACTGTCATTTTAGGCTGATAATATCAAAGACTAAAAATAAGCAGAAACCTCTTAGAAGAAGCAGTTTTATAAATTATTAGCTATTGATTCAGGTAGCATGGTGATAAAAGCAGGCATGTAAGCAACAAGGGAAAATCATCCTGGGGGTCAAGAGGATTTCCTGAAATCAAAGCATGTTTTCTTAACATTACTGCTTCCTTACAGATCCCTCTGGTATAAAAGTTTTCTACTAAGACTCAAGATATGTCTGGGCTAAGACACTCTAGAGCCAAAAATAGTCTATATATCTATATATCACTGGGGCGTGATATATGACCAAAAAGCCCTTTCTAATATTTATTTTAAAAAGCTCAAAAGATGACCCCTTACCCCTCAGCCTCTTGAGTAACTAGGACTACAGGAGCATGTCATCATGCACAGCTAATTCTTTGTTTTTTGTTTGTTTGTTTATTTGTTTTTTTGTAGAGATGGGGTCTCCCAATGTTGCCCAGGCTGGTCTCAAACTCCTGGGCTCCAGCAATCTGCCTGCCTCAGCCTCCCAGAGTGCTGGGATTACAGGTGTGAGTGACTGTGCCTGGCCTAAAAACAGGTTTTAATCCAAATAATAAATGAATTATTCAAAATGCAGAAAGAGAGAGACAAAGACACCCTGAGATCTTCTCAGAATGTCTGGGAAAATAAAACTGAAGAGATCACATTAGCATACTGATAAATACACTTATATTTACTTGAGCTGTAACATTTACCTCAACCGCAAATTTAAAAAAAAACATTATGTAATTATATTTTAAGAAACTGTGCTGGGCACGGTGGCTCACACCTATAATTCCAGCACTTTCAGAAGCCAAGGCAGGTGAATCGCTTGAGCGCAGGAGTTCGAGACCAGCCTGGGCAACATGGCAAAACCCCATCTCTTCAAAAAATACAAAAACCAGCCAGGCGTGGTGGCGCATGCCTGTAGTCCCAGCTACTCAGGTGACTGAGGTGGGAGGACTGCTTGAGCCTGGAAGGTTGAGGCTGCAGTGAGCTGTGATTGTGCCACTGCACTCCGGCGCGGGCAAAAGGGTGAGAGACTCTGTCTCAAATAAAAAAAAAAAAAAAAAAGAAAAAGAAAAAAATTTGTTCTTTATCATAAAACTCAATGAATTACCTTTAAGCCTACAGCTTTATGTCCAGCTCACTGCCATTTAAATTTGAGGGCACAACAGGGTATTTCCAAGTGTTCAAGGTCTCAGACACTTAACCATAAAAACCTCTTAGAGGAAGCATATATGATGGAAAAAAAAAAAAAAACCAGATAGTGCCAGAGATATAGGCAGTAAGAATGATTAAGAAAAGCTCAACGTTATTTAAAAAAATCAAAGACTGCGGCCGGGCGCGGTGGCTCAAGCCTGTAATCCCAGCACTTTGGGAGGCCGAGGCGGGCGGATCACGAGGTCAGGAGATCGAGAACATCCTGGCTAACGCGGTGAAACCCCGTCTCTACTAAAAATACAAAAAACTAGCCGGGCGAGGTGGCTGGCGCCTGTAGTCCCAGCTACTCGGGAGGCTGAGGCAGGAGAATGGCGTGAACCCGGGAGGCGGAGCTTGCAGTGAGCTGAGATCCGGCCACTGCACTCCAGCCTGGGAGACAGAGCGAGACTCCGTCTCAAAAAAAAAAAAAAAAAAAAAAAATCAAAGACCAAAAGATAAAGCATGTCCACAACAACCCCAAAATTATTTAGCAGGGGACAGAATGGGGAGAGACCAGAGAAATGTGGGAATGTGCCAAAGTGCTTGTGTGAAGAAAGGGAAGATGTTTACATAATCAAGGGAGGTAAATAAACAAACCCTACAGCTGAGGCCTGTGGCCGCATGCATGGCATGTCCCCTCAACCGGGCTTCAGTGCAGCAGTGGAAGACAGTTCCTGTGCCAGTTGCTCCTGCCCTACCTCCAGCCTATGCTGCAGGGGGCTCTGCTGTTCTGCTGGGGGCTTTTCTGATACATCCCCAAGGGGGAAGTGATACCTCTTGCGGGGTGGAAGTAACACCTCAGCCTCCCTTTGCTGGGCTCCTGACGCCTCTCTTCATGGTTCCTCAGGGAGACTGAGCCCCAGTGGCCCACAGTGATACTTAGAACACTTCACTGGTTTTTCTCCCTTCCTTGCCTCATTCTCCCTAGTCTTTCACTATACTTCCTGCGATCATGTCCCAAATAAACCTGCCCCGCTCACGTGGGGCAGTGGGAGGGCACAGAGATGCTCAAACTAAGACAGTAAGTGCCTTAAGTTAAAGGCAATCACCTTAAGAGTAAGAGAATGTATGACTATTAAACCACAGGAGAAAAATGGATTTGTACAGTATAAACAAAATCAAAAAACAAGAACTGCAGGAAATAAAAAATCTGAAATAAGATCGCAAAAATAAGTCCTAGAAGATAAATTACAATCTCTAGAAAGAATGGTACACAAATCTCCAAAGCAGGATGTTCACGTGATATCAAGCCTTTATATCAAACGCTGCACCACCTTGTCTGATTTGACCTAAATATATTACTAAAATGGAAACAAAATCAACTGGATTACTTTTTATGGATGACTTTTATGGTTACAATAATTCTGACAAATGTTGGACAACCACTTGTTTCCATTTCCTCTAACTGAATATAATCTTCCATCCAGACAGTTAAAATACTTTGTCAAACTGTGATTCATCATGGTTTTTTTATGTTTGGAAAAATCCTAATGACCAAAAAGCCCTTTCTAATATTTATTTTAAAAAGCTCAAAAGATGACACCTTACCCTCCACCCTTTTTAAAAAAAAAAATTTTTTTTTTGACTGAGGTACCAATGAAGCATGAAACACATAAAAGATTCCAAGATTTATAAGACAGATCATCATTTGCGTAATTTAGAAAGCAAATGGCTGATGATCCTGCTACACAACTCTGGAACGCCCTCAAGCACGTCAAGAAATTTCTTCTTTTTTAATATGAGAAGGGGGTTAGAAAGAAAAGGGATCTGTAAAGAATTTCTTTAGAGGAAGTACTGTACTCCAAACCCTCTCTCCTGCAAAAAGGTGTGGTAGGATGGACGAGGGTGCTATCACCACCTCCCTCATCTCAAACCTTAAAGAACGGATGCTGGCAAGACCAATTAAGGAGGATGTTATGTATTTCCGGCAACTGGGGGACATTTGGGATTAGTGATGCCTTGATTCAAGCCTGAGAAAGATGCAATGGCTGAGAGTGAGAGTGAAAAATCAAAACCAACAGACAAAAAGCAGAGAGCTATATGGGGAAGGAACTGTGCTTCCCCCAGTGGCAGGGCAAAGAATGCACAGGAATTTCATAGGGGCAGAGATGAACCACATCTAAGAGATACCAGTAATGGGGCTCTGGACGTGCTAAACTAAAATATGGCACCTTGATGTACTGAATACTTTAAGCTGAAGGAATCTGAGAAAACAGCAGAAGCAGGAGGGTCACTTTGATCTCCCCCACCCCCTTCTCCACTGAAGCAGGTCATAAAATTCAGGAAGGATTTTCTTTCTTTTTCTTTTTCTTTTTTTTTTTTGAGATGGAGCCTTGCTCTGTCACCCAGGCTGGAGTGCAGTGGCATGATCTTGGTTCTCTGCAGCCTCTGCCTCCTGGGTTCAAGCGACTCTCCTGCCTCAGCCTCCTGAGTAGCTGAGATTACAGGCGCCCACCACCACACCCAACTAATTTTTCTATACTTTTAGGAGAGATGGGATTTCGCCATGTTGGCCAGGCTGGTCTTGAACTCCTGACCTCAGGTGATCCACCCACCTTGGCCTCCCAAAGGAAGGATTTTCTGACCTTCACCTGAAGGAGGTCATAAGCCCCTCAGGTGAGAGGTGACCTCCCTATACCCAGAGGAAAGGAGAATCCTCATTTCTGAAGAGAGAGGGACACCAAAAGGAATCTGAATGAACCTCTGCTGATGAATCTTGCTAAGTTTCCTCCAGTTTACTGCTCTTAGCTCCTATCTGTCCTATCACATTCTTCAACGACTTTGCACTCTTCCTCAAACCTAGTATAAAAACGCTCAGGTTTAACTGTTTATTTGGGTTTTCATTTCCTTATGAAGGCTCCTTTGTCACTTAAAACTTACATTAAATAAATTTGTAAGCTTTTCTCTTGTTAATCTATCCTTTGTTAGAGACCCAATCAAGGACCAAAAAGAGTAGAAGGAAAAAGATATTTTTCCTCTCCTACAAACCAAAGTCAACAGTAAAATAACTGTAACAAAAATCTATTTCATGTTGTCTCTATCTTTCTGTACTAACTAAAAGCCCTGGTTCCTACTGCCTAGAGTCGACTTTCTAAAAAGCTTTAGAGAAACCATTTGGGATCCCAGAGGCTTCCTAATCTGTGCTCTGTTGTAACCTATTTACAAGAAGGTCTTGTTTCAAAATCTATCACTATACAATTAGGCCAGCATTCCAAGTCCATAATAATACCTCTGAGCAATGGCTTTGATATAATGGGTCTTTTAAATGAACTATAAGAAGATTTTTCTTTTTAAAATTTTAGTTTGATTTTTATGCATCATTAATAACACATTTCTTGGATTTAAATCAGCAAGTCATAACTGTATATGGCATAGTGTTTCTACCACTAAATTTGTATCTTAATTCATTCTTTCTAGCCCTTACCTTCTCTTACTTTTATTTCTATTTAATTTCATCACTATCTAAATCTGTACCAGCAGCAGATACTGTCTGACTGCCTAGGTGGCGTCTCTCCCTAAAAACACCTTTTCCCCACTGTATAGTAGCCATATGGTTTAGATACACTAAACCTATTCTCTGCTGGAGGTGGGAGTTGTGGTGGTGGCAAGGAGAACAATGTGATCCAAGTCAGTTAATCACATCCCTCTCATTATTGCAATCAGGTCAAGGGTGGTCTAGTCAGAGAAAAGCGCAGGGCATCTGAACCACTGCTGTGGGAAGTAACCCTCTCTCCCCAAGGATGTAAACAAAGCATGTGGCCTTCATTGCTCCTGGTGGTAATCTTGCAACCCAAAAGGAAATCAACAAGAGGAGGTACCTCACACAGAGAGGAGACAAAGCCGGGAGAATCAGTAAGGTTATAGGCTGAACAAACAACTAAAAGGGATACTATTTCCAGACTTTTCTATCAAATCAGTAAATCTCTGTAGTTTTAAGCCAGTTTGAAATTCCTTTTCTTTGGCAGCAACCAAAAGCATTTTAATGGAACCCCAAAGAGGTTTCCCAAAGGGAAAACATAAAATAATGTTCAATATACTGTTTTTTAAATTTTATGTATAATTGCTGTTTTTTCTTTAATTCATATTGTATTGTGATAAATGTTTATTTTTACCATTTAGAAAAAGAAGTTGTTGAAACTGAGGACCTGTCTCAGTATCTCACCCTCTTTGCCATTTTAATATAGTCGGCTAAAAAAAAAGTTAAATTACTAAGATAGGCCTTTTTTTTTTGAGACAGAGTCTTGCTTTATCGCCCAGGCTGGAGTGCAGTGGCATGATCTCGGCTCACTGCAACCTCTGCTTCCCGGGTTCAAGCTATTCTCATGCCTCAGCCTCCCCAGTACTGAGATTACAGGTGTGCACCACCATACCAGGCTAATTTTTGTATTTTTAGTAGAGACATGGTTTTACCATATTGGCCAGGCTGGTGTCGAACTCCTGACCTCAGGTGATCTGCCTGCTGCAGCCTCCCAAAGTGCTGGGATTACAGGCCTGAGCCACTGCCCCCAGCCAGTTTTGCCTTTTTAAATTACAAAAACATAATGTCAAATATATTCTCTAGAAATCATCCTATTGGTTAAAAAGTAGTAACTGCCACATCAAACTGTCAAAAGCTTACAAAGGAATAGGCCAGCCTATCTATTTCCTAAAGAAAAAGAACAGACATTTCATGCAGAGAATTCAGAAGACAAAGTTCAGTAGATAAAAGTAAAATAATGAAAATCTCAAGTAATACTACTTCTTTTTGGTATTTCCACGTAGGTTTTATGTTTACTTTTTTCCTGAGTGTGTGGGGAAGGTAGTGGTAATAACCCCATTAAAAAATACAAATAACTTTTACTCAAGAATAAAACTGTACATTTAGGACCTGTTAATCAATACTGTCAAGGCTGATGAAATTCACAATTTGATTAAAATATCATCTACTTGAATGACAGAGCCTTGGGAGAAAAAAACAATACCATCTACTCCAAGAACGGCTTGGGGTAGTAAAAACGTAATTCTCAACCTTACACCATGATACAGGTGCTCAGGATCCAAACTGGTAGCCATAGCGAATAACCAAAGCTACTGTGGATGGGAGGCCTTAAAGTACACAGTAAATGGTGGTAAGTAGTGGTGGCAAGAAACCAAAATGTGTTTTCGAGCAGGCAGTGGAAGTCAAGTTTCCTTGTTACCAATTTAGAAAGGCAACTTCTCTGGTCATTTATATGTTAGTACAATTATTAAACCTTAGTTGTCATTATTACAATAAATCCTACATTTTCAAAAGTGAAAAAAATAAGCTATACAAAAGTTACTTGAATTCACCCAATTTCTCAAGTATATCTATTTTATATAACTGGTATAAATTTGTAAATAAAGAAGCAAGGCACTTCAATAAAATCAGTTGTAAATCCTGTCTAAAAGAAGAAATTATGTGTTTATATGAAACTGTACCTCAAAGTTCATAACACTGTCACTTGGAACTTTCATATATATATAGATTTCTTCAAGAGATATACTGGTAAACCGCTATTCAATATATCTATTCTATTTTCAAGTACTTCTTCTCTGATAATCCAGGACACACAAACATAGGCTCCCTTTCAAGTTGGGCAAAGTGACATATTAAAGAAGACTTCCATGAAGAAGTCAGAAGAATTTCCATTGTACACATAACTATTATTTCAGTTTCATTAAACCTGTATCTTTCAATACAGGATGTTTAAAGAGACTTTGAAAAAATAATTCATAACTGCTTCCATGTCATCTGTTCTTTAGGACTGTTTAGTATTCAACTACTAGCATTCTACTAAGATAGAATATATTTTAATTTTTATGATACCAAAGAGTAGATTTAAAAGGAGAAAACAAAAGGAGATTTAAGAAGTAAAAAAGATAATTATCTTAAAGGAAACTTTTCAGATATATTTCTAAGCAATGTTATTACATGAATATAAATACAAGTTAAGACAAAGAAGCCAGGGCCTATTATATGCCTATTATATCCCTAGAACAACGGAGACACTTAATATACATTTTCTGAATAAAACTTCAAATCTAGAGAAACAGTCATGGGGGCAACTAAAAACAAGGTAGATCCTACTTTCCTGGGACTTCTAGTTCACAGAGCAAATACCTTTAAGCAAAATCATTTATATTTATAAATATAGATACATGTATATATACACACATATACATATGTGTACATATATACACAGACATGTTTACATACACATATATGTATGTGTATATATACATCTGTTTATATTTATAAATATATGTGTACATATACACATATAGATATTTGCATTTATAAATATATACTTTATGTGTATATACACATATACATATATACACTTAATATATATGTATATATGTAATATGTATACATATATACACGCATATATATTAAGTATATATAAAATATATATATATGCGTGTGTGTGTGTATATATGCAGAATTTCATCCATTACTTAAGGTCAGAGTATAAAGTTATAGCATCTGATAAGTAAAATGAGACTGTGTGATGAACCAGTAGAATTTCACTTTATAAAAAAAGTAACCAAAATGATACTGTCTCCTAAGGACAACTGAATTCACTTGAGCCAACAAGTGAGATAAGAAAGCATTCCAGGCATAGTGTAAAAAGAAAAGAAAAAAATGGGGGATTTCTCAAGGGTGAAGTACAAGTGAGGAATCAGCAGATGACACTGGACAGACAAGGAGAAACACAGTTGTAAAGTCCTGTGTATACGATGCTGAAGAGTTTTAGCCAAGAACGTGATTTGATAGTGGGAAGGATAAAACAGTTTTCACTGATTCCATCTATTTTCTCAAAGAAGAGTGAAGCAAAGAAATCGGCAGAGAGTGGAGAGGAGGAAGGGATTCCCAAGGTTAAGGCAAGAGAAAACACAAAAGAGCTCTTTTGGAAAATGACAGAGACTTGAGTAAAGAACACTGAGAGTGCCTGGCAGCACTCCATACCCATTAATGTTATGTGATGGCAGCTTCAAAGTTCAGTCTGAATGGTTGTCTGATATTCTCTATGTGGTTCAGGTGCTTGGATACAGACTGGTAGATAGTCGGGTTTAACTGGGTTGGGCATTTTGCTGAGCAAGTATTATGCAGAGAGTGCAGGTCAGGGAGTTAAAGGTCCTTGCAAGCAAATGCTTACAGGACTAGAAAAACTAAATTGAGGAAGGAAAGAAGTAAAGCCATGTGGAAAGTCGTATTTAAAAAGTGGTAGGGTCAATGAACACAGAAGCTCTTGATGGTTTCAAGACAGAGTCTGGGTATTAAAGTTAGCAAGCCACAAGCATAGGCAGTAGTGGTCAGAGTGGGAGACTATAGAGGTTTAGATTTTGGGGTAATGAAACAATTGTTGGCCTTGAAAACAACAAGGAAATGAGCAACAGGCTGAATTTTTAAAAAGTAACCCAAACAATTGTGAAGAAACTGAGCCAGATGCCAGTGTTATCACAAAGGAGGGATAAAGGAAGATGATGGACCATTGCAAGCAGGGGGATTAGTGGTGGGTAAAAGTCTCATGACCTGGACTTTCAAGGTGCTGAGGTTTTTGAAGGAGAAAAGAGGAGGAATGGTGTGGAAGCAGTAGTAAGAAACAAGACATCCTTTGCCCAACATCCTTTAAGTCTTGAATAATGTGAGTATGCAGGGATATGGGTAAAAAGCCTCCCTTAGAGAAGGCAGCCGAGGAAGTTGTATCTTTAGGAAACAAGTTTTAATTATGACACGGTGAAAAGTTCAGAAAAGAGGGACGTCATAAAAGGAATAATCAGTATGTCAGCTGTGTCTTTCTATTTCCCACAGCATCTGTGAAATGCAGAGTATTAAATGCTTGTCAATATGAATGATCAATTAATATTTACTTGGCATCAGCAGGCTATAATGCTACATGGTATTCCACCAAGCTTTTGTTACTGTGTTTTCTCACTTTAATCACTATTGGCAGCTGAGTTACAGGAACACTGAAAGTGGTGTTTTAAATTCCAAAAGAAAAGGGCAAAATTTTGTAAGAAGATGTTAAAGGAAACTTTTAAGTTCCATTCGGAAGTTTAATTTAGCCTCTTAAAAAATTTTAGCCCACATTTTAGAGCCTTAAATTCTTTAGTCATGGTTCCTTCCTTTCACAGGTGTCTCATACTTCTCTGAACTCCTACAGCACTGAAAAGGCTTTATCATGCGACTTCATGTGTCATAACAAATGCCATCTTATTTGCCAGGGCTTTACTTTTTCATGTTAGCTTCCACTCTCTGACTATACAGTCATTTTCTTGGGGTCAAAATAGGCATTTAAGAGCTTCTTACTGATTTGGCCTGGGAATGCCTACATGAGTCACATAATTCTAAGGCAGAGATAAACTGTCTACAGTACAGGTGTTATTTGCTAACATACAAGATCTTTAGAAGAATAATGAACTGGGGTTTTAAAAAATACTTCGAAATTATTTTAACTATTCTTCAAGAGAAACGCTTATATGGGAAACAAAGAAAGCAAAATTAGTTATTTAGCCAAAATAATGTGCCCAAACAAAATAAATAAATAAATCCTGTGTTTTACCTCGATAGTAGGCCTTTGTAATTGCATCAAATTCCTCTTGCCCTGCAGTGTCCCATAACATTAGTCTGACATCTTCATCATTAACTCTAAAACGAGAGATGAATTTATTTCATATGTAAAGGAAAATGTTTTTGGTAATATAGCTTTGTGTATATTTTTCATTTTCAAATCCGAAGAGATTAAAACTACAAATGCTCCTTGACTTACGATGGGCTGCCCCAATAAACCCCATTGGGGGTTACATCCTGGTAAGCCCATTGTAAGCTGAAAATATTGTAGTCAAAAATATCCTTAAGTCAAAAATGCATTTAACACCCCATTAAACCACTGTAAATTCAAAAAACTCATAAGCTGAACTATTACAAATCCTTATGCTCCTCAACTTATGACAGGGCTATGTCTCAAAAAACCCATGCTAAAGTTGAAAAACTCTGAGTCAAACCATCTTGAGTCAGGGACCACATGGATACTGTCAGTTTCACCCTGAAAAACTCTGGGTACTCTCAGATGTTGATATCATTACCAACAGTGAAAGAGTGAAAAACATTCCCCTAAAGCTATAGCTTCCCACGTGATTTGGATTTATCTGCCATGTTTTTTTCTTTGACACAGTCACAGGTAGTGGTGGTCTAAGATTAACGTCTTGGGAAGGGGAATTCCCTTAGGTCACTGCTTGCTCTCCTTTCCCTACATCTTTCCAATGGGTTCTGGTGCTTTCGTGATAAAATGAGAATAAGAATAAAAATGCAGTTTACCCCCAGTCACAGTGGCTCACGCCTATAATCCCAGCAATTTATGAGGCCAAAATGGGCGGATCACTTGAGGCCAGGATATCAGTACTAGCCTGGCCAACATTGTGAAACCCCGTCTCTACCAAAAATACAAAAATTAGCTGTGTGTGGTGGCACATGCCTGTAGTCGAGCTACTCGGGAGGCTGAGATGGGAGAATCGCTTGAGCCTGGGAGGTGGAGCACGACTGCAGTCCAGCCTGGGAGACAGAGTTGAGACTCTGTCTCAAAAAAAAAAAAAAGGAATTTACCTCCCTGGCTCCCTGGTTGCCCTTGAACTTAAAATTTACTCTATTTTGTCATATAGTCAATTCTCATTATTCACAGTAGTTATGTTCTATAATGCCAATGTGAACACTGAATTGGCAAATACTGAACCACTGCTCCTAAGGGAAATACAGGGTTAGGTTCTTGAGAACCCCTGGTTACATTTTCATCAACTGATCAATACGTAACCTTGCTTTATGTGTTTCTGTTTAAAGACACCTTACTGACATATATTGTTAATTCATTAACACTGAATTCACAACCAACAGCACTGTAACTCGTGTCTGAACAAAGCTTATCTAACGTATTTATTTTTTCTGTAACGCACATCATAGCCTTCCTATACTTAAAAATGCTAGACAGCACTGCAGCACTACACTTAGGAGCATTCTTAAACAGGAAAATCACCAAGAAAAAGCACAAAACGTAAAAACTGTGGCATTACACAGAACACAGAAAGGACACATGTTTACTGTATGAGGGACTGAAACAAGAAAGAGACTTGTTTGATGACCTCAGCTGGGAAGTGCACGCTGGGCAACTTAAATTTTTTGCTGCTCTATGTATGTCCACAAATGACCACAAATGCACACAAATACTGATTCTGGAGTTACAAATAAATATTTTATTATAAATAAAACAAAGTGGGTGAATTTGCATATGCAGAACTTATAAATAATAAGGATTGACTGCATACTTAAATATTTATTTGGTTTCAGGTAGTAAGTACAAAAAGCAAACATCATCAAGAGTTAAAATGCTTGCTCTTAAAATATGTTCTGAGGGAGGAAGCAAATATGGAAATATTTTTAAAAATAGAGTAATAGAATGCAGACTAGAAATTAATCTTTAAAATGATAAAATTATCTTTGATGTTAAAGTTGGGCCAGTAACCAGGTTTGTAGTATTTCTTATTTGGGTAATACATTTTAGATTGTCTGCTACAATTTAAAATATCCTTAGACGTTCTCAGGACTAATGACAAAAAATATTACTCTGATGTGTTTTAGAATCCAAATGAATTTCCTAAAGTAAGATTTCCTTCTCATAGGCAAATTTTGCCCTCCCAAATCTGTTTTGTCTTATTTCTTTAGTGTAAAGCAAACTATTAATTCTCTAACTTCCGTAGTCTTGCCTAGTTTCAAAAAGAGAACAGACATTCTAATAAAAAGGAGTCCATAATACAACTTTCATTCCAAAAAAACAGCAGTTGGAAATCTCACTGGAGTCAGCATCAGTTTGTGTTTAAGACATGCCCAAGGTGTCACCAATAAATCTAAAACAGATATGAGACAGAAAAAAACGTGGGAAGGAGAGTAGAAAAAGAAAAAAAGTGAAAGAGGAAGGGAAGAGATGAAAGAAAAAAAAGGGTAAAGTCACACACGTGATGAAACCACCATCACGGTCGCATAAGCACTGCCACTAGTGGCCACATCTCGAAATCCACTGCAAGTAGTTAACTATTATTCCAATAAGTCTTGGATACAGTTCATAAATCAAAGCCAAAGGAATAAAACAGCCAAGTACTTACTGAATTTGTCGCTCCAAAAAATCAACTCCAATGGTTTTCTTGTAGTCTTTTGTAAAAATGCCTTTGCAATATCGCTGAATCATACTTGATTTTCCAACTGCTCCATTCCCTACAACCACCATCTTTATGGCGACTTCCATATCTTCCTCCAACATTTTTGGAGCTGAAATGGTTTCTGTACCAACTCTAATTCCAGGAGATCAGATCTTCTCTCTCAAATCTGTGGTTTAAAATGAAATTATTTTTTCATAAAAATGTACAAACTAAACTAATTGTTTTATCAAGAAATCATCACATTGCATTGCAAGGATGTGTTTTCATACCTGAGGCCCCTCCCACTCTTTTTAAATAATGTAAATTCTTTGAAAGGTACAGCAATAACACAATTCATTTTTGAATGAATCCTCATCAATAGCACAATGCATGGCATTCATGTATCAATAAATACCTAGATCTACTTTCATAGAGATGATGATTAGGGTCATTAGACTTGATGCCTGATACTTTAAAGGCACCACTTGCTAGTTCTGTGCTCTTAGTGAACACGTTGCTTAACTTCTTCAGGCTTCTGTTTCCTGGCAATAATATCCATCTCATACGGTTGTTGATCAATGATACATGTAGAGCACTTAGCATAGTGAAAGTTATGCATTCAAAATTTAGTTAAGCATTCCTGATCCAAAAATCTGAAGTCTGAAATGTGGCAAAATCTGAAACTTTTTAAGCACTGACATGATGCCATAAGGGAAAAATTCCATATCTGACATGTGACAGATCACAGTCAAAAGAGAGTCAAAACTTTACTTCATGCACAAAAATACTGAAAGTACTGTATAAAAGAGGCCATGTGTATAAGGCATATATGAAACATAAATGAATTTCCTGTTAAGATTTGGGTCCTGTCCCCAAGACATCTCATTATGTACATGCAAATAGGGCAGGTGTGGTGGCTCATGCCTACAATCCCAGCATTTTGGGAGGCTGAGGCAAGAGGATCGCTTGAAGCCAGGAGTTTGAGACTAGCCTGGGCAACATGTGGAGACCCAGTCGCCACTAAAAAACATAAAATAAAATAAATTAGCCGAGTATAGTGGTGCATGCCTGTAGTCACAGCTACACAGGAGGCTGAGGTGGGAGGATCCCTTGAGCCCAGTGATTTGAAGCTGCAGTGAGCAATGGTCATGCCACCGTACTCCAGCCTGGGTGACAGAACAAGATGCTATCTCTTAAAAAAATTAAAATAAAATTTAAAAAAACATTGTAAATTCTCCATAGTGTATCACCAAATAGGCAACAAATTCAAAATCTGTTGAAATCGCTTTTCAACCTCACAGGTAATAATCAATGTCCCTAAAAAAGCACCCCAAAGAAGGTTTCGTATAATAGTGTATGACCATGTGTCAGCATTGGGCTGTTAGTTATAACGATTTAGTGTTTGGCTTACAATGAATCCTGTACAAATAAATATCTTACACCACACATTCCTGCTTTAGTTTCAAACCTTTATAGTTACACATACAATGAAAGCAATAGAATGGGCACTGTTTGCATTTTAGGAATGAAAAGAACAGAAATTCAATTTCTTCATGTTTCTTCTTAAAATTACTAGTTAGGCTACTGCCCATTTAGCTATTATATTTCAACTACTTTAACTTAAAATCCTTCTATACAACCACTCCACCAAGAGAGTCCAAAAATGTGAAGAACATTCCTTTTTTTGTCCCTAATAGTCTCAGCAATTGTCTCCGGTACTTTACAAACCTGAGTGATCATAAGAATCACCTAAAAGTACTTGTTAAAGTATGGTCCTGGGTCTCCACCTCAGACATAATTTATCAGAAATTTCACAGGAGGCCTTGGAATCTGGTTTATAGAACAAGCACAAAAGGTGCTGCTTAGCTCTCCCTTCAAGAGCTGCTAGCTGGCAGTCTCTGCTACCTCACCTTCAGGATCCACTGCACTGTCCACTCCCGTTAACGCCACATTCTCCCCAGGGAAAGATTAAACAGGCAGGGCCACTTGAGTTGGGCCAATTCTGCACAACATGGATTCTCTTTGGTCTGGGGCTCCCATCAGACTAGCTGAGATTTTTTCAGAAATGCACTGCAGTCTGGGGTTCTTTCCACCCCATCTTTCTTCATCCTTTCACAAGTATAAAAAACTAGCATTGCAGCCTCTTTATCCTTCTCAGGCATTTCCTCCAATAAATCTCTTGCACTTCTAATTCCATCTTGATATTTGCTTCCTGGAGAACCCAAATGGATATACATCCCAAGTGATTTTACATTCAGGTAAATGTCAGAGCCAATACCCTATGCTAGTGATTCTCAATTTTGGCTATACATTGGAATCACCTAGATAACTTTTAAAAAATACTTGGCTGGGGGCAGTGGCTCACACCTGCAATCCCAGTGCTTTGGGAGGCTGAGGCAGGAGGATGGCTTGAGGCCAGGAGTTCAAGACCAGCCTGGGCACCATGTGAGACCCTGTCTCTATTAAAAAAAAAAAAAATTGGTCGGGCATGGTGGCGTGAGCCTGTAGTCCCAGCGACTCTGGAAGCTAAGGCGGGAGGATTGTTTGAGCCCGGAAGTTCAAGGCTGCAGTGAGCTATGACTGTACCACTACACTTCAGCTTGGGTGACAGAGCAAGACCCTGTCTTAAAAAAAAAAAAAAAAAACCTGATGCCTGATGCCTGCATCTTATCCTCTGTGTATACAATCAGATGGTTCAGGGCAGTGGTTACCAACCATTTTGGTACTAGGGACTTGTTTTGGTGGAAGACAACTTCCACAGATGGGAGGTTGGTGGGGGGCACAGTGGAGGGATGGTTTAGGGATAAAACTGTTCTACCTCAAATCATCAGGCATTAGTTAGATTCTCATAAGGATATAAGGAGCGCTGCAACCTAGATCCCTCACATGTGTAGTTCTCAATAGAGTCTGGGCTCCTGTGAGAATCTAATGCTGCTGCTGATGTGATGAGGCGGAGCTCAGGTGTAATGCTTGCAGCCACTCACCTCCTGCTGTGCGGCCCAGTTCCTAACAGGCCACAGAATGGTACCAGTCCACGGCCTGGGGGTTGGGGACCCCTGGTCTAGGGTACAATCTGGACATCAAGTATCACCATCCTATTACCCTACACAAGATGTAGTCTTCAGGACACAGGGTCAAATATAAAATTCTGACCAGGAGCTGACCCTTGTTCATCGAGCTGTATCTCACACTGGTTCAGTTCCTAGAAAGCAACTTCCTTTCTCTACCTAAATAATTCTTCACCCAAGAAGACTGTTACGTTCATAAAAAGGCAACAACAAAACTCTTATCACATTTTATCCTTTTAAAGATACATACTTCAGACACTTTTGCTTCTGAAATGATAGACATTTTTCCCTATTCCTTCCTCTAAATATAACTAAAATTTGTGAATATTATATATAAACAAACATTAGACATCGAAAAGTGAAAAGGTACCACAAGGCACAAAGAACAACATGGTAATGAGTTTTCCTTGAGTTCTTTTTACCTCATATATCCCAGACTGGATTATAGAGAAGCTAGTAACCAGGAAATGTCACCACCAACGACAAAAAGAAACATAAAAGCTACTCTCTTGAGTCAAAGGACCAGGAAAGGGAAAGCCTAGCAAGGCGGAGCTTGCAGGGAGCCGAGATCGCGCCACTGCAGTCCAGCCTGGGCAACAGAGTGAGACTCCGTCTCAAAAAAAAAAAAAAAAAAAAAAGAAAGAAAGAAACATAGAAAACACCCCTACCCTTGTGAGGGCTATATTGATGCACCCCAACTCCCTCAATGGGGTGGTGTCAGAGAAGACCAACCGGGGGAGGACTGGGGAGGACTTTCATCCTCACTGGGGAGAAATGAAGGCTCCCCCAACCCCTGCCCAACCACCACCAAGGCATCCCTGGAGACCATGTGGGAGGCTGAACTTCCACCCATCCACCAATTCAGTCATCCCTACCCATGTTTACCTCCACTTTTTTGCTGGGGTGGTGTCAGATGAAGCCTATTAGAAAGTCAGGACTTCCACTATCTCTCACAGGTATTAAGGCCATCTGCTGACTCCCCGCAGTGTCAGTGGGTCAGCCTCCTCTCAGCCAGGGTGGTATCAGTGGCCCCAGTAGAGAGTCATCATGACCAGTAGTAAGAGGAGCTCTTCCCACTCTGTTTTTTTCTCTTTTTTTTTTTTTTTTTTTTTTTTTTTTAAGACAGTGTCTCATTCTACACTCCAGGCTGGAGTGTAGTGGGGTGAACACAGCTCACTGCAGCCTCAACTTCCTGGGCTCAAACAATCCTACCATTTCAGCTGGGACTACGGGCGCACACCACCACGCCTGGCTAGTTTTTGCATTTTTTGTAGAGACAGGGTTTTGCCATTTTGGCCAGGCTGATCTCAAACTCCTGGGCTCAAGCGATCTGCCTGCCTTGGCTTCCCAAAGTGCTGGGATTACAGGCACGAGCCACCGCACCCAGCCCACTATGTTTCAATGGAAGACAAGCAGGAAACCTGGAGTTTTATCCTCACCTGGTAGTAAAGAGGTACTGCCCCACCCTTCCTGTTTTTGGAGCACATCAAAGGAAGAGAATCAAGCTAAAAGAGAATGTAATGAGACCAGAGAATCACAACATAACACTCCCAATGTCCTGGTTTCATCGAAAATCACTCAGCACACCAAGAACCAGAAAAATCTTAACTCAAATGCGAAAGACAATCAATAGACACTAGCAATGAGATGACAGACATTAGATTTATGTAACAAGGATTTTAAACATAAAAAGTTAACTGGCAGTCAATAAGCAATTATGGATATACCTGAATAAATGTAAAACATAAAGAGTCTCAAAAATAAACAGAAGATATAAAGAAGTACCAAATGGAAAGTAGAACTGAAAATTATAATAACCCTAATTTTAAAAACTCAATGATAGGTTCAACGGCAGAATAGAGAGGACAGGGGAAAGAATTAGTGAACTTGAACATACAATCTGAGCCAAGCAAACAAAGACTGAAATAAAGGAAAAAGCCTTCAGGACCTGTGGAACTAAACCACAAAAAAATTGCATATTTCTGTCATTGGAGTTCCAGGAGGAGAGGAGGAAGAAGATAGGGCTAAAAAAGGACTTGAAGAAATAATGACTGAAAATTTCCCAAATATGGAAAAAGACAAAGCTACAGATTCAAGAAGCTGAGTAGATCCCAAACAGGATAAACCAGTCAAAATCTAGACCTAAACAAATCAAAGTCAGACTTCTGAAAACTAAAGACAAAACATTTTGAAAGCAGCCAGAGAAAAAGGATGGGGAAAAGTCATTTGAATGACAGTGAATTTCTCCTCAGAAACCATGGAGGCCAGAAGGAAGTGGCACATCATTTTTTGAGTGTTGAAAGAAAAGAACTGTCAACTCAAAATTATATATCCAACAAAAATATCCTCTAGGAATGAAAAGGAAATCAAGGTAATCTCTGATGAGGGAAAACTGAGAGCATTTGTTGACAGCAGACCAATGCAAAAGAACAGCTAAAGGACGTTCTCAGGTGGAAAGGA
This sequence comes from Macaca mulatta, assembly GCF_049350105.2. Lineage (NCBI taxonomy): Eukaryota > Metazoa > Chordata > Mammalia > Primates > Cercopithecidae > Macaca > Macaca mulatta. The sequence goes on along the minus strand of NC_133409.1, from coordinate 125,077,241 downwards.
AATAATTTTTTAAACAAAGAACTTGGAATATCAGAACAAAAGAACATGGTAAGAGCAAAAATATTGTTAAATCCCATAGATTTCCCTTCTCTTCTTGAGTGTTCTAAACTATGTTTGATAGTTGAAAAAAAATTATAAAACTGTCCAATGTGGTGTTCAATATATGCAGGGAAAATATTTAAGACAATTAATTATAAATGGGGATGGATAAAGGACTATAAAGGGAGGTAAGCGTTCTACACTTCACTTGAATTTGTAAAATATTGACTGCAATGATAAATTATGGTGGTAAATCACATATACAGTCATGCACCACATAACAACATTTCGGTCAATGATGGATTGCATATACAACAGTGGTCCCTTAAAATTACAATGCCATATGTTTACTATGCCTTTTCTATGTTTCAATATGTTTAGATACACAAATATTTGCCAATGTGTTATAAGTACCTACAGTATTCAATACAGTAACAGTGTACAGGTTTGTGGCTTAGGAGCAATAAGCTATAGCATACAGCCTAGATGTGTAGTAGGCTATACCATCTAGGTTTGTGTAAGTTCATTTTAGTATGTTCACATAATGACAAAACCATAATGTGCATCCCCATCGTTAAGCAATGCATGACTGTAGATAATGTAATACCAAGAACAACCACTAAAACAATAATACAAACAGGTACACTCAAAAACACACAGATAAATCAAAATGAGATTCTAAAAACACAATAAAGCCAGAATCTAATTGATATTTATAGAACTGTCTATACAACAGCACAATATACTTCCTTTCAAGTACCCAGATTGAACATATTCTGGGCCATAAAACAAACATCAGCATGTCACAGGGCAAACCCCAAAACTGGAGTTCAGCCCAGGAGGCCACGTGGGTTTTTGGCTTTGTGCAGAAGGAATTCAAGAGTGAGCCGACAGAGTGAAGTGAAAGCAAGTTTATTAAGAAAGTACAGGAATAAAAGAGTGGCTACTCCATAGACAGAGTGGCCCTGAGGGCTGGTGGTTAGTTATTTTTATGGTTTTTTTTTTTTTATTACATGCTATACAAGGGGTGGATTATTCTTGAGTTTTCTGGGAAAGGGATGGGGAATTCCCAGAACGTTTCAGACAATATAAGGTAACTTTCAGACATTGCCATGGCATTTATAAATTGTCATGGTGCTGACGGCAGTAACCTTTACTATGCTAATGTATTATGATTAGCATATAATGAGCAGTGAGGACAACCAGTGGTCACCTGCATGACCATCTTGGTTTTAGTCAGCTTCTTTACTGCATCCTGTTTTGTCAGTGGAGATCTTTTAAGACCTGTATCTTGTGGAATCAGATCTATCGACCTCCTGTCTCAAACACACTTAAAATAATGGAAACCATACAGAATGTGTTCACTGATCACAATGGAATCAAACTAGAAATCAGTAACAGAAAGATAAAACAGGGAAATCTCCAGACAGAAACTAAAAGCACACACTTTTCAAACAATCCAACATTCCAAGTAGTAGTCACAAGGAAAGTATAAAAAAAAAAAAACTTAATTATGAAAGTGAAAATACATGTGAAACTTAGTGGGGCACAGCTAAAGTAGTGCTGAAATGGGAAAATATATTTTATTTTATTATTACTATTTTTGAGACAGAATCTCACTCAGCAGTCCAGGCTGGAGTGCAGTGGCCCGATCTTGGCTCACCGCAACCTCCCCTTCCCAGGTTTCAAGCAACCGTGCCTCAGCCTCCCGAGTAGCTGGGACTACACGCATGCATCACCATGCTGGGCTAATTTTTGTATTTTTAGTAGAGACAGGATTTCACCATGTTGGCCAGGCACGTTTCTAACTCCTGGCTCAAGTGATCCGCCCGCCTCAGCCTCCCAAAGTACTGGGACTACACGCGTGAGCCACCGTGCCCAGCCTGAGACGCGAAAATTTGGAGCACTAAATGCTTACCTTAGAAAAGGAAAAAAGTTTCAACTCAATAATCTAAGCACTCACCTCAAGAACTAGAGGAGCAAAATAAACCCAAAGCAAGCAAAAAAAGGAAGATACTAAAAAAGAAGAACAGAAATCAATGAAATTGCAAACAGAAAAACTGATGCAACAAAAAGCTGGCTTTTTAAGAAGATCAATAAATGTAACAATACTTTAGTGAGACTAACACAAAAAAGAGAGAGAACACAAATACCCAATACCGGGAATAAAATAGGGGATAGCAACATAGACTCTGCAGACTCAAAAGGATAACGTAACAACCCTACACACATAAATGTGACAACCCAGACAAAATGAACCAAATTCTTCAAAAGCATAAATGACCATGATTCACCCAATATAACAGAGGTCTATTTGAATACCCCTATAACTATGAAGGAAATTGAATCTGTAATGTAAAAACTCGGAAAGAAATCTACAGGATCAGGCAGTTTCACTGAAGAATTCTACTAAACATTTAAAAAATTAACACCAATGTACACAATCTCCTCCAGAATAGAGACGAGGAAACACTTGCCAACTCTTTTTATGAAGCCAGCATTATCTTGATACCACAAAAAGACACTACAAAAAAGAAAATTAGACAAACTCTTCTGAACAAAGATGCAAAAATCTTCAACAAAGTATTAATAAACTGAATTCAGCAATATTTAAAAACAATAATACATTGCAACCAAGTAGACTTTATTCTGGGAATGCAAGGCTAGTTAAATACTCAAAAAGCAATCAATGTAATCCACCATATAAACACAACATAATATCAATTGATGCAGAAGAAATACTTGACAAAATTCAACATTTGTGAGAAAACTCTGAGCAAACTAGAAATAGAATGGGACTTCTTCGACCTGGTAAAAGGCACCTATAGGCCAAGTACAGTGGCTCACGTCTGTAATCCTAACACTTTGGGAGGCTGCAGCGGCAGATTGTCTGAGCTCAAGAGTTCGAGACCAGCCTGGGCAACATGGTGAAACTCCGTCTCAACTAAAAATACAAAAAAATAACTGGGTGTGGGAGTGCTCACCTGTAATCCCAGCTACTCAGGAGACAGAGGCACAAGAATTGCTTGAACCAGGGAGGCAGAGGTTGCTGTGAGCTGAGATCATACCACTGCACTCCAGCCTGGATGACAGAGTGAGATTCTGTCTCAAAAAAAAAAAAAGCATCTATAACATAAAACAATTCTGGAAGACTGCTTTCCTCTGATTGGGAACAAGGTAAGGATATCTATTCTCACTACTCCTATTCATCATACATGAAGTTCTAGTCATTGTAATAGGAAACAAAAATAAATAAAACACAGATTAGGAAAAAAATAAATAAAACTTTCTCTATTCACAAGTGACATGATTATCTCTGTAGAAAAACCCATGGAATCTACCAAAAATTTAAAAACCAAACCCTGAACTAATGAGTTTAGCAAAGTCAGAGGACATATGCACAACACACAAAATTCAATTGTATTTCCACATACAATGTACAATTTGAAACCAGTATTTTTTAGAATGAGATTTACAATAGCTCAAAAAACATTAAATACTTAGGTATAAATGTAACAAAACATGTACACAATCTGTATGCTGAAAACTATAAAACACTAAACAAATCAAAGACCTAAATAAATGGAAAGACATATCATGTTCATGGATTGGGAGACTCAACAAAGTAAACTTAGCAATTTTCCCTAAATTGATCTGTGGGTGTAATACAATTTCAGTCAAAGCACCAGCAAATTTTTCTGTATCCACAAGTTGATTCTAAACTTTATACACAAAGGTAAAAGAATCAGAATAGCTAAAACAATTTTGAAAAAGAATGAAACTGAAGGAAATTATACTACCTGGTTTTAAGACATTACAATGCTAAATTAACAAAGTGTGATACTGGCCAAGGGAAAGTTAAGTAAATCAGTGGAACAAAACAGGCCCAAAATAGACCCTCACAAATAAAGCCAATTGATTTTTAACAAAGATGCAAAAGCAATTCAATGGAGAGAAGACAGTCTTTTCAACAAATGCTGATGGAACAACTGGACGTCCATAAGCAAAAAAGTAAACCTTCACACCTTATACAATTAACTCAAATGGATCACAGATCTAAATGGAATACTTTTATAAAACAATTTTTAGAAGGAGAAAAATCTTGACCTGTTAGGCAGAGTTCTTAGACATGACACCAGAAGATCCATAAAAGGAAAAATTGATACTGGACTTCACCAAAATTAAAAACACTGCTGTCTGAAAGACACTGTTAGAATGAAAAGACAAGACAGACTGGAAGAAAATACCTGAAAAACATGTAACTGACATATAATTTGTATCCAGAACATAAAAAGAACCCTCAAAATTCAACATAAGAAAACAGACCAATTTAAAAATGGGCAAGAGACTTGGCCAGATACCTCACCAATGACTCCATGTGGCAAATGAACACATGAAAACATGTACAACATCTTTAGCCATCAGTTAAAGGCACATTAAAACCACAATGAGATACCACTACACACCTATTAAAATGGCTAAGTCTTAAAAAACTGACACTACCAAATGCTGGGAGTATGTGGAGCAACTACAACTCTCACATGTTGCTTGTGGGAATGCAAAATGACACAGACACTCCAGAAAAGAGTTTAACAGTGTTTTTTTTAAATTAAACATACATTTACCATATGACCCTGCAATCCACTTGTAGCAATACCCTAGAGAAATGAAAACATGTCCATACAAAAAACCTTTACATGGTATTTATAGCAGATTGATTCATAATCACAGAAAACTGAAAACAACCTCAATGTCCTTCAATGGGCAGATGTAGAAACAAACTGTAGCATTTCCACATAATAAAACAGTACTCAGCAATATGAAAAAAAATTATCCATACATGAAACAACTTGGAAAAATCTTAAAGGCATTTTGCTGAGTGAAAAAAAAGCTAATATCCAAAGATTACCAACTGTTATGATTCCATTTCTAGAAAATATTAATAATTGCCAGGGGTAAGTAGTATGATACAAAGGGATCACATTAGGTTTTTTTTTTTCTGTGAGGGCGGGGAGTGATAGATTTGTTCTACATCCTTATTGTAGTGGTGGTTACATGAGTCTAAAATTCGCAGAACTGCACACCGAAAAAAAGATCAATTTTACCATATACTTTTAAAAATAATACATTAATTTCCTTAAAATAAATTTAAAGAGGCCGGGCGCGGTGGCTCAAGCCTGTAATCCCAGCACTTTGGGAGGCCGAGACGGGTGGATCACGAGGTCAGGAGAGCGAGACCATCCTGGCTAACACGGTGAAACCCCATCTCTACTAAGAAATACAAAAAAAAAAAATAGCCGGGCGAGGTGGTGGGCGCCTGTAGTCCCAGCTACTCGGGAGGCTGAGGCCGGAGAATGGCGTGAACCCGGGAGGCGGAGCTTGCAGTGAGCTGAGATCCGGCCACTGCACTCCAGCCTGGGCTACAGAGCGAGACTCCGTCTCAAAAAAAATAAATAAATAAATTTAAAGAAAAAAGCCAAATTAAATGTTAACAGGCAGTCAGACTCTTGCTTTTCAGAAACTACTCCATAGACTTAAAGCACTAGGTCAAAACAATTACGTTCCTAGAAATAAGCATAATTCTGAGTATAATTAAAGACCTTGACAATAATACTTTATATAAACACCCTTTCCCCAAAACTTAACATTTTGCTAATGCAGTCTAATAAATTAGAAAAACAAAGGGTGAGTTAACTCACCAATCAAAAGGTTGTTTTCTCACAACGGCCTTTATTTAAGTAGAAGTACAGTTATATTTGTAAAAATACTGAAAAACTTCTTAGGGTCAATGAAATTACCTGGATGTTAGGAGATATATAAAAACCTAGAGAAGTTAACAGCCCTTTTCAGACCCCACTGCCACTTCACTAGCTCTTGATAAGGAAGTTCTTACTCTCACACGCTCTCACGTTCTTACTCCAGGGAACTGCCGATGGCTCCTCGGATCTCCGAGTAAAGTTAAGTCTGTAGCAACCAGTGTCAATGGAACAGCACAATTTGGCTCATTTATATTCCAGCATTCTATGAGCAAGAAACTAGGGAAGGGTGGGGTCGCGGGTAAAGAGGGGTCGCACTGCAGGGAGAAGAGGAGTCTACATGCCTTGATGGAGCTGAGGACCCTCTTCGCCGTCAAACCTAACCTGAGCACTTCACGCCCTCACCGGTGTCCGGCCCAGCCTGGGTCGCCCCTTCCCCATTCAGGACTTGGGGCAGGCAAAAAGCCGAACTCTCGGCCAGACTGGGGCCGCAGCGCCGCCCCTGCTCCATCCCTCTTTCCCGCCCACCTGGCAATTCCAGGTACCGACCGCTGGGAGCTGGGAGGGGGCGCCGGGCTGGCGCTGCCGCCCACCTTCTCTAGCTGGAACTTGGGATCGATGCTCAAGGGCTGGAGAGCCGGCGCTCGGCTGTTCGAACCCGGGGATGGGGGAGCCGGGCCTGGAGGCCCCTGCCCACTCCCGAGAGTAAGGCACAACCCGGGACCCCGGGGAGAAGCTGACTCTTCCCCAGTGGAGCCGGACGAACCCCTAGCCGCTGGAGAGGGCGAATGAGTGCAGCGTGGCTGCACCGCAGCGCGAGCCGCTACTCACCGTCCCCCGCCCGCCGCGGACCCGCCGCCCGGCGCCACCGGCTCCTCCTGGTCGCGGCGCAACCGCTGCCGCCACTGCCTCCTCCCGACGCGCCGGTTCTCCCTGCGGGGCCGCGCGGCTAGTTCGCACCCTCTTTCGCTCTCTTAAGAATGATTATGATTTTTAAACGAACTTTATTGGTAGCCAGGGCTCAGATTGAGTGGCTCAGCAGCAGCTCCGATGAGGATGGTGGGGCGCGGGAGTCTCGACTCCCCTCATCTGAGGACCCGCCGCGCTGCGGAGCATGCGCCGTGCTTCGTTTGCGCGTGCTCTGTGCAGACCAGCGGCCCTGCCCCGCCCATGTTCTGGCGGGTGGCGGGCGGCAGCTCAGCTTTCCAGGCGCCTCCAAGGGATCCCGGGAGGGCAGTGGAGAGACCAGAGGCGAGCCCGATCTCCTAGATCGTGAACACTAGAAAAGAGAGATAGGCCAATGACGGTCTGCATAAGTTTCACAGAGTTATCACACTTCCAGAGTCCTCAAAGGGCTTGCCCCGCATCGGACACATACCTTATTTTCTTGACCAGATGACATCTTAAGTGGCCGAGTGAGCAAAAAATGTCGAACAAAGTCGAAAACGCACACACACAGCCTGCAGGATTTGGCTGGACAAAATAGAAGCCTGAGATGGTTAATTATTCAGAGAAGCAAACCAAAAACGAAAAGGTCCCGCAAAAGCAATCTCAACTTTGTTTGCTTCAGTTGTTTTTATATTTCAAAATAAAATAGAATAGAAAAAAAACATGGAAAATACCAAGTGTTGGCCAGGATGTAAAGTCACTGCATTCTTCTACTCTGCTGCTGGAATGTAAACTGGAACAACTCCTTTGAACAACAGTTTGGGACTGTCTGCAAAAGGTGCACACCCTATGGCCCCGCAGTTCCACGCCTCCATATAGAGCAAAGAGAAAGGAATACTTAGGGTGCATCGACAGTCAGGTATCAGAATGTTCGTAGCTGCATTTATTGTAATAATTCCTTAATGAGAATAACCCAAAAGACCATCAACAATAGAATAAATGAATGAAATTACACAGGGTTCGCATAATAAAACACTATACAGCAACGCAAAGAACCATCTGCAATAATTACGGGTAACAACGTGGATCAACTGCGGAAACCTAATGCCCAGCATAAAAAGACAACAAAAGTACACATGGCATAAGTCCATTTCTATAAAGTACAAAAACAGAAGAACTAAGCTGCTCAAAGTTAGCATAATGGTTACCTTGGTGGGCAGGGGATAGTGACTGGAAGGAGTTAGCAACTAGAAGAGGGGCTTCCAGTTAGCAACTGAAAGAGGGGCTTCCTTCTAGTAAGGTTCTCTCTGTTGATTTTGGCGCTAGTTATAAAAGCATGTCCATTTGTGAAAATTCATGCTGTACTCTTATGCACATTTTTCTGTATGTGAATTATACTTCACACTTAATAATTTTAAAAATTAAGTGGAGATTGTTTTAATTATAATAGCAATAGTATTTGTAAGAAATTTAATATCAAGTAGCTAACAGATTTATCTCTAGGATTTGGTTGGCAGTCTCTTAAATTTGAGTAACATACTGATGCCCTTTCTGAGAAAAAAAAAATGATTAAAAAGTTGGCAAATGACTTGAATAGACATTTCTCCAAAGAAGATATACAAATAGCCAATGAGCCCATGAAAAGAGACTCAAGGTCACTAATCATGAGGGAAATGCAACTCAAAACCATGAGATACAACTTCACACTCATTAGAATGATGATTATAAACAAAGCAGAACAGAAAATAAATAAGAGTGTTGGCAAGGATGTGGAAAAATTACAACCTTTGTGTGCTGCTGGTGGGAATGTAAAATGGTACAGCCACTATGGAAAATTGTATGGTTCATCAGAATATTAAAAATAGAATTATCATATGATTAAATAATTCCACTTCTGAGTATATATCCAAAAAAATTGAAAACAGGGACTCAAAAAAGACATTTGTTCAACCATGTTTATAGCAGCATTATTCACAATAGCCAAAGGGTGGAAGCAACCCAAGTGTCCGTCAATGGATGAATGGATGAACAAAGTGGTATATACATGGAGTAAAATATTATTCAGCCTTAAAAAAGGAGGGACCCAGGCGTGGCGATGTATCCCTGTAATCCCAGCTACTTAGGAGGCTGAGATGGGAGGATCACTTGAATCCAGGAGTTCAAGACCAGCCTGGACAAATCCTGTCTCAAAAATAAGAGAGAGGGAAATTCTGACACATGTTACAGCATGGATGAAGCTTGAAGACATTATGCGTAGTCACAAAAGGACAAATGCTGTATGATTCAACTTATCTAAGGTACATAGAGTAGTCAAATTCATAGATACAGTTGGGGGGTGGGAAGTGGTTGTGGGGAAGGAAGGGCAGGTGGTGAATGGGGAGTGAGTGTTTTATGTCTACAGTTTTAGCTTTGCAAGATGAAAAAAGTCTGGAGATAGATGGTGGTGATGGTTGCACAATGATGTGAATATACCTGATGCTCTTGAACTTTATACTTAAAAATGGCTAAAAATGATAAATTTTATGTTTTATGTATATCTTGCCAAATTTCTTTTTAATGGGAGAAAAAAAAAAAAGAAAATCCTAGAGGGTCTCAAAGAGTACGTCTGAGATCCAAATTTGAGAAAAACTTCCTGAAAAAGGGTTCTCCCAAAATCATTTCTTTCCTCCCCACTTTTCCATTTCCTTGGGACTGTTGGACATTGAAGGAGATCCAGAATATGCCACCCCAAAATATGCCACTTTGTCATAAGGATTATTTTGAGCTGAAGGCAATTAAGAAACAGCAGAACAGAAGAAACACTCTGCTTTTCCCATTTCTGCCTAAAAGCAGGCTATAAATTTCCCTTTGTGAAGCTGTTCCTCCTCCCCATCCCATACTAGGAGGAGGAGATTCCTATCACCAAAGCACCAACTTGAGTCATATGGCAAACCTTGCAAAATAACCTTTGTCTTCCAATAGTTCCCCTCATATAGTTTAATCGGCCACAATTTACCACCTTCACAAGTCCCACCCCTTTTTCCTTTGTCTTATCACTTCTCCACAATTTATCACCGTTTTAAAAAATGGTATATAAGTTCTTAGGCCTAACTGTTTTTGGGATTTTCACTTCTTTTCTGTGAGGCCCCCCATGTGCATATGAAATAAACCTTTTCTCCTGTTTATCTGTTATTTGTCAATTTAATTTGCAGGCTTCTGCTACTGAACTTACAAGAGTAGAGAACAAGTATTTATCCTCCCTGCAGACATGCTCAGTGCAATTAAAGTCTACTTTTTATTTGACTTGAGGCTGCTCCCAAGGACACAGCAGAGATTCTCATGCTCTCACTGAAGGCAGTGAAATAATGAAAGCCTGCAGGGAAACCTGGCCTTTTAAATCATGTAGTTGTGCTATAGTAGAAATAGCAACAGAATTAACCTAAAAGGGTTTGAAAGAAATTTTACCTGCAGTGACTAGAAATGAGTTTCACAAAATTATTTTAATGAAAACATTCTGAAACGTTAGTTATTAAGTCATTAAATGATTGTTTGAATCTAGTACCTCCACTGACCCAGCAAAAAATGTCCATTTAGTCCCTTGCTCGTTCTTTCATTGTGTCTGACTCTGATGAGCTGAATAGTGTCCAAGGATCATGAATTGTAGCTGAGTTGAAAGAAAAACAGAAAAATCAAAAAATATTTTCTTCCAAGAAAGAAAGCTTTGAAAATTTTTACCACTTAGAATGTAAGTCTGCATATAAATGTGAATGCATATGTGGCCATCTGGAAAAACCTAGTAGAAATCACAGTATTGGTCTAGACAGTAATAATCTACTGTTCTTCAGAATCATACAGACCATCCTGGAAAAAAATTTTTTTTCTAGTACTTTCTAGCCAGACATTAGAATACTGATCCAGTTCCTCTGTTGCTTAAGCTTGGATCTTAGTATCCTCATCTATACTAAGGAGTTACCCACCTTACAAGGTCATTTATCCATTCAAAAAAATATGTATTGTGCGGACTACTGTGCTGAACATTGTGTATTCAGTAATAGACAAAAGGCAGATGGTTTGTGTCCTCTGGGAGCTTATAACGTCTTAAGGGAGACCAAAAAAGAAAGTATACAAATATACACATATGCACACATATACATAAATAAATGATTACATACCCTTAGACATTATGTGAAAGTAAATAACTGGTATGATGGAAGCGTGTAAGAGGGAGCCCTAATTTATGCTGGAGAACCAAGGGAAGGCCTTTCTGATATAGTGATTTTTAAGCTGTAATCTGAAAGATAAATGAGTTAGGTAAAAAATAGACAGAAAAAGACTTTAAGCAGAGACAACAGGAAGTACGATGGCCTGAGGCAGCAAACAACTCACTGGGTTGAAATAATTGAAAGGGAGCCAGTATGCAGGAGTGAGGTGGAAAGCAGCGGTAAAAAATAAAGAATAGTAGTGAGGGAGGCAGGGGGCAGATCATGAAGACCTTGCAGGTCACATTAGGTAATTTGGATTTTATCTCAAGTGTATTGGGAAGCCACTGGAGGATTTTTTAGTGCACAGACTAGGAGATTCACTGGACAGTTTTAAAAAATTCCTCTGACTGCCATCTAGGGAAAACACAGAGTAGTGGAAAATGGGAGAGCAATGGAAGGGCGGTTCAGGCAAGAGATGATGGAGGGTTAGACTGAGGTGGTTACAGGGGTGATACAGAAAAGTGCATTTGTTTTTAATCTTGGAAGTAGAACCTATAGGATTTGGCTATGGTGTAGGGAAAAAATGGAATGTCAAGAGTGACTCACAGGATTCTTGAATGACAGCCTTGCTGAGATTGGTCACTAAGGAACTAGTTACTACCCCTCACAGTGTGAGTTGGGGAATAATCTGTTCATTCTAAATTCCTTTTTGTTTTGTCCTTGATTGTTCTTGTATCATGGTCTAGTCTGTTCCAACATATACACTTCTAGATTTAGGGCCCTTACTAACAAAGAATAATTAGAAAATAGAAATTTTTTTTTTTTTTTATTGCCCAAGTCTTTCTCATATATATATTTACTTTTGTTAAAATACTCTTAGTATACTGAGAGACCGCCCCTCTAATGGAAAGGGCTGGACTAGACAACTCTCTGACTTTTGGGAACTTCACTTATGGTAAATAAGGAAATGTCTGTGTGATATTCTTCCTCACACTTCTGTTGGAACATTTGTTCACTTCACTTCAGTGAATTGATGCATTTTTAAGAGCTTATTCACAACCAATGTTTTGTCATCATTCCATGATTTAAATTCTTCTCAGTAGGCCAGGCACAGTGGCTCATGCCTATAATCCTAGCACTTTGAGAGGCCGAGGCAGGAGGATCACCTAAGGTCAGGAGTTCAAGACCAGCTTGGCCAACATGGTGAAACCCCATCTCTACTAAAAGTACAAAAATTAGCTGGCCGTTGTGGCTCACGCCTGTAATCTCAGCTACTCAGGAGGCTGAGACATGAGAATTGCTTGAACCCGGGAGGTGGAGGTTGCAGTGAGCCAAGATCGTGCCACTGAACTCCAGCCTCAGCCACAGGGTGAGACTGTCTCAAATAAATAAATAAATAAATAAATAAAGATAAATATTTTCTCAGTGCTCTCATAAAATAAGTAGAGGGACTACTTGATTAACCTTATTTGTACATATAAATAAAGTAGGTAAAGGTCACATACCCTACAGGTAGGTTTGATACAAGAATCCAGTTCTCTTAATGGGCAGTTATGAATTCAAACTCATCCACTTGCCCATTCCCTGGTTTTGCAATTATTAAGTCACAAAAAAGTGATGAGGAAATGTTCTACTTATGCTAATAATCAAATACTTAATGCTCATGACAGAATATTTTTTCTTCTTAAATATAATCTTTTCAACATTAATCAGTAATTGAGGTTTTGTGCTTAAAGTTTTTTTTTTTTTTTGCAACCAGGACTAATTCTTAATTTTTTAACCACTTCTACTCAACAAATACATAAAACGCTTTAAATATTGATGCATCTCCTGGTTTTTTGGTTTTTGTTTCTTGCATCCTATAGAAGATCTACAAAACTAGAGTTAGAAGCCAAAAAGAAGCTTCAGATGGTGATAAATAAAAATGTTCTGTCTTAATGCTGATTTTTTCAGTAATGAAGTGGTATAAACTCATTACCTTCATGAAGCTCCGTAGGTCATGAAAATAACATTGTTGTAGAGCTTCCATGTGCATCAGCCTTGACTGAATAGTTTGATGCACTTGCAAATCACAAAGTGCTTTCCTTTGAAATGTGTAAGGCAGGTTGAGATGCAGCTTGTCAGATGAATTTAGTCCTCCTAGGACTGGATGTCTCCTTGTTGCAGCTGAATTCTCATTTCATTTACCCATAACTAGAAAGATCTCATGAACAGCTATTTTAAACATTGAGTTGCCATCAACCTGAGGGACCAGAGAAATAGATTGAGGGCAGGGAGTAGTTGGAAAGAGCAGGGAGTTGACATAATGAGACATGTGTGATAATGATGTACAGGTACTTTGTGGGGTACAAGAGGGCCCCAGGTAGACAGGTAGACAGGAGCTGGCATATGGCTTACAGTCGTCCAGCCAATGTTACTGGGCTCTTACAACTCAGGCTTTGGAGCCAGAATCCCTGTATTTGAATTCCAGCTCTACCACTTACTAGCCGTGTTACCTTGGACAAGTTACTTAAATCTCTCAGCGCCTCAGTTTCCTCACTTGTAAAATGGAGATAATAGTAGTACTTCCTGGAGTTATTAGAGGAATTTAATGAGTTACCATATGTAAAAGCACTTAGAAGAGTATAAGCCCTCAAAAAAAAGTTAGTAGAAGTATTAGTAGTATCTAAAAGTTACTAGTTATATGAGAATAGAAGGGGCAGAAATGTCTCCAAGTTGACTCATCTCTAAGTGGTGAAGTGCCAATGGCATTGCCGATGATATATCTTTTTTTCCTCCTTGCTAGAGGTTTTCTTCAGCTTTACTGCTGTGCAGTGTTCAAGTATGGATTGTTTTTATTATATCTATAGTATTTAGTGTGCTACTTCAATAATGTCTTTCTTCAGTTCTGGAAAATTCTCAGCCTTATATCTTCAAATATTGCCTCTAACCCAATCTATTTTCTTTTTCTGGAACTCCTATTAAGAGAGGCTGATCCTAAACCCTTCTTATAGTTCTCATATCGTTATCTTTCTGGCTTCATTATGTGTAATGGCCAATCTTCCAGTTTACCAATTTCTTCTCCATCTATTTCTACTCTACAGTTTAAATTTACCCATCAAGTTTATAATCCCAATGAACGACATTTAAAATTTTCCACGTTCTCTGTTTTGTTAAAATTTCTTTTCTCCTGTAGTCAAATTATTCTATTCATTAGGCTTTTAAATCTTTTTTGCATTGCTTTCTTTTCTTTTCTTTTTTTTTTTTTGAGACAGAGTCTTGTTCTGTTGCCCAGGCTGGAGTGCAGTGGTGCGATCTCGGCTCACTGGAGCCTCCGCCTCCCAGGTTCAAGCGATTCTCTTGCCTTAGCCTCCCGAGTAGTTGGGATTAAAGGCACATGCCACCACCCATGCCCAGCTAATTCTTGTATTTTTAGTAGAGACTGGGTTTCACCATGTTGGCCAGGCTGATCTCGAACTCCTGACCTCGTGTTCTGTGTGCCTCAGCCTCCCAAAGTGCTAGGATTACAGGTGTGAGCCACTGTGCCCGGCCTGCATTACTTTAATTCTTTCAAACATAATTATTTTAGTTCCTTTGCTATTGTTCCATTATTTCCAATTCTTTTTTGTTGCACTCGATGACTCTCACTCATCATGCCTCCTTTTGTGGTTTTTAATTTAGGAATGTGAAGTCATCTTCATGAGGGCTGCATTTTCTATGGGACTTCTATATGCTTAGCCCCTGTATAATGGCTTGATATCTGCTTTTGATATTTGCTTTTGTCAAAGCCAGGGCTTCAGAATGTTCAAGGATGTGGGAACAGCATTTATGTTAAATTCTCAGCTTGGAACGCCCACATCACATAGGTAGCATAAATTCAGAAAACTTGCCCATCCATGGTGGTGGTTTTGGGTCTTGATTCCTCCCAGAAACATTTCCCCATTCAGAATCCTGGGGGATGGTAATCTTCCTTGTTGCTTCCCTGTGCTCCTTGACAAAATTTTTCTAGCTCCCTTTTCACTGAATTGGTGCCTATTCTAGTGTCTTGTTTTTGTGTCTGTGTCTCCCTTCCAGCCTTCTCTTTCATCTAGAGCAGGACATCTCTTCAATCACTTGGGAGCATTCAACCTTCTGTTTCAGCCCTCAGGTAGGGCACTTTCTTGGCCTGTCAGGACCATGGGGGATTTCCCTTTCTTTGTTTCGATTTAGGCTATTGTATTCTTTGTTGTTGGTACAGTTTATCTTAGTGTATCTGTTTAAGTTTATCAAGGCTGTGCTTATCTAGTGAGAGGGTTGATATCAGTTCAGTCAGCACTGTTACAGGAACAGGAAGTCTTGCTTTATTTTGTATTGCAAATTCTGATCTGAGACATCACTTGCCAGGGGTCGTAAGATACCCGATATCAGTCTTTAAATTAAAGATTTCCTTCTCTTTTCCACAGTTGCACAAGACTTGTCAGAGGCTTGCACAGTTTGGAAAACTTAGGCAAAGACCCCTGGTACTCGATTGTGATCATCACTGTAATGTGAATTGCCCAGGTACATTGAGTCTATTTGAATAAATCTACATCCTTTGTGCCCAGTTTGGTCTTAAGTATCTTTTACCTCAACTCCCAGGGTTATGGAGGTTGGTGTTCATGTCTCCATCATTGAGAAGCTGAAGCACCTTCAGAGACTCTACTGTATCTCCTGGTAAAGCCAGGCACAGATACCTATAGTTTCTGGTACCTGCTACCTCCATCAATCTCTAGGAAACTAATTACATTTTTTCAATCCTAAGGATCCACCTCTTGAGCAGAATGGTGAGGACATTTGAAATGTGTAGGTACATTTTTTGGTTATCTTAATGACTAGGGTATACTATTGTTATTTAGTGCCTAGAAACCAGGGATATCCAATGAAGCTTTCCAGAAAGTCCACTGGAGACTTTTCTTTGAGAAACATTGTCTTTTCCATCCATACGTGAGGTGGTCCAACCTAATCCTCTTAGAAACACTATACTTAAAAAAGTTTTTACTTTTCCCCTAGGGAAGGTGTAATGAGCTCAGATCTTTTTAAAAATACAATGTTAGGCTTCTCTTCCTGTGGTAGGGAGGGAAAAGAGATTACTTTATTCTACTTGGTAAATACTTACCTCAAAAATTCATCTTAAATTACAAATAATGATGCAAAAACAAATTACAAACTGAGAAAAAAATACTCTCAACATATGACAGATAAGGGGCTAAATTTCTTTAATATACAAAGATCTCTTACAAGTCAATAAGCAACAATTGGCCGGGCGCGGTGGCTCACGCCTGTAATCCCAGCACTTTGGGAGGCCGAGGCGGGCGGATCACAAGGTCAGGAGATCGAGACCATGGTGAAACCCCGTCTCTACTAAAAATACAAAAAAAATTAGCCGGGCGCGGTTGTGGGCGCCTGTAGTCCCAGCTACTCGGGAGGCTGAGGCAGGAGAATGGCGTGAACCGGGAGGCGGAGCTTGCAGTGAGCCGAGATCGCGCCACTGCACTCCACCCTGGGCGACAGAGCGAGACTCCGTCTCAAAAAAAATAAAAAATAAAAAAAAATAAAAATAAAAATAATAAGCAACAATTAGGCAAAAACCACTCACATCCAGATACTGAAATGAAAGATAATAACCTATTGACACATGAGGATATTTAATATCTTCACAATTCAGAAAATGTAAATTAAACAATAAGGATATAATTTTCCTTGTGTCTGATTGACAAATTGAACAGGTTAATATTTAATATGGGGAAGGATGTGGGAAAACAGAAATATTTTGTTGGAATGTAAATGGAATTAACCCTTTTAGAGAGCAATTTGGCAAAATATATCAACATTATAAATGTGTATTTCCATGTGTAACAATTTTATTTACACCATTTTCTATGAGTGCTTGAAAATATTAGTATATTCCAGGTAGAATCCCTAAGGAAAAGAAAAAAAAAAACTAGTACAATGAACTTAATTATCCCAAATGCCAGGGAAAATGGATATGGAATTTATGACCTGAGCAAAGCATTAAATGCTTTTCTTCTTTTCATCCTGAGTTATAGTTGGTTCCTTCCAAATGTAAAGGCTAAACCTTGGCATTGCCATGTTTTCAGAGATTGAGAAATTATTCTATTAAAGAAGATAATCTGTCTTCAATTTCTTCCAAAGATTTCTTTTTTTCAAGAGACATTATTTAAGGAAGATAGAATGAATGCAGGACAAAACAAGTTCCGCAAAACAAAACAAATGTTCCATTGTTGCATTAATGATGGTTATAGACATCGAGTTTCAGAGCCACATTGATGAGTCCAGATTCTGGTCCTCAAATTTGTAAGTTTAAAAATTAAAAATTTAGGGACTGGGCATGGTGACTCACGCCTGTAATCCCAGCACTTTGGGAGGCCAAGGCAGGCAGATCACGAGGTCAGGAGTTTGAGACCAGCCTGACCAATATGGTGAAACCCTGTCTCTACTACAAATACAAAAAATTAGCCGGGTGTAGTGGTGCATCCCTGTAATCCCAGCTACTTGGGAGGCTGAGGCAGGAGAATCACTTGAACTCAAGAGGCGGAGGTTGCAGTGAGCCAAGATCGTGCCACTGTACTCCAGCCTGGGTGATAGAGCGAGACTCCGTCTCAAAAAAAAAAAAAAGAAAAAGAAAAGAAATTAAAATTTTACCAAGGGATGGTTAGGTACTAGGAAACCAACCATCTTTCAAGAGACTTATATACATAAATCAGAATGCTAGCTTATTAACCTGTAATAGGATATATAGCAAGCATGATAACCAGATTTAAACTTGTCACAAAACACCTTCTCTTTCTTACAAATAGCAGAAGCCTCCTTCTTGTCCTCTCCCTGTTCTTCCCTGAATGTTTTCTTTTTGGTGTGCACATACACTTAGGACACCAAATTGTAAGTGAGAAAGTTGTTGGGTGAACACACAGTTAAAACAAATGGAATTGGATGTTTTGGGGATGGATTTCCAGCAAACTGAGGAATGCTAAGGATTGTCCTTCCACATTTTAGAGGCATTTCTTCCTAAAAAGCTGGCCACAGATCAAGAATCAGAATACTCTTTCTGTGGCCAGTGCAGGAGAAATACTAGCAAAGATAGATTTTCTAATTCTTCTTTTTCTAGTTTCCATGCAAACCATCATATTCCTCTGTATGAAATCATATACCCACAGACATGTTGGAGTTTGGTCATAGCCTAGTTTGCATTTATGTTTTGAATCGATATCTCCAGCAAGAATTTCAGATATATTCTTGCCTTACTGAAATTTTGTCTCAGGGAAGTTTTCTGGGATGAGTTTCCATAAATGGGGTAATGTCAAGTATTTTCTGTTGCTTCTTTCCCATTCCTGAAAGTAAGAATTACATTTTCATTTATTCATCCAACATACATTGAGTGGCGTAATTTGTTAAGCATTATGAGTGATACAAAGATACATAAAACATTGTTCCTGAATGTATTTAATCTTTGGGTTTTATCTAGACTACATACTATTTTAAAAATTAAACTAGCTTTTATAATTCAAAAAGTTACAGCTTGCAACTGGTAAAACTTCAACCTCTACACAAAATGGCATAAAATGAACATTAAATGTCTACCTTCTGCATATGCACTTACCTGATGTCTGTTCCACCCCTAGGGGTAACATCTTGTTAACAATTTCTTTCCTCCTTCCCTCCTCCCTCCTCCTGCTCCTTGCATCCCTCCTTCCATTCCCGTCCTTCCCTCCCTTCTTTCCTCCCTCCGTCCCTTGACAGGGGCTCACCCCATTGCCCAAGCTGGAGTGCAGTTGTGCCATCATAGCTCACTGTAACCTCAAACACACGGGCTCAAGTTATTTGATCCTTCTGCTTCAGCCTTCCTAGTAGCTAGGACCACAGGTGTGCAGTACTACAGCACAACTAATTTTTAAAATTATTATTTTTTTTACAGACAGGATCTCACACTGTTGCCCAGGCTGGTCTCAAACTCCTGGGCTCAAGTGATCCTCCCGCCTTGGCCTCCCAAAGTATTGGAATTACACATGTAAGCCGCCATGCTTGGCCCTCTGTTAACAATTTCTTATGTATTCTTCCAGAATTTTAGTGTGTATGAATAAATATATATATGATTTTCTGCCAAATGCTACATACATCTGTATGTGGTAAGCAATTCTCAATTTGAAGGATAGACTAAATTTCTTTCAAACACAGCCTTGGATCTTTAGATGAAAAGTCATTAGGCAGGAATGAAGGTAGGGCTGGTCTAAGGTCTCTTACATGTCTGGATTCACTGAATTTCAATGATGATACAGGGGAAAAAAGTTGTAAAAGAGCAAAAACAATTAAAAATAGATGTGTAGTTATACTTTTCTTCTTATATAGACCTAACTTGTGAAACACAAAAGGGTTATCTACTCCAAGTTGTGTTATTTTCAAGTTTTCAATACTAGCTCATTTAGTATTGTCATTGCACTAGCATCACTGTTGGTGTTCTCCAGTGTGAGAGATATTAATTAAACTCCAGATTAGAAAAGTTGAAGATAACAGCTACTAACTGAGGATTATTAATTTTATGGCTTTAATTATAATTTTAGTAACTTGTGTCTGATGTGTTTTATTTTTATTTTATTTTATTTTATTTTTTGAGATGGAGTCTCGCTCTGTTGCCCAGGCTGGAATGCAATGGCGCAATCTTGGCTCACTGCAACCTCCGCCTCCCAGGTTCAAGCGATTCTCTTGCCTCAGCCTCCCAAGTAGCTGGGACTATAGGCGCGTACCACCACGCCCAGCTATTTTTTTGTATTTTTAGTAGAGATGGGGTTTCACTGTGTTAGCCAGGATGGTCTTGATCTCCTGACCTTGTGGTCCACCCGCTTTGGCCTCCCAAAGTGCTGGGATTACAGGTGTGAGCCACCACGCCCAGCCCTGATGTGTTTTATTAAGTTAATTTTTGGGAAATGACTGAAGTTTATCTGTAACAAATAGGTATTGATTCCAAGGCCAGTCACAGTGGTTTATGCCTATAATCTCAGCACTTTGAAAGGCTGAGGCCAGAGGATTGTCTGAACCAAGGAGTTTGAGACCAGCCTGGGCAACATAGCCATCCCATCTCTAAAACCAAAATAGCCAAGTGTGATGACACATGCTACTTGGGAGGCTGAGGTGGGAGGATCACTTAAGCCCTGGAGGTCGAGGCTGCAGTGAAGAATGATAGTGCCATTGCACTCCAGCCTGGGTGACAGAAAGAGACACTTCTAAAAACAAAACAAAAACAAAGTGAAAGACCTGGCACGGTGGCTCATACCTGTAATCCCAGCACTTTGGGAGGCCAAGGGAAGCAGATCACATGAGATCAGGAGCTCAAGACCAGCCTGGCCAACATGGTGAAACCCCGTCTCTACTAAAAACACAAAAAATTAACCAGGTGTGCTGGTGCATGCCTGTAATCCCAGCTACTCAGGAGACTGAAGCAGGAGAATCGCTTGAACCCAGGATGGGGAGGTTGCAGTGAGCTGAGATTGTTTCACTGCACTCCAACCTCGGCAACAAGAGCAAAACTCCATTTCAAAAAAAAAAGTGAAAAAAATGTTTACATGTAGGACTGGATTAATGAAATTCAAAGCTTCATGCAAACATAGTGTCACTTTAGTGTCTATAATAGGCAAAATAATGCCCCAGTCTCTTTTACCACCCCAAAGTTGTCCACATCTTATCCTTCAAACCTGTGATTATGTATGTACCTTGCGTGGCAAAAAGGACTTTGCAGATGTGGTTAAGAATTGTGAGATGGGGAGATTGTGCTGGATTATCCAGATGTGCCCAGTGTAATCATAAGGAGTCTTTATAAGAGGGAAGCAAGAGAGTCAGAGCCAAAAATGTAGATGTGACACAGAAGCAGAAGTCAAAAAGAGGGGTGGAGACAAGAGAGAGATTTGAAGATGCTGTGCTGCTGGCTTTCAAGATGGAGAAGGGGGCTACAAGCCAAGGAATGCAAGTGGCCTTCAGAAGCTGGAAGAGCCAAGCACAAGGATTCTCCTCGAGAGCCTCCAAAAAGAACTAGCCCTACTTTCATTTTGATTTTAGCCCAGAGAGACTGATTTTGGACTTCTGACCTCCAGAATGATAAAGCAATTAATTTGTGTTGCGTTAGAACACTAAGTTTGTAGTAATAGTTACAGCAACAGTAGGAGACTATATCCTGAGCTGAATTTAATATGTCTCCTACTATAAAACCTACCTCTTTTCCTTGCTTCACTGACTTAGTGAATCCACCTAATTCTGATGCCTAAAGTCAGATACCTGGGAGTCATTCTTGACACTACTCTCACCATTCATATCCAAATCTGACCTGTCATTCTTCCTTCCCTGTAGCTCACTGGTCCATCTTCTCTTCATTCACCTAGACAAGTGTGTAATAGCTTCCCAATTCATTATTATTATTATTATTAGCCTCTAGCCTCCACCTTTTATTCATCCTACACACTGCTGCCAGAATGACCTTTCTAAATCTCCTGCTTAAGAGCCTTGAATATCTCTTCCTTGGCATATTATTGTCAAGCTCCTTAGTATGACCTTGCCTTTGTCGTGCTGTCTAGTTGCATGTCTCTCTGTATCCCACAGTGTGTTGCTTATTATTCATTTTTTTTTTTTTTTTTTTTTGAGATGAGGTCTCCCTCTGTCATCCAGGCTGGAGTACGGTGGCATGATCTCAGCCAACTGCAACCTCTGCCTCCTGAGTTCAAGCGATTCTCCTGCCTCAGCATTCTGAGTAGCTGGGACTACAGGCATGCACCACCATACTCGGCTAATTTTTGTATTTTTAGTAGAGATGGGGTTTCACCATGTTGGCCAGGCTGGTCTTGAAGTCCTGATCTCAGGTGATCAGCCTGACTTGGCCTCCCAAAGTGCTAGGATTACAGGTGTGAGCCACCATGCCTGGCATGTTCCTGTTATTCTGCTACATTGAATTTGTTGTAGTTCCCAATATGTATGAAGTTATTTAATGTCTCTGTGCCTTTGATCATGCTATTTTCTTTCCTGGCATTTTTTTCTCCTCTCCTTCCTAGTTTTACCACTTCTTTTCTATTTTTCAAGAATTTGTTTAGGCCAAGTGTAGTGACACATGCCTATAATTCCAGCACTTTGGGAGGCCAAGGTGGATGGATCACATGAGCTTAGGAATTGGAGATCAGCCTGGGCAACATGGCGAGACCCCAAATCCCATCTCTACAAAAAATACAAAAAATTAGCAGGGTGTGGTGGCACATGCCTGTAGTCTCAGCTACTCGGGAGGCTCAGGTTGGGGGAGGATCACCTGAGCCTGGGGAGGTCGAGGCTGCATTGAGCCAAGATTGCACCACTTCGCTCCAGCCTGAGCGACACAGCAAAACCTTGCCTCCAAAAAAAAAAAAAAAAAGAGAATTTGTTTAAATGCCACCATCCACAAGGAGTCCTCCCTTAAGTGCCTTCCCATCTTCCCCTCTATTCTTCTAGTGCCGTGATTATATTTTTATCATACTACTTCTTAATCTGCAATGTAAATTTGAGGCTGCATCAAATAACTAATATTTTTGAGCCCCTACAATGTTTTGCACCATGCTAACTCTAACTCATAAAATAGTAATCAAAAAAGACATGGTTCTTGCCCTCATGCAGCTCAGAGACTGTAGGGAGGATATTAAGAACATAATTATAAGTACTCCAAAGAAGAGACATAAATTATATGGTAGGTATTAGCAGGAGGATCTAGGGGATCAATAAGCTTTCTTTTTTTTTTTTCGAGATGGAGTTTCGCTTTTGTTGCCCAGGCTGGAGTGCAATGGCACGATCTTGGCTCACTGCAACCTCCACCTCCCGAGTTGAAGCAGTTCTCTGCCTCAGCCTCCCAAATAGCTGGAATTACAGACATGTGCCACCACGCCCAGCTAACTTTGTATTTTTAGTAGAGATGGAATTTATCCATGTTGGTTAGGCTGGTCTCAAACTCCCGACTTCAGATGATCCTCCTGCCTTGGCCTCCCAAAGTGCTGAGCCACTGTGCCTGGCCAGGATCAAGAATCCTTAAGCTCAGACATTTCTGTCTCCCCAGTAGACCATGAGCAGCTTGCATTCAGGGAGGAGACTATGTTGGACCTAATGGAAAGCTACTGGAGAAGATAAAATGAAAGAGTACACAAAGAAAGAGGAATACTCAGGACCCAGGAAACAGGAGACCAGCACAGGTGAGAGGTAGAGGGAAGTCCCAGGACAGCAGCTGTGTGTGACAGAGAAAGCCACAAGTCCTGATTGGTAGAAGAGGTAGAAGACTCCTGAATGGCTGTCTCCAAGGAGAAATAATTGATAGAATACAAAACATGTTTGAAAAACATGTTGAGAAAAGATTTACGTTTCTAGAGTACAGTATATGGTAAATTAATATAAGATAGAAAACTAAGCAAATAACAAAAATACTGAACTGGGCATAGTGGCTCACACCTGTAATCTCAACACTTTGGGAAGCTGAGGCAGGAGGATCGCTTCAACCCATGAGTTCAAGACCAGCCTTGGCAACACAGCAAGACCTCATCTCTACTAAAAATAGAAAAATTAGGCCGGGCACGGTGGTTCACGCCTGTAATCCCAGCACTTTGGGAGGCTGAGGTGGGCGGATCACGAGGTCAGGAGATTGAGACCATCCTGGCTAATGTGGTGAAACCCCGTCTCTACTAAAAATACAAAAAATTAGCCAGGCATGGTGGTGGGAGCCTATAGTCCCAGTTGTTCGGGAGGCTGAGGCAGGAGAATGGCGTGAACCCGGGAGGCGGAGCTTGCAGTGAGCCGAGATCGGGCCACTGCACTCCAGCCTGGGCGACAGAGCGAGACTCCGTCTAAAAAAAAAAAAAAAAAAAAAAATTGCTGAATGTGGTGGCACGGACTTGTGGTCTCAGCTAGTCAGGAGGCTGAGGCTGGAGGATCACTTGAGCCCAGGAGTTTGAGATTACAGTGAGCTATGATCTCATCACAGCACTCCAGCCTGGATGACAGAGTGAGACTCTGTTTTAAAAAAAAATAAAAATAAAAAAAGCAGATTCTCCTCTTCATGATAGGATAGATGTGTAAAACTGAAAACTTTTTCGGGAAACTGCTGAAGGAATGGGAAGCAGAAAAAAAAAAAAAACTTTAAAAAACAGCAGTATTAACAAGGATAGAAATGGCTGTAAATACCAAAAGAAACAGAAAAAAAGGGTTGAAAGTCTTTGGAAACAAGAATTGGCGGGAGGGGGAGGGGTATGGAATTACTAGATTACTGTTTTAATACTAAACTATGCAGAACTATGTAATTTTTGTTTTGTTTTGTTTTGTGTTTTGTTTTTTGAGACGGAGTCTCGCTCTGTCCCCCAGGCTGGCGTGCAGTGGCGCGATCTTGGCTCACTGCAACCTCCGTCTCCCGGGTTCACGCCATTCTCCTGCCTCAGCCTCCCGAGTAGCTGGGACTACAGGCGCCAGCCCCCGCGCCCGGCTAATTTTTTTGTATTTTTTTTAGTAGAGACGGGGTTTCACCGTGCTAGCCAGGATGGTCTCGATCTCCTGACCTCGTGATCCGCCCGCCTCAGCCTGCCAAAGTGCTGGGATTACAGGCGTGAGCCACCGCGCCCGGCCAGAACTATTGTTTTTTAAACTATGAATAAGAATATGTAAATAGATAAAGATATTACATTAAACTTTTCTGTGTCAACTGTAAAGTGACTGATAAAGGCTCACTATTATTAATAATATTAACAATAATAAATTGTTTCTTCAGTTAGTTTGGTACAATGTTCTGGAACAAGGTAATGAGATCATACATCAATATCTGGAACACAGCTTGGCATACAGTAAATACTCAGTAAATAATTCTTTCTTTCTTCCAGTATCTTTAAATAAAAATACCTAAAAACTTCCCTCATGTTAAAACACACTAAACGCAATAAAGCATTAAAAATTTCCTGCCAATAAAATGTAAATTTATATTGTGTTTAAATATTGCTTTTAAATAAATAAAACAGAAAATGGTGAGCCGTTTTGATTTTTTTTATCTACTAAAAATGTTTTGTGAGGGAATTATTGTGATTTCAATTAGGTTATTTTTAAGAACAATAATTTAATACTAAAAAATTATGTTTTGTGGCTACAAAATGGAAATAAAATAACTTACAATTGACTTAAATTGCATCATGTTTTTCCAAACCAATATGATGGTTACCAAATCAGAAGGAAAAACATGCTAGTTAATCATAGTGTAGGCTTTTTTCCTAATATGGTATAAACAATTTTAAAGTTCTTACTGTATGACATCTCAGGGTGTGTATTTACTTAACTCTCAGAGGAAGATTAGTAACGTATCATGTGCCTCTTTTTTTCTTTTTTTAAACCAGTGTTGCTGTCTGAACTTTATTTGGAGCCTTGAAAAGTCCAAGCTCCTTACATTATAATTAAGCAATAATGTAATCTGATCTGGATTTGTATCTGAGGTAATCACAGGCAGTTTCACAGTGATGTTTTCCTTGAGTTTTGTGCTTTAGGAGTAAATTTTCATGGAAAAGAATTTTCTAGAAATTCTGTTTTAAATATCTTTTGTGAATTTCACAGATGTTCTCAAAGAATGTAGTATTACTTGTTCCATAAACCCATGTTCTCCAATTTGATATCAACTATCAGTATCATCTACCAAGGTCAGTCATCTATGAAGGATAAGTGGCTCTTAGAAGGTTCCTAATGTTCAATCTGCTCTCATTTGCAATCTATAATTCTTCATTCACATCTTCACACATTCTGAATGTCAATATTACATAGCGTCTTAGAATGCAAATGGCAAAAACATACAAATGATGCTGGTGATTCAATACCTAACCGTTTCCCCTCAATAACTGCCTGGGATCAGGAAAAGGGAGCTTTAGTGGGGAAAGGAGAAGGATAAGGAGTGTTTGTGTGTTACTGATGGTTGGTGGCTATTGAGAGCCTGAGTACAGA
The DNA here is from genome assembly GCF_049350105.2 of Macaca mulatta. NCBI lineage: Eukaryota > Metazoa > Chordata > Mammalia > Primates > Cercopithecidae > Macaca > Macaca mulatta. The sequence goes on along the minus strand of NC_133409.1, from coordinate 125,051,410 downwards.
ATGGGAGGCTGTGTACGTATGGGAAAGGGGGAAGAAAGATGAGGAAAGGAATGGTGTTGGTCCCTAAGATAAAGATTAAGAGGGTACGTTAATTGGAATATTGGGACAGATGAGAAGGTTAAATCTTGTTTTATTTATTTACTTGTTTGTTCATTTATTTATTTGAGACAGAGCCTCAGTATGTTGCCCAGGCTGGAGTGCAGTGGTGCTATCTCGGCTCACTGCAACCTCCACCTTCTGGGTTCAAATGATTCTCCTGCCTCAGCCTCCCAAGTAGCTAGGACTACAGGTTCACACCACCACGCCCGACTATTTTTTTTCTTTTTCTTTCTAGTAGAGATGGGGTTTCACCACGTTGGCCAGGCTGGTCTCAAATTCCTGACCTCAGGTGATCCTCCTGCCTCGGTCTCCCAAAGTGCTGGGATTACAGGTGTGAGACACAGCGCCCGGCTAAGATTTAGCTTTTCATACAAATCTGTTTGAAAGATTCTTCCAACATTTCCTGTAACTTACTGAGGTTGTGGGAGAACCTGAAAGTAGCTTCGTGACTTCTATATAATTCAAAGGACCTAATTATGCATTCTATGCTGTATCTTTAATTATACATGTTAAAGTATACCCTGGCTGACAGATAGAATGGACTCCTCATGGCCGAGGTGCTCAAAAACAGAACTATGCAGCCATAGCTGGACGAGGAAGCAGTCACATATTTTGTTCTCAGAAAGATGTAAAAGTATCACAGGACCTCCCTTTCTGCAATCAAGCCAGTGACGTCTGAGTTTGGGCTTGGAAAACAACTAATCAGAGCTCACCTACCCCAGCCAATCAGAAACCAGCCATATTGACCAATCAGAACTTAGCTGCATCAATCAATCAGAACTATGCAAGTTTGAATCCTTTATTTGCTGGAAGCTGGGCTGGAACTTGAACCCCCTCCTTGTTTAACAAAATGCACCTTCATTTTGCACCAAAGGCTGTATCTCCCAGTTTGTAAACTGTTCACTGGAATAAAGTCTCTTTCTTCCAAATTCCTTTTCAGAGAACTTTTGTTCACGTAAGGAAAAATAAATTTTAAAATTGTCTTCCTCATTAATAATTGGTTCAGCTGAAACCTTATATGAAAATAGTGTTCTTTTCCATTGAATACAATTTTGTTGGCTGGGTGTGGTGGCTCACACCTGTAATCCTAGCACTTTGGGAGGCCGAGGCAGGTGGATCACTGGAAGTCGGGAGTTGGAGACCAGCCTGACCAACATGGATAAACCCCATGTCTACTAAAAATACAAAGTTAGCTAGGCATGGTGGTGCATGCCTGTAATCCCAGCTACTCCAGAGGCTGAGGCAGGAGACTCGCTTGAACCCAAGAGGCAGAGGTTGAGGTGAACCGAGATCACGCCATTGCACTCCAGCCTGGGCAACAAGAGCAAAACTCCATCTCAAAAAAAAAAAAAAAATTGCTTAATTTCTGTTTTCATGCCTGTGGGTTTGCTCTGCAACATTGCAGCAGTTTTCAAAACCAAAGGTTCTGAACTCCTTTGGTTTTGAGGAATTCTAAAAACTCCCTGAAATGCTTTATCGCCGTGTCTGTATGCTTTTATTTCGTATTAATTACAGAACATGTTTGCTAAGTTACTTCCTGAGCACAGGCAGCTCCTCTCACTCTGCTCAAGTCAGTGAGTTAGGTGATATGTGCGCAGATGCCTCAGGTACAGGCTGCAGGGATGGCTCCCGGCGGGGAAGAACTGCCCTCCCTCCATGAGTCCCAGCACTGCCCTATGTTGAGGCCCTCCTCTCTCCACTGTTTCTGCTGCTGCATTTGCCCCCACCAGTCTAGGCTTAGGTGCAGGCCTACCCACCTTGGGGGCCTATGGTGCCCAGGATGGCCCCAAGGCATGTTACCAGGCCAGGTCACCAGGATGCCAGGTTGCTCGATGACGTCTATGCTGCTGTTGAGCATGCTCCATCGTCCTATCATATGAAGCTAAAAACACAAGATCAAAGATAAAATTGTTAATTATTCCAAGGTAGTGTAGGTCTTTCTGAGTGCAAGGCTGTGCATGAATGAACAGATCATACACCCATGATGCACCCCTGCCTACCTCTTACAGACTTTATGGGTTAGTTATATTTGCCATCTCTGGAGGGGCCAGTAAACTCACAAGGTAGCCTTTGTCTGAGGTTTGGTAACTAAATTACCAAGTTAGCTCGGGGAACTGCAACTCATGTCCACCTTTCATCCACTTAGGCCTTGCTATCTTCCCCCTTTCAGGTTTCAATTTTGTGTGTTTTGAGCCTAGATTCTCTTTTTCCATCTCTTAGAGACAGCACAACCTAAGATAGCATTTTGATAGTCTAAGCTCCTGGTCTGGCATAACTGCTATCCACTCAGAAATACTTCCTCTTCTCTGGAAAGGAAGGGATCAAACCACAGCTCAGTAAGAACATAATGATCAGATCAGGAGTCCCTGCAGATGTAAAGGTTCTGGTGCCAGAGTGTGGAGGTGGAGGGAGTGTGGAGGTGGAGGGAGTGGTGGTGGGGTAGTGCAGGGGATGGGGTTTGGGATATGAGAGTGCACTTGGATTACCTGATTAAAAATGGCAGCACATTGAATTTTTAATATAAAGTTAGAGTTTTCAAATTATTGAGAAAGATTAGATGATTAGTGTCACCCTAGTCATGGAAAACATACAAATCTAATTCTGATTTTGTGCCAACAGACCTATTATTTTTGTGCTTGCTCACTTATTGTATCACATTCATCTCTAACCATCTATTTGTCTATATATCTACAAATCATATATCTCAACACTGTAAAGAAACTCCAGTTCCTTATAAATTACTATTTTATTTTCTCTTTTTCTAAGCTTCCTTCCCATAACTTATTTAAATGTTAACAAAATGTGTTATAGAAACCTGTGTTACTTGTTCTGCAGGCCATTTATGGGGGAGAAGATATTATGTTTCCTTGGTCTATGTTTCAAAGGGATCAACTCTCTTTGTTCCTGTATAACTACTTACATGTACCTTATACTACTTTGTTCCTGTATAACCTCTGGGAAGTTAAAAACTCCCAGAGGCCAACAGAAAATGGCTATGAAACTAGAAATAATACTATTCTACCTACGCTAGTGTCTAAGTTTCCTAAGATGTTAGTGAAATACAGCTGGAGAAGTGCTTTAGCTGAAAAGAGAAAGTGGCTCAGTTTTCTTTTGGCCCAACTCTTACCAATAGCTCCTCTCCAGTCTCCAGGAGATACGCCATCCTATCTGTGATGGGGGAGGAGCAGGAGTGAAAGACAGGATGGTGTTGCAACAATTCAAAACCCCAGAGCACACAGTTACCCCCGATGCACTAATCAGGGTGTAGGTACTATGACTAACTAAGCCTGTTTAATAAATCCATGCCTGTACCCAAGTGAATGGGGAATGGTGAGAGAAGAGAGAACACTGTGATAACCAACCAGCTCGAACAGGGAGGCGCAGCCCACCATTGCAAGGAGAGCTGAGTAAATGTCTATCAAGATAACCATTTCTACTGCCTGCTGATTCTCTCACCTGCCAGTTTCTGCATCTGCCCATAGAGTACTCTTGTGCTCCTTCCTGTCCCAGATGATCTCCCTGGACTTAAAATTTCTTGATTGCCTGTACCTACGGTATCCATTGTCTCTCCCACACGGCTGGGCAACTAGGTTTATCCCTTTCAGGCTAGCCTTCCTTCATTGCCATTACATCTAGCGGTGACATTGACTGAGTTGTGTATGATTATTCATCATTTCTCAGGCCTAGATAGATTGTAATGAGTTTTAGGGCTTGTCAAATTTCAAGGCTCTGTTTTATACCACACATAATTTTAAGAATTTGAAAAGTGCTTAATAATTATCCATCAATGAGTAAGCTTTGAAGGAAGATTAAAAAGTATTATGAAATAAATTACAGAGTTATAGTTGAGGCTTATTCAGAGCAAAATTATTTTTGGTGTATTTTGAGCACTAGATAAATGTCAAAGGCACCCATGAGAAATAGCAAAAACTGCTGAAATAATATAAATTCACATTTATAGGTGCTGCAGAAGAGATGAAAATGTTCTCTATGTGGTTGGTCTGTGTGAGAAGGTGTTTCATGGCACTATCAAAATCCTATCTTATGTTGTCATTTTGGACACTACAAATTTTCAAGTAGTAATTTAAAGAATCTTGAGGTTTCCTTTTGACATGGTCTGGAAACCTTTGGTAACTAATTTCTGTATGACTCAAAGGATTTCCCCTAGAAGGGAATCCTACTATTTGGGCTTTTAAAAATAAACTCTGTCATTCTGGATACGTCTGTAGCCCTAGCTAGTGGGTAAGCATGAGTTTCATTCTGAAATCCAGAAATAATGAGACTAAAGAAAAATCAAGACACTGAGTACAGTACGTTAGTTAATATAGCATATAATTCAATGTTTGCTTTAGAATTTTGAATTTAGCCAAAAAATAATTGGATCAGGTATCAATGATCAAAATGAGACCAGGCGAGGAATTAAGGAATGTGCATAAGATCTTGGATTACATGTTACATAGTCATGTGGCATGACCAGATGTATCCAAGTGTATTTCCATGTGACTTTGAATTATAATGGCAGAGAGTTGGTCAAGGAAGAAGAGTACCCAGGCACCCAGCAAGTTAACACTGGAAACAGATGGTAGGAGCAGTTTGAAATTGAGCCAACTTCTTTAAATTACAAAGAGATCTTCAAGTTCATTTTGCTAGCCATAGAGAGCAATAAATCACAGCTATTAACTTACCTAATTGTCTTTTCCTAGCAATATTAGATTCAGTCTTATACTCCTTTAATTTTCATTTAATAGTGTTATCGGTTGAGGATGGTTGTCCAGGTTCTTGGTGTTTTGAACAAATAATTGAACAAAACCCATAAACAAAGCAAGGCAGCAAAAATAGAGATTTATTTTAAACAAAAGTACACCTAAAGGGTGGGAGCCGGATTGAGCAAGTGGCTTAAGAGCATAGGTAATAGAATTTTCTGAGGTTTAAATACTGTTTAGAGGTTTCCCATTGGTTCATTCATTCTATGCAAATAAAGTAGTGGCCCACTACCAGTCTAATTGGTTGTTGGAACGGACCAATCAGAATGAAGAGTAGGCCCACAACTAGTCTGATTGGTTGCAGGAGGGGACCAGTCAGAGGTACTTTCGTTTTTCAACTTCCCCTCGGCAAAAGGAGGGGTTGAAAAGGGAGTAGCCTCTGATATCCAGTCAGCGTGAATCAGCCTTAGGCTCCCTGGCTCCAGACCCTATTCTCCTGCCTCAATAGCAGTTTGAGATAAAATGCAATGTTTGAAACGTACCTTACAGTGGGTTAGTGATTTCCGTTTAATATCCTTAATGTATTACTTCAAAATAACAGAATTTATTGAACAACACACATGTCAATATGCTTAGCACATTGTTCTCTGCAGAACTGCTGGCCACCTCACTGCCCCACTTTTGAAGCCACCTTAATATACTGGGGAAAAAAAGATTTAGTTAGCTTTGAACCATGATCAAAGGACAATTACGAAAACATGAAAATTTGAAAGGTTAGACTATGACACCAAAAAATTTTAAAAATAATTCCTCTCCCAAAACATTTGCTTCTAGGATGTGACATGCTTGCATGTAATAATGTGAACATTTTGTAAGGAGTGAAAATCTGAACTAGCTCTTCCTTTCCTTCCCTGCTTCTGTAAAAAAGCATATTTCCCCCTACATATTTGCAGAGCAATTTTTCTTTATTATGAATATTAGGTCAGATGTGGAAGAAAGAAGTCTTTAGTCGGATTACTTGTTTCAAGACTTAGACTAGCTTAGATTGAGGGTAAGCACAGCATAAAACTGCCCAGTCCAAGTAGGGTCAGGTTTGCCAAGATGGGTTATAGGTTATCTAATGTGACATAAAGAATACCCAGGTTAGGTTGGGCATGGTGGCTCATGCCTGTAATCCCAGCACTTTGGGAGGCTGAGGCAGGTGGATCACTTGAGATCAGGAGTTCAAGGCCAGCCTGACCAACATGGTGAAACCCCTTCTCTACTAAAAACACAAAAATTGCCTGGCGTGGTGGTGCGTGCCTGTAATCCTGGCTACTCAGGAGGCTGAGGCAGGAGAATCACTTGAACCCGGGAGGCAGAGGTTGCAGTGAGCCGAGACCATGCCATTGCACTCTAGCCTGGGTAACAAGAGAGAAACTCCGTCTCAAAAACAAACAAACAAACAAACAAAAACAAAAAACAAGAAAAGAATACCTATGCTAACGTGCTGGTCAAAGGCTTGGAGCTACAAATTGGATGGAGACTGGAGACAGCACACTGAGTTTAAGGACCTAGACCTGAGGGAAGAATTTAAATGGAATATTGTGACTGCAAGGTGGAGTGTTGCTCTGCCATGAGCCTGACACCCCTGGCATTACTACACTCTGCCTGAACTAGTTCTTGGCCTTCCTGCTATTGGGAAGACCAGTATCTGAATGTGTGTCTTCCTGTGTTGGTGCAAGTTCCACAGTGGCTTAGATTGTTCATCTGGTGGTTTGGAGCACACATCCTGAGAGATGGAGGAATGGAACAATTGTTTGTTTATTGACCTAGTCCTGTGTGCCTGGACACTGCACCAGACAATTGATGTTCCTTGCCTGGTTTTTCATTCCCTAAGTCTTTAATTATTTGGTTTTACAAATACTGGTATTTCTCCAATATGCGAACACTGATTCAGACAATATGTGTCATTTTTCTAGTGCTTCACATTTGAAATCTAGGAGTTTATTCATTCACTTACTGAGAAAATATGTATTAGGTATTTACTAGTGTCAGGTACTGTGCTGGGCATTGGGTATAAAATGTAAAATAAAAGAGACATGACCACTATCCTTATGATACTTATAATTCAAGTGAACAAATCGACTTCAAATAAACAAATGCCTACATAGATATAGATATATAAAATTACAAATTAAGCAGTAACTTATAATAAATACTGTGAAAGAAAAATCGGGGGGGGTATGAAAAGCATGATGACATAATTTAGATTGAGGAGTCAAGGAGGACAACTTTCTGAAAGTGACATTTGTGTGGAGACCTCAGAATAGGCAACAGTTAGTTAGCCACATGAAAACAAGGAGTAAAATAATTGCAGACAGAAGGAAGGGAATGAGTAAATATCCTGAGGTGGGAGATGGCTCAGTGGGTTCAAGATACTGAAAGCAACAGGAACTTGGTGGGCAAGCAAGGAGTGGTACAAGATGAAGTAGTATCTGACTCCTTCCCCTTTTCACTCATCACATCGAATTACAGGTTGAACATCCCAAATCTTAAAACCCCAAATCCTTAATGCTCCAAAATTAAAAACTTTTTGAGCATCGATATGATGTCCAAAGGAAATGCTCATTGCAGCATGTCAAATTTGGGGTTTTTAGATTTGTGATTCTCAACTGATATAACGCAAACATTCCAAAATCTGAAAAAAATCATAAATCTGAAACACTTCTTGTCCCAAGCATTTCAAATGAAGGATACTCAACCTGTGGTTGTTTTTATTTCTCTCTTATAATATTCCTCCCAGCCATGTCTTCTTTTCTGTTTCTTTCCTGCTCCCAAACTCAAGCTCCTATTACATTGAAGCTAAATTTCTGTGTCAGATTTGTAACTTGAGTTCTATGCCTCCATTTCCTTTCTCTCCTTGATCCATTTACAGATCATTTATAGACAAGATTTTTTTAAAAATCTTACTTTTATCAATAAATCTAAAGTTTGAAGAGATATTTAGAGGTGACATATATTCTAACTTACTGTATTAGTTGAGGTAGGTGAACCGCAGTTACAAACAACTCCCAAATCTCAGCAGCCTACCACAATAAAGGTTCATTTCTTGCTGTGTCTGTCTAATGCAGGTTGGCAGGGATGTTCTCTGCCTGTGCAGTCATTTGGTGGCTCAGGTCTCTTTCATTTAGTGGATCAGTCATCCCCTAGGTTTTTGACTCCTCTGTTGAATCAGTCTCAAATTTCTAGAAGACAAAATCTGACTGCCTAGCTTGGATCAGATGATTTCCCTTGGTTCTATTAACTGACACTGGGGAGGCATAAGTTACGTACATCAAACGCAGGTGCAGTAGTCATTCTTATGGGTTGGGGCCATTTATACAGAAGGGGAAATGAGCTGGGCAGATCCCATTAAAAGATACATTATTCGAGCAGACATTTTTAGTTCATATATTAGATCTTCACATATTTGAGGAAAATCATCCAGTCTTCTTCTTTCCCACCAGCTTTATTATTTTCTCATCAGAATGCATATTTCCTGCTTTCTTAGGGGCAGCATCCAGGTTATTACAGTAGCTTATCAACTTTCCTTCTAAAATTCAACTGTAAACTTCCTTCCAATTTCACCTGTTTGGTGAAGATGCCCTTAATTAACTACACTCTTAATTAATTATTCTTGAGTTCTGAATTCCTTCATGACTTGATTCAATCAATCAAGCAATCTTTAGGCTTGCTTGTACAGTTGCCTTGCATTAATTTTCAGCTTTTCGAACTCCATATCTTGCCCCATTGAAGATGAAGACTATGTCTTATTTGCCCTTTGAATTAATCACAATATAATGCTGACTGTATTCCTTTCTTAATCCTATCCAAAAACTTAATAATCTCTCCTTCCTCAGGAATACATGTATGTTTATAGAAGGAAATCTTCATTTATCTCTTGATTCCGTGATGAGCATTGTCTTTAATTGGTCTACAGAATGTGTCATTTACTCACAAGAAATGCAAACTCCGAGTTACCATTTATTGAGGCTCGCTATGTACTGGGAACTCTGCTATTCACTTTTATATGCATTATTTAATCTCACAACAAGCCTATGAGATAGTTACTATTATTATTTCCAAGATCACACAGCTAATCTAATTTTGGAACTGTAGTCTCTTGAGTTTCCAAGCTCTCGCCTTCTTTTTTTTGTTTGTTTGTTTGAGACGCAGTCTTGCTTGGTCGCCGAGGCTGGAGTGCAGTGGCGCAATCTTGGCTCACTGCAACCTCTGCCTCCTGGGTTCAAGCGGTTCTACTGCCTCAGCCTCTCAAGTAGTTGGGATTACAGGCACATGCCACCACGCCTGGCTATTTTTTGTATTTTTAGTGGAGACAGGGTTTCGCCATATTGGCCAGGCTGATCTCGAATTCCTGACCTCAGGTGGTCTGCCTGCCTCAGCCTCCCAAAGTGCTGGGATCACAGGCATGAGCCACTGCACCCAGCCTCGCTCTTGCCTTCTTAATTGCAACTCTGAATTGACATGCATGTTAATAAATTGGCCAAACTGGCATTCTCACTGCAGCTCTGTTCTTTTTCAATCCTTGAACCTCTCATTATGGATGCCTCATCTCATCCTGTTGCCTTTTCCACTGTGGGTTGTATTGATCAGAAAGCAGATCTGTTTATGGAAGAAAAGAAAGGTATTGGGTTTAGTAGTTGTTAGAAATAGAAATATTAGAATAAGGGCGACATTGAAAGAAACAGACAAGATAAAGAGGAGGAGGTTCCCTGTGTTTACATTCCTGTGACTCAGGAGTGCAGAGAGCCAAGAACAAAGCTGAAGTTTAGCCAGGGAAAGGAGAGTGTTCAACTATAATTAACTCTGTAGGCACCATTCCCAGTTGTTTGAGTTTCAGGGTCCCCTCCTCAATTTCCTGAGAAAAACAACGTGCAAGTTAAAAAAAAAAAAACAAAACAGTAGTTAGGGGCAAAGCGTAATCAGGGCTAAAGTGATCTGTGGTATCTCTAAATGGTAGCTCCATTTAGAGAATGATCTCAGAGGCAGTTTTGGAAGGTTTTGGATCAGAGCAAGGAGGAGATCATGAGTGCAAGACTATAAACTACGGTCTATAAATCAGAAAGTTTATACCCAATTCAGAAACTTTAATGCTTCTTGGATCTGGTGGGCTTGTTAATATGCTACTGGCCTGATTTTGGTTAAGTCTAAGGATAACTGGAAAATCATTAGTCCATGTGACTCTATCTGTTCTACCTGGTACTATAACTGTGCAGAGGGCTGCTCCCACCCTCTGCACTGAGGTCATGGAGCTTGTCCTCTTGGTGGTTTTTATGATTGAACCTGGATTAACGGTTACTAATTATATATATATAAAACTATCAATAATGTAATCATGGTTATTATGAAATATTGATATTATAATTATTAATGCAACTACTCTCCCTATATTCTCCTGTCTCTAGTTTCTAACAAGGAAGTCTGAGCCCACACAAAGACTTAGGATAGGAGGAGAGTCAACATTCAGGGCTGCCTCTGAAAGCCTTGTGCTATTATTGTAAACAGATTTCTCTATGCCTCCAGAGAAAGTTGGAAAGTGGAAAAGTTGCCTTTTGCTTCTTAGCCTTAATGCTCCTTCTAGTTTTTTGCTTTAATTGAAATCCCAATCTCACAGGTTACCAAAGACATTGCTGTGATGACGTTGTTGTGGTGATGATGATGGCTAGGTGGTGAGCTGTTGTTCAGCTGTCTGCACTACAACTTCTAAACCAACAGTTGTCCAACTTTAGTGAACATCATCATTTGGAGGGCTTGTTAAAACACAGATTTCTGAGTTCCATCCTCATTTCTGATTCACTGGGTTTGGAGTAGAGCCTAGAATTTCATTTCTAACAAGTTCCTAGGTGACATTCATGCTGCTGATCTGGCAACCACACTTTGAGAATCATTGTTCTACATCATTACTGATGAAAATGCTCAACTTCCTTTGCATCCCCTGTCAATAACCTATACCATGCACTCTCCAACTAACAGCCCAGTCGCCACATATATACACTTTTGGAAGATATTATGGCAACAAGCCCACTGTTTCCTTTGCTACTCCAACTTCTCTGTAACCCTAAATTCCACTCCTTCCAATTCTCACACTTCCTCACCACAATTTCACCTGTTCTTTGAGCACAAGGACAGTTTTGTGGCAGGCCAGGTCTGGAACAGCTGTTTCAGCACTGATGGAGTGGCCAAGTTAAATATTAAAAGCTGATAGAGCCCGTGCCCTTATACAAAGGCTGGAATGTAACAAAAGCCCACCAAAAGTTTTGCCCAGGCCTTTCCTGGGCCTTGAAGTGTGACAAGATAACAAATGAATTCTTAACAGGACCCATTTAGGATTGAACAAGTTTTATTGGAGGTCTGAAGAAACTCCCCAGACCTCCACAAACAAGTTTATTGGGGGTCTGAAGAAACTCCCCAAACCTCCATGATTTAGCAAGAGAGAAGATAAGGGTAATCACCCAGCACCTGGACCCATTAGGATTAAGTAAATTTACTGAGGCTCCAGAGGAAGGTCTTCAGGATTCGGATCTTAGGTATGGATTAGAAGAAGTTAATCACTTACGTCTTTAGATGAATTCACACTAACACACAGACAGATAGCTTAGAAGGTATATAAGCTCTGGAAGACTTTGTAACTTGGAGTTGGCCTAGCGATACTTTCCAGGTCTTTTCCTTGTACCCAGTTACAAAAATAAACTCTCTTCATTATTGGGCTGCAAGAATAGGTAGCCTGACCCTCGGCTTGGTCCGAAACAGTTTGGTCGCCTCGATTTCTTTATTTAATTCACCTTTTGATCTCTTCTTGGCTTCTAGACCTTCTCTATACTGCCTGGAATCCAGAGTTGATTATTAGAATTACTGTCCATTGGGCCGGGTGTGGTGACTCAGGCCTGTAATCCCGGCACTTTGGGAGGCCGAGGCGGGCAGATCACAAGGTCAGAACATCGAGACCATCCTGGCTAACATGGTGAAACCCCGTCTCTACTAAAAAAATACAAAAAATTAGCTGGGCGTGGTGGCAGATGCCTGTAGTCCCAGCTAGTCGGGAGGCTGAGGCAGGAGAATGGCATGAACCCAGGAGGTGGAGCTTGCAGTGAGCCGAGATCACACCACTGCACTCCAGCCTGGGTGACAGAGTGGGACTCCGTCTCAAAAAAAAGAAAGAATTACTCTCAATTTACTTGCATCCCTATATTTCCATCCTATTTCCAATGATCAATGCTGGGTCATTGCCACAACCTGCCTTTTCCATTTTTACACTGGTTGGGGAGGGAGTGATAAAGTTGGTAAGATGTAAACATAAATAACCACAGTATGCAGCAATGTCCCATTTAAATCATAAGCATAATACAGAAATTCATGAACTTGTAAAGGTAGGAAAGAGAACATCTAGTTAGAATGATCATAAAAAACTTCAAGGCTGTTATGGCAGATGCAAATATGAATAAGACACTACTAGACTTTTTTAAGCCCTTAAGTATAGGAATGGCATAATTTATATTCATTTCATTGATAGCACCAAGCACTTTTTAAAAAGAGAATTAATGAATTATGTCTCCTCTAGTGTGAGTCTTTATCTGTTACACAGTGCAGTGTGAAATGCCCTAAGGGGGCTCAAATGCGAGCAAACAAATTTTTAAAAGCAATTTAGACACACACACACACACATTAGATGTACAAGCATAGAAAAATCTTGGAAGGATAAATACTGTCTTGCTTTATCCATCAGCATACTGATTACGGTTGTGATGAAGTAAGTACCTGCACCTTTTGCAATGTAAAATTGTGTAGCAAAACAGCAAAAATAAAATATTATTTGGGGGAAAAAGACAATTAACTTGTTTTTGGCCAAAGGTGATAGAAATAATAATACTTGTATTTCCTGAGGCCCTACCATATGTCAGGCATATGCTACCTCATTTACCCCTCACCATCACCCTGCAGGGCTATATTATGTATTATCGTCATTTTGCAATTGGCAATAGTTATTGTATTTCTTCCATTATAAGATCAAATTTAAAAATACTTTAAATCGTTGAAATTTGTATGAATGTTATCATTTACGGTGTCTTAGACTTGATAAAATAACTCAAGTCACATTATTATATAGAATTAGATATAATATTCTAACTTATGATTTAATTGGCCCTAAATTCTGTGCTTTTTCTCCATTGGATTGCATTATTTTTTCTAACAAAAGCAGACTTTTGTTTCTTCTCCAAGTTTTCTTTCTCTCTTTCTCTTACACACACACACACACACACACACACACACACACACGTTCTTACATCTTAGTCCAAACTAAAAATATCCTGCTCATCAGATGCTCTGCCTTATTTTCAAGGCTTATGCTTATTTTGAGTGTAGCCATGGTGAATTTCATCTGTCTAACTGGTGTGCTAGTCTAGTCTCCTACCTACTGCTAAATTACCCAATTAACCTATTTTGTTCAATTCCATTTTAGCCATAACCCTTTAGTTTCAGTTGCCTTGACATTGCGGGGCCGGGGGGGACTTAATCTTTCTTATCTATTTGGTTAATTGGCCGGATTAATTCTGACAGATATAACATAGGTATTTTTGTTTTTCTTGGGCCAACTAGTCACCCTGGGCCAGTGCTTCTCAATCTGGGCACACAAGAAACAACTGGTGTACCTTCTTGAAGCAAGAGTTCTCCTTGAAGATTTACTTGAAGAGAAAGTGAAAGCAGGACACTGAAAAATGTAGATGAAAATCTTTGAAAGAAGTATTTTTTATCTTAAAAGAAAAAAGAAAGTACTATGGAACAGAATAAAATATCTGTAGGCATTTTTTTTTTTTTTTTTGAGACGGAATCTTGCTCTTGTCGCCCAGGCTGGAGGGCAATGGCGCAATTTCGGCTCACCGCAACCTCCACCTCCTGGGTTCAAGCGATTCTCCTGCCTCAGGCCCCTGAATAGCTGGGATCACAGGCACCCACCACCACACCCGGCTAATTTTGTATTTTTAGTAGAGACAGGGTTTCTCCATGTTGGTCAGGCTGGTCTCGAACTCCCGACCTCAGGTGATCCACCCGCCTCGGCCTCCCAAAGTACTGGGATTACAGGCATGAGCCATTACACCTGGACTGTAGGCATTTTTAAGGCACAACTTTAATGGAATTTTGAACTGGTGGTAAACTACTCATGGCAACCTGTGGTTGAAACCATAGGCTTTGGGGCAAGACTGAAACCTAGCTCCTCCCTTTTCTAACTGTGTGCCCTGGGGCAAGTTGCTTAACCTTTTTGTGTCTCAGTTTCTCATCTGTAAAATGGGAATAATATCATCTGCCTCATAGAGTTATCATGAGAATTAAATGACAAGTATATGTTAAATGTTGGAACAGTGGGTGATTCATAGTGAATGCTCCCTAATGTTAGCTATTTTCATTTTCATTTATATTTCTAGATATCCCAAGGGTTATTATTTTGTCCTCCTCTTTTGTTAAGTTGTCTCAGAGCACAAGTTTGAGCAGCCCTGCCTTAGTCCTTCCCCAGGATTCTCTCCAGTATGCTGCATTTGATTCTCATCTGCTGGTCTTTTGTAATGTTTCAGGAATGTACTGTTTTCCTTTTTCTCCTCTCTCTCTCTCTTTTTTTTTTTTCCCCCAGCACCATTAAAAACAAAGAGTAGCTGTTTTAGGAATTTGGGAAGTGAAGAAACAAGACATTCGACTGTGAGTTCCACCCATGTTTAAAATGAAATAACATAACAATTGGGAGTAGAGTGCTACCATTAAGATTTTGGAGATAGAGACGTGAAGATTTTCAGTCTCAACTCCTTTAGAACCATGGCTTGAACCCGTAAAATATGAGGGCTGCCCATAAAACTTTCTCTTGTAAGATGTGGGATATGTGCAGTCTTGTCTAGTTATGCCTCATCTGGGAATGGATTTTCTGACGCAAATGAGGTTTTAAAAAAAAGGCATAGTGTCTCTTTATTTGGTTAACACCATTTCTGCACTTTGTTTTTCCTTGTCAGCTTTAAAAGGAAGAGAACAAAAGCCAAGCACCCTGCCAAAACTTGGCAGTAGAGTTTCAGTAAGTGAAAATTCTCCACCTACAGTAATGTTTGAAGTGGTTGCACAGTGAGGGCCCCCCAGCCCCCAACTCAACCCACTCACCCCTCCACTGCAGGCCATTCTTGACCTGTTAGGACACCATCTTATGCAAAGTTAAGAAAGCCCAAGAGCCTAGAACCCACAGAAAAAGGCCAGAGTAAGACTAAGGGTATCTATCCCCTGTTCTTTTTTCCCTCTTCCATCTGATATTATCTTTGGCTCAATAGTCCTAGAACTCAGAGGGCTGATACTCCAATTTACCATATAGTTGCTAGACTCAACTCTACCATCTCCTCCACTCCCAGACCTTAGACTCTTGGAGGGCAGAGAGCAGGATAGGAGCAGCCTCAAGGATGGGAAAGCAATGGAGACTGACCTATGTTTTGCTATTTCCCTTTGCCAGCAATATCTTCTAGTTACAGGATTTTTGCACCTAGAAATAAAATATAATATAAATATTGACCATAACTTATAGTAATTCAGTGCTTCTAAGTTGCCATGTACCATGGTAAACACATGGCTATATTATAGCAACATCATAAAGCAGACATGATTATTTCTATATCGAGGATAAATCTGAGGTTTAGAAGAAAGGTTGGGAAAATTGTTGAAGGTCACAAGTAGGTCACAAGCCAGAAGTACATGGCACTGGAACAGACCTTACTATTGAGTCTGAGCCTATTGTATTGCCTTGCTATCAATGCATAACAAACCACATCACACAAGACCAGTAGGATCTATGAGTCATCTTGGGGTTGGCTGATTTAAGCTGGGCTAGGCTAGGTGGCTGGGGTTGCTCTGCTCTATATGCCTCTCATCTTCCTCCTGGGACCAGTAGGTTACCCTGGACATGTGTAAGAAGAAAATTGGAAATATGCAAGGTCTCTCAAGGCCTAGGCTTGGAACTGGTGCACTAATTTCTGCCTCATCCTGTTGGTCAAGGCAAGTTACAAGGCTGAGCCTAATGTCAACGAGCAAAGAGACACACCTCATTTTTTTTTAAGAGATAAGGATCTGACTGTTGACTAGGTTGTACTCAAATGCCTGAGCTCAAGGGATCATCCTGCATTGCTGGGACTACAAGTGTGCACCACTGTGCCCAACTGAGATATACTTCACCTTTGTGGAATGTTGTAGATGCTGAGGTGCACTTCCTGGTCCCTTTCCAGAACCAAGGCACTTACTTTATCAGCTGCTAGGAATATTGCTTGCTGATGATGGCTCACCAAGTCCACTGACTCCCATCCTCTCACCTCCACCCTCACCCTGGAGTCCCCATCCCACTGCCCACCAGGAATTGTCCTCAGCTGAAGGGCACTGCTTTGCCCAAGGGTGCCCCCATGGTCAAGCCATATCCAAAGACTAGTCAGATATGAGTATGAGGTCTGACCCCTTACCTCAATTCAAGACATCTCTGAAGGGCTATCCTAGCATCAGAGCTTCCCATAGGATTGGGTGAGGCCTGGGTTGCAACTAAATTAGTCCCATTTTTCTCTGCCTCAATCTTGCTTCCCTCATTCCCTTAAAATGGCTGTTTCCAAGAGCATTCCTCAATAACTACTCCATGAAATCTAGCCTTCAACATGAGAGGGACTCCAAAGTCAATGGTGAAGGGCACAGATACAGTATAGGAAAGAATCAGAACCAATAATGCAATCTATCACATCTTTGTGTTTAACAAGTAGATTAAACTGCATCCCAGCTCCAAAAACAAAAGCATATAGTGGAGCAGACAGAATCTCTGTCTGACATGTCTTAATATATATCTAAACCATTGATATTGGACCTTGAAATATATTTGAGTTGGAAAAGGCATGTGGTCCTGAAGAGTTGTGGGCAAATGGAAACTTTGTAAATTGAATTAAATTCCAAATGCATAGTGGGGGTTTGGTATTCTAAAGTGAAAAATGTGGTGAATTATTTTATGAATAACCGTTTTAATAACATACTGATTTTTCTATGATGGGTTTTACATATCAGCAATTTATTTCATTTTTATGAACCCATTCCATTTTTAAAATAATTCTCTGTGTATGAAATTATAGCATGATGCCATACATTTGTTTTTTGGTCTCCAATCCTTAGTGGATTTCCTTTGCATAAATTTTAAGTTTACATGAACCTGAAAGGATTCCAGGGACTCTGAGTAAAGCCATGGGTGCATGGTTGTTAGAAATGGGCACAATGGATGTAAGTAACAGGGCAGATAAACATCCCAGGAGAAGAAATCTTGGCCAGGTAGTGTTCCTTTGTCCAGTAAAAAAAGCAGGAAGAGAGAAAATAGATAATTTATTGTACTTAAGGGTAGGGACTCACAGAATACCTATAGCAGAAGGACAAGTCAGCAGGAAAATCAAGAATTCTAATAGAATATTGCTGATATGATTGTTCATGATTTCCAGGGATATGAAGGGCAAGCCAGGCTAAAAAGTAGACCAGAACACTGGTGGTTGAGGGACTGGTGGCCCCAGTGAGAGGAGGGAATAGGCACACAGCATTCAATGGAAGTTTTTCCATATTTATGATATGCAAGTCATGTTTATATTCATTCCCCTCATGCTTTTCTGGGAAGGTTGAGGCTCTCCCATGTGAGAGTTTCCTCTATCAGTCAGGATTCTAAATATTCTTGATATTTTAAAGAAGATATTTAATACCAGGAGATGACAAAGGTAAGAAGCCTAAAGTGGGAGAGTAAGGTATCCTTGAGATTATCAAGAGCAGAAAGCTACTACCACTGCCTAAAGCTTAAGGGACAAAAGGAGCCAGGCCACCAGGGAGAAGCTGGAACCACAGAAACTCTTGGAGCAAGAGCTGGGTCCATAGAAGAGATGGCTGCTGCCAGAGACAATACTTGAAGCTGAGAGAAGTGGGGAGAAATACCCAGCTTCTTCCTTTCTGCTCTTTCTTCAGGGCCATCCAATGGCTGAACTGACCCGGAAACCAGAGGGCAAAGGAACAAGGAAAAAGTAATTCTCTGTGATACGAACAGGGTAGAATGGGGACAGAGAATAAATCTAAGAGCAAAAGAGGACAAGCCTAGCACATGGCCTCAACTTCTCTGCTCTCCATGGCAATGTCCTCCTCCTCTTCTATTTCCAGGAGTCTCTGATTCCTGCCACCTATTGCCCCAGGCTCCCTTGATAGCTGGTTTCCAGGTGGGGGCGCAGCCAATGGTGGTGGCAGCAGGAGACTGGGAGATGAAAGGAAAGGTTGTGTTATTTTTCCCCACTCCCTCTCTGCTTTGGAGTCAACTCTCTGGCAGGCTCCCTCCACCATTATAGATTCTGCTGGTGGCCTGTCTTCTGTGGCTGTAGGTCTCACCAGCTCTCACTAGGTCTCTCTAGGAGTGGTTTCCTTCTGTTGCTGGTCTCTGGGTGTCTCAACATCCCTTGCTAATTCCCTTAATCCTGCCCCCAGCTATGTCAGTAGTATCTTTGTTAAAGTCCCTTCATTTGAATAATTTGGCTAGAGTTCTGTTTTCTGCCAGGACCCTGGCTAGAACCCTGACCTACTATGTTCTTTTCCAAGCTCCTTGCAAGTGTCAAATTTTCCCTACTGTTGCCCAGATCAACAGTGTGGTATAGTAGAAAGAGTACTGGCTTTACTGGCAGACAGACATGGTTTTATTTCCGATTCAGTCACTTACAGAGTTACTGGCTGGGAAAGTTATTTAACCTCCCGAGCTTCAGTTTTCTTGCTGGTAAAGTGGAAAGGGGATAATGATGAATTTCAGTTGGATATATTAGAAATCTGTGCCTGACCCATGTGTTCCGGGCCTCATCTGCCAGTTGTCTTTTTTTCACATACCAATATTTATGGCATAAATCCCCTTCCTACTTGACTGAAAGAAATGAACCCCCTTCAAAGTATTTCCAGTTATTTCTAGAAGTTTCCAAAGAAGTTCCCCTGCTCACTAGTCTTTCTTTTGCAGTTGCCATGGTCTTCTGCCTTGTTATTTTGCTTCTGCCCCAGCTCCCACATGTCCAGCTTCTGCTTGCAGGGCCACTTGCTGAGGCTTTGCCAAGGCTGAAACTTTTCCAGGGTCACTGTCCATCATGAGAACATAGCCCATGCCAAGGGTGTTGCCTCTTAGTGTTCCCAAAGAGTCTTGTCCTTGGGAAGCCTCCATTTGGCCTCTGTGGTGCAGAGAGGAGAATGTCCCTCCCTGGCTCAGCCCCAAATATGCTAGGCTCGTGCCTAGAGCCTCTGAGAGTCTCTTTGACTATTTCCTCAGCTGATTTCACATGTAAACAAAACAACTCATAGAGGTTCTGGAAACTGCTTCCACCATCTTTCTAGAAGGAGGTCAGAAAGGGAATAGATGCTTTGCCCTCTGCTTCACCCTTTTCCCCTCTTCCCTTCACAGCTCTCCCAGCCCCTAAACCAATCTTCCTCTTCTATTTACTAAACTAAACATTTTATACATATCAACCACTGTGGGATAGAAGGGGGAGGGTCAAGGAGGGAGGTGAGGTCTAGATGACTTCTGTATATAAGCCAGAGTCCAATCCGTTTATATATGAATGACTCCTAGTGCAATACCTGGCACATGGTGGATTCTCAACAGATGATGAGAATCATCACGTAAATAGGAAACCACATTTCCTACCATTTAGATGGTATAAGTTCTTCAAAGTTCAATTTATATGTCATCTCTTACCAGAAACCTGGCCCTAATCCCAGTAGGATGAGATTACTCTTTGCCTCTGTATTCGCTTCTTAGGGCTATGGTTATAATATACCAAGAACAACGAAAATTTATTCTCTCACAGTTCTGGAGGCTGGAAGTTTGAAATCAAGACATTGGTAGAGCCATCCTCTCTCTGAAGGCTGTAGGGAGAGTCCTTCCTTGCCCCTTCCCAGCTTCTGGTGGCTCTCGGCAATCCTTGGTGTTCCCTGGCTTACAGCTGTTTCACTCCAATCTCTGCCTCTGTTGTTGCACAGTCATCTTCTCCCTGTGTGTCTTTGTTTCCACGTGGCATTCTCTTCTCTTATGAGGCCATCAGTCATAGTGGATTAAGGCCCACTCTAGTAACCTCATTTAACTTGATTATATCTGCAAAGGCCCTATTTCCAAATAAGGTCACATTCTGGGGTCCTGAGAGTTGGGATTTCAACATACCTTCTTGGGGGGTGCCATTCCACCCATAACACCCTGCAATAAGATTCTAAAATTGAATAGCAACAATCTTATTTCTCTTTTGACATCTATCACATCTATCTCCCCCTATAACACTGAACAGCCCAAGGACAGAATCTATTTCTGATTCACTTTTGTGTCCCTGACAATACCTACATGTCCCATAATAGGTTTGATAGGTACTAAGTGACCGGGCTGAGGCTTACACCCTCCCCTCCTGACTCACGACTAATCTTTTAGACTAGAGAATGCTGCCACCAGCCTGGTACATGCATTTGTGAGTTCCTTTATTTTTTGGAAACACTATATATCAGGAAGATGGGTTTGGCTAACTGAAATAGCTGATTATAGCTTGCCTTGGGTGGTTAAATATTTATGTCTTTTGAGAGTGAACAATGGGCTTCATTCTACCAGGGAAATAATCTTGCTTGTCCCCATTTATTGGCTCTTTTTTCCTCTTTTACATTTTCAGCATCCTAATGATGTCCTTAGTGATAGTTGCTATGGAAGTATTTTAGTGTTTTCTGCAGTGTTGGGTGGTGCAGTACCTGAAGCCTTCTTTAGTGTGTATTTATAATGACACCAAGCCATGAATTTCATTTTTGTGATAGCTTTCTTGCTTAATAACCGGTTGTCATCAGGGGAGTGATGTGCATTTATTTTGGCCTCCTGATTTATCACGCTGATTTTTCTTCTCCTTTTCATTGTTCCTGGAGTGCTCATCATCACTTTAAATACTCAACCCATTATTTCACAGAATATAACGACAGAGTCAGCCCCATCATTTTATCATGTATAAACTGGTAAACAGTTGCAGCCTCTGTGATGAGGGGTGATTTAGGCTTGTAAAAGTCAAACACTTTTTTTTTTTTTGTCTCACTCCGTCGCCAGGCTGGAGTGCAGTGGCGCGATCTTGGCTCACTGCAACCTCTGCCTCCCAGGTTCAAGCGATTCTCCTGCCTCAGCCTCCCAAGTAGCTGGGACTACAGGTGTGCCCCACCACATCCAGTTAATTTTTGTATTTTTTAGTAGAGATGGGGTTTCACCATGTTGGCCAGGATGGTTCCAATCTCTTGACCTTGTGATCCGCCCACCTCGGCCTCCCAAAGTGCTGGGATTAAAGGTGTCAAAAACTTTTGAGGATGTACAGTTTGGAGACTGAGACTCAGTAATGGGTGGAGGAGAGAAAACTGGGATATCTAGAGAATTGGATTGTGGTGTCTTCGGTAAAATAGTAATAGTAATACATGTTCTACCTACTTGATAGGATTGTTATGAGAGTCATGTGATTAAAGTATGTGAAAGCAATTTGTAAGCTGTACAGTGCTATAAAATGTTTATGAATGTTATCATTAGTAACAATTAGACTGTTAATAGTCCTGATTGCTTTTGACCTGGATGTCCATGGGGAAGCAGCTTAATCTCTCGTGAAGACATCACTTGACCTTTTTACTGAACCATGTGGGCAAATGCTCAGGCCATTATGCAGCATTTTCAAGGCCATCAGGTTGTCTGCGTCAGCCTCTTTCATTCGACTCTTACGTTTTATTTGGGGAGGAGAAGGGACAGTATGACTTTAATTATTAAGCTGAAGAAGTGGAGAAATATTGATTTCTTGAATATCTTTTTCAAGTCAGCTCTTTAATATAAAGTCTCTCTGGTGCATCTGTTGCTAGCTTGCCATGTTGATATGTGCCATTTTAATTTTGTTCCTCCAAAGGTTTGGGTTATTTTTCCATACACTTTCGTTTACGGTAGACGCTCAACCACTTACTGGAACACACTTAGGCATGTAGACTTTGACAATTCTAGGGAACAGTTCTGAATGCATTTAGTGATTTCATTTATGTGTTTTAGTTTAAGTACTCTATCAATTTATCCTAGAGATAGCCCAGAAATTGATGTCACTGCAATTAAACAGAATTTTTTTTTATAAAGAATTCCATGCCTGACAACTCTAGAAATATTTATTATGCAGCTTCTCTTAAAGGATTTTCAATTTGCTCATTTGGAGCAAATTTTGTGTGTTAAATGCAGTTGGTTCCTAGACACTGACTCATTTCCCAAATCTGAGTACACTTTTTTCCTCAATTGACTTTCCTCTGCCAGTATGTCATCCAACTATTCTTTAATGTACTGTCAAAATACGGTCACCTCATCATTAGCAGGAAATGGGCTTCTTGCCCACTCTTGTGAAAGTAGAATAAAGTCAGACAATTTGATTTTTAAACTATAAGAAAAGGAGAATGAAAAAACAGCAAAACCTAACTAATTTCCAAGCTCAGGGCTGTTTATAAAGAGCCTGAACAAATAAGACACCCAGAAACAAAAGGAAAACTGCAATTTGCTTCGCTTTGTGTAGAATACAGAAGAATTTCCATTTTACTCTAAATATAAAGTAGCTGCAACGTGAGTCAACATAAATAAAACGAAGAAACCAAGTCTTTATGGAAGACGACAGAAGTTTCATGTGGGCAGCTTCATGTGTTTAAGCATCTCAACGTGAAAACTTGGCCATTTGCTCAAGATTGTTTCTCTGTATTTAGATTTTGGGTGCAAATATCATCTCTGTCTCTAGGAAACAAACCCAGACGGCCTACAGAATCAAGAATGAAGAACTCATTTTACTGAAATGTTAATGTCAACTCTAAAAATACCAGAGTTTTCAATTTTACCTAATCAAATAATCAGCTCGACAATTTTTTTGCAACCACAGTTGCTTACATGGCTGACCAAAGTGACGATTTGTTTAAGACCAAGTTTGAGGTTAGTAAAACATATAATATATAGTGCAGATTTCATTTAACCATGTGGATAATTCAGCAAAGTATGTTCTTCATGAATTGCTATGAAAAAGAGTAATTTGCTGCATTTGAATTATCTGATTACCTGTCCTGATCTTCTACTTCACTTTGAGTGTATATGTAGACTTTATTAGAATAACATTTTGTAGCATAAAAATAGTCTATATTGCCACAGCTTCTCTCTACTTACTAGTTCAAAGCTTTCTCTTTAATTTTTGATCAGTGCCAATTTAGAACCAATCTCTTTTAGCTCAATTTCCTCATTTGTGGAGTGGGTATCTTAACATCCAAAATAATATAAAGTTACGATGATTAGTGGGATGGTGAAAAACACTTCACACAGAATCTGGCATATAGTGAATGCTCAATGAATTTTAACTATTTTGACTTCTACTGTTAAAGATGTGACCTGGGAAGTCATTAAAACTTTTGTAGCTTAGTTCTTTACATATGAAAGACAAATGTCTTGATATAAGTCTAAAAATGTTCTTAAAATTCATACAGTGCCTCCACATGCAAAGTGAAGCACAGAATTTAAGTAATTGCCTTCATTAATTAATCAATGCATTGCTTTACCTAAGAGGTTGATACATGTTTTAGAGCAAAGCTTGAGGCACAAAGTTTCACTTTGCTTGGATATTACTTTTATTGCCATTTTGCCATTTTTTTGGTATTCATTATTTACTGTGGTGGGGCAAGAATTTGGGTGCAAGTAGTTCACTTGAGAGGTGATCCCAGGAGGCATGATCAGGGAGTGGGCAAGTAAGACTGGCAAAAGAGGACACCATTAGAGGATACATTGAGAAGCAGGTTACTGTCCTGGGCAAGTGAGCTCAATCCCAGTGGCATCTCTTTGAGAGACTGCATAAAACCTTTGAGCAACCTCATCCATTTAGTCCAGCACTATGCTAATATTATCACTTTCTACGAGCAATACTGCATGAAAAAATTTGGGGAGCATTGCTATAAAGAATGGTCGAGAGTGCTGAAGAGAAGCCAGGAAAATAAAAAGCAGAATAAATAAGAATGGTTGACATGCATGGCATGGTGTCTCACACCCGTAATCCCAGCACTTTGGGAGTTGGAGGTGGGAGGATCACTTGAGGTCAGGAGTTAAAGACCAGCCTGGGCAACATTGCAAGACCCCGTCTCTACAAAAATTTTAAAATTAGCTAAGCATGGTGGCACATGCCAGTCTTGAACACCCGGCCTCAAATGACCCTCCCACCTTGGCCTCCCAAAGTGCTGGGATTGCAAGGGTGAGCCACTGTCCTGGCCTGGTTACATTTAACTATGTTGCACAGAAGATCATGGATTCATTCAAAATGAAATCATTGTTGCTGGGTTTTTGTAAAAGTAAGGTTATTGAGCCATGGGCGTTGAGCATATGGGAGCAGAAACAATCCTTTTAATCTACTCAGCATTTTGTGGGCTTTAAAGGAATAATGGCTGTTGTTTCTGGCTTTGCAGTTCAAGTGAGATGGATTTAGAAGAGCTCCAAGCACATTCCTAAAGTATTGGGTGGTTGGAAGGGTCTATGAGTTACGTAGTTGTTACTTCAGTCTCCAGCGGAAGGGAGGGGACATGTCTTCCTGGTCACATTCCTCCTTGGTCGCAAGAAACCACGTTTTGTTCCCAAGAAACCACGTTTTGTTCCCTTCAAGTCAGAAATGTAGCCAGAATGCCCACTAGGTGGTGCTCCAATTACTTTACTGCATAACATTTTGTAACCTGTAGTATATAAGAATATTACATGTTAGAGCCAAAAACACAGAAAATATTCTATAACTTGAGCTTCAAGATGTAAAGACTTCATATATTGAGAGGACTAATGTGGCTTTTAAAATATCACACGATGTCAAAATACGCATAAAAGGTGAAAAAAAATGCTACCTCAGAGCCAAGGTTAACATTCTTGGTAGAAAAATAGATTACATTCAATATTTTTTTAAATTGCGCTTTAAAAAGAACTCTGATGCACTAGGTTCTGAGGCAACACAAGGATTTATATAATATATATATATAATATATATAAATATGGCAATTCCCCCCCAACATTTATTTATTTATTTATTTATTTATTTTGAGACAGAGTCTTCCTCTGTTGCCCGGGCTGGAGTGCAGTGGCGTGATCTCAGCTCACTGCAATCTCCACCTCCTGGGTTCAAGTGATTCCCCTGCCTCAGCCTCCCGAATAGCTGGGACTACAGGCCCGTGCTGCAACACCCGGCTAATTTTTTTTTTTTTGTATTTTTAGTAGAGACGGAGTTTCACCATGTTAGCCAGGATGGTCTCCATCTCCTGATCTCGTGATCCACCTGCCTTGATCTCCCAAAGTACTGGGATTACAGGCGTGAGCCATCGTGCCCGGCCCCTCCCCACACATTTATACATGTGATGTCTTTCAGTATCATCTCAGAATGGATAAGATGTAGATCCAAAATTCTGTCAAAAACAGTGCAAAAAAATGCAAGCAGATGAAATACCAATTTTCAAGTTAAGCAAGCAAGAGTAGAGTTAAAAGTAGACTATGTGGCTGGGTACGGTGGTTCAGGCCTGAAGGCCAAGGTGGGTGAATCAAATGAGGCCAGGAGTGATATCCTGTCTCTACTAAAAATACAAAACAACTTAGCGAGGCGTGGTGGAGCTAATCTGTAATCCCAGCTACTCAGGAGGCTGAGGCACGAGCATCACTTGAACCCAGGAGGTGGAGGTTGCAGTGAGCCAAAATCGTGCCATTGCACTCCAGCCTGGGCAACAGAGTGAGACTCTGTTTCAAAAAAACAAACAAAAAAAGTATATTATGTTATTACTGGACAGTTACTACTGAATGAATCCAAATATTTGCTTTCTTCAGCCTTACACTTGGACTGCCAGGCTGCTGGAGAAACATAACAGGACAATTTCGTGTCATCTTTAAGTCAAGACTTTGGACAGAATTTCTGGAAAGAAGCAACTTAAATGCATTTCTCTCCACTTTCATTGCCAGCCCAACACAGCTGACATCTCCTGAGCCATTGAGTTCTTGGGCCTACAGTGGCTGGAGAGTGCTGGCTCTGTTGGAGTCCTCATGGAAAAAATAGAATTGGACTTTTTCCCAGTGAGCCAACTAGAACCCCTTCACTCCCACCAAAAGGGTAACAAAAACATCCATAGCAATGGTGTTCATAATAGCAAAAATGCAAAACTACCTATATATCAATTAGTAGCAAAATGAATTAATCAGCTGTCATATTTTATATAGTGAAATATTGTATAGCAGTAACAAGGAAGGAACTGGAGCTCCATGTTTCCACATGGATAATCTCTAAAGTATAGAACTGAACAAAGAAAGAAAATAAGCAAGTAGCAGTAGCATGCTAGAATATTATACAATTAATAAAAAGTTAAAAACTGGGCCAGGAGCAGTGGCTCACACCTGTAATCCCAGCACTTTGGGAGGCCAAGGTGGGTGGATCAGCTGAGGTCGGGAGTTCAAGACCAGCCTGGCCAACATGGTGAAACCCTGTCTCTACTGAAAACACAAAAATTAGCTGGGTGTGGTGGCTCACATCTGTAATCCCAGCTACTTGGGAGGCTGTGGCATGAGAATCGTGTGAAGCCGGGATGCAGAGGGTTGCAGTGAGCTGAGATCATGCCACTGTACTCCAGCCTGGGCAACAGAGTGAGACTCTGTCTCAAATAAAATAAAATAAACCAAAAACAAAGTTAAAAACTATAAAACAATACCATATACATATATATACACACACATATGCATACATATGTATGTAAATACACATATAATAGTCAAAAAGAAAAGGTGGTGGTTACTTTCAGGAAGGGAAAAACATTGGTGGAAAGACATATATAGGAGCTTCAATTTTAATGGTATTATCTTAATTTGTAAGCTGAATGGTAGATGAAGAAGTGATCATTAAGATGTAATGATATATTTGGGAGGCCAAAACGGGTAGATTGCTTGAGCTCAGAAGTTCGAGACCAGCCTGAGCAACATGGTGAAACCCATCTCTAAAAAAAAAAAAAAAAAAAAAAAACAACAAAAAAATTAGCTGGGCGTGGTGGTGCATACATGTAGTCCCAGCTATTCGGGGGACTCAGAAGGGAGAATGGCTTGAGCCCAGGAGGTTGAGGCTGCCGTGAGCCAGGGTTGCGCCACTTCACTCCAGCCTGGGTGACCAAGTGAGATCCTGTCTCAAAAAATAAAAATAAAGATATAATGACATATGAAATGTAAGATTTTTTTTTTCTTACATGTCTCAAATAAGTCAAAGAAACATGGGGGAGAAGAAGAAAAAGGAGAGGAGGAAGAAGAAGAGGAGAAGAGGAAGAAGGAGAAGATCAACTTGGAAGGACAAAGAATAGGAACTAGCAGGCCCGTGAGTTCCAGTGGGTGTGTGGTTTTGGGCAAGAAGTTACCATCAGAGAGACTCAGTACAAGAAGAGGGAATGCTGAGAGGCATTCCTGAGGTCAGAGAGTGTGTTTGCTGGGAAAATCAGATGATATGGGATGGGAAGGTATCCTTTCAAAAGGGGCAGGTCCATCCATTCATTCAACGTATACTTATTAACTCTATGTGCTCTGCACTGTTCTAGGACACAGCAGTGAACAAATCAGCCCAAAATCTGCCCTCATGAGTTTAGGTGTCTGGCAGGCAAATTCTGTATCCAGCCTGTTTGTCTGAACTTCCCAGCTAGGCATTCAGGGAAGGACAGAGATTTATTTACTCTACAAATATATATTGAACACTTCATATATGTCAAACAATGCTGGATGCTGGGGAGATGGAATGAGTCCCTGTCTTCAAGAAACTTACAATTCAGTGGGAAAAGTCTTATATGCAGTTACACATTTAAAGTTAAATGTGTTGGAGGCAAGCAGAGTATCTCGGGAACACAGCAGAAGCCGTGGGGTGGTAGGGAGTGTTGGAGCCTGCTTCTGCTTGGAAAATGAGTTGATTTCAGAGAATCAAGATGTGAATTCAGAATCAGTGTCAGTTCATTAGCATAGATTAAAGATTCTGGCCAGGCGCGGTGGCTCACACCTGTAATCCCAGCACTTTGGGAGGCCGAGGAGGGCGGATCACAACGTTAGGAGATCAAGACCATCCTGGCTAACACAGTGAAACCCCATCTCTACTAAAAAAAAATAACAAAAATTAGCCTGGTGTGGTGGGGGGCACCTGTATTTCCAGCTACTCGGGAGGCTGAGGTAGGAGAATGGCGTGAACCTGGGAGGAGGTGGAGCTTGCAGTGAGCCGAGATCACGCCACTGCACTCCAGCCTGGGTGACAGAGCGAGACTCCATCTCAGAAAAACAAACAAACAAACAACAACAACAACAAAAAAGATGCTGTGTTTGGGCTGGGCTCGGTGGCTCATGCCTGTAATCCCAGCACTTTGGGAGGCTGGAGATGGGCAGATCACTTCAAGTCAAGAGTCTGAGACCAGTCTGAGACCATTCTGGCCAACATAGTGAAACCCCGTCTGTACTAAAAACACAAAAGTTAGCCGGGTGTGGTAGCGGGTGCCTGTAATCCCAGCTACTCGGGAGGCTGAGGCAGGAGAATCGCTTGAACCCGGGAGGTGGAGACGGTAGTGAACTGAGATTGTACCGCTGCACTCCAGCCTGGGCGACAGAGCGAGACTGTTAAAAAAAAAAAAAAAAAAAAAAAAATTCTACCTTTGGAGCATATACCTAAAGGTAGCCTTATGCTCTGGGGCACTAGGAAGCCTGTTATCCAAAAGCATCTCTCTTCCCTCCCATGTGTCCTCCTACCACCAGTCCGTTGCTATTAGAAATTCATTCCATTGCCTCCATTTTATTATTTTAAATAATACACTATTCTATTGAAAATTATTTTATAAATACAATTCTTATAATCGAATTTGCAACTTTAATGTTTTAACAAGAGCTATGTCCCAAAATGTCTTATTGACAAAAACACCAAAATATCTGTGACATTCTGAGAGGCACAATACAATACACAATCCGGACACAATGTGTGTATTTTTTTTTCTTCTTCATGTTTTCCAAGGCATGAAGAGTACAGTAGAGAAGAAAGGAGTTATGGATGAGGGAGTGGCTTCAGCCAGGAAAGGATCCATGAAGGAGGAAAGCGTGTCCAGCAGTTGGGGAGGTAAAAGAGTCTAGTTTTTATGAACAAAGCTACAGACTAGGGAGAAAAAAAGATATAGACTAGGAGATCTTTCCCGTCAACATTACTCTGGAAATCTGTGGAGCAGCTTTTTCCTACGTGAGAATTATACCGAAACAATGAAGCAAATAAGAAAAAAAAGATTGCTTATTCATTCAAATATTATGTTATGCTTATTTGATGACCCTGTGATAGATACTAGGGGTACAGTCTCTGAAGCGCCCATTGAAGGCAGTAGATTGCGACTGCTTATAGTGTTCATTCTCCTCCCCAAAGGGGTGAAATTATGGTCTGTGAAACCCTCAACCCAATTCGTTGCGGGCATGGCACTAGAAGTTTGGCTTCCAAAATCATGTTTCCAAGTCTTGTCTTAGGGAAGGACTTGAGCTTATGAAAGTTTTATGTGAGGGAAACCACATATTAGAGCTGGAAAATCTTACAGCTTACTTTACTGCTTTTTTCTTTTTTTAACTTATGGAAAGTGCATTCTCTAAGTCTGGGAGGAAAAGGAAATTTCTGCTTCACACCCTTTTCAATTCTTGTGTGGAGTAGTTTGCTTTTACGTTGCAGGGCACCAGCTTCAGGAACTACTAGAGAAGCTTCTGTCAGCTTTTTTCAGAGAAACATTGTGTGGATCAGTAAATGCAGTGTCCTTGGGAGAATTTCCAGGAACTCATGACTGCTGGAACCATCTACCTCAGGCAGGCTCCAGTCACCCTCTTTTTCGGAGCACTATATGACTAGATTGTGGCAAGTTTCTCTTTGCATCTAGGGATGTTAGGGGAAGGTGGTGATAGCGCTGCAGGAGAAACAATGAATATAGTGAATGAAATTAGTCTCATTCAAAAAATGGTGGAGGTTCTACTGTGTGCTAGCACTGTGCCAGGCTCCAGAGCCTGGATAGTAATGCAGAGACCCTGTGCTCAAGGGGATCACAGACAAGTGGGTGAGACAGATCAATGTGTGATAAATGCAAAAGGCAGCCAAAATATGGTACTATGGTAGCATGGGGTAGAGAGGAGGCAGGGAAGTCCCACTGAATGAGGCTGTGGCTGAGTCTTGAGGGATAGTCCTTAACAAGGGGAAGATTTACCATGGGGTAAGTTTGGGGTCTGTAAGTAGCTCATAATAATGAGAAGGGAAGAGGACAAGAGATGAGGCTGAAGAGGGAAACAGACCCAGATATCATGAGGCACCTTGTC
Organism: Macaca mulatta; assembly: GCF_049350105.2. NCBI lineage: Eukaryota > Metazoa > Chordata > Mammalia > Primates > Cercopithecidae > Macaca > Macaca mulatta. The sequence continues at coordinate 125,021,191 of NC_133409.1, read as the reverse complement.
TGCCATGCTAAGAAATCTGGATACCCTCAACAGTACTTAGGGATACTGAGGGAGCTTGAGGAAGGCAGTGAGCACTTTCAAATGGTTTTTGTTTTCATTTTTTTCTCCTATAAAACTAAAAAATTCTCACTGAAGAAAATTTGGAGGTGACAGAAAGGCATAAAGAGAAAATATATCACCTTTAATTTCTCCACACAGAGGTAACCACTGCTAATTTTGGTATGTTTGGTATATATCTTTTTATATGTTTGTGGTCACTTTCTTTATATAACTTTACAATTGCTTTTTTCATTAGCATTCTTTCCTGGGCATTTCCATACTTTGTATTCTTTTTTTTTTTTTAATAAACTTCTAATTTTAGACTCACAGAAGAGGTACAAAGACAATGCAGAGTTCCTGCAGGTCCTTCCCCCAGCTTCCCAGGATGTTAAACATGTACTTTCTTTCTCGTTTTTTTTGAGGTGGAGTCTCACTCTGTCATCCAGGCTGGAGTGCAATGACATGGTCTCGGCTCAGCGAAACCTCTGCCTCCCAGGTTCAAGCGATTCTCCTGCCTCAGCCTCCTGAGTAGCTGGAATTACAGGCATGCACCACCACGCCTGGCTAATTTTTGTAGTTTTAGTAGAAATGGGGTTTCACCATATTGGTTGGCTGATCTCGAACTCCTGACCTCATGATCTGCCCACCTCAGCCTCCCAAAGTGCTGGGATTACAGGTGTGAGCCACCACGCCCAGCTGTACTTTCTTTTTTTTAAAAAAAAAATTTTTATTGAGGTAAAATATCCATATATAATTTACCACCTTTACCATTTTTGGGTGGACATTTCAGTGTTATTAAATACATTTATATTATTTTTTCCCTTTATCTCCTTCTTTCCCCATCCCTCCTGGCCTCTCCTAACCACCGGTCTACTCTATGTTCATGAGATCTACTTTTTTAGCTCTTGCATATGAATGAGAACATGCAATATTTGTCTTTCTGTGCTTGGCTTATTTCACTTAACATTACAGCCTCCAGTTCCAAATATAAATGTTGCAGTTGCTGCAAATGACAAGATTTCATTCTTTTCTATGACTGAATAACATTCAATATGTACCAGTTTTCTTTTATCTGTTCATCCATTGATGAGTACTTTGGTTGATTCCATACCCTGGCTATTGTGAATAGTGCTGCAATAAACACAGGAGTGCAGATACCTCTTCGATACATTTATTTCCTTTCTTTTGGATATATACCCAGTAGTGGAATTGCTGGATCATGTTCTGTTTTTAGTTTTTGGTTTTTTGAGGAAACTCCTTACTGTTCTCTGTAGTGGCTGTACTAGTTTACGTTCCCACCAACAGTGTATGCAGAGTTCCCGTTTCTCCACATCCTCAACAGCATCTAACAACATACTTTCTATCTTTCCTATCACGGTGTTGAAATATATTTACCTCTATCATATTTTCACTGATACTCTAAAATGACCACTAACTAAACTGGAAAACTGACCTCGTAGTACTATGAGTTCATAGACATTCCCAACCTGAAACCCAATTGTACTTGAATAAGAGCCTCCTGGAGTCACAGTGCATTACCCTGGAGGGTGGGAATTCTGGACAAAAGTAGCATGCTACACAGAGAGGTGCTCCTGGGCAGATGAGACTTGCAGGACCCCACAGCTTAGCCTGCATGTGGGAGCAGCTGGTGTGTACTACTTCCAGATGAATTCTCCCTCACTAAGATAGTGATAAGTGATCTGCAGGTGTTTCTCCTTATGTTTATTAAGAAAAGCCATACAACTGAGTTTCTTTGTGATCGTCACCAGTTTTAACCCTAAGTCTCATTGATCCAGCATTTACTGACATTGCTTAAAGCCAGTACTAAATGATTTGTGCTCAATTCTAAAGTCCTGGGTTGAATCACTTGGTCCTCCCAGATTGTCCAAGGAAAATATCATGTGCTGGAAAAGGTCATCATTAATGAGAGAAACAAATTATCCCTCAGGCTCAGTCCTAGCCCCTCTGCCTGTTCCTTTTCACCATCCAATGTGACCTCTTGGCACTCATCTGTCCTCTTTGGGGGCTGTTTTCATCCTCTGTCATTTGCACAGTTGTGTCTGTGTATATTTCTTATTATATTGTATATTTCTTGAGAGTGTCTTCTCCCTTCTTATGTATTTCACAGTACTGATCATAGCACCTTACTATTCGATGCTAAACAAATATTTGCTCCTTTGAATTTATTAATTCTCTACGCTTTTTCCTTTGGAGGTGTCATGGAGTCTCACAGCTTCAGCTAAGATCTTTTAGTATGTAAACTCTGTTGGGTATCTCCGACTGCTTCCTAAATGGTTCTACCCAGTAACCTACTTTCATTGCTAATTCCAAAAGGCTAATACTGAAACAGTCCCTCCCTTAGTCTCTCCCTGTTATGAGTTGAATTGTGTCTCCCTGCTCCCTCTACCAAATTCATATATTGAATTCCTAACCCCCAGTACCTCAGAATGTGACTGTGTTTGAAGATAGGGTCTTTAAAGAGGTAATTAAGGTAAAGGTAAAATGAGGTCCTATGGCTGATTGTCTTCATGTGGAGAGGATATTAGGGCACAGACACACACAGGTGGAAGACCGTGTGAAGACACAAGAGAGAAGACAGCCATCTGTAAGCTAACAAGAGAGGCTGTAAAAGAAACCAAACTTGCAAACACTTTGTTGAACTTCTGGCCTTCAGAACCATAAGAAAATACATTTCTGTTGTTTTAAACCACCCAGTCTGTGGTATTTTGTTATGGCAATCCTACGAAACGAATATACTTCTTTTACCTGAATTATAAGCTGATTTTCCCAATACACCTCCACATTCTGTCACGTACCAGCACTCTCTCAGGCATACATATCTGGAAGCCTTTTTTTCTAGTACTCTCATTCCTCTCATCCTCACTAGATAATTGTTTTGCTCTTTAAAAAAGAATTTCCCCTTATTGGCACAGCTATTACTCTAGTCCTCCTCAGTTTTTATTCTTATTTCATAGCCTCAACACATTTTCCTCAAATACAGTTTTATACAGACCTCAGTATCTGATTTCTCTGTTATAATATACTCCCACATGCTTTCTCAGTGCCACTCATATGAAATGATCAACAATTCAACCATATGTTTGCCCATATTATCGCCTTTTCTGGGAGTGGCCTTTCTTCTCTTCCCCAGGGCTTAGTGATTTGTGTATCTGGACATGTAACTATATGCCTTCTTGTTGACCTCTTATATGCCCTGTACTTCTGAACTTGTCGTATGTTCTTGACTTCCTTCGTCTCAACCTCCAAATTTACCTCTATGCTCTGTTCTTACTCCAGTTACAGTTTAAAATATTAGATTAACATTGGATACCCCCTGATTTCAAAGAGGCACTTCTCCAAATAGTTATACCGCCTATATAGGTGGCAGATACTGAAGATTAACATAGCGTTAAGTTAAAGTTTTTGGTTTTGTGTCAGATTTTTTATTAACTTGGTAGCTTTGGGAAAGTGCTAACACTTTTTTTCAGCCTCAACTCTAAAGTGAAGATAAAAATATGTGATTTCACTTGAGCATTATGAAGAAAAATAGATTAAGTATGTGAAAGATTTGTAAGGCATCTACAAAGCAATATTCGGTATTATTTGTTGAGTTTGGCCTTCTTGATGCTTCCCATATTGTCTCTTATTACCACTAATCCTGTCTTCCCAAGTGCCTGACAAACTTGTTCGGGGCCCAAATTATAGATAATATATTCCTTCTGACTCTTAAAGTAGCTAGTCGTCATTTAATACTCATTTTTTTTTTAAAGACTAACCCCTAAAATCACAGTAGTTGAAAAGCCTTTTAAGTAGGGTGATTATTTAATTAACTTTGCATGACATGGTTCTAGCTCACCCTTGTAATCTCAGCATCATTATTTTAGTATCTTTCTTACTCTCAAAAGTGTGTTTATTTGGACAACACATTATATGGTCACTCTCCCCATAAATATCCCGGCTTAAACAGAACCACAGAAGTTTGTTTCATGAAGATAAAAAGGACATAGAGCAAACTTTTTTCTGTGGGAAAGAAGAACATGAAAGAGAGAGAGTTGGGTCTCTACTTGGGAGAATATTTCAGCTAGCAGAGATTGTGAAGTCTGTGGGTAAAATTTATGGTACTTAAATGTTTGTATGTCAGATAAGACAAACCAGCTGCACTTCACTGCAATTGCCAAGTCTGGTCTTTGCGTTTAACTTTTGGCAGATGTGCTTGTATGCTATTCAGGTCAAAAAGCTATTAATCAAACTGTTAAAATACGTTGTTAAAAGTTGAAGACGTAGTCTATATTCTGATTTCAAATGGTTTTTATTTGTTTTTATTACTCAAATAATACATAGTTACTCCACACATACTCAACATACATAGTTTTATTGTCTAGTTAAAATTATATCAAAATATATAGATTGAAAAATGTCTCTCTCCATCATCACTCACCCCTCATTTACCTAATCTCACTTTTCCTTATGTAAACCAGTTTTTAACCAGAAACAATGCAAAATAAATATTTAGTATGAATAAATTATAAATATCAAGACATTCCATAAAAGTAACAAATTACTAATTTTTAATAAATAGTCCAACTTTTCTGGAAGAAGATTTGTCAAAATACATCAAAGTGTCAAACACACATTTTTAGACTCAGCAATTTCAATTCAAAGAAATAATTTTACAAGCATACAAGGATATACATATAAAGATATTCATTGCAACCCAGGAGCTGAATTTTGAAAAGATTAACAAAAAGATAAACTGCTAGCCAGACAAATAAAGAAGAAAAGAGAGAAGAATCAAATAGACACAATAACAAATGATAAAGGGGATATCACCACTGACCCCACAGAAATACAAACTACCATCAGAGAATACTATAAACACCTCTACACAAATAAACTAGAAAATCTAGAAGAAATGGATAAATTTCTGGATACATACACCCTCCCAAGACTAAATCAGGAAGAAGTTGAATCCCTGAATAGACCAATAACAAATTCTGAAATTGAGGCAGCGATTAATAGCCTACCAACCAAAAAAACAGTCCAGGGCTGGACAGATTCACAGCCAAACCAGAGATACAAAGAGAGCTGGTACCATTCCTTCTAAAACTATTCCAAACAATAAAAAAAAAGGGAATCCTCCCTAACTCATTTTATGAGGCCAATATTATCATGGTTCCAAAACCTGGCAGACACAACAAAAAAACAGAATTCCAGGCCAATATTCCTGATTAACACTGATGCAAAAGTCCTCAATAAAATACTGGCAAACCAAATCCAGCAGCACATCGAAAAACTTATCCACCAGAATCAAGTTGGCTTCATCCCTGGGATGCAAGGCTGGTTCAACATACACAAATCAATAAATGCAATCCATCACATAAACAGAACCAATGACAAAAACCACATGATTATCTCAATAGATGCAGAAAAGGCCTTTGATAAAATTCAACAGCCCTTCATGCTAAAAACTCTCAATAAACTAGGTATCAATGGAACATATCTCAAAATAATAAGACCTATTTATGACAAACCCACAGCCAATATCATACTGAATGGGCAAAAGCTGAAGCATTCCCTTTGAAAACCAGCAAAAGACAAGGATGCCCTCTCTTAGCACTCCTATTCAACATAGTATTGGAAGTTCTGGCCAGAGCAATCAGGCAAGAGAAAGAAATAAAGGGTATTCAAATAGGAAGAGGAAGTCAAATTGTCCCTGTTTGCAGATGACATGATTGTATATTTAGAAAACCCCGTCATCTCAGCCCAAAAACTCCTTAAGCTGATAAACAGCTTTGGCAAAGTCTTGGGATACAAAATCAATATGCAAAAATCACAAGCATTTCTATACACCAATAATAGACAAACAAAGAGCCAAATCATGAGTGAACTCTCATTCACAAGTACTACAAAGAAAATAAAATACCTAGGAATACAACTTACAAGGGATGTAAAGGACCTCTTCGAGGAAAACTAGAAACCACTGCTCAAGGAAATAACAGAGGACATAAACAAATGGAAAAACATTCCAGGCTCACGGATAGGAAGAATCAACATTGTGAAAATGGCCATACTTCCCAAAGTAATTTATAGATTCAGTGCCATCCCCATCAAGCTACCAATGACTCTCTTCACAGAACTAGAAAAAACTACTTTAAATTTCATATAAAACCAGGTATTGATGGAACATATCTCAAAATAATAAGAGCTATTTACGACAAAACCATAGCCAATATCATACTGAATGGGCAAAAACTGGAAGAATTCTCTTTGAAAACCAGCACAAGACAAGGATGCCCTCTCTCACCACTCCAATTCAACATAGTGTTGGAAGTTCTGGCTAGGGCAATCAGGCAAGAGAAAGAAATAAAGGAAAAGAGGAAGTCAAATTGTCCCTGTTTGCAGATGACATGATTGTATATTTAGAAAACCCCATCGTCTCAGCCCAAAATATCCTTAAGCTGATAAGCAACTTCAGCAAACTCTCAGGATACAAAATCATTGTGCAAAATTAGTTGGGCGTGGCAGCACGCCTGTAGTCCCAGCTACTGGGGAGGCTGAGGCAGGAGAACTGCTTGAAACCCGGGAGGTGGAGGTTGCAAAAATCACAAGCATTCCTATACACCAATAGCAGACAAACAGAGCCAAATCATGAGTGAACTCCCATTCACAACAACTACTACATAGAGAATAAAATACCTTGGAATACAACTCACAAGGGATATGAAGGACCTCTTCAAGGAGAACTACAAACCACTGCTCAATGAAATAAAAGAGGACACAAACAAATGGAAGAATATTCCATGCTCATGGATAGGAAGAATCAATATCATGAAAATGGCCATACTGCCCAAGGTAATTTATAGATTCAATGCCATCCCCATCAAGCTACCAATGACTTTTTTCACAGAAATGGAAAAAACTGGTTTAAATTTCATATGGAACCAAAAAAGAGCCCACATAGCAAAGACAATCCCAAACAAAAAGAACAAAGCTGGAGGCATCATGCTACCTGACTTCAAACTATACTAGAAGGCTACAGTAACCAAAACAGCATGGTACTGGTACCAAAACAAATATATAGAACACTGGAACAGAATAGAGGCCTCAGAAATAACACTACACATCTACAGCCATCTGATCCTTGACAAACCTGACAACAACAAGCAATGGGGAAAGGGTTCCCTATTTAATAAATGGTGCTGGGAAAACTGGCTAGCTATATGTAGAAAGCTGAAACTGGATCTCTTCCTTACACCTTATACAAAAATTAACTCAAGATGGATTAAAGACCTAAATGTAAGATGTAAAACCATAAAATCCCTAGAAGAAAACCTAGGCAATACCATTCAGGACATAGGCATGGATAAAGACTTCATGACTAAAACACCATAAGCAATGGCAACAAAAGCCAAAATGGACAAATGGGATCTAATTAAACCACAGAGCTTCCGCACAGCAAAAGAAACTATCATCAGAGTGAACAGGCAGCCTACAGAATGGGAGAAAATTTTTGCAATCTACACATCTGACAAAGGGCTAATATCCAGAATCTACAAAGAACTTAAACAAATTTACAAGAAAAAAACAAACAACCCCATCAAAAAATAGGCAAAGGATATGAACAGACACTTCTCAAAAGAAGACACTTATGCAGCCAAAGGACATATGAAGAAATGCTCATCATCACTGGTCATTAGAGAAAAGGAAATCAAAACCACAATGAGATACCATCTCACGCCAGTCAGAATGGTGATCATTAAAAAGTCAAGAAACAACAGATGCTGGAGAGGATGTGAAGAAATAGGAACGCTTTTACACTGTTGGTGGGAGTATAAATTAGTTCAACCATTGTGGAAGACAGTGTGGCAATTCCTCAAAGATCTAGAACTAGAAATACTATTTGACCCAGCGATCCCATTACTGGGTATATACCCAAAAGATTATAAATCATGCTGCTCTAAAGACACATTCACACATATGTTTATTATGGCACTATTCACAAATAGCAAAGACTTGGAACCAAGCCACATGTCCATCAATGATAGACTGGATTAAGAAAATGTGCACATATACACCATGGAATACTATGTAGCCATAAAAAAGGATGAGTTCATGTCCTTTTCAGGGACATGGATGAAGCTGGAAGCCATCATTCTCAGCAAACTATCACAAGGACAGAAAATCAAACACCGGATATTCTCAATCATAAGTGGGAATTGAACAATGAGAACACATGGACACAGGGCAGGGAATATCACACGCCGGGGCCTGCCAAGGGGTGGGGACCTGGGGGAGGGATAGCATTAGGAGAAATACCTAATGTAAATAATGAGTTGATGGGTGCAGCAAACCAACATGGCACATGTATACGTATGTAACAAACCTGTACATTGTGCACATGTACCCTAGAACTTAAAGTATAATTAAAAAAAAAGAAAAAAGATACTCCTTGCAACACAGTTTGTGATAATGAAAATCTACACATAGTTTAATGTCTCATAATTATAAATTGGTTAAATATATTATGGTATAGTTGTGCAATGAAATACTATGCAACTATAAAAAATAATGATGGAGTGCTGTATTTATTGATATGGCAGGAGGTCCACAATATGTCACGAAATGAACAAAAGTAGATTCCAAACAGTTTATATAGGCTGGACGTGGTGGCTGATGCCTGTATTCTCAGCATTTTGGGAGGCCTAGGTGGGTGGATCACATGAGGCCAGGAGTTTAAGACCAGCCGGGCCAACATGGTGAAACCCCATCTCTGCTAAAAAATACAAAAAAGTAGCCAGGTGCGGTGGTGCACACCTGGAATCCCAGCTACTCAGGAGATTGAGGTAGGAGAATCGCTTGAACCCAGGAGGTGGAGGTAGCAGTGAGCCAAGATCATGCTACTGCACTCCAGCCTGGGCAACAGAGCAAGACTCCATCTGAAAAAAAAACAAAAACCCGAAACCAAACCAAAACAGAACAAATACAGTGTATATAGGATGATTACATGTGCATGTATATATTTATGCATACATTTATATATAAGTATGTGTGTACCTATGTATTTAAATAAGTATATGTATAAATATATATGTACGTAACATGTGTATGTATATATTGAAGCACATATATAAATGTATGCATACACATATAAATATACTTTAAGCATTTATGTATGTTGATTGAAAAAAGTACATGGAGAAAAATACAGAAGTGTTCATAGTAGTTATTTTTAAGTGATATAATATTGACATTTTTTACTCATTTTATAACTTTTTTTTTGAGACATAGTCTCACTCAGTCGCCCAGTCTGGAGTGCAGTGGCACGATCTTGGCTCACTGCAACCTCCACCTCCCAGGTTTCAAGCAGTTCTCCTGCCTCAGCCTCCCCAGTAGCTGGGACTACAGGCGTGCTGCCACGCCCAACTAATTTTTGTATTTTTAGCAGAGATGGGGTTTCACCATGTTGGCCAGGCTTGTCTCCAACTCCTGACCTCAGCCTCCCAAAATGCTGGAATTACAGATGTGAGCCATCACGCCCAGCCGTACTTTGTAACATTTTTGATACCAGCTTTATTTTTCATAATAAGAATATATTACTTCTAGAATCAGAAGAATAAACCTCTTTTTTTTGTTTTAAAAAACTTCACCCAAAAAGTCATCCATTCAAGAGTTGTTTTTCTCTCCCCCAGCTGATGTGACAAAATGCTGCCAACAGTTTTGGTGCCAATAATGACTTCTACATATTAAATACTTCTACATACTGACATAAAATTATCTCTTAACAGCATGAATTGAATTTTATTAAAAAAAAAAAAACAGGTTCGATTGGGAATATCTGCTCCAGTACTTAGGGGTTTAACTAGTAGCAAACCACTGGTTTATTTTGGAGTGAATCAATCTACATTGATTCTATGGAAAGAGTCCTAAATCTCTCTCCTGCCAAAGGAAATATTTGGCATGAAAAAAGGCAGCTTGTATATTTGCTTGACAGCATGTTGTGGTTTAATGAATTAGAACCATAATTTTTAGCTTTGTTCTTAACAATAGACTGATTTTAGAGAAATAGAAATAAAACATATGGAGGTGATAGAAAATACAAATTTCCCAGGTACTAAAGGAGGGCCTCTTTTACTCCTTGTTTTAAATCCTTTCTGAGTGCCAAATCTTAATTACCAATTGCCTGATGCTTATCTCTACATGAACAGCTACACAGGCACCTTTACTCATTTACAAAATTGAATGTATCATCTTCTTCCCACAAATCTTCCATTTCTTCCTCAGTTCTCCAACACGTATCTAAGAGCAAAAACCATCCTTCCCAACACCCAGATTAAAATAACTTCTAAGTTTGGATGAAAAGAATGGAGGAATGGGAATAAGATAGAAGGGATGAGAGGGGAATGGCATTTTTGTGACTTTTATAACCATAGTCACAACCATTTTGTGACATTTATAACCATATCAATGTTTTGTACATTCAATAAATAAAACCAAGAGGATGGGTGGGGAGAGGGGACCTGAAATGAAATACTAGCTATAACAAATGAACGTAACCATATTACAAATGAGTAACAACTGCACTGAAGGATGTGGAGAAGAAAAAGAACAAACCTCAATAACTCTGGGAAATAATATTTTCACTACATGCTGTAAGGCTAAAAGACAAAAAACAAATAGAAATGCACATAACTAGAACTGTATACAAAGAATTATATACAGATATTGTACTTTAGTTAGTAAGTTTAATTTTCACAGGGGTATGAAATGGCAATTCTGAATCTACTTTATATATATGTTATAGGATTGAGCAAACTAATTTAGATTTTAAAAGACAAAGAAGGTCTGTAAATAATTCCTGAGAGCCAGGGATCTCACTGTTGGAGAAAGAAGTCAAAAATGAATAAATAAAAGGAAAGGGAGAAAGGTAGAATGAATCTTGTGATATATGAGCTATTAATTTGAACTACAAATTAAACTATACATTGTATATATAGAGAGGGTGGTAGGGTGGTGTGATGATGGTGGTGGTAGCAGGAGTTGGTGGTGGCGATAGTGGGTGGTGGTGGTGGTGGTGGTGGTGGTAGGGTGGTGGTAGGGGGCAGTGGTGGTGGTGTCGTGTGCATGTCTGTGCATACTTAGGATATGTTTCCTAAATCTGTATGCAGAGAGGGCCTAGAATCAACACCACAGTACCAATAAGCACACCTAGCAACCAGGTCTTATTTCTAAATATCATTCTCTCATTAAAAAGAACCAGGGTTCTTTGGAAGGTGCTTGATACCAGGGCAGGGGAAAGAAATGTAAAAGATGGGTCTGTAACATTGTGTGGTGTTGAGAAGTAAGAAGGTGCTCAAAAACAGATGGGGACATGTTGAGAGGATACAGGAGCCACGTGAGGGAACTCCCAGTGGTAAAATTGGGCATAATTAAAACAAAATAATATATAAGGAGAGTAATGGACCATAATCCATAGAATAAAATAAGTTTCCATGAGTTCACTGATACAATTTAATAAATAATAAATAAATAAATAAATAAATAAATGGCGGAAGAAGGGAATACACTCTCTTTTTTAAACAGGATTCTAATCTAATCCACAAATAAAGAAGAAATGATGGAAATAGAAAAATACCGAGTGCAGTGGCTCACGCCTGTAATCCCAGCACTTTGGGAGGTCGGGGAGGTCGAGGCGGGTAGATCACTTGAGGTCAGCAGTTTGAGACCAACCTCGCCAACATGGTGAAACCCTGTCTCTACTAAAAATACAAAAATCAGCCGGGAATTGTGGCGGGTGCCTGTAATCCCAGCTACTTAGGGAGGCTGAGGCAGGAGAATCGCTTGAACCTGGGAGGTGAAGGTTGCAGTGAGCCGAGATCAAGATTGTGTTACTGCATTCAAGCCTGGGTGTCAGAGCAAGGCTCTGTCTAAAAAAAAAAAAAAAGAAGAAGAAAGAAATAGAAAAATATCATTTGGCAAACAACACATTGATTATTGTTTCAAGCAAGAATCACTAATGGCTACTAACATCATGCTAACACATGATGAGAAACAGGATGTTTATATAGCCTTGAATATGTCCCCTCAAGATAATCACAGATTATAAACAGAAAAATAGAAACTTTTCAGTGGAGAAACCTAGCAGATAGCATCTTAACCAAATGACAAAAGTTATCATTCCCAGTAATGAGATGTTCCAGCACCATGTCTCCTAATACATGTACTGAGAAAGGCACAACATCTTCTCTTGGGAGGACATAATTCTGCCAAAAATGCACAGTCTGAATTTAATCATGAGGAAACATAGGCAGTCTACAAAATAACTGACTAGTAATCTTCAAAAATAGCAAGGACATGAAAGACAAAGCAAGGCTCAAGAACTGTTCCAGGTAAAGGAGACTGAGAAACCATGACAACTAAATGCAACGTGGGATCATGGATCAGAAAAAAAGACACCAGTGGGACAGTGTCTTTGGGGATAGCTGAAGGTCGATAGGTAATTTTTGATGTTACTTCTCACTTTTTTTTTTTCTTTTTGAGACGGAGTCTCTGTGCGCCCAGGCTGGACTGCAGCAGATCTCGGTTCACTGCAAGCTCCGCCTCCCGGGTTCTCGCCATTCTCCTGCCTCAGCCTCCCAAGTAGCTGGGACTACAGGTGCCCGCCACCAGGTCCGGCTAATTTTTTTGTATTTTTTAGTAGAGACGGGGTTTCACCGTGTTGGCCAGTGTGGTCTCGATCTCCTGACCTCGTGATGTACCTGCCTGGGCCTCCCAAAATGCTGGGATTACAGGCGTGAGCCACCGCGCCCGGCCTACTTCTCACTTTTTGTACACCTGAACTTATTCTGAAGTGAAAAGTAATAAAAACTTTAGACATTTGGTCTGGTGCGGTGGCTCACGCCTGTAGTCCTAGCACTTCGGTAAGCTGAGGAGAGCAGATCAAGAGGTCAGGAGTTTGAGACCAGCAGGGCCAATGTGGAGAAACCACGTCTCTACTAAAGACATAAAAAATTAGCTGGGCGTGGTGGTGTGTGCCTGTAGTCCCAGCTACTCGGGAGGCTGAGGCAGGAGAATTGCTTGAACCTGGGAGGTGGAGGTTGCAGTGAGCCAAGATTGCGCCATTGCACTCCAGCCTGGAGGACAGGGCGAGACTTTATCTCAAAACAAAACAAAACAAAACAAAACAACATCATCATCAACAGCAACAACAAACAAACTTTAGACATTCGTTTTTTAAAAAAAGACATCAATTCACAGACTGGTACACTGTGCTGAGGGAATGATGAGAACAAAGATGAGGAGTGGAAGCTTGGGAAGGCTGGGCGCAAATGGAGCCTTCAGGGGGATGGCCCTGGGAAGCAGGGCTCCCGGCAGAAATGAAGAGGGTTGCATGTCACAATGGAGAGCAAAATTTTAACAGCTACAAAACTGGACCCTCATATAAAGTAGTGGATTCCCCTGCATTCCCCTCTCCCTCCAAATTATGAGAAGCATTTGCTTCCTTTAAATAATAAATATTGCCATCTTACTAATTTATTTTCATTTGTGTAAGATGACTTTCAAGCCCAAAAGAATGTGCTGCTACATAATTTAAAATAACATGAAGAAAATACATTTTAGAATAAAGCAGTTATAGGAGAAAAATCAAACCTAAAACAAACAAAACCTGAATCATTTTGATTCTGCATTCTCCTCTCTGCCTGCCTTGCTTTTCCTGCCTCCCCCACCCTCTTCTCCCTTATTCCATCTGTCACCAAGTCCTGCCAATTATAACTTCACACTATTTCTTACACTAGGATTCACATCTAAAGGCCTGAGTTTTCATCTTTCCTTTGTACTTACTAGCCCTACTACTGTGAACAATTCTTTCTGTGCCTGAATTTCTCTCTCTTTCTCTCTGTCTCTCTCTCTCTCTCTTTTTCTGTGTGCGTGTATGTGTGTGTGTGTGTATGTGTGTGTGTTCAAGGGGAAGGTAGGAATTCAGTGAGATAATGCACATGCCCTTTATAAACTATAATCTATTATAAAATGCTAAGGTTTATTTGGGGCTTTAATGTGTATTATCAAATTTTATGGTTTTATGAAACTAAAAAGTTTGATTAACTGATAGAATTTTCAACTTGGTAAAATAAAAAAATAAAATCTCCTTACTATACCATCTCATATTAATAAAAGAAAGGACATTTTAACAATAAGAGGACATATTCTCAGAAAAAGAAACTTTCCCAACCTTGCATTAGTTACATTTCTATACCTGTGGTTCTTTTTTTACTCATTTTAAGCAGACCGACCCCATGCCATCAATGGTTCTAGGGTCAGCATTTAGGAATTGTCCTGGACTAAAATGTCCCAGGTGATAACTTCCTGAGCTCCTTGTATCCTATCTTGACTTCTTTTCCAGTCCACCCCATGCTCGGCATCCAACATTTTTTTGTTAAATGAATCAATGGATAGATACACATTTTGAAACCAATGAAGAATTGAGCCTGATTATTTTGGAGTTACTTAAAGGGAGGGATATAGGAGAAAGATGAGCCGGAATACTCATGTTTGGATATAGAGAGGAGAGCTGAGAATCTATATTCCACTTCTTTTCTCTTACATTTTTTGATTTACTCTTCAGTGATTTTACCTAAGTTGAGGGTGTGTCTTTAAAGTAGCAGAACCTTGCTGGAATAATAAATAAATAAATGGAGGTGCTCCTCAGGGGCAGAGGGGTTTAATTTATTCTGCAGGCAGTGGAAGTGGTGGTTTAGCATATGAGTCTCTTTCTTTTGCCAAGCACCACTTGGCAAATCTACAGAAGGACTGATGTTCTTTATCTGCTAAACCCTGGGGAGAGGGAAATGGAGCAGACACCCTCCCATCCGACCCCCCAACTTTTTCTTCACTGTGTTCACTGTATATTTCAATATGAAGCTATTTACTGAAGGGTAAGGGTAATTTCAAAAAGAACTTACAATATGAGAGGGACAAGTGTTGAAGTTTAAGCCCTCTCGGACTTTCCCTGCATCAGGAGCCAAGGCCTGCAGATGCATTGTCCATTTTGGACTTGGCTTTTCAGCCCTTATAGTTGCATCTGCACCCTATACTCCCTCTGTCCTCACAAGCACCTAGTGCTTGAAGTATCTTAGTCCAGGAACTTTAGCCTCTCTTGAGAACCTTCAGCTCCTCTGCATGAGAGGAGATCTAGAATAGAATAACGTCCTGGGCTTCAGCTCTGAGTGGGCAAGGATACTTGCTGTTCATTGCTGTCCTGTCTCATGTGCCTGTGTGAGCTCGTGTGTGTGTATGTCGTGAGTGTGTGCATGTTGAGGGATCTGAAAACCGGATAATGGATGGGCTTCGGACCCTTGAGTATAGTTTACTGTGTGCCTTCTAGTTTGAACTCAATCTTCCCATAGGTAAGAGTGATGAGGCTGTTGGTTTCTTTATTAGTTGACTTAAATAAGCGCATTTTTCGAAGTTAGACATTAATTTTTCTTTAATAAATCATAGTTTAAAATCGGGTTGCTATTTTCTGTACTAGCATAGTTCTGGTTCGGCCTTTAGAAACAACAGTCCCTGGCCGGGTGCAGGGGCTCACACCACTAATCTCGGCACTTTGGGAGGCCGAGGCAGGCGGATCAAGAAGTACCTTTATTTCTTTATTAAAGTATCTCGATTCAAAAGGTTTCCCTCTTATCAAAAAGGGATAGGGAAAGTTGCCAGTTAAATTTTCCATCCTAATAGTAATGTTGCTGTGAGAGAAGGAGATTTTGGAGAAATAGGTAACTGATTTCAAACACATGATGCTTTAGGGCTATTTATTTTTGCTTAAAGGTCTTTGTTGTAAAAACAGAAGTAAGATCTGACTGTCCTAAGCGCAGGATACCACTGCTTCAGTACCTAGTGTGGATAGGACCTTTTTTCTTCTTTTATTATCCTTCCTACCTCTCTTTTGAAAGACCGTTGTCAGAGCTGAAACCCAGGTTGGCCCTGAGCTCAAATCATAGTCAAGTATGGTAGTCTTAAAAGTGGGAAAGTTGGCTGGGCATGGTGGCTTATGCCTGTAATCCCAGCACTTTGGGAGGTCAAGGTGGGTGGATCACCTGAGGTCAGGAGTTCGAGACCAGCCTGGCCAACATGGAGAAACCCCGTCTCTTTTAAAAATACAAAATTAGCTGGGCATGGTGGCCCATGCTGTAATCCCAGCTACCCGGTAAGCTGAGGCAGGAGAATTGCTTGAATCCATGAGGCGGAGGTTGTGGTGACCTAAGATCGCGCCATTGCACTCCAGCCTGGGCAACAAGAGCAAAACTCCATCTCAAAAAAAAAAAAAAAGAAAAGAAAAAAAGAAAAAAAGAATAGGAGAGTCTGGGTGCAGTGGCTTGCGCCTGTAATCCCAGCACTTTGGGAGGTCGAGGCAGGCAGATCACTTGAGGTCAGGAGTTTGAGATCAGCCTGGCGAACATGGTGAAGACTCTGTCCCAATAACAACAACAACAGAAAAAGAATGGGAGAAATATACCTGACACTAAACCCGTAGATGATTGATTCTGTGAGTGTTGAAGTCAAGAATGAGTTCAGACTGAATGTGATGTAACTCTGGTTCTGCTTTTCCTTGCTTTCTCCATGGCACCTATTCAGGACAGGCACTTCAGAAGACATTCCTATTTACTGGCTGGGAGGCCAAAAGCTAAGACAGAACTTTCAGTCTCACCCTGAGGGGTCACAAGATTCTTGCTTTCAAATTTAAACTTTCGCTTCCAAATTCAAGCCCCCAAATATGAAATACTGCCTCACCTGGGCCTTTTATGCTCAAAATAGAAAATATTTTAGGAAAAGAAACACATTTTAAATATTAATATCTGCTAAGTAATTTTGTTATCAATTTAGTTTTTGAGCAGAGTTTCATTTGAAAAAAATATATAAAAGTTAGAATATGGAGAGAGAGAGAGAGAGAGACAGAGAGAGAGAGAGCGAGATAGATTCATTCCAGGTTAACTCTTGAGTCTTTAAGAGCAGCATTTAAGTACATACTTGAATCATTAGAAGGCATTTTTTACTTTTCAGTGTTTTCCCCAGCACTTTTCCATGGGTTTAATTGATTTTAAGGTAGTTGTTGAATTTTAAATTGTACATTAAAAATTAGGTATCTAACAGATATAGGAAAATTATGTGGTTATCCACATAGGGTTAAGAAATAAATATATAAAATGTCATCGCTAAGACATTTTATTTATTTAGCCTCTAGCCTCTCAAAGGCATAACTACTAAAGCATATTTTTCTGCCTTAATATTTTGTAACTCCATTAGGGTTAATGGATGTTCTAAACAACCTTAAGCTATTTGGAAGAGTGCCTTATATAACAATGTTGTTTATCTTCCACAAAATAAATACTCGAAAGGCCTAGTGCTTCTTTCCCTAAGCCAGTGCATTCTGGAAAGAACTCAGTCATAAGAGTCCATTATTCAAATAAAATGTCTGTTGAAGTGGAAAGTAATAATTGATTTTTTTTAAAGAAGATAGTTTTAAGATTTCTAAATTTGTCAAAAACCATTTTAAGTTACTGAAGGTGCACTTATTCTATGAGTAGCGTTATAAATCAAAAGATTTCCTGTTAACCTATTTTAGGATTAAACTTATAATTCTCAAACTTGAGTAATGTAAAGTAATGTAAAAAAGTCCTTAAGAGGAAGAAAATATTTAGATTATTAGAATAACCAGAGTTGATGTCTATGATTTTTATGTCATGGTTATTGCTATGTCTTTCTATGTTTATAGCTAATATGTCCACATAAAAGCTAAGTTTTTATATGTTTATGGCTGAAATATGCACATAAAAGCCAAATACATTTACATATTAAATACAAGCCAAATGATAAAAACCAATATAATTAAAATTGATGTTAATTTAATTTGCTAGATAATGCTTTGCTGAAATTGAAGAGCATATGTTGAGGTTAATGATAGGAAGATTTAGTCACTTATTTTTTTACATGATTTTTTTTTTGAGTGCAATAGATTATCATCTGAATCACTGGCATCATCATAGTTATTTATTTAGATTTTAAAAATGATTTTGTTTTTATCCACTACAATTTATTGGTGGGCCAATTTAATTGTTCACTCCAAAATGCAAGAGAAAATCTGACTGGAAAATCCTTCACTGTATATTTATTGTAATAGATACTACTTGCATACTGTTGTAATTTGGCACATACAGAGACAGAATCAGAACACTACTTCCACTTGTGATACGAGTAAAGCACTGGCTGGATAACCTGGGCAGCCTCACTTATGTCTTTTTCAATTGACTAATTTTTTTATTTTTTATTTTTTTTGAGATGAAGTCTCCCTCTGTTGCCAAGGTTGGAGTGCAGTGGCGCGATCTTGGCTCACTGCAACCTCTGCCTCCCTGATTCAAATGATTCTCCTGCCTCAGCCTCCCAAGTAGCTGTGATTACAGGTGCCTGCCACCATGCTCAGCTAGTTTTTTTTGTTTGTTTGTTTCTGTTTTTGTATTTTTAGTAGAGATGGGGTTTCACCATGTTGACCAGGCTGGTCTTGAACTCCTGACCTTGGGTGATCTGCCCGCCTAAGCCTCCAAAAGTGCTGGGATTACAGGCCTGATCCTCTGCACCCAGCCTACTTCTGTCTTTATAATTGTTGGGGGAAAGCAATCCAAATTGAAAGCAATAATGATGCAGGGTGATGGTTGATATTTTTACTTTATAGCCTGCAAATCTTTGATCAGCTAGCTAGCTATGTTTACCAGTACATTTTAAGCCAAGCTGTATCATTTCAGATGCTCATATGTGTCACCAATCCCACTGGGGTCACATGAGTGGCTGGCATATGGTACAATTTGGAAATAACACGTCATCCAGATGACCCAGGATATGCTTTTTATGAAACTTATCATAAAAATGAATGGAAAAAAATGGAAAGAATAAAAAGGAAATTATAATAAAATGAAGGGACCCCAGAGAATCAATTGGTTGGAGAAATCCTGGGTTAAATCATACAAATGAAATTGCTTTGAAAACTATAGTATACTTTACAAGTGCCAATACTGTATTATTATTATTATGAAACAAATATAATTGGAAAGATCTGGACTTACTAGACAATAAAAAAGATTGCATTAACTCTACACGGCAGACAGAAAATTCCCACAGTGAAGGTCATTAATCAGTTTCTAGAAAAACAGCTGCTCCTGTCATTCTACTGGAGAAAGCACAAAACAACATAATTGCTTCATAACTGTACTCTGGGGAAGACTGACCTTGGTTCTAAGAGTTGCCTGTGTGGCCTGGTTCTGTGTGTGGGTTAGGTGAGGAGGAGGAGGTGTTGAGTGGGGAGGGGAAAGGACCCCTTCCCTGTGAAAGAAACTGAAGCATTTGATTTGGGGCCGTTCCCTGGGGCACTGTGGGGCAGAGACCCTTAAAGAAAGCAGTTGGTGAGATGCCTAGGTGAGAAGCAGTAGAAGTAGGTGAGAAGTCTAGGGTGTAGTCCCAAGTACATACTCAACTACTACTAGGGCACTGACCCTAAAATAATTAACCTCATAGGAAAAAATCATGTTCCCTATAGAAAGACAAAGTTTTTACTACTTGGTTCCTAAGTGATAGATTATATTTTGTTGCTCAAAGAGACAAAAATGCAGATGAAGTGATCCCACATGCATCAGGAAAGTCCGTTTCCTCTCTGTACTCTGGATAGCTCTCAACATTGATCTTCAAGTATTGATTAGTCAGAGAAAGGAAGATTTATTATTTGTCTCTAATTTCCACTTTCTGAAATGTTAATATTGTTTTCTCACTGAGAATGCGAACTTTTGGATGTGATTATCAGCTAATCAAGTTGGAATTCAATCTTGGCATTATAACAGGATCATATTTACACCTACTTCAGTTTCCAAAAATCAGCCAACTGAGAGAAAATATTGCGATCAGGAATTTCAATGGGAAAGCCAAAATCTAGAGTGAAAACACGTCTTCTGTGAAGGATTACATCATAAAGTGTATGTAAGCCCATCTGGAATTAGGGATAAGTACAGAGAAGTTCAATTTAGTTCAGCCGACAGCTTTGGACTGTCTGGTCTATGTCAGGGACTATGGTAGAGGCAGGGGTGCAGAAATGGGCAAGATAGTCTGCTTGGTCTCAAGGAGCTCATGATCAAATAATCAGTCTCCTGTTAAAAACTCAAATATTCAGAATCGTTTCAGCTCAAACAGAGAGCAACTGATGTTACCAGGATTGAGATGGATTCATGTGAAATAACTAAGTCATTTTAGAACAGAACATTGAAAAGTGCCATCAATTATAGAGCATAAAGTGAAATTGTATTTGAAGGTAGTTTCTTTGTTACTTAGATTCTTTTCTTAGGCTCCTTTCTTCAATTCTTTTAAACACAAATAAGATGATTCTGGGTAGATGGGTCTTCAAGTAGATTTTAGTCTGGCTTAAATTTAAATAGGGAAAGAACAATCAGGGATATTCTACTAAATTGTTAGGCACCATATTGTGTTATGTTCTTACTAAAAATAAGTATTTCTTATGATCTTCAGATGCTCTAAGCTGGCATGAATAATTAGTACTGTAATAAAATAAGTTCTGCCAAAAAGTTAATCTGACACACAGCAATGAAATGCCTGAAGCTGTGGGCCATAGAGTCATTATCCATAAATAAGTGGTGCTCATAAATACCAGTATTGAAAATTATTTCCCTATGGCTAAACCAAGGTGAGATTTTTTTCCTGCACTCTTTTTTAGTCCTCTGTATCTATAGATAACACCAAGAGTGAACGGTTTTGCTGAATACTATGTTCAGGGTGAGATTCATTTCGCTTCATACCACCACTAACCTCACTTACCATATGGAAAAACTCAAAGCAAAGATATTGGATTAAACTCCATATGGTTCCTATCCTGTGTGTCTCTTCCTTCCATCCTGCGGCCAGACTCAGTGCCAAAGTATGGTACACCAAGTGAGAGGGCCAGACTAGTACATCTAAATGCTTCCCACTATCATCTCTCAGATGCGTCTAGGATGCTGTGAAGCTCCAGGTAGGATGAATTCTGTCTGGGAGGTTCAGGTGACTCCCGACCGTGTCATTACAGCAAGAGACGAAATTCGCCATCAAGTTGTGGTAAGAATTTAGGTGAGGGTGTTGACTTAGTAAAAAGGACCTTTGCATCCTGGCACCAGAGAGATTCAGAGACAAGGGAGACAGATAAGGAAGAGGAACTGTATTATCAGGGTTCGCTCCCTTCCCAGATCTATGCACAGGAGTTGTCAGGGGACCTAACAAATATATGTGCTCTGCAGGAAACTTCCCCACTGAGGCATCAGCAGTCCGTGCCCTGAAACCTCAGCCTCTATTACAATGTTAGATCTGTCTTGGGTCTAACAGGGAGAGAAAAGAGAGGGCCGAAGGTCCCCACCTGTGCATCTTCTTTCTTCTCCCCAGGGTTAGCCACTATCTTGAATTTGATCATTTCCCACTGACAGTATGTACTCCAGTATGTATTATTCCACTTTCAAAAAGCTTTTATAAAAATGCTGAATAGTACCAGTCATGGTTCAACGAGGAACAGGTGGCATACTCAAAAATAGGCTAATTTGGCCGGGTGCAGTGGCTCACGCCTGTAATCCCAGCACTTTGGGAGGCCAAGGCAGGCGGATCATGAGGTCAGGAGTTTGAGACCAGCCTAGCCAACATGGTGAAACCCTCTCTCTACTAAAAATACACAAATTAGCTGGGCGTGGTGGCATGTACCTGTAGTCCCAGCTACTTGGGAGGCTGAGGCAGGAGAATCGCTTGAACTCAGGAGGCGGAGGTTGCAGTGAGCCGAGATCAAGATCGTGTTACTGCATTCCAGTCTGGGCGACAGAGCAAGATTCTGTCTCAAAAAATAAAAAATAAAAATAAATAAAGATAATGCTAATTCAAGGATGGGTTTTTTTTGTAGAGATTATTTACAAAGGTGTGGGAGTAGGGAACCACAATGGATAGTACAATTAAGCAGGGCTTACTTGAAGTCAATATGTTACTGTCTCTAGGCCTGAAAGGTAGAGGAAAAGGAGCTGTTACCAGACCCAAAGTGAGAGAGTCCTTTAGAGTCCATTGCCACCTTGAGAGAAGCAATGACAGGTTGAGGGACACAGGTGGCCTTGCAGGGAGGCAGCTGTGGGGATAAATACATTGATCTCACTTTCTTCTCTTCTTCCTATTTCCTTTTGGGGCTTTTAATTGACCTAACCTAACTGGAAGCAGAAAGCACAGAAATCCGTTTATATGGTCCTTTCGTTTAGGAACAGAGAGCAGGGGAGGGGGCTAGAGTGGTTTTAGGTGATGGGGTGGGAAATGGAAAATACCCGGCATATACGGTATTGTCCTATGACTTGCTTTTTTAGTTAACATTATATTTATATGATTCATCCATGTTGATATGATTACTGTAATTGTAGTAGTTCACTCATTTTTTACTTAAAAAAATCCATTGTATGAATACACCAGAATTTATTTATTTATCTATTTCTTTTTCCTTTTATCTCTCTCTCTTTTTTTTTTTTTGAGACAAGGTCTTGCTGTGTCTCCCAGCAGGAGTGCAGTGGCAGGGTCATGGCTCACTGCAGCCTCCCAGCCTCAGGTGATCCTCCCACCTCAGCCTCCAGAGTAGCTGGGACTACAGGCTCGCGCTACCATATCTGGCTAATTTTTGTATTTTTTGTAGAGGCAGGGTTTCACCGTGTTGCTCAGGCTGGTTTCAAACTCCTGGGCTCAAGTGTTCCACCCTCCTCAGCCTCCCATAGTGTTGGATTACAGGTGTGAGCCACTGTGCCCAGCCCAATTTATCCATTTCTGATGATGGATGGTTTCCAGTGTTTTACTATTTTGATATTGCCACGAATGTTCTTGTCCATGTGTTTTGATGTCTATGCTCAAAACTTTCTCTAGAGAATATACTTAGACTAGAATCACATAGTGGGATAAAGGGTCAGATGTTTTCAAATTTACCAGGTAATGCCACATTTTCCAAAGTAGTTGTATCAATTAACACTTTTACCTACAGCATATGCGTTCCTAGTCAACACGCAATATTTTCAAACTTTGAAACTTTTGTCCATCTGGCACCTGTAGAATATTATCTCATTGTGGTTTTAATTTGCATTTCTCCAATTACTAATGTAATTAAACATATTTCCATATGTTTATTGATCATTTACATTTCCTTCATTGTGAAATACTTGTTCAGGTTCCCTTTCTGTATCTTGATACTAACACTGACCCTGTGTTAATTTTATCATCTCCCAATTTGTGGATCACAAAAAACTGTATATTTATGTACTTTAAAAACTTTTATGTACTTTTAAAAAGGTCAAGTGTGGTGGCTTATGCCTAAAATCTCAGCACTTTGGGAGGCCGAGGCGGGAGAATTGCTTGAGTCCAGAAGTTCAAGATGAGCCTGAGCAACATAGTGCAGCCACATCTCTACAAAAAAGTCTGAAAATCAGCCAGTCTTGGTGGCTTGTGCCTGCAGTCCTAGGTATTTGAGAGGCTCAGGTGGGAGGACTGCTTGAGCCCAGGAGGTGGAGGCTGCAGTGGGCAGTGATCGCATCACTGCACTCCAGCCTGGGCAACAGGAAACCCTGTCTTAAGAAAACAAATGAACAGAAACTCCCTACCCATGCAAAATCCCTTAAATTCTCAATTTTAATGTAGTTAAAATGATCAATCTTTCTCTTTTTAGCTTGCTTTTTTTAAAAAAAAAATTAAAATATACATAACACAAAATTTACCATTTTAACCATTTGTAAGTGTATAGTTCAGTGGCATTACCTACATTCACATTATTGTGCAACCATCACCATTACCCAACTCCAGAACTGCTTATGCTTTTTCTTAATGTCTTGTTTAATAAATTCTTTGGACCATCAAGACCATAAAGACTGTCTATATATATTTGTTTTAAATTCTTAAAATTTTGGCTTTCATATACAAGTTCTTAAATCATCTGGAATTGATTTTTTATACAGTAGGAGGTAGGGAATACATTTCTCCCTCCCTATAGACAGCCAGTTGTCCCAGCACCATTTACAATTGTCTATTTTTTGTTCCATTGATTTGTACAGTGGATCTGTCATACACCAAGTTTCCTCATAGGTGTGGGACCATGTTTGGGTTTTCTATTCTGTTCCATTGATTGGTGACTTTATTCTTGTACCAATACCATAATGTCTTAAATACTAGTGAATTAAGATTGGCCTTCCATCTACCTGAAAGGCTATTCTCCTAAAGATAGACATAACTAAATCCCAAGTTTTCTTCTGGTCTGTTTCATGGCCACATTCTTAGCCAGCCTTTCCCGGTTATCCTTTCTGAAATTTCAATATCTCCTTGCAAAACTTTACATTTTTCTTTTCTGATTAATTTTTTTTTGTTTAGTAGTTGTTATCTAACCTAATGATTTATGCCTTTAACTTGTTTATTGTCTCTCTTTCCCATTAGAAGTTTTATGAGAGCAGGATTTTTTGGCTCTCTCATCATTCTTATATCCCCAGCATAGAAAATGTTTCCTGGCACTTAGTAAGTGTTTAATTACTATTTCTGGAACACATCAAATAATGTTGATATATGGAAGGGTAGTGGTTCTTCACCGTGCTACCCTTAAGAATATGCTTCCTCTCAGTTCTCCTGCTCCTTGATTTTGACCAAAAAAAGCAATCTAAAGCAAATGGAGAAATAATGAAGTGCTTTCTTTAGGTTGGTTCCCAGCCAACTCCCAGATGTAGGCAGTGAAATGGGGAGGGTGGAGGGCCACAGGTTGGCTAACTCTGCTTTAGCTTTTATGGGTCAGCTATCTTGCTGGAAATACCTCCTGTTCTCTGCTTTTCATGGCAAACACAGCTGGTAGGACCTAGAGTTTATAGCATGCTTACTCAGTAAAGAAGCTTACCACGCCTTTGGTTTTTAGGGCGACACACCCCGCACAGAGGAGGAATGAACACTCACTTAGATTTACCAAGCATGGCAACTAAATTATCAGCTGTAAGTGTGACACTTTTTGGGATAGAAGTTCTGGAGCTGTGGAGGAGTTATCTCAGGTTGAATGCCACGTGGGGCAGTCTGTCTGTAGCTGGGTAATGCCCAGGGCAGGCACTGAATTGAGCAGTGATGATTCATGGAAATTCTGCCAGAGAAGGTACTCTGTGCTTTATTACAGGCTAAACTAGGAAGCCAACTCATTCTGGAAGGAATGTGTATAAAGTTTTCAGATGAGGACTTGAAGTTTTATAAGTTGGAGTCACATTTGATTCAAACCATCTGTTTAATGGGAAGCTGAACCCAGCATTTTTTTTCATACGTCTCTCACAGTATTCAATAATTCAGTGTTGGTCGGGCACGGTGGCTCACGCCTATGATCCCAGCACTTTGGGAGGCCGAGGCAGGCGGATCACCTGAGGTCAGGAGTTTGAGACCAGCCTGGCCAACGTGGTGAAACCTCATCTCTACTAAAAATGCAAAAAATAGCTGGGCATGGTGGCAGGCGCCTGTAATCCCAGCTACTCGGGAGGCTGAGGTAGGAGAATTGCTTGAACCCAGGAGACGGAGGTTGCAGTAAGCCGAGATCGCACTACTGCACTCCAGCCTGGGCGACAGAGCAAGACTTCGTCTCAAAAAAACAAAACAAAACAAAAGAAAAAAAACAAAAACAATTCAGTGTCATAAGTATTTGTTGAGGGCCCATGGAGTGCCAGGCACTGGGGTCACAGAAATGAATGAAACAGTCGTCCCTGTTTTTGAGATGCTATGATTCAGTGGAAGTAAAACTTATGTGTTTATGTATGTTTTCCTCCCCATGATTGTGAGGTCAATGTCTGTAATTTACGAGACTCTCAGTTGCCAGGGTTGAGCATTGTGTCAATCCATTTTTTTAGATGAAGTGAATACATGAAAGAGCTCACAGTGATTTACTGAACATGGCTGCTGAAATGTATAACATTATTGTGCATTATTGCTACTGTGATATGCAGATTTATATTGCAATTGCCTCTGGATTCAGAAAAACACACTTCACAGTGAGGTAGCAACCAAAACTGTGGCATTTAGAAACAACAAAAATGCTGGAATAGCTGACAAACACAGGCTATTTTGTTCCCAGGGGCTTAAAATCGGTTTTTAATATGATGAAAAGGTAGCTATTATGTGACATAGGAAGATATTGGTATGTTAAGCATGAACATATATTTTCAGTTTTCTCTGAGTTGGTCATAAAATGACACTGGCAACTTCATCTTTTAATTAGGCAGATATTGTAGCAAGTACTTTGGGGATCACAAAGATGAACAAAAGGGCTCATCCAAAGAAAGCTTAAAACCTAGTGGTGCTGGAATTCTTGACCAGTCACATATGGTGATCTTGAATCTCTTGAAATAGTATAGATGCATGTGTAGGTGCATTTTTCTGAGGAGAACTTTCATCACATTGTCCAGTGGTTCATGGACATAATTACATCCCTCTACTACAGAAGTTCTTAATCTGCCAAAAGATAAAGAACTTCTGTAGTAGAGGGCTATAATTATTTAAAGAACTACACCATATGGGAATCATAAAGAGCCTCAGGGGTTTAAATGAGGAGCAAAACAGGTGGCAACACTGAGTAGTTTCATTATAAAATCCTTGACAATTTTGCAGGAGAAAATTTATTTGCGCTAGTGATAAAAACATTTTTCATATTTAACATTAGTTATTTTTTCTATGAGTTACTTGTTCTTCTTTTCCCATTTTTCTCTTTGTGTCTTAGGATTTTTTTCCTAATGAATTAACTGCTTTGTATCCTGATGGCATTAACCTTTTTGATGTTATA
The DNA here is from genome assembly GCF_049350105.2 of Macaca mulatta. NCBI lineage: Eukaryota > Metazoa > Chordata > Mammalia > Primates > Cercopithecidae > Macaca > Macaca mulatta. The sequence goes on along the minus strand of NC_133409.1, from coordinate 124,994,295 downwards.
CTTTTGGTAGACCTTTTCGGTAGTTTGATGAGTGCAAAATACTTTTGTGAATTTTTTACATGCGTAATTTTGTATTTTTATCGTCAAGTCTTTATATCTTTTTTCTTTGTAATTTATAATATTTAACTTTGTTTGAAACCCAGAGATAAGATATTCATGTAAATATTCTTATGATCTGTGCTGCTGGTTTTTCAGGCAATTTATATGCTTTCAGGTGTCTTCTTCAGACCAGGTGAAGTATTTGTATTATGTATTTGATACAGAGAGGAAGAAATGAGGTGAAGCTCTGCTGTCATACTACTGGAATTAGTATAGTGAGATCGTTAGCACAGTGGGGCCTGGAGAGTTTCTCTGGGTTTGAACATGGCTCTGACATTATGTGTCCTTTTGACTTCATTTAACTTCTCTGTTCTTCAGTTTCCGTATCTAGAAAATAGGTTTAATATAATAACTTTTGGGAGACCGAGGCGGGCGAATCACGAGGTCAGGAGTTCGAGACCAGCTTGCCAACATGGTGAAACCCCGTCTTTACTAAAAATACAAAAATTAGCTGGGATTACAGATCCCAGCTACTCGGGAGGCTGAGGCAGGAGAATTGCTTGAACCCGGGAGGCAGAGGTTGTAGTGAGCCGAGATCGCTCCACTGCACTCCAGGGTGGGCCACAGAACAAGACTCTGTCTCGGGTAGTGGTGGTGTGTCGGGGCGGGGGGGCGGGGGGGAATAGCCTATCTTAAATGGTTGTGAGAATAAAATGAGTTGATATGTAAACCACTTAGAACAGGTCCTGGTATAAAGTCAGTGCCAGCCACAGTTTAGTCCAGGCTGGGTAGATGCTCTGAAGCTTGAGACTGTTTCAATGTACTTTGCATTTCTAAGAACATGAACATTTCAAAACATTCAGTTGATCGCCTAACGACTACCTATACCGGAGCCTCATTCCAGCACATTTGTAAGCAAGGCACGCCTCCTAGAGGCCACGAGTGAAGTTAATTTCTAGTTCTCGAAAATCTTACAGACAGAACTGGTGTGGTGGCTCTGACGGTGGCACCGCTTGTGAGTCTGCAGTAAGACATCTGGAAAGCAAGCGGCACGTCCGCGTTATCTACAGTGCTTCCACTTCTTCCACCCTATCTTCCCTCCGAGGCTGGGTTCTTCTAATTCCTGTAGACTGCAGAGCGATTTCTGCGAATGTTCATTCTTTCATTCATTCTAGTTCATTCCACAGATAATTCAGCCGCGCGCTTACTCTGTGCGAGGCATTGCCGGGGAGCGGGGAGGGAACTGAACGTGGAACCTGCCAGTAGGATCTTGCCGCCCAATCCGAAATTCAAACTATGTATTGTATGTAGCTAATGATGATCTTGTAACTTGTTTCCTCATCTGCCAAATGGGGGTAATACGACCGTATAGGACCTTAAACGTCGCTGAAAGATTAAACGAGGGGAAAAAAGAGCCCTTAATAGTGAGCTAGGTGCAAAAAGGATCCTAATGCTTTTTTTCCTCATTCCTCCCCAGATTGAAAGTGATGAGTGCCAGCTCTGCGGGTTAAAGCGCCATATTCTCCTCAATATACGGAATATTTGTTAGTGTCCCCAAACGAACTTACATTGGTTCAATTTTCGGCGTATGGGAGTTTTCTCCACTAGCATTCAGCACCCCAGTTTCAACCGTTAAAAGCTACCTACTCCACGTACGGGAAATGCATCTTAAAATTTGGAAAAAAGAAATCCCCAAAACATTGACATCCAAACATTTTAAAGCTGCCAAAGTCCGTGAAACGCCTTGAGCTCCCAGACGCGCTTCACTGAGCATGCCCAGAGCCCCAGGCACAACCCCCTCCAAGCGGCCGAGGGGAGGTGGGGGAGGGCGGGCCTTCCGTGCTAATCGCTTCCGCTTCCGGTTTCATATGAACTCTCCCGCCACCCGGGAGCGGTAGCTGTCAGCGTTTGTGTTTCCCCGAGTTTGAATTCTTGCAGGTAAGGGAAACTCCCGCGAATTTAGGACAGAGAGCAATTCTGTTGTTGAGGCTTGCAAGTCGACAGAAAGGAGAGACGGATCACTTTGCAGGCAGCAGGAGCAGAAGGACAAACTTGGCGGGTTGAGAGTAGTGGGTATTGGTTGATTGGTTGGGGCAGACACTCAGGTACCAGGGAGGAGTTGGGGGCAGATAGGTTTGCTAGTGGAGTGGGCAGAGGTGTTGGGGATGGAACTTTTATAAGGCACTTGTGGATGTTCCCGAAAAGGAGTTCCGAAAGACAGTTGTTCTGTTTCCCAGAGTCATAACAGAGAAAGTGAGTAACTGGACCCAGTCCATCAAGTGAGACCCTCATTTAGCCAGAACCTACAGCACTCTCCTCTAAGTTCAGGATTGCAGACCACGTAAAACCTTATATTAACTCTTGGGATCGTAAAGATCCAGGAGCAGTGACACACAGGCCTGTAATGAGCAGGCAACATCACCTGACTTTCATGTTGCTGAAAATTAGGATCACCACCTGCGTCTGCTCTAGCGCCTCTCCCACCCCCATTACAAAATTATTATAGGTGTATTGTAGAAAATCTGGAAAAGAGAGAAGGACATCACCCAGGAATTGCCACTGCTAACATTTTGTGCATGCCTTCAAGTCCATTTTTTTTTTTCTGTTTGTGTAATTATTTTTTCGTGTTTTCTTTTTCCAACTTTATTTTCCATAATTTTATGCTTTTTATATGCTTCCTTCTAAGGTGACCAAGATGGAGTTTTCCAAAAAAAAGTGGAGGATGCCGAGATTGGCAGGTGACCAGAGGAATGCTTCCTACCCTCATTGCCTTCAGTTTTACTTGCAGCCACCGTCTGAAAACATATCTTTAATAGAATTTGAAAACTTGGCTATTGATAGAGTTAAATGTAAGTACTATTTAAATTAGAATGTATATATTCTTGAGAAACTTACTTACCCTTTGTGAGAATGAATGAAGGTAATTTATTTCCTTCATTCAGCAATCCATTCAACAAATATTTATTGAGATAATTCATTTCCTTCATTCAGCAATCCATTCAAGAAATATTTGTTGAGGGTTTGGTACTCATTCATTTATTTATTGTACAGTGCATATTATTGAGTGCCATTATGTTCTAGGTGGCAGGGATTTTGATATGAATAATGTTATTTTTTGTTGAAGTTGTATTCTAGTACATGGAGACAGACATCCAAAATAATAGTCATAATTCAGTATTTTAACTGCTCTAGAAGTAAATGGTGGTGCTGTTGAAACAAAGAAGTGGGAGTGACTGACTTAGTCTGATTAAATAAGCTTCTTAGAGAAGTTGAAATGTGATCTGGACCTTGAAGAATGGGTAGAAATTTTCCAGCAGAGAAGAAGTGAAGAGTTTTTCCAAGCTGACATAATGGCCTATACAAAGGCTTGGAGCATGAAAGAGAATTTCATATTTGAGGTAACAGTAACAAGTTCAGGAATTCAGGGTGGATGGAGAAGTATGGAGGGCATTTTGTGCCATGCTAATGATATGATATCGGGGTGTAAGAAGGATGTGGCCATTGTCCTGGGGGCCTACTTAATCCTCAGTGTGTTGCTAGAGAAAAGAATGGGCTAGACATGAATTGAAACAGAAACACTAGTGTTGTTTTCAGAGTTTATGTTCCAGGATATCCTTGTGGGGAAATCAGAATGAAAGGTGAGACACTGGTAATCATTCTTAGAGGAGCAGGGTAAGCACTGCTAATACAGAGAGGAGGCACTCAGTGCCTGTGTGTTGAATGAAAGAATGAAGACAAGGGAGAAAAGGGTTTTAGAAAGCTTAGCAGTGTCAGATACTTCATAGGGATTAAGACGGTGATTGAAAAGTGTCCCTTGGGTTTGGCACTTGAGGTGAAATGATACGAGCCTGAACTATGATAGTGACAATGGCAATGATAGGAAGGGAGAGAGTTAAGGGATACTGAGGGAGGTAACATGGATAGGATTTGGTGACTGGATATGAGGAGTGAGGGAGCAGATGTGGAGTGGCTGAAGTTCCTGCTTGGATGATCTCATGCATAGAAACTCTGCTGATGGAGATGGGCATGGCAGGAAGAAAAGTAGGAATGAGGGGAGGATAATTAATTTGGATATGCATACCTGTGGGACATGGGGTTTATGTTCCTGAGACAATTAGAAGTTCTTCATTCTTGACTTCAAAAATGCCTCCAGAGAATAATTCATCTGAGGAAAGATTGATAAGGTGCTTTAGGAACCTTTGAACAGTATGTAGCATCTGTTCAGGATGGTTCATTTGGCTGATTGGATGGCCCTTCTTCTTCACTGTTGTGCCCTGTCCTCGGCTTCATCAGGAAAGGAAGGGATGCTTTTTTCCTGTTGAATCTATGCCAAGTGAATGACGCCTGCTGCGTAACAGGCAGCTCACAAATGAAGGATGCAAACAAGGAGTGCCTAGTTTTTTTCCCATACTGACATACTTTTCTGTTCCTCAGCAGCAGCAGCTCAGTACGGGAATGATTATTCACCGTCCATCCCTCTTCCCTGATTGAGAATCCCTGGTATTAGATTATGCTATGAGACATGGATATTTTCTGCACATAGATGGACATTATCATCTTATAAGCATATATAGTTTATATAATGTAGTTACAGGAAATAAACTGGCAATTACTTGTCATATTCTATAAACAAGTAATTATGGAATTGCCCTCCATAGATTTTGTTTTGGATTTAGTTTTAAAACATTATCTTGCATTTGTACCTTTTTTCTTTTTTTTAGTGTTAAAATCAGTTGAAAATCTTGGAGTGAGCTATGTGAAGGGAACTGAACAATACCAGAGTAAGTTGGAGAGTGAGCTTCGAAAGCTCAAGTTTTCCTACAGAGTAAGTAAAAAAGGAAAAAAAGTTCCTTCAGTTTCCATATATGTATGTGTCGGGTGTCACTTGTGGGAAAGGTATTATATTAGGCACTGGGCTTTTATAAAGACTAATATATCATGATCTCTGCCTGGAGATTCTTCAGTCTATTAGGGGTGATTGACATGAAGTCAGATGATTATAATATGGCAGGGTTTCTCAACCTCAGGACTAACATCATTTTGGGTCTAACAATTCCTTGTTGCAGGGACTCTCCTGTGCGTTGTAGGATGCTCAGTGGCATCTCTGGCTTTTACCCCTACATATTTCCAGACATTGCCAAATGTATCCCGTGCAATACAGGACGATGACTGTGTTTATAGATGCATGCTCCAGGAACTCCAAAAACATATATAATTATGCAGCTCAGATTGGGGAGGTTTGGGATGGCTTTCCAGAAGAGGTAGTAGTGGAGCTGCATGTTGACAGATGTGGTTAGATTTTCATTTTGGGAAGATGACTGCCAACTGCAGATTGACAGGATCATGTCTGTTAGGAGGGAAACCAGTTAGAAGCCTGGAAATGATGAGAGTCTGAATTAAATGAGAGAAGGGGACTGGTTGAAGAGGTATTAAGAAGGTAGAATCAAAAGGTTTTAGTGACTGATTGTAGGGGGAATGGAGAGAGAAGAGTTATAAATGACACCCAGGTTTCTAGTTAGGAAAATTAGTGGATGGTGGTAATATTTTGAGATGTGATATGCAGGAGGGGAAGCAAGTCTTGGAAGATGTAGAGTTTAGTTCTTAACATGAATTTGAGGTGCCTGTGGAGATGTCTAGTGGACAATTGGATACACAGGTCTGAATATACAGGAAGACATCTGGTGGGAGTATAGATTTAGCAGAAGGTTGGAATCACCAGGAGTAGGTAAGAGCACCCTAGGAAGATATTTGAGAGAGAAGAGATGATGGTGGAAGTAAAGACATGAGGAATACCAGTATTGAAGGTAAAGTAGAATTGGAGGAGTTTGGGAAGGAGAATGGAAAGGAGCTTTCTCAGAAGTAGGAGATGAACCAGGATAGTAGTGTCGTAGAAGCCAAGGAGGGCTAGAGTTTCAATAATAATGATCATGATATTAATAATGATAATAGGGAATAACAACAGCAGATATTTATATTAATAGTATGTTTACTATATACCAGACCTTGTTCTAAGTGCATTACATATATTAGCCCATGTATGTAATTCATACAGCAGTCTTATGAGGTAGGTATTATTATCATCCCTATTTTACAGATACAACCTATTTATTCACAGACTGAATAATTTGCCCAAGCTCATAAGATGGTAAATGGTGGAGCCATGGGGGTGGTTACCCCCATGCTGCTGTTCTAGATAGTGAGTTCTCACAAGATCTGATGGTTTTATAAGGGACTTTTCCCCGTTTTGCTCAGCACTTCTCCTTACTGCCACCATGTGAGGAAGGACGTGTTTGCTTCCCCCTCTGCCACGATTGTAAGTTTCCTGAGGTCTCCCCAGCCCTGGGGAACTGCGAGTTAGTTAAACCTCTTTCCTTTTATGGGTTTACCCAGTCTTGAGTATGTCTTTATTAGCAGCATGAGAATGGACTAATATAGCTTTACATGCCAGGAAGAGGAGATGCTTTGTAGAGATGGATGGAAGGCAACACACATGTGTATACGGAAGCTTGGGACTGAAGGAGTCTGCCTGGTAGCCTTTATTTTCTGTAAAGCAGGTGAAGTCATCTGTTCAGAGAGAAGGGAAAGGTGCTGTAGTAGGGGTCTTGGGACAACTGGTGAAGACTGAAGATTTTCTGAAAAGTGAGGAAGGAGATGATTTTTTGTCAAATCTCAATACTGCTACTTACTCTGGACAAACTTTGTGACCCTGAACAAGTTACATAACTTCTTTGTGCCTCAGTTTCCTTATCTGTAAAATAAGATTATAGTAGTGCCTACTCGTAGGGTTTTTTTTTGTTTTTTAAAGGATTAAATGGGTTCATGCCTTAAAAATGTTTAGGGCACTTTTATGCCTGGTGCCTAGTAAGTGCTCAAGACATGTTTGCGCTTATTATTTTGGATCTGACTATTGGCAAGGATCTAGTTGAGATTATAGGCCATGAAATTATATTTTCCAAATTCCTGTAGTTGTGTTTTTCTCCAGAGGTTCTTAGCACTTTGAGAATAGGACTGCAGAGTGTAGTTGTAGATTAAGAATCTAGGTTTTGCCAAATGGTTGAAATTAGAGAAGCTGAGGTTGATTCCTGTAGTTGTGTTTTTCTCCAGAGGTTCTTAGCACTTTGAGACTAGGACTGCAGAGTGTAGTTGTAGATTAAGAATCTAGGTTTTGCCAAATGGTTGAAATTAAAGAAGCTGAGGTTGGTGTAAGAAGTTGTTGAAGTGGTGAGCACCCTGGATATAGGCTGGAAAAGAAGAAAATTAAAAGAGAGGGGTTGGTGGGAAGAAAATAGTGGGGTCCAAACTCAAGAGGTTTTGTTGAGATTAGTTTGCTTTTTGGTTTCATCTGATTGATAGCTTAAGGTAAATGATAATTGCCCTGAAAAGCATATTAAGAAATGTTTTGGCAATGAGAACACATGGCCACAGGGAGGGGAACACCCCACACCAGGGCCTGTCAGGGGGTTTGGGGCAAGGGGAGAGAGAGCATTAGGACAAATACCTAATGCATGCAGGGCTTAAAACCTAGATGATGGGTTGATAGGTGCAGCAAACCACCATGGCACGTATATACCTATTGTAACAAACCTGCACGTTCTGCATGTGTATCCCAGAACTTAAAGTAAAAAGAAAAAAAAAAAGAAGAAATGTTTTGGGACTGGGTGTGGTGGCTCATGGCTGTAATTCTACTGCTTTAAGAGAGTAGAGTAGGAGGATTGCTTGAGACCAGGAGTTCGTAACCATCCTGGGCAACCTATTGAGACTCCATCTACACAAAAGATAAAAAATTAGCGGAGCATGGTGGGTGTTGCTTGTAGTCCCAGCTCTTTGGGAGGTTGAGGCTGGAGGATCACTTGAGCCCAGGAGTTGGAAGTTATAGTGAGCTGTGATTGACCACTACCCTCCAGTGTGGGTGATAGAGCGAGACCCCATCTCTAAAAAAAGAAATGTTTTTGAAACTTACTTTACCATTGGCTCAGGCTAGCTCAGTATTTCTTTATACCTCTTACCATTCTAATGCATTTATTTTATTCATGTGTCATTATTTTTAAGGAAAACTTAGAAGATGAATATGAACCGCGAAGAAGAGATCATATTTCTCATTTTATTTTGCGGCTTGCTTATTGCCAGTCGTGAGTATATGTTTATATTCTCACAGTCAAATCTGGTGTCATGGGTTATAAATTGGTGTGTGGTAAGTTGATGTGTTGTAGTGAACATAGGAAAACCCAGAATAACATCAGGAACCAGTTGATCATGGGGTGAACACTGTTATAGTAAATTGTTTGGAGCAAATTGTTTACTTAAAAATACTGAAAAAAATTCTATCACAAAATTTTGCCTGATGAAACACTTTTTAAGTTTATGAGAGAGACTCTTCATTTGGGATTTTAAATTGGAAAGGATTTTATTGGGAGGAAGGACTTTTGATACTTTTCCTGCAAAAAAAAGATAATATTTATAAGAAACAATTAATGAAACCCACACTTGAATTTGATACAGGTTTTTGGAATTTGAGCTCTATGGGCCAGTTAAATCTAAGATTTTTGTTTGGTAGTTGGTTTTTTTAAGTTAATAGTGCCACCCAGAGGTAGTAAAGTTAGTTGCTTTTTTTAAAACTGTTTTTCCCCACATATTAATTTTGGTCACATAATTTAGTTATGGCTGTCTTTGTTTTAATTAATAGGCTTATCAAGTGAGACTCTTGAATTGCTTACTATCCCAAGATAATAATTGGTAAATTACTTACCAGTTTTGGTTCTAGAGTTTTTCTTCTATAAAAAAGCATATGTAGTTTATGAAATTTATATAATAAATACATTGCTGACAATCTGTGAAAATCTCCTAAAAATGTGAAATCATATTTTGCATCCAGTAGGGTAATTATTTTATTATATAACAGTAACACCCCTTAGTATCTGCCTTATAAATGAACATTTTATTGCTTTTAAATATTGTGGTATACATGTACATATTAAATTTTATGAAATTATAAATTGTAAAGCCATGAGCAAAGTGTCCTTTGCAAAGTTAATCTGATCAAAGTTGCCTTAAAAAATTTGGTGTCTTTTAGTTGGCATTTATAAAGACACCTCAAGCCAAAGGAGTGCCCCATTTCCCCATTTTCTTTTCTTTTTCTTTCTCTTTTCTCTCTCTTTTTTTTTTTTTGAGCTAGGGTCTCGTGCCATTGCCTAGGCTGGAGTACAGTGGTGCCATCTCGGCTCACTGCAGCCTCAACCTCTGTGGGCTCAGGTGATCCTTCCACCTCAGCCTCCTGAGAAGCTGGGACTATAGGCACATGCCACCATGCCTGGCTAATTTTTTTGTAGATATGGGGTTTTACCAAGTTGCTCAGGCTGGTCTCAGACTTCTGGGCTCAGGTGATCTGCCCGCCTTGACCTCTCAAATTGCTAGGATTACAGGCATGAGCCACCATACCAGCCCCTATTTTCTAACATAAAATGAATATTTTGAAGTTACATTAAATGCATGAAGTATTTTATGTTATTTAAAAATAATGCAGCTGGGCTCGAAGCATTCTGTATTTAATCCTTTTAATTTTTAACACCCCTATACCTTGTACCCAACACATCCCTAGAAGATTGTGATATGTGGTATTGATATTCTCCTTACCATGATAGAGGACTTGCATGTTTTTAACTGCTGTCCATTAGCATCTTGCTTATGTCTGAATATTGTTTTATAAACATTTCTTAGATTTAATAATCACTGGATTTTTAGTTTGTACTCATGCTTTCTGTCTTCATTTCAGTGAAGAACTTAGACGCTGGTTCATTCAACAAGAAATGGATCTCCTTCGATTTAGATTCAGCATTTTACCCAAGGATAAAATTCAGGATTTCTTAAAGGATAGCCAATTGCAGTTTGAGGCTGTAAGTATATTTTTGTAGTTATTTCTAATTGTTCTCACCGTTCATTTTTCCCTTCTGTCTTAAGTGCTGGTACTAATGTGTGGTGTATTCTCTTTACATTCTGCAAGTACCTGTCTGAAACAGTAGCTAATAGCTTTGGATAACAATATGTCTTTCCTTCTCTATGACTAGAAGAAAAGGGGCTCCTTAATAACACAGTCTCACATTTAGTTCCTCTGTTAAATATGTGCTTTATTAAAGCACAAGAAGGTTTAGTTTATAAAGGTTCACCTTTAACCAAAATTTTGTTGGCCAAAAAATTTCAAAATTAATAATGTGTTAAACTAGACAAGTGATGGTTATTTATTTATAGTTGTGAAATTTAGAGGAGGTAACACTTTATATAAAAGTCAGTTGTCAGGCAGGGCATGGTACCTCACACCTGTAATCCCAGCACTTTGGGAGTCTGCGGTGGGCAGATCACTTGAAGTCAAAAGTTCGAGACCATCCTGGCCAACATGGTGAAACCCCCACTCTACAAAAAATACAAAAGTTAGCCAGGTATGGTGCTGCGCGCCCGTAATCCCAGCTAGTCAGGAGGCTAAGGCATGAAAATTGCTTGAACCCAAGAGGTGGAGGCTGTGATGGGCTGAGATCATGCCACTGCACTCCAGTCTGGGCAACAGAGCAAGACTCCATCTCAAAAAAAAAAAAAAAAACAACAAAAACCCAAAAAACAAAAAGTCAGTTGTGAGTAAAATCTGTCTGAATAGTTTTGCAGATAAATCTGAATGATTTACGTATTGTAATTATATAAAAAAGAAGAGATCTTTGGGACTCATTTAACAGGGATAAGTATTGGAAATAGAATTTATATCTTTTTTTTTTTTTTTGAGATGGAGCCTCACTCTGTCATCCAGGTGGGAATGCAGTGGTATGATCTCGGCTCACTGTAACCTCCACCTCCTAGGTTCAAGCGATTCTCCTGCCTCAGCCTCCTGAGTTGCTGGGACTACAGGTGTGTGCCACCATGTCTGGCTAATTTTTGTATTTTTAGAGACATGGTTTCACCATGTTGGCCAGGCTGGTCTCAAACCCCTGACCTCGGGTGATATGCCCGCCTCAGCCTCCCAAAGTGCTGGGATTACAGGTGTGAGCCTCTGTGCCTGGCCTAGAATTTATGTCTTTTAGGTAGATACATGCCACAATGGGAATGTAGAAAAATTCTGTTTTGGAAGTTTTAGAGCAGTCAGATGGTAGTAGGACTGGCTGAGACTCTGTTTTGTTGTTGGAATGCATGGCTTGAAGCCAAATAAAGTAAAAAAGTAGAAGTTGCAATAGGTGAAAGACATTGTTCTGTCTGACAAGTAGAAGACATATCCACTGTATCAAGGAACACTATGGAGTATATGAGTTAGGGAAAAGAGACTGTGAAGGGAAGTGAACAAACATTCTGTAGACGTTTAGTATTGAATATATGCTAGGGAGGCAGTTTCTATAGTTTCTTTCATTTGCTTCATGAGGTTTCTAAGTCACGTCTACCTTTGCATAGACAGATGTCATGCATGGTACCATCTGAACCAAAACCATTGCATCTTCCATTTTGTTTTTAACTTTTATCCTTGGTGAAGTCCATTATTGCAATTATCAATTACAGTTAATTTATCCGTTCATATTAGAAATAGTTTATTTTTTGCTTTTGTTGAAATTACTGATTTTTAGTAGTTTATAGAGAGAAGTGTCCTTGAGAAGGTCTATTATTTATTCTAGAGCAGCTATCTCCAACCTTTTTGGCACCAGGGACTGGTTTTGTGGAAGACAATTTTTCCACGGACTGAGATAGCAGGGTGGGGAGGGATGTGGATAGTTTTGGGATGAACTGTTCCACCTCAGATCATCAGGCATTAGATTCTCATACGGAATGCACATCTTAGATCCCTCACATGTGCAGTTCATAGTAGGGTTCGCACTCCTATAAGAATCTAATGTCTCCACTAATCTGACAGGAAGTGGAGCTCAGGTGGTAATGCTCACTCACTGGTCACCTCCTGTGCAGCCTGGTTCCTAGTGGGCCATGGACTGGTGCTGGTATTGCGGCCTGAGAGTTGGAGACCCCAGTTTTAGAGTGTCTCAACGCATTGTCACATATAGTTTTTTAAATAATAGATTTATTGAGCTAGAATTCACAAATCTTGACATGCCCCCTTTTACAATGTATAATTCATTGGTTTTTAGTGTAATTACAGATTGTACAACTAACACCACTATGTAATTTTAGAACATTTTCATCACCCTAAAAATGAAACCTCATACCCATTTATGGTCACTCCCTCTTCTTCCTCTCCCAACCCTTGGCAGCCACTAACCTGCTTTCTGTCTCTGGATTTGTCTGTTCTGAACATTTCATATAAATGGAGTCATACAATATTTGGTCCCTTGTGATCAGCTTATTTTACTTAGCATAATATTTTCAAGTTTCATCTATGCTGTAGAATGTATCTGTACTTAATTTTTTAATTGCCAAATAATATTTTACCTGTTCAGCATTTGAGGGACATTTGGATGGTTTCCACATTTTGGCTATTATGAATAATGCTACAGTGAATATTTGTGTCCAGGTTTTTGTGTGAATATGTTTTCCTTTCTCTCAGGTGTATACCTAGGAGTGGAATTGCTAGATCAAAGGGTGATTCTGTGTTTAAACTTTTGAGGAGCTATCAAAATGTTTTCCAAAGTGGCTATATCATTATATATCTTACCAGGAGTGGATGAGGGTTCCACTTTCTCCACAGCCTCACCAAAAATTGTTACCTTTTAAAAAAATATAGCCATCATAGTGGGTATGAAGTGGTATGTAATTGTGGTTTTGATTTGCATTTCTAATGAAGCTGAACATCTTTTCATGTGCTTATTGGTGATTTGTGTATCATCTGTGGAAAGATGTCTGTTCAAATCCTTTGCCTGTTTTTTAGTTGAATTGTTTGTCTTTTTATTGTTGTGTGTTCTTTGCATATTCTGGATACAAGTCCATTATCATATGATTTACAAATATTTTCTCCCATTCTGAAGGTTATCTTTTCTTGATCGTATTGTTTGCAACAAAAAGATTTTTTTTTCTTTAGATGAAGTCTAATTTATCTTTTTTTCTTGTTACTTGTGCTTTTGGTGTTGAGTCTAAGAAGGGTTTGCCTAATGTGAGGTCATAAAGATTTACTCCTACAGTTTTTTCTCTAACAGTTTTGTAGTTTTAGCATATCTGTGGTTCATTTTGAATTAATTTCTATACATGGTGTCAAGGAAGGGTCCAACTTCATTCTTTGGCATGTAGATATCTAGTTGTCCCAACATCATTTGTTGAAATGACCGCTTTCCTCATTAATTTATCTGGGCACACTTGTCAAGCCAGTTGGCTATTGATATGGTTTGACTGTGACCCCACCCAAATGTCATCTTGAATTATGGTTCCAATAATCCCCATGTGTCATGGGAAGGACTTGGTGGGAGGTAACTGAATCATGGGGGCAGTCTCCCCCATGCTATTCTCATGATAGTAAATTCTCATGAGATCTGATGGTTTTATAAGGGGCTTCCCCTTTCACTTTGTTCTCATTCTCTCCCCTGCCGCCCTGTGAAGAGGTGCCATCTGCCGTGATTGTAAGTTTCCTGAGGCCTCCCCAGACACGCGGAGGCCTCAGGATTAAACCTCTTTCCTTTATAAATTACCCAGTCTCAGGCAGTTCTTTATAGCAGCGTGGGAACAGACTAATACAACTGTCAATGTAAACATTTATTTCAGTACCCTTAGTTTTATTCCATTGATCTGTCTGTCGTTATGTCAATACCACGTGGGTTTGATTATTGGTTACTGTAGCTTTGTTGTTAAGATTTAAAGTTGAGAAGTATGAATTCTCCAGCTTTGTTCTTTTTTTAAGATTGTTTTGGCTATTCTGGGTTCCTTGCATTTTTTAATGAATTTTGGGATCAACTTGTTAATTTCTACCAAGAAGCTAGCTAGGATTCACATTGGGATTACACTGAATCTGTAGATCAGTTTGGGAGGTACTCTTTTGTAATGATATTAAGTCTTCCAATCCATGAACATGGGATGTCTTTCTATTTATTTAGATATTCTTTAATTTTCTTTCAACAATCTCTTGTAATTTTTTGTTAAATTTATACCTAAATATTTTATTATTCAATGCTATTGTAAGTGGAGTTGTTTTCTTCATTTCACATTTGGAATGTTCATTGCTAGTATATAAAAATCCAGGTGATTTTTGTATATTGATCTTGTATCCTGCAACCTTGCTAAACTTGGTTTTTTTTTTTTTTTTTTTTTTTTTTTCCCTGAGACGGAGTCTCGCTCTGTCACCCAGGCTGGAGTGCAGTGGCGCGATCTCGGCTTACTGCCAGACCCCCCTCCCAGGTTCACGCCATTCTCCTGCCTCAGCCTCCTGCTTGCTGCCATGCCCAGCTAATTTTTTGTATTGTATTTTTAAAAAATTCTAACAGTTTTATAGTGGATTTATTATGAGGTTATGTTTTCTACAGAGATATTCTGACTCCTTACTTTCTAATCAGGATGCTTTTTGTTTCTTTATTTTTGCCCAGTTGCCCAGCTAGAATCTCCAGTACAGTGTTGAATAAAAGCGGCAATAGCATTCATCATGATGTCAGGGGAAAGATGTCTTTCACTATGTTACATGGTATTAGCTGTGTGTTTTTTTAATAGATGCCCTTTGTCGGATTGAGAAAATTTTCTTCTAATTCTAGTTGAATACTTTCATTAAGAAAGGATGTTGTATTTTGTCAGTGCTTTTCCTGCACCAATTAAGATGATCCTATGGTTTCTGTCCTTTATTAATATGGTATGTTGGGCTGGGTGCGGTAGCTCATGCCTGTAATCCCAGCACTTTGGGAGGCTGAGACGGGCAGATCACGAGGTCAGGAGTTCGAGACCAGCCTGGCCAACATAGTGAAACCTCATCTCTACTGAAAAAAAAAAAAAAAACCAAAAAATTAGCCAGACACAGTGGCACGTGCCTGTAGTCCCAGCTACTCGGGAGGCTGTGGTAGTAGAAGTGTTTGAACCTGGGAGGTGGAGGTTGCAGTGAGCTGAGATCACGCCACTGCATTCCAGCTTGGGCAAAAGAGTGAGACTTTGTTTCAGAAAAAAAAAAAAAAAGCATGTTGTGTTACATTAATTGATTTTTGGCTGTTACACCAACCTTGCAATCCTGGAATAAATCCCTCTTGGTCATGTTATATAATCTTTTTAATATGCTGCTTTGTTTGGTTTGCTAGTATTTTGTTGAGGATTTTTGCATCTCTATTGATAATGGATACTATTCTGTAGTTTTTTTTGTGATGTCTATATCCGGTTTCGGTATTAGGATCATATTGGCCTCATAGAATGAGTTGGGAAATGTTTCCTCCTCTTCCATTTTTTGGAGGAGGTTGTGAAGGATTGGTGTTAATTATCTTTTAAATGTTTGGTAGAATTTACCAGTGAATTCATCTGGGCCTGGGCTTCTGTTTGTGGGTCATTAAAATTACCAATTCATTCTCTTTACTTATGAATCTATTTAAGTTTTGTATTACTTTTTGAGTCAGTTTTAGTAATTTGTGTCTTTTTGGGAATTGTTCACTTCATCTAAGTTATCTAATTGATTCATGTGGTTATTCTTAGTGTTCTATTATCCTTTTGATTTCTTTAAGAAAATAAAAGGATTGGTGATGATGTCTTCTCTTTCTTTCCTGATTTTAACAATTAGAGTCTTCTCTCTCTCTCTCTTTTTTTTTTTGTCATCTAGGTAGAGGTTTGTCATTGTTACAGGATTTTTTTCAAAGAACCAGCTTTGGTTTCATTGATTTTTCTGTGTTATTCTCTAGACTCTATTTCACTAGTTTCCACTACAGTCTTTAGTATTTCCTTCCTTCTGCTTGCTTTGGTTTGGTTTGCTCTTTTCTTTTAGTTTCTTAAGGTAGGAGTTTAGGGTATTTATCTGAGATGTTTTTTCTTTTTAAATGTAGACACTTATAGCTATAAATTTTCCTGTGAGCACTGCTTTAGATGCAAACCATGAGTTTTTGTATGCTGTGTTTTCTTTTTCATTTATTTCAGAGTATTATTTTTTTCTTTGACACATTGATTAGAAGTGTTTAATTTCCACGTTTTTGAATTTCCTGAACTTCCGTTACTAGTTTTAATTCCCATTTTAGTTTGAGAATATATTTTACATGACTGCAATCTTTTAATATTTATTGAATTTTATTTTATGACCTAGCATGTGGTCTGTTCTAGAGGATGTTCCTTGTGTGCTTGTGAAGAACGTGTATCTGCTGTTCTTGGTTGGGGTGTTCTGTAGATATAGTCTGTAAGATCTGGTTAGTCTATAGTGTTTTTCAAAGCTTCTGTTTCCTTGTTCATCTTCTGCCTATTTGTTCTATCCATTATTGAAAATCGGGTACTAAAGTCTTCAACTGTTATTATTTATTATTTTTATTTTTATTTTTATTTATTTATTTATTTCTGAGATGGAGTCTCACTCTGTCACCCAGGCTGGAGTGCAGTGGCGCAATCTTGGCTCGCTGCAAGCCCCGACTCCTGGGTTCACTCCATTCTCTTGCCTCAGCCTCCCAAGTAGCTGGGACTACAGGCGCCTGCCACCTCACCTGGCTAATTTTTTGTAATTTTAGTAGAGATGGGGTTTCACTGGGTTAGCCAAGATGGTCTCCATCTCCTGACCTCATGATCCGCCCACCTCAGCCTCCCAAAGTGCTGGGATTACAGGTGTGAGCCACCGTGCCCGGCCTATTTATTATCTTTAATTCTGTAAGTTTTTGCTTCATTTATTTTGGGGCTCTCTTGTTAGGTGCATGTATGTTTATAATTGTTAAATCTTCTTGATGGGTTGACTCTTTTATCATCATGAAATGTTCCTCTCTAGCAACATTTTTTTGTTGTTGTTTTAAGGTCTGTTTTGTTTGATATTAGCATAGCCATTCCAGATCTTTTATGGTTGTTGTTTACGTGATATGTCTTTTTCTATTCTTTTTATTTTCATCCTTTACGTGTGTTTGAATCTAAAGTGTGTTTGTTGTAGATATCATATAGTTGGATCATATTCTTTTTTTTTTTATTCATTTTGGAAGTCTCTGACTTTTGCATGGGTTGTTTTATCCATTTATGTTTAATTACTGATAACTTAGGATAACTTAGGATTTCCATGTGCCATCTATGTGTTTCCTATGTCTTAAGGTTTTTTTTGTTCCTCTATTTCTCCATTACTGCCTTCTTTGTGTTAAATTGGTACTTTCTAGTGTACTATTTTAATTCCCTAGCTGTTTATTTTGCTATATTTTTTGAGTTATTTTCTTAGTGGTTTCCCTTATAATTATAATTATATTTTATTTTAAAACAATCTAATTGGGATTAGCATTAAGTTAATTTAAATAGTGTACAAACTTTTGTTCCCATATGCTCTGTTCCGTACCCCCTGCCATTGTGCTAGTGTGGTCATACAAATTATTTCTTAATATATCAACAGAGGTAAACTTTTTGTGTTCTAGATTGTATGAAAAATGTATTTATTATACTGTCAAACTTGAGTGTAATTTGCCTTGGTATACAGGCAAATACCTGTATGTTGGGAATATTTCTCATTGACATTTTGGAGATATTGCTTGCTGAACCTTTTAGCTTCTAGAGTTGCTCTTGAGAAGCCTGATTTCATTTTGACTTCTTATTCTTTGCATGTCACTTTGTGTCCTTTGCCAATCCCACTCCCTTGTGTAGTGAACTTTCATGGCAATGTCTGCATCTTTTTTCACTTTTTTGGGATGGGAACTTGGTGGGCTCTTTTAATCTGAAGATTTGATTCTTCAGTTAGGAAATCTCTTTTTATTATTGTTTTAATAATTTCTTTCTTCTATTTTCTATGTTATGTCTTTATAATCTCTTGTTTGTTGGAATTTACATCTTCTGGATTGGTACTCTTATTTTCTTTTCTGTCCTGACATTCAATCTTTGTCTTTTTATTTTATTTTCTGGGAACTTTCACCAACTGTTTTCTCAATTTTCTATTTATTTATTTTTCCCACCTGTGTTTAATTTTTTTCTGTTAAATTTACTTAAAAATTGACATAAAATTGTATGTATTCACTGTGTAAAATATGTTTCAAAGTATACATTGTGGAAGGATTACATTTAGCTAATTAACAAATGTATTACATCAACATAGTTATTTTTGTGGTGAGGATACTTAATATCCACTCTCAGCATTTTTCAGCCATACAATTTGTTGTCATTAACTGTAGTCATCATGTTGTACAATGGATCTCTTGAACTTAATACTCTTGTGATTATGCATCCTTTGACAAACATCTCTCTAACCTCTTTTCCTCCCTAACTACCCCAGCTGCTGGTAATCACTATTTTACTCTCTATTTCTATGAGATCAACTTTTTTAGATTCCACATATGAATGAGATCTGACATACTTGTCTTTCTGTGCCTGGCTTTTTTTTACTTAACGTAATATCCCTGTTTCATTCATGGTGTTGCAAGTGGCAGGATTTTCATCTTTTTTATGACTGAATATTATTCCGTTGTGTGTATATATCGCATTAAAAAAATCCATGTATCTGTTGATGGACACTTAGGTTAATTCCATATCTTGGCTGTTGTGATTAGTGCTGCAGTAAATATGGGTGTGCAGATGTCTTCGGCATACTGATTTCATTTCCTTCAGATACATACCCAGTAATAGATTTTGCTGGAACATATGGTGGTTCTATTTTTAATTTTTTGAGGAACTTCCATATTGTTTTTCATTTCTACGAAAAATAAAAAAATAGCAGGGTGTAGTGGTGCACATCTGTAATCCAGCTACTTGGGAGGCTGAAGTGGGATGATTACTTGAGCCCAGGTGTTGGAGGCTACAGGGCTGCAGAGCAAGACCCTGTCTCAAAGAAATAAGAGGATAATAATGATTTCCACCTCACAGATTTGTGAGGTTTAAATGAGGTAGTGTGTATAGAGTGCTTAGTACTGTGCATGGCATATATGCTAGGTAGTAATATTACGGAGAATACAGAAACAGCATATGCCTGTATTGTGAAGAAGTTTGGAGTCAATTAGCTTGATGTGTTTTTACTGCAATTAGAAAAAAACTGATTTTGAGTCTTTTTGTTTTAGGAAACAGGAATTTATGGGAAATGTGTGCAGTTTTAACAAGAGTGTTGGTGTTTAAAATTACTCTAGTTGCTTCTAATCTGTTTGCCATATTTTATTTATTTATAAATTTATATCCTGTTTCATTTTGCTAGTCATTTGAGATGCATTATAATAAACCTGTTCATTAAAGTAACATGCATAAATACGGATAAACTTGAAAGATTGGCTAAAGGGATGATCGATATCCATATTTGTACATCCCAGGTTGGTCTTACACAGCTTCTAAAGGGAGCAGTAACTTTGGCTTCCTGTGTGACTGTTTTAGTTTTTCTAGTTTAGTGATTAGTTGGGGGATAGGATGGAGAGGTAGTCCTCCTAGGGTGTTTATCAGAACGTGGGTGGAGGTTAGTATAGAGTATAGAAAACATTATGCCTTATGTTTTTGAAATATAAACCATAGAATGTAAAACTATCAAGTATTTGTGGCTGATGGGGATTCATGGAAGATAGAGTAACAAAGTATTGCAGAGGGCTTGACAGAGTAACCATTCCCGTGATAGTCTGCAATCACTTTCCAGGCAGAGACGTTTTCCCCTCTTGTTCGTGGACTCTCCCATGGCATCTGATACTGGTAATTAAGGCACTTGAATTCAGGTGCTGTTGATTAGCTTGTCTCCAGGTCTCTGCAAGCTCTTCCCATTTCATTGTAGGCTTTCCCAACTTTTACCATTTCATTAATAGGAACATGTATACTTTCTTCACTTTGGTTAGAATATTTAGTTTGCATTTGAAAGCTATTATACCTCATCAGGTATCAGTGACGCTTTTAGACTCATGACAAAGCAAGGTCTGGGCAAAAGTTACTAGCATTTGTTGCATGTGGTGGTGTCTGATGTGTGACCTGCTGCCTAAGTCAGGTGCTGCTGCCTAAGTCAGGTGCTGCTGCCTAAGTTGAAGTGGAAAGAAACAGAAGGGAGTGGGCAGCCACGGGGCCATTTTGGTTTGTCACAGAAGCTGGATTGTTGGCACACGTCTTAGAGTCAACCTGGACTTAAAGTGCTTGTGTGCTGTGTTTGTGTGCATTTCTCTGTCTTTTCAGTTTCCTTAATGCTGCTGTAATTGCTTTTATGTTGATCTACTTCTGTAAATAAATACATTTTTACCTTAGGAGGGGATGCAGTGTTACCCTTAAGTTGTATTATGCATCCTTCTGTGAGAAATATGTACATAAAAAGGGATCATTAATTTCTGGTGTTCTATTACTGACTTGGGCAGTGCATTGATACTTTTTTAGTCTATACTGGGTTTCTGGTGGATAGTAGATTCTGAATCCTTATGACATAGCATAGGAAGCCTTAATATGAAGTGTTCAAAAAGGAAACACTGATATTTTTCGTTCTTTGACCTATATGTAAATAAATCTGATTTTAAATCTGAAATTTCTAAGGAGTTTCAATGAGTAAATATTGCTGTCCATGAGGACTATTTTGCATCTCCCATTGCTGAGTTGATTGACTTAACCTTGGTCACATTAAAGGTGAATGGGTAAGGTTAAACAGATTCTATTAATGTTTCTTCAGTTGGCCAGTTAGGGAAAGGTCAGGCTTTGGCAGCTGTCAGCCTTACAGACAAAGAGTTTCTGTGCTATTGCAGTCTAGAGTCTGACAGCAGCTTATAATTTACCTGGATGCTTTTTAAAACCTCCTTAAGACAGTCAAGAAATATTTTTTATTGGCTTTGCAATACCAGTGGGTCTAATGGCAGGATGCTTTTCATTAGAGTACTACAGAATGGCAGGTACGGTGAAAATGAGCATTCTTAAATATGTGGAAGAATATTCTGTGTGTCACAAATGATGACTCTGCTTCATATTAAAAAGACCTAGTGTTCAGTTGCCATTTATGTTCGGGGAAGTGAGGACTTTTAGGTGAAGGCAAGTGAAGTTGGTAACCTCATTGCCTGTTTCACTGAAAACAAGTAAACATAAAACTTCGAATTACTTTTATTTAAAAGTAATTTTTCTTATCCTGAGCCTGACATTTAAAATTTGTTTCTTATCTCTTTTAGTTTAAAGCCTTAATTTCTTTTATCTTAGAAGTTATTTCATGTCATTTGTGGTTGGTAATTACTTTTCAGTGAGGATTAATTCAAGTTTAATTTGTTATTTGTTATTGAAAATGTCAGTTATGAATTTATTAGGAGCCTTTGGAGGCTTTTCTCCGGTTAACATTGGAATATTGAGTTTACATTGATTTAATAGTTTTAGGTGTATTGAATTTTAAAATACTTTTAGTATTCTGTTTTTATTTCTGAGATACTGCAAGTTGGCCTTAAATTGTCATAGTTTTTTGATCATTTTTGGCCCTTACTGTATTTTTTTATTGTTTATTGGTATCGTTTGGTTTGTTGTAGTTCGTTTTGAATGTGTATTCGTTATCATGGCCTACTCCATTTCTATTATATAAAATATGAATATCCCATGCATTGATATACGTGACTGTCTTTATAACTACCCTCTTGGGTCTCAAGTTATTATAAGCCTATTAATAAGTTGCAAAGCAATTTTCGTGTGATGCCTGCAAAATAGAGAGCTGTGTGTACCTTTTTATATCTTTTGACACAGAATAAACTACAGCCAATAAGGAGTCTGGTGGTACAGCTATGACAGGACACACAGATGTAACAGTAGAACAGGCTAGAGAACACATGTGTTTGATAAGCCTGAAAGCTTTCCACAGGGCTTCTGGCAAGCTATTGACTATGACAGGAGTGAAAATGGAGCCTGAAGAAGAGTGAAGTGGGATGGTAAAACACACACTCTCAAACACTCTCAGTGGAAATTACAGACCTAAAAGGAATTAGGAGGAACGAGATTAATAATCAGATGAAGAGCGTTAAAGAAAAAAAAATTATTCATGTCATTTGTTAAAGACAGTAAGGAAGAATTTATTCAAAGGGGTACTATAATGGGTTTTTGTAGTAGGGGAGAGAGATAAGCTCGAGTTGGAATATGATAGGATAGGTAGGGATTTGGGGCAGGGGTCAGGGTGGATGGAAAATTATTAAGAGGTAGTAAAGTGACCTAAGGAATTTTGCTGAAGGCAGACCAGGATCATAAGATATTAAAGATGGTCAGACCAAGGGTGGAGGATTTTCCCTAAACTTACTTAGCAGGATTCTCACTGAAACGGAATTAGCAGGCCTTATCAAGAAGAGGTTTCAGGAGCTTGACAGGAGTTAGGTCAAGGAGAGAGTCTTTGCCAAGGGTCAAACGTAACTTCTGAATAGAGAAATGAACTGTTTTATGTTCCAAGAGTGTGAAGTAGGCAAGATTGACAGTCCCAGGCAGGGTACTCTCTGAGTGTTGAGTGAATGTTTAGTGTCTACAGAAAATACTGGCTGAATTCAAAAGATTTGTCTCAATTCTGTTTCATGAACACTAGACATCTTTAAGATGAGTATAGTAAAATTGAGTACTTATTTTTTTTCAAGGTTAAATATTAGATAATAGGTATATGTTGTATATGAAATGAGCTTTTCCATTGAGCTAGATTTAAGGGATTATGCTGCTTTGCAAACTTTTATTTGTTCTGTTTCTAGGGAAGTTGATGATTTAGAAAGAGCACTGTGTATTTCTGTTACAATTGCATACCTTTACCTTTCAAAATGATTTAAATGAAGGCATTAGCATAGGGCTTCCTTTTTAAAATTAAACACTACAAGTATAATACTTTTGTTCTCGTAGTGGTTTTTGGCATCAAATAATTATGGAAGCCGACCTTGTATTATTTTATGTATATTTATTGGGCAATTACAGTAAAGTATCGATACATTTTATATTTGGAGAATGGAGAAACGTTTATTGAGTTTTCTAGTTAGTTGAGTCCTAACCATTATGCATATAGTTGTAAAAATACACCATGGCAGATGGTCTTAGTGGCAATATTTTAGAGTTCACAGAATTTGGATTTTTCTAATCAACCTACAAAATTAGATTCTGCTCATGATAATATGGTTTAAGCCGAGAGATGCTATGGCTAAATGTGAAACTTCAAGCTGAATTACCCTTGAAGGCTAAAATTAACATATTCAGAAATTTCCAAAATGACTTGTGAAAGTCATTTCTCTTTTTTAAAGTTTTCATATAGCTTTTCAATATAGAACTCTTTATATTCCTATTGTTGATGGCTTTCCATGCCTATAACTTTTGCCCTTGAAAAAAAAGTATGTCTTTAAATTAGCTGAAGTTTCCCCCACACAGAGCTATGTCCTATTTGTTTTATAATGATATATATCTATCTTATTTTTATTAATTTTTTTTTTGAGACAGGGTTTCACTCTGTTGCCCAGGCTCGAGTGCAGTGATGTGATCTTGGCTCACTGCAACCTTCGCCTCCTGGGTTCAAGGGATTCTCCTGCCTTAGCCTCACTAATAGCTGGAATTGCAGGCACATGCCACCATGCCTGGCTGATTTTTGTATTTTTTGTATTTTTAGTAGAGATGGGGTGTCGCCATGTTGACCAGGTTGGTCTTGAACTCCTGGCTTCAAGCGATTCATCCGCCTTAGCCTCCCAAAGTTCTGGAACTATAGGCATGAGCCACCACGCCTGGCCTATGTATATATGTGTGTGTTTGTGTATGTATATATGTATATATACATACATATATATTTATATCCTCAAAGAATGAAACTAATTATACTAAATATCATTTCCAGTGTTAAATATTCTCTGTAATTTAACATTTACATTATGGAATGTGGTTTCCAGAAAGGGGTTCCGATCCAGACACCAAGAGAGGGGTCTTGGATCTTGTACAAGAAAGAATTTGGTGTGAGTCGATAGAGTAAAGTGAAAGCAAGTTTATTAAGCAAGTAAAGAAACAAAAGAATGGCTACTGCATAGGCAGAGTAGCACCACAGGCTGTTGGTTGGCTATTTTTAAGGTTATTTCTTGATCATATGCTAAACAAGAGGTGGATTATTCATGAGTTTTCTAGGGAAGGGATGGACAATTCCCGAACTCTGGGTTCCTCCCCTTTTTAGACTATACAGGGTAATTTTTGGATGTTGCCATGGCATTTGTAAACTGTACTGGTGCTGGTGGGAGTACGTTTTAGCAAGCTAATGCATTATAATTAGCATATAGTGAGCAGTAAGGACGACCAGAGGTCACTTTCGTGGCCATCTTGGTTTTGCTGGGTTTTTGGCTGGCTTCTTTAACGCATCCTGTTTTATCAGCAGGGTCTTTAGGACCTGTGTCTTGTCATAAGCAGTCTTGCCGACCCCTTATCTCCTGTGCCTGAGAATGCCTAACCTTCTGGGAATGCAGCCTATCAAGTGTGAGCCTCATTTTATCCAGCCTCTATTCAAGATGGAGTTGCTCTTGCTCTACTAGAGTCTTTTGACAGTGTTACTCATGTTTTCTGAAAAAAGATACTGAGCAAAATAAATGTATACTTTTTTTTTTTTTTTGAGACAGAGTCTTGCTCTGTCACCCAGGCTGGAGTCCAATGGCGTTATCTCGGCTCACTGCAACCTCTGCCTCCCAGGTTCAAGTGATTCTCCTGCCTCAGCCTCCCGAGTAGCTGGGATTACAGGTGCCCACCACCATGCCTGGCTAATTTTTGTATTTTTGGTAGAGACGGGGTTTCACCAGATTGGCCAGGCTGATCTTGAACTCCTGACCTTGTGATCCGCCCACCTCAGCCTCCCAAAGTGTTGGGATTACAGGCGTGAGCCACCATACCCGGCCATGTATACATTTTTTAAAATTCCATAATCTTTATAACCTTTCCTTCCTCCAAGTTCCCTGAAAATTTAATTCTTTTTGGCTGAAGTCTTGTGTCATGGTCTAGTTCAGAGTCTAGGTCAGATTGCCTTATCTTAGGTCTTTTGGATGAGAATAAGAACCAGGGATGTGGAGGGCTAATGGAGTTGTAAGGATAATCATTTTGTGTTCTCAATCTGTGAGTGGCTTAATCTGAGTTACAAAGGCAGGAGGAAGTAGTTGCGTAACAAATCCATTTGGCCCAGGCCATGTGAATATATCCATTCTGCTACTCCCACCCCTCTGAAGGCATATGAAGGACAACAGCACAGCTAATACCCCTATTCTGGACTTGTCTCCATTTATTCTCTACCTGCTTCTGTTTGTTTGTCTCCATGACTTTCAAATACCTTGTGCTATACTTCAGCTATTGATACCTGCCTCCTGTCTGGCTTTGTTTCCTGTTCATCTCTGGTCAAAGTGTGCTCTCCCCATTCCAGGAGAATCCTTCTGTTATCATGGAGCTTAATAGCAAATATATTCCAGTTCCCTTTAGTTGGTCCAAGGAGTAAGGCTTCTGTATGAATATTAGAAAACCCAGAGGACTGTTTGCAGACTTGCATCAGGTCTTTGTTTTCTAAAGAAGGAGTATTTATTGATGACTGTATAAGTAGTGGACTTATTAAGGTTTAGATCTGTCTAGTGGTGTAAGGAGCCTGAGGAGAGATTATCACTAATAGCTAACATTTGTAATGTTTTTAATGAGTGCCAGGCACTTTGGTAAATGCTTTACTGAGTTATATAAATTTAACTTCTTCTTCTATGGTAGAGACAGTTTTGCTCTGTCGCCTAGGCTGGAATGCAGTGGCATGATCACAGCTCACTGCAGCCTTGAACTCTTGGGCTCAAGTGGTCCTCCCACCTCAGCCTCCCGAGTAGCTGGGAATACAGGCGCATGCCACCATGCCTGGCTAATTTTTTCTTTTTCTTTTTTTCTTTTATAGAAATAAGTTCTTACTGTGTTGCCTAGGCAGGTGTTGAACTTCTGGCCTCAAGTGATCCTTGCACCTTGGCCTCCCATAGTGCTGGAATTACAGGTGTGAGTCACTGTGACCAGCCAAGTTTATGTAATTTAATCCTCACAACAGCTTCATGAGGAAAGTGAAGCTCAGAGAGGTTAAGTAACTTTCCTTAAAATTAGTCTTCTAAATATTTAGAGGTGTATAAATCACAAAGCATGTTACTAAATATATGAGTAGATTTCTTCACAGCTTAACTATCAAAATGAACTGAAATAGATGCTGACATTTAAGGTGACAGGGCCCATCAAAAGTGCTATACAAACACAGGTGTGAGTTTAGAGATTTACATTAATGTAGGAAATTAAAGCATTAACTATAATTTTACTGAGATGTTTCATTTTAGCTGACAGTTGTTGGCAGGAATGGAAACCAAATATATTAAATATACCATTGGTAGCTTTCTCAGTATAATATGTGCCATCTCTAGGGAAAACATTATATTCACACAACTTAGTCCTTGAGGGGTTTGTTTTCTAGCCCATGATTTTTCTATGCCCTTTTTGTTTTTCTTCTCTGCTACCTTTTATCTTTTTAAAAACATTTTTCAGATCACATTGTATATTTTAGTTCAACAATTGACTCATGTATAATATTCAAAGATCAGTGTAAATCAAAATCCAGGCAGTAGATTACAAATATATTTTTAAAGTTTTTAATTAAATTTATCAGGCAGTAGATTTTGTACTTGAAGTGGGAGTCATTATTTTAATAGGCCAGGAAAAGAAAAGTTATGGATTTGAGTTGTTTTTTTTATTATCTCACAAGAGAGATGCCATAGAGGAAAGCCTACTGTTTCAAACTGGGCCTTTCACAGGGATGGCTTGTTGGTTCAGTCCACTAGTTCTGGACTATAGGATGACTATAGGGATGACTATAGTCACCCCTGCTGGATATTTTGGGCATTTTTATGGTATTTTTGGTGTTGGTAACAATGATTGGCAAGTACAACAGGTGTATAGTAGACAGGAGATGAGGATGCTGGTGCGCTTACAGAGCACTGAATAGTTCTGTACGACCACAGATTTTCCCACATCCTTCTTGCCATTTTTTTTTGTTTGTTTGTTTGAGACAGAGTCTCACACTGTTGCCAAGCTGGAGTGCAGTGGCGCGATCTCGGCTCACTGCAACCTCTGCCTCCTGGATTCAAGCTATTCTCTGCCTCAGCCTCCCGAGTAGCTGGGACTATAGGCGCGTGCCACCACGCCCAGCTAATTTTTGTATTTTTAGTAGAGATGGGGTTTCACGGTTTTTGCCAGGATGATCTTGATCTTTTGACCTCATGATCTGCCTGCTTTGGCCTTCCAGAGTGCTAGGATTGCAGGCATGAGACACTGTACCTGGCCTCCTTCTTGACTTTTTATATTCATGTGAGCAACAACAACAGAAACCCAGAAACCAAAAAACTAAACTGTTTCTAATTATCTGAATCTAGAACTAAACACTGTTCTATAAATCAACACAAAATATTTTTTCCCCCGTGTTTTTGGTATGCCCTCATTGTTCCCGGACTGCATCTAGCCTGTGAGTTGAGGAAGATAATGCTTTGTTTTGTTCTGAGTGTTTCTGAGTTCACTTTTTTGACAAGGTACATCACTGATGTGGTATTTGAAACACCAATGTACACACCATGTCAGTCTGCATTGGTAGATGGGTTATTCTTGATGTTTTTGCTGATGGGTATGGTATCTAACTACTTGATCATGTAGTCTAGTGCACTGCATCTGATCAATTTTGTATGCCACTTATTTTGTTTTAAATTTTTAAATATTATATATATTTAGTTATGGAATTCTATTGATTTTTAAAAATTGTGAATTTTATTTTTGGATAGTAATACAAGTATTGCAACATATTTTAAGTATTAAAATATTTAAAGAAGCATTGGGTCTGATCAGGTTGTTAACCCCTAGTTCCACTAGTGTTCCTTTGCCTTGCAGATTCTCAAGTATGATTCTGTTACATTCTTGCCTGTAGTATTATTAGCACTGACTGTAGAATATTTCTTATTTTTTTGGTCTTTTTGGAAGATTTAAAGTAGTTTTGGCTTACAGTTCTATTTTTCTTTTTTAACACTTTTCTCTTTTTTAAAAAAGATATTGTTTACCTTGCTAATACTAAAGTAGCTATCATTGCAGTCACATTGTTTTCATAACTCAAGTTATATCTGGATATTTTCCTATTTTTTGTAAAAACAAAAACAATCTTCTTAAACCTTCAATATAACCTACTTTCAGTACCTTTAAAAACTTATTAGCAAAGCAGATGAAGGAAAGAGCCCAAAGCAAAAGTAATAATAATATTTCTTGGTCCCCTTCATAAACAGAGTTCAAAGCTCTTCATTTCTTGTGAATGCAGAGCTTCCCAGAATCCCTGTGGAACAGGGCAAGCTAACCTCTCAGATAGGAAGGATTAAGACAGACTGACTGTTTACAGATTTTTTGGTGGGATATTCAGTTCTTTCTATTTCCCCTGGAGAGTTCTTCATAGAACATATAGGGAAGGCACCTTTTTCCTGAGCTTGTGCTGTTGATATGTGAGGTTTGTGGTCTTTGGATCGCGTTTGTATAGAACCCTAGAAATCATCCATTTATGATTATGACTTAAAATAGCCAGTCTTAAGGAATTCTAATCAAAAAGAATTCTAAGTTTTCAAAATTAATTTTATTTATTTATTTACATTTTGATGATGTTAGTGTAAAGAAAACCATAGAGAAATTTTACAAATCATAAATCACTGAGAAAACTTTGCCTTTGGATGAAGGGACCGCTGAAATTTAACTTGTCAATCTGCAGGCCTTGAAGATAAATAAACCTCAAAATAAACTTCAGGGGAGGCGTAGGGGTGGTTTGGGATGAGATGAGTTGGTCAGGGTGATCTGTTTCCCTTGCTTCTTTGAGATGGCTAAGTGGCTGCTAGAGCTCTGTTCTGAGGACCAGCTGGTGATAGATGAACTTCAGTTCCTTCTTTTTTCCAGCAATAGCAGCCTTAGTGCAATGGTTACTCAGTGCCGCGTGGTTCTTTCTTCCCTTTCCAACTTGAACACAGACATAGGCTCATCATCTCATTTTTTTTCTAACCATAGTATAACTTCTACTTTTGTGGGCGTTTCCTAGATGTCATATATTCTGTTTATTTAACATTATTTTAATGATACCATCTCCTTTTTTTATTTCAAGGAAATGTGCTCATGTATTTTCCACATTAATCTTGATTCTGGTTTTACATTTTTACAAAAAAGAAGTTTGTCATGGGAAGGAGCAGAAGATGCAACTAGCAAGATAGGAGGGCAGGAAGGAATTGTGGAAGGTTTTTGAGGATCAGGGTGACATGTTATAATCTAGTATGATGAAGAGAACTGCAACAGCTGAGTAAATAAAGGATTGGGGAATTGAGACCCAGGTTGAGACATAAGGTCACCAAATAGTTAATTACAGACTGAGTATCCCTTATCTAAAATGCTTGGGATCAGACGTGTTTTGGATTTTGATTTTTTTTTCAGATTTTGGAAAGTTTATCTTATACACTTACTGATTGAGCATCTGAAAATCTGAAATGCTCCAGTGAGCATTTAATCTGAGTGTCATGTTGATGCTCAAAAAGTTTTAGATTTTGGAGCACTTTGGATTCTGTATTTTCAGGTTTGGGATGCTCAACCTGTTGAATGTTGAGACTTATGATAGAGACCTCTTAGAAGGATCTTGCCAGTGTCCAGGTTAATGATAAAGAGAATTATTTGTTGAGCGAATAATGAGTGACCAAATGAAAGACTGAATGAGGGTCTGAACTATATTAGTAGCTGTGAGAATGGAAAGAAGTGGGCAGATGTGGTAGACATTATGGAAATAGCCTAAAGACTTGATGGCTAATGGAATGTGCAGTGAAGATGACTCTAAGCCATCTGGTATAGAGGACAAGAGTAATGTAATGCTAGTAATAATAGTGAATGTAAAAAAGGAGTATGTTTTAGGGTTAGGATAGTATATTTGGTGTGAAAATATTGCTTGTGAGTGCTGTGGGCCAGTGGAGATAGACAGTGGACAGTTCAAAATGTTAGGTTGAGTTCAGGAGGTGGTGGTTGAAAGTATATAATCACAATACCACAGAAAATAATATTTGCAACTGTGAAAACGAAGCTTGCTAAGGGAGAGAGGATGAATGAGAAGATCTGGGAAAATTAATCTCATAGTAGATTTCTCATGACCCTGTGTAAGTTACTGACCATTTCAGTGCCTCATTTTCTTCTATAAAATGAGAAAAATTATAGTATCTCCTTAATAGAATTGTTGTGAAGTTGAATTGAATCATCTATGTAAATTCCATAGGGCTTGGCAGGCATATAGTAAATACTCATTAAAGGTTAGCGATCTTATTGTTTATTAAGTACTTTGGTTATGCACATAAAAATGAACTGATTCTAAAATTTGTAATTCTAGAGGTTGTATTGAATGTTTAAAATTAAACAAGTGATCTTATTAGCAGTGATATTTTTATTTCTCAAGTTAAAACTGTTTGGTTTTTGTAGGTGTGGTTAGTTGTAATCTTGGAACTAATTTTTTGTGATAAATATGTAATTCTTGTTTGGGTATTTTTATTTAAAGTGCTCACTTTTCTTTTCCTTTTTTTTTTTTTTGAGCCGGAGTCTTGCTCTGTTGCCCAGTCTGGAGTGCAGTGGCGCGATCTCAGCTCACTGCATCCTCTGCCTCCCAGGTTCAAGCAATTCTCCTCTCTCAGGCTCCTCAGTAGCTGGGATTACAGGTGCCTGCCACCATACCCGGCTAATTTTTGTATTTTTAGTAGAGATGGGGTTTCACCATGTTGGCCAGGCTGGTTTCAAACTCCTGAGCTCATGATCCGTCTGCTTCGGCCTCCCAACGTGCTGGGATTACAGGCGTGAGCCACTGTGCCTGGCCTATTAAAGTGCTCACTTTTCTTGACATCCTCTAAGATGCAGACTTTACTCTTAGTTGAATATATAGTGTTTTTCTTTAATTAGAATGGGGTAAATGAAAGGTGATGATACTATACTGAATCTTGAACTTGACACATTTCTTCCAGTGAAAATGGGCTACAAGGAACCCAGTTGTATTTGCCACCGTTTTTTAGTTTTGTTTTCCTCTGACACAGGATTATTATGCTCTAGAAGTGTCATTTGGGGGAGCCAAAGCACTGTACTATAATATATATACCAGTCTGTTCAGTGTAGAAGGGGGAAAAAAATAGTGTCATGAATTGAAGTTCATGCTTTTCAGGTGTTTGTATGTTTCTTCCTTCTGCTTTAATAGTAAATGGTTAGAGGGATTCGTTAAATAGTAAATTAATGAAACTAAATGCAGAGCACATATATAGCTAGAATTTTAATTTTTTTCCATTTGTATTTTAGTTCTATTGATATTTTAAGGGTAACGAGAAATTAGCATCTTCATTTGGATATGTATGATATCCCTTCAAAGCTGTAGTTGCTTTAACTTAGACTGTCAATTCCTTGTCTAATCGAGACCCATGGTGAAATGCCAAAAAAAAAAAAAAAAAAAAAGCAGTCTTTGGATTTTTCCAGTCAGTGAACCGGCTAATATTTTCTGAGTTCTTATAGATACAAAGCACTGTAAATTATATTTACAGTATCACCACTTGAGTAAGTACTTAAAGAGACAATTTTGGAACTGTTTGGCTAATTAGTGTACATCAGAGCTATTGTTTGGTTTCTCTAGGTAGAGGTTGTTCAGGGATGTAATAGGATCTGCATGCAAATAGATTGCAATTTGTGTTTAGAAAGGATAACTTACTTTTAAAATTCTGTCTCTCCCGATTTTCATTTAGTTTGCTGTATACCACTTAAAATGGATTAGAATTCATTTTCTTATTCCTGTTTAAAATAACCTTGGCCTGATTATTTTTCTCTTTATTTACCACTCCTCTTGAGACAGGTGTGTGCACATGCACACATACATAAAAGAAGATCCACGGTTTTTGTGGTATTTATAGCAGGCAAAAGAGATGATTTATTTGAACTTTTTTGTAGGTTACTATCGGTAGTTTTAGGAAAAGTCTATTTTTGAATTTCACTGCCTGTTTTTTTTTTTTTTTTTTTTTTTTGGTGAGAGGTTGCTAGAGCAGAGGGGCTGTCTCCAAGACCATGTCTTCATCAGAAACTGGGGTTTAATGGATGTTAGAAATGGTATATGCTTCTTCCACCGTCCCTTAAGTTCTTCTGTTTATTACCTGAGTTTTGTTTATCAAATTTCAGAGTTGCTTACTTTTCTTTTGTTAGTTAATAGGGGTGCTTCAGGTGGGTTAGGAGAAAAAATACTTTTTTAAAAAGTCACCATCATTCTGTGTGAGAGAGAATGTAATTCCTATAGAGAAAATTAATTAGTTAGCTTGGTCTGTTGTAATGGCAGCTTTGCTATTTTTTTGTACTCTTTCTCTTTCTTCGTTTAACAAAGAAGATTGACAAGCTACTTACCTTTCTATGAGTGCTTTTCTTTAAAACTGTATAATTGAATGCCTAGAGAAATGAACCTTGGCTTCAGCAGTACTGAATGGCAAAAGTGGTAAGAAACTCGTTTTTCCTTTCCCTCCCTCCCTCCCTCCCTCCTTCCCTCCCTCCTTCCCTCCCTCCCTTCCTTCCTTCCCTCCCTCCCTCCCTCCTTCCCTCCTTCCCTCCTTCTCTTTCTCCTTCCATACTTTCCTTCCTTCTTTCCCTGTTTCTTAAAAAACGCTATTTGAATCTAGTTTGGATAAAGTTGACCTGTGGGAAGTTGAAGGAGAAAACTGAAATTAAGTAATTTTCTTCTGAGTATTGTGTTAATTTGCTCCAAATGACAGAATTAGCCTAAATGTTGAGAAGTGCTAAGTTTCAGCAAATGAAGTTGAGCTTAATTTGTATTTCTTTATGTTTACTGTGTATGTGGTAAAATTTGATAATTAATAAAGGTTTAAAGGGATTCTAACTGATAAACTCACCGGGTTTCACCTTCTTAAACCTAAGAAGCGTAATTTGCCTAAATTATGCAAAATGCTAATTAAAGGGTTTAATTTGCTAATCATATCCATTTGATTAGAGGCAGATGCTGATTATCTACACAATTCTAAATGGACCTTTCAAAGATGGCTTTCATTATTTAAAATCAACTTGTCAAATTAAGACATAAACTTAAGGAATAACAAATACCAGTAGTTAACTATATACTTTTTTTTTTAATGTCGGGCAAGATGATTCACAAATGCTGTGCACCAAAGTCTTGGTATATTCATTGTCATTATGAATTTCAGTAATCCTAAAGTTTAAGAGCTGAACTTTGTTTGGCTTTTTTATTGAGCTCATTAGATTCTCTAGTCATACCTTTGTTGGTCCTTTGGGTCTTTGACTATTTTCCTGGCTGTTTTTTCTTCCTGCTGTGAGTCAGACAACACAAGGAGCAGAGGCAATCTTGTCCATGTGCATTCACACCATGCATAGAAATGGTCAGAACATACCAGGCTGGGCGCGGTGGCTCCTGCCTGTAATCCCAGCACATTGGGAGGCCGAGGTGGGCAGTTCACTTGAGGTCAGGAGTTTGAGACCAGCCTTAACAACATGGCGAAGTCCCGTCTCTACTAAAAATACAAAAATTAGCTGGGTGTGGTGGCGGGCGCCTGCAATCCCAGCTACTCGGGAGGCTGAGGCAAGAGAATCACTTGAACTCGAGAGGCAGAGGTTGCAGTGAGCTGAGATCGTGCCACTGCACTCCAACCTGGGTGACAGTGACACTCTCTCTTAAAAAAATAAAAATAAAAATAAAGAATATTTAACAGACAGTTATGCCAGGCTCCCTTTATAGGTGACCAAATCTTCCTCTTACACATGTAAGAGAGGTGGCAGGAAACAGACAACAGGTATGGGTCAGTGTTAATGCCAGGAAGCAGGGGGAACATCTTAGTTCAATAACTGAACAAGAATTTGGATCCAGGCACGCAGCCTTTGTATTCTCCCTGGACGACCTTGTGTTTTTCTTAGAGTGAAGACAGAAAACTATTTATAGACTTGTCAAGTGTGTTTGTGGCTGATTTAGGGCTAAGACTAGGGAAACCAAGGCAGAAACTGCATTACTTTTTTTTTTTTTTGAGGCGGCGTCTCATTCTATTGCCCAGGCTGGAGTGCAGTGGTGTGATCATGGCTTACTGCAGCCTCCACCTCTCCAGGCTCAGGTGATCCTTCCATCTCAGCCTCTTGAGTAGCTGGGACTACAGGCATGTGTCACCATGCCTGGCTAATTTTTGTACTGTTTTTTTTTTTTTCTGTAGAGATGAGTTTTGCCATGTTGCCTGGGCTAGTCTCAAAGTCCTAGGCTTAAGTGATCTGCCTGCCTCGGCCTCCCAAAATGTTAGGATTGCTGGTGTGAGCCACTGTGCCTGGCCAAAACTGCATTACTTCTAATCCAAGTTAGAAACAAATGGCCCAGTAACAGAAAATGTTTGAGGTTTTGCATGAGACCTAGGGTGTTAGGACAGGGCATCTGAGGTATAGACATACGAATCCTCCTTTGATCTGCACCAAGATTAAGGGTAGTAGGATGAGAGCATGCTGTCTAAGTGGGGATATACCAGAGAGGTCATATAGCTTGTGGGTGAAGAGCACAGGCTCTAGTGCTATAGTAACTGGTTGAATCTTGGTGCTGCTATTTAGTAGTCGTTTTTCTTCTCTGACTTGGTTTTCTCATCTACAAAATAGAGAATATAATAGTATTACCTCATAAGGTTGGGAGGCTTTAATAAGTTAGTACATTTTATAAAGTACTTATAACAGTGCCTAGCATATAGTAAATACACAACAAATATTAACAATTTATTATTCTTTGTACCATTCCAGCTTTTGTATGAGATTTGCAAGTAATGATGTATAGGGAGAACACTGGATTCCATCCCCCAATACCCACTTGAGTTGTTTAAGTGTGCTACAAATATATGTAGAGTAATGAGTTATAAGAACTTCAGTAGTATAAAGCTAATAGAACTTGAAGTACTAGAGTCTTATTAAAATGAGTAAGCACAGATTTGTGTCCAAATCTTCTTTTCGTGCAGTCTGAGGAGGTTAGGGATATGTGTAAATAATTGCTAGACTGGACAGCTACTGGAAGAGCCTGATCATGAGCACTTTTTACATTTGAATTCAAAGGGTAAAAGGGGAGGTTCCTTTAAATTTAGTTATTTTTTAGCTTTTAGAGGATTAGATTTGTGATAGTATAAGGGATAATAGAGTGCTGTTGATTTTTATCCTGGCTAAGATTAATAGTCTAGTTGTCACTTCTGTGCCTAAATGTCTCTAGAATCTGTCCATCTCCTTTCAGTTTCATCATCACTATTCTAGCTTGGGCTACCATGATTACTTATCCAATCCATTCTTTTTTTTTTTGAGACGGAGTCTTGCTCTGTTGCCCAGACTGGAGTGCAGTGGTGTGATCTTGGCTTACTGCAAACTCCGCCTCCCAGGTTCAAGTGATTCTCCTGCCTCAGCCTCCCGAGTAGCTGGGACTACAGGTGTGCACCACCACACCCAGCTAATTTTTGTATTTTTAGTAGAAACAGGATTTCACCGTGATGGCCAGGCTGGTCTCGAACTCCTGACCTCGTGATCCGCTCACATTGGCCTCCCAAAGTGCTGGGATTACAGGAGTGAGCCACCGCGCCGGCCCATCCTATCCATTCTTCACCCTGAAGCAAGAGTGCAGATATAATTACTGTTGTCTATACTACAGCCCCTCCCCAACTCTTTAGCAATTTCCTATTAATATAATGTGAATGTTCAAAATTTGTAACAAGTTACCTTAAGCTGTGATCCCTGTTTACCTCCCTAGCCTTATCTCTTACCACTAATCTGTAAACTCTACGGACCAGGCATGTGAACTTCCTTTAGTTGTGAAAACGTTTTTTCCCTTGACCTTGGATACTCTTCCCTACATTTCATCTAATTCTGACTTATCCGTCGTGTATCAGCTTAAACAGTTTTCTTTCTGGGACATTTCCTTAAGTTTGGCTTAGAAACCCATCCTCTGTGGCCTTTTTTTTTGTTTTTTGTTTTTTTTGTTTTTTTTTTGAGACAGAGTTTCACTCCTGTTGCCCAGGCTGGAGTGCAGTGGTATGATCTCAGCTCACTGAAACCTCTGCCTTCTGGGTTCAAGCGATTCTCCTGCCTCAGCCTCCCAAGTAGCTGGGATTACAGGTGCCCCCCCCCAACTCCTGGCTAATTTTTGTATTTTTAGTAGAGACGGGATTTCACCATATTGGTGAAGCTGGTCTGGAACTCCTGACCTCGTGATCCGCCCGCCTTGGCCTCCCAAAGTGCTGGGATTACAGGCATGAGCCACTGCACCCAGCTTTTCTCTGTCAGAGCACTTGTACTTGAGGGTTATCACCCGCCTGTCTTGCAGTGGGCTCTAAGTCTTCTGAGAGCAAAGGACCCTGAATGTGGTGTTTATTACCTAATACAATGTCTAGCCTATAGGAGGTACTTAATATATGTTGGTTGAACGAAGGAGTAAATAAATGAAGCACCCTAGAAACTGTTTGGCCTTTTGAATGTTTATTGTAAAGTTTAAATTCTCAGTCGTTCGTTCTTAGTTTGTGCTAACAGCTTCATAAAACGGATGGATCAAGCAATAGTGTGCATTTAGCAAACCGGGTCCACAAACTCAAGATTCAAATCACTTTTGGCTAATTGTGTACTTATGGACATCTGATTGATCTTGTATTAAAACTTATTAGGCAGACTTTGAGTGGGAAAATAATCTTGATTTGGCAGATGCTGGAGAATAGTAAAAAATAGAAAAAGGTGCAGGTTGGTGAGATTTCCCAGATTCAGTGTGTGGTGTATCTCTAAAGTTCAAAATCCTTCAAGAAAGTTGCTGGTGTATGCTGGGTGTCAGAACAGGAGGGATGTTTTTGTTTAACACCTAGCCCGGCTGCAAACTAGATGGTCTGGAATTTGCAAGTAGATCTTTTAGTTTTATTTCATCTTGAAGCTTTCATGTGGGTTTAGCAGTTATTCAATGTAATTGAAGTCAATGTAGCTAAAATTGCATATTATTTTTGAAGTGTTAAGAATGAAAATAACTTATTGTCTTTAAGAATGAGTATGCCAATATTTCATATTCTGTATTGGCAGTATAGTGAAAATTAATTATTTTTACTATAAGTATTATATAAATAATAAAGATATTTAGGAGGGAGTATATATGCTTACAGCAAATAAATGTTTTGCCACCCGGTAGATCACCTTAGCTAGTATAGTGGATTAAAAATGGCCTCAAATTATTTGATATTTTCTCATTGAGAAATGGGATCTATGTCACCACTCCTTGAATCTTAGTGGGTTTAAAAAATTATGGTTAAATATATGTCATATTTACTTTTTAAACTATTTTTAAGTGTACAACTTAAAATTTTTAAGTGTATTTGTCGTTAAGTGTATTCACATTGTTGTGCAACCATCCCCATTCATCTCCAGAACTTTTTCATCTTCTTCAGCTGAAACTCATTACCCATTAAGTACTGACTCCTCACTCTTCCCCTGCCCACCTCTTGACGTGAGTGGGTTTTGACAAATAGAGTATGGATGGCAGCAGTGACAGAGGACCAGTTTCTGGGTATAGGCTTTAAGAAACTGGGGGCTTCCACTTTCTGTCTCTGGTACAGTCTTCAGAAGCTCTGGGATGCCATTAAGAATTCTAAGTGGACTTGATGGAGAAATCTGTTCTGAAACCTGGCGGTAACTAATAATTGCCATGCTGGAGAGGCAGGTTGACATTCCCACCTGAGCCCAGCCTTTTAGGCATCCCCGTCAAGGTGCCATACACGAGAGTAGAGCCATCTAAGAACCTCCAGATTTATCTGTTCACCAGCTCCATACCTCTGGTAACTTCATTTGGTGCCACATGGAGTAGATTCATTGCCAGCAGCACCCTTTCTGAATACCTGACCTCAGAATTGAGAGCAGTAATCCAATGGCTGTTATTTTAAACTGTAAAGTTTTGGGATAGTTTGTTATGTAGTGATGGATAATTAGAAGTGGTAGCTTAGCTAGAGCTTCTGGCTTCTTGAGTTTGAGCTGAAAATAACAGTGTATCCTAAAGACCTCAAAACAACTGTACCATGATTTGGAAAGACTATATAAAATGTAATGAAAGATACTATTAACAATTAAATGATATGAAAAATGAAATTGTAATAATTAGTTGGGTGGAGAAGACAACTCTGAGGAGCTCAGATTACTTAGAAGGGACAGAAATGGGAAAATTATTGAGAAATGCTTTTCACCTTTCAGAAATTTGATTGGTGAATCTGCTTAAAAGTTAGCTGAGAGGTTTGTGGCTTTTTCATTTTGGAGAAGAGATTTGCCAGGAGTCTGAGAATCCTTTAAATTCTTCCAAAGACAACTTATTATGTTTAGGACACTGGAAAGTAATGTAATAAGGTATAAGGTATGAGATAATAAGGTTGATTTTTTATGTGGTGCTCTCAGCCCCTTAAAGTTTGCCAAAATTTAAAGCAGACCAAGTTTGATGAGTGTACTTCATAGCATAGATTGTGGACAGTCCTTTCTGTTTGTGGAATTCAATTTAGCTCAGATGGTGAATACCAATATGTTCAGAGTACTGTGTAAGTGCTATGGGGGATTTAAAAACACTTTCTTAAGTAGAAAGAGGTATAAATAAATGAATAAAAACAATCATAAGTTACTATAGACACTACATTATACAGGCTTCTTAATTTTTGTGTGCCATTTCTAAATGGTTGCAGATTTTTCTCCTTTTATTTTCAGCATTTAATGCTTTATATTGGCTCTTGATATATGGAGTTTGGATTATGGAAGGTAAGGGGGAGATTTTAATTCATATGGAAATCTATGGAAATTATTTCTTACTGAAAAACTGAAAATAGATCAAATAAAAAATACAATTTTGTAAGTCCAGGGAAGCAGGACAGTTGAGGCCTAATAATACCCTTTTGTGTTGGCAGACAGATTTGCTGCTATTATGACACTTTGCTTAAGGAATGGGAGTATCATGGTTGAATGCAAACCTATACACAGCTGTTTGAGTTTGCTGCACAGCTTTCTGGATACCTTAAGCTGTATTACTTTTGGATTGTAATGATTTTACTGGAGGCAAGAAACAAAGTGAACAAGATAGAGCATCAAAATTCTCTTTTAAGTTTCCCAAGGCTGCTCTTATTTCTCTCTACAAAATAGAAATAATAATTTTGCCCTTTTTTGATAATTCAACACTAGCAGTGGCAAGGAAAGTATAGATAAGAACAAGTGATATATTTTGAGTAAGTGATCAATGTCAGGATCTTTACAGAGAACAATAGAATGGATCTAAAATGAATGAATTCAGTGTTTTCTCTTTTTTTTTTTTTTGCAGTTTTGGGGGGCATAGAATGAAAATGGCTACCTTTAGGTAGGGTAGGAGAACAGGCTTTGGAAGGAGAGGGTATTTTATTACAATGTGAATAAAATAAATATTTAGAACATTACAAGAATGATGGCTGACACTGAGAGGTTCATGTTAATGTTATAGGTTTCTCAAGGCGGATAGAAGCTCTTATCTTGTATTTCTAATGTAGAGGAATAGAAGGAAGTCTATGGATTGATGGGGCGCAAAAGAATGACCCTTCAGCTGTATACATAGTGCTGCTTCCTGTCACACTCTAGTGTTACAGCACTTATAAACTGGATGTCCCTTCTGAGGGTACTACCCTTTCTGAGTGCCTCGTGGCCTCTTCCTATATTTGACTCCATGTTTTAAGTGCAGATGAAGCACTTGGACACTGTGGCACTGTAAGTAGGATTAGAACTGTGACTTAGGATAGGGTATAACCAAGGGGAGGAAGCTTGATGGACCTTGAAGTAAGATAAATGTCTGAGTAGCCTCTTTCTCCTTCTTGATGCAGGGCACATGGATGAGATGGTTGGGAAACACTTTTTTAAGTCCCTGTCAATGTCAAGAAGTGGCTTGAAAGGGGCTTTAATCTCTCCATCCCTTCCCCACCAAGATACTCCAAATTAACGCACAATTGATAAAAAGTGTGCTTTCTATGCAAATGTATCTTTTAAGATAAGTCCCCTAGCAAAATTCTACTCCTAAGCACATCCTATGTAGAAATTCTGGAACGACTGTTGTCCTTTATATTGTTTTATAGCTAATATTTAATAAATGCTTTATGTGTATCCAGCATTATGTTGTATGTTATGGAAGATTTGAATTAACATGTTTATAGTTGAAGAGAGCAGGAAAAGACTGTTTTCAGGAAACAGAACAAGGTAAAATAATCTGATGTCAGAATATTTAATATGGTCTACAAGGGTTATAGGGGGTTAAAAAAGTGGGCATTGCCATGGACTGGATTAATGTAGGAAGGTATCGTTGAGCTGACAGCTGCGAACAGCATCTTAAAAGATAAGGCAGAAAGGAGGTGGCAGAGATACTTGAGTGGATGGAATATCATGTGCTAACTGCAACTTTAAATGTCTGAATAATTTTCTGAGGAACTAAAAATATTGAATTGGGTCAACAAATAGGACACCTTTGTCAAAGCCATAGAGGTGACTTCTAATATTTTCAGTTACAAATATATATACTTGAGCATCTTTTAGAATAAACACCTCCCTTCCCTTCACCCCAGGTAAAAAAAATAGCTGGTATTCTACCATCCATATGAATTTGAAATATATGATAGAAATATACATTTAGTAGCACCTGACTTATTAAAACTTAATTGCCAAAGATTTCATTTCCTATGGTCTATAAGAGAAAATTGCTACAAATCAATTAATTTTTTGGAATTTATTTTTCCTTACTCTTAATTCATTTTCCATTTGCTTGAATAAACATGCTTGCATCAGTGGTTCATTTGACTTGAAGCAAGTTTCTCCCTTTCCTCTCCAGCTAAAGAAAGCCATATATTTTTTTGTACTATGCTACTGTTAGCTGCTTGACTTGGAAGACTTCAGTTATCATTATATCTTTCATGAATCAGAGTCTAGCTGCCTCTCTTTTAATGATCTTGAAAATGTCCAAGATGCTGCATAGTTTAGAAATGTAGAACCAAGTTAAGTCGAACAGTTTTCTACTGGGCTACGTTGTAAAAATGGGTAAGGGAAATTACTTCTTTTTTTTTTTTTAGAAAACATTTGCCAGTTGGAGCCTCAAAGAAGATTGAGTTTGAGAGGCCTTTAATTGTGCACCGAAAGGTTATTGCAGAAGATAACATAAGGGAGATGTCATAAAAAAGAAAATTTGAAGCTCAGTAAGAGAAAGCTGTGTGAAAAAATAGGCATTCTGCCAATTAACTGGGTGCTTGAAATAAATAGTTTGGAATTAAAGAAACAGTTGCAAATTTCAAAGACTTGATCAGTTTAACTTAGCTCATAGGGAAACTGGGGCGGTGGTGGGCACAAATTTCAGTTGTGAAAGCATGCTTACTGCTCATTAAACTTTTGCTTATCATTAAATATTTACTGTTTGTAAGGTTTAGTAATACAAGATCAGAAAGTTTGTTAATCTTATATTTAATGTTAAATTATTGAAATAAAATTTCAACTACATTTGGGTAAAAGTGAACTTAGGAGTTCAGTCGTGAACTATTGACTGTCTCAACAGTTATTATTTCCCAAACTGGACAAAGTAGAGTATATAGAGGGGAGACCCAAGAAAACGTATAAATGGGTCTCCTCATCTACTGAAGAACCATGACACAATTACATATGTAAGCAATTAGTAATAAAAAAAGTCATTTGTTTATAAGTGTAAAGGAGACATACAAGAAAACATTAAATGTTCATCTTTCCATACATGTCTGTCTTCATGTTGCATTAGTTTCAAGTGAAATGTGTTTTTTTATGTTTTATTACTATATGCTATACCTTTTCATCCGAAGAAAAAATAAGAGATTGTCTCCATTATTGGAAGACATTTTTGCTGGATGTAGAATTCTAGGTTGGCATGTACTTTCTTTTGTCACATTAAGATATATCACTCTGCTGTCTTCTGGCTTCTCCTCTTGCTGTGGGGAAATCAGCTGTTAGTCTAACTGTAGATCCTTTGAAGGTAAGATAGCCACCCTGCTCTTAGTCTCATTTTAAGATATTCTATTTAATTTACTTCTGTTGGATTTAAATACTCTGTTGTCTAGAAGTAGATTCTCTTTATTTATCCTGCTTCAGTTTCACCAGGCTTCTTGAATTTGTAGATTGGTGTCTTGTATTAATTCCGGAAAATTCGCATCCATTATTGCTTTTAAACTTCCCTCTACCTGTTCTTTCTCCTCTCTGTCGGGGATGTTAGTCAGCTGTATTTTAGGTCTTCTTAGTCATTTACTTTTCATCCTCAGGTTATGTTTTCCTTCTTTTTGTTCTTTCTCTGCTGAGTTACAGATTATTTCTTCTGAACTATTTCCCAGTTTGTTATTTCTCTATTCTGTTTTGTCTGTTCTGCTCCCATTGAATTTTGAATTTTGGCTGTTACAATTTCTTTTATTTATTTATTTTTTCCACATCTGCTATGTTACTTTTTATGGATTCCTATTCCTTGCAGATATTTTAATATTTGCTTTTCTTTTTCAAATTTGTTGTAGGCAGCTTTTTAATCTGTCTGATAATTCTAAGAGTTAAAATCTGTGTGGTCTGTTCCTGCTATTGTTTGTGATTGTCTCGCACCCTTGTTGCCTTATTTCCTTGTGTGGCTGGTTATCTTTAACTGGTTATTGCCTTTCCACAGCCTTTTTTCAGGACATTTTCAGGGTGAATGTGCTCTCCTCTGAGAGGTACTGTGTTTGCTTTTGCCAGGTTTCTGGGACTATTACTTCAGGGGTATTACGTCAGGTCAAGGACACTTTTTAAATCATATTTAGGAGTGTGTCTTTCTGACCCATCCACACCATGTATACTTTGGGTGGCCACAGCTTCTCAAAAACTTCGTTTTTCTACCTTTTTCTTTTCCTGCTTTGCTCAGTGACAAGTCAGCTTGCCCTTCGATCTTATATGGTTAGGAGAGAGATGGGATGGTGGGTCAATTCTAGTTCACTCTTTCTCTGAGGATGTTATCGTTTGGGGCTCCACTTTAATATAGGGAGGGCCTCTTGCAAGATCCTTCCACTTGGCCAGCCTAAATCCTTGTCTTTTGCTACCTTGCCCCTTGAGACTGAAGATCTGAAGTATGAGGAGATGGTATTTACTAATGTCCTCAGAGCAAAAATGGCTTTAGTTCTCCTGGGTTTGCCTCAAAATTTGACCAGCATGTTCCCTTTTAAACTAAATATTAGTTTAACAGCATTTTAAAAATGCTGTTAAGCTAATACTTTTAAGTGTTTTGTCCATCATTTTTGTTGTTTTCAGTGAGATGTAGATCTGAATAACTTAAGAAATCAGAAACTGCTAATAGCGTGGAAGCCCATCTGCTGCTGTGCTGTTGGTGATGTTGCAAATTGTTCCCCTCTACCC
This sequence comes from Macaca mulatta, assembly GCF_049350105.2. NCBI lineage: Eukaryota > Metazoa > Chordata > Mammalia > Primates > Cercopithecidae > Macaca > Macaca mulatta. The sequence continues at coordinate 124,950,882 of NC_133409.1, read as the reverse complement.
TTAACATGTTCTGAGCCTCAGGTCAAGACAGATTACTGGGCTGGAGAGGTGATGGTCTAAATATTTATAAAGATTTTTTAAAAATTTAAGTTAAAATAGCTTCTTAAATTATTATATCAAATTAATAGAGAAGTATTATTTTTTAAAATTTGTTTAACTACCCTTGTGCTCATCTGGAGAAACTGTCAGGAAAGATGATTTTTATTAAAGGCACTGCTGTTACATTCACTCAGGCATGATTCTGTCGTAACTTCATGGTGTTTCCTTTCTGTCTTTCTTAATTGCATGTTTTCCCTCCATCTCTGTCACAGTGCCAATTCTAGGACTGCCTTATTACTGCTTGTTGGTGTAGCAACTTCTTAACTGTTCTTTAATTATTAGCAGAATTGAACATTATTTTGTGTGTATGAATTTTTGTGCCTTTTCATGAATTGATCTGTTTTTTTATCTTTTGATGAATTTATTACATCCTTTCATTAATAATTTTTAGTCTTTTGGGGTTTCATCACACAGAATATTTATTTTTCTCTTATTCTAAGCTTTTCTGTATTTCTTCAGTTATATTGAATATTGTCACTTTCCATAGTTGTATATTTCAGTCAGTAAACATTTCATCAGGTGTTGTGGTAAGAACTGGGAATATAGGCTGCATGCAGTAGCTCATGCATGTGATCCCAGCACTTTGGGAGGCCGAGGCAGGAGGATTGTTTGAGCTAAGGGGTTTGAGACCAGCATGGGTAACATAGACCCAGTCTCTACAGAAAATTAAAAATCACCTGGGCATGGTGGCGCGTTAGCACGCCTGTAATCCCAGGCTGCTTGGGAGACCGAGGCAGGAGAATTGCTTGAGCTTGGGAGATCAAGGCTGTAGCGAGCTGTTCTAGCCTGAGCAACACAGTGAGACCATATCTCAAAAAAAAAAAAAAAAGGCCGGGCGCGGTGGCTCACGCCTATAATCCCAGCACTTTGGGAGGCCGAGACGGGCGGATCACGAGGTCAGGAGATCGAGACCATCCTGGCTAACCCGGTGAAACCCCGTCTCTACTAAAAAATACAAAAAACTAGCCGGGCGAGGTGGCGGCGCCTGTAGTCCCAGCTACTCGGGAGGCTGAGGCAGGAGAATGGCGGGAACCCGGGAGGCGGAGCTTGCAGTGAGCTGAGATCCGGCTACTGCACTCCAGCCTGAGCGACAGAGCGAGACTCCGTCTCAAAAAAAAAAAAAAAATTAAAAAAAAAAAAAAAAAAGAACTGGGAATATAATCCTTATGACACATTTACCTGTGCTTAGGTTCATATGTTAGTGAGGAAGATATAAATGCTTATAGCATTGTACATAAATAATATAATAACTATATCTTCCAGCAGACAGGTATGTACAAGCATGGAGGTGGGAGTAACTATGCCTGAGGAAATCTGGTGAAACCTAGCAGAGGTAATATGTTAGCTGCATAGAAATTTTCCGGTAGAAACACTGGGTATGGAAAGACATTTCAGATATGGGAAATATGTGTAAAGTCCTAGAAGTGAAAGAAAGACAAGGTGCGCTATAGGAAGTGCAGATAGGTTGGTATAATTGGAGGGCAAAGTATTTTAGAAGAAGAAAATTAAAACTAGAAAGAGTTTAAAAGGGCCTGGGATAAAAAGGAACTCTGATGGACACAAAGAGCCTGTGTAGTGGGGGATAATGGAGTAAGCGAGCAGGAAGGACACGGAGGTGTGGTTGGGGAAAATGTGTGAGGGTAGGGGTGATGCGTTGCTTGTGAATTGTGCTGTGATCCTGGGAGTGGACTGCAGAAGTGGAGTGTGAGTGGGTCAGAGGATGCCAGCGACTGTGTGAAACTAGTGTTGACTGCATCATCCATATGGGTGTAGCAGTCCATTTGGACAGTGGCAGGAAGGTGGATGTTATGATGTTGACAAGATTTGGATTTGGACTGTGCCTGTTCCAGGTTTAGTACTGAAAGTCTCACATCCTGAGAAACCTCTCATTCCTGGACAAACTGGGATGGTTGGTCACCATAATGAGATACCAGAAGGATATGACGAACTTGAGGCATTGAAAGGTGGAGAGCAATAATCTGTAAGTGGGGAGGAGCTGGCTATGGTGGAGGAAAAAGGAGGGAATAAGGTTATGTTAATTTATGCTAGCATGGTGTTCTCATGAGATAGCAAGGAGGTAGAGGTCTTAAGTTACCTGTTTTTTTTCCCCAAAATATTTGTTTTCTTGTAGAAGAGAAGAAATATGCTTTAGTATAAGTAAATAATCTTTCCTTTTTAGTGTTAATTTTACTGTATTCCAAATGTGCCTATGCTGTTAAAAAAGAAACAGTAATAAAGTAACCAGACAATTGATTTTTATATTGATTAGCTTGGCAGTATTACTGAGACATCAACATACTAATTAGAATGTCAGGATATTAAATTATCATTCATTTTCTAACTTTTAATGTTTTGGATGATTATAAATGACAAAAAAATTTGTGAGTGAGTGAAGTACCATCCCATCCCATCAATTTTAGTTAATTAATTTCAGCCACACAGTGGTAATTATTTCCTTTTTTATTTTCTATTTTTGTCTCTTTGCTAAAGATTTTCCAATTAAAATTTTTTCCTATTATATGGCTCTCCTTTATACATTTAAATGAAGAAAGCACGTTGTAAGAATTGGATTACAGATAGAAAAAAAAGTTTAAAACTAACTTTTATTTTAGGTTGATAAATGTTTGGGTTATTTATCACTGTGTCAGAAATACCTCCAAACCTAAAACAACAATTCCAAAACCTAACATTAAAACTTAAAATCCAACTTAATTCTAAAACTTGAAACAATACCCATCTTATTATATCTCACACTTTTGAGGGTTAGGGATTCAGACTGGGCTTACAGGGCAATTGTTCTGTTCCACATAGTATTATATATGGGGTTTCTTAGTTGACAACTAGTCTGGTCTAGGATGTCTAAGACGGCTTCACTCACATGCTTGTGCATATGTGAGGACTTCTAGAAAGCTGGACTCTGCTGGAAGCCTTTCCATGTGATCCCTCCAAGGAGGTGGTTGGACTTCTTACTTCGTGATCTAGGACTCCAAGAGAACGAGGCAGAATCTGCCAGTCCTCTAAAAAAATAGGGCTGGGCCTGGCAGGGCATCACTTGTTCCTGTCAAAGTAGTCACAGGCCAGGCCAGATTCAAGGGGAGGGCAAATAGATCTTAACTCTCAATGGAGGATGTTTCAAAGACTTTGCAGCCATCTTTAATCTCCTTGTACTCCAGATTGATGATTAGGTCACAGTGCATTTGGGAAACAAACTGCACTTTATAGTCACAATATTTGCTGACAATATGGAACCTATATTTATTTGAAATGATAATAATGGTATTCAAAATTATGATATTTACTTTCAGCATTTGATCTATTCACAAAGTTTTAACTTCCTTATAAAAGAAATGATTCCTAATTGTTTTATTGTATGTATATCATACATTTATTTTAGAAAAGCAGATTCTTTTCCTGGGATATGCTATTTAGACCAATGATGTATGTTGAACTACTAATGGACCTTAAAAAAAAAAAAACATACCCCTCAGGGCTTCAGTCTGTAGGTCTGGGTGGCACCAGGATTCTGTAATTTTAGAAAGCTTCACTGGCAAATAATATACGTACTTACTTAATGACCAGGGTCTAAGAGAGCTGTGTAGATTCAAATAGAAAACTCCTATCCAAGCTATTTATAAACATAATTGAGTATTGTTGATTGGAAGCTTATAGAAGCTTAAATCTCTGGGAAGCCTTATTTATATCTTTACTTTAGAGGCCAGTGTACTAGACTAGTGGTTCCAAAATAGCATCCCCAAGATGATCATTTGGGAATGTGGGAAGGAAATAAATAATTCAACATGTATTTTTGGTCTCATCCATTCTTCATTTTGGGGGTGGGTATGGCATGTTTTAAGTGCAGAATGTGTAGTAATACATGCATATAATTTATAAATATACATGTTTTGGAAGTATGTGCTGAAAAAACTTTATTGATGACAATATGTGATGCAAAGATGGAGATCACTATTCCAGTCAGTTTAGGTTATGCATTGGTAAAGAACCCCAAACCTCAGTGACTTACGGAAAGGTTTGTTCCTTGTTCATATTCTATGTCTTCATGGGCCAACTACAACCCTGCTGTGTGTCATTTTGACCCTGGACTCAGGCAGATCGAGTAGGCTCTGTATACTAGAACTTCACCAGTTGCTGCAGCAAAAGGAGAGAACTGGGCAAACTATATGCTCATAAAGCTTTTGCTTAGGAATGAAACATGTTACTTCTCACATTTCACTGGCCAAAGCAAGTCACTTGGCTACGCCTTAGTTCAGCAGGTAGGGGGTGTGTGATTCTCCCTCAGTGAGGGACTCAGTACAGGGTGAATAGTAATACAGTCTACACAGACATCCACTACCCTTCTATTTACTGTGTAGAGTATTTGCCTCTCCAGAGCTGCTCCTTAATCTGCTTTCAGGATTTTGACAGAGTGAAATTGCCTCTCTCAGTTTCTGGTTTGATGAAGAATATAAAAAAGAAAAAGACATACAGCCAAAATCCTTAATTCTATTAGCAAGGCAGCATATGAAACAACATAATTTTGGAATATGGAAATATAACTTTACCAAAACAGTTAAAACCCAGTGTAATTTTTACTTGATAAAAAATTATACCATTATATTATGTACTACCATTGGAAACATTCAGGTACTGACTCTTGAGTGGGTGGATATGAATAATAGGGATTGAGATGTGAGGACTTATGAGTACTGGTGGCAAGAGCAGAACTTCAAAGCTAGAATGTTCAGAGTCTCTGTTGATTGAACATTAATCAGAGTGAAGGTTGAGCATCTCTAAAATAGTAATGCAAGTCACTCAAAAAATGTGTGTTTCATGTAGAGCCATTTGTTTATACATCTCTTTTTAGGAGGATGTTTACTTTGTGAAGCATACTACACCTTGATTATAAGATGTTGCAGTGATAACCTAGCTGGCTTTTTTCAGTTATTTTGAATACCCCTATAGACCAAGACCTGTGTTAGTTTAATGAAATGACAAGTTTATAGAAACTGCGTTAGTTGCAGTAAACATTTCACTTTATTACTTGAGGAAAAAGCCTGAAATATAGAAACTAATCAAAATGTAAATTACAGATAGTAATAACAAGTGTTTACCATGTATTAAGGGTGCGCTGTATATTAGGCCTATTGTATACACTTTACATACTTTATTTAATCCCAATAAAAGCTACATGAGACAGGTATGATTTTCTTCATTTTATCCCTGAAGAAACTGAGGTGTAAAGAGGTTAACTAACCTGCTTAAGATTCAAAGACAGATTTCTATGATTTTGAAAACTATTCTCTCTACTAGTTTACTCTGCTTTTATAATTGTTCCACTGTATCTGTTTTTACTTGTATTCTTTGTTAGTAGAAGCAGGAAGCCATTTAATCTTGTCTTGCTCTTTCAGAGAATGAGTAATTTTTTGGGTATGCAGCCCGTAATCTCATTTAGGAGAACCCAAATAAATGAAATATCCTCATATTTTGTCCAGTAGTTTTTAAGGAGAATGCAAGACTAAAGAGAATATTCAAGATTATTTTAGGAATTTGAAATAATGAAGTCAATAGCAGTTTATACTAATTATTTGATAGTAAAGTTTCAGACAGTCATCCTACATTTTTCAGTGAGAATTGTCTTATATTTTCCATTTCCATTTTGGTTACAACTAAATAGATAAATGAAGATTTAGAATGTGTTTGACAAATGGATACATTTTTTAATTCACCAAAGAAAAACAGAATATTTATTTATAGCCCATGAAACAGGAAGTGACATGAAATTTAGATAGAATGTGCATGATTTAGAGTGTATTTGCTTACTTTGGGCAAAAAGTTTAGAAACACATTGAATTCTTAGAATTTTATCTATAACTTTTTTTTTTTTTTTTTTTTTTTTTGAGACAGAGTCTCACTCTGCCACCCCGGCTGGAGTGCAGTGGTGCGATCTCAGCTCACTGCAACCTCTGCCTCCCTCCCAGGTTCAAGCTATTCTCTTGTCTCAGCCTCCTGAGTAGCTGGGATTACAGGCGTGGGCTACCAAACCTGGCTAATTTTTGTATTTTTAGTAGAGATGGGGTTTCACCATGCTGGCCAGGCTGGGCTCAAACTCCTGACCTCAGGTGATCTGCCCACTTCAGCCTCCCAAAGTGCTGGGATTTCAGGCATGAGCCACTGCACCCGGCCCAGAATTTTATCTACAACTTCTAATCTGAGCAAGATTAGATAGCTTTTATTCTCTTTGGGTGGGGGTAGATTTCAATGAGAAGAGATATTGCATTAAACTCTAATTTTTATTTAAGTTCTTGAATTTTTTTTTTTCAAAATTATATCTTATATATTTCTAAGGCAGAAGACTATTTGGAGAAGTAAAGTCTCTTGTAGCTAAAGTACTCTGTTGTGTGGCAGTTGAACTGATGTGTGCTTCCCTGACATTTACTTGGTAAGCAGTTAATTGCTTACCAAGTTAGAAATAACTGTGGCATCAGTAATACAATACTTGAATTTAGGGAAAGGTGAGATGCTGTATTATGCTAGGTGAAGTATTAGTGGTACTTAGGTATTGATGTGGGATTTGTTTAGTTAGAACCTAAAACAATATTAGGACAAACATCTGTATGTTCAAAGATACTAGTTTATTGCTGTATAAAAAGTGATTATAAAAGGATCATGACAGGTTAACACATTTGGCTTCAACTTCAGTTTTGCCAGATCTAGGGAAGATTTATTTGGGCAACAAACAATATATGTAATCAATTATAATTATTCTTATTAATGGTGGGGAACACAGAGATGTATATTAAAATTTTATTTAATTTCAGATAAATGTTTATTGGGAAAATTTGAAATATATTTTTATGTTTAAATCGGATGCTTACTTAAAAAGCAATGAAAGACCATCGTGAAGACATGAAGATTTCTTCTCCTTTCACCCTATCTCCCTGATCAGTGTCTTCCTTTATTAATTGCTGTTTGAGAATTATAGCTTGGCTCTAAAACTTAAAATAGCTGCTTCCTCTCAGATATTCTCTGCAGTGTGTATCTCATTGCCTATTTGAGTTTCAGAGGGTTTCCCTCATGGAATGCAAAGTGAGAGGTAAATAGTCAATTAAGTAGAGAAGTTACTGTCAACAGAGATATATGTAAACAAAAAAAATACTACAGCAAAATAATCTGGCTTTAGCTCTTAGGGAAATATTTGCTATTGCTAAACCTCAATTTAAATACTCTAGAATGAGTGTTGATTATCTATAATTTGTGCTCTGACCCTTTAAAATTTTTACCTATAAAACTTCTCATGGCGTCTAGTTGTATTACATTTTTAGTTTCTATATCTTTATCTTGTCCATCACCAAAGAGGAATTGAGGTGAAAGTTTCCAGTTGATGACTTTGTCTTCCATTGCTTTTAATGTTATATGTTTGTTCAGCTTTCCTGCAAAGTAGTGTCTGTTTATTTGTTTGGAGACCACATGGCCTAGTGGATCTTAGCATTGGATAGACTTTGGTTGGAAATCCAGTTTGGTTTCTACTCGTATTAATTAGCTGTAAAACTAAGATAATATCCACCTTGTAGGGTTATTAGTAGGATTAAGTGAGATAGTATAAGTAAAATAGTTAGCATAGTAACTAGTAGATAGTACACATGGATTTCAATCATCATCAACTTTTGAATAATCTGCTAGATTGGCACACCTAAACTTCATCCTCTGCTGTATTTCAACTTTCATATAATAAATGGTGAGTGAAGTATTAAGCCCAGCATCTGATGTGCTCCCTCCTCTCACCTCCCGCGTTCCCTCCTCTCACCTCCCGCCCTCCAAAAGGCCCAGTGTGTGTTGTTCCCCACCAAGTGTCCATGTGTTTTTATCATTCAGCTCCCACTTATAAATGAGAACATGTGGTATTTGGTTTTCTCTTGCTGTGTTAGTTTGTTAAGGATAATGGCCTCCAGGTACATCCATGTCCCTGCAAAGGACATGAGCTTATTCCTTTTTATGGCTGCATAGTAGTCCATGGTATATATGTACCACATTTTCTTTCTCCATTCTATCATTGATGGGCATTTGGGTTGATTCCATGTCTTTGCTGTTGTGAATAGTGCTGCAGTGAACATATGTGTGCATGTATCTTTGTAATAAAATGGTTTATATTCCTTTGGGTGTATACCCAGTAATGGGATTACTGGGTGCAGTAATATTTCTGCCTCTAGGTCTTTGAGGAATCCCCACACTGTCTTCCACAATGGTTGAACTAATTTACTCTTCCACCAGCAGTGTAAAAGCCTTCCTTTTTCTCCACAACCTTGCCAGTATCTGTTGTTTTTTGACTTTTTAGTAATAGCCATTCTGACTGGTGTGAGGTGGTACCTCATTGTGGTTTTGATTTGCATTTCTCTAATGATCAATGACATTGAGTTTTTTTTTTTTTTTCATGTTTGTTGGCTGCATGTATGTCTTCTTTTGAGAAGTGTCTGTTCACGTCCTTTGCCCACTTTTTAATTTTTTTTTTCTTGTAAATTTGAGTTCCTTATAGATACTGGATATTAGACCTTTGTCAGATGTGTAGATTGCAAAAATTTTCTCCCATTCTTTAGATTGTCTGTTTACTCTGTTGCTAGTTTCTTTTGCTGTGCAGAGGCTCTTTAGTTTAATTAGATCCCATGTGTCAATTTTTGCTTTTGTTTCAATTGCTTTTGGTGTTTTCATCATGAAATCTTTGCCTGTGCCTATGTCCTGATTGGTAATGCCAATTCTAGGGTTTTCATAGTTTTGGGTTTTACATTTAAGTATTTAATCCATCTTGAGTTGATTTTTGTATATGGTATAAGGAAGGAGTCCAGTTTCAATTTTCTGTGTATGGCTAGCCAGTTCTCCCAGCGCCATTTATTAAACAGGGAAATCTTTCCATGTTGCTTGTTTTTGTTAGGTTTGTTGATGATCAAATGTTGTAGTCATGCGGTCTTACTTCTGGTTTCTCTAATCTGTTCCATTGGTCTTTGTGCCTGTTTTAATACCAGTGCCATGCTCTTTTGGTTACTGTAGCCCTGTAGTATAGTTTGAAATCAGGTAGTGTGATGCTATAAGCTTTGTTCTTTTTGCTTAGGGTTGTCTTGGTTATTGGGGCTCCTTTTTGGTTCCATATAAATTTTAAAATAGTTTTTCAAAAAATTCTGTGAAGAATGTCAGTGGTAGTTTGATGGGATTAGCATTGAATCTATAAATTGCTTCGGACAGTATGGATATTTTCATGATACTGATTCTTCCTATCCATGAGCGTGGAATATTTTTCCATTTGTTTGTGTCATCTCTGATTTCTTTGAACAGTGGTTTGTAGGAAGAGGTCCTTTACTTCCTTTGTTAGCTGTGTTCCTAGGTATTTTATTCTTTTTGTGGCAATTGTAAATGGGATTGCCTTCTTGATTTGGCTCCTGGCTTGGCTACTGTTGGTGTGTAGGAATGCTATTTATTTATTTATTTGTTTATTTTTTGAGACAGAATCTTGCTCTGTTGACCAGGCTGGACTGCAGTGGCGTGATCTCAGCTCACTTTACAACCTCCACTTCCCAGGTTCAAGTGATCTTCCTGCCTTAGCCCACTGAGTAGCTGGGATTACAGTTGTGTGCCACCATGTCCGGCTAATTTTTGTATTTTTAGTAGAGACAGGGTTTCACCATGTTGGGCAGTTATGAACTCCTGACCTCAGGTGGTTCACCCGCCTCAGCCTCCCAAAATGCTGGTATTACAGGTGTGAGCCACCTCACCCAGCTGGAATGCTAGTGATTTTTGCATGTTAGTTTAGTATCCTGAGACTTTGCTGAAGTTGCTTATCAGCTTAAGAAGCTTTTGGGCTGAGACAGTGGGGTGTTCTAGATAATGGATGATGTCATCTGCAAACAAGGATAGTTTGACTTTCTCTCCTCCTATTTGAATATGCTTTATTTCTTTCTCTTGTCTGATTGCCTTAGCAGGAAGTTTCAAGACTATGTTGAATAGGGGTGGTGAGAAAGGGCAGCCTTGTCTTGTGGTTTTCAGGGGGAAAGCTTCCAAGCTTTTGCCCATTCAGTATGATACTGGCTGTGGGTTTGTCATGTATGGCTCTTATTATTTTGAGGTGTGTTCCTTCAATACCCAGTTTATTGAGAGTTTTTAACATGAAGGAATATTGAATTTTATTGAAGGCTTTTTCTGCATCTATTGAGATAATCATGTGGTTTTTATCTTTAGTTCTGTTTATGTGATGAATCACATTTATTGATTTGTGTATGTTGAACCAACCTTGCATCCTGGAGATGAAGCCAACTTGATCGTGGTGGATAAGCTTTTTGATGTGCTGCTGGGTTGGGTTTACAAGTATTTTGTTGAGGATTTTTGCATCAGTGTTCATCAAGGATATTGGCCTGATATTTTCTTTTTTTTTTTTTGTATCTCCATCGGGTTTTGTTATCAGGATGATGCTGACCCTTCTTCTGTTTCCCAGGCTAGAGAGTAGTGGTGTGATCATAATTCACTGTAGCCTTAAACTCCTGGGTTCAAGAGATCTTCCCACCTCAGTCTTTTTTTAAAATTAGCTGGGTGTGATGATGTGTGTCTGTAGTCCTGTCTCAGTTGGGACTACTAGGTACACACCATCACATTCAGCTAATTAAAAAACATTTTTTTAGGTTGTGTATAATGGTTTATGCCTGTAATCTTAGCCCATTGGGAGGCCAAGCTGGGAGAATCACTTGATTTTAGGGATTTGAGACTAGCCTGGGTAACATAGTAAGACCCTGTCTCTATAAAAAATTTAAAAAATGGCCAGGCATGGTGGCTCACACCTGTAATTCTAACACTTTGAGAGGGAAATGGGGGAGGATCCCTTGAGCCCAGGAGTTCGAGACCAGCCTGAGCAACATAGGGAGCTACCATCTCTATAAGAAAAAATACAGTAATATTAAAAAAATTTAAGAATAATTAGCTGGGCATGGTGGTTCGTGCCTGTAGTCCCAATTACTCAGAAAGTTCAATTACTCGGTGAGCCATGATCATACCATTGCATTCCAGCCTGGGTGAACAAACAAGACCTTGTTAGAGATGGGAGTTTCACTTAGTCACCCAGGCTAGTCTCAAACTCCTGGCCTCAAGCGATCCAACCGCCTCAGCCTCCCAAGTAGCTGGGATTACAGATGCCAACTCCCGTGCCTGGCCATTTTTATATTTTAACCATTCTAATTGTCATGTAGTGGTATGTCATTGAGGTTTCCATTATGGTTTCAAACCCTGATGACTAAGGAGGTTGAGCATCTTTTAATACATTTTTTTGGCTCTTTGAGTTTTCTTGTTTGTAAAGTGCCCGTTAATGTTTTTTGCTCATTTTTCTATTGAATTGACTCTTTTTTGTTGTTTCTGTCTTGGCTGTTCTTGGCCCTTTGCATGTTCTTATACATTTTAGAACCAGCTTATAAATGTCCACACACAGAGGCATACACAAAAGCTATTATGATTTTGTTTGGGAATGTATTGAATCTATAGGTTAATTTGAAGATATTTAAAACATTTACAATATTAAATTTTCTGGTTGATGTTTAGGGTATGTGTGTTAATTAATTTTTCTCCAGTTTCTCTCAGTAAGATTTTATTTTTTTGTTGGTGAAGGCCTTGTACATATTTTGTTAGATTTATTCCTAGATCCTTGATAGTTTTAATTCTGTTGTAAATGGTAGCTTAAAAAATTCGATTACTGAATTTTGTTGCTGGCATATAGAAATACAATTGGTTTTTCTATATTTTTTTATTTTTTGAGACCGAGTCTCACTCTGTTGCCCAGGCTGGACTGCAGTGGCATGATCTTGGCTCACCACAACCTCCACCTTCCAGGTTCAAGCAATTCTCCTTCCCCACCCTCCTGAGTAGCTGGGATTACAGGTGTGCACCACCATGCCCAGCTAATTTTTTTTTTTTTTAATCTTTAGTAGAGATGGGGTTTCACCATGTTGGTCAGGCTGGTCTTGAACTCCTGACCTTGTGATCCATCCACCTCAGGCTCCTGAAGTGCTGGGATTACAGGTGTAAGCCACCGCACCTGGCCGGTTTTTCTATATTTGAATTCAGAAGCCTGACTCAATTAGGCCAATAGTTTTAATAATTTATCGTGGATCCTTCTGGATTTTCTAAGTATACTAAATCATATAATCTGCAAATAGAGAGTTTTAGTTCTTCTTTTTCAATCTTGATCCTTTTTTTCCTTACCTATGTTGTTTTTATTCATGGAGTCTCATTTCCTGGTGTGCTTTGTTACTGTTGTATGCTGGAGATTGTGTTTGGAAAGTTATTTGTGGACTATATTGAAGCTTAGGAGGATTATATCTTTCTAGAAGGGTTTTCATTTGTCTTTTTTTTTTTTGTCATTGGCCTGGGGTCATTGTTGATCCAGGACAATTTTAATTTAAATCTGGAATCTGAGATCTCAGACCCACTAGATAAGTTGAAAATGGGTTGCAGATCCATATGAAGGCTGATAAGGTTCTGGTTCATCCTCAAGTAATTGTTCACAGTTACAGGAATTTCAGGGGTTTCTTCCTGACTCCATTGTGTTTTACATTTCTGTGCCTAAATTTTTTTTGTCTATTTCTAGAATTTTTTTTTTCTTTTTCCTTTTTTTCTTGTATAGGCCTATTCATCTCTGAAATGTCATTTCTTATATTCAACTAGACGTGTGTTTGGAACCTGTTTAATAAAACACAGATTTCATTTAGTGATATAAAATAGCACATCACAAAGGTTTTTTGTACATTGCTTGATTTTAGGTCTTAGGGCAGGATATTTGTATGTTCCTGTAAGGGCTCAATGGGCTCAGGAATGTCATTTCTTAGATTCAAAATGTGTGTTTGGAACCTTTTTAATGAAAACCCAGGTTCCATTCAGTGATATAAAACAGCACATCAGAAAGCTTTTACCTTTTCTTCTTCTTCTTTTTTTTTTTTTTTTGAGATAAGGGTTTGCTATGTCACCCAGACTGCAGTGCAGTAATGTGATCATGGCTTACTGCAGCCTCTAACTCCTGGGCTCAAGCAATCCTCCCACCTTAGCCTCCCAAGTAGCTGAGATTACAAGTGCGTACCACCATACCTGGCTAATTTTTTATTTATTTTTTTTTGTAGAGACGGAGTCTCACCATGTTGCCCAGGCTGGTCTCAAACTCCTGGACTCAAGTGATCCTCCTGCCTTGGCCTCCAAAAGTGCTGGGATTATAGATGTGAGCCACCATGCCCAGCCTTTTGCTTTTAAAAAAACAAATCACTTTTTATGGTTTCCACTTCATACAGATTGTGCTTGTCTTTTATTTCTTTACACATGGTAATAGTTATTATCTGTAAACTTTGTGAATTCTTCTGTTGTTTTTGTTTGTGAAGTATAGTTTTAGTATTTGGAAATTGATTCATAGGAATACTTTGAGGTGTACTGTGACGGTTCCTCCAGAGAGGATTTGAGTTTGCTTTTGCGAGGTGCCTGGCCTTTTGAATCAGGTACTGCCTTAAAACAAGTTCAAGGCTTGGGATTCCCTGATAATCCTACATTATTTGAGCAGGAAGGTCTCTCGTCAGATATCCCACTTTGTGTGCCTGACTTTGTATATTAACTTTCTGTGCTGTAAAGATGTTTTTAAAATTTTATCAGTGTTTTGTTTTGTTTTCTCTAGGAGGTTGACTTGAGTAATATAGCCTGTTTTACTGAAACAGCAAGTTCTACTGCAGTTTATTTAACTAGATACATGTTGGACATTTAGTTTTTTTCTTTATTATTATAAATAACAATGTAATGAAGAAAAGTTTTTATTTGTGTGCTTGTCCTGTTATTTATTTGTGATTAATTTGGAAATAAAATAGTTACAATCTGCATTTTTAAAGGCTATTTGCTATATATTATCATAGTATGGTACACAAAGATTGTCCTAACACTGTATATTCTAAATCTTGTTAATTTTTACTATTTTCATAGATGGAACATATTACACATTATTATTTTAATTTAGCATTTATTATTTTTACTTACATAACTATTGGCGTTCATGTTTTACTACTTTTGGGTTACAAAAGCTTACATACTGCCAACTAGGGGCTTACCGAGGCTAACTCACATATCAGATGATGTAAATATTTCCTTCAGTTTGTCACTGATATTTCATCTTCATTTACAAAAATATATATATATATTGGTCTTGAAGTTTAACACTTTTACTTATCAGATCTATCAATTTTTTATAGGGCCATAATCAGTCTGAGATAATAAATTTGTAGTTTTTCCTAGGAAAACTAGTGTTTTAAGTTTGGAATTGTCTTATGTGGCTAGAAAATTAAGAAATAGTCAAACCACTCTAACCTCAATTAGGATAGATTAATAAGTTAACATAACTCAAATTAGGATAATGCTCACTTTTAGTCTATATTAACCTGAGTTTTATTATAAATTTTTTCCTTTTTCTCATTAAAATATTTTCTCTTTGTCTGCTACTGTTCTTTTGATGTATACCTTCAGAAACTGGCAAGGTTAAAATTTGAAAGAATATTCAATTTAGATTTTTTTTCTGTATTTTGCCTTCACTAATGATAATGATTCAGATATCATGTTAGAAATGATTTGAGATATCAAGGTTTTAAAATTTTTAATAAAAGTAAACAGTATTCATTAATACAGGAAATCATTTTATTGAAACTGAATGAGGACTTCAAATTTTTATAACAGCTTAAAATGTTTTTTTTAGATAAGTGATGAAGAGAAGACTCTTCGAGAACAGGAGATTATTGCCTCATCACCAAATTCGAGTGGATCTAAGGTGGTGTTGGAGTCCATTTATAAGGTATGTAAACATGTAAAATACTTCCTAGGTTTTGTTAAATATGTCACATTAAGCTTTATATACATATTTAATTAATCCATTTTTATAGCCTCTCATCACCACAGCTATTGCGTCTCTTGCACAGATACTGTCCTCATTGCACTAATGGTGTGCCAGTGTTCTCTGCTGGGCTGTCCTTCCACAGACGCATTCCCAACCCTGCTTGGGCTCTGACTTCCCCCTACAGGCTGTTTTCCTAAAGGAAACCCTTCTCACATTGTTTGGGTCCTTACACCCTGCACTGGGCTGTCCCCTGCCAGGAAACCCTCATCACCCATTTGGCCCAACACTCTGTTTGGATTGCTGCCTTGCGTGGAAGCCCCTTTCGCTTCTCTTGGCCTCTGACATTGTGGTGTCTTGCCTCATGGTCTCTGGCATTCCACTGGGCTCTGGCATTGTAAGCCTACTTTTTTCCTATGGGAATGCCCTCCTTAACCTACTCAGATTCCATCATCCAGTGCTGGGCCACCCCAGTTTCCCCTCCCCACTCAGTGTGGTAACTACTTCACATGAACCCTTCCAAAAGGGGAAGAGGGATGAGTTTAAATTCATTTTACAATTTGATAACTGTAACCCCACAATTTCCTTTGAAAAGAATGTGCTAATTATTATGAGTGAGTGCCAGTAGTTTAAAATCCTGCCCCATTCCAGCTTCTTTGTTTCGACTGTTGGGCCATCATTCAGTCAGCCTTTTAAGCTTAGAGTGTGGGGATCAATATTTATTTCTCTTACACCACACATTTCCAGTTACTCTGCCTTCATGTCATCTTTTGCTTCTACTTGGGCATTTTTATTTCCTCTGTGACCACCTTAATAAGCTAGAATCATGGAATATTATGGCTAAAGAATCCCTAAGGGTCAGTTAGCCTATCTCTTCCTCCCCTCTCTCAGTTTTACAGATCTGGCTGCCGAGATTTAGAGGCATTCATTAAATTCACCAAATAAGTCTAGTCAGTATCAGAGCTTGGACTAGAACTCATGTTTCTTCTCTATATTATTGCAGTAAACCCTCTTACCTGCTCCTCTAATATGTCCTATCTAAGCTACCTATTTGGTGCAGTATCACACAGTTCTATCCTGTAGGGCTGTTTGACTTTCCATGTGTGCCCATGAGGGCAGGGACTGTGTTGTAGTTGTAGAAATCGGTAAATTAATTGAAAGTTGTTAAAAAACACATGATCTGTTTATAGTGTGCGATTTCGTTGGATATACAGAAAATTGTATGCATTTATATTTAATTCTTCCTTAAAACTTGAATGAATAGGCAATTTGGGAGTCATTTTTCACCTACTTTTTTAACCTCGTTTTTTTAAAAAAGAAAAACTATTGGAGAGTAAGAATGATTTTTACAGTTTACTAATATACTTTGCTCATTTCAGAATTTTAGGATTGTTCATGGGGTTTAAAAATCTAAGATTTTAAAAAATAAATACTTGGGGCAAATGCTTATTTTAATAGCAAAACCGAATGCTTATTATTATTTCCATTTCTTAGTATTGAGATTAGCTTTCTCAATATATTTCTCTGGAGTGAGAATGGAAACGTAGATGAAGAAACTGGAATTACTTTACTTACAAGTAATTTTCAGCACTGAATATGTTGTGTACAAATTAGGATTCTCTCTGATGCAGAATACGGTGTGGGATATGTGAGGTGAATGCAACATGTGTAGAAGTCTTGAGTTAAGAGTTTGAAATCCTGGGGATTATGTTTTGTAAATTCAGAGGTTAAGGAATAAAAGAAAGTATTCCAACTTGGCCTTTTAGTGTTACTATTTTTCAAAACATAACTCTGAAACGAACATATTTTTGTACTGCCACTCTTTGCTAGTGCTGTTGAGTTTTAAGGAGGATAAATTAATCATTTTGTTATTCTTTTGGCTCTGCTAGGACTAATGAATTTCTTTGTTTATACTTTATACATATGAAGACTTAGGAGGATTTCTTAATGACAGGTGCTGACTTATTTTCCTTGTTTCACTCTTAATTCAGATCCCTTTTGCTGATGCTCTGGATTTGTTTCGAGGAAGGAAAGTCTATTTGGAAGATGGCTTTGCTTACGTACCACTTAAGGACATTGTGGCAATCATCCTGAATGAATTTAGAGCCAAACTGTCCAAGGCTTTGGCAGTAAGTATTTTACTTTATTTCCATATTTGACATGTTCACACTTTCAGTTATATACCCTTGGTAGTTTTGTTCTGTGTTTCTCTAGGAAATAAGTTAATTCAGTTTTCATAATGATATTCAGGTTACTTATGATATTGTACTATTAATCCCAAAACTCCTAGGTTTTTATTTGTTACTACTCATAGTTGGTTTTTAAGTTTTTTTTCTTGATCCTACTAATACCAATGCTGAGTGATTAATTTTGTCAGTAACCTCTGTGAGTTTCTTCATGGTCATGTCTTTTTTCCTTTGAAATAGACTTCATATATGGCTCTTAACAATTAATGTGGCCTGTGCTAGATATAACTCCTAGATTTCTGTTCTGAATTAGTATTTGGTATCAGTAGAAGACAGTATAGAAGAAAATCTTAAATACTAACACAGTGATATGCTAGTGCTGCAATGAATAGCTCCGTACTGGGTGAATTTGGAGGTAGCTGTGTTGAACAAATGACATGATCAGTGATTTTTAAGTAGTTTGTTGGAAGTGTGACTCTTAAGTGGTCATATCTTAAAACTATATACATTTTTATATGTAAAACAGATATTTTACAGTTGTTGTCTCTTAATCTGAGTCTAGTTTTTAATACTTTTTTTGTACCTGATGCAGAAGAAGACCTCAAAGTTGTGTGACATGGCTGCTTTAAACTACACTGATCATAGTGTAAGCATATGCCAAGCTTTCCTTCTGAGTTAACAATTTAATATTTTCTGATATAAATAAATTTTTATTGATTCTCTGGGGTTACCTAAATATGTATACTTTAGCTATGTCAGCATTTGGGAAGACTGAAATATTAACTCTGTGTTTATTAAATGAAGGAATTTATGAGAACACCTAGCATAACAGATACTTAGTAACTGTTAATATTCTTTCTCCATTCCTAATCCTGTTTTTTCTTTATCCTCATTAAAGTTGATGCTTTTAAATTTTTTCTTTACTTGTCTGTCACTACCCTAGATTATATTCTAGTTATAACTAAGAATAGTGTCTTTTACCACTGTGAAACTCTGTGGAAGACACTGATGTTTGTCTACTGTTTGGCCATTGCTCTTTTATTATTCTTAGTTTTATTCACCCATTTTCTCTCTGTTGACATTTTAGACCACATTTCTTTGTGTGAAATAGACAAATATTTTCCAGGATATTGGACAGTCTTAGCTGTCATCTATTAAATGCTGGTGGTGGCCCCCAGTCTCCATGACAACCAAAAATATCACCATACATTTCAGAAAACTTCTGGCATGTTAGTACTACTTTTAAGCTGATCATAGTCATTTCCTTCTTACCAAATCTTTGATTTATGCCTGTGACATTGTAATTGTGGCTAAAAAGTATGAGTTCTTTGGGGACTTCTTAAAAACAGTTTTTCTTGCTAAAAAAAAAAAAAAAAGAAAAGAAAGAAAGGCATGTGGGATGAAGCAGTCTTTTTTACCCCCTCTGGATATTGTTGTAACTGAATGTGATGCCTGGAACAGCTGCAGCCATCCAGAGATGAGGCAGGTACCTTCGGGACAACCCGATTTGCTGCATAGACATGTAGAAAGATGGAAAGAATCTGAGTCCTTGTTGCGGTCATTGAGTTGCTAAATTAACCTATTCTGGAACCACCAAACTTTATTACATGGGATGATGAAGTTTTCATTTTTAAAGGCACTAACTTAGGAACTCATATTTGAGTGGAATTCTCTTTCTCTAGTAGCAGAAAGCATCCTGGTAACTAGATCAATGTCTGCATTAGTATTTTCTTTTCCAGTTGCAGTTAGTAGCCTGTGCTACATTAACCAATAAATATAATCTGCTAGCTCATAAAATTGAGAAGTCTAGACATAGTATGGACTTCAGACATAGCTTGCTGAATGTTTCATCCCTTTCTCTGAATATATCTTTACCCTTATGTGTATGCCTTATCCTCAGTCTGGCTTTCTGATGGTTGCAAAAATAGTTACCATGGGATCAGGCTTTATTTCTGTATAGCATACTATCTAAAAGAGTTGCTTTGTCCCAGGGCAGAAGTTTGAAATCAAGGTATTGGCATGGCCATGCTTCCTCTGAAGGTGCTGGGGAAAGATCTATTCCACATCTCTCTTCTGGTTTCTGGTAGTTCTTTGACTTGTGGCAACATAACTCCAGTCTTCACATGGCATTCACCCTGCATGTCCCAAATTTCTGCTTTTTCTAAGGGTATCAGTCATATTGGAATATCATTTTTCTGAGGATATCAGTCACCTCTCAACTCCAATGTGACCTCATTGTAACTAAGTACATCTGCAACAATCCTATTTCTAAATAAGGTCACATTTTGAGGTACTGGGGGTTATTACCTCAACATACGATTTTTTTTGGGACAGAGTTTAATCCATATCACATGTCTATCACTAAAGCAGTTATTGTGGTTTAAGGGGTAGCCTAGCCTAAGATTGTATGTCTGCCCGTTTAGATGGGGGATCATGGGAGCTGAGAGTCAGTGTGTTCCTGGAACCACAATATCCCAAACAAAAATGGATAATTGTTAGGAATGGGGAGAGGGGAGAATGATGATGGGGAGGCAGACAACAATTTTCTACTACCTAGAAAAGACACTTAATATGAATTAAATGTACAAAGTTTTTCACTTTGTAATTTCTATTCAAGCCAAGCTGCCCAGTGCCTAATAATCTAACTATGAAAATAAATCTGAAATTCTTTTACTTTTGGGGTTTTAAAGCTACTTCTGATTTTGTGTATTGCAAAGCTTAAATACATTTTTAGTAAGTTTTGACTGTTTATTTTATAAATTTGCCTTGAAAGCAACTTTAAAAAGTTGTACATTTGCCACACATTTTTATTTTAGATAAGTCAAGATATTCCATGTATATTTGTGATTTATCATCCCGATATTCCAGTGTAGAAAGAAGGGTATGTGGCAGATTTTTGCGAAATTTTACAATTTTTTTCTACTTTCTGGGTAGAAGTGAGGGATCTATACTGAGAGAAAAGACAAAACTTGGGTTCCTAAGTTTGTAGTAAATTCATTTTCAGCCAGCTGCACCTATGCTTTGTACCTCGTTGATAAGAAATATAGTATTTATGAACTTTTAATTCCATTCTTCTTCTTTCTACTCATTCTTCCTGCTCCAAGCATACTTTTTAAAAAAAATTAATACTTTAAAAAACTTTGAAATATCACAGACTTACAGAAAATTAAGTAGAAAATAGCAACTTTTTCTTTAAATCATTTGAGAATGAGTTCCCAGCCTGATGTCTTGTCACCCCCAATACTTGTTAGTGTTTATTTCCTTCATACAGAACATTTTCCTGCATAACCACAATTCAACATCAAAATAAGAAAATTAATGTTGATAAGTTACTACTGTCTAACCCTCAGACCCCATTGAGGTTTCACCAGTTGTCTCAATCACATCCCACACGCAATTTTAATTCACATTTGTTATTTAGTTGTCACCTCTCTTTAGTCTCCTTCAGTCTGCGACAGATTCTTAGTTTCTCTTAGATTTTCATGGACTTTGTTACTTTTGAAGATTATCAGCAGTTATTTTGTATCTCTCAGTTTGGGTTTATCTGGTGTTTCTGCCAATTTAGATTCAAGTTAGACATTTTAAGCAGTACTGTTACAGAAGTTATACTATGTTCTTTTCATTGCATTCTGTCAGATTACATAATTTTGATTCAGCCCAATTCTGATTGGCTTTATCAAAATTTATCCATTCTCCTGTTAATAGGCATTTGGCTTTTTTTTTTTTGGTTATCACAAATACTGCTGCTGTGAACATCGTAGCACATATTTTGGAAAACATATTTCTGTTGGTTATGTGTTTAGGAATGGAATTGTAGGGTATTGAGTATATCTGTGTACAGCTTTAATGAATTTAGATTTACTTTAAATGGATTTATTCTGGCTGAGTGGGGTGGCTCACACCTGTAACCCTAGTCCTTTGCGAGGCAGAGGCGAGAGGATTGCTTAAGCTCAGGAGTTTGAGACCAGCCTGGGCAATATAGTGAGAATCCATCTCTACTAAAAACAACAACAACAAAAACTAGCCAGGTGTGCTGGCATGTGCCTGTTAGTCCCAGCTACCTGGGAGGCTGAAATGGGAGGATCACTTGAGGCTGGGAGATCAAGGCTGCAATGAGCTATAATGATGCCACTGCACCTCAACTTAGGTAGCAGAGTGAGACCCTGTCTCCAAAAAAAAAAGAAAAAAAAGAAAGAAAGAAAAGGATTTGTCTTGATTATGGGTGGGGGTGGGCTGTGGAGAATTCTGGCCTTGGTGTCTTGGATTTAATAGAAGATAGATAGTGACTTGCTTTCTCCTGGGTGGTTCACGGCTGAGCCTGGTTGAGAGGAGGTCCAGAGAGCACTTTTTCTTATGTAGAAGAGTGGTGGGAGTTGTTGCCTGGGAGCCTGTCCTGACAGCTGTGGAAAGGAGCAGGAGGGAAGCGAAGGAGTTTCATTTAGGGCTGTGGCGAAGTAGAAATCTAAACCTATTGCTATGGTCTCTTTATTACTGTCCTTTCCATTGAGGAAGGTTTTGACCTTGGAGTATGTAATTGAAAAATTTCAGCTTTATAAATGGAAATATTCTTGTATGATAAGAAAAAGTACCCTAAAGTAGATTTTTTGAAAGGTATTTTGATGAGTGGTAGAAGATGAAATAAATGGTTCTGGGGGAAGTTGTAAATTGATAAGAGTTTTACCCCAGGTGATATCTGAAAGCTTATTCTTAACCTATGATCATATGACTTTTATAATATAGCTATCTAGCTTTTGAACATGGTTTAGGACTGATAAAAATTTGACATTACTTTTTCCTGTGATAGGAACTCTGTGGCCCCACTTCCTCTCAGAACCTTCCCTTAAGTCCCAAGATTGTGCTAAGTGTATCTCCTTTGTGTTCCCACAGCATTCTGCACACGACCAAATTACGGTGAAATTATTCTCATTATGTGTTTTCCTCCTCAATTAAAATGTAAGTTCTTTGAGAGTGAGGGATTTCTCTTAATTCAAATTTTTATCAAGTGTAGCATGTGGCACATAGGGTTAGTGCTCAGTAAAATTGTATTGAACTGACAGATACCAAATAATGATATAAACTTCCTTTTGTTCAGTTTACTGTTTATATATACTGTTGATCCCACTATAAGTCACTGAGACAGAAAGGGGTTATAATGTGCATTATATGGATGAGGAAAATGCAGCGCAGAGAGGCCAAAGTAATTTGTCCAAGATTATGTTGGCTAATAATTGCTGGAGCCCTGACTTGATCTTAGGTTTTCTGATTGTAATTCTTAGGGTCTTTTGATGGTAACTGTGCCTTTGTCAAGAGTTGTATAACCAGGTGATTTAGGTCTTCAAACTCTGATAAAATTTTCAAAGGTAAGTATATTAAGGTCCAGTCACAGAGCAGGCACAAGGGGTGAATTTGGAGCTATGATTCAATAGATTGATAACCAGTTAGGGAAAAGAATGAGGGAAGATAGATTTTTTTTTGCTTCATATGGCAATTTTGGAAGCTATAGCCAGTTCTTTTATTTAATGGTTTATTTTTAAATAACTTTTTATTTGTTTATCCATGCATAGTTTTGGGTACTAGAGGTACACTACTTAACAAATGAGATGAGATTTCTTCTCTTACAAAGCTTATATTCTAGTGGGAGATAGACAATTATTGAAGAAATAAACAATAACAATATTGTAAATGACATGAGGGAGCCAGCTGAACAAATATAGAGGGAACTGCATTCCAGACAGGAAAAGTCACTAATGCAAAGGCCCCAAAAGGGAGGAATCTTGGCCTTTTTTTAAGAATCAGAAAGGCCAGTGTAGCTAGAGCATAGTGAGCTACGGTAGAGCGCTACCAAATAAGGCTGCAGTGGCTAGGTGTAGGACTCTGTGAGACTTTGAGGTAGAGTCCCAGGGTAAAGAGTTTGATTTTTTTTTAGCCTAATATAGTGGAAAGACATTGGATGATTTTGAATAAGTGAGTGATATGTTCTGATTGATGTTTAAAATAGATGACTGTGGCTGCTGCTTGAAAACCATTTTGGAGGATAAAAAAGGAATGGAAGTGGGCGGACTAGTCTGGAAGTTTTCACATTAATCTAGATAGTGACTTGAAATGGATTGGTTGTGGTGATGTGACTGAGAGAAGTCAGTGGATTTCAGTTAGTTTTTGAAGTATTATTAACGTGGTGGATTGGTTGTGAGAGAAAGAAGAATCAACATAATGATGATGAGAGCTTAAGCGTAGTGAAAATTTAATATTTGCCAAGTGCTGTTGTAAATGCTTTATATGAATTAATGCATTTAGTCTTTATAGTAACCCTATAAGGCAGGTACCATTATCACTCTCTGAGGCTTGGAGTATCTTTGTACAGGTAGTGAGGAGCAGAAGCAGGATTTGAATCCATACAGTCTGGCATCAAGGTCTATGTTCTTGACCACTGTATTACACTGCCTAGAATTTTGGCTTGAATAATTTATTAGGGGGTGATGCCTTTGCCAAGATGTAGAAGACTCTGAGAAAAATACATAAAATAAAATAAAGAGTTCTATTCTGACCATGTTAAGTAGAAGGTTCTTATTGGTTACACAAATGGAGATGGCAAGTTTGAAGTCGGATTTGAGTGTCTAAATTTTTGGGGAGGAGAATGGGAAGCCATGAGACTCCAGGAAGAGTGTGGGATGTCAGTGGAGAAGAGAGGGAGCCCACAGCAGAGCTTGGTTTCCATACACCTCCACTTGATATCATTAAGCAGAGAACATACTTTCTTTGTTGTTGGAAAATCAGGCAGATCCTTAAATTGGAGCTGGATTTCTTTGAGGCAAAAATCTCTTTTTCCTCACACAGTGTGACTATTTATTTTTATTTTTTATTTTTAGACAGGGTCTCTACTCTGTCACCCAGGCTGCAGTGCAGTGCTGCAATTACAACTCACTGTGGCCTTGACCTCCCAGGCTCAGGCAGTCCTCCTGCCTTAGCCTCCCGAGTAGCTGGGACCACAGGCATGTGCCAACATGCCTGGCTAAGTTTTTATTAATAAAAGTTTAATGTAGAGTTGGGGGTTTCCCTGTGTTGCCTGGGTTGGTCTAGAATTCCTGTGCTTAAGTGATCCTTCCACCTGAGCCTCCCAAAGTTCTGGAATTACAGGCATGAGTCACCATGCCTGGCCTTAATTTCACTTTCTATTTGTGAGACTCATCCTTAGAGGGTACTGGTAAAACATTAATGAAACCAGACTTCCAGAAAATGTATTTATACACATCTTATTTAGATATAGAAAAAAGGACTTTGAGAAGTTCCCAGGAAGGTAATTGACAGGCAGGTAAGTGGTTCTTACTTGGAGTCACAGAAAAAAGCAAGGATTTTCTTTTTTTGAAAAGGATTTCCTTTTTCACATTTAAAAAGTACCAGTTGGGTCTGTGGCTGACTAAGTGTTTGTTGATTTGGAAAAATATGCTTTGTAGGCACTTGATCAGGTAATTTTTATTTCTAAAGAGTTTGGAATCCTCTTAAATCTTGTATCCTCTTTTAAAAAGTAGTGTTCAATTTTCTTCCTTAAACTGTGATTAAATATAATTAATCTTCTTGAATGGTTACTTAGTTGGGAATCATATAGGAGTTTTCTTTTTTTGTTTTTTGAGATGGAATCTCGCTCTGTCACCTAGGCTGGAGTGCAGTGGCGTGATCCCGGCTCACTGCAAGCTCCGCCTCCCAGGTTCATGCCATTCTCCTGCCTCAGCCTCCCAAGTAGCTGGGACTACAGACGCCCACCACTGCGCCCGGCTATTTTTTTTGTATTTGTAGTAGAGACGGGTAACCAGGATGGTCTCGATCTCCTGACCTCGTGATTCGCCCACCTCGGCCTCCCAAAGTGCTGGGATTACAGGCGTGAACCACCGCGCCCGGCCCATATAGGAGTTTTCTTACTATTTGTGTACAACTAGCTGATGTCTTGGGTTCTGGTTAACATGTCTTTTTATATATACTGATTATTTAATGCCATTTTAAAGTGGTCACTGTGAACTAGTCCGTGCTGCAGTGAATCCGTCAATATGCAAGTAGTGGATAACATACTTTCACCTCCACCCTTACTGTCAGGCACCATTTCATTTGTTCTCCCTTGCTTCTGATCAGTAGGAAACAAAACGTTGCAGTTGAAAGCCATGAGACTATTAGGATGGTGCAAAAGTAATTGTGGTTTTTGTCTTTACTTTTAATGGCAAAGACTGCAATTACTTTTGCACCAACCCAATAACAAAAAAAAATCATTTTTTGGGGAAAAATAAACATATGCCCTTTCTAGTTGGACAGGTTTGTTGACTGAGGTTGCTCAGCTGAACTTGATTGTTGTTCTATTTGTGAGATACTGGTTTGTTAACCTTTTTCTAAGATGCAGTTTACAATCTGTTGTCTATTCAACACACATTTCTTTTTTTTTAACTTTTAGGTTTGTGGGTCCATGTGAAGGTTTGTTACATAGGTAAACTCATGTCATGGGAGCTTGTCGTACAGATCATTTGATCACTCAGGTATTAAACTCAGTACCCAATAGTTACATATTCTGCTCCTCTCCTTCCTCCCAACCTCCACCCTCAGGTAAACCCCAGTGTCTGTTGTTCCTTCTGTGTGTTCAAGAGTTCTCATCATTTAGCTCCTACTAAGTGAGAACATGCGGTATTTGGTTTTCTGTTCCTGAGTTAGTTTGCTAGTTATTAGCCTCCGGCTCCATCCATGTTCCCACAAAAGACATGATCTCATTATTTTTTATGGTTACATAGTTTTCCATAATGTATGTGTACCACACTTTCTTTATCTAGTCTGTCACTGAAGGACATTTAGGTTGATTCCGTGTCTTTGCTATTGTGAATAGTGCTGCAGTGAACATTAGTGTACATATGTCTTGATGGTAGAATGATTTATATTCCTCTGGGTATATACCCAGTAATGGGATTGCGGGGTTGAATTATAGTTCTGCTTTTAGCTCTTTGAGTAATCACTGTACTGCTTTCCACATTGGTTAACTAATTTATACTCCCTCCAACAGTGTATAAATGTTCCCTCCTCTTTGCAACTTCATCAGCATCTGTTATTTTTTGACTTTTTAGTAATAGCCATTCTGACTGGTATGAGATGGTATCTCATTGTGGCTTTGATTTGCATTTCTCTAATGATCATTAATATTGAACTTTTGTTCATATGCTTCTTGGCCACATGTATGTCCTCTTTAGAGAAGTGTCTGTTCATGTCCTTTGCCCGCTTTTTAATGGGGTTATTTACCTCTTGTATATTTAAATTCCTTGTAGATGTTGAATATTAGACCTTTGTCAGATGCATAGTTTGCAAGTATTTTCTCCCATTCTGTGGGTTGTCTGTGTACTCTGTTGATAGTTTCTTTTTCTGTGCAGAAGCTGTTAAGTTTAATTAGATCCCATCTTTTTTTTTTTTTTTTTTGCTTTAGGTGTCTTCGTCATGAAATCTTTGCCCATTCCTGTGTCCAGATGGTATTGCCTGAGTTGTCTTCCAGGGTTTTCATTGCTTTGGGTTTTATATTTAAGTCTTTAATCCATTTTGAGTTGATTTTTATATATGGTATAAGGAAAAGTCCAGCTTCAATCTTCTGCATATGGCTAGCCAGTTATCCCAGCATCATTTCCCCATTGCTTGTTTTTGTCAGCTTTGTTGAAGATCATATGGTTGTAGGTGTGTGGCCTTATTGCTGGGCTCTCTATTCTGTTCCATTGGTCTGTGTGCTTGTTTTTGTACCTGTACCGTGCTGTTTTGGTTATTGTATCCTGTACTATAGTTTGAAATTGGTAGTGTGATGCCTCAAGCTTTGTTCTTTCTGCTTAGGATTGCCTTGGCAATGAATATCAGGCTCTTTTTTAGTTCCATATGAACTTTAAAATAGTTTTTATTTATTTATTTAGTTAGTTCTGTGATGAATGTCATTGGTAGTTTGATAGGAATAGGATTGAATTATATAAATTGCGTTGGGCAGTATGACCATTTTAATGATATTGATTCTTCCTGTCCATGAGCATGGAATAGTTTTCCATTTATTTGTGTATCTCTGATTTCTTTGAGCAGTATTTTGTAATTTTATTGTAGCGATCTTTCACCTCCCTGGTTAGCTATATTCCTAGGTATTTTATTCTTTTTGTGGCAATTGTGAACGGGATTGCCTTGTTGATTTGGCTCTTGGCTTGGCTGTTGTTGGTATATAGGAATGCTAGTGATTTTCGTTCA
Organism: Macaca mulatta; assembly: GCF_049350105.2. Classification (NCBI taxonomy): domain Eukaryota; kingdom Metazoa; phylum Chordata; class Mammalia; order Primates; family Cercopithecidae; genus Macaca; species Macaca mulatta. The sequence goes on along the minus strand of NC_133409.1, from coordinate 124,923,495 downwards.
TTGATTTTGTATCCTGAAACTTTGCTGAAGTTGTTTATCAGCTGAAGGAACTTTTGGACTAAGACTGTGGAATTTTCTAGATATAAAATTACGTCATCTGCAAACAGGGATAGTTTGATTTCCTGTCTTCCTATTTGGATGCCTGCCCTTCACTTTTTTTTTTTAATTAATAATAGCTGAATAGTAACTTTATTCTCCTTTATTCTTAGCATTTACATTATATTTGTAGTTTATTAATCCATCTGATTCTAAAAAGTTTTGCAATGGCCAAAAATGCATCAAATATCAAAATTCTTTGCTAAATCCAAAACTAGTGAAAAATTAGGTCTCAAATAAAAAGGAACATAGAACTGATAAAGACAGTCACAGTTTTCATGAAATAGAAGGGCCACTAATAGCCTAGAGAGGGAGAAGGAAAATATTCATTTTTTTAAAGTGGATATCCTAATTTTATTTATTTTTATTATTTTTAATTTTTCCATAAGTTTGTGTGGGTTGTATTTGGTTACATGAGTAAGTTCTTTAGTGGTAATTTGTGAGATTTTTGGTGCACCCATCACCTGAGCAGTATACGCTACACCATATTTGTAGTCTTTTATTTCTTGTCCATTGTATCATTCTTATGCCTTACATTCTCATAGCATAGCTCCCACATATCAGTGAGAACATATGATGTTTGGTTTTCCATTCCTGAGTTACTTTACTTAGAATAATAGTCTCTCATCCAGGTCACTGCAAATGCTGTTAATTATTCCTTTTTATGGTTACATAGTATCGTATATGTATACACATACATACATACATACATACATACATACATACCACAGTTTCTTTATCCATTCATATATTGATGGGCATTTGGATTGGTTCCATGATTTTGCAATTGTCAGTTGTGCTGCTATAAACATGCATGTACAAATATCTTTTTCGAATAATGACTTCTTTTCCTCTGGTAGATACCCAGCAGTGGGATTGCTGGATTAAATGGCAGTTCTACTTTTAGTTCTTTAAGGAATCTCCACACTGTTTTCCATAGTGGCTGTACTAGTTTACACTCCCACCAGCAGTGTAGAAGTGTTCCCTCTTCACCACATCCATGCCAACATCTACTGTTTTCTGATTTTGATCATGGCCATTCTTGCAGGAGTAAGGTGGTGTCGCAATGTGGTTTTAGTTTGCATTTCCCTGATCATTAGTGATGTTGAGCGTTTTTTCATAGGTTTGTTGGCCATTTGTATATCTTCTTTTGAGAATTGTCTATTCACATCCTTAGCCTACTTTTTGATGGAATTGTTTTTTTTTTTCTTACTGATTTGAGTTTGTTGTAGACAAATTCTGTATACTAGTCCTTTGTCAGACGTATAGATTGTGAAGATTTTCTCCCACTCTGTGGGTTGTTTACTCTACGGACTGTTCGTTTTGCTGTGCGAGAGCTCTTTAGTTTAAGTAGGTCCCAGTTATTTATCTTTGTTTTTATTGCATTTGCTTTCGGGTTCTTGGTCATGAAATCCTTGCCTAAGCCAGTGTCTAAAAGGGTTTTCCCAATGTTATCTTCTAGAATTTTTATAGTTTCATGTCTTAGGTTTAAGTCCTGAATCCATCATCAATTGATTTTTGCATAAGGCAAGAGATGAGGGTCCAGCTTCATTCTCTTGCATGTGGCTAGCCAATTATCTCAGCACCATTTGTTGAAAAGGGCAGCTTTTCCCCACTTTATGTTTTTGTTTGATTTGTTGATCAGTTGGCTGTAAGTATTTGGGTTTATTTCTGGAGTCTCTATTCTGTTCCATTGGTCTATGTGCCTGTTTTTATACCAGTACCATGCTGTTTTTGTGACTATGGCCTTATAGTATAGTTTGAAATCAGGTAGTGTGATGCCTCCAGATTTGTTCTTTTTGCTTAACCTTGCTTTGTCTATGTGGGCTCTTTTTGGTTCCATGTGAATTTTAGAATTGTTTTTTCTAATTCTGTGAAGAATGATGGTGGTATTTTGATGGGATTGCATTGAATTTATAGGTTGCTTTTAGCAGTATGGTCATTTTCACAATATTGATTCTACCCCTACATGAGCATGGGATGTGTTTCCATTTGTTTGTGTGATCTATGATTTCTTTCAACAGTGTTTTGCAGTTTTCCTTGTAGAGGTCTTTCGACTCCTTGGTTAGGTATATTCCTAAGTATTTTATTTTAATTTTGCAGGTATTGTAAAAGGGATTACGTTCTTGATTTGAATCTCTGCTTGGTTGTTGTTGGTGTATAGCAGAGCTACTGATTTGTGTACATTTATCTTGTATCTGGAAACTCTGCTCAATTCTTTTATCAGTTCTAGGAGCTTTCTGGAGGAGTCCTTAGGGTTTCCAAGGTAAACGATCATAATGTCAGCAAACAGAGACAGTTTGACTTCCTCTTTACCAATTTGGATGCCCTTTCTTTCTCTTGTCTGATTGCTCTGGCTAGGACTTCTAGTACTGTGTTGAAGAGGAGAGGTGAGAGTGGGCATCCTTGTCTTATTCCAGTTCTCAGAAAGAATGCTTTCAACTTTACCCCATTCAGTATTATGTTGGCTGTGAAACCCACAGCCATAGATGTCATAGATGGCTTTTATTAGATTAAGGTATGTCCCTTGTATGCTGATTTTGCAGAGCATTTTAATCATAAAGAGATGCCAGATTTTGTGAAATGCCTTTTCTGTCTCTATTGAGATGATCATGTGATTTTTTGTTTTTAATTCTGTGTATGTGGTGTATCACATTGACTTGCATATGTTAAACCATCCCTGCATCCGTGGTATGAAACCCACTTGATCATGGTGATTATGTTTTTGATATGTTGTTGTATTCGGTTAGCTAGTATTTTGTTAAGGATTTTAGCAACTATGTTCATCAAGGATATCGGTCTGTAGTTTTCTTTTTTGTCTGTGTTGTTTCTTGGTTTTGGTATTAGGGCGATGCTGATGTCATAGAATGAATTAGGGAATGTTCCTTCTTTCTCTATCTTACAGAATTGTGTTAAAAGAATTGGTACCAATTCTTCTTTGAATGTCTGGTAGAATTCCGCTGTGAATCCGTCTGGTCCTGGACTTTTTGTTGTTGGTAATGTAATTACCATTTCAATCTTGCTATTTGTTATTTGTCTGTTCAGGGTATCTAATTCTTCCTGATTTAACCTAGGAGGGTGTATTTTTCCAGGAATTTATCCGTCTCTTCTAGGTTTTCTAGTTTATGTGCATAAAGGTGTTCATAGTAACCTTGAGTGATCTTTTGTACTTCAGTGGTGTCAGTTGTAGTATCTCCTGTTTCGTTTCTTAGTGATGTTATTTGGATTTTCTCTCTTCTTTTCTTGGTTAATCTTGCTAATGTTCTATTAATTGTATTTATCTTTTGAAAGGACCAGCTTTTTGTTTCATTTATCTTTTGTATTGTTTTTCTTGTTTCAGTTTCATTTAATTCTGCTCTGATCTTGGTTATTTCCTTTCTTCTGCTGGGTTTGGGTTTGGTTTGTTCTTGTTTCTCTAGTTCTTGAGGTGTGACCTTAGATTGTCAATTTGTGCTCTTTCAGTCTTTTTGATGTGGGTATGTAGGGCTATGAACTTTCCTCTTAGCACTGCCTTTGCTGTATCTCAAAAGTTTTGATAGGTTGTGTCATTATTGTCATTCAGTTCAAATAATTTCCATCTTGATTTTGTTTTTGACCCAGTGTTCATTCAGGAGCAGGTTATTTAATTTCTACGTATTTGTGTGATTTTGAAAGTTCCTTTTGGAGTTGATTTCCAGTTATATTCCATTGTGGTCTGAGAAAGTACTTGATATAATTTCAGTTTTCTTAAATTGATTGAGGCTCATTTTATGGCCTATCATATAGTCTATCTAGGAGAAAGTTCTATGTGCTATTGAATAGAATGTGTATTCTGCGGTTGTTGGATGAAATGTTCTGTGAATATCTGTTAAGTCCAATTGTTCCAAGGTATGGTTTAAATCCATTGTTTCTTTGTTGACTTTCTGTCTTGATGACCTATCTAGGGCTGTCAGTGGAGTATTGAAGTCTCCCACTGTTTTGTATTGCTGTATTGTTTTATAAATTTGAGAGCTTGAGTGTTAGGTGGATGTTTGTTTAGGATTGTGATATTTTCCTGTTGGACAAGGCCTTTTACCATTATATAATGCCCCTCTTTCTGTCTTTTAACTGCTGTTGCTTTAAAGTTTGATTTGTTTGATACAAGAATAGCTATCCCTGCTCAATTTTGGTGTCTATTTGCATGAAATGCCTTATTCCACCCCTTTACTTTAAGTTTATGTGAGTCCTTATGTGTTACATGAGTCTCTTGAAGGCAGCTGGTAGTTGGTTGGTGAATTCTTATCCATTCTGCAATTCTATATATTTTGAGTGGAGCATTTAGGCCATTTACATTTAATGTTAGTATTGAGATGTGAGGTACCATTCCATTCATTGTGCTATTTGTTGCTTGTGTATCTTGGTTTTTGCTTTTGTTTTTTAAATTGTATTTCTGTTTTGTAAGTCTTGTGAGATTTATGCTTTAAAAAGGTTCTGTTTTGATGTGTTTCCAGGATTTATTTCAAGATTTAGAGCTCCTTTTAGCAGTTTTTGTAGTGGTGGCTTGGTAATGGCAAATTCTCTCAGCATTTGTTTGTCTGAAAAACACTGTATCTTTCCTACATATATGATGCTTAGTTTTTCTGGATACAAAATTCGTGGCTGATAATTGTTTTGTTTGAGGAGGCTGAAGACAGGGCCCCAATCCCTTCTAGCCTGTAGGGTTTCTGTTGAGAAATCTGCTATTAATCTGTTAGGTTTTCCTTTATAGGTTACCTGGTGCTTCTGTCTCACAGCTCTTAGGATTCTTTCCTTCATCCTAACTTTGGATAACCTGATGAAAATGTGCCTAGGCGAAGATCTTTTTGTGATGAATTTCTTAGGTGTTCTTTGTGCTTCTTGTATTTGGATGTCTAGGTCTCTAGCATTGCTGGGGAAGTTTTCCTTGATTGTTTCCTCAAATATGTTTTCCCAGCTTTTAGAATTGTCTTCTTCTCAGGAACACCGATTATTCTTAGGTTTGCTTGTTTAACATAATCCCAGACTTCTTGGAGGCTTTGTTCATATTTTCTTATTCTTTTTTCTTTGTCTTTGTTGGATTGGGTTAATTCAAAGACCTTTTCTTCAAGCTCTGAGTTTCTTTCTTCTACTTGTTCAGTTCTATTGCTGAGACTTTCCAGAGCATTTCACATTTCTAAAAGTGTATCCAAAGTTTCCTGATTTTTTGATTGCTTTTCTTTAAGCTATCTATTTCCTTGAATATTTCTCCCTTCACTTCTTGTATCATTTTTTGGATTTCCTTGCATTGGGCTTCACCTTTCTCTGGCCCCTCCCTGATTAGCTTAATAACTAACCTCCTGAATTCTTTTTCAGGTAAATAAAGGATTTCTTCTTGTTTTGGATCCATTGCTGGTGAACTAGTTTTTTAAAAAATCAACTCCTGTGTTTGTTGATCTTTTGAATGGTTTTTCATGTCTTGACTTCCTTCAGTTCAGCTCTGATTTTGGTGATTTCTTGTCTTTTGCTAGCTTTGGGGCTGATTTGTTTAGGCTTCTGTAATTCTTTCAGTTGTGATATTAAGTTGCTAACTTGAGATCTTTTTAACTTTTTTTTTGAGACAGTCTCGGAGTCTCGCTCTGTTGCCAGGCTGGAGTGCAGTGGTGCGATCTCGGCTCACTGCAGCCTCTGCCTCCTGGGTTCAGGCGATTCTTCTGCCTCAGCCTTCTGAGTTGCTGGGACTACAGGTGTGTGCCACCACACCCAGCTAATTTTTATATTTTTAGTAGAGATGGAGTTTCACCATGTTGGCCAGGATGGTCTCGATCTCTTGACCTCATGATCTGATCGCCGTGGCCTCCTAAAGTGCTGGGATTACAGACGTGAGTCACTGCGCCTGGCTGATCTTTCTTTTTATGTGGCTATTTTGTGCTATGAATTTCCCTTTAACACTGCCTTAACTGTATCCCAGAAATTCTAATATGTTATATCTTTGTCCTCATTAGTTTCAAAGAACTTCTTGATTTCTGCCATAATTTCATTTTTTTACCCAAAAGTCATTCAGAAGCATGCTAATTTTCATGTAATCACATGGTTTTGAGTGATTTTCTTAGTCTTGACTTCCATTATTATTGCATGGTGGTCCGAGAGTGTGTTTGTTATGATTTATGTTGTTTTGCATTTGCTGAGGATTATTTTATGTCCAATTATGTGGTTGCTTTTAGAGCATTTGCTATGTGGTGATGAGAAGAATGTATATTTTATTGGTTTTGGATGGAGAGTTCTGTAGAGGTCCATCAGATCCATTTGGTCCAGTGTTGAGTTCAGGTCCTAAATATCTTTGTTAATTTTCTGCCTCAATGATTTGTCTAATACTGTTGGTGGAGTGTTGAAGTTTCACAGTATTATTTTGTGGGAATCTTTGTCTCTTTGTAGGTCTCTAAGAACTTGCTGTATGAATCTGGGTGCTCCTGTGTTGAATGCATATATATTTAGGATGGTTAGGTCTTTTGTTCAATTGAAGTCTTTACCATTATGTAACGCCCTTATTTGTCTTTTTTTAATCTTTTGGTTTGTTTGAATTCTGTTTTGTCTGAAATTGGGATTGCAACCCCTGTTTTTTTCTGATTTCCATTTGCTTGGTAGATATTCCTCTATGCCTTTATTTTGAGCCTATAGTTGTCATTATGAGACCCATTAAGTGATAGGTCTCTTGAAGACAACATACTGTTGGGTCTTGCTTTTTTATCCAGCTTGCCACCTATGCCTTTTAAGTGGGACATGTAGTCCATTTACATTAAATGTTTGTATTGAAATGTGTACATTTGATCCTGTCATTGTGTTGTTAGCTGGTTATTATGCTGGCTTATTTGTGTGGTGGCTTCATATTGTCACTGATCTGTGTATTTAAGTGTCTTTTTGTATTAGCTGGTAGCAGTCTTTCTATATTTAGTGCTCCTTTCAAGATCTCTTGTAAGTCAGGTCTGATGGTAATGAACTTCCTCAACATTTTCTTATCTGAAAAGGATAATATTTCTCCTTCACTTAGGAAGCTTAGTTTGGCTGGATAGGAAATTCTTGGTTGAAGTTTTTTTTAATGATTATTGAATATAGGCCCCTAATCTCTTCTGGATTGTAGGGTTTCAGCTGAGTGGTCTGCTGTTAGCCTGATGGGATTCCCTTTGTAGGTGATATGTCCTTTCTCTCTAGCTGCCTTTAACATGTTTTCTTTCATTTTGACCTTTGAAAATCTGATGATTGTGTGTCTTGGGGATGATCTTCTTGTGTAGAATCTTGCAAGAGTTCTCTGTATTTCCTGAATGTAACTGTTGGCCTCTCTCACAAGGTTAGGAACGTTCTCATGGACGATATTCTGAAATATGCTTTCCAAGTTGTTTGCTTTCTCCCCTTCGCTTTCAGGGATAAAAGCGAATAATCCCGTACTTCTTGGAGGTTTTGTTCATTCCATTTTATTCTTTTTGCTTTATTTTTGTCTGACTGTCTTATTTCAGAGAGTCAGTCTTCAAGTTCCTTCTTCAGCTTGGTTTATCCTGCTGTTAATTGCATTGTGAAATTCTTGTGTTGTTCAGCCCTGTCAGATGTGTTATGTTCTTTTTTATACTGGCTATTTCCTCCTTCAGCTCCTTTATCATTTTGTTGTGATTCTTAGTTTCCTTGGATTGGGTTTGAGTTTTGATGATCTTTATTCCTGTTCATATTTTGAATTTTATTTCTGTAATTTCAGCCAGCTCAGCCTGGTTAAGAACTCTTGTTGGAGAGCTGGTGTGGTTGTTTGGAGAACATGTGACACTGGTCATTTGAGTTATTGAAGTTCTTGCTTTGGTTCTTTCTCATCTCTGCATGTGGCTGTTACATTAACCTCAGTGTAGATTGAGTAGTCAATAGTCTATTGAGAAGTCAATGTACTTATTTTCTTGTGTTTTCACAGGGCCAACCCTTTGTGCAGGGTCTTGATGTGAAGCTGACTTCTTGTATTTGGTTTAAGAGGAGGGTATATTAGCAAGTTATTTTTGGTGTTGAAGCTTTGGGGTGTGATGCAGTAGGTGGCCCTTAGGCATATTAATCAGCTGGTAGACTCTTGCTTGGGTTTGTGGCTCTCTTATGTTTCCTCACAGTTGGAGCCGTGTTCTCTATTAATGTGTGGGGTCCTCTCCCCTTTGAGTGCTGGCTGTAAATTGCAGCTTGGCACTCCTGGGCTTCCCAGTGCAGTTCTGGACATGATCAGTGTTTATGTTCCTTCCCCAACTTGGAGACAGCAGAGGAAGGGACCTTAGTAGTGTTTGTGCCAAGGGTCTTTTGCTTTTCTCATGGGGATTCCACCCCGGAGAGGTGCAGGTCTGCAATCACCCAGTGCAATCAGTCCAGGATGGAGGGCCTGTGCTGTGGCCCCAGCCAGGGGTTCCCTGTCTGATGACTAGCACTGGGGGTGGGTAGCTGGAACCCCTGGGAGATGGACTGGTCTCTTCTCCTTGGCTCAACTGCAGCTTGTTGGAGGTGTGGATAAGGCATTGAGAGTCTTTGCTCCTTCATTAGTCCGAGGGTAGCAAGGGCAGTTCCACTGCAGAGGCAGTGGTAGGGAAGCTTTCAGTTGCCCCTGGTTGCTCTGTTCAGGGAGCTGCAGAGCTGCTACTGCTTTGATATATCTGGCAGGGGGTGACTGGAGGCCCAGGCCTGGAGGACCTGCCCAGTGAGGAGATAATATGGGAACGGGCACCTACGTAACAGGCTGGCCACTTTTCCATAGGGCTGCTGCCATATCCTGGGGGCCCACTCCAGTCCCTAGTCACCTTGGATTTTCTAGTACCTGGAGGTATCAACAGTGAAGACTGTGAAACAGCAAAGATGGTAGCCTGCTCCTTCCTCTGGGAGCTCGTCCCAGGAAGGTGTGGACCTGTTGCTTACCCAAATGCACCTGTAGTAGGAGGCTGGAGACCCCACATTTCTCTAACATATGTCAAGTTTACTGCATAGTGCCTAGGTATGGGAAATGGGAAGTTGATGAGACACAACCCTGGTCCTCAAGAACTCTCTTTGTAGTAGAGGGAGCTAAGATGTCCATAAAAGACTCAATGACAAGGTGAAAGAGAGCCTGAGAGCTGTATTACCTAAGTTCAGAGAAGTTTGAGAAACGATAGAGTTGATACTGGCTTTAAATGATTTGGGTACATGGAGATGTGCAGCTTACAAAGAGTAGTAGATGTAAATGTTAGGTGCTGGAAAGCATAACTATGTTTGGGGAATGGTTTTAGAGGTATGATTGATATGGTTTAATGTCTATGAATAAGAATAGCAGAAGATCAAATTGTCAAAGTGAGTATTACTAAGTCTATGAGTTCAAATTTTAGTGTGTATGCTGGTGGTTTCCAAACTTTTGATTGTGTCGCCTCAGTTAAAATATTACCCCTGCCCAATGTAGGCAATATAAAATGGGGGTTTTAAAAAGGAGAAATTAGAAATACATATTGATAATTTTTTCCCCTGCTTCAGTAGTTTCCCTTGCACACATTCAGTTTAGAATCATTGTAAACTACTGGTGTTATTGTTGGAGGTGTGTTTTAGCAATAGGAATATGAAACATCTTCATATTTTTCTCCATATGTATATGTATGTCCAGAAAAATTACACGTTATACATACAGACATACTTTTATTTTAGAAAAACAAAGCTATTGGCACTATTCACAGAACAGTATTGGGTAAAAGTTATTTTCTTGTTTTAGTGAAATATTCTAGCTTTTTGATAGAACTGGTTTCATTCATTACAGAAGTCAGTATTGTATATGAAAGTTCTGAAAATTCCAAAGTGCTATATATAAGGTGTTTATTTGAAGGAATAGTTCATGTGAAGAATATTTTAAGATGTTTTGAATATTCCTTTTGTTTCTCTCTATAGTGCTTTGTGCAGTTCCATGTTTCATAATTATGGAAATTATTGCCAAGAATGTTAGTGATTCTCTCATTTCAAGTTTTCTTTGTTTTCTAGTTGCCAGTAAATTTTATCATATAGAAATAATTTTTAGAGCAGGAAAGGATTTTAGAGTTTGTGTAGTAATTATTTGTGTGCTGTCTTGCCCTCTTCCTTGGCAAGTAGACTATAAACTGTAGGCTTATAGATATTGTCTTAGTTTGGGCTGCTGTAACAAATTATCATAGACTGGGCAACATCAACAACAGACTTTTGTTTGTCATCATTTTGGAGGCTGGTGGGGGCCTGCTTCCTGGTTGGCAGGTGGCTGTCTTCTCATTGTGCCTTCAAATGGTTGAGAGTGGAGAAAGCAGCAGCAAACTCTCATAATCTTATTACCTCCCAAAGGCCAATGGATATATTTGCTTGTTCTATTATTCATGATAGTGCTTAGCAAAGTGTTTTCTAAGAGGCTGTCTATAAAACTTACCAAGCAGGCCTCTTCATTTTGCCCATGAATGTCTAGCCTCTGAAAGGTTGAGTGGCCTACCAGAACTCACATTGCTCATTAGTGAAAGACCTGGGTCTTTTACCATATGTCTCTCGAAACTGAATTTCAGTGCCTGTTCTATTATAGTTTGTTGCTTCTCCTGCTTTCTCTGATTTACCCTCAAGCAGGTGTTTCCATTGCATATTTTAAATGCTTCAGCAGCTCCAGGGTACAGATTGTGTTATATTCAACTTAGTGATCTCTGGTACCCAGCACAATGCCTTATGGAGTAGGTGCTCAAGATCTGATGAATTACCTTGTGAGAGCTGCATGTTTGCATTCTCCTGATTTGTTGAGAAAACTAAAGTAACTTGGGGTTGCACCTCAGTGTACTGTTTATAAAAGGAAGGAGTAAAGTGTATACCTGATAATATGTGTGAAGTGCTATACATGCAGAATATTTCTGAAATCCCAATTGCAAATGTTTATGAACTCAGAATACTCCTGAAGAACTGTTGCAGTTGGCTACAGTAGTTCAAACTGTTATTCATTGGACAGTTTTTCCCTGCAGTATGTAAGGTGTGAATTTTATATTTTGCTTGGAAATTTATGATGCAGCATAAACCAGGTTTAAAGTCTCGCTACCTTGCAAGAAGCAGCTTCATTCTTCATGGTTGAACTCTCCAGAGTAATCCTTGGGTTGCTATTTTTGCGTTCACCTTTGTGGATTTTTTTCTCTTTCCTCATTCATGGAAAAGATCAGACCTCGTATACTTTTTGTAATAAACTCCAATTTTCCAGATCATTTATCATACTTAAGAATCATATTTACCCATTTTAAAAGCTTCAGCCTAGATTGGCTAGAAAATACTTAATATTTTTATACATTATTTATACTTCTTTTTTTTCACTGAGCTGTGTTGCTTTCATTGACACCTGAATGCACTGAAACACAGATTTTATACCTATGCCTACTTGTGATGGGAAAGTATCAGCAGATTCAGTTGCTAGGAAACAGCTGAATACTGAAATAGTTTTTTTTGCTGGGGAGGGGTACTTGTAAATTCAGTTCTTTGACACTTCTACTCTCCTACAGCAAAAATTTCTTCAGTCACTACAAAGAAAGATGCATCACCTGTTAGTTTTCCAATTTAGAAATTTTGCACAGGAGGAGTGGGCATATGTAAATGTTACAGGTTGATAAAGTGTTGAGGGTGTAATTTTTAACAGTGACTGGACATTGTAAAGTAATGATTATGTATATGCCTTTGAGTTTTAGTTTTTTCAAAATTTTCTGATTCATCATTAATGAGAGAAAGAGCAAGAACAAGAGAGAGACATATGCAAACATGTACACGTGACACATAGGAATTTAAACCAAAGTAAAATACTGTATTAATTAAACTAACTTTCTCATAGTAATAGGATTGGCCACATCCTATATTAAATCACCTAGCTCTGCATTTTTACCTGTGATACTTAATAATTATGTCCCAGAGCAAGAATAAATATTAAAAAGAAGTGTGTGGTTTGGCTTTCTTTGATAATGGATTGTCATTTATTTTTGTCATAGTAGTAGAGCCTTTAACTTTTCCTGAGTACCCACTATGTGCCAGGCGAAAACATGGGAGACATAGGTATGTTTAAGCTTTCAGGGTGCCTAGTATGTGTGTGAGGGGGCAGCCAAAAGGATTAAATTGAGAACACATACGATAAATTTAATTGTGTCTGGTACACAGTATATGCTTATTAAAAAATTAGAAACCTGCCTTCATCAACAGTACCACCACCATCATCATCACCCAGCAAGCCAATTCTTCAACTAAAATCAGTTCAGAGTAAACAGGGAGACGTATAAACAGTCATCATATGTGTGGTCAATAAAAAGAGAAGTCCATACCAGGTAAAGAGGCATCACAGAAAAGAGAGTGATGGACTTGTCTGGGGATTGCAGAGAGAGCTTCAGAGATATCAGGTCTGAGCTGGATTTTGCAAGGCTCTGTCTTGGATGTGAGCATTCTCTTGATTTTGTCTTTTTTAGGGAGTGGGGAGTAAGACCACTGCTTTTTTTTTCCTTCTTAATTTTTTTAAGTTCTCTCATTTCTTCCTTGTCCATACCCTTGTCTGATAATGAGGCTGGACATCTATCTTCCTGCCTGCTCCATTCAGACAGATGAGTACTGTCCATGGTTTCTAATTCTGTACCTTCAATTTTCACTGCTTGTCTAATTAATTGCACATATACGTTTAGGAATTTGTCAAGGAGTACAGAATCCATCTTCTGATTTACATGTATTGAGAGTCTTGTATCTCAGAAATGAAAATCTTAATAAGGCTTTCTGTCTTTATCCAAGTGACGGAGAGAACCCTGTGAACTTAAGTAGGCAGTATATATACTAAAATTGGAGTGGTGCAGAAAATGTTACCCAACAAGTTCTAGGAGAGTAATGTGTAAGTTGAAATAAAAAATAAAAACAAAAAATGAAAATTATCTGAGACTAGTTGATTGGAAATAACTAAGGAATGAGAGAATTGAGAATAACAGGCGTGGTTTCCCTTAAAATTTTAAAGGGGGACTAAGAGTAGAAGGAAATGTTTTATAAGACTCTTGCTGTTTTGTATAAAATCTTATTTTTTATAATTTTATATTTCTCATGCCTGCATTTTAAAAGAGAAACCTAACATACAGTTATGAGACTTTAGAAATATCATGGAAAGTACTTATGCTCTGGTTGTGGTTGTCCCTTGTGGCACTATGATTTTGTTCATATATAAGATTATATTTGTTGTGTTGCAAAACAGCCAGGTGAACAGTGTCATTGAGTTTACTAAATTGAGGTGTGAATGGGGTAATGATCTAGAAAATAGATAACTAAACCTGGAAAAAAGTATAGAAGACAGATTACTTGCTCATAAATTTGAAACAAAAGAATGGTAAGCAAGATTGGTAACACGAATGTTATCTTCCTTAACGGTGTCATCAAAAACTCCACAGTTACAACATTGACTATTGAAGGCTCAAATAATGGTAAGAAAATGAAATAATGTTCAATCTTTGAGGAAAAAACGAATATAGCTTTTTGGATTTTGGTGGGGCAACTGTAATCTCAAAGAAAGAGAATAACAATTTGCATTTATAGTTTTCTAAGTAGCTTAAAGTTTTGTAAGTATATTTTCATTAATCCTTTGGACTACATTTGAATTTTGTTCAAAATATTAAGAAGGAAATAATCTCTACTTCTTATAGATGGCTGAAAAAATGACATACTGAGAGTCACAGATTTTTTTACTTAAATGGCTTCATTGTTTTATGTTTCCACTTTTTTTTTTTTTTTGTGAAAGCAAGTTTATTAGGAAAGTAAAGGAATAAAGAATGGCTACTTTATAGGCTGAGCAGCCTCCACTGTTATTTTTTAACACTTTGCCTAAGGAATGAATTTATCCTTCAAATATGTATCAATTGCATATTTTGGGTTAGGCCTGAGGCAGTACACAGTGGCACAACCACATGGGGTAAAGAGCAGGGAGAAAAAGAGAATTTGAAACTGTGTATTTTCTCCTTCAATTTCATGTGGCATTAAATCATTCTTTTGAGGTCAAGAGCCTCTGAACTGATTTTAGTTGAAGAATTGGCTTGCTGGGTGATGATGGTGGTGGTAGTGGTGGTGAAGGCAGGTTTGTAATTTTTTAATAAGCACATACTGTGTACCAGACACAATTAAATTTATTATATGTGTTCTCAATTTAACCCTGTTGGCAACATTATGAGAGGGTTATTTGCATGAATTTTGCAGAGGAGCAAACTTGGAAAGGTTGGGTAACTTATCCAAGGTCACAGAATTCTAAGCCAGTGTATCTGTATCTATAATTTTTATGCTCATGATCTTTAGTGATGTTCCTCTCCCTCTTTGTGGGAAGCAGGCACAAATATTCCCCCCCCCCTTTTTTTCACTTTGGATATGTGTTGGTAAGCATAAATGTGCCAGTCATTGTGATACGGCTCCTATGAGTGGAAGAACACCAGGGTCTTGTCTCATGCCCAATTAGATAAGATGACATGGATACATGTGCAGTGGTTTTAAGGAGCAGAAAGTTTAATAGACAAGATAGAAGGGAGAAGAAAGAAGGAAGAAGCTCCCCTTTACAGAGACAGAGGGAGAGGGGGCTCCAAAGCTGAGAGAAGAGACCCCCAGTGTGGTAGAAACCTGCCAGGTATATGAAGAGGCTGGAGGAGACGTTGTCTGATTTGCACAGGGCTCAGGGGATTGGTTTGACCAGGCATGTCATTCACATAGCCTCCCACATAATAAATGCATAATAAATGCTATGAGAAAGTAGATTGGGTGGGGGGAGTAAATTGACAAATCAGAAGATTTTATTGTACTTTTGTACAATAAATAGTCTTTAGCATTTAATTTCCTCCCTCCACCCCTGAACCTGGGCAAACACTCATCTGCTTTCTGTCATGATAATTTTGTTTTAGAATTCCATATAAATTGAATCATACACTATGTATTCTTCTGTGTTTGGCTTTTGTTGATCTGCATTGTGCTTTCAACATTCATCTCTGTTGTTTTTGTTTTTAGAGATAAGGTCTTACTCTGTCACTCAAAGTGGAATGCTGTGGTGAAATCATAGCTCATTGCAACCTTGAACTCCTGGGCTCATGGGACCCTCCTGCCTCAGCCTCCCACATAGCTAGGATTATAGGTGCATACCGCTACACCTGGCTAATTTGTAAAGATTTTTTGTAGAGATAGGTTCTTGCTATGTTTCCCATACTGGTCTCAAACTCCTTCCATCTCGGCCTCATCTATGTTGTTTCATGTATTGGTAATTCATTCTTCTATTCTTTTTTTTTTTAATTTTTAATTTTTTTTCCATTCTTTTTAATGGTTAGGTAGTATTCCATTGTGTGAATATACCACAATTTGTTTAACTAGTCCCCAATTCAAATGTCCACTTGATGGACATTTAGATCATTTCCAGTTTTTGGCTATTATGAATAAAACTGCTGTGAATATTTGGATAAATACTTTTTTTTTTTTGAGACGGAGTCTCGCTCTGTCGTCTGGAGTGCAGTGGCATGATCTCGGCTCACTGCAAGCTCTGCCTCTCGGGTTCACACCATTCTCCTGCCTCAGCCTCCCAAGTAGCTGGGACTACAGGCGCCTGCCACCACACCACCTAATTTTTTGTATTTTTAGTAGAGGCAGGGTTTCACCGTGTTAGCCAGGATGGTCTCTATCTCCTGAACTCGTGATCTGCCCACCTTGGCCTCCCAAAGTGCTGGGATTACAGGTGTGAGCCACCGCTCCTGGCCTGGACAAATACTTTTAAGGAGGATTACTGGGCTGACCAATAAATATGTTTCAAGTATGTTTAACTTTATGAGAAATTGCCAAACTATTTCCAAAGTGGCTAGGTATGTTCTCACCAGTAGTATATGTGTTCCAGTTATTCTACAAGCTTGCCAAAAGTTGATATTGTCAGTTTTAAATTTTAGTTATTCTAGTGGATGTACAATGATATCTCATTGTGCTTTTAATTTCCATATCTTGAATATGTGTGTGCGTGTTGCACATACTTTTTCCTAGTCTATGATTTGCCTTTTGTTTTAACAATATTTTTTGAAGAGCAAAAGTCTTACAATTTGATTCAGTCTATTTTATCAATTTCTTTAGTTTATGGTTTACTTTTATTAAGAAATATTCACCTAACCCAAGAACATGAAGAATTTCTCCTATATTATCTTTTTGAAACTTTATAGTTTTAGCTCTTGCATTTAAATCTATGACCCATTTTTTAGTTAAGTTTTAGATGTGTTGATTTTTTTTCCTTGTTGGTTTCCAGTTGTTTTAGCACTATTAGTAGAAAAGACTGGGCTGGGTGCAGTGGCTCATGCCTGTAATCCCAGCACTTTGGGAGTCCCAGGGGGCAGATCACTTGAGGTCAGGAGTTTGAGACCAGCCTGGTCAACATGGTAAAACCCATCTCTACTAAAAATACAAAAAATTAACCGGGTGTGGTGGTGGGTACCAGTAATCCCAGCTACGCAGGAGGCAGAGGCAGGAGAATTGCTTGAACCTGGGAGGTGGAGGTTGCAGTGAGCTGAGATTGCACCCCTGCACTTCAGCACCCCAACCTGGGTGACAGAGTGAAACTCCATCTCAAAAAAAAAAAAAAAAAAGAAAAGACTTTTCTTTTTCATTGGATTCTCCATTTTTCAACTTGTAAAGAATAATTTGAACATGGGTGTGTTTTTGTACTTGTTTCTGTTCCATTGATATAAATGTCTGTCCTTGTAACAATATCACTCTATCTTGATTATTATAACTTTATAATAAGTTTTGAAATTAGGTGGAGTCAGTGTTTCAATTTTGATCTTTTCCAAAAATTGTTTTGGCTCTTCTAGGTCTTGTAACTATGCTAAACTTATTAATTTTAGTAGCCTCTTGGTAGATTTTTTGGTATTTTCTACATAGATGTCTATATAGTCTGTGAATATAGTTTTATTTTTTTTCTTTCCAACTGTATGCCTTTTATTTATTTTTCTTGCTAATTACCCTGGCTAGGACCTCTACTACGATGTTTAATAGAAGTGATGAGAGTGTGCATCCTTGTTTTGTTCCTGACCTTAGGAATACATACATTTAGTCTGTCACTATTAAGTGTGATATTACTTATTGGTTTTTCATAGATGGCCTTTTATCAGGTTAAGGAAGTTTCTTTCTGTTTCTCATTTGCTTTTTTTTTGTTATCGATGTGATATAGCTTGGATATTTGTCCCTGTCCAAATCTCATGTTGAAATATAATCCCCAAAGCTGGAGGTGGGGCCTAGTGGGAGGTGTCTGGATCATGAGGGCAGATCTCTCATGGTTGGTGATGTCTTCATGATAATGAATTCTCCTGAGATCTGGTCATTTAAAAGTGTGTGGCGCCTACCCCTCATCTCTCTCTGTCTTGCTCCTGCTCTCACCATGTGAAGTACCTGTTCCTGCTTCACCTTCCTCCATCAGTAAAAGCTCCCTGAGGCCTCCCCACATGCAGATGTCACTATGCTTCTTATATAGCCTGCAGAACTGTGATCCAATTAAACCTCTTTTCTTGTAAATTACCCAGTCTTGCCTAGACCTAGTAGGTTATGCCGGTAATCCTTGCATTCTGGGAGGCTGAGGTAGGTGGATTGCTTGAGCCCAGGAGTTTGAGACTAGTCTGGGCAACATGGTGAAACCTTGTCTCTACAAAAATGTGATTAATGAATGTGGTGGTGCAGGCCAGTAGGCACAGCTGCTTGGGAGGATCACCTGAGCCTGGAGACTTTGAGGTTGCAGTGAGCTGTGACTGCGCCACTGCACTGCAGCCTGGGCCACAGAGTGAGACCTTGTATCAAAAAACAAATAAATAAAATGAAGTAACCAGTTTGAGGTATTTCTTTGCAAGAATGGCCTAACACAGAATGGGTGTTGAAGTTTATCTAATGCTTTGACCATTCATTCATCTATTGGGTTGACAATATGGTTTAAATTTTTAAAAATCTGTGAATGTGTACTTGATTACATTGATTAAAACAATATTAAGTCAATTTTGCATTCCTGGGATAAACCTACTATGTCAAGGTATATTATCTTTTTTTATATATTGCTGAATTTTTGCTTTACTTCCCATGAGGGATGTTGATCTAGACTTTTCCTTTCATATAAGGGCTATCTGATTTTGATATCAGGTAATGCTGACCTTGCTAATGAGTTGGGAAGTATTTTCCTTCTTAAGTATGCAATTTATATAGCAGCATAATATAAATATTACAATTTAATAATTTAATATTTGGAGATATATAAATTGCCAACATTTTTCTCTTTTTAAAAATTTTATCGGCCGGGCGCGGTGGCTCAAGCCTGTAATCCCAGCACTTTGGGAGGCCGAGACAGGCGGATCACGAGGTCGGGAGATCGAGACCATCCTGGCTAACATGGTGAAACCCCGTCTCTACTAAAAAATACAAAAAACTAGCCGGGCGAGGTGGCGGGCGCCTGTAGTCCCAGCTACTGGGGAGGCTGAGGCAGGAGAATGGCGTAAACCCGGGAGGCGGAGCTTGCAGTGAGCTGAGATCCGGCCACTGCACTCCAGCCTGGGCGGCAGAGCGAGACTCCGTCTCAAAAAAAAAAAAAAAAAAAAAAAAAAATTTTATCTAAAATAGATCTTAATTAGGTTTGTTTTATAAGCTGGTTTAATATTTCATAATTAATATTTTTAATGTTAAGATTTTTTGACAACATAGGGAAAAAGCTCTGTGGTTTTTACAAATATATAAGTATGCTAATTTTAAAACACTAGGCCTTTTGTAGAAAATTTGGAAAGTACAAGACTGCATGAAGACAAAATCATTATGTAGATTTTATCGTTGAAATAATATGGGGCCGGGCGCGGTGGCTCAAGCCTGTAATCCCAGCACTTTGGGAGGCCGAGACGGGCGGATCACGAGGTGAGGAGATCGAGACCATCCTGGCTAACACGGTGAAACCCCATCTCTACTAAAAAAAAATACAAAAAACTAGCTGGGCGAGGTGGCGGGCGCCTGTAGTCCCAGCTACTGGGCGACAGAGCGAGACTCCGTCTCAAAAAAAAAAAAAAAAAAGAAATAATATGGACTTTAACATTTGGAACTCATTTTCTTAACATTCACAAGCATTTTGTCAATATTTTAATTTTTTTTTTTTTTGGTCTGAAAAAAAAAATTACTTTATTTCTTCCTTGATGATTTAAGACTATCTTCAAACCAGTACAAATATTTCATACATAATACCTGGCCATTTTCTAACCAACTGAGTAATCTGTTGCACAATAAGCTACCTTACATCCTTCAGCAAGGAATACATTAAATTTGAATAGGAAAGACATTACATAATGAATTAGGACACAACTAAAATTTGCTTTAAGTATTTCTTTGGGGGAGAGGACACCACACTTCTACTCAATGAAGAGAAACATTTTTCAGCCCAGAGGTCTTTTATTTTTTTTTTTAAACACCTATTATGCCATGAATTCATAGGGAATAGGTTCCAGCAGCTCAGGCTCCTTCCCATTGGTTCTCACAAAGTGTGCTTCTCTGGGTGGCGCAGGCTGGCGCTTCAGTTGAACCCAGGTACCTTTCTCTTTGGCCTCTTTCTTTTTCTGATCATTTTCCTTCACGCGTTTCAGGAAGCTATCTCGGCTCTTAGAGTGCTTAATGTGCTCAATACGTACATTAATTCTCTTGGCAAGAATCTTGCCCTTAACTTGTTTGTTTACAACAATGCCAACAGCATGCTGGGTAACGTTGTAGACTCTCCCAGTTTTGCCATGGTAACACTTGTGGGGCATTCCTTTTTGAACGGTACCCATTCCCTTGATGTCTACGATATCACCTTTCTTATAGATTCGCATATACGTGGCCAAAGGAACAACTCCATGTTTTCTAAAAGGCCTAGAGAACATATATCGGGTGCCTCTCCTCTTTCCCTTTGTGTTTGTCATTTTGGCAAATTACTGGAAGATGGCGGTTCTGGCCGAAAGGCTAATTTTTTTTTAACAGCATGCTTACGACTGTGTAATCTATCACGTGGATTTAGAATATTTGTCTGTAATATATTTATTTTATTTATCTAATTATTGATGTTAGACTTTTACCCTGTTAGTAATTATCCACAGTCACATATAATGCTGTGATGAACACTTCTTATGTAAGTCTCTGTTTTTATTTATGATTTGTTTCTTTAGATAGATTTGTAAATTAAATTATTGGGTCAGAGAGTCTAAATGTCTTAAAGCTCTTGATATATCTGTGGAATGGCTTTTATCTATACTACTTCAGTTTGTGCTTCTCCAAATGATATATAAGAAAAGTTGGTTCAACTCTTCAATTATTCAGGATTTTACAGATAAATATCTTGGCTAACATGATGGGTAAAAGTAGTAACTTATTGCATTTAATTCCCATTTCTTTAATTACTTGGGAAATAATTTTTTAATTTTCTTGAAAAGTTTTAAACAAGTCACTCAGAATTGTTATACAGCAGAAATATTTAGAGGAAATAAATATATGGGAAAACAAGTTCCTGTAATAAAATAAACAGAAATGGAAAAACAAAGCATAAGGCTATAGAATCTGTATGCCATGAAGAAAGAGAAAGTAATTTTAGTTTGTGTTAAATGATTTCATTACCTTACTGGGAAATGGATACAGTGATATAGAATATAAGAACCATAGTCTTATGTTCGCATTTCTTCGAAATATACTATCACTTCATAAGCTTAATAAAAGAACCTCAATACTTATAAGTTAGCTTTTTGTGGCTTCTATCATTGATGAAAGTTTCTGGGGAGTAGCTACCTGTTAACTAAAAATAGGTATCTGGAGCATGGCAAAAGAGACCACTTAAGCCTTGCAACTATGATATTGATCCACTCAAAAGCAGTAATTTGAAAGAAGTGGAAGAAAATAGCAGTGAAACTCAAACTATGTGAAGGTATAGGCAGAAAATTTGGTCTTTACAGTAAGTTTGATAGTTGTCTAACAGAAACCTAGGGGAGAAGGAAAAATGGAGGAGAATAAATTTGAATAGAAGTATGTTTTGGTGGATAAAAGAAAATGTGAATTTTAAATATAAACCCGGTATATAACTTTTCCATAGTAGGTAAGTTTATTTATAACCTATTTGTTTCCATAAAACATCTAAGGCAGCTTTATAATAAAATCCATTGACCGAAATATGTATTCCAATAGCAAATGGGAAATTTCAACAATACAAAAACTGCAATTATGTTTGCCCCAACATAATAGTAACAGAAATAGAAAATTAGAACTAATGGACCACTCATAACTCTTGAGTGTCAGCATGGATGCTGTGCTTGGTCATAAACATCCAGGGAGTAAAGACGAAAAGGAAGCCACTCATTTACATAGAAAGGAGGGGCTGTAGCAAATTCTGAAATATGCGACTTAAGAACTTTAGTAACTTGGTGTACTAGTTAAAATATTTACCGGAGGATATATGAATTAATATTAAAAAATCATCAAAGTGTCAAATATTCCAATATATTAATACTGTTGTAAAACATTATAGTAGACATGTGATTTGAACTCTCAACTGTGTATCTTGGAATTTATGTATTTATCTCATTTATGCAGTACTCAGTGAGAAGCTACTATACACTTAGCATTGTTACCAGGGCTTTGAAGAGTACAGATGCTTTAAATAGTCCCACATTAAAATTTAAGTGATAGACAAGAAGGCAAATGAACAGCACGGAATGCTTAAATGTAAAGTTAGGGGTACTTGCTGTGACTACACTGATGTGGACTAGGCAAAATATGTCATTTAGTTAAGTGGAGAATAAGCATTTGGTTAAGTGGGGAATAAGTTGTGGTGTAGGAAGAAGTTCTGTTGAGATCTGCTGTGGGAAGGATTGAGGTGCACCTGAGCTTTATCTTTTGAATTCAATTCAGAGCCCAAATAATATCAGAATATATAATGTTAAGAGATCACTTTTCATATCTTCTGCAAAGGATGCACAAATGATACTTATTTGAAGAACATGAATATTTCTATGACAGTTGGGAAACATAGATCCATCTTGGCATCCCTAATGCTTACCATACTGCTCTGCATATTATACTGGTTCTGTGTTTGTTGAATGAACTACTTAAAAGAGAAAATGGGAGAGATGTGTTCTCAATTTGTAAGGAAAAATATTAAGTATAAAATAGAAACCTTTAAACTTGTAAAGAAAGGATTTAGTGATGAGAGTTGTTTATTTTTCTAATGTAATTATGGTGACAACTTGTCAGTATTGTTTTCACTGGAATCTTATTAATCTTAGGAAGTTTTATGTACTTACAAAATAATTCCATATATGAATCTTTTGTTACTAACCTGGTAAAGTAACACAGATTTTGAATAACTAGATGGTAGTAGCTGATGAAGCATTGCTTCTTAATTATCAAAGTTCTCTGATTGCCTTATTTATTGCCTATCAGCCTGCTGGACTGTTATGTGTTGGGTATTTCTAACACAGCTAAAATTACTTTGCCTTTCTTTATGACGTATAAATTTTATAGCCTCTATGCCTTTGTTCTTTTATTTCTGTTTCTTTTACCTCAGGAACTTGTTTTCCCATATATTTATTTCCCCTTAATACTTGTGTTGCATAACTATTCTGAGTAACTTGTCTAAAAGTCTTCAAGAAACTGAAAAAGTATTTTGCAAGTAATTAAAGAAATGGAAATTAAAAGCCACTTGGTATTTGTGGAATATGTAAACAAATATTTCTGAAGTGCTTTCTACATATGAGGTATAGACTAGGAGTGGTTTAAGGTAGGATTCTTGATGTAAGTGACTTATATACTCTTCTACTTGACATGAACAAATAAACAGATAATTTGTATAGCATTAAAAAAATCACTCAATATCTAAGAGCTATGCCAATTCAGAGAAGGACGGGATAGCTATAATTTGTTAAACACTGTAAAAGCAACACTAATTAAGCTTTGAAACAAAGATAGATGTTTTATTTACTTGTTCAGTCACCTTTTACTTGTTAAAGTAAGAAAAGGAATTACAGGCCTACATCGAAGATATTGCAGGTTCTGTTTGAGACCAATAGAGTGAATATTACAATGAGGCATGCCATATAAATTTTTGTTTCCCAGTTCATATAAAACTTACATTTACAATATACTGTAGTCTATTAAGAATACAATAGCATCTTTTAAAAAGCAATGTACATTCCTTAATTTAAAAGTACTTTATTGCTAAAAAATGCTAATGATCATTTGAGTCTTCAGTGAGTTGTAATCTTTTTGCTGGTGGGGGGGGTCTTGCCTCAATGTTGATGTCCGCTGACTAATCAGAGTGGTGATTGCTGAAGGTTGGAGTGTCTGGCAATATCTTAAAATAAGACAACCATTCAGTGTGCTGCATTATTTCCAAAGAATGAGAGTCTGTCCTCTCAAAGCGTTCTACTACTTGATAAACAAAATTTATATAATAATCTAACTTCTTTGTTGTCATTTCAACAATGTTCATAGCATCTTCACCAGGAGTAGAGTCTATTTCAAGAAACCACTTTCTTTGCTCATCAATGGGAAGCAACTCCTCATCCTTTAAAGTTTCATCACCAGACTGCAGCTGTTTAGTCCCATCTTCAGTCTCCACTTTTAATTCTGGTTCTCTTGTGATTTCCACCACATTTGCAGTGACTTCCTCCATTGAAGCCTTGAACCCCTCAAAGTCAACTATGAGAGTTGGAATCAACTTCTAAATCCCTGTTAATGTTGATATTTCCTCTCCCATGAATCACAAATGTTCTTAATGGCATCTAGATTGGTAAATCATTTCAGAAGGTTTTCCACTTACTTCGCTCAGATCCATCAGAGGAATCACTATCTATAGTAGCTCTAGTCTTACAAAATGTATTTCTTAAATAATAAGATGTGAAAGTTAAAATATTCCTGATCCATGGGCAGCAGAATGGATATTGTGTTAGTAGATATGAAGACATTAATCTCCTTGTATATCTCCATCAGAGCTCTTGGGTGACCAGGTGCATTGCCAACAAGCAGTAATATTTTGAAAGAAAACTTGTTTTGAGCAGTGGCTCTCAATAGCCGGCTTAAAATATTCAGTAAACTATACTGTAAACGTATGTGCTATTATTCAGACATTATTGTTCCATTTCTAGAGCACAAACAGAGTGGATTTGGCCTAATTCTTAAGGGCCCTAGGATTTTCAGCATGGTAAATGAGCTTTGGCTTCCACTTAAAGTCACCAGCTCCAGCTGCATTAGCCCCTAACAAGGGAGTGAGCCTGTCCTTTGAAGCTTTGAAGCCAGGCTTTGACTTCTCTCTAGCTGTGGAAGTCCTATATGGCATCTTCCTCCAGTATTAGACGGTTTCATCCACATGAAAAAGCTGTTGTTTAGTGTAGTCACCTAAACAACAGCTTTTTCATGATCTTAGCTAGATCTTCTGGATAACTTGCTGTAGCTTCTGAAGCTCTTGCTACTTCACCTTGCAGTTTTATGTTGTGGAGATGGCTGCTTTCCTTAAACCTCATGGACCCACCTCTGCTAGCCTCCAACTTTTCTTCTGCAGCTTCCTCACCTTTCTCAGCCCTTATAGAATTGAAGAGAGTTAGGGGCTTGCTCTGGATTAAGCTTAAGGGAATGTTGTGGTCCATCCAGACCACTAAACCTTTCTCTATATTGGTAATAAGGCTGCTTCACTTCACTTTCTTCTGTTTTTCTTTTTTTTTTTTTTGAGACACAGTCTCCTCTGTTGCCCAGGCTGCATTGCAGTGGCGTGATCTCAGCTCATTGCAGTCTCCGCCTCCTGGCTTCAAGCAATTCTCCTGCCTCAGCCTCCTGAGTAGCTGGGATTACAGGCATGCACCACCATGCCCAGCTAATTTTTGTATTTTTAGTAGAGACGGGCTTTCACCATGTTGGCCGGGCTGGCCTCGAACTCCTGACCTCAGGTTATCCACCCACATCAGCCTCCCAAAGTGCTGGGATTGCAGGCATGAGCCACCATGCCTGGCCTTCACTTTCTTATCATTTATGTGTTAACTGGATTAGCACTTTGAATTTCCTTCAGGAACTTTTCCTTTGCATTTACAACTTTGCTAACTCTATGGCGCATGAGGCCTAGCTTTCAACCTATCTCCATTTTTGAAATACCTTTCTCACTAAGCTTAGTTGCTTCTAGCATTTGATTTAAAGTGATAGAGTTGAGAATCTTCCTTTCTCATCACTACTTAAAGGCCATTGTAGAGTTACTAATTTCAATATTATTGTTTCTCAGAGAATGGGGAAGCTCTAAGGAGAGGAGAGAGACAAGGGAATGGCTGGTTAGTGAAATAGCCACAAGACACACAATATTTCCTGATGAAGCTCATCTCATAGGGGCATAGTTCATGGTGCCCCAAAACAATTACATTGGTAACATCAGAGATCACTGATCATAGATCACCATAACAGATATAATAATGAAAAAGTTTGAGTTATTGCAAGAATTACCAAAATGTGACACAGAAACATGAAGTGAGCACATGCTGTTGGAAAAATGCAGCCCATTGACTATCTAATGCAGGGTTGCCACAGACCTTCAAATTGTGTTCAGTTTATAACACAACAGTTTGAAGTGCAGTTAAGTGAAGCACGGTGAAATGAGGTATGCTTGCATGCTTTTCTCTTCTTTTGGCAAGTATGTGTGCAGCCATCTAGATCCTTGCTAATCAATTAGAGCACAAAGATTATAAATAATTATTTTAATAGGAATATATCCTAATTGCAAATGTGTGAATATTTATAGCCATAAGGCAGCTCTGAGGAAAATTGTATTGTAAAATAAATGCTTAAAAAAATACCTCAACAAACAAGGGAGAATAGGAGGTACTTATAAATAGGAAGGCTTAAAAATGGCCATGTAAAAATGCTATAATAGTAAGAGTAAATGGAGAAAATAGGCAGAGGACCACAAAATGTAGGGGAGATTTTAGGGAGGAAATGCAAATAGAACAAAGTTTATTTTAGTCAAAAGGAAGTTTTAAAAAAAGAATCCTAGAGCCGACTTAAAAAGATACAGGATGAATAAAGATTAAGCTTAGAAGTAGTGATGGGATAAGGTCATTTTCCCTATGTTTTTGGTTTGTTTTGTTTTGTTTTGTTTTTCTGTAAGACGGATTCTCACTCTGTTGCCAGGCTGGAGTGCAGTGGCGTGATCTCGGCTCACTGCAGCCTCTGCCTCCTGGGTTCAAGCGATTCTCCCAGCTCAGCCTTCTGAGTAGCTGGGACTATAGGTGCATGCCACCACGCCCAGCTAATTTTTTTTTTGATATTTTTAGTAGAGATGGGGTTTCACCGTGTTGGCCAGGATGGTCTTGATCTCTTGACCTTGTGATCTACCCGCCTTGGCCTCCCAAAGTGCTGGAATTACAGGCATGAGCCACTGCGCCGGGCCTGTTTCCTATGTTTTTATATTCTTATTAATTCATTAAATATTTCATGGTTGCCTCCTGAGTCCACAGTCTTTATAGAGGAATTTAGGAAATAGTTTTCATGTTTTACTTTTGTCATGCCAGTCAGAAACTAGATTAATTATTTGCTTGCTAAACCCGATTATCTTTTGTATTGCTACTCACATTTCATTGTGTAAAAGGGGTGAGGCTGATGGACAAATTGTAGGTCTCCTTTCTTCTAGGAATGTACTTAGAATACTGAGATTTAATTATTTTGGGGTACATTTTCCGTAGTGCTTTCTGTATTTACTTTTACTTTATTGAGTTGTTCAGAGAATCAAGTATTTGATGTGAATTTTATATGCATGTGTGATTGTGGTGGTGATGGTACAAGGGGAACTTTGGTGTAGAAGAATTTGTTAGGATGCTCTTGTAATATTCATGTAAGAAGTTATGAAGACCCAGACAGGAATGGTGACAGTGAGGATAGGAGGAAGACGTGAGAGACGTGCCCTAGGATCTTGGTGCCCATTGATGAGGAATGACTGGTTCTGGAGAATGCGGTGGTTAGACTATGGGGAGTTGCCATCCATATCCTAGTATTTAAAGGGTATGTTGAACTTAGGCTTATTCTAGGTTGGTTTTGGTGTCCAGTAGGGTTCACTTTGGTGTATGTGATACTGTGACAAGTGTTTCTTGTTATTTCCAACTTATAAAGCCTGTAATGGCAGTGAGGTGTTTTTCGGTGGTCTGTACTGTGTGGAGGAGGAACCAGCTATCACAAAGGGAGGGAGTATTTATTGGTCTTAGGAACAAAGTGTGGTTTCCTAGGGCGTAGTGACTGGCATCACGCAGGCAGGGAATTTGGGCTCCAGCCAAATATTCTGAGCTACAGGCTGGGTCCAGTTCCAGCAAGTCTGTTAATATATATTTACCAAACTCTGGTATGATTTTGGATGAATTTATTATAGGATTGGAGATGAGGGCAGGAAGGAGGGGTAGTATGTAGTATTGGTTGCATTCATATTTAACCCTCAGTTTTTGAATAAAGTCTTATATTTGGAATTTTTTTTTAAATAAATAAAATGTCTTGCTAATGTAAGTGTCACTCCCACCAATATAGAAGGCAGTACTCAAGTTCCCATTCTCTTTTGTAACTAGATCATAAGCATATGACTTATACTTCATTGATTAGACTCACCTCTCACAGGACTTTGATTTGGAACTGAGGAAACAGAATCTTCATAGGGCTTTCATGTTTGGTGGTGGCAGTGGTGGATGTGAGCAGAGACTTTGGTGGCAGCAGTATCTTTTTGGTGGTTGCAAGATTGATTTCCCACATTGGGGGTGGTTTTCTTTAGTACTCTGTGGGATGCTAAACAGCAGTGATGGCCATTTTCTATTAATAATTAGCCCTGTTTTAGGACTAATTAGCTCCTGTTTTGAGCTTAGAAGCTTAACTTTAAGAATAGTTTTTCGGTCGGGTGCAGTGGCTCGTGCCTGTAATCCCAGCACTTTGGGATGCTGAGGCAGGCAGATCACGAGGTCAGGAGTTCAAGACCAGCCTGACTGACAGGGTGAAACCCCATCTCCACTAAAATTACAAAAATTAGCTGGCCGTGGTGGCGTGTGCCTGTAATCCCAGCTACTCAGGAGGCTGAGGTAGGAGAATCCCTTGAACCCAGAAGGCGGAGGTTGCAGTGAGCTGAGACTGTACCATTGCACTCCAGCCTGGGCGACAGAGGGAGACTTCGTCTCAAAAAAAAAAAGAATAATTTTGCATCTTCTGGAAGCTCAATTCTGTGAGCTTCCTAGTAGCCTTTTAATAAACTCATTTTCTGCTAGTCAGCTTCTTCCATGTTCAACTAACAATCTTAGCTGGTCCTGGGTTGATTAGAAGATAAGGCAGCAAAATGAAGACAAAAGCTCTTTGATGTCTGCCAGGATGGCTAAGAATTGATCCAAAATCCATGGGGATTTGGTATCAGACGTATTTTTGGGTGAATTGGAGGAGGAAGGAAAATAACTCTGTTGGTAGTAGGTCTGTTTGGATGTTGGAGGGTATGGAACAATGATGTTAGTTTTGGACATGTTTAGTTTGAGGTGCCATAGAAATATTCACTTGTGGAGATATCTGGCATGTAATTGCAAATACAATTCTAGCATTCAGAAAAGAGATCGGGGATAGTAGTGACAGTTATTCAAGGTTGTATTGAAATTGGATTAGAGTGCTAAGGGTAGCAGCATGAAATAGGGAGAATGAAGAGGCTGTTCACAATTACAAGGCAGATGGTGGAAGGAGAGAGTGAAGAAATCTGAAAAGGAATCTTCTAGAAGGATGGAAGAGCACTCAGAGAAGCTCAAAGATGGTAGAGTTCCAAGGAGCAGATAGTCAGGAGTGTGAAGACTGAGAAGAGGCCATTGTATTTAGTGACTTTCAAGAAAGTCTTAGAAAATAGAACAAAACTTTACAGTGGTGAACAAAGGACTAAAGTAGTATTTGGAACAAAAGAGATTAAATAAAATTTGACTGAAATTTTATTAGACATATTTGGAGCCCAAATCACAAAATAAAGTTTGAAACCAGAGACACAACCCCTATCTTTTTCCTTAACAGATTTTTATCAGGCTAGTTGTTAAGTTTGTCTATTTGAGTAATGGCACTGATACATCAAATTCTTTTGTTTTAATGAAGCAACAGCTCTCTAGTATGCAAAACTTGGGAAAATATTTTGCTCTACAATTTTAGTGTTCATTAAGCATTATTATGTAAGCTGTAAGCAAATGTTAGAGAATTTAAATGTTTGTGACATCTGTATTTTTATTGTGAATGTGAGAAGTTTTCTTTTGTAAGTATTATAATGATCATTGTTAACAGTTTGACCTTGCTTTACATTTTTGCCAGACTATTGAATGATAGCTATTTGCATGCTGTCTTTCCTTTTATTTCAGCTTTCCTTCCCACTTCCTCCTTTTATGTTGCCAATTGAGAAGCTTGACTACTGGTGGTTAGAGTCTCTGCCACTCAAGATTTTCATTTTTCTGTATTTTGAAGTACTGTCTTTGTACGCTTTTATTTTCTCTATTCAAAGAGTGGTCTCTTTATATTTGATATTCTGATAGAATTTATCTGCTGAAAATGAAAGTCTGTGCTCCTTGAATTCTGGCTTCAAAATAATCATCTAGAATAGATGTAAGATACTAGAACAAGATGAAAGATCCAAATATGCCAGTCTTAATTTGTACGTTTATTATCTACAAGATTGGATCTTGACTGTACCAGTCTTAAAAATATATCTCTCATTATAATTTGAGCTATGACATTTCATCAAACATATAGTTTAAATTTATAGAACTCTTTTTTTGCATTAATTTATGTAGTCAAATAGAAGACATTAAATTAGAAAGTATTTCTTTTCTCTCTTTTTTTTTTTTTTTTGAGATGGAGTCTCGCTCAGTTGCCCAGGCTAGAATGCAATGGTGTGAACTCGGCTCACTGCAACCTCTGCCTCCTGGGATCAAGTGATTCTCCCACCTCAGCCTCCCAAGTAGCTGGGATTACAGGCACCCACTTTTTGTATTTTTGTAGAGACAGGGTTTCCCCATGTTGGCTGGGCTGGTCTTGAACTCCTAATCTCAGGTGATCCTCCTGCCTTGGCCTCCTAAAGTGCTGGGATTACAGGCGTGAGCCATTATGCCTGGCCGAAAGTATTTCTTAAAGATTTATATTTTCTGTCTTTATTATGCAGTGCTTTAAAATTAATTGCTATTAACTTTTAATTAATGGAATATGATGACTTGAGTATTATTACATATCACAGAACTTTAATGTAAAGATATATCAGTGAAACTTAGAATTTTACTTAGATATCAAGTTACTATACCAAAAACCCCTTTAGACTAATTTTATTAAAACAAATGTATCGGAATTTCAGTGGCATTAATACTGTTTACATTTTTTTGATGGAATTCTTTTTTTCCACATGGTATGGCTAGTATACAAATGATAGGGTATATGCTAAACAGGTTTTTTCCCCCACATGCAGCAGAACTCTGCTTACATTGTGACCTTTCAGAATAAATTGGCATGTCAGATACCAAGAGCTAAGAAAGGATGGAAAAAAATGTAGTATTTTGCAGGTGAATCCTTGAGATGCCCCATTTACTTGAAATTTTAAACAATGAGGTAAAAGACTTGAGTTGAAGTATGAGTGTTTCAGAATGATGAATAAGGAGCTTGTCAGGTATTATATTTTCATTGTTAGTGCAGAGTAATTCCTTGTGACACAAATGACTGATTTTCGTAATATGTACACACAAGCTTAGTATGGTATGGCAATAACACAACAAAAACTTAGTATCCTGTGCCTTTTTTCACTTCGGAGTTGCCTTGGTAGCCTATTGGAAAGTCTATTTTCATTTCTTCCTTAGTGTTGTACCTTGGTGTTTTTCTAATAATTTATGGTAGTTTTTTTCTTTAATCTGAGAAGTTCAGATGTAGGAACATATTTTCATAGACGTTTGCATGCTTTCACAAACTTCCTTTAATTTTCCATTATTTTTCAAATAAGCACGTGTATAATTTTCATTTGGGGCCAGTGTACGGTGGTTGACAATTTATAAAATTAATCAGAGTCAAGCAGTTGAAGGCTAACATGAAAGAAATCTAGAAGAACCCAGTGCAAAATATAAGACAACACAAACTTTGCATTAGACCCTATTGCTCTGAATGGATTGGAGGGATGGTGATCTTGCCAGTTGGAGTGACATGAATGCAGTGGATGAGCTGTGGCAAAGTCAGGAAGCTTGGGAGCAGCAGAATTAGTGAAATGTTAGTAGTTGTTAGGTAATAGGGTTTATGTTAAAGATTCGGGGACTAAGACGTGGTCAGTGTTAAATCCTCTTGAGGAATTTTTGCAGAAGTAGCCTACTAAACTTGGTATGTGCAAAGCCAAGGGAAGCTTCATGTTGCGTTAGTAAACATCTCTAATTTAATGCTAAAGGATCCGGCCCTGTCTGGTGGGTATATCCCCTAGAGTAGTACTCACTATGATTAAGGGTACATTGTTAGTGCAGTAACTGATCCCATGAGGCAGTGAATCGCCCAGTCAGTGCAGGAGTTTTAAGGGGCCAGGTCTAAAGGTAGAGTTGCATCTTTTGGCTCTGTTTGAAGCTCCTTCTTGTGTGCCTGCACAGGAGTGTAGTGGGTACATACCTGTGAGCACATGTACCCTATTTATTGGAATGGCATTCTTGCTTTTAATTTTGGGCTGACTAGAAATTTTTGTCTATGATGCCAGTGGTGGGTAGATAGGTAAGGATGGGCACAGTTTAGCCAGCATGGATTATGAAAAAGTATATTTATTTCAGGAAATTGTAAGAAAAACAAAACAGGGACCTAATTTGAATATCAGGCACTCCGAGAAAGTAGAGATTCTTTTTCTGTTTTTTCACTGTTAGCTGTCTGGAGCTTAACTGAGAGATCAAGATGAGTTCAGTTCTTCTTTGTCACAACCACGTCTTACAGTACTTGAAGCAATGTACTTTATTAACATAAAGATAGTAAATTTCTAGCCAAAGTAGAGGATTTAGGGAAAAGTTCTTTTAAATTTTATCCAGGGAGAGATTAAACAAAATTGAGAGCCTAAGCAAAGAAAAACAACTAGATTTTAAATATTTCGTTAATTATATAAGAACAGATGGAAAAGATATGAGCAAGTGCCTGACTCCACAAGATAACATGAGTAAATGCTAAAATAAAGGTATTTAAACTTGTCTGGTAATTGGTAAATAGCATATCAAGAATGGAGATCTTTGCAACAGCTTCATAAAAAGACTTTATCAAATTTGGGAAACTCTTATATTAAGGAGATTACCATTAAATCAAAGAAATGCCTTAAAAACACAACACTGGTCTGTAATTTAAGGAGGATAGTATTTATATAAGAAGAATACATTAAAAAGACATTGAGTTGGATAATTTAAATGGAAGAGATTGGAATGTGCATTTTTGACATCAGTTATTCCACCTGAAGCTAGAAATATTTTTTTGATCAGCGAAGTCTTTACAAATAAGTTATATTAGTCTTAATGTAATTTGCATAATTTGAGACAACTAAAATATATTAATTATTAAATGAACTAATAACTGTCACTTTAGAGCTTTTATATATATGCAAATAAATATTGTTCAACTAAAATAACTTAAAAAAAATCTTGCGAGTGTTCCCTTAAGTGTAGGATAGAGGAATACCAAATGAATGAATAAATGAATAAATAAACATGTATACACATATATTTTATCTTGGTTAAGTAGATAACTGTGGAATATTACACTTAGGAATAGCTTTGACTTTTCAAGTTTTTCCTCACTTAAAATATGTTCTGTGCCTATCTAGTTTTTATTATGTAATGTGTATTTAAATTATATTTTCATTTCCTTTCCTTTTTGAACAAGTAATTAGGATTTATTTGATTTGGATTCTAAACACATTTTTTAATGGAATTATTTTTAGTCTTTTCTATTTTATTTTATTTTATTTTATTTTTTTGAGACGGAGTCTTGCTCTGTCACCAGGCTGGAGTGCAGTGGCGCAATCTTGGCTGACCGCAACCTCCACCTCCTGGGTTCAAGCGATTCTACTGCCTCAGCCTCCCAAGTAGCTGGGACTGCAGGCGCACATCACCACACTCAGCTAAGTTTTGTATTTTTGGTAGAGATGGGGTTTCACCATGTTGGCCAGGATAGTCTCGATCTCTTGACCTCGTGATCTGCCCGCCTTGGCCTCTTAAAGTGCTAGGACTACAGGCGTGAGCCACTGCACCCTTCCAGTGGAATTATTTTAAGTTATTCATAGTATAGTCTAATTTATAACAACATGAGATATTTGAAATGTTACTCAGAGATTAGAAATCTTCACCAAGCACAGGAAACATTTGGTCAACATAATTTTAATGGCCTCTTTAGAGACTGTAGTAATAATCCTCAGAAGCCAGAAATTAATTAATAGTCTGAGTAATGATGAGAGTCATTCTAGGAATAGAATTAGAAGGTACTTACAGGAGGCAGAGATCTGAGGGATAGAGGGTGGTGGAGACAACAGTAACCACACGTCTCAGATATAGTGTACCTTTTTATTAATTCATTTTTTTCTTAGTGGTCAGTTGAAGTATGGTAAAAATAGATGGAAATTCAGAATTTCAGGGTCTTTTAATCGAATGTAGGTCTGTTTATGCCCAGAAGAGACCCTGAATGTGGACTTCAGAAGCATTATCAATTTCTGTTTTAAAAGTTAAGTATATGTGGACAGCCAATAACTCAGCATTTCTTTTCACATAAAGAAATATTTTAATTCAAATATGATAATTGAAGATGTAAAGTAACTCATGTAGTGTCTACTCATATATACTTATAATAAACTGCACAGATTTTAAATACACAGATTTCTAATATTTGGCAAAAGTATACACTCATCATGTAAGTATTATGCCAAACGAGATAAGGAACATTCCCACCTTCCCAAACATAATCTTGTGCTTTTTGTAATAATTCTTCTCAAACTCTCTGTCCCAAGCAACCACTGAGTTATTTTGAATATTATAGATTAGTTTTGCCTATTTTAGAGTTTTATGTAAGCAGACTCACATAGTGTGTACTTTTTTGTGTCTGGTTTCTTTTGCTCAGCCAGAATTCTGTATGTTTCATCATTTGTTGTGTTTTATTTCTTTTTATTTTGGATTAGTATTCAATTGTTCAAGAATCCCAAAGTGAGGAAAAGATTTGAACAGACATTTTACAAAAGCAGATATACTAATGCCCTTAAGTGTGTGAAAAAGGATGCTCAGTGTTGCTAGTCATCGAGGAAATGCAAATTAAAGCCACAGTGAGATACAGCAACACACCCACTCAAATGGCTAAAATTTAAAAACTGGTAATACCAGGTGTTGGGGACCAAGTTGTATACTCATGCATTGCTGTTGAGGGGTGTACGTAAGACTTGTTCATGATTATTCATAGCAACTTTATTCATAATAGCCACAAATTAGAATCAAGTGAAAGGTTTCTCAACAGGTGATTAGATAAATACATTTTGATATAGTTTTGATTTCGTTCTTCTACCTGAGGTTTATCCTTGGCTAAAGTAGAAATGTGTAAAATTTTCTGAAATTTTGATATGGAAGGATTATTGCAATAAATAGCCAGGTCTTTGTTAAGCCAAAGCTATGATAGAATCCTATTTCATGTAATTAATACATTAAAAAGCAGGAAATTTCTGCATTGTGTTTGTGATCTAGAGTAAGCTAGTAGAATGTGATTGAAAATGTTGTCCAGCTATATTTTCGGCTTATCTGAAAATGGCTGCCAACCGAAATTTCTCCTCTTCTTTTTTAGAACTGAATTATCTAGAAAATGGAATGAACTTCTGTATCACCCTGGCAGAAATTGGCAAAAACTATAAAGCAGTTTGTTTTAATACATCCTGTATTTTTTCATTCTTAGTTTTCGTGTTACAGGTTTTCTTGTTTTCCAGATTTTGTAAGTATTTAATGAGATTCTGGGAATGGATTTGTTAAAAACTATTAGCCAAATTGTAATTTAAACCAAAAAACTTCTTTGGAATTGTATTTTAACTAGGTTATTCAATTCTTTTTTCTTTGAGACTTGGTCTCGCTCTGTCACTCAGGCTGGAGTGCAGTGGCCCAATCTTGGCTCACTTCAACCTCTGTCTCCTGGGTTCAAGCTATTCTTTTGCCTTAGCCTCCCTAGTAGCTGGGATTACAGGCGTGCGCTCTCACACCCAGCGAATTTTTGTATTTTAGTGAAGATGGGATTTCACCATGTTGGCCAGGCTGGCCTCGAACTCCTGACCTCAAGCAATCCACCCACCTCGGCCCCCAAAGTGCTGGGATTACAGGTGTGAGCCACCATGCCCAGCCTGGTTATTCACTTCTTAATGGCATCACATAGCAAATTTTTATCAATGTCATTTGTATTATAGTCATTTTTTTTTGTGGAGGGGGTTGTTGTTTATTTATAAATGAGATTAAACTGTATGAATATGTTAAGGATGATGAATTAAGGGACCTGTCAGGAATACTTTCTGAGATGATAGAAAATTGGTGAGATCAGAAGTCAGAATTCTTGAATCCTTTATGTATAGTTTGTGTATTGTAATGCTGCTTTTCCTTGAAATAAGAATACTATAAATTTGAACCTTATTCTTATAAATGAAACTTGGAGGATTAACTGCAAGTTTCAAGCTGTTTCAAATTAATTTAAATTTGAATGGAAAACTCACGTGGTGATTGTTTCCTAAGGGGACTCTAGGAATCCTGTGGCTACATTTAGACAGGAGAGAAGCTAGTTTAAAAACTGACTTAAAAAACAAACAATTACAGTAGAATTATAGCAGGCTTAATTTTAAACATTTAGAATTGACATTTTTAAATTTAACTACCCAAGGTTTATTTTTACCCTGGAAAGTGTTTTTTGTTTTTTAAATTTATACTTACAAGAAATGTGTTAAACCTGTCATTGTCTCATTGCTGAAGTGTAATC
Organism: Macaca mulatta; assembly: GCF_049350105.2. Taxonomy (NCBI): domain Eukaryota; kingdom Metazoa; phylum Chordata; class Mammalia; order Primates; family Cercopithecidae; genus Macaca; species Macaca mulatta. The sequence continues at coordinate 124,887,474 of NC_133409.1, read as the reverse complement.
ATTTTTGAGGCAACTCTGCAACTCTGCAGTAAATTGATTATGAATCAATATCAAGTTGTAAAGTTGTTTGCTTTTTCCCTCACCAACTTACTTCATTGTTTCCAAAAATAAATCAAGGGAGATTAAAACTAACAAACAGACATTAGTGTGAAATTGCTGTTAAGATCCAACACTATATATTTCAAGGTAAATTATTCAAATCCTCCTGTAAATATACTTGAAGAAAGAAGTAATAAAACTATTGATAATCTTTGCCTAAAACCCTGATTTGCAACTATTTTTCAATAGGGCTCCCTCTTCAAGTTTTCTCAAATCGTTGACAGCATGCCCACAAGTATTGTGGTGTGGGACATGAGTGTTTGGGGTGGGGACAACCTGATAATATAATTGTTTCTTTTGCTGGGGAGGTATGAAGGGAGGGCATTGTGCTTGTCGCATAACCTCTAAATATGGTTCTCTAGGCTTCCCTAGAGATTCTATGAGCTATAAAGAGATTTTTAAAAACTTTTTATTTGGAAATGATTTTAGACTCCATTTACAAAAATAGTAGAGAGTTTCAGTTGTACCTCCTATTAAGCTTTCCTCAATAATATCTTATATAACCATAGTATTAGTGTTAATTAAACAACAGACCTTATTCAGATTTCACCAGTTTTAACATGCATTCTTTGTATGTATGTATGTATTCTGTGAACCTTTACCACATGCATTGATACTTGTAATCACCACCACAATCAGGGTATAGAACTTTTTCATCATCCAAGAGAAACTTTCTCATGCTACTCCTTTATAGCATCTCTGCAATCTTGGCAAACATAATCTGTTCTTCATCACTGTAATTTTGTCATATTGAGAATGTTATATAAACGGAATCATACTGTTGTTAAAGTAAAAACTTATTTAAACTCTTGTTAAAGACGGTAAGACCAGACTTAATTCACTTCTCCATTGAGGTTTTGTCCTAGGGGAGGGAGATTGGACTCAACTCAGAATATAACAAGGATAAGTGGATATTTATAGCCAAGGAGCAGGGTGGGAGTCAGTAGATGGAAAATTACTAAGAGAAAACATCAAGGCCGGAGGGACTCTTGCTAGACCAACTCAACAGGATTCTTGCTGAAGACAGGCCAAGGTGACACATTATTGAGAATGGGGGATTTTCAGTAAACTGACTTATTAGCAGGACTCTTCCTGACATTGGACTAAGTGGACCAAGGACAGAACCCAAGGTCAAGGCCTAGTCAGAAAGAGGACCCAGAGGATCCTGACTCAAGTTCGATAAAGGAGAGAGTCTTATGGGCTGAATTGTGTCCCCTGCAACGTTAATATGTTGAAGCCCTAACTTCCTGTAATTCAAAATGTGACCACATTTGGAGATAGGGCCTTTAAAGAGACAATTAAGTTAAAATGAGGCCTTTAGGGTGGGCCCTAATACAATCTGATTGTTGTCCCATAAAGGAAATTGGGAGACAGAGACAGGAGGGCTGTGAGAACAGAGGAAAGACCCTGTGAGGTTGTAGTGAGAAGGCAGCTGTCTTATTCTGGTTGGGCTGCTATAACAAAAATTCCATAAACTTGAGTGGCTTCATCTTGGCCATTTTAATAGGCATTTCTAATAATGTTGGTATCTCATCATGGCTTTAATTTGCAATTCCCCAATGGCTAATGCTGTTGAACATCCTTTCATTTGCTTATTTTCCAATCCCTATGTTCTCACTAGTTAAGTAATTGTTTCTAATTTTAGTTCACATGTAGAACATTGCCAGCCTAGAGTCAAGGCTAGGAAGTTGAAATTGGGGATGGGAGATAAAGATCATTTGGCATTAGCAGAGAGGTGGGATACTTTAGGGACTGTGAATTTTTAGTTCAGTCACAATCAAATAGCCCTTTGAATTTAGTTCTGAAATTGGGATCTGTCCTTGGGGTTATGCTTTTTGTGTTGTGTTAAGAAAAATAAGTGCTTGAGTGAGATATGTATTTTGCTAGAGACTGTTAAAATGTATGAATGTTATTCTGAAGGGAATAGGTGAACTAATTGCTACCCCTTTACATACTTGCTCAAAGCATTAAGTAGCTAGTAAAAAACCAGAATCCAGAAGACATTGGATTAAAGGATGAGTTTCTTTTTGTTTGTGACGGAGGAAGAAATAAGATTATAAATTTGCCAACAATTGGACTAAATGAAGTTGGGAGTAAAGTGAGAAAAGCTTACATTTATTGGGGGTTGGGGGCCGGTAAGTTATATAATGGCTTTCATGAAAGGAATTTGTTTAGATTCTACTGAAAATGGCAAAGGAGGAAATTTCAAAACTTAGGATACGTATGTGGAAATACTAAGAATTGTATTCATATTTTTCTGTGAAGTCAGAAGCCTGAAGGGCATTGAATGAGAAATCTGGGAGGCAAGAGTTCAGTTCTAATTGTTCTATGATGGGCACTATTAAAACTAAGAAGAGTGAACACTTAATAGCTTCTTGGAAAATGTACAAAAAGAAAATCTGTTTGCCTTGATTATAGCCAATTAGCAAGTGAAGTGTTTGCACTTTAAAAAAGTCCTTAGTGTTATAATGGCATTAAAATAAAATTTTTATATTTTCCATTTTACTGTTAAGAATATGACAGTTAAAAATAGTTTTGAGAAGAATTTCTATAATTCACAGGTTTACATATCATATTTTCAGATTTTTTCCTTTTAAGACCTTATGTACCTCGTAGGATGTTAAACTTTTAAAAAAAATCCTGTAGAACATTGAAGAACTGAGTAGTCCTTTGTCATCTACATAGCAGGCAGTCAAATATTTGTTTCTCTGATTTGAAAACTAAATTTTGTTGTAGTTCAGCTGTATTAGCAGAATGCCCAAAGGCTAGTCTAACTCCGTATCATAATCTAAACAGGAACATTTACGGGAAGTAGTTAGGACTTTTAGTTGACAATACAAGTAATACAGCTTTTTCTAAATTCTACCATTAGTACTTGCAGGTACCTGAAGTAGTATCTGCTAAATCAGGAGTTGACACACTAAAGCCATTCAAGCCAAATATAGCCAGCTGCATATTTTGTAAATAAAATTTTATTGGAACACAGTCATGCCTGTTTGTTATGTATTGTGTATGATTTCAGTGGCAGTGTTAAATACTTGTGACAGAGATCCTGTGGGCTTCACAGCTAAAACATTTACTATCACATTGCCAACCCCAGTGCTAAATAATGGCATGAAAAAAATGTATATAAACCTTTGTTCTATTTTAAATAGTGTTGAAAGACTAGAACACTTAAAAAAAAAAAACAACAAAAAAACTATTGCTCTTACTGAAAGGAAGCAGAGCACATGTTTTGTCCACTTTTGGAATCCTTAGGGGAGCAATTTGTTCCCTTGAGTATGAAGCAGAAGTTACTAAATAAACTTGACTTTAACTGCAGTTACATTATAATCTTAAAGAGCTGGCCAGAAATTTCAGTGGTTGAATAAAGGTGAAAAACTAGTGTCTTTACAGAAGTTAGCAGTTAAATTATTCAAGACACTCAAAACAGACATTTAAAACCATTTCTCTACATATTTTATTTTATTTTATTTGGTTTACAGTCTGGAGCAACTTATTTCATTTGTTTTATGATATGAAAGTCATTCAAATTTCCTAAAGCTTGAGTGAGGCCATTATGTGGCATATCTAGAGAGACTTGGGTTTGAATCCTGCTTTCTCCACTTAATAGTTGTGTGGGACAAGCACCTTCTCTGTTCCCTGTTTTTTTTTTTTTTTTTTTTTTTTTTTTTTTTTTTTAAGACAGAGTTTTGCTCTTGTTGCCCAGACTGGAGTGCAGTGGCGTGATGTTGGCTCACAGCAACCTCCACCTCCCGGTTTCAAGCGATTCTCCTTCCCCAGCCTCCCCAGTAGCTGGAATTACAGGCACGCGCCACTATGCCCAACTAATTTTGTATTTTTAGTAGAGACGGGGTTTCTTCATGTTGGTCAGACTAGGTCTCAAACTCCTGACCTCAGGTGATCTACCTGCCTCGGCCTTCTAAAGTGTTGAGATTACAGGTGTGAGCCACCGTGCCCAGCCTTCCCTGGGTTTTTAATATGTAAAATGTACAAGGTCTACTTCATAGGGTGGTTGGGTTAACACATGTAAAGCACTAAGAACAGTGCTTTGCATGGTTGTACTGATAACCATGTTATCAGTATAGTTTGCTTTTATAATGCTTTATTGTCGCTCCTCCAGTCACAAGGTGGCAGCTTTTGTTGAAAGCCATGTAATTGAATAAAGCCTTAAAAAAAAAAAATCACAAGAATTTGCCCTGAAGAGCCCCAGTTTTTTTTCTGTAACACCAATAATTGACAAATGATGCCATTCATGAGGTATCGGAATTGAAAACCAATCAAGGAAGTTACGTTTTTGAAGTATTGTGGAAGTTACCCATATAGTAAAATCAATTTTAATTATTGAGTAAACGTTAATTGAAGCACATGTTTCTTTTAATCCCTTGATTTATTTTTTTTCTTTCTCTTGACTGCCTTCTGCCATTTAACTATCTTTCTCCACCAGCTTGGGTTTCTGAAATTGTAGTGCATTTTTTTTTTTTTTTTTTTTTGAGACGGAGTCTCGCTCTGTCGCCCAGGCTGGAGTGCAGTGGCGCGATCTCGGCTCACTGCAAGCTCCGCCTCCCGGGTTCACGCCATTCTCCTGCCTCAGCCTCCCGAGTAGCTGGGACTACAGGCGCCCACAACCGCGCCCGGCTAATTTTTTGTATTTTTTTAGTAGAGACGGGGTTTCACCGTGGTCTCGATCTCCTGACCTTGTGATCCGCCCGCCTCGGCCTCCCAAAGTGCTGGGATTACAGGCGTGAGCCACCGCGCCCGGCCAGTGCATTTTTTAATATATCAGATTCCTGGGTCTCTGCTCTCTCTCTCACTCTTTTTCCTTTTTCTTTCTTTTTTTTTTTTTTTTTTTGAGACAGGGACTTGCTCTGTCACCCATGCTGGAGTACAGTGGCACAATCTTGGCTCACTGCAACCTCTGCCTCCTGGGCTCAACTGATCCTCCCACCCCAGCCTCCGAGTAGCTGGGACTACAGGCACATGCCACCATACTCAGCTGATTTTTGTATTTTTTTTTGTAAATATGGGATCTTGCCATGTTGCCCAGGCTGGTCTTGACCTCCTGGCCTCAAGTGATCCACCCGCCTCAGCCTCCCAAAGTGCTGGGATTATGGGCACTAACCAGCATGCCTGGGCCCTCTACTCTCATTGTTCTGAATAAAAAGTCTCTGGGGATGGACTCTAGGTAATTCATAGGCAAACTGAAATCTGAGAACCAGGTACAGGAACGAAAATGATTTGAAATGCAAACCATTGAATTTTCTGATTTTTTTCATTGCTTTTGTTAAGAGGCTGGACTGTGGAGGAGATGAAAACTTGACTAAAAATGGACTTCTGTCAGCACCACAGAATTTGGTGAGGTTTAATAGGGACTGTGGAGGAAGAACATTTGGGCAGGACAGGATGTCTGAACTGTATGACCAGTCCTGTCCTTTTTGCTGTTCTCTCCCTGAGACTCTTTTTTTTTTACCTGGATTATTCCTTCCCCTTTTAATCGCCAGCCAAAACTTGGGCCGAAGAATTTATTGAGCCTCTGTTCTCTTTCTGCTAGTACCTGATGAGCTGGTGTAACTTGCCTGCCTGAACTTTGCCTCCAGTCTTCATCTCATGGATACCTTCCTTTTTTTTTTTTTTGAGATGGAGTCACCCAGGCTGGAGTGAAGTGGCGTGATCTTGGCTCACTGCAAGCTCAGCCTCCCGGGTTCACGCCATTCTCCTACCTCAGCCTCCTGAGTATTTGGGACTACAGGCGCCTGCCACTGCACCTGGCTAATTTTTTGTATTTTTATTAGAGACGAGGTTTCACCATGGTCTCGATCTCCTGACCTCGTGATCCGCCTGCCTCGGCCTCCCAAAGTGTTGGGATTACAGGCATGAGCCACTGCACCTGGTAGGTACCTTCTTATTTATTGCCACATTGAGGCCATCTACTGTTAAAAATAAACATAACCAGATGTTTGTTAAAGTGGTACAAACAGATTTTATTCAGTAAGTACTGATAGTACGGGAAAGAGCTTAGCTCATTCTAGTGTGCACAGGTGGTTTGGGCATTTTAAAGGATGTTTATTTTTTTAATGCACCAATGGGGTATATTATGTTTTTTGAGTGTAGTGACTGATCATTTTATATTTGGAATTCTCTAGAGCTGATGCTTGATTTGCCTTGTCAGCATTTGGCAAATTACATACACAGTCTAGGAAAATTATGCCATCCCCTTTTCATTGATAAAATTAGTTCTATGTTCAGCTTGCAAGTTTTAAATAATCTTTTCTCCCATCTCCTCTTTTTGTTCTGTTACCATCTTCTCTTTTCTTGCTTATCTCTTCCTTGGATTCACTCCCTCTTCTTGTGTTTTAGAATGAGGAGGATAATATTAGATTTTAGGGATTTTGCTTACTTTGCCAACAGTGGTATTGACTGGGTTGTAATTTTTGAAAACCATTGGGACAGCTTGATTTTAGATGAAGAGGATTTGAATGAGTAAAGGTATGAATAAACCACACCATATCTTATAAATCCTCATAAAGTCTCTAAGTCTCTTTCAGAACATAATGTGATTTGTCAGTTGTCACACTTTGTGAACTGCAGATGCCATTAATCATGAGAGAGAGAAATTCCTATTTAAATGTTTGATCATTTATCTTCAGAAAATGTGATTTTTCAGCTATTTTAGAGTCACAGACCTTATAAGCAATAATGAATTGGACTCCCATTGGTAGTCCTGAACACTGGGGAGTGTTCATGAGTGAAATGCAGACTGACTTAACTTAGATTGGATGCTGCTTACCTAACTCTTAAGGCTTTAAAAATTGTGCATTAGGCTGGAATGTTGATATGCAAAAGATTTGTAAAGAAATATATTTCTGGTTGGTTCATTTCATGTAAAGATTTAACCCTTTTTTGTTGTTGTGATAAACAGATTTATTTTCCCCGAAATGGAGATTTTCTCTATAGATTATTTTCTTTTATTTAATTAAATTGCGTATACCCCAGGAGTCTGATGGGTATGTACACACTTAATAAATACCATTTTGTGGTTTGGTTTTGGAATTGGAATAAAGTGCTTACTACTTAAGATTCTCTCTTTCTTGTCACTGCAGTGTTAATAGAGCATAATTACATACCTTATATAAAAACTTAGTGTATTCATCCATTCTTGCATTGCTATAAGGAAATACTTGAGACTGGGTAATTTATAAAGAAGACAGGTTTAATTGGCTCATGGTTCCACAGGCTGTACAGGAAGCATGGCAACATCTGCTTCTGGGGTGGCATCAGCGAGCTTTTACTCAGGGCAGAAGGCGAAACAGGAGTAGTTGTTTTATATAGCAGGAGCAAGGAGAGGGGCAGGCACTGGACACTTAAACAACTAGATCTCACAAAAACTCAGTCACTATTACAAGAACAGCGCCAAGGGCATTGTGGTAAACCATTCATGAGAAATCCACTCCCATGACCCAGTGATCTCTCACCAGGTCCCACCTCCAACAGTGGGGACTACAATTTGGCATGAGATTTGGTAGGGACACAGATCCAAATCGTATCTCTAGGTATTCTATTTTATTTTGCTTAGAGACTATCATTATTTCTCCCTACCTTTATTCAGTCATTCTTTGTCATCTCCCATTACTCTGTTTTCACCTTGTGGGCTCTATGTGCTCCTGCTCAAACTTTCTTTGCTACGCTTTACTTAGCACAGAGCTGAGGTGACAGAGGTAAAATCATAGAATGACACAGGAGGAAAAAGTTTTTTTGAGGAGGGAGTAAGACCTAGATTTCATTTTCAGTATAGAATTTTATGAGATAAAGTGATTGAAAGAGAGAGTATCTGTACGTTAACAACTAACAAAGATCCTTGGGAAGGATTTTTTCTCTTTATTTTGTAGACAGGGTCTTACTCTGTCATTCAGGCTGGAGTGCAAAGGTGCGATCTTGGCTCACTGCAGCCTTGAACTCCTGGGCTCAAGCATTCCTCCTACCTAGCCTCTCGAGTAGTTGGGACTAAAGGCAGGTGGTAGCACGCCTGGCTAATTTTTGTATATTTGGTAGGGATGGAGTTTCACCATGTTGTCCAGGCTGGTTTTGAATTCAAGTGATCTGCCTACCTTGGCCTCCCCAAATGCTGGGATTACAGGCATGAGCCACCCTGCCTGGATGGGAAAGATTTTGTAGTGTATTCTTTCCCTGAATCCTACTCCGTATTTACATGGTTATTATTATTGGTCACTGAAAGAGAAAGTTAAATTTTTCCCAACAACATGTTAAAATTATGGTTTAAAAAATCAGTTTTCAACTTTGAAACATTTTCTATATAGTCTTTTGTTTAAAAGAATCAACTAAAAATCCATTAGATATTTTTCTCAAATATATAATTTGTTCTTTTAGATTTTTTAAAAAACCTCATGAATATAAAATTCACTTTTTAATATTGTATCTATGATGAGTTTTCTCTGCAACATTGTTGAGCTTTACAAATTCTGCTACTTTAAAGCAAAACATGCTTCAAGGGATTGTTACTGTTTGTGGCTGGGTTTAAATACTCTTGACTCTGAGGGAGTGTTATGAAAGGAAATGAAGAGATGGAAAATTATTGCTAAAAATAATATATAGGAAGGGCTTTACTGGCTCTTACAACTTCAATAAAGAGGTGGTGGCTTCTGAAATGACCAGCTTTGATGAATGTGATTATACTTTAAAATTAAGGTATTTTAGAAATCATCCCAAATCTGAATATTGGTACATAAGAAGTTATATTACCTCAAGCATTAAGAGAAATGGAATACATTTAAATGCTCTTGGAAAGACTTAGTTTAAAAAGATCAATTTCTGAAACTTGGAGAATTTTATGGAGTCTATTTAAAGGCAATGTTCATTTATGTGGGCAGAAAATCATATATCTCCAGGGGAGAGTGGTCCTTGTCTCTCTAGGTTTATTCCCCAAGTTAATGAATTGTGCATCTAGTTTTTGAGCTTTGTTTTTTTTTGAAATGGAGTCTCTGTCTTGTGCCCAGGCTGGAGTGCAGTGGTGTGATCTCGGCTCACTGCAACCTGCGCCTCCCAGGTTCAAGTGATTCTCCTGCCTCAGCCTCCCGAGTAGCTGCCATATTGGCCAGGCTGGTCTGGAACTCCTGACCTCAAGTGATCCTCCCACCTCGGCCTCCCAGAGTGTTGGGATTACAGGTGTGAGCCACTGTACCCGTCCTAGTTTTTGAGCTTTTTAAGGAAATGTTGCATCTTAGGATAGAAATCACTTAGTCACTATTGGGTTTTAGAGGGAGTTCAGCAGTCATAGCTTGGATTTATTACATTGTTTAGATCAAACTCTTTTTATTATTTAAAAACATTTTTAGTCATGGTCACTTTGGCTTTAGATTTGTGGTTGAAGATTTTAGATGTTTTGTCTGTTTAGTGGAATTGGCAGTATTGTATAGGAAAACTTAAATATGCATTTTACCTTTTTTATTTAATTGAATCTAACCTTGGAAAACGTTTCTGTTTCTGAGAGTTCCCTGTATTCTGGCCAGTAGTTTGAATTATTTTACTACCTTTGCTCTGTGTTGAGAGAGTTGAACTGCCATGAGCTTTGAGTAGTGGTACTCTTTTTTTTTTTTTTTTTTGAGACAGAGTCTTGCTGTGTCACCCAGGCTGGAGTGTAGTGGCACCATCAAGGCTCACTGCAACCTCTGCCTTCTGGGTTCAAGCAGTTCTCCTGCCTCAGCCTCCCGAGTAGCTGAGATTACAGGCACCTGCTACCATGCCCAACTAATTTTTATATTTTAGTACAGATGGGGTTTCGCCATGTTGGTCAGGCTGGTCTCAAACTCCTGACCTCAAGCGATCCACCCTCCTTGACATCCCAAAGTCCTGGGATTACAGGCGTGAGCCACCGTGCCTGGCTGAGGTGCTCTTTTTTAATGTTAAATGTAGGTAAAATATGTTATTTCAGATTATATAAAATATGCTTAAAGCGCATGCCCAAATTTTAATTTTCATGCATCAAAAACACTGGAATTGATGTCTAGAATATTTTGAAACATTTTAATAAAGCTAATAATTAGATTATTAATTCAAAATTCAGGCTTATTTCCTGAATTAATTTTAAGTGGAAGACTTTGGAGTGGTTACTGCTCATTTAAAAATATTTTAAATTACATGTATATGCATGTAAATAAATATTTGTTTGCTTTTTTCCGTTGACTAGAGTAATATATGTTCTTTTTGGAAATTTCAGAAGCTACAGAAAAGTACCAATAAGAAAATTAAAACTATTGAAAATCCCATCGTGTAGAAGTAACCACCATTTACATTCTGGCAAATAAGCTGTTCATTACCTTTTCTATCACAAATTGTATTACATTTTATTTTTAGGAGGACCTTTTATTTTTTTATTTTCCTTTGTCCCCCCAGACACCAGTGTTACTTGCCAACAGGAAGATATTTTAAATCCACATTTTCTTTCTGTTTATTTATTTATTTTTTTTATTTCTTTTCAAGACAGAGTCTTGTTCTGTCGCTTAGGCTGCGGTACTATAGTGTAATCATAGCTCACTGTAACCTTGAGTTCCTGGGCTTAAGCATACATCCATATTTTCAACCAAGAATCCTGTAAACAGTCTTGATTATTTGTTGATAGCTATTATTTGTTGATAGCAAGAGGGAAATATATTAAAAAGAATTAGAAGTTAGTATTTGGTTTAGGATCATATTCCTCTTTAATTTCCTCTTTTGAGAGAGTAATTGTAGTTTTTTGTAGAGCTGATTAACTTTGAAGCATATGCTTCAAAGTGCCCATGACTCAAGAGTTTTCTTTGGGTTTCAAACTCTGCAGTACTCTGACTAATCTAGTCTTCATGAAATCTTTTGACATTGAGTATCTTTGATCTTGACTGGCAGCACTGTGAACCATTCCATCAACTAACAAGGTTTTACAGTAACTATCTTTTGACCAAATTAAATTGCTTCCCAGTAGTCTTGTTTGTTCTTTGTGAAGCTGACTCTGCCTAAATCTTTTCCCTATAGAAATTCCTACAGACAAATCTTCAAGTAAGACCTTTACATTTGCCATTTAAACAGCAAAATTCAAACAATGCCCTGGTGCAAAATAAGTGTGGCAGAACAGAAATTATGCTGATTTGTGGCATAAGCAGTATCAGATCCTCTCATTGAGCCATCATGAATGTCTGCATCTCTGACTTAGCCACTGTGAAAGCTACTGAATTATAGGTTACTATTTATTGCTTGCTGAAGTCAAATGAATTGTTTGTCATTTAATAAGAGTCAGTGACGTTGTGCTGATTGTAGCTAGATAGGTCCCATTGCTCATCAACGTATGAATGTGTGTAGGTTTTTCACAACTCTGTGCATTCTTTCATTTTCAAACATAATTTAAAGAGAAGCCCAATCAAGAAGAGAACCCGCTTGCTAGCTGCCAGAGCTGTAGCTCTCTTGTCTGTGACTTGTTCATTCTGCCAGACTTAATGGTCCAGACCTTTTCCCCACTAGCTTTTTTGAGCTTACCAGGGAAATTGTAATAAATTTAGTGGGAGGAAATGAGCCAGTACATTAAAATTTTTCTTTTTCTTTTTTTTTTTTTTTTTTGCTTTTTCATACTGAAAATAATGGTTTTTTTTTCTAAGGGAGGCAATAACATGTGATAGTATGTAAATGGTTTTGGTTTTCATCAATATTTTCTTTGAACTAAGCAGTTAAGGAACAGTGGTCACATAAATACACCTACCATTCTGTACAGACTTGTTTCTGCTTTTACGAGTGTTATATGGTATTTTCAAAAAGACAGAATCACTTAAGTTGGGAAATTAATGAAGGAATCAGTAAGATGTTATGATTTGAAGAACATTTCAAAGAACATTTGAAAAGTTAGGCATACACAAGCAATTTATCAAATAAGTGTTACTGGATTAGAAGGAAAATTGGTTAATGCCCAACTCAGCCATCAATCTTTGTAGATATCTATTCCAGGAGACAAATTATTTGCATCTATTTAGTTGGAAATCTACAAGTTAATTGGTAATTCACTAAGTCTGAGACTTTAATAAAAGGTAAAGAGTGTGGTGCATTGAGTACTTTTGCTTGGAGTGCCTTTTGCCTCCCCATATAATATTAAAAAGATGTACCCAGTTTTTTGTATTTCTAAGTTTTGGAACTATTTTCTGATATAAGCAGGAAAAGAAAAAAATAGGACATAATGTTTGCCTTTACAAACGAGAAACAAGAAAATGAAGAGAAGCAGATTAGGAAAAAGGATGGATTTGGCAAGAAATTTTTACTTTGGTAATGTTTCATGTAAAAAACTAAATACATTTCATATTATTTCTGTAATAAACAACTTCTTCCTTTTTCTCCTGGTCTGTAATTAGGTGCTTCTCCACCTAAGTGGAAAAGGTTAACTTGATTGAATTCATGTCTTAGGCTGCCTCTGTTTGTCCCACAACTGAGTGGAATGAACTCTTAGTAGAACTGTGATCTAGTTAGCTAACATTGTAGCAGATGACTTATTGAGTCATTTTCTATTTTGGTTCATTTGCAACACACAGCTCATGACTGTGTGTTGCAAATGACACACAAGGAAGGATATACAAAGTATTCAATGAATAATTAATGGGAATATGTGCTATAGGAATTTACAAGAAGAAGGGGACTGAGATGAAGATGCTGAAAATGTAAGTAATTATGCAAAACAGCAGATGGGTAAGGACCGAAAGGACTAGAGAATCATGGTCAGGAAGCATTTGTTTTCTCCAGGGACGCAAACTTGCTACAGCACCAATCCCCCTTTTGTCACCTAATTTAATCCCGGTGGTATTTTTTTGGTTCTGTCATTGTTGTAGTAATTTTACTTTGTGGTGCCATTAAAAGTTAATTTAAATAGGATTTTTATTGTAAATTGGCAGTTTATAATTATACAAATTTATGGGGCACAAAGTTATGTTATGATTTATGAATACAATGTGGAATAATGAAATCAAGCTAGTTAATATGTCTGTCACCTCATTGGAATTTACTCTTACCAATGTTTGAGATGTGCAGTACCCTGTTATTAACTATATTCATCATGCTGTGCAAGAGGACTCAAAAATAGAAAAAACACATTTCTCTTAACTGAGATTTTGTACCCTTTGACCATCATCTCCTTATAACTCCCACTCCCCCGCCTCTGTAACTACCTTCTATTCTCTGCTTCTCAGTTGGATTATTTTAGATTCCCCATGTGAGAACAGATGACTTTTTTCACTTATCATAATGTTCTCTAATTCCATCCATATTGTTGCAGATGACAGAACATCCTTCTTTTTGTAAGGCTGAATGGTACTGTATTGTGTATACATACCATATTTTCTTTATCCTTTCATCTGTTGATAGATACGTAGGTTGATTCCATAATTTGGCTATTGTGAATAGTGCTTCAGTGGACGTGGGAGTGGAGATACCTCCTCAACCTACTGATTTTAAATCTTTTGTGTAAAGTACCCAGAAGTAGGATTGCTGGATTTGATGGTAATTCTATTTTTAGTTTTTTGAGGAACCCTCATAACTTTTTCCATATTTGCTGTATTAATTTACATTCCTGCCAACAGTTTACAAGGGTTCCCTTTACTCCATGTGCTTGCCACCACTTAATCTTTCATCTTTTTGATAAAAGCCATTCTTACAGGTGTGAGATGGCATCTCATTGTGGTTTTGATTTTTCATTTTCCTAATAATTAGTGAAGTTGAACAGTTTTTTAAAAAATGTATCTTTTGGCCATTTGCATGTCTGCTCTTGAGAAATGTCTATTCCGGTCCCTTGCCCATTTTTAAACTGGATTTTTTTTCGTTTGTTTCTTTGCTATTGAGTTGTTTGAACTTCTTATGCATTTTGGATGTTAAAACCCTTATTAGGCGTAACACTTGGAAATATTTTTTCTCAATTCATAGGTTGTCTCTGCATATTGTTAATTGTTTCCTTGGCTGTGTAGAAGCTTTTTAGTTTGATGTAATCCCAGTTGTCTGTTTCGCATTTGTTGCCTGTGCTTTTGGGGTCAAACTAAAAAAAAAAAAAAAAAAGATTGCCTAAATCAGTGTCATGTAGTTTTTCCCATATGTCATCTTCTAGTAGTTTTAGAGTTTCTGGTCTTATGTTTAAGTCTTTAATTCATTTTAAGTTGATTTTTATATATGGTGTGAGATACGGGTCCAAGTTCATTCTTCTGCATGTAGAAATCTAAGTTTTCCCAGCACATTTGTTGAATAGACTGTCCTTTTCCCATTGTATATTTTTGGCACCTTTGTCTTAAATCAGTTGGCTGTACTTGTGTAGGTTTATTTCCGGGCTCTGTATTTGGCCAATTTTTATTGGCTAAAATTATTTATATATTTAAAAACTTTGGGTGATTCAGACACCTCTCAAAGTATGTTTGATGGTGGCTAGACATAATCCTGTCTAGTCTTATGATAGGCAGCTACTTAAATATGTATTTGCTAAAAGAATCATTTGAGTAGAATAAAAATTATGCTATTATAATGTCTGTGTTAAATTTGTTTCTGTTGCTTGTGGGAACGGCAAAGTTGTGAAAAAGCAGAAGAGCTCATAGATACATGTTTATTTTACAAGGGCATTTTATGTGTTTTAGCAGAAAGGTTAACATTTTGACTAATATATTTACCAAGGTTATAAGAAGGAAAAGCTAAAATTAATATTTCACAATTCTAATTGCTTTTGCTTGGCTCCTCTCTGCATGGTATGTATTCTGGTTTTTAAATATTTAAAATTTCATCTCATCTGGTGTAAAGTGGAAACAAAATAATTTGGGGTGGTAGATTTTTGTCAACGATAGTCTCCTTGCTCCTTTTTTAAAGTAATGCTCATGTTGTATCCTTCTAGCATTAAGAAAAATTATTTGCTGAAGTGACAATTTCTTAAGCACTAACAACATCTAGAGAGTGAACATTTATAACATGTATTTTGTGTTGTGTGATAGATGTAATTGATATTTCTGCTTTTTCCTGTTGACTAATTCTAACTGTCATGATTTATGTCTTTCTGAAGTATTATTTTTGGTAGGTTCAGGCAGATTGCAGAAAGGCGGGTATCTTTGTGTTTGCCAACATTCTTGTTTAATCATGGATTGTTAGAAGTGGAAGGGATTCAGAATGATTCTAGGGTATCTTCATTTTCATAGTTGAAGAAACAGACCCTTTCAGGGGACAGAGTTAGGAGAGGGGTGTTTGTGTGTGTATATGTGTATGTAACAAAATCATGGGTTCCTACTGATACCTTCAGTTCTAACCTTGCATCTTATAGAGCTGTTTGTAAATACCTCCTTTTATGTACTGCTATGCAGTAACATAGCACCCATTATTCTCAATATATTTTATTTGCACAATCAAAAATAATTTTCTGTATGTAGACCTCCCAATTACACTGCTATCTTCATTGTTTATCACCTCTAGACCATTTTTGTTCCTCTGCCACTGCCCCTGTTGCCCTAGGCCTCTGCACACCCCCAACCCTTTCTCACTGCCCTGTGTCCTTAGCTACCTCAGCCACTATGCTGATTCCTGCATACTGGAGACAAAAGGGAAGGCAAGATGAAAAGGGAAGAGCAGGTTATACTTCTTTATTAATTCACGTAGATTACCCTTGGCTCTACCTGCCACATTTTCTTGAGAATTTCTTTTATTTTTCAGATTCCTCTCCTTATAGTAGCCTGAGAATCTCTAGGTAGTTAGTCATTCCTAGAATTGGTCCTGGTTACTATTTTCATAGAACAGAAACATGAAAATCTGATTACCAAAGGGGTTGTGCTTCCTGCAGCTCAGTGTAGTCTTTGCCCACTAGAGGGAAGAACTTTGTTCTCCCAGCAGCCTGACACACCACAGTAATGTATGTATATACTGTCATTGCTGGATCAGCATTTATTTCTGATGGTGGAGGGAGGCTCAGCCATGGTCTTAATAGTTCTGTAGTTACAGCTTCTTCAGAATACACAGACACACAAAGCCAGTTCTTGGTGATTCACACTGAGGAGTAAGTACTTCCTCAGAGCCAGGGGTTTGGTTGGAGGAGTTTGCAGTTCTAGACATCTAGATAGCATTGTTTCTGAAAAGACCTCTTGTAAAACTTTAGCATTCTGGCCCTTGAGCATAGAAGAGTCCTTTCTGTTCCCAAATCTATTTTCTTAAGCCTTTTCCTGCCTCAAGATGATGAGTAACTTTTTTTTTTTTTTTTTTTTTTTTTTTTTTTTTTTAAGAAGTAGTAGAAAACTTGCCTCAGAATAGCTTAAATAAGAAAGGAAATGAATGTGCTCAGATAACTGGCAGAATTCACTGATAGCATGGGCATAGGCCTGGCACACTCCACCTTTTTTTTTTTTTTTTTTTTTTTTTTTTGAGACAGAGTCTTGCTCTGTCACCCAGGCTGGAGTGTAGTGGCACCATCATGGCTCACTGCAACCTCTGCCTTATGGGTTCAAGCAATTCTGCCTCAGCCTCCCAAGTAGCTGAGATTACAGACACCTGCCTCCATGCCCAGGGCTGCTTTCCTAGATACACAGAAAACAAGGAGGATAGGTGAGAAGCACTAGAAATAACCATTCAGTTATTAGTGGGGATTAAGTTCAGGGCTGTTGTTTAAGGAGCCCTTAAACTTTAAATTTCAACACAGGAATGGAGGTCCCTGCGTAAGGATGTGGGAATGGGACCTAATAACTCCTCCCTCAAGGTGTGTTGTGAGTCAGCTGGCCATCTCCATCTCCCATGCATTACCTTGATGTACCTTCCAGTCCACCATCCGCTTGTTTGCACCAGGCTGCACCTACTGTTCCATGATAGGAGGGAAGTTAGAAGTTGGGCCGGAAGGAGATGTTGGTCCAGATCTGGGATCCTTTTGTACCTCTTGGGAGCAAGAAAGTCCAGGCCCTAGAGCCTTCCACTGACAACTCTTGGAGGCCCACCTCAACTGAAGCCTCACTCATAGCACTTTCATAAGATGCTAATCAGGGAAGAGCTTCTGTCTTGGCCCGGACTAGTAGCAGTGCCACCAGGCAATTGCTTAAATCTTCCTTCTGCCAAATTCTGTAATGTATGAAAGGATGTGATACATGAAAATTGAGAGTGGCTTTGGTTTTGCTGTAGGTCTGGACCTATTTACCTTTATTAAGCTCTGGAGACTGACATGCTATTTTTAAATGTATGAGTGCAGATTTATGGAGATATTGGTTCTGGATTTAGTATGAGATGCTAAACCTGGTCCTCATTGTTCTCAAGGAGATGATTACAGAAGTGACACAGATATGAAACAATTGAAGAACAAAGTAGCACCTTTGTGGCAATAAGTTGCTAGAGATTCAGAGATCAGATTCTTCTGGCACAAAGCTAAGAGATGGGTATTAAGCTATTCCTGGAGATGGCCTGAATATGGGTAGTTGGAGAGGAAAAGGAAGGCAGGCATTCCTGAGAGAATGAACATGGGTAGGAAGGTGTGATAAATTAAATAAACAGTGGGAGATAATGATCACATTGATTTAATTGAAGCAGAATCTATTAGGAGCATAGAAATAAAGTTGACTAGGGTGAGATACTGTAATAGAAGGCTCTAGAAGTGAGGCAGAGTGAATTTGTATACTGGGAATATGGTATTTGTGGGACTATTAAAATCAAGCTTATCTGCAATAGTTTCTTTAAGTATAGAAGGAAATTATCTTTCACATGATTCATTCCAAATTGAAGAAATGTTAGAGAATTAGGAAAACCTTCTACTTTCTCATTAAAATGATCAGAACCACAAAAACATGTATATATGCTTTGATAATTAATTGAAGGAAAATTCTCTAGTTGGGATGCATAACCTTTTGTTTTTGGTATTATCCTAATAGAGAGAAAAATATTTCCAGGCTTCCAAGAGTAAATTTGAGGGTAGTTCATTTTGGAGTGTTTATGAGTATCTGCTTTATTTACTTCTGGGAAATGAAATAACCAAATCATCACTCAGTTTTTGAAAGTGAATTTGAAAGAATATAAAAATATTGCCTTCAAATGTGTAGCAAGCACTTTCTCGAGTGCCGATCTCTATTTATTAAGACAATGTTCTATAGAAAATTTTCCAGAAAAATGTTATTAAGGCATGTTCCTGACAAGTGATTTTAATCAAAATAGATTAATTTAAAATGCAGTCATTTTTATAAGATATCTTAATTTTTAAATCAGCAAGGATTTCACAGTAATGTAATGAAAATGGAATATTCCTTTAAAGTTTGTAGGTTTTTTTGAGGCATCAACATAAGTTTTTGAGGGTGGGAGTAGGATCAGCAGCGGGCGGGAGTTCAAAGGAATGCATTGTTAAAAGATAAAGAAGTTGTTAACCATTACCGTCGGCATGACTTACAGGGGTGCATGACTTAGCCCTTGTCCGGTGTGACATTAGGTCCTGTTTATAATTTGGTATCTTATTGCCACAAAGAGTCTGTTTTTCAGTCTTGTGATCTCTATTTTAACACTAATGCTGGTCATTTGTGCCTAAACCTCAAAGGAAGGGGATGTAATGAGGTGTGTCTGACCTGCCTTCTCATCATGGCCAAGAACTCAGTTTTTTAGGTTTCTCTGGGGTCCTCTAGGCCAAGAGGGATTCTATTCAGACAGATGGGGAGCTTAGGATTTTTAGCTTGCAGCACTTTGCCTAACAACATTTGTGAGAATATGAGCTTGGGATTGTGTGAAATTTTTTTTTAAAACAATCTTTAAATCAAATTGAGGTTTATGTTTCATTTTGATCAGGGATTAATTTGGAAAGTATAAACAATAATGGGTTGCTATACATGTAAATTTCTATCTAAGAGATGACTATTTAGCCCTAGGTGCAGAATTTGAATCAAAGAATTATGATCAAATAATTTCTCATTAAATTGGCAAACATTTGCTAGGAAAAGTCTTTAAACAGTTCTCTTGAACAATTAAAATTACTTTATTGTTG
Source organism: Macaca mulatta (assembly GCF_049350105.2). Classification (NCBI taxonomy): domain Eukaryota; kingdom Metazoa; phylum Chordata; class Mammalia; order Primates; family Cercopithecidae; genus Macaca; species Macaca mulatta. The sequence goes on along the minus strand of NC_133409.1, from coordinate 124,868,408 downwards.
TTCTTATGCTTGACTCTAAACTTGAGAAACTAAATCTTCTCCTTGTAGGGAGAATAAAATGGCAAAATGTGTCAGGATTATTCAATTATTTTATGTAAATACAAACCCATTTACTTTGAGGAGAATCATCATATCTTTTAAAATGAGATTGGTCAACACCTTTCTTAGAGTTGCTTTCATTGAGCTAATGAATAGGTGTTTTTATTCTTAAAATATTGCATTTTTATTCTTCTTATTAATGGCCTTCCCTGTGTATGAATAAATAAATCATTTCACCGCTGGTAGCTCTAAGTGCTTTTCAAGCATTTAAGTGCTTGTAATCACTAAGCAAAGGAGTACTATAGATTAAATGTGTTGTAAACTACACATGAAAGCAATGTCTTTTTTATTATCTGTAACTTTAATGGAAAGAAAATGTTAATTTAGGGTAATGAAATAGACCTCCAAGTATGATCGGTGAATAGACCATTAGGTTAATTAAAATGAGGATATGTATCACTGTTGTGGTGGAACTGCCATTGTGCAGGAGACAGATTCATTTAGTGCTTGAATAGTAAAATTCAGACTGTCACTCTCAACCTAGATTGACTGCACAAAAGAGCAAGATTAATGACAAAGGTAATTCACTTTTGTTTCATTTACTTTTGCCTGTCACATTACTTGTCATTCTAGGTGAAAATGTATGCAGTCTTTAAAAAAACCAACTAAATATAAATTTTGTTACTTTCTTATCTGTCACCCCAGATGAATTAAATACCAAAACAAGATTTAAGTAATAGTAAGTAATAGTAACATATGCAGATTTCATAACATAACACTCATAAAGCAAGCAACTTTATAGATTTGTAAAAATGCAGTTGAAATGACCACTGCAGCTTAATAGTTAATAGTTCTTTTTGGTGTCTAATACTCAGAAACCTGTTGGAAACTAATTTTGTGTAGTTTGATATCCACCGGCCCAATTACCATTTGAATTTACTAAAGAATTCATTGCTTCACTACTGTACCATAGTTTATAAAGGACTTTTTGAGTGCTCTTTGATTCTTCCCTCCGAAGAATCTTAGCATAATGCCAGCATAGTGCCAACCATAGTAGCTTTCCAGTTAAGTACTTCCTATTTCTATCTAAAAGGCTTGGCGTGTGTTTTAACAAATACTAAGTTCATATGCTCTTGAGCTTCTCAATTTCCCCTGTCATATGGCTAATTTAACATATTAATATCTATTTGGGTTTTGGGTTTTCGATTTAAAATTACTACAACTGGCCTGTTAGCCAAGCTAGCCATCGTTGGTAGCTTTTTGTTTGTGATATGAAGCATGAATGCATGTAGTAAGTGATTTATAAAGCACATGCTTTCCCTAATGATTTATATAATCAATCAGTCAAACAAATATTTATTGAATTTTAGTTCTGAGTCCAGTATTGTAGTAGGTACTTAAGGCTTGCATATACTATACTTTAGTATACTGTACTTTATACTTCGTTCAGTTCATTACAGAATCTGCATATGCTTATAAAAGAATTGTTTCTTTCCTTAGCTGTACAAGTAAGAAAACTTTTTAGGAAGGTAAGATTCTCTTCCTCTTTTGTTTTAGCCTCTTGATTCTGGGAAATTTTTTCTTATCCCTGCCGTATTTCTCTATTTTCCTGAAATTTACCTTGATGATATTTAGTAGGAGCTATTTAACGAGTTTATGTATATTTAATGTTTTTGATGATACATGAATGTTACCTTCACTAAATTTGATATAGTAAAATTTTATTATTTTTGTAATTTTTTTTTTTTTTTTGGAGACAAAGCCTCACTCTGTCACCCAGGCTGGAATGCAGTGGTGTGACCTCGGCTCACTGCAGCCTCTTCCTCCTGGGTTCAAGCAATTCTCCTGCCTCAGGCTCCTGAGTAGCTGGGATTACAGGTGCCCACCACCATGGCTGGCTAATTTTTGTACTTTTAGTAGAGATGAGATTTCACTGTGTTGGCCAGACTGGTCTTGAAACCCTGACCTCAAGTGATCTACCCACCTCAGCCTCCCAAAGTGCTGGGATTACGGGTGTGAGCCACTGCATCTGGCCTAATATAGTAACATTGTAATACTTATGTTAGGAAGTGAATCTTTATTCTATAATTGGATTCACCATGGAATTTTTCTAAAGAATTGACTTAGAACATGTCACAGGTCTCATTTTGTCCCACTTTTTTCATTTAAGGCTCATTCTAGCACTTAAAGAGAAGGAAGGAATTGTAAAGATTCTTAATAGGTCCAGAAAGCTGTAGCAGTGAAGGCAATTTGCTAGAGTATGAAAACTCTCTTGAGTTTACTCATAGGCCACATGATCTCTTTTGATGTATCTGTTTTTTTTTTGTGTGTGTGTGTGTGTGTGTCTGCTTTTTTCTAACTACATACTGCCTTGTTCATTTTCTTACTTTGCCTCTTTCTTTTTCTGTCTCATTTCTTCTGCTTACTCATATTTAGGTTTTGGCTTATCATAAAGTGTCTTAGATTCATTCAACCTTGGCATTTATCTTCCTTTGCTCGTTACACAGTTCTTTCATTTTCTTAGTTCACATTCCTGAGAGAATCGATTTGTCTTGCGTATCAGTCAAAATAAACTAACTTATGTTGAAATAGCAGAAATTACCCACATTATTATTTCTCATTCATGCTATATGTGCATCACGGGTTGACTGGGGGCTCTGTTCCATATTGTCTTCATTCAGGATTCGGATTGCAGTCATAATTTGAAGCATTGCAGGAAAAAAACATCATGCATGTGTACAGCTTTCAATCAAAAGTTACATATCACCTTGGCTTATATTTCATTGATCAAAGCAAGCTATATGGCTACAGGTGACATTAATGAGATAAGGAAGTATAATTCTTCCATATGCCCTGGAAAATAACTGTGATTATAGAATGGGTATGGTGGCTGAAGCCTGTAATCCCAGCACTTTGGGAGGCCAAAGCAGTTGCATCACCTGAGGTCAGGAGTTCGAGACCAGCCTGGCCAACGTGGTGAAACCCTGTGTCTGCTAAAAATACAAAAAATTAGTCAGCTCTTGTGGTGGACACCTGTAATCCCAGCTACTCTGGAGGCTGAGGAAGGTGAATTGCTTGAACTGGGGAGGTGGAAGTTGCAATGAGCCGAGGTTGTGCCATTGTACTCCAGCCTGGGCAACAATAATGAAACTCTGTCTCAAAAACAAACCAACAAAAAACTACGATTATTTGATGTAAACACTAGTAGCTCTTACAGTTAGCCTCCCTAGCTACTAGACATTCACTTCAGTTTTTTTCCTACCCAGAATACATACTTTGTCATCATAAAAAAATTGTACAGGAGGAATGATGTATTTATACTCTTAGCCAGGTGACATCTGGTAACTTCTAATAGGTTGAGTATATTTCCCCCCCAAGGTAAGCCTTGGCCATGTGACTTGCTTTGGCTAATGGAACATGGGTAGACATGATATATGCCAACTTTGAACAGAAGTTTTAAACTTAGATTGTGTGGTTTGGGTTGAATTATTGCATTTCTGCTGAGTGCCAGGAAAACAACACTTCCCAGATAGGTACTCTTCCCTTAGCTTACATCCCAGAATGAGAACACCTGGGAAGAAGACCTGCACTGTTGAGCAGAGCTTTACTCCTTAACATTCATTTAGTATGAACAAAAAAATAACTATTTGGTATGGTAAGTCACTGAGATTTTGGGATTGTTATTATCAGCAAGAACTGACTTAACACAATGAGTTTTGGAGTAAGACCGCCTGGGCTGAGTGTTAAGTCTGCTAGTTGTGTGATTTTGCATCAGTTTAAGTTCTCTGAGACTGGGTTTCTTTATCTGTAATATGATATTAATAATGCCTATCTCACAGTTATGATGTGAGGATTAAAGTGGATGACTTTTGTAAAATGCTTAGGGTAGCACTCAATGCATGAGAAGAATTCAGTAAATGTCATTTCCCTTTCGTTTACTTTCCACCTTGCTGTCCCTGTTGGTAGAGTTATTCAAGTGCATAATTGCTTGTTAAAAATCTCATAGAAAGGAATCAGTTGTGAGATTAGGAATTGAATAAAACGATCTTCTTGGGTGGACATTTTTAGCCCAAATTTAAGAATTTCTTTTTGAAGAGAATCTAAGATGCTCTTATAACTGATCTTTTTCACAAATGATAGGTTCCTGTACAGTGATAAACTAGGTTTTTAAACTGAGCTAACTAGACCCCACTACAGCATTCCTGGCTTATGAGATGGGAGGGCTGAAGTCTGTAGGGCTGCCCAGAAACTCAGGTAAGAGTTGAAGTTGTAATCTTGAGTCTGAAATTCACAGGGAAGGCCTCCATGTAGGAAACTTGGGCAGGATTTCTATATTACAATATTGAGGCAGAATTCCTTCTTCAAAAACATGTTTTTGATTTTAAGGCCTTCAGCTGATGGGATGGGAGCCAGCCGTGTTATCCAGGGTACTTTCCCTTTACTTAAAGTCAACTGATTGTAAAATGTTAATCATCTCTACAAAACCTTCACAGTGCCAGCTAGATTAGTATTTGACCAACTAACTAGGCCCCATCATGTAGCCAAGCTGACACATAAAATTAACCACCCTTAGGTGAAAAGGTACTTCCTGCAGCAGAAGAGGGTGTGAGGGGCACAGAGACCCCTCCTGGTCATGAAGCACTGAAGTCATGCTTCACCTAGTCATGAAGCATTGAAGGTTGTGGCAGCCTCGTTCTCCATGCTTTTTCAGTACGTTTGATGTCGTATGGTGGGGGCAGGAGCATATCAGCCAGTGCGAATGGTTTTTGTTGTGGTCTCCATACAGACCAGGGGTCTATTTTTTTTTTTTTCCATACTTGAAAGAAAAGTAGAACATTTTACTTATAATTAGAGCTACAAGTGGCTTGTTAGATATCAGAGAGTGGACTGAATTTGAAAAAAAATGTTCTACCGTTGGCTAGTTGCCACCAGCAGAAAAGTTAGGAACATGTTTAACTTGATGGAGTGCTTAATTTAGTGATAGTTTTTGGTGAGCTTTTGGAAAGCTTTACTAGGATTTTAGGAATATGCCTGAGTCTCAGTAAGCTTCTCCTTGGAGAATTGAAGTCTCTGCAATTCCACAGAAGGCAGTACTTCCGAAAACCATCAAAAGGATATTATTCTGTAATGCTCGTAAGTTCTGTCTTTAGCCTGTTAAATATGATATCTACTGGATTTTAAACCACTGCCATTTTAAAGAACGTCTTTTAAGAGTTTACTGATTTAAGTCTTTTGATAGGCCTGGCTTATGGCTTCATCCTGATTTTACTTAAAAAAAAAAAAAAAAAAAAAAAAGCTTTTAAATTGAACTTTCAGGCTGACTACTAGTTATAACTTCCAAAATCTCTGGATTTGATTTACTGCAAAAGTAATGTCATTAATTTTATAAGACTACTTCTAAGCCGTGTTTTCCTTGCTTTTGGATTTTCCCTGTGACAAATGAAGAAGGACTCTTAACCAAGTTTTACTGGGGTAAGATCAATTTTATGAAGCCTGATGACTTCTTATTCTAAATTTTACCTGAGCAATGTTCCAGCTTAACTGCATGGCTCATAATATTGAGTGACTTTCTTGTCAGCTCTTTATTGATTAATGACACAGATAAGAAAGATGTACCTTGTCACAGGAGGATTAGAATCAAGGAAACTAGAAGTCCCTCATCTCATCTCAAGACAGATGAAAGTCTGTATTTAAGGATGATATGATCCATGAAAGAGAAGGAAAAGTTAGGGTTTAGTTAAGCAATGTGGAGATGAGAAGAGGAATAAGGAAAGAGAAAGCTCACGCAGCGATACTGTTTTGAAGATAACTTGTGGGGAAGAAAGGGACAGTCATCCAGGCAGCTAGCAAAACCTATTCCATAAACCCTTGGTAAGTAAGTGGCTTTGCTGACGTCGTGGAAAGATGACCACTGTTACTGGCCATCTTGTTGTTTAGCTGTCAGAGAAGATTGTGCTGCTTCCTACATCTCCTCTCACATGCTCCTTCACCTGCTCTGTCTTACTGAGATGGATAAACCTTGTAGTTCAGGACTGTCAAGGGCACTGCAATTAGTACTAAATCATTCTTGCTCTGACAAGTTCTGGCAACAGAAGCTTCTGCCTGATGTGTAAGTGCATTTTCAGTGTTTCCTGAGTGTCTGAAGACATAGCAGAGCCCTCCATACACTGTGCAGCTTAATTCTATAGTGAATTCAATGCAAGTTTAGAAGAGGAGAAATATTAGAAATCAAGATGAGCTGTTGTCTTTTGCCAGTCATGATCAACTTTGGTTAATTTTCAATGTATATATCTTTAATAAGATAACAGGAAATCTATGTTTCATCTCGAAACTCCAGAAAGGGTTTTTATATGTAAATGGTGCTGTACCTCGGATGCTGGTATACCTCAGACACTTCTTCACAGAGTCAAATTAGCTAGTTCTGGAAGAGCATATAAATATTCGTAATCAAATAATATGCTTAGTAGCTAGAAAACAAGAAATGATCACTGAGAAATTAAAACATTGTGGATTTAAAAATGTTGGTCTAACATGAAAGACAGCTCTAGACCAGTGGTTAAAAGCCCTGGCTCTGGGACCAGACTATGTGGATTTAGATACCTTCTCCTTTATTATTTAAGCACTCCAAATATTTCTTTTTCTGCAACCCAAGGATAGTAATATACAGGCAAAAGGATTAAATGAGATATTAGGTTAAAAGATGACTGACACATGTATCTGTCCAATGCACGTTGGTTGTCTTTATGATGGTGATGAAGGTGAGACTTCCATTTTCCATGCTCAAATAAGTCAAAATGAGTGCAGAAAGCTGGATAAAAATAGATTGTAACCATTTTGGCAAAAAAATCACAGGAGAGTGTGGTAAAAGATTAACATAAAATCTAAGGAAGTATAAAAAGATGAAGGTATTAGAAATCCTATCTCTACAAAAATCGAGGAAATGGAGAAAAGATAATTTTTGGACTTTCAGAATAATTTATTTGTTAGCATTTTCAGTTTCATGCATTTGAATATGGTTTTGGATTTGCAGAACTATTGTCCTGAAACTTTTGAATTAATGTTACAATTGTGTAGTAGTGTTTTATCCTATTTCACAGAAGTCCAAAGACCTTCATGGACATTAGATAAATGAGATTAATTAGCCTCTTTGTTACCAGTTGTCAGAACTATAAAGAATCCTTTCTAATGTCTGGCCTAACCCTGATACTGGATTTGATCAGGGGATATGCAGGGGTTTGTTTTCTTAGTTTAGTTCTTTGTGCTGTGGCTGTAACCTTAGTCTTAGGCTGCCACAGTAGAAGAGCTCTGTTGTAGAGAGTATTTCCTTTGTTGCTTAAGAGAACCCCACTTGGCTGGAGCTGCTGTCTCGACCGTGTCTTCTTTTTATAATACGGTTAATGTGCGAGAGTCACCCAGTTGCTGTAGAAGTTTTTATTCCCTCTATTATTTTTAACAAAACTCTGATGTTAGTTCTTCACTTATTATCTGATTCCTCTTGAAAGTAGAGTCTTTAACAAATACAAAAAAAGGACGCTTCCAGTTAATCAAGATTTAACTGCTTCACAGAGAAGCTGACAGTTGTTAAACAAATGTAGTTGGGCATCCCCGGCTATGTGCTGCTCTTTAGTTTCTGGTTCATTATGTCGCATGTTAGTATTGTTTATATCAGAGCAGGCTTGTGTTCAACAGTGAGAAGTGAGCTAGCTGTTTCAGGGTGTTAAGACAGTTTTGGCTTTTGGGCAGATTAAATAAATGGGATCTTCTAAGTGACAGAGGGGTAGTGGGAAAAGCACTGGCTCGGAAATCTAGAACTGAGTTCTAGTTCTGGTTTTGTTGGTGACTGCCAGCATGTGATATTCACAACTAGAAAATGAGGGAGAGGCTGGACATGGTGGCTCATGCCTATAATCCTAGTGCTTTGGGAGGCCAAGGCAGGAGGATCGCTTGAGGCCAGGAGTTTGATACCAGCTTGGGCAACATGGTGAGACCCCCGTCTCTACAAAATATAAAAAATAGCTAGGTGTGGTGGTATGCAGCTGTAGTCCTAGCTATTCAGGCGGCTGAGCTGGGAGGATCACTGAAGCTTAGCAGATCAAGGCTGCAGTGAGCTATGATTATACTACTGCACCCCAGCGTGGGTGACAGAGTGAGCCTCCATCTCTAAAACAAAACAAAACAAAGAAAATAAAGGAGATTGGCTGGATAATATCTCTGATTGTTTCTGTCTTTAATTATTTATTCTGATTTGGTTCTATGATTCAAAACACCTTTTTTCGGACATGGAGGGCAGGAGAAGTGCCACCAAATGCCTTTTAAAGCATCTTCAGAGATTTCAAACCTGTCTGGCCTTCTTCACATCAGGGCACTGAAACACATGGGAGTATCAGGTATTAACAGTATCTCAAACCCATGCAAGCTGTATTCCTCACACAGAGGTTCCCATCTTCAGGTGGTGGTGGTATCATCCTGGGGTAGGGTAGCTGACTGGTGAAAGAAATGTGGCCTACTCACTGGTCTTGGGATTGAATCAGCATTCCTTATGTGGTTTGGAAGTCTTTTTAGGATGGAGTTCCTTCCTCTTCCTCTCCAGTTTGTGCTGGCCTTCTTTTAGTTCCTGGAATGCTGAGTGCTTCCTCCTGATATAAGATCTTTATCCTTGCTACTCTCTTTGCCAGGAATGCTCTTTGCACCTCCCTCAGTCGAATGCTCTTTGCTGTGGCACCTCTCTCAGTTAGCTAACTCCTACCCACTCTCCGGGTCTTCCCTCAAAAGGGTCATTCCCCTGATCTACCTGACTTGGTCACTTGTCCTTATTATGCATACTCTCAGTGCCATACAATAACATCACTTTTGTTTATGTGGTTACTTGATTAATCTATTCCTTCCCCGATATTCTGTAAGCTCTGAGAATGCAGATCACATGCTTTGCTGTCTTTTGTATTTCTTTCTTTCTTTTTTTATTCTCCTGAGGTGGAATGTTGCTCTGTCACCCAGGCTGGAGAACAATGGCGTGATCTCAGCTCACTCTAACCTCCGTCTCCCAGGTTCAAGCAATTCTCCTGCCTCAGCCTCCCAAGTAGCTGGGATTACAGGCACGTGCCACCACACCTGGCAGATTTTTGTGTTTTCAGTAAAGACGGGGTTTCACCATGTTGGCTAGGCTGGTCTTGAACTCCTGACCTCATGATCTGCCCACCTCGATCTCCCAATTTGTTGGGATTACAGGTGTGAGCCACCACGCCTGGCCTGCCTTTTGTATTTCTAACTCGGTGACTGGAACATAATAGCTACTCAGTGTATATGGGTTGAATGAATCAATAAGCCAAAGCTACTAAAGCCTCTTGACTTGGAATAAATTATGATAGTAATGATAACAACCACCACAGTAACAACAGATATTTATTATGTATTTCCTGTGTGCCAGGTACTATTCTCCTCCTTTTATCTCTCCATCATCATCATCGTTTCCAAAATCATCATTACCACCACTTTTTGAGTAGTTACTGTGCAAAGAGTACTTCATGTGTTATTACATGTAATCTTAACAGTATACTTCCAGGTAGGTACTGTTACTATCTCTCTTTTTCAGATAAGGAAGTTAAGACCCAGAAATTTAATAAATGGCTTATTAACTCAGGAATTCTAGGTCCCTAGTATTCACATCCTTGTCAACTATATCTTTATAGTTGGGATTATTATAGGAAAAAGTCAGGAGCTTTCTGCAACATTTGCTACTCAGATCATTGTAACACAATGTAACATCACATAGGTCCACCACTACAGTAAGAGTGTAGTAGATATCTTGTCCACTTATTAGATGCTATGAGGCATCTACTTTCCTGAGAAATTCCTACGTGTGGAAATCCCTTCTCCCTCCCATGAAGACAGAGCCTCCCTTCTATTAAGCTGAAAATGTCAGACGCTTGCTTTCTCAGCTTTTCTTGTAGCTAGGGTATGGGCATATGATGTATTTACCCCAGTTTCTGAATCAGAAGCTAGTGACACAAAGAAGTTACCAGGGAGAGAATCCATTCTGCTCAAATTAGGCAAGAGCAGCAGCTGTACTGGGTTTCCAGATTGGACTGTCAGCCAATGTAGAGGTAGCATCCAGAGCCCAGAGTTAGTGGTACAGTCTCTACGTTTGTGGTTTCTTCACGGAACCTTTTTTAAGGCTTGATTTTGGACTTTGTCCCTGATCTGGATGTCCTAAAGGCAGTATAAAGCATGGACTCTGGTGCTAGACTGACTGGGTTCATATCCCAGCTTTTATCTCAGCTCTGCCACTTACCAGTCTTGTAACCTTGCTTGAGGTGGTTAGTTAACCTCTCTGTGCCTCAGGTCCCTCAAATGTAAGGAGGGGAAATAATGGCATGTACCTTATAGGCTTCTCTTGAGGATTAGGTGAGTTATTTAAAGTAAAACTCTTAGGACAGTGTCTGGCATATTTATTGAAATGTACATTAGTGCTTTCTATCATTTTTTTTCTTGTTAATGATTCTTTTTTTTTTTTTTTTAATACTTTAAGTTCTGGGGTACATGTGCAGAATGTGAAGGTTTGTTACATAGGTATACACATACCACGGTGGTTTGCTGCACCCATCAACCCATCATCTACATTAGGTATTTCTCCTAATGCTATCCCTCCCCCAGCCCCCCACCCCCCGACAGGCGCCATTGTGTGACGTTCCCCTCCTTATGTCCATGTGTTCTTATTGTTCAGTTCCCACTTATGAGTGAGAACATGCAGTGTTTCATTTTCTGTTCCTGTGTTAGTTTGTTGAGGATGATGGTTTCCAGCTTCATCCATGTCCCTGCAAAGGACATGAACTCATCCTTTTTTATGGCTGCATAGTATTCCATGGCATATGTGTGCCACATTTTCTTTATCAAGTCTATCATTAATGGACATTTGGGTTGGTTCCAAGTCTTTGCTATTGTGAACAGTGCTGCAATAAGCATATGTGTGCATGTGTCTTTATAGTAGAATGATTTATAATCCTTTGGGTATATACCCAGTGATGGCATTGCTGGATCAAATGGCATTTCTGGTTCTAGATCCATAAGGAATTGCCACACTGTCTTCCACAATGGTTGAACTAATTTACATTCCCGTCAATAGTGTAAAAGTGTTTCTATTTCTCCACAGCCTTTCCAGCATCTGTTGTTTCCTGACTTTTTAATGATTGTCATTTTAACTGGTGTGAGATGTTATCCCATTGTGGTTTTGATTTGCATTTCTCTAAGGACCAGTGATGATGAGCTTTTCTCATATGTCTGTTGGCCACATAAATGTCTTCTTTTGCGAAGTGTCGTTCATATCCTTTGCCCACTTTTTGATGGGATTGTTTATTTTTTTCTTGTAAATCTGTTTAAGTTCTTTGCAGATTCTGGGTATTAGCACTTGGTCAGATGGATAGATTGCAAAAATTTTCTCCCATTCTGTAGGTTGCCTGTTCACTCTGATGATAGTTTCTTTTGCTGTGTAGAAGCTCTTTAGTTTAATTAGATCCCATTTGTCAGTTTTGGCTTTTGTTGCCATTGCTTTTGTTGTTTTAGTCATGAAGTTTTTGCCCATCATGCCTATGTCCTGAATGGTATTGCCTAGGTTTTCTTCCAGGGTTTTATGGTTTTAGATCTTATGTTTAAGTCTTTAATCCATCTTGAGTTAATTTTTGTAAAACATGTAAGGAAGGGATTCAGTTTCAGTTTTCTGCATATGGCTGGCTAGGTTTCTCAACACTATTTTTTAAATAGGGAATCCTTTCCCCATTGCTTGTTTTTGTCAGGTTCGCCAAAGATAATATGGTTGTAGATGTGTAGTGTTATTTTTGAGGCCTCTGTTTTGTTCCACTGGTCTATATATCTGTTTTGGTACCAATACGATGCTGTTTTGGTTACTGTGGCCTTGTAGTATAGTTTGAAGTCAGGTCGCATGATGCCTCCAGCTTTATTCTTTTTGCTTAGGATTGTCTTGGCTATATGGAGTCTTTTTTGGTTCTATATGAAATTTAAGGTAATTTTTTCTAATTCTGTGAAGAATGTAATAGCATTGAATCTATAAATTACTTTGGGCAGTATGGCCATTTTCACAATACTGATTCTTCCTATTAATGAGCATGGAATATTTTTCCATTTGTTTGTGTCCTCTCTGAGTTCCTTGAGCAGTGGTTTGTAGTTCTCCTTCAAGAGGTCCTTCACATCCCTTGGAAGTTGTATTCCTAGGTATTTAATTCTCTTTGTAGTAATTATGAATGGGAGTTCACTCATGATTTGGCTGTTTGTCTATTATTGGTATATAGGAATGCTTGTGATTTTTGCACATTGATTTTGCATCCTGAGACTTTGCTGAAGTTGCTTATCAGCTTAAGGAGATTTTGGACTGAGATGATGATGGGATTTTCTACATATACAATTTCATCTGCAAACAGACAATTTGACTTCCTCTCTTTCTATTTGAATACCCTTTATTTCTTTCTCTTGCCTGATTGCCCTGGCCAGAACTTCCAATACTATGTTGAATGGGAGTGGTGAGAGATGTCATCCTTGTCTTGTGCCAGTTTTCAAAGGGAATGCTTCCAGTTTTTGCCCATTCAGTATGATATTGGCTGTGCGTTTGTCATAAATAGCTCTTATTGTTTTGCAATACGTTCCATCAATAACTGGTTTATTGAGAGTTTTTAGTATGAAGGGGTGGTGAATTTTATTGAAAGACTTTTCTGCATCTATTGAGATAATGATGTGGTTTTTGTCATTGGTTCTGTTTATGTGATGGATTACATTTATTGATTTGCATATGTTGAACCAGCCTTGCACCCCAGGGATGAAGCCGACTTGATTGTGCTGGATAAGGTTTTTGATATGCTGCTGGATCCGATTTACCAATATTTTATTGAGAATTTTCGCATCAGTGTTCATCAGGGATATTGACCTGAAATTTTCTTTTTTTGTTGTGTCTCTGCCAGGTTTTGGTATCAGGATGACGTTGGCCTCATAATATGGCCCAGGGGTTTGGGGCCCCTGTTCTAAATACTTACTATTTTTACCAAATATTTTGTCTGATTAAATTTATTAGTTGGTGTATGTCACTGACAGCTTAGAACCCTGGCTAATATATACAGCCCATACTTACTGAGTAACTGTGTGTGGGATATAGTATAATCATGGGTTTCTTTTAGGAGGGGATTTATAGAAGCATTTCTTCATGTATGTTCAGGGCCAAGTCTAATGTTACTTTTATTAAATGCCCAACTCATTTGCTGTCTAGTTTCTTTCAGATTGATTTATTTCATTGAAGAGCTTAGGCCTTGACTTCAGGCTTGTTGCAATTTTTGTTCGTAAACCCTGAAACAGGGATTCTATTCTCCCGAAGGGTGAAATGGTTATGAAGGGAGCTTCTCATGTTAGGATGTAGTGGCTGGTGTCAGGCAGTGATTTCCTTATCACCGTTGTGATTATCTTGGCATACATATATTGCTGATAATTGATATTCTGTATGAAAAGCCTGTTTAACTCACTTCTCATCCCAAGTGAAGGGCCATCCAGAACCTGAGTTTCCCTCTGGAACTCTCTTTATGTTGCTGAGAAGCACAGTGCCTCCTGGCACATTAGCTTTCAGTCTGTGAAAGCAGATACTTTCAAATGGGAAAATGTCATGCAAGGTGAACTATTGGTATTTTCACAGCAGGCAAATTCTTACCACCCTCAGTATAAAAACACTACTGAATCACATTTATGGTTTTGTAACCATTGCAATGAGAACAGATAGTGACATTTAAACCTCAGAAAATTCAACCGTTGATATTGACTGTTAATGTGGAAAACTTGAAGAAGCAGGTAGAATACTGTGACCTTACAATGTGAATTCTCTAATCAGAGCATACAGATTAGTCAAATATTTGACTTATTGATTTTTGGAGAAACAAGCTATTTTGTATGCAAGATATGAAATAGTAGAAGTTTTTGCCCTTGATTCAGAATAAGCAATGAGAGTCAAGGTCTTATGCAGTAAATTTGAAGTTATGTTAAGTAGTATATACTTTCAGTATTTTAACAGAAGGGATCATCAGTTTTCTCATACATGTAGCTACATATTTAAAACACAGTATTATTTGCATTTATATTTTAATTTCTGTTTTATCTCAATTTATTAATAGAGATGTAGTGTTATTAAGAACCAAGCATACTATTCTAAATATTTAAAAGATCTCGACCACACAGAATTACAAACTTCCACTGCCCACATTTGATCATACTTCTTTTCTGCAGTCTCATCTCTGTAAACTTTGCTCTTTTAAAAAACTACTCATTTAGAGCTGTATCTCCAATTTCTAGTACTTTGGAGGCTAAAAATACAGTTGGCTGAGTTACCCTGACCTGTTAAAGCAGCCTTTCCATTTTAACTTAAGTTCACCTTAAGAAACATAGATTATCTTTGGACAAATAGTGTTAGATGAATTCTACTCCCTAAAACAATAATGTTAGTAGATTAGTATTTGAGCATTGTGGCATTTTATCAGAACAATTTAAATTTTCCTCTAATCTCTTCAATCACATCTTACAAATATTTGAAAACAATTATTTCCTCACTCTGGATAACCCTGTTGTACTTGCAGCCTCTCGTCCTTGTGCCCTTCTTTTCTCCTTGGTGCTGTGTTCTGCTGGCTCTTCATTTAAATTCCACCACAAATTAGTTGGCTTCGGTTTTTAAGTGTTCTGCTTTAAGTAAAAAGAGTGGTGGAATTTCTCTCTCTCTCTCTTCCCCGCTTGTTTCCTCCCCCTCCCCCTCGCCCTCGCCCTCTCCCTGTCCCTCTCCCTCTTTTTTTGGCAAAGAGTAATCTTTAGGCAGTCTTAGCTTCTCCCAAAGCTTAAGACTAGAGCATTGCTGCTTAGGTAGAACAATGTGTAGAGAGAACTGTCATGTTTCAGAATGACTTTGGGAAACCCCAAATCCCAAAATTGTTTTAATCTTTAAATGACATTGAGATTTTTATATCAAAAATATTTATTAAGTAATTGTATGTAGCCTTTTGTTGGTAGATATTCTAATTTGTTAGGATTAAAACACATTGTCCTTTAAAAGCTTACTAGATGCCAGTTATAGCTAGCTTTAGTTACAGCCTACATCTTGTGTTTTCATTTTTATGGTTCAAATAGTGCCTGAATTCTAGATTTGCATGAAAACCATGCTTTCTTCTCAGCGTTTGGCACTTTAGTTGTCCCTCCCTGACTACTACCCTCTCTACATACACACTTCCGAAGTTAAATAAGAGGAAGCTAGAATGAGTCCGAATAGTAGATTCTGAGGCACAGTTACGGTATTCAAATCTCATTCATCTCTGCTCCATTTTTGAAAGAGCGTTGGTGGGAAATTATAATTATAGCAATAGCAGAGAGTTGGCTTCTTGTGACACAGATTTATAATGTTAGATATTAGGGATACTCATTTTTTTTTTCCCCATCCAAAGTCTAATTTTTTGAGTCCCTTGGAATTTTAGATCTTGCCTTTCTCCAGGGACCATCTGGTTTGGAAAATGTACAAAGACCGTGGTATGGGCATGTGGAAGAGATACTAGCACAAGGCACTAAACAAACAGAGGAGAGAGATGGTGAAGGCAGAAAGAGCAGGAGAGCCAAGGGGAGGGATTTCATAAGGCAAGAACAATAAAAAAGGGTGGTTGGTGAAGAAAATATTGTGGTGCAAAGGAAGAGGAGGTTGAGGAGAGAGAATGTAGAGAAAAATAAATGGTAATAAAAGGATGGAGGGAGAATGGGCTCAAAGGCAAAAAAATTAGTAAGAAAAGAGCAGTTAAAGGAGAGTAGGAGGTAGAGAGTAGAGGAGGATGAGGAAAGGAAGGTTAGAAAGATGGTGAGGAACGAAGAAAGAAATGGATCGACTTCATATCCAGTGTTCTGCTAACATTGGTGGTACTCACTGCTGTTAGCTACATGGTCTGTTTATATTGAAGGTGAAATCACACCAGTATAGGGCAGATCAAGTGGCGTTTAATACTTCACAGTTCTTGAATGTGAATGGATGAACAATGAATGTTGGCATCTTTTGCTTTTGTAAAGAGTCATGAAGTTAAACAGAATTAAGTGAATCATCAAATCACCCTGTTTTCCTCTGAAAAAAATTAAGTATATGCCTTTGGTAAGAGAATTTCTTTGTGTAACAATACTAGTTTATTAAATACATGAAAAGTTGAATTTTACATATTTCATTCAAGATAGGAGAAAAAAGAAAACTTAAGCTAAACTTTTAAAAGATGCAAGGTATTATAAAGCAGCTTTTGGTAACATTTATTGTGGAGCCCTTGTTTTGAGATAGGCGGTTGTTTTAGAGAACTGTTTCCAGGTAATATTTTAAAACTGGAAGCAGGGCCTTCATTAACTTGGAGTTATTCAGAAGTCAGCTGCTATTTAGATGATTTTGACGTGGGGTAGAGGGAGAGACTTCAAGGATATACCTGAAACTGTGCACTTTGTCAAAATGGGCAAACTGAGTCCGAATAGTAGATTCGGGATAGTAGATTCGGCCTAAAGAGGCCCTTTCTGTGTAAAGTGAAGTTCTGCCTAGGATTGGTCCTTCCTGTGTTAGTGAAGGTCTGGTGTGCAGCACTCCAGTTATCACTTGATGGATTCCTAGCCGGCTACACTCGATACTTGTATCTTTAAATTTTTCTTGATTTGTATTTTTGTGTGGGGCAATTTTCCCTAATATATTATTCCATTCAGAGAATAGAGGAATTTAATCAGCATGAAATCTTCGAATGTTCATATCTCAGAATAACTAATTATATAATAGGCCATTGTGAAAGTTGACCTTACTGGTCTATTAGATTGAATATAAAAAGGGACAGCTGAAGAAAAATTATTTTGCTTAAAATAAAAACATTCTTTTAAAAGTTTGCTTTGGAGAGCAGGAAGCAATTGTATTATAAGTATGTGTAATTATCTGCATTCCTTTCCAGCCTCTTTGGGATCAAATTGGTTTTCTCCAGGAAAGGCAATTATATGCAGGAGGCCACTTTTTGTTGAATTACTGTGTGTTGCATGTGGTGCATCCCACAAACCTGAAATCAGAGATGTACTGCTATGATTTATAATACCCATTAATTACAGCTTTGTATTAAAGGCTCTTAGTTTTCTGCTTCAGTAAACCTAAATTCTCCCTTTGAAGAAGAATTGCTTACATTAGGTCTTATGCTAACCTAGTGAATCCTGTCTTTTAGAATCTCATCAAAGGTACTTGATGCAGCAAGAACTTCTCAGTTGGCTTTAAATGGGCTTTGCTGAAGCTGTTTAACATTGTAGGGTGATGAGATAACTGGAAGAGATTCTGGTCTTGTGATGAGGAGGCGGCACACAACATGATTCAAAGCATTAATCAAAAAGTATTTATGCACCAGGTGTTTGTCATCCTTATAGCGCCATGCCAGACTTTGTACTGTATCTGATGAGCAGACTTTCCGGCTAGCTCAGTGGTTCTCAGCCCCAGCTGTTCTGTAGATTCACCTGGAAAACTTTTCTTTTAAAAAGTACTCTATTTCCACCCTAGAAGAATTAAATACTAGGTGTGGATGTTTGTAAACGGCCCCTTGTTGAATCTAATATGCAGTCAAGACTGAAAACCCAAGTCTATTCAGTCCTTCATAGTGGCGTTTTACTTGAAAAGTTAGATTTCCTCTTCCCTTTGTTTTTCAGCTTATTCCTTCCAGAAGTAAATAATGTGACCAAGCAAAACAAACAAACAAAACTGGGTTGCATTATTTGTTTCCTGAGTTTCTGTGATAGTTTCATTCTATATTTGGGGGACAAATATTTCCCTGGCAACCCTCTCAAGTTTTGTAACTTTACCTTCCACCACCCCGACACGCCATCTGAAGAATATCTAGTCTAAGGTCTCTTTGCTAAACTTGAATAACTTTGCCAGAGACCTGCTTTTCAGTAGGGCTCTGCTGGTTTTTTTTTTTTCTGTGTGAATATTTAAAATCACATTTCGACTTAGAAAAGTTTTGAAAGTAGGATGATAGTGTTTTTCATTACATCGTTTCTTGTTCAAATTACTTATTAAACTTTGTTTTGTTTAGGTTTCACATGCTTGAGGAATTTGTAGATATTATCCATCCATTTTTTAAGGAAAGGAAGCATGATTACGTATAGACTAATTTTCCAAAGCATCAGGTTGTCCATTTGAAAAATGTCTGTGTTTGCTATCTACTTCTTCTGCTACTCTGCTATCTTTAAAACATTATTTTTTTTTTCATTTTTATGTGTACATAGTAGATATATACCTGCCATTTTAAATTTGAATATATTTGGAAATAATACTCTACTTGTGGCGAGTATTCCTAAATGATGTTTCAAGTGTAGCAGGACGAGCCGCAGTCAAAAATCCTGAGACACTGAATTAAAGAAGGAAGGAGTTTATTTGGCAGGGGGCATTGGCAAGACTCCTGTCTCAAGAGCTGAGCTCCCTGAGTGAGCGATTCCTGTCTCTTTTAAGGGCTCACAAGTCTAAGGGGGTGAGTGTGAGACGGTCGTGATCAATTGAGCAAGCAGGGGGTACGTGACTGGGGGCTGCATGCACGGGTAGTTAGAACGGAAAAAAACAGGATAGGGATTTTCACAGTGCTTTTCTATACAGTGTCTGTAATCTATAGATAACATCACCAATTAGGTCGGGGTCGATCTTTAACTACCAGGCCCAGGGTGTGGCGCCGGGCTGTCTGCTTGTGAATTTCATTTCTGCCTTTTAGTTTTTACTTTTTCTTTCTTTGGAGGCAGAAATTGGGCATAAGACAATATGAGGGGTAGTCTCCTCCTTTACAAGAAGTTAAGATGGGAGAATGCTGCTGCTCCTGCTGCTGCGATTTGAATGCGGCCTCTCCCAAATCCAGGTGTTGCCGGTGTGAGACTATTAAGAGGTGGGGGGCATTTAAGAGGTGATTAAAGAGGTATACACAGTTTATGATCGCTATTTAATAGGTGAGAAGAACGTGGAGGCTGGTGTGTGAAAGAGCCCAGGTTTGCCAGACACCAGAGCCAAGCTTTTAACCCATGCTATTCAGCCTTTTCTCCTACTTCTGTGCACTTCAATGCTGACACTAGCATAGAACTCCTGGTAGCATACTCTTGTTTTTCAGGAGAGCACATTGACTTGATTTGCTTTAGATTCTTTGTTTCTTTCCTTCCAACATTGAACATTAGGCATCTGGCTCCTCTGGGCATCCTTTATTTACATGCAGTGGACTAGGCACTGAGGAATGCAGGCATGCTTTGAGGCTTGGCCATGAAGGCAGAGCAATGAATATGTTTTCCCTCACAGATATAAGTACAGTTTGATTAGTGACTGTATTTTCTTTTAGCCCCTCCCTTCCTCCGCTTACAACTTTTTTGTAATCAGCTTCAAGGTATAATTCACATATCATACAATTACTTATTTAAAGTGTACATTTCAATGGTTTTTATATATTCACAGAGTTGTGCAACTATCACTTCAATTTCAAAACATTTTCATCACCCCCAAAAGAATCCCTGTAGGTATTAGCTTTCATCCCCAATCTGCTCATCCTTCCAGACCTAGACACACACTAATCTACTTACCCACTCCATAGATTTGCCTATTCTGGACATTTCATATAAATGGAATCATATGTGGTCTGTTGTGACTGGTTTCTTTCAGGTAGCATGTTTTTAAGGTTCATCCATTTTGTAGCATATGTCACTACTCCATTCTTTTTTACTGCTGAATGATACTTCATTGTGTGCACATACCAGAATAATGACTGTTTTCTAGCTTGTACATTTCACTTCTCTAACTCTCAGCATTGTTTTGACTGCTACAGCCAATGTCCTGCCCCTCGCTAATATAGGACATAATAGGCCCAGAGCATGTCAAGGATTTTTCCAAAGTTGCACCGCTAGACTGTGGGTAAAATGGAACCATTCATTGTTTTGCACATTTACCACATTTTTATTGAGTGCCTAACATGTGCAAAACACTATGCTAGGTTTTATGATATATATAAACATAAAAGCATGACATGTTTCTTTAAAGAACTTAGGATCCTGTAGGGATGTTGAAATATGAAGCAGTCTGTGTCTATGCCCTAAGTGTGTCATGAGCAAAGTCAGGTTCAGAGGAAGGAGATAATTGTTTCTGTTTGCGATTTGTAGCTCCAGTTTTCCTGACTCCTAGGTCAGTGTTGTTGTTATTGTTGTTTAAATCATTACCTTACCTCTCTGATGTTGCTTTGAGTCTCCTAGATACACTCTATATTCCACAAGTTTATTCCCATCCCCCTACCTCCTCATGAACTTAAATATTAAACATGAGTCATTATTGGAATTATTGTAGTTTAAAACTAATAAATAGTAAAATTTTATTGGAATCTTGAAGGTCATGGTCATAATGGATTTAAAAATTTTAGTATCAGTACCCAGTTGTCGAGAAATGTTTAGAATTGGTAAAGTACATTCAGCTACCCAAATTGCACAGTGATATCATCCTGTTTAATTCAGCTGGAATTTAAGTTAATGGCAGATTTAATGGATGGGACACTTTGTGGCTTCTGCAGACCCTGATAAGCTTTGCATAAATACCAAGTTGCAGCTACTTGAGTGAACTAGAGTTCCACAAGAGAAATTAACTTTAGGATATTTTGAAATACTATTCATCTGCTTCAGTTAGATATTTTAGGTACCATGTTGTTCTTTCCTATTTATTAATGTTATATAATATTATACCATATAAAAAGTATTAACAATGTAACCATCATTGTATTTGCATTGTAGCATAATCAGCTGTGAAAGATGAATTTTCAGATGTATACTTATAGTACTCTGCTAAAAATTCTGTAGGCCACCCTGACTCATTGGTTATAATATTGTGTAGTTTAAGTAATTTCATTATGTGATTTTTTTGTTTTTGTTTTTGAGACAGAGTTTTGCTCTTGTTGCCCAGGCTGGAGTGCAATGGCGTGATCTTGGCTCACTGCAACCTCTGCCTCCCGGGTTCAAGTGATTCTCCTGCCTCAGCCTCCTGAGTAGCTGGGATTACAGGCATGCACCACCATGCCTGGCTAATTTTGTATTTTTAGTAGAGATGAGGTTTCACCATGTCGGTCAGGCTGGTCTCGAACTCCTGACCTCAGATGATCTGCCCACCTCAGCCTCCCAAAGTACTGGGATTACAGGCATGAGCCACCATGCCCAGCCTCATTATGTGATTTACAACTTTATAATAAACTGTAAGAAACCAAAAAAAGATTTTACTCGTGAATTTTGTGAATGAGTTGGATGTTAAGAGATTTACTTATTTATTTATTGGGCCTCACTCTGTCACCAAGGCTGGAATGCAATGGCGTGACCACAGCTCACTCCAGCTTCAACCTCCTGGGCTTAATCAATCCTCCCACTGCAGCCTCCTGAGCAGCTGGGACCCCAGGTCCTTGCCACCATGCCCAGCTGATTTTTAATTTTTGTTTTATAGAAACAGTCTTCTATGTTGCCCAGGCTGGTCTTGAACTCCTGGGCTCAAGCAGTCCTCCCACCTCAGCCTCCTAAAGTTCTGGGATTATAGGCATACTACTATTGTGCCTGGCCTAGTTTTGTGAAATTTAATTCCTAGTTTTTGAAGATGGTAAGTTAAATATTGCTTACAAATACTACTTAACAGTTACAGTTTGGGGCATATGTATTCATTTAAAAGTAGTATAAAGGTATTTTTAGAATTAATAACATCAAATATCATACAATATTACTCAGCAAAATTAGAATCCATAGAAGACAGCCTTTCTGGTTTCTTTTCAAAAGAAACACTATGAGTAATAGATATTTCAGTTAAATTGATACTTTAGTTAAAGACCATAGATTTTTTTAAGGGTAGACTAGTAGACAGGAAGTTACAGTAGTGGAAGTACCGGAGACCCTAGTGAGGAAAGACGTATTTGTTTAAAACCAGGTGATAACCTCTGTTAAGGATAAAGCAAAGTTTGTCTATGTGATTATAAGCAGTATTTTTAAAAAGTATTATAACCCCTATTTGTGTTGTAAGCTGTTTGCATCTTTTATAGCAGTGTATTCCCTGTTCATAACGGATCATCTTTGTCAGTGATATTGCACAATCATACACTGCACTAAAATATAAATAAAAATGAATGAAACAACAATAGTAATAGCTAATGTTGATTGTTTTCTATAAGTCTGATAACGTGTATGTTTAACACCTGTAATACTACGAGGTGTAGAGATTTCTCACTTTACAAATGAGGCACAGAAAGGTAAAGCAGTTTGTTAATGATCACTTAAATTTGACTATTCCCCTTATGTGTGTTCTTGACTTGCTATACTGCCTTTTAAAAAATTACTCTATATTCCTTTTCTCAAACATGAAATACTGTATATTTTTTGTAACAAGTTGAACAAGTAAGAAAGAGGTACATTGCCACTTAGACTATACATTTCATTTTATTAGTTTTTTTTTTTTTTTTTTTTTTTTTTTTTAAAGAGAGAGAGAGAGTCTTGTTCTCTCATCCGAACTGGGGTGCTGGGGCATGGTGGCATGATCATAGCTCATTGCAGCCTCGAACTCCTGAGCTCAAGTCTTTCTCCTGCCTCTGCCTCCTGAGTAGCTGGGACTGCAGGCAAGAGTTACAGTACCTGGCTGCATGTACATTTCTTGATACATACAAAAACACATATGAGTTGTTTAGAAATTAACATACTCTACTAAAATTATTTAACCTTGACTTTGTATGAAAGTACCTTCTTAGTTGGAAATTTACAAGTGATTTTAGGTTGGTCGGTGCACTAGAATTTATATTGACTTTGGAATTAGACAGACCTGGGTTTGAGTCTTGACCTGCCAGCTTACTGTGTTCCCTTAGACAAGCTCTTTAACATCTCTGAGCCTAAGTTTCCTCATCTGTAAAGTAGTTATTTTTTTTTCAGGGTTCTGTTCTTGTCTTAAAGATGAAAGAGAATCGATTAAATGATACTTTTGGTTAAAGATTTATAACAGTCGGCCGGGCGCGGTAGCTCACGCCTATAATCCCAGCACTTTGGGAGGCCGAGGTGGGCGGATCTCCTGAGGTCGGGAGTTCGAGATCAGCCTGACCAACATGGAGAAACTCCGTCTCTACTAAAAATATAAAATTAGCTGGGCGTGATGGCTCGTGCCTGTAATCCCAGCTACTCGGGAGGCTGAGGCAGGAGAATTGCTTGAACCCGGGAGGTGGAGGTTGCCATGAACTGAGATCGTGCCATTGCACTCCAGCCTAGGCAACAAGAGCAAAACTCCGTCTAAAAAAAAAAAGAGAAAAAAACAAAAAACATTTATTACAGTCATTCCATATAATTTTGAGTCACTAAAAATGGAAAGAAACACCATAAATTAAGAAGAAATAATCAGAACTGATTTGTGTGTTGGTTGATAATTCTGAGCATTAACTGACTTTCTTATATAGTAATACTTGGTTAATGTGTTGTAGACTACTAAAAAAAAGCATCAAAATTTAAAACAATTCTTTCAAGAATAACAGGAATAGGAAAAGTTACATGTACTCTGCTTTTATTCATAGCCTTTTTATGATTCATCTTGTTTTTCAGGTCTTAACTGAGTAGAGAGAGAATTATTTTTTCTGTCTGAGGAGGGAATAGTTTCCAGCTGTTCCTTGCAGATTTTTAAAAGCTACGTTTTTAAGTGTAGTTTAATGTTCTTATTACTGTCTTACAGAGGGAAAAGGTTTGCTCTCTTTCACAACTGTGTATATTGTCCCATATACATGTGGCCTTTAAAGAACATTCAAGTGCACCACTGTCCTCATTATGGAGCTCAGATGGCTGAGGAAATAGTGGATAAAGACCTGGCAACATTTTTAAGAGTGTGTATGTGTTGTGTTTTTTTTGGTTGTTGTTGTTTATCTGTAAACTACTTTGCCTTTTGAAAATCCAGCTAATATATATTGCAAGGTCACCAGCCGTGTGGTAGGCAAGATGAAGTCTGAGGGAAAGCTAAAACAAGTAACTGTAGTATCAGGCAGAATATGATCATTTACATTACAGAGTTTAAGTAGTTGTGTTCAGAGGAAGGGAGAGAAAATGTCTGGATGAAGAAAACAAGGCAATTTGAAATGCACCTGAGAAATGAGGAAGATTTCTCAAGAGATGGCGATGGAGTATAAAGAGGTAGTTAGGCAGATGCTGTAGGTAGAGAGAATCTTGTGGGCTGAGAGTTGGAGTCATAAATGCATGACACGTGTTTAGAGTATGGCAAAGATTCACTTGGAAGTGAGGAGAGGGGAAGAGTATGGAACAGTGTGAG
This sequence comes from Macaca mulatta, assembly GCF_049350105.2. Lineage (NCBI taxonomy): Eukaryota > Metazoa > Chordata > Mammalia > Primates > Cercopithecidae > Macaca > Macaca mulatta. The sequence goes on along the minus strand of NC_133409.1, from coordinate 124,844,044 downwards.
GAGCTTGAAGTCTGAGTACATTTGTACTTAATTTAGTAGGCAGTGGAAAACTATGACTTTTTAAATTTAGTTTTTCTTCTTCCTTTTTATTATTTTTAAACATTTTATACAGGAAGTTGAAAAAGAAATGTATAGAGAAGTCCAGTATATCCTTCATCCAGTTCCCCATCAGTGAAAACATCTTACATAACTTTAGTATAATTTAAAAAAATAGGAAATTAACATTGGTACACAGAGCTATTTAGTCTTCATCAGTTTCACACGCACTTGTATGTGCTTGTATATGTGAGTATGGAATTTTATCATATTTATGATTCATGTAACCATCACTACAAGACTTCCCTTTATCTATACTCAGTTTCTTCACCTCCCCACCTCCCATGCTTGTCAGACACTAACTTATTCTCCATTTCTCTGATTTTCTTTTTTTTTTCCTTTTTGAGACAGTCTCACTCTGTCACCAGGCTGGAGTGCAGTGGCATGATCTCCACTCACCGCAACCTCCACCTTCCGGGTTCAAGCAATTCTCCTTTCTCAGCCTCCCAAGTAGCTGATACTACAGATGCACGCCACCACGCCCAACTAATTTTTGTATTTTTAGTATAGACAGGGTTTCACCATGTTGGCCAGGATGGTCTCAATTTCCTGACCTTGTGATCTGCCTGGCTTAGCCTCCCAAAGTACTGAGATTACAGGCGTGAGCCAACGCGCCCAGCCCATGTCTTTGATTTTCTTATTTCAACAATATTATATAACTTTTAACTTTTTAAAAAATTTTGAAATAATCATAGGTTCATAGAAAGTTGCAAATGTAGTACAGAGAGGTCCTTCTCGTATATCCTTCACTCAGTTTGCCTCAGTGGTTACATCTTATATTAACTATATTATAATATCAAAACAGGAAGTTTACACTGGTACAGTATGTGTATGTATAGTTCTATGCTGTCTTATCACATGTAAATTTGTGTAGCCATCCCTGCAAGAAAGATACAGAACTATTTAATCATTACAAAAATTTTCCTCATTCTACCCTTTTATAGTCATAGCACCTCATCCTTAATCGTTGGCAACCACTAATCTGTTTTCCATATAATTTTGTCACTCCAAAAATGTTATGTATATAGACTCATACAGTATGCACATTTTAAGATTGGCTGTTTTGTTGTTGTTGTTCAGGATAATGCCCTGAAGATCCATCCAAGTTGTTGCATATATCAATAGTTTGCTTCTTTTTAAATCACTGCATAGTATTAGTTTGTTTAACCATTTATCTGTTGAAGGGCATTGAGTTATTTCTAGTTTTGGGCTATTATAAATAAAGCTGCTATCGACATTTGTGTGCAGGTTTTTGTGTGAACATAGGTTTTTAGTTTAGTTTTTTTTTTTTTTTTCATTTCCTTGTGACAAATGCCCAAGAGTATAAATGTTGGGTCATATGTTAATTGCATATTTCATTTTTAAAGAAATTGCCAAACAGTTTTCCAGAGTGACTATACCATTTCACATTCCCACCAGCAATGTAAGAGTGACTCAGGTTTTGTATTCTTACCGGCATTTGGTGTCGTCACTGTTTTATTTTTGCTATTCTGATAGGTGTCTAGTGGTATCTCATTATGGTCTTGATTTGCCTTTTCCTAATGGCTAATGATGAACTTTCTTTTTCTATCACAGACTTTTTGTGTTAGAAACAGACATGATTTGGGATGTTTTTTTCCTGGCTTGAAGACAGAAATAAGAGATAAGGAGTTGGGAACTTCCGAAGGCTTCGTGGGTGGCCAGCGTGAGAATAGAAAGAATGATAGGGAAGTCTGCATGGTTGGGATGGGAAGGATTATGGAAAGAAAAAGTAAGATGAAAATTTGGGTATTGATGGCTGGTGACCGAAGAGTCAGGAGGCTGTTCGCAAAAATAATTTGGATTTTTGTTGTTGTTGTTGTAATTTAGGGGAAAATGATGAGTTTGGTTTGTAGTATGGTCATTTTGAGTGCAGATAGGTTATTTAAATTGAGTTGTTCAGAAAGAAGTTATAAATCTGAGTCTGTAGCTTAGAAAGGTTATGGCTAGAATTATTCGAAAATCAAATATAGAGGGATGATAATTTATACTTTCCTTGGGAAGGAGCACTAGTAAGCAAAAGAAATATCTAAATGAGAGATGCAGAAGAACACCTGGGGTGAGGGGACCAATTTAGTAGACATTGGTGGTCAGCACAGAGACATCCTGTAGAAGACTGAGGAGTGTAAGGACAGAAGAAAGGTGCTGAAGGCAGTTTCAGTTCACTGGTATATGCAAAGGCCAAATCTTAAGGTATTAAGGTGTGTATATATGAACAATATATTTAGGGATTTGGTTTTTTAAACACAGGAGAAATGTTTATATAAAGAGAAAAGAGGAACCAGTAGTACCATGAAAGATTGAAGATGCATGTGAGAGCAAATTATCTCAAAGCTACAGAGCAAAGATGCTTGGTAAGAGAAGGAAGATGTGAGGGGCACATTAGGGATAGCATCAAGAGATAGGAGAAAGTATCAGCTTTGTCAAGGAGATTAATACCTATTTTATAGACTCAAGAGGGAAGGAAAAAGTCTGCCAGACACAAAGATTTTTTTGAGGAGAGAGGCTGAGGACCAGCATCACATGGTCTCCTTGATCCTCTTAGGAAATTAAATTTTTTGTTTTTTTGTTAAGATGGAGTCTTGCTTTGTCACCCAGGCTGGAGTGCAGTGGCGCCATCTCTGCTCACTGCAGCCTCCGCCTCCCGGGTTCAAGCTATTCTTGTGCCTCAGCCTGCAGAGTAGCTGGGATTACAGGCTCCACACCACACCCGGCTAATTTTTGTATTTTTAGTAGCGACGGGGATTCATTATGTTGGCCAGGCTGATCTCGAACTCCTGACCTCAGGTGATCCGCCAGCCTCGGCCTCCCAAAGTGCGGGGATTACAAGCGTGAGCCACTGCGCCCGGATGATTTTTTTTTTATAAGACATTTTGGATGATTCTAGGTTACTTATTTCTAAAACTGTGGCTTTGATTAAAGCCTCAGGATATGAGCAGAATACAATCTTTCATTAAAATGTTCAAACAGCAGCAGCAGCAGCCAGAAAGGAATGCCAGCAGCATAAACAATACGTCTTACAGTCCTACCAGTGGTTGTTACAAAAGGGACACACACATATCTACCCATATATCTTGCCAGAAAGAACTTATCTTTAAAAATATTACGGTCAACATGAAAACATATTAGTCATATAAGATATACAGTTTATGAGTCTTGGATAGCCCAGAAGCTAGTATTTTTCAGTAATGAGGAGTAGATGAAATGATCACTGGGCAAGGCAATTGCTAGTATTGACTGTTAATTCAGTGTAGATTATGAAGTTCTTCAGGCCTGGTGAGCAAAAGAAGGTAAAGACACATGCAGCAGGAAGAGAATGGGAATAGTGAAGGAAGAGGCCATTTGTAGTATTGCATATGGGGTTTTTGATTAGGAGAGGGAGTGGTTGTTAGTGTTGATCATCAGTCACTAAGACCTGGTATTTCAAATAGCAAAAGTACCTTTGTTATAAAGTGAAACATTTATTTTCTTTGAAATGTAAGGTTACATAACTTGCAATGAAATGTAAGCCAGTATTGGTCTAAACTAAACAAAACCATGAGAAGACAATTTAATTGTGACGTAGAAGCAGTAAAAATGGTAAATAAAGTGGCCTGAGTTTGGTCCTAAAATGATTACGATGTTAAATAGTTCTCATGCCATTAAAATAGTACTAGGTTTTACATCCTTTTATTCATTGATTTAGTAATACATATGCTATCTCATGTACTTATTTCTATGGGATTTTGGTTACTGTTTATAGTTAAAATTTATTTACTTTATTCTGCTTATTCACAAATAATGTTTTGACCTGGCTTGAGTTTTGTAGACCTAAAAGCTTTAGCACATGGAAAATTAAAATCATGCTTTTCACTTGGATGATTGCATAAAGTCTTTTTATAACAGATTCTAAATGCTGATGCAGGACAGTATTCACACAGATGTTGAAAAAGTAAGTAGCAGAGGTAGCGACTGTTGTTGGGATTATGCTGTCATTAGATATTGTCGTCACTTTCTTTTTTCTTCCAGAGTGTAGAATAAGAAGGCATAGACCTAAGTTTCAACTGAACGCAGTTTGTTTGGACTGAGAAGAAACTCACGTGGTTTCTTGTCGCACTCAGAATTAAAAAAACCCCAACTCCTAACCGTGATCCAAAAGCATGCTCTGGTCCCTGTGTGTCTGCCTAATATCATTTTTTAAAACTAGAATTTTTTTTTTCTTTTCTAGCCATACCATTTTGGTGTTGTTTCAGGGCCTTAAACTTGGTTTTTCCTTCACAATGGACCATTCCTTTCTGGTTTTTCTGTGACTCTCCAGATACTGGTGCTTTAGACCCTTTACATTTGCTTTTCCTTCATCCTTCAGTGTTTTCCCCCTAGTCCTTAGCCCTTTATGCAGGTCTCTTTCCTCAAATGTCTTCTTCTCAGAGAAATTTTCCCTGTCTAAAATAGCCTTTTGGTCCCAGCCTTCCCTTATTACTCCCCACTCCCTTACCAGATGGTTTTCATATGGCAGTTAATTATATCTGACAGTCAAATTTGTATTTGTTTCCACCATTAGAAGACAGGGACTTTGCCCTGTTCATGTCTCTGTCCTTAGCATCTAGAATAGTGACTATCAGGGAGTAATCTAGTCAAATGAATGGAGGCTTGCCTAATTAAGTTGTAAAGACAAGTTACTACGGAGCCATTATTTAGGAGATATTTGAATATGGGTTAATTATATGGGATGATAAGTAGAGGGATGAATATCCATGGTAGAGATTGAGATTCTATTAATATGTGACAGACTGGGAAATCATACTTTCACATCCTTCTGGCCACAGTGGTTAGTCTAGGGCAGCTTGACCCAAATTGAACTTAACCCAAATTGAGCTAGGCAGAGTACCTAGCTTTATTCTATGAGGCCCTGCCCTTGCCCTGTTTACCTTAACTCTTCCTTAGATCCTGTGAGCTGCTGCAACCTGGAATCCTTTTGACACTGCTGTTTTTCCCCCGTTGGTAGTTAGAGTTTGGTTTCTATTCTTTGTCACTGTAAGAGTTCTGCCTAATATCAAGGAGTAGAGATAGGTCATGTGAATTAGCTCAGAGGAGTTAGATGTTTGTAGCTATTAACATTAGACCTGAGCAATATTGGTTTATGCAAAGGGCTGATAAATGTAATACTGCATTTTCTTGTCCTTTTAATTTTAGGTATCCAAGACAGAGTAGAAGCTAAGGAAAAAAAATGTTTATCTGTATGTTAGGAGTTCTTAGGTTATAGGAAATCTGAGCATCTGTACTAGTCCACATATCATTATCAATGGCTGGATAATCTGTCCACTTATCGGGTTGGCATTTAACGAGTGTGTACCATGTGTAGGACATTTTCTTCACAAACAAAGGTTAATTAATTCATTTTACAGAGACACTTATTGAGTGAAAACTCCGTGCTGTGTTTTGCAGGGTCACAGTTAAACAAGCCCTGGCTTCCCCCTTAAAGGAGCTTACAGTCCAAGAGAGTGAGCATGACAAGCAAACAGATTTGTACAAAGCAGCAGAGGAGTGTGTGTTGCAGGGATGCCAAGAAGGGAGTCATCAGCTATAAGGTTAAGATAGGAGAAATTTCTTGGAAGATTCTTAAGAGATGGAAAAATTAAATAGGTGTTTGGCAGAGAAGGGTATTGGGTGTTTGTGGAAGGAGAATTGGAATTCCAAAGAGTAAAGGTGTGGAAGTGCTGGACCAGTGGAGGAGCTGTCGTTCAGAATGTCTGAAGAGTATAGCCTAAAGGGAAGAAGTGTCAGGTGAGGAATGGGACAGAAGAGGAGGCTGAAAGAGGGGAGAATAGGCTAAAGAGTTAGGACTGTATATGGAGGACAGTAAGGAGTCATTTAACCCATTTATGCCTAGTGTTCCATTATTGGAACGCTAAGCTTGTGGGGGGTTATTTATATCCTGCTCATGTTCATTGCCAAGGTCTGATTTTTCACAAAACAATTTGCAACCTACGGCATGAATGGGTTAAGAGACTTATTCGAGGAAATAGTGGAACATATTTGTATTGTGGCAAGTTCCCTGCCATGAGAAAGTAAAGAATGGACTGGAGGCAGGAAGACCACGGAGAGCAGATAATCTGAAGCCTTATGTTCTTAGTCACAGATCCATCCTTAGGGAAAGCGAGGCCTTGCCTGAGCAGAGGCTCTAGATGGGTGAATTGAACTTCATAAGGATGCTGAGCACGGTGGACACATTCCTGATGTGTCCAGTATATATGGTGTGTTCAACTCCCCCAACAGTTGTATTATCTTTATAGCTCAGCCAGTCATATTTCATATTAAATGACAAGCCTAGGCATCAGAAATGAGACCTGGGAAAACAGCTAGATAACTAGCATTGACATAGGAATTATTGTGTAACAACTTGGCTTGGTGAGATGGATGTCTGGGGAAAATGGATGAAAATTGAGTAGACACTCAATAAACATTTCTGTGGTTGGTTATTTATATAAAAACCTTAATCCTTTTTCCCCTTACATAGATTGTACATTTGATTTTTTTTCATATTCAGAAAATAAAGCAATTCAGAAAATTGTGTGATGAATGGAAAATGCATTTAATGTTTATTTTTGGTGACTTTTAGGTGGCATTTTTGTACAACAAAAATGACTTCTAATAAGCTTGTTTAATATTAAATTTAATTGGAATAAGCACTCGATTTTGAATCAGTGTTTTCAAGTTTACCATCTTCTATGAAATATTCATGTTGTTAAAGATGGACAAGAAGATGGAAACCTCTGTGTCGCCCAGGCTGGAGTGCAGTGGTGTGATCTTGGCTCACTGCAACCTCCGCCTCCCAGGTTCAAGCTATTCTTCTGCCTCAGGCTCTTGAGTAGCTGGGACTGCAGGTGCATGCCAGCATGCCTGGCTTATTTTTGTATTTTTAGTAGAGATGGGGTTTTACCATGTTGCCCAGGCTGGTCTCAAACTCCTTGCCTCAAGTGATCCTTCCACCTCGGCTTCCCAAAGTGCTGGGATTACAGACGTGAGCCACTGCCCCTGACCTGATCAATGAAATTTGGATTCTAAAATTATTTTTATGATACTACAAGCACTACATTTAGAAACAATTAGAAGCAAACACATTTAACTTGTAGAAGAAACATTTTACTAAAAACCATATGGCAGTAAATAATTTGATTTTTTTTTTTTTAAAGAAGCAAATTGAACACATTGGGGATTGAAATAATTTGAGAATTCTGTAAATGTACTCTTAAAATAATTGTCTCTAGGGTAAGCATGTTAATTCTGAGTGAAGCTCAGTCAATTAATTTGAAATAGGAGAGGTAATAGTAGTGGTGATGGTGGGAGTTTTAGTAGTGTTTGTTACTAGCAGCAACTACTAGCTTTTAGCACACAGTCCATTGTTTTATATAATGCATATTTGTTGAATATATAGTTGAAGGCCTGTTTATATGTTCCCTTCATTTATTAATTTTAGTTAATACAGTAAAGTTTAGTTTACAGTAGCTGTGTAAAATTGGGACTAGTACCCTCGTTTACAGATGAGGAAATTGAGGCACTAAGGAATGAAGTAAAGGTCATATAGCTAGTAAGGGCTAGGATTTGAACCCAGGCATGTCTGACCTTCAACTCAGGCTTACATCATTTGTTACTATGTTCTTTCCATCTGACTTCTGACTTCCCCTTTCAGTTTTACGTATATTAAAATCCCTAGTATATAATCTCTGACTACAATTAGAGCATGCATAACATTGATTTTATATTGAAAGAGGTTGGAAAAGGAGAACCCCACTAGAATGAATGGCCGATAAGTTTTCTGGTGGTATTGGTTGGAATCCCAGCAAACCACGTTTCCCAGGATTATTGCCTTAGCAACAGCCTGCCCACCTCATCTTTAAGCTGCAAAGTAGTCTTCTCCAGGGCAGTGTTCTTGAGAAAACTTTAGTCTATACACTAGGGTTTCAAAGCTGGCCCTTTTTGTCAGTAGAAACTGTAATTAGTTCAAAAGTAGAATGTAGATTAACTAGTCACTTGGAAGTTTACTGAGAAATGATTCTGAGAATGTTTTTGTACTTACTGAGCAAGTGAGACCTGTTACCACCTTCAGGGGAGGAGTCCCACTGTGTGGAGGACAGCAAGGAGTGTAACAACACCTACCGTCAGGAGCAGCAGTCCCAGGATGCCAGCCCACCACATGGTGTGCAGTTCTTGGGTTCCTGAAGAGATACACGACTCACACAGGCTGTGGATGGAACAACACTTTACTCACATAGAGAAGAGGTGGCAAAGTCAGCTTCAGCAGTGAGTTGGTCCCCATGTCCAGCGGGTCTCATCCTGCAGCCAAGGCAAGGAGGTTGTGGGTGTGCCCTTGTCCCCTCGTGCTACGGATGAACAACCCTGTTCTCTCCTTGCCAGATATAGCAGTGAGGTTGGCCAGGTACTATATAATGCACATGCTTAAACAGAACAAAGAAAGAAACCTCCAGCCCAGAACAGGGAAAGATAGTCCCTAAGGGATATGCGCAGCACAGCTTGTGAGAACTCTTTATCTCTTTATAAGGAAATGTTGTAGGCTCAGGCATATCCTTACGTGGCTGTGCAAGGGGCCACAGGCTGCACATGAGTGGACTTCCCAAGGCTCCTTAAGCTGTAACTGAAACATCTCATGCTTAGGAGTATAACAGAGTTCTCTGTGTTAAGAATTATTCTTAATTATTGGTTATTAGTCTGGCAACTGGATTTGAGATTTGTTTGTATTTTTAAGAGTATGTGTGATTTTTTTTTTTTTGAAGAGGGAGTCTGGCTCTGTGGCCCAGGCTGGAGTGCAGTGCCGCGATCTCGGCTCACTGCACGCTCCGCCTCCCGGGTTCACGCCATTCTCCTGCCTCAGCCTCCTGAGCAGCTGGGACTACAGGTGCCCGCCACCGCGCCCGGCTAATTTTTTGTATTTTTTAGTAGAGACGGGGTTTCACCGTGTTAGCCAAGATGGTCTCGATCTCCTGACCTCGTGATCCGCCCGTCTCGGCCTCCCAAAGTGCTGGGTTTACAGGCGTGAGCCACCACGCCTGGCCTGTGTGGTGTTTTAAAAGTGTTAGATTATTTATGCCGGGCACGGTGGCTCACGCCTGTAATCCCAGCACTTTGAGAGGCCACGGCAGGCAGATCACGAGGTCAGGAGATCGAGACCATCTTAGCTAACATGGTAAACCCCGTCTTTACTAAAAGCAAAAAAAAATTAGCCAGGCGTGGTGGCAGGCGCCTGTAGTCCCAGCTACTCGGGAGGCTGAGGCAGGAGAATGGTGTGAACCTGGGAGGCGGAGCTTGCAGTGAGCCGAGATTGGGACTCTGCACTCCAGCCTGGGCAACAGAGTGAGACCCCCGTCTCCAAAAAAGGATTAGATTATTTATACTCAGCTAATCCTTACAGGTAATTCTATTTTCTAATACTTCACCAGTTTCCTACACTGTAGCACAGGGAGCTGTTCCTTTGTTAACTTACTTGGGATTCTGTCAAGATGGAGAGTTAATATAGGCTGTTGGCTCCTTCTCCCAAAACTAACCGTGGAAAAACTACAGAAGTAAGAGTAAAGCAGAGATCTGAGGAAATACCTAAAATAACTATGAAAAATTCTAGGGGTGACTAAGCCTGTTGCAAATTGGTATGCCTGCGTATGTGGATTCGTGTAGGGCTCGGGGTGTCCTGAGGCATCAGGAGAAGCAAAATTGTTTTAAGTGTTTTTTTTTTTCTTTGAAGTTTGAGGTTTGATGTGACTTTCTCCAATTGCTTTGAGACAATGATTGCCTGCCCCTTGCCACAGAAATTGGTGTCAGTTGGGTTATTTCAGGGCCGCACTAAAGGCTGATGGGGCGAGGAGCTGATGAAAACAGGTACAAGCCAACCAGCTGCCCCAGGGCACTCACTCCTACTGGAGCCTGCAGATTATACCCTACTGAGATTGCCTTCTTCCAGTGCTGCTGCTTTCTGGGACTTTAAAGGCTAATCCCTTTAAAAGAGTTACCCTTTAAAGGATTTACATTTTAAAGGAGTTTCCTGGTGGTAGGCAGCAAACTTGAATGATCAAGAGGGATTTTTGTTGCCAGTGGCTCATCCCCTCCATCCTTCTCAAATTCACTAAGAGTCTGGCTCTGTCGCCCAGGCTGGAGTGAAGTGGCGCCATCTCTGCTCACTTCTGGCTCCCAGGTTCACGCCATTCTCCTGCCTCAGCTTCCCGAGTAGCTGGGACTACAGGTGGCCACCACCACACCTGGCTAATTTTTTTGTATTTTTAGTAGAGACAGGGTTTCACTGTGTTAGCCAGGATGGTCTTGATCTCCTGACCTCATGATCCGCCTGCCTTGGCCTCCCAAAGTGCTAGGATTACAGGTGTGAGCCACTGTGCCTGGCCTTACAGCTTTATTTTCTTAAGTCTATCTAGTTCTGCCTGGATGCCTAACAGGCAGTTCAGACTTAACATGGACAAAACTGAATCTCTTTTAGTTTTTCTTCCAGATTTGTTCTTGCTTCTATTAGTGAGTAGCATCTTCATTCTTACCTTGCATAGGGACCAAAAAATCATCTGTCCATGTTGGTGAAAAGTCACAAGCTCCTGTTGCAAATGTCCTGTTTCCTTAAGTCCTTTGTTGCCCATATGTTTATGATATGTCTTTAATCAAAAATATTTACTGTACTTTTAGGTAATGTTAATGTAATTTAAAAAATCAGTGGCAACTTATGGCAAATACATGTGTTTTTTGGTAGTTGACTTTAAAATTATGTGAACTCTTTGACAGTTCACATGAGAGCACTGTTGAAGCATCTTGCTAGGACAGATTTTAGTTCATGCTGGTGTTAATTTGCATTTGATTAAAATAAACTGAGGGGGAAATAAATCAGGCACAAATAGCAGAACAGGAAAATCAAGCTTTACATTTGGTGCTCTGTGCTTTGTTCAGAGGATCTCGTGACCATTCATTCAAAACATTTTACTAAAGAAAACAAAATTTAACGAAGACATGCAAGATGAAAATCTCTCCCTCCTCCTAGTTTTATAACTGTTGATGGTTCTTTAGTCACAACAAAGTGTATTTTTATTTAAAGACTGTGGCTGCTTCAAAATAATACTATTTGGGGCTTCCTGTGTGTATTGAGACCCCTTGGAACTAACATTGCCTATGGGTTTTTGTTCCCTTTCCCTTTTCCTAAGATATGTAATAAAACATGAAGAAGTCAAGTATAAAGGATGGCAATTGCTCAGACTTGTCCTTTGCTTGTCTGGTTATCCATCAAACACTATCAGCGTGATTGTGCCAGAAAATATGAAATAATGTCATTGGAAAGCAATCAGTCAACTGTATGTCAAGGTCATTTAAAAGTCTCAGCCAGCTGTTCTGATATCAAAGAGCATTTTACAAATATGATATATTAAAATGATTACTCTTAGGAAGTGTATCCCCAAACATGTTTACTTTACCCTCACTCTTGATTTTATGCCTTGGTACTTTGAGTAGGATAGGGCAGGTATAGATAATAGTATGTCACAGTGGTCTAGAATCTACACCCTTCTTCCTTGTATGATATTATCTAGGGTCCATTCCATCATGAAAGTGGCAGGTCATCATTTTGGGCAGTCAGAAAAATAGGCAGTTGTTATAATAGCTACATTGTTTTTTAAAAACTTATGCAAGCAGGTAAGGGTTTTTTTTACTTTTAGACCAGCATCTTTTCTAATTATTGTCTGTAATCTAAAAGAAGATAGAAAAATGTCATAACCTAAGGAAACAAGGAATAAGAAAAATATCTACTTTTTGTAAGAATGGAATTTTGCATGTAATTTTGATTTACTAGGTGACCTAAATTAGCAGGGAGCTGATTTATATTTTTACTGGTATTAATACATTAAATTGAGGGGCTCCTGTGTTGTTAAAGGAATTCTGTGTTATTTGAAACTTCTGTGAATTTAGAAATGAGAAGACATCAGTGATCTAGGTTGCTACTTGCGATGATTCCTAATTTTGTAAGGGAAAAAACGGGAGATGGAAAAGGATTTGGAACAACCCTGATGTGTTTGTTACAACATTTCAAAATATGTCTATTTCATTTTCCTTCCAACATCCTCAATAATTTTAAATGAGTTTTGTCTCTAAATTTGTGATGAATTAAATATTTGTGAAATGCATCCTATGTAATGTTGGATCAGAAGGCTGAGGTGAAAATTCCAATTGGCATAAATGTGCTTATCACAGTAAAGACATTATACTTTTCTATTTTCATTCCATAATCAATGGTTTCTGTTGATTTTTGTGTTTTGGCAATGAAAATTATTTACTTTTCATGTTCTGTTTTGTTTTAAATATAATTAGGAAAGTTTTATAATTAATCACAGGTCTCTAGTTTTAATAGGCAAAACATGTTTATGTGTAATTAAAGTTAGTCACATAGTTTAAGAAGCTCCTTTTAGAAGGGCTTAAAAATAGAAATCCTTTAGTAGAGGAAAAAATTATGTAATAGTCTCATTTATTTTTAAAGAAAAACTGTAGGATTAGTTTATGACTAAAGAAAATAGCTTAAATTTAAATGAAACTGAATGAGTCAAAAAATAGTGCAATATCTGATTATTTCAGTTAGATAAATAAACCGTGAATGAGATGTAGAGGCACACTGGGCTGTTCTATATTTAACTAAAAACATTTTCAACATCTACAAAGGCAAGATGTCTATCAAGGAAGACATCATTGTGCTCTAAGAGAGCAGAGAAAATTAAGTCACAGAGGCGAGAAAAAGTAGCTGCAGTACTAAGCAAATGAATACTTTCTGCAGCATCTGTTAACATAAACATTAGAGGTATGTTATTAGCCATCTGGGGCTACCATCCTTGAATTATACATTTGGATCAGTGGTTTGAGGTTCAGCTGTGGGGGAAATAGAAATCTCTATGTATTCTTGTTGATTACTTGCCCTTCAGTTCTTCAAGTGCATTTCCAAGGACTATGTTTTGTTACACAACAGATTGCTGTCACTGAGGCATTAGTAATAATCTTGTCCACCTCCTACATGCCACTCCCCATTGCTTGTTGTTTCATTTTGTTTTTGTTTTTGAGACAGGGTCTTGCTTTGTCGCCTAGGCTGGAGTGTAGTGGTACAGTCATAGCTAACTGCAGCCTCGATCTCCTGAGCTCAAGCAATCCTTCCACCTCAGCCTCTCAAGTAGCTGGGATTACAGGCATGTGCCGCCACACCCGGCTGATTTTTTTTTATTTTTAGTGGAGATGAAGTCTTGCTATATTGCCCAGGCTGGTCTCGAACTCCTGAGCTGAAGCAGTCCTCCTGCCTGGGCCTCCCTAAGTGCTGGGATTACAGACTTGAGCCACTGCGCTCAGCCCACTCTCATTTGTTTTACAGCCATTCCCAAATGTTAACGAAAGTCCAAATTGGGGGAAAAAGAGTTCCTGCAGAAAATGATAGTGTATATTTTCATATACATGTCTTTTCTGTGTCTCTTCACTTTGGTAATTAATATAATTGTGGAACCTTTGACATTGATTTTAGATTACTTAATAAAGAATGTATTTAAGTGTAGTGCAGAATAGATTATCTTTAATGTTTGCAAAAAGTGATACACTGTTTAGTAATATTTAGGGAAAACGGTAAGATTGCCAGTGTAATGGGCAGGCTATATGTCTGGAAACAGTCTCAGCAGGAAGTTAAAGGAATCATGGCCTATACTGTTTACAGAAGATAAACAACATGCACTATGAAACCCACTATTCAGTCTGGGCCATCTTTTAAACATTTACTGGATGCCTGTAGATACAGTTGGCAACTCCAGTGTACATAGTAGAATTTATGTGCATATTTAGGAATTTCTATGAGAAACTTCCACATAATAAGATTTTGCACAAGATTAATGCTTACAATAAACAGTAAAGGAATGGTTTTGGTTCTGGAAAACCTAGATAAGCGTTTATTTTCTTACATTAAATAAGAAATTGACAAACGTATGTTTAGGTAAATATGGTATAGATGTTTAGGAGACAAAAATGATGAATGAAAATACAGTAATAATAAGGAACTTTAGAATTTCAGTTATTGCCTCACAAATTTATTAAATGAATGAAAAAAATCTAGGAATTTAAATGGTTTTTAGAGTCTTTGCATAAAAAGATTTTTGGCTGATAAAAATGTCATCTTTCTCTAAATGGTGGTAGTCACATGAAATGACACAGTGAAAAGATCCAGAATCGTCTCAGCCAACTCCCAGCTTCAGTTGTACCACCAAAGACTTACCTCAGGTGGGCTGTAAGGAGTAAAAATGTAGTAATATGTTTTCTAAAGTAATAAAATAGCCAAATGTATGGGGCTAAATGTACTAAGGAATAGATAAAACCATAGGATAACAATGGCACTGTGTTACTCAGTGGTAAAATAATTAAACATATTTATAGTAAAAGCAATAACATGTTCTAGAGTCAAATGTATACATTTTTAAGAAAACTATATGAGATTAAAGGAAGTTGATGGTTAGGGCATAAAGGTCACCTGTTGTTCACCCTCCTTGAATGTTCCAGGTACCTTTGGCTGAACAGTTTGAGAGGTCTTGAGGAGCCTCAGAGATAATATCCCTGTTAGTGATATTGCAAGGATTGGAGTTGATGTAGAATTCCTGCACATAGTAAAACATGAGGAATGCCAACTGCATGCTGCATTCTTATTCCATAAGAGCAATTCCAAAAGAGGCTAAACAAAAGGTTGACAGTTCAAGCTGTCCAGTACCAATGCAAAAAATAAAATACATTGAATTCTGTTTGCCAGATCTTTCTTTTGCTTATGAGAAATGTAAATGTGAAACTGCTTGCTCTAATAGCTTAAGAATTTTGAACCCAAATTATCAGGGTACTCTGGAAGTAAAATGATTTTATGGGTGTTTTACTCTAAGGGAGAAAAGTCAGTGATCCATGTACATTTATCACTGCATATCTCTTAATACCTTTTTTTCCCCTTGCTCAAGCGATTGTTTTACATTTCTAAATGATGTAGAGCATCAGTAAGGTGCTTAGGTTAGCCTTTGAATAACAAGCTTCTTTTCACACCATAGGTTTCATGATCAAAAATCAGTACTGGGATGTCTGCTTGCACTATTCCCAGGTTTGCTTCCTCAGTTCTTCATATCATCCAGACCCCTGAACTGGAAATATCTTGTTAACTCTGCACTGTTTAATATTCTTTGGAAATTAAACTACTTGGGCATGTTTAGAGCTCAAATGGAATCTATGCGTTTTGCTTGACAAGGTCGTTGGTTGCTTTTTAGAGCTTACATATTGAAAATCATGTTTGCAGCCAGCTGATAGAGAAATTTCCGTGTATCAAAGCATTGTAGTGATGAAACCACCTCTGTTGTGAAGATCAACTGAAATAATGTGTGTGAGAGCCCTGTGGAAACCAAAAAGTGCTGTGGGCATTTGAACACTCGACTGTTAAGATTAGTGATGAACAGCATCTCAGCCTGCCAAGGGAGGACATGAAACTGGAGAACAAATTTGGTTCCAGGAGTAAGGGGAAATGTAATGTGGAATCTCACAGTTTGGGGTTTGTAATTGGGATCTGTTGCTATTATAAGAAAATGTAGTTCAAAAGACACAGGATTTTCTGTTGTTAAAATCAATGAAGTTAAAAGAGCAGCTGCTTGTAAAAGTTAATTTTATTTGACATCTGCCTTGGTCCCAGTAATAAAAGTGATAGTTCTGTTGAACAACCTGTTCTCTCTAAAGCTATATCTTTTTGTTGCTGTGAGGTCTGTTTAAATAAATTGTTGCCTTTTGATTTAAAAAAAATTTTTCCTGGTCTATAAATTGTTTATCTCTTAGAATACATATATAACCATAACCTATGCATCTTTAATTTACCAGAAAAGTGCTGGTAAAAACAGATTTCTAGATTTTGAGTTGGCACTCATGGGAGTTACAAAATGCAGTAGGAGCCATCTCAAATCTTATGTGAAATGAGAAGAATGCAAAGACATTTTGAAAAATATTCCTTATTTGTTTTCCATTAAAATATTTGGTTCTTTGTCATTTTACATAATAAATAATATTCATCTCTTTGTCATTTGTAAATAATAAATGCCACCGCCCTAATACCACTGTAAGAGAGTACTATGCTGGTTCTTCGAATAGGCAATATTATATGAAAAGAAGGGACCTAAATTGTACTGATTACCTATCTTGGATTTCTTGATATTGTCATTCCTCTTGAGTTTTTGTAAGGAAGCTGAAGTGAGTGGTAGAGGGTAAAAACACCAGAGAACAAAATTGAGCAATATTTTCCAAGTGAGCATTGTTTTCCTGTCATTTTTATGTGTTTTAATTTCGCCAGTGTTGGGTGAACAGTTCAGAGAAGGGATTTATTATTTTAAAATGAAGCCACCCTCTTGTTCTTCATTTTCAACAGATTGGGCCACTTTTGCTTTTAAAATGTCTGTTAACTCTTTAAGAACCACTTACCATATTTGCTTACGTATTTACCTCCTTGTGTATTCTTGTTCCTTCCCTTCGTGCTCATCATTTGACAAAGAAAATCATGAAAAATATGTTCTTCCTACAGGCCTTTATCAATCCCTTTAAACAATTCTGCTTCAAAATAGCAATTGGCTAACAGCAGAATCTTCTTTAGGGAGTTTTAAGAGCAACAGCCAGCTTCATAGCTGGAGGCAGAGGAACATTTTTTCACAGAGTGAAATTCATTTATTCTAGGTGTACAGCAAGAGTTAAAGGAGCTACTGGTTATGTTTTATAACTAATCTATAATTGCTTAAAATCAGTGTTACACAACTTCAAGTCTGTCGGCAAAATTTCTTGTTCCAATTAAGAATGGCACATGCCTGACAGATATCTCTAATCTTCCGTTCCTTATCCAGAGCAGACATTTCAATCTGTACTGTTTCCTGGATGTGGCTTGTAACTGATGGCATTTAGGACATGCTCCTTGGCATTTGAGGGAACAACAGAAACAAGGTGGTCATTCTCACCTTCTCCTGGCTCCTCTTCTGAAGCAGGCCATAAACCCTAGCCGACCTCCTCCTGAGGTAGGTTATAAAGCCTTCATCAGAGATGTGCCCTTCCTAAACCTGTCTTGTCTCTGAAGACACAGGGACAAAGAGAAGATTCTGAATAAACAGGACTTGCTAAGTTTCCCCCAGTTTATTACCGTTAGACTCTACCCTTTTGTCCTTCAATCATACTTTTGCACAACTGTCCGTAAAAAACACACGTTTCCCTGTTTCTTTGGGTCTTCATTTCTGAAGGCTCCCATATCACGTAAAACTTAAATTTGTATGCTTTACTCTTGTTAATCTGCCTTTTGTTATAGGACTCTCAGTCATGAACCTAGTGATGGGAAAGAAAGATAATACTTTTTCTTTTCTACAGCATGAACCCTCAACATAGTGCCCTAATGAGCTCGATGACAGTTGGACATCCCTGTTTTATGCATATGATATGGGAAGGTTTAGCCAGCTCATGGCTTTATCTGCTACTTATTTGCTGATAACACTTAAATCTAAATCTAAATCTCTCCTGGTCTCTACATCCATATATATTTAGTTACCTCTTAGTTGAAAGCACCTCAAATTCAGCGTGCCTAAAATGAAACTTAAAATTTCCTTCATTTCCCACCTTCCTCTTCTGTACCCACTGTCTTGCAGTTGATAGAATTATCTACCTACCTGCATGTCCTCTCCATCTTCCCCTTCTCTGATAATAGTTCTATGGAGCATACCTTTACATATTTCATATGTACGTGTCTTCCTTTCTGTCGCTACTGCCTCTGCCATAATTTGGTTCTTCATCTTGGATCCCTAGATCACTGGATGTGCCACCCTTTTGACCTCTTTGCCTCTACTTTAGCTTGTCCTCCTCCAAGCCATTCCTTACCCTGCTAGGAAATAAGTCAGTCTTCCCTCTCTTCCTCTCTTGAACTATTGCAAACACAACTGTGTGCAAAATAGTAGAACATTCATGTATTTACCTCCAGGAATTAACCAGTGTTAACATATTGTCAACCTAAAATAATCAAAAGGGTCACAGGCTAGTTTAAAGAGGGTTTATTCAAGCAAAAAGTTTGGACTAGCCACATGGGAAACACAGACTCCAAAGAATGGAAGGCAGTGTTCCAAAGTGTAAAAGCTTAGGATCGCTTATATAGACAAAACGTAGGGAAGTTTAACACAATTTCAACATCTTTCTATGTTAGGCTTAATGCATACCTACAATGATTTGATTAGTTAAGGAGGTCTTTTTCTTTCTGGAAAGATATTTAACATTCCACACTGAAGATGTAACTGTCATGGAGTCTTGGGTGCCATCTGATCTGAGTTAGGTAAGGACAACAAAGAAGGCCAGTTAATCTGTAACAAAGGTCAGTAATTGGAAGCAGGGAGGTTTGGTCTCTCCTAGTTATTTACAGAACCAACACAATGAAAAGAAAGATAAGCTAAAATCTGAGAAACAGAATTGCAAACATGTTAAGTGATTCAGTCTGCAGAGCTTTACTTCTTCCTTGGCATAAATTTAGAGGGTTGTATTTGCTTCAGAACTTTCTTGGATTGAATCCAAGGAAAGGATGAGAATATCTCTGATAAAACTGAAGCTTTCACTGTCCATAGTCTCCTTTCCTCTTGCTTTTCCTAGGTGCAACCAAAATTGCTTCCTACCCCACTTGTTAAAAAGTGTTATTGAATAGAGAATGTAATTCTAACAAGTACTTTTTCCATCCTGATGAAGTTTATTTTTAGCTATATTAAAGAGATCTAATTTAAGAGGGAAATCTAAAAAGAAAAATATTTTCTGTTTGCTTTACTCTTGAAAAGATATGACAATCAAGCATGCTTTTTATCCAGATTTTTCTATTCTTGAGTAGATTTACCTTATAATTACTATTGGATTTCAGTTTGTTTTTTTTTTGAGACAGAGGTTTGCTCTTGTCACCCAGGCTGGAGTGCAGTGGCGCGATCTCTGCTCTTGTCTGCTCACTGAAACCTCTGCCTTCTGGGTTCAAGCGATTATCCTGCCTCAGCCTCTTGAGTAGCTGGGATTATAGGCGCCCGCCACCCTGCCCAGCTGATTTTTGTATTTTTATAGAGACGGGGTTTCACCATGTTGGCCAGGCTGGTCTCGAACTCCTGACCTCAGGTGATCCACCAGCCTTGGCCTCCCAAAGTGCTGGGATTACAGGCATGAGCCACTGTGCCTAGCTGGATTTCAGTGTTCTTAAAACTTTATGTCCTTTTTAGGTGAGGTGTTTTGAGACAAACATTTTGGACTGTCTTTCAAAATAACTAACTTACCTGGAGCTGCAACTTATTTATTTAGGAATAATATCTTGAAAGGTGTTTAAACACACACTTTTATTTTAGCATTGTGATTTAAATAACAAAGGCTATTTCTTTACATTGGTCTGAGTCTTATTTGAATAGAGTCATATTTACACTGTCTGTTCCTTAGTTACTTTATATAAATTTTTGAAGCAGTCTCAGTCTTGGCTGGTTAGGTTTTTCTGTTCTTTTAAATGGGTGTTCATTGTAAACGACTTTGAACTTTGTATGTTTGAAATTTTTAATAATGTTGGGAAAATATACCTTCAGCCAGTATTTCTGCTTTATTTGTAACAATCAGTTGATGACCCAACCCCCTCCACCAAAAACCAGAGAGACATAGATTAGAAGGAAGGAACTATGTCATGGTCACTCTTTTGGTAGTGACTGTTATAGTATATTTTAAGAAATAAAAATAAAATTTTAGGCCCCCCAGCCAAGGGAACCCTAGAGAAACCTTAGAAGTTGAGTTCCCAGCCATGATGGAATGGGAGGTTGGGCATGCCTCATTATGCCCCATCCCTTGCTAACTGCCATTAGGCTAAACAGAAATGAGCCCTTTGGAAAGACTCATTCCATCCCTGATATCAACCAACCACCTGCTGCTCACGCTCCCTTTTGCAGTTTCCACACAACAGTTAACCAACATTCCCCCGTGACAAGAGACTATTAACCACAGAGTGGTTCAGGCCAGTCTATGGAGGATGCGCAGTGAGGGTTTTCATGTTCTCTGCTTCACCTTTTGATATCCGATGCCTGAAAGCTCCACCTTTGGATCATGCTAATGCCGCCATTTTTTTTACACCTGACTCATGAAGGGACGCGAACCTTAATTGCGTGTATGCATGCTTCTCCTTTCATAAATATTCATGACTCCTCCTATAGCTTATTAAATATGTGTATTTGGCTACCCTGTTCAGCATAAATTCCTATTTCCTTCGCTCCTCCCTCAAAGTGTCTGTTTCTGGCTTCTGGGTAGAGGCTATCTAGCCTATCAGAATGGCCATCCGGCAGGCTGCAACCCTTTATGAGAAATAACGCTTCTCTTTCCAGATTTATGAGCCTCATCATTTTTCAGATGACAATCCAAAATTTGAGTTTTGGACTGCTAGTTTGGGGCTACTTGTTTCTTTTGAACCAGGAGGTCACAGTTTCACCTACGTTGCAGGGTAGTGCACTTGCCCTCCTTTTAACAGAAGGAGTTGGATATTCCATTTAGCTGGAAATGAAAAGAGAAACGTGTATGACTCCTCTACTTGATAGGACATATTTACTAATGAAAACAATTAGAAATATAAGACCAAAAGGATCAGGGTCAAGGGCAGACTTTTCTAAACTCATGCCTCTGTCAGAAATATTTGAGAGGGGTAAACCTTACATTCAGTCTCCAAAACTTAGTGAGTACTTACTGCATGCCATACCATTGTGCTGTTCTGAGCAGTTGGGGGAAAGCGATGACAAGACAGAAGAGATTCCTACCCTGACAGAGCTTATATTCTTGTGATGAGAGAAAGACATAGTCAGAAAATTAATCAGATAATTTCAGGTAGTGATAAATGTTGTGAGGTACCTGAGTAATAGCTAGAATACCCTGCTGCTTTACAAAGGGTTAGGGAATACCTACTGCTTTACCAGACCCTTGTTGGGAAAGTATAGATTCAGTCAGTATTTCTAACAATCAGTTAGTGACCCAGCCCTTTCCACCAAAAATCAGAGAGACATAGATTAGAAGGAAGGAACTATGGCTGGGCGCAGTGGCTCACGTCTACAATCCCAGCACTTTGGGAAGCCGACGCGGGTGGATCACTTGAGGTCGAGAATTTGAGACCAGCCTGGACAACATGGTGAAACCCCATCTCTACTAAAAATACAAAAATTAGCTGGGGGTGTTGGCACACACCTGTAATCCCAGCTACTCAGGAGGCTGAGGCAGGAGAATTACTTGAACATGGGAGGCGGAGGTTGCAGTGGGCTGAGATCACACCACTGCACTCCAGCCTGGGTGACAAAGCAAGGCTCTGTCTAAAAAAAAAAGAAGGAACTATGTTGTGGTCAATCTTTTGGTAGTGCCTGTTACAGTATATCTTGAGAAATAAAATTCCCAACCGTTGGTAAAGTGTCAGTTACCCTTTACCAAAGGTTAGGGAAAGCCTCTGTGAGGAGGTGATATTTGAGCCAAATCCCTAATGACATGAAGAAATTTTCCATGAAAAAATTTGGGAATCTTGAAGACTAAAAATCTGTGAGGTAAAGTGAATCTTGAAGAGTGCTGTCCTATTTTGAGAGGTGGGGGACTCAAAGGAGACAGAGGTGCTCTGAGATTAGGTGAAGGCTTCTGGCCATGCCAGCAACTGGTTGCTTATGGCCTGAGGAACCTGCTTTCCTAATGTATAAAATGACAAAGTTGGACCAGGCACCTCCAGACTCTCTTTTGTCTCTTGTACTTTGAATGTATTTGATATTTATGGGCATTTTTCTTTATTTTTATAATTTAGGAGGGTACAAGTGTAGTTTTCTTACATGGATATATTGTGTAGTGGTGAAGTCTAGAGTAATCACCTGATTTATTAGCATTTAATGGAGGATTAATAGTTGGTAAAATGCATTATTTTTGTAACCAAATATATGTCAAAGGGCAAAATTTACTCAGTGACACTTATTTTTAAAATGAGATTTATCTAAGAGTTAGTAATCTGTTATACTTGTCTAAAAACAGTGGAAACTGTATTGGTTAATTCAGTGTGCTAATATAGTTTTAATAATGAAAGGACATCTTAACTCACCCCTAACCTTTCAACAATAATGAGAAATAAGCTATAAGTTATGCCAACTTCTATGATGGTTCCCATGAAATAGCCCTAACTTAGACAACTCGTTTAGGCTTTGCAGATGCAAACTGTGATAGATCTTCCTTCTCTTTCATTCTTGGTGATTTATGTGTCAGGTATATTGTTGTGTTTTCTATAAAAAGAAAAAAAATTAAAACATAGTTGGAAGCCAAAGTCGATTTAACCTGGATAGATACAGCTTTCTGGTTGTAGAGGTAATGCTAAAAATCTTACTGTGACAGTGTATTGCTTTCTTGGAAGACTTGATAATTGTTACTTAGTTTAGTTTTGATTTATATTTAGTTTTGCTCAAAGGAGGGATTTGAAAAGTTTTATGAAATATAGACATATACTTTCATTTTTATCAATTAATGAAATTACATAGTTGTAATTTCTTGAATTTATTACATATTCAATAAATACTTGCTAAACTAAGCATCTGTTGTGTTGCAAGTGCTAGGGATGCAGTTACCAATCACAGTCCAGTGGATGTAAGTAGTAACTACATTAGCTCAGAGAAAAATTTCAGAAGAAATGGAGCCAACAGTTCCTAAAATGAAGTTTGCATTCTGTCAGCAAAAGGTTAGCAGATGGGTTTGCCACTTTAAAGAGCTTTGAAATAGCTTTATTACTTCATATCCTTAGCATGGAGAGATGCATGCTTTTTTTGTAAATGCTAATTGTTTTAAAAGTTGAAAAGAAAATCTTTGGAAAACTCAAAAATCTTCCTTGAAATAATTTTACTCAGATCATTGGCCTCTCCCTGTCTTAAGAATCATTCTTGCTAGATTCAATCTTGAAAGTAAGTTGGAGGTGGGAAGGGGAGGATGGGAGAATGCATATCATCGAACACATGTGTTCCAGAAAACTGGAGCTATGGAAAATTTCTACCTGATGTGCTGTCATTGTGTTTTGTGGAATTGGCAGAAGCTGTATCGGCAGTCACTCATTCAGTGCCTATTGTTTCAGTAATGCCGCTTAAAAGGAAAATTTTAAGAAAATGTCTGATGAAAGACTGATGTAATAACTTTACCCTGGGAGCCTGAGGGAATTACTAGATGATTTTAATGAGGGGTGTGGTTAACTTTCATTCTGAAAATTTCACTCTGACCTTGGTATAAATTAGGAAGGGGCAAGAATGGCAGCAGAAATAACAGTGGAGATGTATTAATAGTTTAGGGAAAAGGAAATGAAGACTGAAATTAAGAGGAAGGTGTAGATTTGAAAATCTTTCCTATATGGACTGAACAGACATCTAGAAATATTTTGCTTTTACTGAGGTGTTTTTTGTTTGCCTCTATTTAGAAAAGACAGTTTGATTAGAAGGCATACTATATAGATTGACAGAAGTGACTGAAAAAGCCCACTCTGTCTGCTCTGTTTTCAGAGAATTGACTTTTGAAATGTCTAGATAAATCATTTAAATCATTTTAGAAAACAGCTTTGGTTCTGAGACATGAAATCTCTTGAACAATGAAAATGGCATTTTTGTAACAGGATTTGACATTAACAGGTAAAGGATGTATTAAAGTATTCAAGTGTTTTGTTTATAGAATTTGATAACCTTGATAACATCTTTCATGTTTCAAAATACAAGACTTAGCATTTCTCAGGGATACTGAAAGTGTATTGATTGTGCTAAAATTGCAGCAGATTAATTGTCTCACTTTATCGTATTTTAAATTAGTAACTTTGTCAACGTGTTGACTCTTGTACAAAATTGGGGAAAGCTTCTCCATTATCATTAGAAATTATTTAATAAAAATGACTTCATATATGGCACTTTGGTCAATTTTTTTTCAAAAAAGTTATATTTTTAGATGATATTTTTATTTTTATTTGCATAATATAATTAGATTTGATGAATTAAATGTCTGTTTTCCATTTTTAGGAAATTGTAATTAATGTATTAAAAAAATTAAAAAGAGGATACACTATATAAACCCAAAGGGTATCTTTCAGTTTGTTGCTTGCCTTAAGGTTCTTTTTTGTGAATTGTTAAATGATTGATTAGTAAAATATGAGAACCATTTTGATCATAATTGAATCCTGAAGAGATTTATCTTTTATTTTTGTTTTGATGTTTTATTAAGTTTACCTCAAACTGTCAGATTACTTTGAATGGATGTCTTTTATTTCCTTGTGTCAAATTCTTATAAAAAGGCATTCTCTTAAGAACATAGAAGAAAATAGAGATATATAGATATATAATTAATATTGTTGTAATAAAATAGATCAGAAATTCACATTTGTTGATATGCTGTCAAGTTGGTACACAGTATTGGCTCTGACTTCTTATTTCCTAGCTCAATTTGAGGTCATATTTTAATATTAAATACTTTGAGTTGCTTCTGTATACTTAAAAGATATTCTTGGTTCCTTATAGTCATGCAGCTGGCAGAATGAAGTACATACACTTCTATATGTAACCAGTTTCACAGTGGCATAGCTATAAATCAGAATTTCTCTTCCCAATTTCTTCATCATCTTAGGACTCAGTGCTACAAGATTGGTTGTTATACAGTTTTATATTTAGAAGTTTTTACATTTTTATTTACAAAGATAATAGTCTTATAAGTGAATGCTTTTTCATGAACTCAGGACACTCCCTTTTACTCTCTGTTTTGCTCACCTTTTTCTTTACTTTTAAACTTAGTGACATATCCTGTGTCCTTAGAACCATGTAGCTAACTTTGATCGCGTAATGTGTCAGGTTTTTATATAATTTCTTGATTTGAGAAAAGAGAAATATAACCTTATGTTTTTAAGTATTGCCTCCCTATCTGCTTTTCAACTCGTTTTACATTTAGTATTCAAATATGTTCAGTGTTCAGCCTTTGCTGTTTTTACTAATTTTCTTCCCTGCTTTTAGTTAACAGCCAGGTCCTTGCCTGCTGTGCAGTCTGATGAAAGACTTCAGCCGCTGCTCAACCACCTCAGGTAATATAAAGGCACAGCCTTGTTATGCGTATAAATCCAAGTGCAGTAAAGTGAATAAAGTGTATTAAAGTGGTGAAACCCCTTCGATTACTAAAAACTTATTTTTTTTTCTTGCTTTCATTCCATTATTCCAATTGAAGTTCTTAATACCATGTACTTGTTACCCTTGAATTTAGGGCACTGTAGATAGCTCTTTTAATTCAACAACAGTGTGCAGAACTGCTTGATAAGTTTAAGTTAAATGAGTAGAGATAACTAACTTTACAGAAAGATCTCGAATGAGCTATTTTTGTAAGTACAAGGTTAAGGCATACTTTTATTGAGGATAGATGAGATGGATGGAGTTCATTTCTAAATACAAAAATAATATAGTCTCATTATTTAAAAAATAAAGTTAGAAAATACAGGAAAGGAAAAGGAAAAAACTATCATTACTGCTCAGAAATAATATCTATCCTATGTTTTTATTTTAATTTTAATTTTTTTAATTTTTATTTTTTGAGATGGAATCTTGCTCTGTTGCCCAGACTCGAGAGCAGTGATGCGATCTCCACTCACTGCAACCTCCGCCTCCTGAGTTCAAGCAATTTTTGTGCCTCAGCTTCCCGAGTAGCTAGGATTACAGGTGCGGGGCACCTCGCCTGGTTAATTTTTGTATTTTTAGTAGAGAGAGAGTTTCGCCATATTGGCCAGACTGGTCTCGAACTCCTGACCTCAGGTGATCCACCTGCCTCAGCCTCCCAAGGTGCTGGGATTACAGGGGTAAGCCACCATACCCTGCCTTTCTATGTTTTTGTTATTTTTGTTGTTTTTTACTTAGTGTTGAAATTATCGTTTATGTGACAATTTTTTCCATTTTTATAAACATTGTAATTTTTTTACCTTAGTATTAAAATCTTTCTAAAAACATTGTTGTTAGTGACTACATTATATTTTCTTGTATATCTGTACTGTAGCATATTTATCTCCTTTTGGGAAACTTTAGACCATTTCCAGTTTTTTTTCTAACTGTAAAACAATGATATATGTTAACCTTTATCTGTATTTTAGATCATTTTCTTAGGGTAGGTTTTCAGAATTGAAATTAATTTGTCAAAGGGTGTGAACCATTTTAAAGATTTAAGTATGTATGTATATTTCTTTTTCAAAATCCTATTCTACCTATACACTCATATTTGTATAAGACTGCCATGTTACTATACTCTGAACAAGATAGAGCAGTCAAAACAGTTGCTAATGGGTTAGACATAGAGATACTATTGTGATCCTGTGCATTTTGTTGGTAATAATAATTCATTTTCCTGATTTTGAGGTGGGATTGACTACCTGTATTCTTTGCTCACTTATTGATAGCATCTCCTGATCTTATTTGCTCTTACATACTTTAAAGGGTAGTAACTCTTTGTTGTATTTGTTACATACTTTTTTTCTAAAATTCTAAAATTGTATTAGTCAACATACCTACATTTTCAAGTTTTATATAGTCAAGCACCAATAGTGTTTTCCTTTATGGTTTTGAAAAATTCTTTTTAAACTTCTCTTTCAGAAGTGTGGATAGATTTTACTTTCTGGTATCTTTTAGTTTTCTTTATTTTTCCTTTATTTCTTCCTCCCCTCTCCCCTTTCCTTGCCTTTTCTTCCTGCTCTCCAGTAACTGTTCCTTCCCAGACAGCTTTATAACCTTTGTATAATTGTTTTGTTGGGTTAGGAAGAAGGGAGGGTTGATCAAATCTAATATTTCAGCAGGGACTGAATAGCATACATTTTCATATATAACAACATTTATATATGATTGTTAAATTTACTAGAGCTCTGTGTCAGTGAGTTAAGAATCTCAGAAATTGATTTTGAGTATCTTGCTTAATGCCCACCTGCCGCATTCAACTCTGTTGGCAGTTTTGTCTCTTGAGTATATCTCTTGCTATCATAGCCTCTTGTCTGTTTGCTTTGCCCTTTCTAATATATTTTACATCATTGCCATATGTGTTTATATTATTCCTTGGCTTAAGACCCATCTCTGCCTCTCCAATTTCATTCTGGAGTAAGCCAGAACTTCTTAGCCTGGCATAAGAGGTCCTTCTGGAAGAGGCCTGGGCTGTCTGTCTCTTTGGACTCCTGTTTTAACACTGAGATCCTAATTTCACCAAATGCCATGAAGTTCCTTTAACACAACATGCTTTTTGCTCACTCACCTCTATGACCTTCTGAATATTTTTCCTTCTGCCACTTCTATTTATGTAAATTTATAGATATATACTATATATATAATTTTAAACATTTTAAATGTATTTAATATAATTTTAAGGTATTTTAAATGTATTTAATACAATTTTAAAATATTTTAAATATATATAATATATATTTTATTTATATTTAAAGTATATTGTAGATGTATATAAATACGCAAATCTATATATATTCTCCCCATGCTCCGCTTTTACAATAACTTTTGCTTGTCTTTTAAGACTCACCTCAAGCATTACCTCTTCTGATAAGTTTTCCCTGACCATTAATTAGTTCACCTCCGTAGTCTGAATTGGAAGTCTTTTATAGATGTTTTCATAATATCCCATGCCTTCCTCTGTATCACAGAATTTGTGGTATTGTTATTGTTTGTTTACTGTTTGATTTCTCCATTATAGTATGTTTGAAAGCTTGTAAAGTGATGTTCATATTTGTGTTTTCAGTAGCTGAGACAGTATCTGGTGTATGATAGGTATTACGTGTTTTGTTGAATGAATGAATGCAAGTTATATTAATGAAATTTTGTTGTTTTTTTCTGCATAAAGTTTTTATAATTTATAAATCATACTGTCATATTTTTTTTTCCTAGAAAACCACTGGTTCAAAAGGTAAAAACCTAAAGGGTAGAATCTCGCTTCTAGTTAATCTCACAGTTGATTCTGAGAGATGATGATGGATTCTCCTTCCTCCATCTGAGTATGGTAATTGCCAACTAGAATTTAGATTAACTACTGGCACATCTCTTCGAGTCCTTGAAAGTTGCACAAACTGTACATTCATTTAAGGGCTTTTATTCTCTGTGGAGTTCACTCATGACTGGTTGCTAGGCAACCAGGACTAGATGCTACATGTAATATGTACCCACTGATGTTGCTTTTTTATTATTATTAAACCAAATGGTTTCTCGTTTTATTGCCATGTCAGAGACATCTATATGTCGGGTGGCAGCTGATGTGCATAGTTTGACACTTCCTGTTCTACAAAGTAACCTTGTGATAAGCCTTTCAAGAATATTGAATTGTTGCTTTTGCTTGTCTAAATGTAATGTTTTTGTTTTATCTTCCTTTTGCCTAGTTCTAAACAGGAAATAATAATATTTGGTTTGAGAGATTGTAATAATAATTTTTTTAGAAAAAAATTGATTTGCATGAACGGTGTAATTTAAATGTTACATAGAGGTGGATGGACATTAGGAGGTTGATACTGAGATCATTATTAGGTCTGATTTTGTTTATTGCCTCTGATGAGGAAAGAGGAATGATGAATAGCATTTTAATTAAATTTGTCAATAAAACTAATTTGGGAGATAATACAAAATACCTGTAAAAATTGAAGTAGCAATACAGAGATTCTCAAATCATTTTACAGGATTTAGAGACTCAAAGAGAATTAGGGTAACACTGCCAATCAAATAATCTAAAATATTGCTTAACAATATATATTATTTTGAGACTGCAGAAGTGATATGTCCAAACTTTTTTAGTTGAATCCAATTCTCAAGTACAGAAAAACATCGTGCTTCAATATCTTATGGCAGTACAACTGTGTTTTTAATTCATTAGTATCATCCATTCACTCATTAGTTACTTAGTGCCTATTATGTGCTTAGAATTAAAAGAAAACACACAATCTCTGTTTTCAGGGAGTTAGGTTTGGTTTCATTTGAGAGATAGGCACTTGAACAAGTTATAAAATTTGTAACATTTTCTATCAGAATTAAATACAATGTACATAATTTTATTAATTGAACTGTCTCCCTCGTGGAATTATCTCCTTAAGTAATCGGGCCATGACTTAATTGTTTTGGTTTCCGTGCATTCTAGCACAGTAGTGGCTCGCAGTGGGAGCTCAGATTGGACTGAAATTTATTGTTTTTTTGTTGTTGTTTTATTCTTATCAGTCAGCTTTCTCAGGCTGACTGGACTGAACTATAATCTCACTTGAGGGATAATGTTGTCATTAACTAAGGAGAATAAAGAAAGGAAGACAAGGCAATTAGGGAATGAATATGATTGCTTAGATGGTAATTTCAGTAGTTTCAGACATTTTAAGCTTGAGATACCTGTGGGGATGTATGTGGGGGATGTTTAGTAAGTAGTTGAATGTAGACCCACAGTTGAAGAGTGAGGTTTGCATCAGGGAGACATTTTCTAGTCATCACTGTGCAGGTCTTGGTTAAAATAAAGGGAATGGTTGAGATCACTCAGGAAGAGAGTATAGAGAGACAAGAAAAGAGTTGAACCCACCGAATATCAGGGTTTAAATGACTTGTGATGGACAGTGCGGGAGTTGGGATATGAGAAACCAGTAAAAATACCAGGGAGGAGCCTTGAACAAAAAAGGATAGTGGGATGATGGGTGCTTGATGGTATGGATACAAGTCCAAGTCTTATGAGGATTTGAGGATTAAATAAGAAATGAAGCTGTAGAGATATAGGGAGTAGGCTACTCTTGGTAGAGCTTAATTCTGAGCACATGTAAGGAAAAAGGACTGCATTGGTGAGCTTCATGGTTGAAGAAAGTGTTTTAATTTTTCCTTAAGATTGGTAAGATGAGCATATTTACAGGTTAAGGCAGAAATGAGTAGTATGGGAGTAAGAGGGAATAATTGAAGGGGCAATGTTTTAGAAGGGAGAAGGGGACAGGCCATAAAGTCAAACTGACTGGAGTTTAAAAAAGTATTTTCCAACCTAGCTTTTTGGTGCATACTCAGAACAATCCAGTGTGGATGGTAGATGGTTATCATAATCCCTATTTTACAGGTTGGTGATGGAGCCTCATGATGTTCTCATTAAGAAAACCTAATTTTTCTTTCCTTTTTTTTTTTTTTTTTTTTTTTGAGACAAAGTCTCGCTCTGTCACCCAGTCTGGAGTGCGATGGCATGATCTCAGCTCACTGCACCCTCCTCCTCCTGGGTTCAAGTGATTCTTCTGCCTCAGCTTCCTGAGTAGCTGGGACTACAGGCACATGCCACCACACCCAGCTAATTTTTTATTTTTAGCAGGGATGGGGTTTCACCATGTTGGCCAGACTGGTCTCAAACTCCAGACCTCAGATGTTCTGCCTGCCTCGGCCTCCCAAAGTGCTGGGATTACAGGTGTGAGCCACCATGCTCACCGTGCAGCAGCCAAGGAAACCTAAGTTTTCTAATTAAAAATACTGTCTTTCCCTCTCTTCAAAAGAGATGAGTTAATTATTTCATAAGACTTTACCATTTTTCAAAATTGATACCAGAAACTTTCCCGTTGGAAGAAGTAAACTTACTTAGATTTATAATAACATAACGTTCAGAGAGAATTTGTATAAATCATTATTTCTGCTTTCACCAAATTGCATATGATGAGACATGTAATCTAAGGAGCCTGCATCTCATTGTGGCTTTACTGTCATTCTCATGGTTATATAGCACTGCATTTTCTAGGGTGAATTATATCGTTCACTGATTTGGTAGTTTGGAGATACATAAAGGTCTTGGAATATGTTCCCATGAATGTAGGAGTTTATTGTAAATAAGTATCTTTGCTATGCTAATTATGGTACCATGGGATAATATTTATAAAAATGGTATTAGGCTAGCAAGTGTGTATGATAAAGATGGTTATTTTTATTTATTATCTCACTTATAAAGTATAAATAGGTGCAACTAGACAGGAGAACTTGCAGCCCATTTTCTACATGTGATAACTTTTAGTTGTGTGATTGAGAATTTTTCGCCCTTAAAAATAATGCCTACAGTGTAGGTATCTTTCTCCTTTATTCCTCTACTTCAAGATATGAAGTGCATTGGTGGACAGCATATTATAAGTCACTGTAATAGTTACTATTATTGGCTGGACACGGTGGCTCACGCCTGTAATCCCAGCACTTTGGGAGGCTGAGGCAGGCAGATCGCTTGAGGCCAGGAGTTCGAGACCAGCCTGGCCAACATGGTGAGACCCTGTCTCTACTAAAATTACAAAAATTAGCCCAGTGTGGTGGCACGCACCTGTAATCCCAGCTACTCAGGAGGCTGAGGCAAGAGAATCACTTGAACCTGGGAGGCGGAGATTGTAGTGAGCCGGGATCGTGCCACTGCACTCCAGGCTGCGCAACAGAGCAAGATCCTGTCTCAAAAAAAAATTGCTATTATTTAATGTTTTGTCATGAAAGAATAACTCATTTTAAAAATATGTATTTGTCACACCACAATTTTGTGAGCATATTTCAGCCCAAGAATGAATTAGAAATCAAACAAAGATAAAACAAGCTAAGAAAGACAAGTATTACTTATAGTAAGTACTTGAACTGCATCATGTGGATTAACTTTTAGTGCATACTGATTTTGCAAGCAGATGTTTTTACAAACCTTTATTTTAAAATCATTTAAAGTAATGAAAGCATCTTCCTTCAGTTGGTATTATTACAGACTACTTTTGTAAAATTCCTTTTCCTAAGGTGGTACATTTGATTAATATGCACACATTTCTACTTATTCTTCTAAAGAGTATGCTTTCACAAATTTTTTATCAGACATGTAATCTCTGTAAGAAAGCTTTTCTTACTATCCACAGTGGTACAGTTATCATTGTTTTCTTTTTGAATTAGTTCTCATTTTGAAATCAGAAAATTGTGTGGGCATTCATGTGTCTATTGCGGTAAATATGAAAATAAATGCCAGAAAATGGTTTAGTAGATAGGGGCTTCATCAATTGAGGGCTGAAATGAAAGCCTCATTAGCCTGGTCCACATGCTTCATTTGTTTATTAGCTCTTTCTCATCACCTGTTTCCAGTCTCTGGCAGTACCTTGAACATTTATTTCCTTTTCTACATGCAGCAGCACAAGCTTTTAGTTCAGTGATTATAGTGAAGGTTTTCCAGGAGCTGTGTAAGATATTAATAAATTAGAATATATTGTTTTCCATTGTCACCTTTGAATTATAATTTTTTCACATCTGTATGGAAAATGTTAATGCCTTCTTAGAGGTGTACTTGTGAATAGTCAGCATTTTGTTAGAATCAGCTCGTTGTGTTAAAGGCACTATAATTGGTACTGATTATGTACAGAAGAATAGATGTGGTCCCTTAACTCAAGATGTTTATATTTTTAAGGGGAAAGAGGGCCAAAGTTTATAAACAGCACCCCTCTCCCCACCCACACACATACCCAAGGCTGCACCGGAATAGTTGCTGCAAGTTAATCAAGTAGATAGTAAAGAGAGTGGCGGGAAGTCTTATAAGAAGCAGTATCTGCATGTGGATTATGTTACAAATTTAATGTTATTTAATGTTTTCGGTAAAATATATAGTCACAACATATAAAATCACCTCCCTCCCTAATACAACCACCGCTAAGCTTCTTTTGTAAACTTGATGCATACTTTAATGTAATTATATAGTCGTTAACTTTAAAATTTTTCACTTAATATGTTATAACTAGGTAATAAAGTAGAAAATTGATTTTCATGAGTCTAATTTTAAGTATCTGCGTAATAGTCAATCAAGAATAGATATATCTACTTTTACTTAACCATGGCCATTTTATCAGATATGTATAGCTTTCTGAGTTGAATAAACCGGTGGTGAAAAATTATAGAATGTGAACAGTTTCTGTGTGTTCAAAGTAACTGAGGAGAAGAAATACTGTAGTAACTTTATGTAGAAGGAATTACAGCATAGATGTTTTCCAGCAGATCAGATGGAGATAAGAACAAAGAACAGCAGCAGCCTAGGTGGTGTATAGCTTTGAAAATACAGGGAAGTTCATTAGTCTAAAAATGCCATCTTGCCCAAGTGAGAAAGTGGCAGAGTTCTTAACAAGTGAACGAGTGACTTGAAAAAGGTGGAATTGAGGAAGCCAAATTTTAAAGCTTGCTAGTGTGTGTAGATTAGAGCCTTTATAGCCATTTTATCAAACACTTCTTTAGAATATTTAAAAATCACTCATGTCATATGTCTATATGCATGAGTACATGTATACATATTCCCTGATATTTAGCAGTGACACTAGTATTTTTATATAAAGAAAATAAAAAGTGACCACTGTATTAGTTTTCTATTCCAGCCTTAACAAATTACCACACATTTAGTGGATTAAAACAATGCCCATTTATTATCTCACAGTCTGTAGGTTAGAAATCAGACCTGGGTCTTGCCAGGCTAAAATCAAGATGTCAGCAAGGCTTATGTTGCTTACTGGAGGCTCTGGGGAAGAATTTACTTCCAAGGTTATTTAAGTTGTTGGAGATCCTGTTTTTATGCTGGGTGTCAGTTGAAGCCTGGTCTTTCCTCCTAGAGGCTGCCCACATTCCTTCTCATGCTTTCCATGATTTCCTAGAGGCCTCTGTAGTCCTTGCCTGTGGGTCCCATCTCAGAGCCTTCCCATATTTCAGATATCTCTAACTTACGCTGCTGTGTAACACTGCCTCCAACCTGAGAAAGTTTTCTGCTTTTAAAGGTCCATGCAATTAGATCAGACTACAGGAATATCCAGGATAATCTTTTCATCTAAGATCCTTAATTACATCTGCAGAGCCCCTTTTACCGTGTAACCTAACACATTCAGAGGATCCAGGAATTAGAGCATATTTGGAAGGTCACTGATTCATCCTCTTATAGCGAAGGTTTTCTTTTGAGGTGGGAGTATGGAGTGAAAACAGCTTTTTGTATCACTTTTCATCAGTTTTACATGTAAGTCCCCATTCTTAATTTATATAGAATACTAACGTTTCCTGGAGTTTTGTAGTTAATTCACTTTGCTAGTTTAATATATCTTAAAGTTGAAAAAAGGTATAAGAAATGGGTTCTTAAAGAAATATAAAAAGTTACCAATTTTCTTTTTAGTGATATAGAAGGAAGAGAGAAAAATCTTTCCTGTCTTACCAACCAGCTACCTAGAACGAGGCAAATAAACACTGCTGTAAATAGTAGACTTTGTAATGAGGTTATATATAGTGGCTGAGATGTGTGGAGGTACTTTGTGAGAGCTGTTCAGTAATACATGCTCACACACCTTTTAGCATTCTAAGAGTTTATTTATTGTTTATTGAACACATATTAAAGGAACTCTTACTGGTTGCCTCACATGGTGTTAGGTTCTAGGGATGCATTTATTTCTGCCTTTGTAGGACTGAATAGTTATCAGTAAAAAGATAATTTTAACTAAAGTAATTATAATAAATCATGATGACTCTTGGCATACTGGAGGTATGTGATTATATGAGAGCACATAGAATCCTGGAAATAATGAAAGTTTGCCTGTCACAGTGGTCTTGTAGCTTATCTTCGAACCAGAGATTGTAGATTTCCCTTAGTCCTCTGACTCCAAAGTTTCTCAGGAATTTGTGGCTTGTGAATACCGGATACTGGGAGCCTTCCTGGAAAGTAAAATTTATGATTTCTTATGCTTTTTTTAGTAATTTTAATATCTACAGTTGTTAAATTTCCTGTTCACTCATTGGGTTTCTTTAAAACATTGATCGCTGTCTGGTTAAGTAACAAAGAAAATTAGTGATTTTACAGTGTGTTAGTCGTAAAACACTAACAAAGTACAAAATAATAATGATATTATGGGAAATAATATTCTTAAAAGGCCTGAGAAAGCATTGTGGCAGTATTTATGATATATTAGCAACAAAAAGTAACTTGTTGAATGCTATGTAATAGAACTTTCTGTGATGATGGAAGTGTTCTATACCTGTCCTGTTTAACCCAGTAGCAAATAGCCACTTACAGCTATTGAGTGTTTGAAACATGGCTAGTGCTACTAAAGAACTGAATTTTAAATTAATTAAAATTTCAATTTCAATAACCGATTTTACTTAGTGGTTACTGTATTTGATAGTGTAGTTCCATATTTTATTTGAAATATATTTAAATAATTACATACTTTTTAAAAATCATAGTAGTGGGGCTTAGAGTTTCAAATCTGAGGTAGCCCTGGAAAAGCTATACGTATGGAGTTGTTATAAGCACTTGTGGCTACTGAGGGTCATGAGGCTCCTAAGTCAGGGCAGCTGTCATATCTACTGGTGGGGATTTTGCCTCTGTACCTGAATGAGCTATCCACCTGTGCAGGCCTGTGGTAAGGATTCCACAGAAGAGGAATACTTGAAGCTGCCCAGCTAGCAAGCTGCGATTCCTGTCCTGGATCTTTCCAAGTAAACTGATGCCACAAGTGGCCTGTGGCATATTCTTGTGAGTCTAAATGTTTTGTTAACCTAAGAGCACCCCCTGGCATTCCAGAACCAATTAACCTTTATTTACTCAGAGTAAACACAAAACAAAATTCAATAAATTGAACTGAGGAAAGGCAGACTACCAAGACTCACCAAAAGTTTAATGCACTCTCAATTGTTTCTGATTACTATGTAGATTGTTTCTGATTACTATGTAGAAAGTAGTGCTAGAAAAGATAATACAAGATGAATTTTAAATACCTACTTTTGGTAGCGGTATCTTGGTTCTTGACTTACTGCATACATACAATCCACCAGCAACAGTCATCAAATGTGTACAGTGGTGGAAACAAACAAAAATGTGTATAGTGGTGCATCTTCTCAGGTCCTATTGAGGCGTGTCCTTAATCATCCAATGTAAAGTCACCCTCACAAGTGCTTTATAATATTATCTCACTATGTTATGTTTTCTTCACAGCAACATCACCAGTTGGAATGGTCGTTTTAATTTGTTTGCTTGTTCAGTATTTTTTTGCCTAGGGTATGAGCTCCATGAGATGAAGGAATTTGGCCATCTTGTTTACCACTATCTCCCCATTACTTATGAAAATGGCATAATAGGACCTCAGTAAACACTTGAATGAATGAATGAATGAATGAATGAATGAATGAATGAATGAATGGCTGAGTGAATTATAGAAACTTTCAGGTTAAAAAATTTTACCTTTAATTCTGTTTTCTAAGGTGCTAAATATTGAGACTGAATGAGATGGTAATTTGGGCAAAAAGCTGATGGAGTTTCTGTTATTTCCAAAGAATAACTATGGTAAAGAAATGCTTTTTATCTTTGTAGAAATGTACTGCTGTTTTTGTCTTTGGTTTTGGGACATGGGACTCTTCTTCATGCCATCAGGAACTAATCATGGAAGGCAAAGAGTGCTTTCTATTCCTCTATGTGATCTCATAAGCGCTCCCTCTTTTTCTTACCAATGACTTATTCAAATGTTGACCACTTGTATTCAAAAACAAAACCAGAAACAAAACTGTTACATACCTTGCTCTTTTCATCTATGAAATGAGACCCTTAAACATTATGAGGCATTGTCAATGGCTATGTGAGACTAAAGGGGTGTGTGAGGAAAGGATGTAACACGACTGTTGGACTGTGACTTTTAGTAATCGTCCTCATGAACTGTTCCAGCACTCCTCACCAAAGCTCCCAAAACATTGTGGCAGTTATTGGAGAACAAATGTGGGGATAATCGTAGAATGCCATAAATGTGTAATAGCTCATCTCAGAAGCATTCCACATTGTGTAAATTATTTGTGGGGGAATGGGAAGACATTGTCTATCATTTTAACATATTAATTTTGCTGGATGTTGGAACTTTATTCCCTCGGCGTCTCACTTTTTCGTGACTACCCTATTGTGAATCCTTTCTTTATTGTAGTCATTTGACTATCCTGGACACAACCCAAAACCAAAACCATCTCTATTAGGGTTCATTATATTACCATAATATATGCTAAGAATATAGAGAGTAAAGGAACATAAATTTTTTACTCATGAAAATAGATATGTTTGTTGGGGGTCTTAAAGTTATATGGTGAAAATAGCTATGTAAAGCTGTAGTTTGAATATATATTATAGGGGTGTGTGTGTGTATTTTACTTTTAAAATCAATTTTATTGAGGTACAAAAATTTATATACAAAAAATCCACCTATTTAAAGGATATAGTTCAATGTCTTTTGACAAATGTACAGATATTTTTATAGAAAAATGAGATGCAACTTTCATTTATCTTGGAGTTCACTGGATTTTGGTTATAACTTGGAATAAATAGGAAAATATGGACCACATAGGGAAGATGAGGAAACATAAAATAAAGTAGCAATTGCACCATTTATAGTTCCTACCTGATATGGAAACCCATATGGTCCTGATTTTTATTGGATATTTTAGCCTCTTGGAATCACACGATTTCTCCCAGTTATAAAGAAAAATAGGTCAGTATACTGCATGTTGTGTGATGGTAGTTTTCTGTGGAGACTTCTTTAAAAATAAAGTTGAATAAAATTTATGCTTGTGGAAAAATAATCTACATTCAACCAATTTAAAACAGAATTTTATTGATTGTGTTCTCATTTGGAATAACTGCAGGGAAAATCACCTGGGCTAATACAAGTTGGATACCATTTACTAGGGATTTCGCTGGAGAATAAAACCCAAACTCATTTCAATTTCAGTGGTGACAGCTGTTGACTGAATTTTCCTGTGATATCCTTCACTGCAGGAAATGATACATTGTAGCTTTGGCTCCTTTGATTTCCTACCCACCCTACAAATCCAAAGTGCAGGGACTGTGCTTTCTAAATGTCTGAGTGGCCTAGTTTATGTGGATAGGGTTTGTTTGTTTGTTTTTTTAACACCCACAGTGGGTAAAATTGTGATTGCAAAAATAGATATATGGGTAATGTACAGAAATGTTTATTTCCTCTTCCTGAAATTGTTTTTCCATTTGTGCTATTATTACACCTGGCTTTATGTGAAAATGTTGTATTGGAACTTGGTATACTTTTATGGAATGATGTAGGAGATTACAGTTCATTTTGAAAGATGTATTAGCTTACTTTTTAATGGTCCAAATAAATATGTTTCCTTGATGCAGAGATCAGTTTTGATTATTTGTGATGCTTGCTTCACTGCTTTTTTATTTTATGCTAGTTTAAAAAATATGATAAACTGTAGCCTGCCAGATAGAAAGGAGTAAATGGTGTTAACCTGTTTAGTCTTAAGAGTACTGGGAAATGCTTGACAAAGAATGGAAATATGTTTTATGAACCTCAGAAACTCTGCTGGTAGGGGGTGGAGGGCAGAGAGATACCCCCTGAGGATGAGGGAGGAATTCTTTCCACTCTGGCTTAGGATTTTGCTGTAAGCCACATTTGCATCCTGTCTATTATGGCTTCTTACAAAGGAGAGAAGAATGGACAGTTGCAATTAGGTATTGAGGTTGAGGTTGGCCAAGCAGCCCCAAAGCCTTCCAAATAAACATGCCACAGCTTTCTTTGTCCCCAGAGAAACAATTCAGGTTACCACCAAGCTAATCAGAATTCAAGACTGCTTCCCTAACAGTATAAATGGCAAACTATGGCTTAAATATAAAAACTTGATTCCCAAGTAAAATGTTGTAAAAACAAGCACAATTATAGTAGACTTGAAGCACTTCCTTTATTCGGCCTAACTGCAGCCTGTATTTTGCTTATGACTGGCAGAGATTGATCTTAATGTAGCAAATAGAAGTCAGGGCAAGTCAGCTGGCTATTCTATAGTTATACCTAGTCCTCCAGAAAACCGTTTGATTGTTTTATGTCATTGTCTCCTCACTGTACAATAATGTTATCCAGTAGAATCATAATGAGAGCA
Organism: Macaca mulatta; assembly: GCF_049350105.2. Classification (NCBI taxonomy): domain Eukaryota; kingdom Metazoa; phylum Chordata; class Mammalia; order Primates; family Cercopithecidae; genus Macaca; species Macaca mulatta. The sequence continues at coordinate 124,804,991 of NC_133409.1, read as the reverse complement.
ACAAATGTAAGCCACATATATAATTATATATAATTTTAAATTACTCAAGTGAAATTAATTTTGATAACATATCTTATTTAACTCATATTCAAAATATCTTTTTTTTTTTTTTAAGAGATGAGATCTTGCTCTTTTGCCCAGGCTCAGCTACTTGAACTCCTAGGCTCAAGTAATTTTTCTTCCTTAGCTTCCTGAATAGCTGGGACTACAGATATGTGCTACCACACCCAGCTCAAAATACCATTTTAATATGTAATCACTATGAAAAATTATGAATGAAATCTTTTACATTTTATGTACTAAGTCTTTGAAATCCAGTGTGTACTTTGTACTTATTGAACATCTCAATTTAGTCTAAGCTACATTTCAAGTGCCCAGTAGTCACATTTGGCTAATGGATACTATATTGAACAGTAAAGCTTCATAAAATGGATTTCATTTAAATCTCTATTGTTTAAGCTGAATATTTGTACTTTGGACACTTCCTAAAAGTGTAAATATAGACTATAATGATAGACTCACAAAATCTTCCAGATATCAGGTTATTCAAGGACATCTGAATTCTCCTATTAATACTTTGAGGTTAAACATTTTATGTGATAGTATGAAGAAGGTTGGAAAGAAATTATTTTTTTCTAGTATTCATAGGAAAAATATGAATACTAGAATTCTAGTATTCATAGGTGAATGTTAAGAACAGAGGAAAAAAAATCCAAAATGTTTAAGAATAATAAATTTAGGCCAGGATGATGATGATGTTTATTACAATTTGAGTGAAAAATACTGTGATAAACACTACAGACATTTCATTTGTCCTCACAGCAACTTTTTGAGGGCAGCACTTTTGTGATCTGTTTTATAATCCCTGTTTTACCAGTGATTAAGATGAAAGCAATTAAGAGATCTTTGCAAAATCACACAGATAGTGACTGTATGCAAACTTTTGCATGACTCTTGGATTCTGAAACTTACCCTCTTAATCACTCTTCTCTATTTATTGCCTGGTTCTTTTATGTCTCCATGATTGCCTTGGGCAAACTGGACTTGGAGAAATTACACAAATGAGGAGGAGTTGCAGCCAATTCCTAAAGTGTTGCAACTATTCCACTACTTCCTGTTTACTCTGTCAAATTTTCCTCAGTAGTCTGAAAAGGAGAAAATGACTGGAGTTGTAATCACCCTTGAAAAGCTGACTTTTGCTCTCCCATTTTGTCAGTAATACCCTGTGGCATTTATGTCACAGTAGTGGAGCTGGTGAATACCACTCTTGGAGCTGAGGTGTGATGATCCATCTTCTGTTAACAATCAGTGCCACAGCATGAAAAGATTATTATTTTTTTTCTTAACCAGCTAATCTTGCCATGAGACCCATAAATCCACTTTCATGTAATTTCTGCTTTTTGTTTTCAACTCTGAGTTTCAACACTCAAAAACAATTCCCTGTTGAGTACCTAAGTGCTCATATTGGTATTCGTGGTACATTGAACAGGACTTAAATTTCTGTTGTTTCTACAAAGTCCAGGAGTAGGTCTGCCTTTCACTACAATTTACAGATCAGATGTGTGCAGATGTTTCTGTTTCAGATTTATCCTTTTATGTATCCATGGTATTTTTGTTCTGTACATTAGACATTTGTGACATAGTATTTGGGGAAAACTCTAGTTTAGTGTGGATGTGATTAATTACACCTTGCTGTGTTGGTCATTTCCCAACCCCTTCATTCTCCAAAATTAGATTGATTTAATTGGATTTAAAATGGGATCATTTAAATTTGGTTGCATAAATATGTGTTTTGTATGTTTTGAAAGTCTGACCTTTCTCTTTTCAGCCTATAAATTATTGAAATTCTGTTAGCTTTATAACTTTCTGTTTACTGTGATTTTAAGCTATATTGGAAAACTAGCCATGCTGGCCTCTTATGTTTAATGAGCAAGATAATATGGGAGGGAAAAGTTCCTCGGGTGCGACTGCGTTTTAATTAAGTTTTATGTAAGTTATTGAACAAATGCAACCATTAAAAGATGCTTTTGGCTGGGTGCAAAGATGCTGTTGGCTGGGTACAGGCGGCTCACGCCTGTAATCCCAGCACTTTGGGAGGCTGAAGCAGGCAGATCACCTGAGATCAGGAGTTCAAGACCGATCTGACCAACATGGAGAAATCCCGTCTCTACTAAAAATACAAAATTAGCCGGGCATGGTGGCACATGCCTGTAATCCCAGCTACTTGGGAGGCTGAGATAGGAGAATTGCTTGAACCCGGGAGGCAGAGGTTGCGGTGAACCGAGATCGCACCATTGCACTCCAGCCTGAGCAACAAGAGCGAAATTCTGTCTCAAATTAAAAAAAAAAAAAAAAAAGATGCTTTTATATATTTTGTGTATCATGAATTCTCTTATAGCAGAGTATATAATTTAAGACCATCACCTCAAAAGAAAACAAAAACATAGGGAGAGACACCAGATTACTTCTGTGTAAGCAGAGTTTGTTATACACAATTGCAAAATTCTGTTTTCTTAGAAGACACTATTGTATGTACACTTAGGTGTTTAGAAACCTGAAGAAAACCTCACATTTTCATTAAAAGAGAAACTTAGCACTATATTATTACAAAGGAAATAGGACTTAAAGGTGTTTTTAAAATTTTATTGTAATGGTCTTTGATTAAATTCCTATCTCAGGACCTACCTAATTTCCTACTGAATTTCTCCCCCATCCCCTGCCCACTTGCCTTTGCTTGTGTGTTTTTCTAACCTAACCTCTTCATCTATCAACTACTTTGTAGAAATTTTCTTGGCTTTGCATATCTTTTCTGCCCATCCATCTGTTATGTGATAACCCTTCAGATCCCAAGAAAAAGAGTTTATTATTCCAAAATGCCTCGCCCTTATCACATTCTTACTTTAAAATCCCTTCAACAACCTTAATAAACTTTAATCACATAATTTTATGAATCTGGTCAAAATGTCAGAATGTTTTAATATATTCAACATTGTTAAACTGCAAATGATAAAAATATTAAAACAGCCGGGCCTTTGACTTTTTTTGCGATTATCACATCCTACTTCTAAACCTCCAAGCTTAAATTATTTTCTGACTACAATCTCTGATTCTTCCACTTTACTCCCCAGTTGCTCATTCCTACTGATGGTCATCTTCCCTTCATCCCAGCCTTCCATTTCAGTCCCCCAAGATCACCTCCCCCTGTGGCTCAGCAGGCCCCTCTATTCAACATAGACCTGTTGTCAGTCATTTCAACAACATTTTAATAACATTCTAGAATCCTGTAGTCTGTGTTTCTAAAGCGTGACTCTCTCTATTCAGTGTCATTTTATTGCTCAAAGATCTTTAATGCTTCACATTGCCTACCTTCTTCTCTCACCCTTCATTTAGAAGAGACCTCTTCTCTGTAGGCCTGAGAACAATTGTTTTGAGCTTTGTTGTTCTCCTCCCTGGATTGTGTCGATCCTTCACTGCTTGGACCCTTCCTTGGTCACAGAGATGCTTAGTAAGTGCATGCCGAGAGATGGGGGGTTGTACAGGGACTCCTGAAGGTGTGTGTGTGGTGTTTTTTTGTTTGTTTGTTTGTTTGTTTTAATAATTAGAATCTGTTACATCCAGATCAGGACAACAACTGGGATGTGGAAAAAATATGTCTTATAGAGAGAGAATCTGACAATCTAGTGATATTAAAAAAGTAGTTTGTCCTGGGTTTTATGCATTTATATGGTTCTGTTTCGGTAGTGAAGGTATTTATTTTGCTGGTACGGTGCAGTAATTGTTACATTTTAGCAAAAGTACACGATATCCTTTTGCAACCCAGTGTCTTCAGATAGATTTCAAATGTAATTGGATATTCACTGAACCACATCTTTATTGTTTTCACTACTTTTCTGTAAGTTGAGAAAACTGATATTTCACCCTTAATGCCTTTCACCTGATACTTTAGCAAATAAATTATGCATAGGAAGTGAAAGTAAATCACTGCAATTCCTTATCCCTTACCACACATATTTATGGATGAAAAAAATTGAGGCATAGCTTGCCTTGTCTTTTTCCTTTTAAACTTGTGGAAAATTAGTAGCTAAACTGAGAATTAAGGACATCAAATTCAGATTTTTCAAGATTCTCTGATTAGTTAATCAAACATTGCCCTTTATGTTTGGCAAAATAGTCATTAATGACATATTTGAATTTTGTGACCCATTAAAATGTTCTTCGGTGTTCTATATTGAAAAAATGGTATTTGTGTTATATCTCACTTTATTCTTTTATGAAACATTAGGAGTGGAAAAGCTTTTATGCTTTCTGAATCCCTTGTTAAAAAAACTATGTTGTTGACAGTGAATGTTTCTCAAAATAAAGCTGTGAGTATTTTAAATGGACAGAAAACTATTTTCTGCTGGGTTTGCATGTGTTTATAGATGTTGAAGCAATTAGAAATGTTTTTTGCTGTTAAAAATGACTTTCTGTGTTTTCCCAATATAATAATCACTAAGACATGTTCCCTCATAAAATCAATCTTTTTTAAATCATGAAAATAAGCATGTATTTTGACATTTCATTAATATAGCAGCTTCATTTATTTGGCAGCAGTGCGATAGAAAGCTGGCGCTGAGCTCTGAATGTGGGAGAAGGGTGCGTCTCTTTCCCTGGCTACCTGTTAGGATTCTCCTTTAGAACCATCTCTTGGCACTTCCAAGTAAAAGCCAGTTTCATGAGCCAATGTGAATTGTTTTTAAGGGTTTTTATTATTTTATGGCAGCGTTATTTGTTTTTCTTCTACCTTGATTTTTGAGCTTCTGTCAATGTTTCATTATTATGAGGAAACACCATTCACCTGGAAACATTGTAATACGAAGTAAAGAAAACTTATTATCACAACTTGTATTTTCATAATTTCTTTGTAAGTTTATTCCTGAATTACAGTTTTATTGTTTAGGCTAAATAGTTTTTGTCTTGTGGAGAGTGAAATCATGTCTTGGAAGCACTCAGACACTCCGGCTAGAAACTGTTATTCTTGACTTTTCTACCTCCCTCATCAAAGCATATCTATTCTTTTCCAGAAAAGTTCCTGAGCCCATCTGTTGCCTTCCTTTCTCCATCGTTACCACTACTTTACTCAGGCTCTTACCTTCCCTCGCCTGGATATAACATTGCCTACAGTATTCTTCCAGTTAGTTGCCAGTCCCTCCCCTTTCTAATTATTTCCCCACACTACTTTGTTTCTCAAGTGTAAACTGGATTATGTCAGTTCTTGCCTCATACCTTTTCATGATTTTTCACTGCCTGCAGAGTATGGGATACAGGCTTCTCACCCTCTGCCTGCCTTGTGTTGTATCTAACAAGCCCCCTGCCCCCAGCTATCCTTAACTAGTTCAAATATGTGTTAAGTAGCTGTGATGTTTATTATCACCTCCTCTAATGCAGACATACTAAGCCTTTCTGATTATAGATGAGTAGAGGAGAAATGCCATTTCTAATTCTGATACTTAACATCTGTAACTGAGCAGATAGAAAGTAGTGTCTGGAGGCTGGGCGCAGTGGCTCACACCTGTAATCCCAGCACTTTGGGAGGCTGAGGCGGGCAGATCACGAGGTCAGGAGATCGAGACCATCCTGGCTAACACGGTGAAATCCCGTCTCTACTAAAAATACAAAAAATTAGTTGGGCATGGTGGCGTGCACGTGTAGTCCCAGCTACTCAGGAGGCTGAGGCAGGAGAATGGCATGAACCTGGGAGGCAGAGCTTGCAGTGAGCCAAGATCACGCCACTGCACTCCAGCCTGGGCAGCCTGGGCAACAGAGCGAGACTCTGTCTCAAAAAAAAAAAAAAAAAAATAGTGTCTGGATTTTTTTTTTTTTTTTTGAGATAGAGTCTTGCTCTATAGCCCAGACTTGAGTGCTCAGGCATGATCATGGCTAACTACAGCCTTGCTCTTCCTGACTCAAGCAATCCTCTTACCTCAGCTTCCAGAGTAGTTAGAGCTACAGGCATGCCACCATGCCCAGGTTTTTTGTTTGTTTGTTTTTTGTTTTTATAGAGACAGAGTCTTACTCTGTTGCCCCGGTGGAATTCTTTATGATCATAATGACTATTCACTCCAGGATTTCCCTTTAGTTGTGGTATTTGTATAATTCTTGGTTTGATTGTGAATTTCTATGTAATCTAGCAGCTGTTTTTTGCTATGTCACACCTGCATGCACCTGAGTCCATGTTCATGGAGTTGGGCGTGAGTAGTGTGTTGTGTCAAGGAGGTGAAACATTACTGAGGTGGGTGGCTTTAGGTAGTATATACCAAGTTATGTTTCCTAATTTGAAGATAATCCTGCAGGAAAATTTATTGTAGGGAAGAGGATGATATGGTGCAGTGATAAAATAGGGAATTAGGAATCAAAAGGTTTGAGTTCCCACTGCACTGCTCACTTGCTTTCTGATCCTAACAAGTTTCTAACTCCTCCAAGCCTCCATTCATCAAATGATATATAGAAACGCTCTCTCAGGGGGTTGCGAGGATCTAATTAGAGGCTATCAAAGACTCTTTGTACATTGTAAAGTGCTATTCAGATATTATTTATTTTAATAAACAGTAATTACTTTATGTCAGGCTCTTTAACAAAAATTCTTACAATTCAGACTTCCTATCAATACTGCAAAGCCGGCATTATTATCACCGTTAGTCAGTAAGGAACCTGGCCTACAGAGAATGAGTAACTAAGTAACTTGCTCACTTACTGCTTTTAAGTGATGGTTCCCAGTTTAAGTTCCAGCTGCTTTTTTGCTGTGTTGTCTTGCTGTTAATAAAGTATAAATGGTAGAGGTTTGAACTTTAACAACAACTTGGATTATGCTTCTGAAAAATAGAAGTGGTGCTCTAGACTAGGAGTCAGGAGGTTCAGACCGTTACTATATTTTTGTATTATTTTGGGGTAAGTTACTTAAATTTTAATTTCATTAAATACATTTAAAACACTTGGCTATGTTTCTGCTAAGGTTTCTATGTAAAATGCTTTCTTATTCTTTTTTTTTTGTTATCATTTTCAGAATTTAAAAATTTCCTTCGAAGGGATCAAAAGTATTTTATGAATCTGTTTTAATATTTGTTTGCTTGTTTTTCTTTTTTTAAAGTCATTCCTACACTGGCCAAGATTACAGTACCCAGGGAAATGTTGGGAAGATTTCTTTAGATCAGATTGATTCGGTAAGTAGCACATTCTTTTAAACTTAGAACTTTATCAATGGAGGGAACATATACTTTCTTAAATCAAAGACTTTTGGGTGAGGAGATAGAATGTGTTTCCAATGCTTGCTGATTAATTTTAAAGAAAATCCCATGTCCTACACATATGATTTTTAAAAAATCATAGGAAAATCGTTTAATCAGAAAATTATCTGTACTTTTATAAAAGCAGAATTTAATCAGTTATTCCAAACAGAAATTCTTTTAAATAACTAAATGGAATTTGTGTTTACATTTAAATACTGTGTACATTTAATGAAGGGGAAATGGAAAACACTAAGTGTATTAGTTTGTTAGGGCTGTCATGACAACAGAAATTTATTTTCGGACAGTCTAGAGGCTCGAAATCCAAGATCAAAGTGGTAGTAGGTTTGATTTCTTCCAGGGCCTTTCTTGTCTCATAGATGACTGCCTTCTCTTTGTGTTCTCCTGTGGTTTTCCCACTGCTTGCATACATCCCTGGTGTCTCTTCTTTTTGTAAGGACACTGAGTACGTGAGACCTGGGCCCAAGCCCCATGGCCTCCTTTAACCTTAATGATTTCTTTAAAGGCCGCATTTCTAAATATAGTCACATTTGGAGCTACTAGAGGTCAGAACTTTGATATATGAATTTCAGGGGGAGAGGGCAATTCATCACCTAGTGTAGGCAATGAAATTAATAGATAGCTTATTTTAACATCATTTCACTTTGTGGTTCCATAGAGTAGCGTACTTTGCCATACTTGTAGAATTTCTCTTTAATACGTAACAGAATTTGCGCTCCATACACAAAAGGGAAAATAAGCCAGCCATAAATAATCTTGGGTTAGACAACTACCAAATTATTCACAATAAATTAAAAATACACCAGGATTTTAATGCTTGGAAACAAGAACTGTAATAAGACTAGTAGAGAGAGACCATGAGTTTGGATCAGAATGAATAGGTCATCTTCCATTTGAAAAATTATGAAAAAGTACTTGTAGTTAATATGTCTAGAAATAACAATAGGGTTGGCTACTTTACACAGTTGATTTGTTGATTTGAAATTTATTCTCAAAGATGTCCCATCTTTTAATTTTTTTATTAAACACTTATCTCTAACAGTCCCCCTTCTCACTTCCACTCATGTGATTTGTGTTTATATAATGTGAGTGGTTGGAAGTTAATTTTGTTCCTAGTTCTAGCTAGATGTTTCCCCATTCACAAGCATATGTGAATTTGGTTAGATACTGTTGGAGTTCATAGAAATATTAATTCACTTAAGGAATATATATTGAGTCCATCAGTTATGTACCAGCCATTGTGCTGTGGATACAGAAGTGAGGAAAACAGAAAATGTCCCTGCCTTCATGGACCTTACATGAGGGAGAGAGACAACATAATAAATAGTAAATGAGCAATATAATGTTAAGTGTTATGATGATGATCCTGTCATGGGTCTGTGCCTGAGACCCCGTGGTAAGTAATACAGATGTATCTTTTTCTGGACTGCCTTCTAACTCTGTATCTGTATTGTTTGATCTTTACAACAGCATGTCATTTGCATATCCCTTGATATTTGCAACTCGTCTCCAAATGTTTTCTTTAGTTTTTTCTTCTAACAAATCTGGCTTTCTCAATGCTATTTCCCTGTGGCCCTTTTCAAGTAGAGACAACTTTCCCCCTGAGTTCGTACATAGGTGTGCCCCGAGTGTCTTGGTCCACATTTCTCCGCCTTCCATTGTTACAGCTCCAGCTCCTTTAAAGCCCTTATGATCTTATTATATCATCTGATACCTCCTCTGTTGCTACTCCACCTCCTCCCTCCACACCTGTATTCACTGATGATTTGAACACCTAACTAATGATCTTGTGTACTGGTGCTATTCTTATTATTGTTCTTGGCCTCTACAAGATCCAAGTTGATAATTCATCCTCTATCCTGGACTTATGATTCTTTTGTTTGCTCATTTTCCATAATCATTTTTCTATCTGTATATAGCTGGACACTATCTTTTAAATTTTTATTATTTGGACTACTGCCCACACCTCTTAAATATCCCTCCTGCTTCCATTCTTACTCTCATATAGTCTTTTCACTACGTAACAGCCAGAGTTCTCTTTGTTTATTGAATCACGTCAGTCTTCTGGTCAGAACCCTCTAGTGGGTTTTCATCATATGTAGACTAACATCCAAACTCATTTTATGGCCTCTGAAGCCATATGTGTTCATCATTTCTATTTTGTCTTCTGCTCCATTCTGGCTCACTCACTTGCTCTGGTCACATGAATCTTATGCTATCTTTTAGCACACCATGTTTATTCCTTCTCAGGATCTTCATTTCACTAGAATGCAACTTACCTTGTCTTACTTGAAATGCCATCTCCTCAAAAAGGCTTCCCTGGCCACCTAAATTGAAGTACCTCTCCCCTAATCACACTTGATTTCATTTCTCTATTTCATTTCCAGTGCTTTGGCATCAGATGTTATCTTTTTAATGTCTGTATTCATTGTCCATCTCCTTCTAATAAAATGTAAGCTCTTTGAGGACAGGGTTTTTGACTTCTTTGTTCACTACTGGTTCCCCAGGGCTGTACACATAGTAAGTGTTAAATAAATATTTGTTGATTGAATGAATAAAAAGTAGTCAAGGAATGTGCCAAAAGAAATAGAAATTGAGTTAGGTCTTGAATGATGACTTGGCTTTGGCTACATGGCGTGTGCATGAGAAGTGTGCACCAGGTAGGGCTAGCAGAGTGAGAAAAATGAGAAGCTACAGAGCATGACTGCGTGGTCATGGGATAGTGAATAACCCAGTGGACTGGAGCTGAAGACTCGTTTTGGTGTAGTAATAGTACACTGGGCTTTCCTGGGCTCCCTGCCACAGTGCTTCTGTGGTGCTCAAGTTTTGCCCTTGTTGGAGCCTTCATTTTGTCATTTATTTCATGTGTTTAACTTACCTAATAGTGAATATAATCATCGTTGTGTTTTTTTCCTTAACTGAATTGAAGGGGAAAATTATGTCCTAGCTTATTTTCCAGAACACTTAATAAATAATTGTTCTGTTATGTATAATTGAAAAATAGTTATTGGCCAGGCACAGTGGGTCATGCCACCTGTAATCCTAGCACTTTCAGAGGCTGAGGTGGGAGGATCACCTGAAGTCAGGAGTTTGAGACCAGCTTGGCCAACATGGTGAAACCCTGTCTCTACTACAGATACCAAAATTAGCTGGGCGTGTTGGCAGGCACCTGTAATGGCTACTACTGAGGAGGCTGAAGCAGGAGAATTGCGTGAACTTGGGAGGCAGAGTTTGTAGTGAGCTGAGGTGGCACTGCTGTACTCCAGCCTGGGCAACAGAGTGAGATTCCATCTGAAAAAAAAAAGAAAAGGAAAAAAAAGAAAAGTAGTTATCAGATATTGAGGAAACCTTGAATGTTCATACTAAGGATGTTGAATATTGATTGTATAGATTAGAACAATGTTTAGAAAAAAATCAGATATTAATATGAGGGAACAAAAATGGTCACATGAAAATGAGCTGAAAGACTTTCTAGTTAGTTCTACCAAGGAAAGATATAGGTCTGAATGAACTAGACTGGGGATGGAAAAATTCAGAAGCTGTTACTATAAAAGAATGAAGAGAAACTGGATGGTCACTAGAGGGAGCAGCAAAGTCAAGCAAAGTGAGACCTGCTGTTATAGATGAAGTGAACTTGCTAAGGCATATGTGAGGGAGTGAGAATTTAAGTCTTGGGAGGATATTTAAAGAAATCGTAGAGAATGCAGTTGAAACCATAAGTGAAAAATTAAAGTGGGCAACAATATTTCATTTTTGACACTAAGGGAAAGACCTACACTTTGTTCCTTTTAACTTGATTTCTTTAACACATTTATTTGAATTTTCCTTATGAGAACAATTTCTCTTATTTTTGTGTTCTGCTTTGTATTTGAGTTATCTTAAAAGTTCATCTGCTATTCAGCAATTGTGCTTTTATCTCAGGGAAATGAAATCTTATGTTCACATAAAAACCTCTTCAAGGATTCTCATAATAGCTTCATTTGAAATAACCCAAACTGGAAACAACCCAAGTGTTCTCCAGTGAGTGAATAGTTAAATAAATTGTGATACATACCATGGAAAACTACTTAGTGATAAAGAAATTAGTTTACATACAACTTAGATGAATCTTGACGGAATTCTGCTGAGTAAAAAATGACAATCTCAAAACAATACATATTATATGATTCTATTATATAATACTCTTGAAATGACAAAATTATAGAGATGGAGAACAGATCAGTGGTTGCCAAAGATTAGGGAGCTGAGGGAGGGGAGCAGGGTGCAAAAGGTTATAAAATCATGAGAGATCCTTGTGGTGACAGAACTGTTCTGCATCTTGACTGTGGTGGTGGATGTATCAACTTATGTGTGACAAAGTTGTATAGAATTTAATACAGAAGTAAGTGCATGAGTACAACTGAGGAAACCTGAATAAGACTAGTGGATTGTATCAATGTCAGTATCCTGTTTGTGATAATCTACTGTAGTTGTACATGATTTTCTCTTTGGGGGAATTTGGATATATGCTATCTCTTTGTGTTATTTTTCGTAACTGTGTGGGGGTCTATAGTTAACTTCAAAGAAAAAGTTTAATTTAAAAAAGGTAAAATAAAATTTAATAGTATGTTATTTAACCCAAACTATCTAAAATACTATATTAACTTGTAACTGATTAAAAAATGTTAATAAGAAACATCTGATATAGATAAGAGTCATCTGTAACCACAGCAATAAAGAAGCACTTTCTTATGGGGTTTGTTTTTTATTCCAATTAAATTGAATTAGCAACCATAACAAATACTACAGGGAACCTGATAAGTCTTCCATGTAACTTAAAACTCTTCTGTTTTTTCTTGTAGCTTTCTACCAAATCCTTCCCACCTTGCATGCGTCAGTTACATAAAGCCTTGCGGGAAAATCACCATCTTCGTCATGGAGGCCGAATGCAGTATGGCCTATTCCTGAAAGGCATTGGTTTAACTTTGGAACAGGCATTGCAGTTCTGGAAGCAAGAATTTATCAAAGGAAAGATGGATCCAGACAAGGTAATTTTGAAAAAAAAAAATCAAAGTGGTACCTGATATTTTAATTTGGTCTGAAAATCAAACAGTCTGTTTTTTTTTTTTTTTTTAATATGCTCCCTGCAATGTAGTTGAAAATTCTAAAAGGATAAATGTGTTGACAATTCAGTTTAAATAAAAAGAGACTTGCATATTAATCTAATACAAAAGATTGGGAAAGGAATGTTTTCCTTTGTCGGTATACTGCCAGTAGTAATTATAAGACTGAAATTGCTTTCAGAGTTATATTTCTGTAGGAATGTATTTGTATCTACACATACACATACACATACACATGCACATAATGTTTTGAGCACCGGGAGATATCATGAACAAATAAAGTGAAAACAATTTAAAATATTTGCTATTATGTTATGCAGAATCTTTTATACACTGTTTTTTTTTTTTTTTTTTTTTTTGGAGACAAGGTCTTCCTCGGTTGCCCAGGGTGGGCTGGAGTGCAATGGTGTAATCATGGCTCACTGCAGTCTCAACCTTTGGGCTCAAGTGATCCTCCCACTTCATCCTTCCGAGTAGCTAGGGCCACAGGTGCACACCATTATGCCTGGCTAATTTTTTTTTTTTTTTTTAATTTTTTGTAGAGATGGAGTCTAACTGTGTTGCCCAGGTTGGTCTCAAACTCTTGGGCTCAAGCCATTTTCCTGCCTTGGCATGCTTGGGATTACAGCCGTGAGCCTGAGTCATCATACCCAGCCTATAGAACATTTTTAGATAGACAATAATCATTATAAACCTGAACAACTTTTTTAAAAACCTGTCCACAGTGCTTATATTCCAAATCCTACTCCTTATTTCTCTTTAATAGTGCCAGCTAATAACATTTTATTTGGAAATATGATTTCTTGCCCCCTCTATGCCATGACACTGTGGTATGAAGAACATTTTTTACTATTTATTTCTTGATTTGCTGCCTCCTAAGAGTAAATTATAGAAGATTATTTACGAGGTACATTTTATAGTACATTTTATGTTTTATGTTAGTTTGCAAGTGTTGCCATAATAAAATACCACAGACTGGTTGGCTTAAAAAACAGCAGTTTATTTCCTCACACTTCTGGAGGCTGGAGTCCAAGATCAAAGCATTGGCAGATTTGGTTTCTCCTGAGGCCTGTCTTCTTGGCTTACAGGTGGCCTTCCTCTTGCTTTGTGCTCACATGGCCTTTTCTCTGTGCATGTGCATCCCTGGTGTTTCTTCCTTTTCTTATAAATACACGAGTCTTACTGGATTAGGGCCCCACTCATCTGATCTCATTTAACCTTAATTATCCCTTTAGAGGCCCTATCTCCAGTTACAGTTGGATTTGGAGTTAGGGGTTCAACAAATGACTTTTAAGAGATCACAATTCAGTTCATGTCTCTAGCTATATAGTTTATTAAAAAGCTCAGATTTTACAAAATAACGTTATAAAAAGCTCTTACAGTGTTTTCAGATTTGTTTTAAAAACTGTCTTCGTTGACCATTATCCATATAATCTTAATGAAGTCATTTAATAGGATTTTCTTTGAACAGTTTTGGATAATGTTTTTTAGACCTCTATTATATTTCTTTTAAAGGTAATTTATTCTAATTATAGAAAATACAAAAAATACAGAAAAATTCACCTGTTATCCTCCAATTTGAAATAATTACTCTCAACATTGTAGCCTTTTACTCTAGTCTGGACAACTAAACACCACTGGTTTTCACCATTCTAAAAATTGTCATTATATTATTATTTTTCCATACTTTTGACCAATCTTTGAAAATATCTTAATTCATTACATACTATTACATCCTTTGAAAGTGCTGTAATTTGACTCTGTTATATATGTTACTAATATAAATAACAGAGTCAAATAGCTAATATCCTGGGGACATAGATAATTGATTATAGTTTTGATTATATTCTTTGGAAATAATCAAAACTATAATAAAATTATCTGATAAGAAACTACACACAGCTGGGCGGGTTGGCTCACGCCTATAATCCTAACAGTTTGGGAGGCCAAGGTGGGTGGGTCACCTGAGGTCAGGAGTTCAAGACCAGCATGGCCAACATGGTGAAACACCATCTCTACTAAAAATACAAAAATTAACCCGGCATGATGATGGATGCCCATAATCCCAGCTACTCAGGAGGCTGAGGCAGGAGAATCACTTGAACCTGGCAGGCAGAGGTTGCAGCGAGCTGAGATCGTGCCACTGCACTTCAGCCTGGGTGACAGAATGAGACTCCATTTCAAAAAAAGGAAAATACACACAATTTTAAAGTTTTAATGTATGCTGTGAAATGACTGTTCAGAAAGGTTTTAAATTAGACTCTCTTCAAGCAATGTGAGAATTTTGCTCTGCCATTGACATCATTATGTATATTATTAATTTAAAACAGTTTTTGATCTTTTTATTAGGAATTTGATGTCTTAAGTAGGTAGATATATTAGGGTTCTCCAGAGAAACAGAACTGTGTGTGTGTTTGTCTTTGTAACTTACACACACACTCTCTCTCTCTCTCACACACACACACACACACACAGTGCGAGAGATAGAGAAATGGGGGTTATGGAAGTTGACAAGTCTCAAGATCCGCAGTTGGCAAGTTGGAGACCCAGGAGAGCCAATGTTGTAATTATAGTCTGAATCCAAAAGCCTGAAAACCAGAAGAATGATAGTGTACAGTTGATCCTCGAAATACACAGGTTTGAACTGCATGGGTCCACTTATATGTGGATTTTTTTCAATAAGTATATTGGAAAATTTTTTGGAGATATGCAACAATTTGAAAAAACTTGCAGATGAACCACCTAGCCTAGAAATATCAAAAAAGTAAGAAAAAATTAAATATAAAGGAATGCATAAAATATATACTAGTCATATTTACTAACATGAGATATGCAGGAATCTATTGCAAAAAGTTAAAATTTATCAAAACACATGCACACAAACGTACAAACTATACTTGGTGCTATTCCCAGTAGAGAGAAATGTAAACAAATGTAAAGATGCAGTATTATAATCTACATAAAATTAACTGTAGCACATTCTGTACTACTATAGTAATTTAATAGCCCCACCCTGTTGCTATTGTGGTGAGCCTATAAGTGTTGCAAGTATCCGCTTAAAACGCTCTGCGATGCTAATCATCTCAGTGTGAGCAGTTTGTACAGTAAATTGCATATTGCAGTAAAGTGATCTCTCACAGTTCTTGGGTATTTTTCATCATGATCAGTGAAATATTGTAAACCTTGAATAACACCATGGGGCTCATAGGAAGTGTCACTAGTAATGCTGGAAATGCTCCCCAAAACCAGAAAAAAGTCATATTACAAGAAAAAGTTGATTTGCTTGATATGTAATACAGATTGAGGTCTCCGGCTAAGGTTGACTGCCATTTCAGACAGATGGTTCATCTTGTAAATAGATAATGTAAACTTATGGTTTACTGTAAATGTATTTTCTTATGACTTTCTTTTTCTTTTTGTATTTTTAGTTGAGATGGGATTTCACCATTTTGGCCAGAATGGTCTTGACTCCTGACCTCAGGTGATCTGCCTGCCTTGGCCTCCCAAAGTGCTGGGATTACAGGTGTGAGCCACTGTGCCTGGCCTATTACGACTTTCTTAATGTTTTTTTTTCCTCTAGCTTATTTTATTGTGAGGTTACAGTGTATAACATATAATATTCAAAATATGTGTTAATCGACTGTTTATGTTATCGGTAAGGCTTATGGTCAACAGTAGGCTTTTAGTTGTTAAGTGTTTGGGGAATAAAAAGTTGTACATGGATTTTTAACTGTATGGAGTGAGGGGTGGAGGTTGTTGCCTATAATCCCTGCGTTGTTCAAGGGTCACCTTAAGTTCCAACTCAAATGCCAACATCCTAGAGACCCAGAAAGAGTCAGTGTTTCAGTTTAAAAAATGAGGTCCCAGTTTAAGGAAGTCAGACAGAAGGAAATTCCCTCTTACTCACAGGAGGTCAGGCTTTTTGTTCTGTTTAGGCTTTCAACTGGTTGGATGAGAATTATCCACATTAGGTAGGGCAGTCTGCTTTACTCAGACTACCAATTCAAATGTTAATCATATCCAGAAACACCCACTCAGACACACCCACTATAATGTTTGACCAAATGTTTGGGCATCTCATGGCCCATTCAAGAGCTGGGTTGTTTGTTTTTTTTTGAGACAGAGTCTCGCTCTGTCATCCAGGCTGGAGTGCAGTGGTGCAATCTCAGCTCACTGCAACCTCTGCCTCCCAGGGTTCAAGTGATTCTCCTGCCTCAGCCTTCCACGTAGCTAGGATTACAGGTGTGCACCACCATGCCCAGCTAATTTTTGTATTTTTAGTAGAGATGGGGTTTCGCCCTGTTGCTCAGGCTGGTCTCAAACTCCTGCCCTCAGGTGATCCACCCGCCTTGGCCTCCCAAAGTGCTGGGATTATAAGCGTGAGCTACTACCACCATGCCCGGCTGGTGAGCTGGGCTGTTTGGAAGTGAAAAGAGAGAAGCTGAGCTAGCATTTTAGCTTGGTTTGTGCTGTAAACTGTGAGTGGAAAAAGGAAGGTAGAGAGGGAAAACTAGCTGCACCAACCTATATGGACACTTACCCTGAGTACTAGGTCTTTGGCTTAGACACCTGTTCATTGGCCTGCATTATTTTATGTACATCTGGAATAGCCTGTGTAGCAATATCATCAGTAGTCTTTTTTTTTTTTTAACTTGTATGTTTAAATTTTGTTATTATGGAATTTTTATTTTGCAATGCAAACTTTTTTCAAAAATTCTTATAATTTTTTAGTTTTCTAGATAATATATAGTAGTCTATTAGCTTATTGATTACAGCAGATATTTTGACTAAAGGATTATAAGACACATTTCTTACTTTCTATGACTATTTAGTGTTCTGTTGTTACATAGTCTGTATTTATAAATGTTCATGTTTTTCTCAACTGTGTCTTTTACATATTTTTTTCAATGACATGTAATAAACTAAGGCATACTAAATTACAATAATCTCTAATTGAACAATTGTATCATTTGTTAAGTGATACATACAATTAAAAATATTATTAAGAGGTATAAAAATTGTTGGCTTAAAATACTACTTATAGGATATTTTTTAGGATGATTATAGAGGATGTTAAACATTTTTTTATAGTGCTAATTAAAGGACTTGGGTGTTGAACCCGGCTCGAATGATTTGAAATAATAACTTATGTTGGACAGCTTATGTCCTAACTGTGTAAGAAAAATGATGTGGTAACAGTCAATTTCAACTGGAATTTTTCTGTACTATTGTTTACCAAATGATCATAATATCTGATTTCTTTCTCTTAATATTTGTGCCCTCATTGTGACTTATTTGAGATATATTGCTATGTGAGTCTGAGCAAATATTTTGGGTATTTAGCTAGTACTTTTGAGTCAGCAGAGACTGGTATAATATCTCCAGCAATTCTGAGCTCTAACTCTGCTGCCACAACTGCCTTTCCTAGATATACTGCCTAGAACCAAATATTTCTTTACCCTAACTTCTAACACAGCTCTGTTCTTGAATTGACTGCCTTATCGGTATCTGTCTCTTCCTCTCATCTTCACTTGCTTGTGCTTGTTGCAGGCATTTTTTGAACACTTTGCTTTTAAAACTAATGCTGTACTTAATGTTGGAGGGAAATGTGTTGTCTGTATTCTAAAATAATTTACACCTGTATGTATTAGTGCTTGTAACTGTCATCCAAAATATAAATATTAAGGTATTGTGTCTCTAGATACCTTTTATTAAGGTTAAGCAGCTTTTGTGTTTTAATGCACATAATTTCTGTTATAAACATTTTTGAGTAGTAATAATGGATTGTGGAAGCAGCTTAAGGTTCTGATGCTCACTGTTATTTTTTTATTAGGAATTTGATGTTGTAAGAGTTAAGGAGGAAAGAAACATGAAAAGCGGCTCAACAGTCAAAGACAGGTTTATTTTGGAGAATAAACCTGAGAGGGGCTTCTGGCCGATTTTTGGTCAGGAATGTTCTTTCTTACAGACTGAGAGTATCTATTGGTGAGAGAGCTTGGAATGTTTCTGTGTGGTGGAGAAGTTTATGGCGGGGTTGGAATGTCTCTGGTCGGAGGGGAGATTATCTTGGGGCTGACATCTCTCCAGCTGGAGGGGAGGTTATCTCAGGGCTGGCATGTCTCTGGTCAGGGAGGGGTTTGAAGTGTTTCTGGTCTCAGATTTTATTCGTGGTTTATGGTCATGCTGACTTTAGCCATTAGGCTGATGCCCTTTGGATTTAGGCAGTTTTTGATCAATGTAAATTTTAAGATGATGGTGTTTGTCCAAGATGGCAACGCTCCTGCTTTGTCAGATGTATTAAGTCAGTCCTATATATGTAAAAATTAGCCATCTGTCTATAAAATGCTTATTCAGAGTTGTTAGTTTGGATTGTTTTTCTCTCCTTTTAAAACTATTTTCTACTAGCATATGTATTCCAATAAACGATACTGGTTATTTGCTACCAGATTATGTTCTTGTAATTTTGGGTGCTGATGACCACCTTATATTTATTGCTTATTTATTCATTTATTATCTGTATCCTACAATTGGAATGTAAACTATATAAAAGCAGGTATCTTGTCTTTCTTGTTGATTGCTGCATGTTCAGGCACCTGGAACAGTGCCTGACTCATAGCGGCCACTCAATAAATGTTTACTGAATAAACTAATACATGGAAATTTCCATATTATTTACATAGAAATAAATTTTCATACATGTTCATAGATATTATTTACTTATATTTTGCTGAATACATGGTAAATTGTACCAAATCTTTAAAGTTTGGCTTTCGATATGAGAAAAAATAATCTTTTTCTGTTTTTGTTCTTTTTAGATAGAGCTGTTTCTAACAAGTGATAGAATTTAAGTCATTTTAGTTGCTTTTTTATTTCTAAGAGCAGTAGATCTCAGCATCAGCGTCGTTTGGGAATTTGTTAGAAATATAGATTCTCAGAATCAAATTTGTTATCCATGTATTTTTCTAAATCAATATGGATACTATATTTAATATAGTATCATATTATGATTCTTATAAAAAGTACAGAGAAATATACTTGTGTGTATATGTATATACATAGATACATACATATGTACATATTCCATCTACTTGGCATAGGCCATTCAGCTGATTTTTATTGAGTTTTTATCATGAATATGTACCATTCTGAAGATACTGCAATAAAAGAAACAGCCCTTATTTATAAAGACTTTCCAAGACCTTATTTTATTTATTATTATTATTATTTTTGAGAGGGAGTCTCACTCTTGTTGCCCAGGCTGTAGTGCAATGGCGCGATATCAGCTCACCACAACCTCCACCTCCTGGGTTCAAGCGATTCTCCTGCCTCAGCCTCCCAAGTAGCTGGGATTACAGGCATCTGCCATCACGCCTGGCTAATTTTTTTTGTATTTTTAGTAGAGGCGGGGTTTCTTCATTTTGATCAGGCTGGTCTCAAACTCACCACCTCAGGTGATCCACCCACCTCAGCCTCCCAAAGTGCTGAGATTACATGCATGAGCCACCACGCCCGGCCCCTACAAGACTTTATTTATGAGAATCTTCCAAGAGATTTATTTGGAAAAAAACCAGGTAAATACAAATGTACAGACATAGAGAGAAGGGAATTTCACGTTAAAGGGACAACATTTTAAAGGACCTTAAAGTGTAGCCCATCCTGTAGGTGGTAGGAACCTGAACTGTACCAGTGTAATTTTAATAAGAGGGGAGTCTGGAGACATAGATTTTTTTAACCTAATTACTAAAGATAGATTGAATTAGTAGGCCAGTAGGAACTGGTCTTGTTGGGTAGGTAGCTGCCAACCAGGATCCTGTCAGCCAGGATAGGGTCAACTGGTAACTGGAATTTAGTCAAATATGTGTAGTTTCACAACTTTGAATCTTTACTAAAATAATATAATGAATATGGGATGTTATGAAGGTTTACTGAAAAACAGAAAATAGTATGAGTAAAGTTTCCACTTGGTTCAAATTAATTTGGCCTAACTATGGATTTATGATTATATAGGCCAACGTTGATTTTTAAGAAACTATTTTACTTTACAATTTTAATCTACTTGGTAATAATTTAATTGGGAAAGATAGAAGGAATTGGAAAACAGTTTCAAAACATGATGGTAAAAAGGAAAGTATTGTTGAGGTGATGTAAGAAAGTTATTAGGGTGGATCATGTTAGAGACTAGTCTTGATTAAGATTTGGAGAAAGTGAATGACATGGATTAGTTGAGAAAGAACTAAGAGCAAGAATACACAGTGAACAAGGAATGAGGGGAAAGTGGGCAAAACATTGTTAACTCTTCCATTATTTTATTTTTAAAATTCTTTTAATAAAATAATTTTATATTAATAATTCTTTCATTTATTACTCATTCGCTTAGGCTTTTTTATTACCTGTTTTTGGGATTGTTGTGGTTTTGACTGTTGTGATTTAAAATTCTCCATTTCTAGGCTTTTTGTATTTTATCTTCTCAATATATTTGAATACTGTTTTATTTAGATGCATATTATACTTGAGGATAGAGATTTTAGTATTAAAACATCAACCATTTCCAAGAGAACATTCCACTGTTCCCTGATCTTATAGCAAACCAATTGCTTTTCACAGTATACCTTACTCCAAAAATACTGGTTTCATAATGTAGGGTTTTTATTATTAGATCTAATTGTTGAATATGAATATTGATATATTTAAAATGTTAAAATAAAGCTGTTTGAGTTAACCCTTGTGAGTGAAGGATAGGGACATTTGAAAATTGCGCTTAGGTTGCTGAGTCAGATTTTTTGGATTTGTGAATGATTCACAAGAAGTATTTAAAGTTTTGAATGTCTTATTCCTT
Source organism: Macaca mulatta (assembly GCF_049350105.2). Taxonomy (NCBI): domain Eukaryota; kingdom Metazoa; phylum Chordata; class Mammalia; order Primates; family Cercopithecidae; genus Macaca; species Macaca mulatta. The sequence goes on along the minus strand of NC_133409.1, from coordinate 124,783,770 downwards.
AAATAATTTCCCGTATTTCTGAAATAAATGCACCTATGCTTTATACAAATAAAATTTAATTAGTCAGAGTAAAGTTTTTTGTGTTTTTCTTAGTTGTAATTATAATTTACATGCCTGTCTACCTGAAAAAAGCATCACCCTGGGTGCAAGAGATATAAAATCAAACCTTTATTTAATTTACTTTTTATTTTTAAAATTTCAACTTTTATTTTAGATATAAAGGGTACATGTGCAGGTTTGTTACCTGAGTATATTTTGTGCTGCGACGTTTGGGGTATGGATCTTATCACCCAGTTAGTGAGCATAGTACCCAATAGGTAGTTTTTCAGTCCATCCTCCCTCCCACTTCTAGTAGTCCTCCGTGTCTGCTGGTCCTATCTCTATGTCTGTGTGTGCTCAATGTTTAGCTCCCACTTATAAGTGAGAGCATGCACAAACCTCTATTTAAAGTATGAATACCACGAAAATATTATTTTACTTGGCACTTGGATATTAAATCACTTTGGCGACTAGCTTTGTTAAGTATTACATTGAACTGGATAATTCTTCTAATAAATTCAAAGCATGTGTCCTGTCAATCAGATTGCTTATAGTGTTGTTGTTCTGAATTGCTTTAAGCTGGTTTTATTGGATATTAAGTACAACATTGATAATGTACATTTTCTATAGCTGTGGTTTCTGTCCTTGATGACAGCATGCTTAAGGTCTAATATATGTTGTTATAATTGGGTCAAGGAACATTTAGCACTGTTTAAAAAGCTTATCTTTTCTTCCAGAATCTAGCTTGCATCATGACTTAGAGCAAACTTGTGTTGTTAAAAATTGACTACTGAAGGATTAAGTATTTGCCTGGTGGGGTGTGAGTATATGAAACATATTTATTGTTAGGATTTTTTATTTCAGGGACTAGTAGGTCTCAGCATCAGTATCATTTGGGAATTTGTTAGAAATGTGGAGTCTCAGAATCAAGTTCTGGGGTCAGGGCCCACACTTTGTGGTTTAACAAATCATCCAGATGAAATTGACGCACACTAAAGATTCAGAACCACTGTTTTAACTACTACCCTGTCATAGTCCATTTTCTAGTGCTTATCACAGAATATCTGAAACTGGGTAATTTATAAAGAAGAGAAATTTATTTCTTCTAGTTATGGCTGAGAAGTCCCGGGTCATGGGGCTGCATCTGTTGAGAATCTCCTTACTTGTGGGGACTCTCTGAGGAGTGCCAAAGTGGCACAGGGCGTCACATGGCAAAGGGGCTGAGGGTGCTAGTGTGTTATCTCAAGTCTCTCTTTCTCTTCTTGTAAAGCCACCGGTTTCCCTCCTATGATAACTCTTTAATCCATTCATCCATGAATGGATCAGTCCACAGTAGGCAGAGCTCCCATGATCCAGTCACCTCTTAAAGGCCCCACCTCTCACTACTGCCACATTGGGGATTACATTTTAGTGTGAATTTTGGAGGGGACAAATATTCAGACCATAGCAACCTTATGGAAATCTAAACTGGTTATTGCCTTGTTCAAAGTATAGGCATTTATTAGTAAGTTCTTCAGCTCTTGTTTGTTCTTCTGTCTGCTTCTGTTTGCGATTTGAGCATAATGTGTTGTTCTTTGTCAATAACCCACACACATATTTGAACCCCTGCTACATACCAGGTACCAGTAAATACGAAATGAATTTGTACAGCAGAGTTTTTCAGCTGGTGTACTGCTAGTGAATTTCTAATATACTCCAATATTGATCCCATGAATTCTTGGGGAAGCTAGGCTGGGCCTGGGGTATTAAAACGAATTGCCTTCAACTGTGAGCAGCTTCTTTCATTTTGCCCTAGAATGCTTTACATATATCATTTTATGTGTTCAGTGACGTTAAAAAGGTTGGAAAGAACTGATAGAGAGGACAGGCTTGCAGATGACTGAGTTCAGATTTGGTTCCATTATATACAAGTTGTTATATACAAGTTGTGTGGCCTTAGGCAAGTTACCTGACATGTGTCCTCATCTATAGAATGTGGACAATAATTATATACATATGTATATATGTCTCTAGCTAACTGTTGTCTGTCTATACTTCACTGATGTAGGGAAGATTCGGTAAGGGCTTAATACAGATTCTGATGTATAGTAAGTGCCAGCTGTTCTTACTTTAGGTTTTCATAGGAAAGAGTGGTTAGATTGGTATGGTATAATCAGTAAAGTTTCCACAAGTATAATACAATTTGTGCTGGCTTATTAAGGGTTTCATATAACCTAGAATGGAGAAGATGATTAAGGGCAAAGAAGGGAAATAGGGACTGAATTTCAGCAAAGATAGTTTGTCTTAAGAAATGTTCAAGGGATGTGGTATAATGGAATAGATTTGAGGCTGTTCTTGGGAGCTCTTGGGTTTCACAGTAAAGGGAGAGAAATTGACAGGAGAGATTAAGTTGTCTGGTTTCCGGCCTTGTTTTAACAAGTGTAATTGTATCTTTATTTACTTTTATGTGTTGGAGTTCTGTGGAAGATTTCACTTAAAAGGAGGATTTTGCTATTTTAAAATATTTAAAAATACTATTCTGGTTTATTTGTAGTGTGGAATTTAGGAAGGTAGTATGGGATGAATAGAGAGGAGAAAGATACTAGTGCCAGAATATGATTGCTGTAAATGAACTTTGTCTTATAGTCAGGAGAAACCCATTAGTGAATTTTAAACCAGGAGAGAATTATATCTTCACAAGATTAATATGGAAAAATGTCAAGAACTGAAATGGGGAGAGACTAGGAATGAGACAGTTAACCAAGTCAGGTCTTGTGATAGGGATAAGAACAAAGGGGTAAGTGTGGATTCAGTAAATATTTTGAGGACCGTGTATAGGACAGCATGAAGAATTAAATTTAACTCAGGTGGTCAGCCTAAGTTATTTAGAAAGTTTGGAAGCCTGATTAACACAGGTAATAGGCACAGAGCTAAATTGTCTGGGATCGGGTTGGAGGTGAAATGGATTATGGATTTCGTTCCTCTTTGTTTCCAACTTGGAGGAATACCCACTGTTTGGAACAGAGGTGGAGGAACCTAGAGTGAAAACAGAATTATCAGAAAAATTGGAGTAGAAAAGAGAAAACAACAGTTTGGTTCTAGGCACTAAGAAAGAGGAGAATTTCGAAAGTAAGAGGTAGTTGGTACTTTCAGAACTGAAAAAGGCATGGATATTGTTTTTAAGAAGTCGTTTTTAAGAAGAAATCAGAGCAGGAACCAGATTTCCTGGTTTAGCATACAAGGAAATGGAGGCGATGGGAATAGAGTATGTTTCTAAAGTGTAAGAAGTCAGGAAGGAAAGAAATAGAGCATACTAAGTATAGAGGGTGACTGTGCCAAGCAAGGTTTTCAAGCTGGGGTGGGCAGGAGCAGTAAAACCTGTGGAAATGGAGGATGCGCTGAGAAGAGTTGAGGAAACAAGGCCTGAGGAGATGGAAAGAGAATTTAAAACATTTATGTATTATGTGATTATTATAATATGAACCTCCGTTTCCTATATGATGTTCCCTGAGTGTAGAATTTCTTTCTTTCTTATCATGATATACCCAGCAATTGAGATGGTACTGACAGATTGTATATGCTCAATAAAATTTGTTGAATGACTGAAAGAATTGCATTAGGAGTTTAATGAGCATCGCTGTTTATCTCACACCTGATGGATATATGAAAAATTATGAATTGGTAAAGGAGTGTTAAAAAGTAGAAAGAAGAGCTATGGAAGCTCACATCCACTGCTCATCTTTCTAATAAATTAGGCAGGGGAATCGCTTATCAGAAGGATTTGGTGTATTTAGGGCTTAAAAAAAGTTGAAGAGTATAGAATAACACCTTTCATAAATGTGCTAAGGGATTAACTAATAAAAAAAAAAGATTGCTAAACTACAGAATGGTTACAGTTTGAGTTCCTAGCATATGTTAGGCACTATAATTAATATTCTACATACACAATTTTATGGAATCCTTAAAACAATCTTAGGAGATAAGTATTATTTATGTCGAGTTGACTAATGAGAAAACAGTACTAGCCTATAAATTTGTAACTGGCTAAGTCAGCACTATTATGTTGCTTTCTCTAGCAGTGTCTTATGGTCTTAGAGCAGAAGCAAAGATGGCATAAGGTAAAGTTCATTCAGGTTTAGGAGCAAAGCAGGCATGCTGCTTTAAATTCTTCTTATGTTTTTTATTTAATTTAATCTAACAACACCACCATGAGGTAAATATTATCTTCCTTCGATAGAGAGTTTAATGCATTTTCCCCAGGCAGCAAAAGTGGTACGTGATCAAACCTGGGTTAAACCCAGGTCTATTTTATTCCAAACCCTGAACTTCCCCCAGTACTCTCAGAAGGAAGACTAGACTTAGTGTTTAGGTTGACACTGATATGATAACTATGTAAACTTAAGAGAACACAATTAACAATAGAGATTTTTCAGTTCTTGAGGACAATAATGTCTGCTAAAATGTTGCAAAGAATTAAGTATGTTTGTGAAATACTATGTAATCTATCATGTACTAAAGAAATATTTAATAATTTTAAAATGTTGATAAAGGGATTATTCTATATCATTCATGTGTTTTCTCAATATATTTGTAAACCTATTAACTTCTAGACACACATATTAGTTTTCTAATTGCCTGTGTTTTCATTTTTCTTTCAAAGAAAAGTTTGTTTTGTTTGAAGGTTCGTGTTAGTGAGATCCTAGGAAAGTAATTTGAATGTAATAAAAAAAATAGTTTCTTGTGGCCAGGCACGGTGGCTCATGCCTGTAATCCCAGCACTTTGTGAGGCCGAGGCAGGCAGATGACCTGAGGTCGGGAGTTTGAGACCAGCCTGACCAACATAGAGAAACCCTGTCTCTACTAAAAAGACAAAATTAACCAGGTGTGATGGCGTATGCCTGTAATCCCAGCTACTCAGGAGGCTGAGGCAGGATAATTGCTTGAACCCAGGAGGCGGAGGTTGTGGTGAGCTGAGATCTCGCCATTGCACTCCAGTCTGGGCAACAGGAGCGAAACTCTGTGTCTCCCTCACCCCCCCAAAAAAAACCCAAAACGTTTCTTGCGAAAATAGTCTAATCTTTGTCATTATTATTTTGGGGCAGCAATTTTAAAGGTACCCTTAACAGCTACCAAAGTCATTTAAAACATATTTTCTAAGCTTTATTGTAGTGAAATTTGTTATATTCTCTCTTCTAGATATTTTGGTGTGTAATAAAGATATGTGTATGTTAAGGGTTTAATCTTCTCTTGATGCTTTCCATAGCTTGTGGAATACTAATTCTAGATTATACAGTATAAGAATTAATATTTAAACATTGACTTGAACAGGTTGGACCTGCTTTCATGAATTGTCAAGAGGCTAGCTAGTCAAATTTTAAATTAAATTATGTATTTTGGGTTACGTCTATCATTAGAATAAAACAGGTGTTATTATCCCTCTCCTAGCACTATTCTGGCAAAAATTAGCTTTAGTAAATTTAATTGCTCTTGATGTTGTACTCCAAATACTTTTTAATTCTTAAATTATGGAAATAAGATGAAAAATACAAGACTTCAACTCTGTCATTCATTTATAAATGTCATTTTGCCAGTGATGCCTTATGGATTATGCTGATATATTAAAATGAGATTAAAAAATGACATTTTATTCAACATTTTAAAAGGTGGGTCAAATTTTTGTTGCTAATATATGTGGTACTCTTAGGGGAATATGACAATAGAATATGTATCTTCTTAAGATGCCAGTTTAAGATATCAAGAGTATGTTTTAATTGGCCATATCTCTGGACAAATTGGGTATGTATAAGTTCCAAAATGGGTCATACTTCTGATAGTGAAGGATTTTTCTTTGGAAGATTTATTAATATTAGGAACCTCAGGGGCTTGAAGTGTGGGAGAGGTATATTCTTGGCTTTCTTTAACTACCTATTGTGTGTTTGTCACCCATCGTTTGCCTGTAAATCTTTGTTGAATTTATTATTTTGTTTTAACTTAAAAAATTACTTTGAGCCATCTTTCCAATTTGTTTACTTCTATATAAAGTAGGATTTTATTTTATTTAAAAAGTAACCAAACAGTTATTTTGCACCTGCCTGTGTGCGTTACTCTTTATAGTAAGAGAATATATCAGTTTAAACTGTTGTGGGGACCCAGAGAATGGTTGTGCTTTAATAGTGCAATTGTTGTTGTTGTATGCAGCTCAGTCAGAAAAGCAGGAATCCTAATCAAGAAGGGGCTAGAGGGATGTTTACCCAAGGGGAAATCTAGATGGTTACTGTTCTGTATTGATAAGAATGTCAGCTGTTAAGTGAAGCCAGCCTTTTAATTGAGAATAAGTTCAGAGAAGGAGACACAAAAACTCAGACTTAAACAATTTGAGTGGTAAGGGTGATATTGATTAGGCACCCTAAGAAGTAGATTGCTTTTCGACTTTGATCCCAGAATAAGCTTGTCATTTTCTTTTGTACTATCTCAGACATAAACTTTCTTTTCCTAGGGGACTGTTTAAAGAGTTGTATTTTGTTCATCCATTCAACAAATATTGAGTATCTACTATGTCCCAGGCAGTCTTCTAGCTACTAGAGGTATAGCAGCAGTGAACAAGATAGAAAAAAATATCAAAACTGTGGGGCTTACATTCTGGTTAAGGAGAGACAGTAAATAAGTAAGCAAATTATTGATATATTACTTGGTGATTACTGCTATGAAGAAATTTTTTCATGAAGAAGATAGAAAATGCTGTTTAGTGCCTGGGTGTAGTTTTAAATAGGGTGGTCATGTAAGGCTTAAACAAAAAGATGATGTTTTGCCACAACTTAAGTTTGACATAAGAACTCTAGGCTTGGCATTGTTCATGTCGTATCTTAGTGGGATATGAATAGCAGGTCTGAGTGTTCACCATTTTACAATGAAGAAACTTGAGGCAAAAAAAACTGTCCAAGTGTACTCAGAATTAACAGACATGGGATCTTAGAACCTTTTGATATGATTTCAGTCTGTGGATGTTTGAGCTGCAATGCAGCCAGATTTAGTTGAAAAGTCAGTGGGCTCAGGGAAGGCCAGCAGGAGGCAGTGGAGCACCAGCACAAGCTGAGGCCAACTCCCATTGGTGAAGCTTGGGCAAATGTAGCTCAAGTTAGGTGAGAAGCCCTGGCTTGGTGGCCTGGGCTTACAGGAGGCCTACACTAAGCTCACTGTGTCTCTGCTCTCAGTGAGGAAGGTGGTTTCAGACTCTTCATTTTGTCATTTAAAACAAGGTGCCATGCTCTGTCTGTGACTCTAGGACTGATTATGGCAGATTTCCTTGCTCTCAAGTCTTTATCCCTTTAGCCTACCTACTAGAATTGAGTAAAGCAACACTGTCTTAAACATGCCTAGGCTTAAGGATCTTGTGATTTAGTCAAGTTCTTAGAGAGGGGAAAAGGATTTTCTACTAAGATCTCAAAAGGATTCCTGTCTTTTTATCCCCCACTGGACAGATACTCCAGAGGGAAATGAATGATGTCTACAATAAGGTGTATGAGTCTTGGGCACTTACCTACTGTATACTTTAGTTTGTCTCCACATCTTTGGACCTTGAGGCCTTTTATTTCAACCTCTCGTTTCCTTTTCCTTTGCATTGGTTGAGACGTTTTCTTAGCTCTCCAGTTGCATTCCTGTATGCCATCCTTACCCTCTGAATTTTCAAATAAGCCTCAAAAAAACAAATATTTCTACAGTTTCTCTCCACCTATCTTTTCTGCCCCTTCCTTGGGCAGTTTTTAGTCAGACATTTTTTTGTATGAAGAAACCCCTTGTTTTCCATAGTCTTTCAGAACAAACACTGTGATGAACATTCATCTCAGGTTTTCTCCACTGTAATATTTTAAAATATCAAATAAATTATATTTTATTCTATTAGATTTATTTAGACAGTGTAGTCGAAAACAAAACATTTGTCAGAATGAGTAAATATGAAACAATATCACTGTCACTAGCTTAAGTAGTGGTTAAGTGATACTATTCAGTAAATCCATATGTAAGGATAAAGTCAGAATGGTAAAACCTTGACATTTCACAGGAAATGTGTCGATTAAAGGGATTTTTATTTGTTTAAATATAGTCACTTTGTAATTTAGATATAATAATACTGTTAAACCAATTTGAAGATGAGGTGTGCTTTCTACATTAATGTTTTTGGATTATAATTTGATGTCTCTTTACCAAGAAAGGAAAAATACACATATATAGATTAATTCTCTTGGATATGAGTTTTATCACAATAATGCTTTAATTTCCACCTTTAGTTTTAAAAATAACTAAAGGCAACTTAAAATTGCCTCTTGAAAATCTGTATTTAGAAAAACATGAATCCAGGACATAGTCATTTTAACTAGTATATTTGAATATAATATTCACTAATGAGAATGATCTCAAGGTAATTCAAGAAGAGATCATGAAGTCTTTTTGTTTTTCTAGGAAATTTCCAATTTTTTTCTGTCTTTAAAGGTGGACTCTTTTTTTTTTTAAATTTATTTATTATTATTATACTTTAAGTTGTAGGGTACATGTGCATAACGTGCAGGTTTGTTACATATGTATACTTGTGCCATGTTGGTGTGCTGCACCCATCAACTCGTCATTTACATCAGGTATAACTCCCAATGCAATCCCTCCCCCCTCCCCCCTCCCCATGATAGGCCCCGGTGTGTGATGTTCCCCTTCCTGAGTCCAAGTGATCTCATTGTTCAGTTCTCACCTATGAGTGAGAACATGTGGTGTTTGGTTTTCTGTTCTTGTGATAGTTTGCTAAGAATGATGGTTTCCAGCTGCATCCATGTCCCTACAAAGGACACAAACTCATCCTTTTTGATGGCTGCATAGTATTCCATGGTGTATATGTGCCACATTTTCTTAATCCAATCTGTCACTGATGGACATTTGGGTTGATTCCAAGTCTTTGCTATTGTGAATAGTGCTGCAATAAGCATACGTGTGCATGTGTCTTTATAGCAGCATAATTTATAATCCTTTGGGTATATACCCAGTAATGGGATGGCTGGGTCATATGGTACATCTAGTTCTAGATCCTTGAGGAATCTCCATACTGTTTTCCACAATGGTTGAACTAGTTTACAATCCCACCAACAGTGTAAAAGTGTTCCTATTTCTCCACATCCTCTCCAGCACCTGTTGTTTCTTGACTTTTTAATGATCGCCATTCTAACTGGTGTGAGATGGTATCTCATTGTGGTTTTGATTTGCATTTCTCTGATGGCCAGTGATGATGAGCATTTTTTCATGTGTCTGTTGGCTGTATGAATGTCTTCTTTTGAGAAATGTCTGTTCATATCCTTTGCCCACTTTTTGATGGGGTTGTTTGTTTTTTTCTTGTAAATGTGTTTGAGTTCTTTGTAGGTTCTGGATATTAGCCCTTTGTCAGATGAGTAGATTGCAAAAATTTTCTCCCATTCTGTAGGTTGCCTGTTCACTCTGATGGTAGTTTCTTTTGCTGTGCAGAAGCTCTTTAGTTTAATGAGATCCCATTTGTCAATTTTGTCTTTTGTTGCCATTGCTTTTGGTGTTTTAGACATGAAGTCTTTGCCCATGCCTATGTCCTGAATGGTACTACCTAGGTTTTCCTCTAGGATTTTTATGGCATTAGGTCTAACATTTAAGTCTCTAATCCATCTTGAATTAATTTTCATATAAGGAGTAAGGAAAGGATCCAGTTTCAGCTTTCTACTTATGGCTAGCCAATTTTCCCAGCACCATTTATTAAATAGGGAATCCTTTCCCCATTTCTTGTTTCTCTCAGGTTTGTCAAAGATCAGATGGCTGTAGATGTGTGGTATTATTTCTGAGGACTCTGTTCTGTTCCATTGGTCTATATCTCTGTTTTGGTACCAGTACCATGCTGTTTTGGTTACTGTAGCCTTGTAGTATAGTTTGAAGTCAGGTAGCGTGATGCCAAGGTGGACTTTTTTTTTGCCAACATTGCATGCACTTTCGTTGCCCTTCTTGCTTCCTGGTATGCTTGCTATAACTCACTGTGAATACCTTGAGGCTCCATTACTTGTTTTGAGGTTTGGTATTCTCCTCTTTAGTGATATTGCGACTGCAGAAACACTGCAGTGTGGTCTTTAGAGTTTCAAGGGTGTCATAGCACTTAAGGTTACTTTTTGTCTTCCTTTTTGCTTCCTTATTCCTTGCAAAGCTTTGCCTTGGCCACATGTGAGTTCAAGTAGTAAGTTTCCACAGTTTCCAAATTCTTACTGTAAGGAACCAGAGATAAGATGATTTCCCAAAATCATCCCTATCCCATGTATGGGCCTTCTAGGAATAGTACCATAAAAATCTGTCTTTATTAATAGGCCCTTTCTGACAAATCAACACTTAAACATTATTTTAACACAATTTTATGATGATTATTATCTGCTACAGTTTTATGTATTTTAATCATTAACTTATTGATTGTGCCTTGCGGCCTCTTAAATAAAGGATGCAATTTGAATAATGCCATGGTAAAGCCATTTAATCTCTGTTTACAACTATATTATGTTTCATTATGAACAGTAATGATGACTCCTTTCCATGGATAACATGGCACATATTTTTGACATGTAAATGTTGTTTTAAAAGCTATATTTTGTTAGACTTAGATTTTCACATTCAAGATCATTCTTAAAGCTTTATGTGATTTTTTAAAAGATAATTTTAATCTACCTATAGTATGTATAAATTTATTACCTAGAGAAAAGGAAGAAATTATACTGTCTGATAGGGGAGAGAATTCTGAATAATCAAGGGTCAACTAGTTGGAATTAATTTTAGTACACTAGGGATGAACCAGATTTAGTATAAACCTCTGTTGATAAGAGCTATAGAATTCTTTCTGTTTATCACAGAAAGCCCAGCCCTGTGTTAATCCTTTCCTGAGTACCCTAGTCAGCAGTGACTTCCCCCCAGCACCTCTTTCAGTCTCAACTAAATTTTAAGTGTCTAAATAGCAGGGATTCTATCTTAAAGTTTTTATATTCTCCCTACCCATCTCTTGCTTAGGAAAGAATGCTCTGCACCTAGTCTTTTCTTAATATGTATTTGTTGGCTGAAAATGGACCTAAGTATGTTAAGCCATTAGTTTTTTCTTTGAAAAATTGCAAGTTATGCTACTTCATGGTTTTTTCCTTCATATTTAAATCTTGCTGTTGTCGTAAAGACAGACTTTTCATTTAAAAAGTATAATTGCTAAGAAATGTGTTTTCGTTCTTTCAGGGAACCCTTCCAGCCAGATCATTTGCTTTTCTGACTGTTGATTTTAGATTGGCTTGTCCTTAGAGAAACAGACTGTGAGTGCCACAGTGAAATCCTTGTATTATTTTCTCTTTAGAAAGATAAACCAAAGTTGTAAAAGAGCACATTTTCTGCATTATTTGTAGGGAAAAATGTGTGGCAAAAGGGGATATAATATTTTGTCGATAGAGGCAAATGGACTAAAAAATAATGTTATTTTTCTTAGAAACATTTAATATTTTAAGTGGCTTTTAGAAAAGACGACTGATTTAAAGTAAACTTGCTATCCTTTGGCATGGTTGAGCCATTTAATATAATTTGTTAGAGTGGGGAATGCTAACCTTTATTAAGTCCTCCAGTATGTCTGGCACTTTGTGTAAATATTCTATTTATTTATTTATTTATTTACGAGACAGAGTCTCACTGTGTCACCCAGGCTGGAGTGCAGTGGCATGATCTTGAGTCACTGCAACCTCCGCCTCCCAGGTACAAGTGATTCTCCTGCTTCAGCCTCCCGAGTACCTGGGACTATAGGTGTGCACCATCACGTCTGGCTAATTTTTGTATTTTTAGTAGAGACAGAGTTTTACTATGTTGGCCAGGCTTGTCTGGAACTCCTGACCTCAAGTAATCCGCCCACCTTGGCCTCCCAAAGTGCTGGGATTATAGGCGTGAGCCACCGTGCCTCGCCTACTTTGTATAAATATTATTTAAGCTTCAGAAATTCAACATATAAAAATAGGTATAATTACCTGGATTTTGCAAAGCAACACCCTGAAGATCAGCGAGTTTACTGCTAGGTAGAAGCTCCAGGATTCACATGATTTTTCTGTCCACTGGATGGACCATACCACAAACACTAGATAAGCTTTATGACATTGTCTTCTTCCTTTAGAAAGATGAAAAATAAAAAAAAAAATTGAAAGGAACAGAGAAAATAGACATTGCTGAACACCTAGCTAAATTAATTATTCTACTTGAGCCCTAACTTTAGCTAAGGGGGACGGAAGAAGCCCATGATCCTCATTTTTGGAAAGAAATATAATCTTCTTGGACAAGAAGAGCTTTTATTTTCATATTTATTAAACTCTTTCTGTATACCAATGTTTTAAGGACTGTCAGTAATCAGGAACACAATGACACTTTTCACAATTGACATAATAAGAATACCATACTTAGGAATACAGCTAACAAGAAAGGTAAATGAACTCTACAATGAGAATTACAAAATACTGCTCAGAGAAATCAGAGATGACACAAACAAATGGAAAAACATCCCATACTCATAGATAGGAAAAATCAATATCATTAAAATGGCCATTCTGCCCAAAGTAATTTATAGATTCAATGCTATTCCTATCTAGCTACCAATGACATTCTTCACAGAACTAGAAAGACTATTTTAAAATTCGTATGGAACCAAAAAAGCCCAAGTAGCCAAGGCAATCCTAAGCAAAAAGAACAAAGTTGGAGGCATCATGTTATCTGACTTCAAACTATACTACAGGGCTATAGTAACCAAAACAAGATGGTACTAGTACAAAAACAGACACAGAGACCAATGGAACAGAATAGAAAGCCCAGAAATAAGGCCACACCCCTACGACCATCTGATCTTCAAAAAGGTCGATAAAAGCAATGGGGAAAGGACTGCCTATTCAACAAATAGTGCTGGGATAACTGGCTAGCTATGTAGAAGATTGAAACTGGACCCTTTCCTTACATCATATAAAAAAATCAACTCAAGATAGATTAGTCTTAAATGCAAAACCCAAAATGTTACAAACCCTGGAAGACAACCTAGGCAGTGCCATCCTGGACATTAGAAATGGACAAAAATTTCATGACAAAGATACCAGAAGCAATTGCAACAAAAGCAAATATTGGCAAATGGGATCTCATTAAACTTAAGAGCTTCTGCACAGCAAAAGAAACTATCAACAGAGTAAACAGATGACCTACCAAATGGGAGAAAATATTTGCCAACTGTGTATCTGACAAAGGTCTAATATCCAGCATCTATAAGGAACTTAAACAAATTTAAAAGAAAAAAATGCCCATTAAAAAGTAGGCTAAGGACATGAACAGATACTTTTCTAAAGAAGACATACACGTGGCCAACAAGCATAGGAAAAAAAGCTTAATATCACTGATCATTAGAGAAATGCAAATCAAAAATGAGATACCATCTCATACCAGTCAGAATGGCCATTATTAAAAAATAAAAAAATAATAGATTCTGGTGAGGTTGTGGAGAAAAGGGAACACTTATACACTGTTGGTGGGAGTATAAATTAATTCAACCATTGTGAAATCTGTGTGGCAATTCCTCAGAGAGCTAAAGACAGAACTACCATTTGACCCAGCAATGCTATTACCAAGTATATACCCAGAGGAATATAAATCATTCTACCATAAAGACATATGCATGCGAATGTTCATTGCAGCACTATTCACAATAGCAAAGGCATGGAATTACCGTAAGTGCCCGTCAGTGACAGATTGGGTAAAGACAATGTGTTACATATTCACCATGGAATACTATTCAGCCATAAAAAAGAACAAGATCATGTCTTTTGCAGGAACATGGATGGAACTGGAGGCCATTATCCTTAGCAAAGTAATGCAGGAACAGAAAACCAAATGTGGCATGTTCTCATTTATAAGTGGGAGTTAAATGATGAGAACTGATGAGCATAGAGAAGGGAACAGCAGAAACTGGAGCTTCCTTGAGGGTGGAGGGTGGGAGGAAGGAGAGGAGTAGAAAAAAATAATTATTGGGTACTAAGCTTAGTAAGTGGGTGATGAAATATCTATACACCAAACCTCCATCATGAGAGTTTACCTATATAACAAACCTGCACGTATACCCTCAAACTTAAAAGTTAAAAAAAAAAAAAAAAAGATATGACAACCTCAAGGAACATAGTCTACACTAGAATGTTATAACTTATGTTTTAATAAAACTATTTATTGCCTTGTAATTAATCTCTTTGGGAACAGATACCATGTTTTGTTAGGTTTAAATTCAAGTAAGTATTGAATATTTAGAAATATTTCACAAAACTTAATAAATTAATAGACATTAGTTTCCTGAGAGGGCAGTTCAGCTTTGGTGTGGTGGGGAGAATGTAGACTTTGGAATCAAACCAGAGCCTAGACCTCATTTGCCAATTATTTGCCATGTGACTTTGGTTAAGTCAGCCTCTCTGGACTTCAGTTTTCTCATCCTTCAAATAAGGATAATGATGGAATTGATATGAGGATTACATATAATAACCCTTAGCATTGTGCTTACTAGCACAGTATCTGATACATAGCAAATGGCCAATAAAATGCCGTTCCCTAAGTTCTTATTTAATATGACGTAGAGAGTAGTAAGTATAGCAGGAGAGCAAGCTCAAGAGTAAGATATTGGGCCGGGCGCAGTGGCTCATGCCTATAATCCCAGCACTTTGGGAGGCTGAGGCAGGTGGATCACAAGGTCAGGAGATCGAGACCATCCTGGCTAACACGGTGAAACCCCATCTCTACTAAAAATATAAAAAATTAGCCGGGCATGGTGGTGGGCACCGGTAGTCCCTAGCTACTTGGGAAGCTGAGGCAGGAGAATGGCGTGAACCCAGGAGGCGGAGCTTGCAGTGAGCCAAGATTATGCCACTGCACTCCAGCCTGGGCGACAGAGTGAGACTCCATGTCAAAAAAACAAAAGAGTAGAGGGCTTCATGGAGAAATTGATATTTGAATTGAATCCTGAAGGATGGTAAGATTTGGACATACAGAATTGGGATGCATGAACATTTTATGATCCATGAAGTATTCATATAAAGGTTGTTGGTAACATAATGCAGGACCTTTTAAACCATGGTTTGGCTAAACACATAGAACCGTTACTCAAGTGGAGAGTCTTACGTTGAACCTTTGTAAAAGCTGAGAGCATGTTATTAAGTTTCAGTGAAAGTATTCCTGCTGGATGCTGAGCAATTACAGGTTGGTTTTATTGCTGTCTTCTGATCTTTATCTTTCTTAATATATAGAAAGAAGTTAGAAAATATAAATGGATGGTTCCTTGATACACGTGTTTGTATTTCTTTTAAAATGTCAGATGTCCAAAGCAAGTTGGTTGAGAGTGCTGAGCTCTCTTCAGGGTTCAATTTTCTAATCAATGCCAAGATGCTAACTTTTAGATGGTCATTAAAGAGATACATTTTGGGGTTGGGCACACTGGCTCACACCTATAATCTCAGTGCTTTGGGAGGCCAAGTTGAGAAGATCACTTGAGCCCAGGAGCTCAAGACTAGCCCAGGTAACATGGCAAGACTCCCTCTCTCCAAAAAAATAAAAAAATTAGCTGGGTGTGGTGACACACACCAGTAGTCTCAGCTATTTGGGAGGCTGAGATGGGATTGAACCCAGGAGTTCAAGGTTACAGTGAGCCATGAGCATGCCACTTCACTTTAGCCTGGGAGACAGAGCGACACCCTGTCTCTTAAAGAAAAAAAAAAAAAGTTTTGGGCTTTGAGGTGATACAAAGATATAAGATCAGTGCCTCCCAAACTTTTTACATTTGTCACACATTTTTGAATATGTGAATTTTTAGTAGCATGCTTAAAGTGTCTAAGTCGAATCCATGGAAGTTATTATTGCAGAAATGACTTGGGTCACCTTTCAGCACTGTGTCATCATCCAAGCAGAACTGTTGACTGCCCTGACTTCAGTGTTTACCTATTCTAGTGAATTTTTGCAGTCTTTTTTTTGGCTTTACTTTGTACTTCTTATCTGCAGCTAGTTATGCCTTTCTAAAAATTGTATCTAAGGGCCTATTCAGGTCAACGTTCCATCTGATTAATTTCACAATAACCATCTTTCCTCATTTTCAGCAAAGATAAATTTACTTGCTGATTTAAAATAATTGAAGAATTGGTTTAGAATAGTACACAGCATACTTGACGGGATAGATCCTAGACAACATAGATGTAGGTATTTAACATTGCTAAGGCGGTACTGGCATACCTAGAAGATATTGCAGGTTTTGTTCCAGACCATCACAATAAAATTTAAATAAAGCAAGTCACACAATTTGCTTTCCCAGTGCATATAAAAGTTATATGTATACTATACTGCAGTCTATTAAGTGTGCAATAGCATTATGTCTAGAAAAACAATGTAGACCCCTTAATTTAAAGGTATATTTTTTGTTAGCAAAAATGGTAATGATCATCTGAGCCTTTGGTGAGTTGTAATCTTTTTGCTGGTGGAGGGTTTTGCCTTGATGTTGATGGCTGCTGACTGATCAGGGTGGTAGTTGCTGAAGGCTGGAGTGGCTCTTACAATTTCTTAAAATAAGACAACCATGAAGTTAGCTGCATTGATTGACTTTTCCTTTCACAAAAGATTTCTTTGTGGCATGCAATGCTATTTGATAGCATTTTACCTATAACAGAACTTCTTTCAGAATTGCAGTCTATCCGCTCAAACCCTGATGCTGCTTATAAGTTAAGTTTATGTAATAATCTAAATCCTTTGTTGTCATTTCAACAGTGTTCACAGCATCTTCACCAGGAATAGTTTACATCTCAAGAAACCACTTTGTTTGCTCATTCATGAGAAGCAACTCTTTATCCATTAAAAAGTTTTATCATGATGTTGCACAGTCAGCTCATCTTTAGGCTCCACTTGTAATTGTAGTTCTCTTGATATTTCCACTGCATCTGCAGCGACTTCCTTTACTGAAGTCTTGAACCCCTCAACGTCATCCGTGAAGATTGGAAATCAACTTCTTCCAAACTCCTGTTAATGTTGATATTTTGATCTCTTCCCATGAGTCACAAATATTCTTAATGACATCCAGAATGGCGAATTCTTTCCAGGTTTTCCATTACTTTGCCTAGATCCATCAGAGGAATCACAATCTATGGCAATGATATCCTAATTAAATACATTTTTTAAATAATAAGACTTGAAAGTCAATATTCCTTGATCCATTGGCAGCAGAATGGATGTTGTGTTAACAAGCATGAAAACATTAATCTCATCATACATCACCATCAAAGCACTTGGGTGACTAGGTGCAGTGTCATGAAGCAGTAATATTTTGTAAGGAATCCTTTTATCTCAGCACTAAGTCTCAATAGTGGACTTAACTATTCAGTAAACTCTGCTATAAGCAGATATGCTATTACCCACATTTTGTTGTTCCATTCAGAGGTTACAGGCAGAGTAGATTTAGCATAATTCTTAAGCGCCTTAGGATTTTCAGAATGCTAAATTGGCTTCTACTTCAAGCCACCAGTTGCTATAGCCCCTAATAAGAAAGTTAGGGACTAATCTGAAGCCAGGCATTGACTTCTCCTTTCTAGCTATGAAAGTCCTAGATGACATCTTCTTCCAATATAAGGCTGTTTTATCTACATTGAAAATCTGTTATTTAGTATAGCCATGTTTGTCATCTTACCTAGTTCTTCTGGATAACTTGCTGCAGCTTCTCCATCAGCACTTGCTGCTTCACCTTGTACTTTTACGTCATGGAGATAGCTTCTTTCCTTAAACCTCGTGAACCCACCTGTGCTAGCTTCAAACTTTCCTTTTGTTTTTTTCTTTTTTGGGGGGATGGAGTCTTGTTCTGTTGCCCAGGCTGGAGTGCAGTGATGCGATCTTGGCTCACTGCAACGTCCGCCTCCTGGGTTCAAGCGATTCTCCTGCCTCAGCCTCCCGAGTAGCTGGGACTACAGGCGCACGCAGCCATACCTGGCTAATTTTTTGTATTTTAGTAGAGACGGGGTTTCACTGTTGTTGCCCAGGCTGGTCTCAAACTCCTGAGCTCAGGCAATCTGCCCGGCTCGGCCTCCCAAAGTGCTAGGATTACAAGTGTCAGCCACCGCACCCGGCCAGTTGCTTCAAACTTTTCTTCTGTAGTTCCCTCACCTCTCTCAGCCTTCATAGACTTGAAGAGAGTTAGAGCCTTCCTCTGGATTAGGCTTTTGTTTAGGGGAATGTTGTGGCTGTTTTAATCTTCTATCTAGACTACTCAAACTTTCTCCACATTAGCACTAAGCCTGCATCGCTTTTTTATCATTCACATGTTCCCTGGAGTATCACTTTTGATTTACTTCAAAAACTTTTTCTTTGCATTCACAGGTTGGCTGTTTGGCATGAGAAGCTTAGCTTTCGGGCTTATCTCACTTAGCTAACTGTCTTAAAGAGGCTAGCTGTCAGCCCGTCTTTGCGTTGCACATGGTTTCCTCACTAGCCTAATCATTTCTAACTTTTTACTTAAAGTGAGAGATGTGTGAGTCTTTTTCTCACTTGGTCAGAGTCCTTATTAGCTGGCCTGATTTCGGTATTTTTGTGTTTCTGTGAATAGGCCTGAGGAGAGGGAGAGAGACAGGGTTATGGCCAGTTGGCGGAGCAGTCAGAACACACACATTTATCGACCAAGTCTGCTGTCTTATAATGGTGTGTTTGTGGCACCCCAAAACAATTCCATTAGTAACATCACAGATCACTAATCACAGATCACCAAAACAGATATAATAATAAAGTGTATACAATGAGATATAATAATGAAAAAGTTTGAAAAATTAAGAGAATTACCAAAATGTGACACACAGACACGAAGTGAGCATCATATCCTGTTGGAAAAATGGCATGGATAGACATGCTCGATGCAGGGTTCCACAAACCTGCAATATGTAAAAATGCACTGTCTATGAAGCACAATAAAATGGGCCATAATAAGATGAGGAACGTGGGTATTATATTCTTCTTAGATAGTTTAGTGCTCCAGGAAACATCTTAGTTCTTTATATTTACATTCCTTAGATGGTCTCATCCTTTTTTATGGCTTCACATGGGTTTATACACCAGTGACTCCTAATGGCATATTTTCAGCCTAGCCACCTCCCTGAGCTCTAGACCCAGATATCCAGGTGCATATTTATGATCTATAGATGATCTATATTCTAGATTATACAAACATCGTAATACTTAGGAGGTATCTCAGACTTAAAGTGCTTTAAACTAGGCTGTTGGTCTATCATTCTGCCCCAAACCAACTCCTCCTGTCGTCTTTCCCATCTCAGCTAATGGCAATCTCATTGTTTTAGATGCCCAGGTTAAAAACCTTGATGTATATAGTCTTTTACTCCTTTCTCTCATACCTATGCTCTCAGCAAATTCTTTTGGCTTAACTTTGAAAGTATATCATTATCCAGTTTGTACTGCCACAATATTGGTCCACACCGTCACCATCTCTTATCTAATTATTGCAATAGCTTCCTAATTCCTCTTCCAGCTTCTGTCTCAGAAGATTTGATCAGTGTCATTATAAGCAGAGAGTACAAGGGTCACTGTTTGGGCCAAGTTTTTTCAAAAAGGGGATTTAAAATTTCTTCAAGTCCTAGGACAGAATCTCTTAGTACTGTATAGAATTTCATGTCCCACGTCTTGAGAGGTGATTTTCTCCCCTATGTGTAGTAAATTGACCATAACATTAAGAGCTTTTTAGTATAGCCCCTGTGAATATCTGATTTTGGGAACAGCCTTTTGATGGACAGTTGCCCCATATATCCTAAATATGTTACTAATCTTAAAATAATGAGAATATAATGAAGTGTACTCACCACTGAAAGTCTACTGAACATAATCTTTTTAATCATTTAGAATGAACTTCAGGATTTGGAACATGCTTCAGGCTGATCATTAGGAACATCAATTATCATTGCATAGTAAAGGAAGTGCTGGTTAGTAGAGATTTCCAGTTGAGTTAGTGTCAGAAAAAGCAGCATTCTGTCTTCTAAAATTAAAAATAGTTTAATTCTTTCTGGTTATTTTCCCCTCTGAAATTTGGGGCATAAGGTCACCTACTGATAGTGTGGTAGCAGTCATGCTTGAATGGATTTATATATTACTTAATGGCAGATTTTATGTATTACTTTAAAAAGGGAAGTTCAGTCATTGAATTTTGCAAACACTTTACCTGACTTGTGTATGCCTTAGCTTTTTATTTATTTATTTGGAGACAGACTCTTGCTTTGTCGCACAGGCTGGAGTGCAGTGGTGTGACCTTGGCTCGCTGCAACCTCCGCCTCCTGGGTTCAAGCAGTTCTCCTGTCTCCAAGCAATTCTCCTGTGTCAGCCTCCCAAGTAGCTGGGACTACAGGCACACACCACCATGCCTGGCTAATTTTCGTATGTTTAGTAGAGACAGAGTTTCACCATATTGGTCAGGCTGTTCTCGAACTCCTGACTTCAGGTGATCCACCCTCAGCCTCCCAAAGTGCTGGGATTGCAGGCGTGAGCCGACACATCCAGCCAGCCTTAGCTTTTTAAATTTTATGTGAATTTCCCAACTATGTAGACATGAAGTCCTTTCTGGTTTAGTGGCAAAATAATACTAATGTGGCAAAAGATACTAATGAGAATGTCTTTGGGACATAATTATGTAGATTTAAAGGAGTGATGTAGTTTTAATTATGCCCTTTAGCTAGTGTACTTACATATTAAGCTCATTCATGTCTCCATTTCCCTCTGAAACATTGCTTTTCTCAAGCCCTAAATTAGTAATCAGCTCATGGGTGTACCTGAAGGTTATGTAAGTTAAGTTGAAGGCTGCCAAAGAATGTGTTTAAACTATTAATCCAAAACATACAGTTTATAGTTAGAAAAAAAATGGCCCATGGGTTTACAGTGTTCTTCGCTGAATTGACATGGAGGAAATTCCAGCTTTGCATGTATATGTGTTCCTTTCTCTTTCTCTCCCCAGATAAAAAACATCCTTTGGTTGGAATGCTTTGAGACATGTAATATATTGTTTCCCTTTAGCTATTTTTATTAAACTCAGGGAACTTGAAGTAAAATAATAATAGTAATATGAAATTATCAGTTTTCTTTTTTTACCTTTTTACTTTTTTGGTTTGTTTACTTTTAATCTAGGCTTCTAGATTTAATAGAAAAGTAGCTACCTTGAAGCTATAAAATGATTTATTCACTTTAGGGCAAAACTTGTGAGGCTACCAGCCCTATTTTGTGGGTGGTTTTGTTTTTATTTGTGAGAAGCTAGATAGGAAAAATCTTGGTAAATTTTAAAAAGAAAGGCTCTGAAAATGTTTTGAGGCTAAATTTTCTCTTAAATAATGGTAAAAATGTAGAATTTATAATAGGAGTCAGTAAACTTTCTTTAACGAGCCAGATAGTAAATAGATTTTGCTTTATGAACCATGTGGTTTCTGTTTCTCTTACTCTGCTGCTGTAGCATGAAAGCAACCATCAACAAATTTTAAACAAATGGATGTAGCTGTGTTACTATCACAAAAACAGGCAGCTGTCTGGATTTGGCTTGTGGACTGGCCATAGTTGGCCATCTCCTAATTTAGAATGTGGATTCCTTAATTTTTTTTCTTTATTCCTTTTACAAACTGACATTAATATCTGATATGTGTTTTAGCTACTTTTATATACTTTTTCTCAATGATCATAATAGTTTATGAAACAAGTTAAGAAAATACTTTTAAAAAATTTAACATTATGAAAAATTCCAAATCTGTACAAACACAAATTCTCACGTATCTATCATCATACTCAGCGGTTATCAGTCTTTTCTGTATTTTATTTAATTATTTATTTATTTCTCCCTTTTTATTCTTTGTGTTTTAGCTGTTTTTGAAGCAAGTTTCAGACTAAGTCATATGCTGCTCTCTCTATATAAAGAGTTTTTTTTATGAGGAACTGGCTCATGTGATTATGAAGCCTGAGAAGTTCTATGATCTGTGGCAAGCTGGAGACTCAGGAAAGCCAGTGATGTAGTTCAATCTGAGTCCAAAGGCCTGGACTCAGGAACTGAGAACTGGGGGAGCCAGTGAGTCCCAGTCCAGGGTAGGAGAAGACCAGTGTCTCAGCTCATGCTGTCAGGCAGACAGGAGAATTCTGCCTTCACCTTTTGTTCTATTCAGGCTGTCAACAAATTGGGTGCTGCCCTCCTCCACTGGGGAGAGCAGTCTTCTTTACAGAGCCTACTGATTCGAATACCAGTCTCATCTGGAGACACCAAGACACACTGTAAAATAATGTTTAGCTAAATATCTGGGCACTCTGTGATTTAGTCAAGTTGGCATGTGAAATTAACCATCACAGATACCTATACACAGCAGTATGCACTTCTAAAAAAAAAATAGGCACTTTCTTACATAATTGTAGTATTATTGTCTTATGACTAGGCAAAATTAGCAATAATTTTTGGTGATATCAGATATCCGGGTTATGTTCAGATTTCTCCAATTGCTTAAAAAATGTTTTGTTTTCGTTTTTACATTTGGTTTGTTTGAACTAGGATTTACATCAGGTCACATGTTAGATTTGGCTGTTGTCTCATAAATCTTTTAGTAGTCCCTTACCTCTCCTTTTCTCTCTCCTTTTTTCATTTTGGTTTTTTTTTTTTTTCAGCCCATTAACTTGAAGAAATGAGCCAGTTCTATAATATGTTTCACATTTTGGGTTTATTTGTTTGCTTTTTTTTGTGGTGTCGTTTAATTTGTTACCGTATAGTCCCCCCCCTTTTTTAATTCTGTAAATGGAATTAGCTCTAAAGACTTACGTAGATTCAGGCACAACCTTTTTGGCAAGAATCCTTCATAAGTGGTACTTCATTTTTCATATTGTCACATAGGAAGCATATTGGGTAGCAGTAGTTTGAACCCTCTGTTTTGTAAAGTTCTTCAACAAGTTTTCATCTAATGGTTTGTCTGTTGAATGATCTTTCCAAAATCACTTATATTATTTTTATTTCTAAAGTTATTAGCTGGAATTCTTCCGTAAAGAACATTTCCAAATCATCTTAAGTGTTTGGCTTCCTCAGAAATAAATAAGGGAGATCATATTTTTATTCCATACCTTAGTATTGAATCTCAAAAAGGTTAAATGAATTGCCCAAACGTATCAGCTTTGTATCCTATATAGCTCAGAATCAAACCTAAGTTTTTGATACCAATTCTAATTATTTCAGATGCAGTGCCAATGGGAGTCAGTCAGTTGACATCATAACAGGTTCTCCTTTGTTGTTATATGTATAGCTTTAGAAGTTAAGGGATGAGAAATAGGATGATTTAGGATAAGCCCCTTTCCTGTTTTATTTTATGCATAAATTCAGGAAAGAATAGGTAATTTCATCTGACAAACTACAGATACAGTGTTCAGAGCAATTAAGTGCTTGGAAATACAATTGCTTGGATTCAAATTCTTGCTCTGGAACTTAGCGGCTGTCACCTGACTTTTGGCAGTTTCCTTAACCTTTCTGTGCTCCAGTTTCTTCATCTGTGAAAAGAGGATCCTAACAGTATCTGTCTTAAAGGGTTGTTGTGAGGATTAAATAAAGCTAATACAAAGAAAGTGCTTAGAACAGTGCCTTGTACATAGTAAGTACTCAATATCATTTTGCTTTTCAAAAATAAAACTGTCCCATGGCTATACCTTTACTTCTACCAGCCATCCAAACCAAACATTTGAAATATTGTAATTTTGATCAACATGGGGCTTAGAAAAAAAGAAAAATACTGTAATAATCATAAACTTGTAGATAGTGGTTGAGAAGATGTATAAAATCTGATTGTGTTTTAGTTTTTTTATGTTTGAATTTCTTGATGGCTTGACTTAAAATTTTTTGATTTTATAATGTGAAACGATTCTGTTTTTCTCTTTTACTGCAGTGTTCAATACATTACATGAGATATTTAATGCTTTTGTAAGATAAGCTTTGTGTTGGATTAGTTTGCCTAACTGTAGGCGAATGTAAGTGTTCTGAGCATGTTTAAAGTAAGCTTTGATTTTTGGTAGGCTGGGTGTATTAAAATTCATTTTTTGACATATTTTCAACTTACGATGGGTTTATCAGGACATAACCCCATCATAAATCGGGGAAGGTCCCCACTTTTCTTTGGAGTCTTAAAGCTTTTCCCCAAGTGCAGTAGGAAAAGCTGTCGTAAGTATTGCCATATATTCACTAAAACATAAAATACGTTATTGTGTAGTATGTGAGAAAGCAAAATATCCTTTGCCTTTTCCCCCCGTTTTTCATTACCTACTTGCTAGAGTTATAGATAGTATCACTTGATTGAAATTGTGTTTATAATCACATCTTAGTCATGTTGGGGGAGATTTTTTATAGACATATTTTAAAAGATCCTTTTAGCAGGCTATTTTTCATCATTTAAAGAGCAAGGGAAATTGTATTTTTCCAGAAGTACTGCAGTGAAATCTGCCTATAACTATAATTTTGCATTATGTTTTCATAGTTGACATCTTAAAATGTGAATGAGGGTATGTATATACATTTAGTTTGATTTTTAGACTGTTTCTGTTTGTTCATAGGCAGTTCTTCTCTGATTTGTTGTACAATATTATGAAAAGCTTTTCACTATATATTTCCTGAGCTGTCAAAAAGTATCTGACTTTTTGAGTATGACTCAAAAAAAAATACCTCAAAAGGACAGTTATGTTCAATAAATATATAGTCCATATTATTAAAAAACTTTCCAAGTGTTTGAAAATGCTTTGTATTTGACTGCTTAAATCAAAGTGGGTATGCCCGGTCCAATTTTCTAGGTGGATAGGTAGGCAAATATGTTTTTCCATGACCAATAATGTCATTTATTATGTCACCCAAATGCAATGAGTAACTTGGTTGTGTTTTACTGTAAAGATCCTAAACCTTCTTTTATTGGTCTTTCCCCCTCATTGTTTACGTGAGATTAGATTACATCAGCTAATCTGAGGTGGGAAGAGCTGCCATCTGAAGAACTGCAGGTTTGCAGGCTTCTGTGTCAATATTTTATGGGGAAAACCCCTACTATTTATTATTTATTCCTTGAATGAGCTTTTCAGTATTACTCGTTCACTACATGCCCCAGCATTTCTGTATTTGAGAATGAAACACCATTGTAGAACATTATGATAGAATAGAATAAAATTGGAAGCAGTAATCATGAGTTTTCTATTTAACAGTTTTGATTGTCAAAGGAAAATGTGTAGAAAATTCTATTCTTCCAAAGATATTAAGGGAATAATAAAAATGGTGAGCAACCATGTGGTTAAATGTGAAGATTGGAGAGCTATCTAAGACTTAAAGAGGGTGTGCCTGTCCAGGTACTTTGCTACAAATACATGTGTTTTCAACTAAGCTGGTTAAAGCATGAGCATTAGAAAGAAAATTGGATCTAAAGGCTGAAAGCCACAGGCCAGGCCCTTGCAACCTCTTTGGGGGCTCTGAAAAGCTTTTTACCCTCTCTGGGCCTCTGTTTTCTCCCCAACTAAAGGAAAGAAAGAATGCTTGCTTTTTGGTGAGGATCAAGACTTAAGTTTTCTATAAGCGTAAGTTCTTTCTGAACTTCAGATTGCTATTGCACCAAAGTTAGGATGAGCTATATTGGTTATGAGGGAGTACAGTGATGATCATTTGGGTCTGTTAAGATTTAACTTGGTTCATTTTATCATTCTGGTCAAGACACTTACCTTCCCTAAGGTCTGTCTTATGCTGTCATTTGTATGTGGGAATAATAATCTCTGTTTTTTGTGGATTCTTGTGAGGAGTGGGAATAATGTCTGTCAAGTACCTGACACACTCCTGAGCATATATAGGCACTCTGTACATTGTAGCTGTTGTTAATTTGCCTTAAAAAGTTATTGATAGTTAACAAATACTATTTTTTACATGCTAATGTGAAAGGAAGCAAATGAGCCCTTTTGATAGTAGGAAAAGTTGCAGATATTAACAGGCATTTGTGGAGAGCATAATTGTCTAATAATTTTTTTTAAGTAATTGGATTAGGTAAAAATGGTTGAAAAATTAAGTAAACAATATTGATTTTTCTTGAAACCAAAACACTGATAACTACAAAAAGTAAGGAAGTTCTAAGTCTAGATTTACTTATGATCTTTCTTTTCTCCCTGAATGCTGTCATCTGCGTTCATTACTCAGACTTTTTTGAAAACAGAATTTGAACATAGACTTGTAGAAGTATAATTAAATGAGAAAAACATATATTGAGGTTTATAATCTGCCTATGAATTCTAAGGTGAATTCATCAACCTTCAGTTTTTATTTCAGTTCTTACCCTTTGCTTTGTGTTGTTTTTTTGTTTTTTTTTTTGTTTTTGTTTTTCTTTGTTTTTTTGAGATGGAGTCTTGCTCTGTTGCCAGGCTGGAGTGCAGTGACGTGATCTTGGCTTTCTGCAACCTCTGCTTCCCAGGTTCAAGCTATTCTCCTGCCTCAGCCTCCCGAGTAGCTGGGAATACAGGCGCGCACCACCACACCCAGCTAATTTTTGTATTTTTAGTAGAGACAGGGTTTTACTGTGTTAGCCAGGATGGCCTTGATCTCTTATTGATTGATTGATTAATTGATTGATTGATTGAGACGGAATCTCGCTCTGTCGCCCAGGCTAGAGTGCAGTGGCATGATCTTGGCTGACTGCAAGCTCCTCTTCCCGGGTTCACCCCCTTCTCCTGCCTCAGCCTCCCAAGTAGCTGAGATTACATGCACCCGCCACCACGCCCGGCTAATTTCTTTTTCTATATTTTTAGTAGAGATGAGGTTTCACTGTGTGGTCTCGATCTCGTGACCTCATGATCTGCCTGCCTCTGCCTCCCAAAGTGCTGGGATTACAGGTGTGAACCACTGCGCCCGGCCGCTTTGTTTAACTTTATTAGTTATTCTTGCCCATTATTTTCTTGTGGATGTGAAAATGAATTGTATGTGCACGATATTTTTACTTTGTTCACTCATCATGGCAGCAGCTGAGCCATGGTGACATCTTTAAGAAAGGTAATAGAAACACTTGTCTAAGAAAATGGTAGAATCTAAGTTAACTGATATGAAAGAGCTGTGTATACGTCTCTTTATTGTGCTGTTTTATATAGGTTTATAATGAAAGCCAGTGCCTTCGTTTCGTCTTTTTGGTTTGATGCCTTGTCAGTATCATAGAGCAGGAAATGAGCTTTATCTTTTCTTTTGTGATAACCTAATTAGCAAATATCTTTAATTTCCTTTTAGAATTCATGAACTCGATTATATTTTCCTATTCACTATCAATAATAATCTTGGCTATCCCAGTTCTCTATATGCTGCTGGCTTTCTCTTTGTATCTATGAACAGCACTATTTTTGTAACATTAAGATAATTTTTCTGACTGTGTTGTCAAATACTCAGTAAAAGGAACATTGAAAGGATGGATTCTTTTCTGGGGATTCTAATAAAAAGTATTAAGTGTCTTTCCAGGATGTAAAGCGTGATAATATATGTAAAACAGTGCCTAGAACAGAGCAAGCCCTCAATAAATGACTATTATAATGGTTAGAAAATAACTTTTCTTTGCCAAACAGTAAATCACAAATTTTGAACTATGCATTCAAGATTATTGTTTCATTTGAATTTTGTAGTCATTATTTTATGGCTGATGAGAAGATAAATTTCCACTGGTCATCAGTTTTTAGTGAGAGACTTCAAGAAAGTGTGTAAACTTTCTTTATCTTCAGGTTGTAAAGCTGAGGACCATTTTTTTTTTTATTAAAGTTATCATGAAGTTGGTGTCATTCCTATAATTTTTTTGCCAGCAAGATATGCACAGGGGCAATTTACACATAGAATTTTATTGGAAAAGAAAATCTATTTGATTTATATAATGATAAAACAGTAAAGAATGCTTGTGTTCCTCTAGTTCTCTCGTATTGAGATATCTAAAACCCAAATAAAAAATACATGAAAAGCATTATCTCATCTTTTTTACCTTTTAATCATTTCCCTTTAGAACACCTGTCATTTCTGTCAAAAGATTTTGCATAAACTTAGAATTTTATTGCATTATTATTTTGAGCTTTAAGATGGCAAATTAGAAATGGCATATCTTCTTTAAATTATTATCAAAGCAAAAGTTTCTACATATCAGTAAGGTAATGAATAAGAATTGGTTTTTCCTCATGATCTCCCTATTGTGCCTATTATTATACAGAACAAACACAGCAGTGAAGGCTGGGTGTGGTGGCTCACGCCTGTAATCCTAGCACTTGGGGAGGCCAAGGTGGTCAGATCACTTGAGGTCTGGAGTTCGAGACCAGCCTGACCAACATGGTGAGACCCCCGTCTCTACTAAAAATACAAAAAATTAGCCAGGTATGGTGGCGTAAGCCTGTAATCCCAGCTACTCGGGAGGTGGAGGTGGGAGAATTGCTTCAACCTGGGAGGCATAGGTTGCAGTGAGCCGAGGTAGCGCAACTGCACTCCAGCCTGGGCAACAGAGCGAGACTCCGTCTCAAAAAAAAACCAAAAACACAAAAAAACACAACAACTGTGAATGCACTCTCTTCTTAGGTAAGAAACACAAGTCAGGCTCACAAAACCAAAAATTATTTTTGAAGGTTCCAGCAAATTTGGCAA
Organism: Macaca mulatta; assembly: GCF_049350105.2. Taxonomy (NCBI): domain Eukaryota; kingdom Metazoa; phylum Chordata; class Mammalia; order Primates; family Cercopithecidae; genus Macaca; species Macaca mulatta. Next base: position 124,755,062 of record NC_133409.1, on the reverse strand, counting down.
ATTAGTCATTATTAACTGGGTTCATAGCCTCCAAAGATTTAAATTCATAACCCCATCTCTAGTGGATGAGAAAAAATGTGCAAGGCACCTGAACTGTTTCAGTCATCAAGGTGGAGCTGTCTGGATTCATGTAAAATCTGTGAGAGGAACCCCTAGTCACTCCTAGTTCTGCCTCCATGTCAACCCCTGTATGTGTTAAATACTTACCATCTTACTTTGTATTTGTTGCAATGTTTCTCTATATTTGTTTTATTGTTCATGAATATTTTGTATCTCCAACTACAATTTTTAAATCCTAGATTTTTTCTAACTTACGTCTTTTATTTCCTGCCTGCTTCCTCAGTGTCCAGTATAGCACTCTACAGTCTATTTGTTTAAGGGAAGAAAAAGTTTAATTAATGAACAAGATGCTGTCAATGTAGTATAGCAAAAAAGAGAAGAAAAGGCAGATTAAAGCTCCTTTTTATTTCGCTTTGTTCAATCCCCAGCTGAATGGAATAGTGTTGAGCAGCAGCCAAAACCATGGAATTTGAGATTACTTGTTTCAATATTGAATGAAGGCTCAGCTCAGAGAGATGGGTTTTAGTGAATTTTTTTCCCTTAGTGGAATAAAGGTGACTTTCCTTTGCACATTGTGTCACCTCAATTTAAGAGCTAAACAGCTTGCGCTTGTTGGTTGGGTAGCTTAATTTTGCAGGTTTGTGGGACGTGATGTTTTCATAACAGAATGGAAGAGTAGATAATAATCCTCTGAACCTTTAAGGAATTGAGATTTAACAGTACATTATACATTTATATGCAATTTTGTGTGTATACCTGTGGAATTTAGTTTATAGTTTTTGAAGATCCTCACTATCAAGCACAGTGGGCATAAGGCAGAGAGATTTAAGGAAATAGAGAGATGTCCCTGCCATCACAGTTCACTGTCCAGATTGGATGAATATAGCTAAGAGATACCAAATCACATGATGGGGGTACATCCATTGTTTAAACAAGCCAGAGCAGCATATTTTGTGAAATGTGAATTGTTTGGTATTATAAGGTAAAACAAATTCTAGCCGTTTTGCAAATCACCTAATGTTGTAGCTGCTTGGGAAAGGGCTCTCATCTGCTACTACTTAAGTTTGAAAAGTGATGTTGTGCTTTTCTTTATTTAGTTACTTATTGATTTACTTTTGTTAGAGACAGGTTTTTGCTCTGTCCGCCAGGATAGAATGCAGTGGCACGGTCATAGAGTAACCTCACTGTATGTGAGGTTAACCTCAAACTCTTGGGCTCAAGCAGTCTTTCTGCCTTGGCCTCCCAAATTGCTGGAATTACAGGCATGAGCCACCATATCTGGCCTATATTTTCATTTATTTAGAAGCAAGTTAATGTATCAACTTGACTTGGGGATTATTATTATTCAACAAATTACTCTTTAAGCTGCACATCAAAATATTATTATTCCCTTAATTTTATGTATGTTGTGTTTCTCATTGTTCTGCTCATTTGTATGCTATGTAGGACATCAGAGGCAGCTTTTGAATTTTAAAGAAAATTTATCTACATGTGAAGTGGCTAGTGGAGTAGAAGTTGTCCTATCAGCGCACCGTGCTCAGATTTGCATAGCCATCCTCAGCTTTCTTTTTTTTTATTACAGTCTTTCTATTTAAATGATTAAATTTGAATTAATATATATTAAAGTTCTTCAGGAACAGCATTTCTTTATAAAACAGAATAGAAAATAATTCTTATTTTATGCTCAGTTAATGACATGATAAACCAAAAAGAGAACTATGGAAATTTTATATAGCAGTATGATAATTTAAAGATCACTCATATAAGCTTTTAAAGATTATATATACATATGTGTGTGTTTCAGGAGAAAAGTTGTTTCATGTGATAATCTATTCAGGTAAACTATCCAGGTAAAATTATAAGCAATTGGATTTTTCTTTGGAAGTTTCTGAATGTGATATAGCATAGGAAAACAATTATGGGCAGAAAAATCCCTTAATGTAATCAAATAGAATAGTAACATCCTTACACACATATATAGTGTTTCTGCATAGTTGGTGGTAGAGACAAGTTGTAACGAATTAAGCACAAAATGGAACTTCAGGACTTTTGAGTTTAGCTATCTACTCTTCTGCTGTGGCTTTGGAGAAATAATCTTCCTATTACTAAGAAACTTTGCTATAAAATGATAACTGTAGTAGTGAGGCAGGAGAATAGGCTCTGAAGGCAGGGAACCTAAGGCCAATTCATGCAAACTTCCTGGAACTAAACTCTAGGACCTTCATTTGCATAAGGTGCCTATTCACGCTAGCCTCTGATTGACCGTGAGGCAAACCTGCACTCTGGCCTATGATTGGTCCATTCTAGGACCTTCATTTGCATGAAGGAGGTGCCAATCCAGCCAGTCTTTGATTGGCCATAGACCAATTCACTTTGGCCTCTAATTGGCATGAGCCAGCCCTTCATTTACATAGGGTGTAACCAATGGGAGACCTCTAGAGGGTACTAAAACCTGGGAAGACTTTGCTACCAGAGCTTTTGAGCCACTTGCTCGGGCCGCTGCCGTTCTGTGGTGTGTTCTTTCACTTTTATTGCCTCCCACTTCAGTAAGTCTACACTTTCCTTGCTTGTTTGTGTGTGCTGTTCAGTTCTGTGTTCAATGTGCCAAGGACCTGGACAACTCACAATCAGAACCTTCTACCGCGTAACGGTACTGAGAAAAGTACTGTAAATTTATTTGAAGTCAACTAGTTATATAATTTGCAAGTGGCTACTTTTAATTTTCTGATAATTACTTATAGAAAATATTACGAAAAGGTAATTTCTGTCATCATCACCACCAACAATAAATATTTATTGTGCCTGTAATGCACTAGCCAGGAAAGAGGGAGACTGAGACCGCTGGGGTCTGAAAAGGAGCAAGGACCAACTTCAGGATCTTCTACCCACTCTGCTCTACCCTTTGTCCAGTAAAGCAGAATTTTTTTTAGCTCAGACCTAGAGGAGAGACTGTGAAATGAAAAATTACAGGGTATTGTTTAGTAAGTAAGTATTAGATGGAATCCTATGAAATTGCCGTTGATGTAGATCAAAAATAGTATGATGTCACGGCAGTTTCATGTAGTCCCATCTAATATTTATAGAGCTATTGATGTGTCCTGGGCATTGTTGTGGGTGCTTGAAGGTATAGAACTTAACAAAATAGACAAAATCCCTGTTTTCTTGAAGTTTGCGTTCTCTAGAGCCTCCAGCCAGACTGCTCTTCTTACCCTAGGGTGAGGTATACCCAACTACCTGCTCTGTATCTCCCCTAGGATGCCAAATAGGCTCCTCAAACATAACATGGCCCAGACCAATCTCCTGGTGGATAAACAATACACTTAGATTTTCTTCCTGCCTTATAGATAGAAATCAGGGCTAGAAGGACCATGAACGACCTAGCCCAAGTTCCATCTTTTTCTCTCTTTCTCACTGTCGAGTTAATAGAGCCAATGAATAAGGTAGTAATTTCTATCATACTAAATGGTGATTTTTATCTGTTGAATTGTAAAATGTACCCAGACATGAAAAGGGAGGCTGGTAGACTGCTGAACACAACTATGATGTACTTGCTTTTTCTAATACATTGCGACAAGCTATTCTGTATCCTTCACTACACATAGTAAATAGCTGAGAGGTGTTATGATTCAGTGAATGAGCTCTGGATAGGGAATCAGCAGACCTAGATTGGATTTTTAGATTTGCTATTGAAGGACTCTGTTACTCAGCTAGCCATCAGCAAATATAAATAAGTTAACTATTCCTACTTACTTAAATGATATTGTGAAAATAAATAAGATAATTACCAAGTGGTTGGAAAATTTACTCTTGAGGGGGGAGAATTGATATATAAAATATAGGTAGTTTCAATATTCAGTTTAATTCAATATGTATTTTTTTTTTCTTGATTAAGGTACTACAGACTTCAAAACTTTGATACACTTTAAAGTGCATTAAATTGCTTGTTTTGTTTGTTTGTTTGAGATGGAGTTTTGCGTTTGTTGCCCAGGCTGTAGTAGTGCAGTTGTGTGATCTAGACTCACTGCAACCTCCAGCTCCCGGGTTCAAGCAATTCTCCTGCGTCAGCCTCCCAAATAGCTGAAATTACAAGCAAACACCACCACACCTGGCTAATTTTGTATTTTTAGTAGAGATAGGGTTTCACCATGTTGGCTAGACTAGTCTCAAACTCCTGACCTCAGGTGATCCACCCACCTCGGACTCCCAAAGTGCTGGGATTACAGGCGTGAGCCACCATGCCCAGCCTAAATTGTCGGATTTAGTCTGTGCTCAGCTTGTTCTTCCCAACTGTTCTTTTAGGCATCTTCATGATAATATACCATTGATATTTAAATTTTAAAGTTAAATTCCTATAAATAAATATGAGAGATTTGTTAGGATATTTAAAGCATCTTCTAACATTTAAAAATACGTGCTTTTAAAAATTACTGGGTTGTAGAATTGGGAAAAAAAATGCAATTTGTGTAATCTTCTTTTTCTATTAGCATGTTTCCAGTGTACAGTTCATTCAAAGGGGGCATAGCGTGACAAAACAAATTCAGTTTCTTAGTGATAAATCACATCCAAGCTCAGAAGTAAACAGATAACCTGAAGCCAGACAATGAAGTTTACATAGCCCTCCCTTGGCAGAACCATCTTTCTGCACTGCAGAGAACACAGTCCATCAATAATTTAATTCAGTTACATTTGGTTATAAGAAAGGAACCACTTTGTTTAGGGGGTTTAATTCTGATCCTTCATCATCATTCACAAAATGAAGTAACCTATCAATACTGTGATGCCTGTAACGTATCGCTAAAAGGGAAAAGGGGGAAGCATTTCTCTTCCGTCATGGACATTTTCTCAGATATATCTATAGGGTTTGATATGCTGCTTCTTTGTAGTAAATAATATTTATGTGATGTTTATGTAGGTAAATGGTTTAATGTTGCAAATTGCAAGGAAAAAAACACTAATACATCTGAAAACTCCCCTCTTATCTGTTTTAGGTGTCTTTGAACTGTGTAATAAAACATCTATGCCTATTGAAATTAAATGACCTTTGTTACAAAATCATCTTTTTTATACTTCATATTGGGTAGCATAGCAGTATTTTATAATTTGTATAGTTTTATAAGACTTGCTGGATGTCATAGTAATGTAAATGGCTTTATTTAAATATATAGTAATTTGTCTTTTTGACAGAAAACCATGTTTCCTCCAAAACCACATATTTTAAGCAAATTAAAAATTACCTCTAGATTCTAAATATAGCGCCTGCTGTTTTTCTTAGCATTGCTGCCACTTTAAAATTTTACTGTAGTTTTAGAAGAGATTACTTGTGTTTCTTGGGTGGATACATGCCTGTGCAGATCCTCATAACATGGCAGAAAGAATGGAGACTTTGAACAAGTCATAACAAGGTTTCAGTCGTGACACAACTTACTGTGTGCATGTGAACATTTCACTCAATCTTTTGAAGTCTCAATTTCCTAGGCTGTAAAATAGGGATATTCACACCACCTTTGCCTAGTTGTTAGGAGAATCAAATGAGGTAATCTATGTTGTACTTGTCCATTGCCTGGTATATAAACTTTTTTTTTTTTTTGAGATGGAGTGTCACTCTGTCGCCCAGGCTGGAGTGCAGTGGCGCCATCTCGGCTCACTGCAACCTCCACCTCTGGGTTTGAGTGATTCTCCTGCCTCAGACTCCCAAGTAGCTGGGATTACAGGTGCCCACCACCACGCCCAGCAAACTTTTGTGTTTTTAGTAGAGATGGGGTTTCACCACATTGGCCAGGCTGGTCTCAAACTCCTGACCTCAGATGATCCACCCTCCTCAGCCTCCCAAAGTGCTGGGATTTACAGGCATGAGTCACTGCGCCTGGCCATAAACTTTTTATTTGTGAGAAAAGTTTAGACTAATGGAAAAGCTACAAAAATAGTACAAAGAGTTCCATATACTCTTCACTGAGCTTCTCCTAATATTATTATCTTGCACAAATATTATTCAACTATCAGAATCAACAAATTAACATTGGTACAATACTGGAACTAGAGACTTTATTCACGTTTTACCAGTTTTCTCACTAATGTCCTTCTGCTGTTCCAAGATCCAATTCAAGGCTCCACAATGCATTTAGTTGTCATGTCTCCTTAATCTCTTCTAGTCTGTGACAATTTCTCAGTCTTTCCTTGTCTTTTCATGACCTTGATACGTTGGAAGGATACTGGTTACTTTGGGTTTGTCTGAAGTTTTCTCGTGATTAGATTAAGAGATTATGCGTTTTTGGCAGGACAGGCGTGATGTTCGCTTCTCATTACATCCTTCTAAGAGCGTGTGATACCCACACTTACTACTTATTAATAATTATAACTTATTGCTGGTGATAAAAACTGTCCTTTCTCCCCATTTATTTATGTATTCAGTTATTTATGTTGGTGCACATTCATGGATATGTATTTCATTCTATGGGTTATAATCCAGTCTTTGTTGTTGATTTTGTTGTCCAAAATGTTCCAGCTTTGGCCATTGGGAGCTCTTTCAGGTTGGTTCCTGTGCTTTTTTGACACACCTCCTTCCTTCTTTTGAGCACATCCTCTCTGGCACCACAGGATGCTTCAGACTCATCTTATATTTTCCCTGCCTCAGTCCTGAATCAACCACGTCTCCAAAAAGCCTTATAAATTCTCTTAAAAAAAGAAATGAGCCATCTGTTACCTAACATACGTTTTTTCTAATTCTTGATACAGCTTTTTTGCGGATACATTTCTCTCTTGATTGCCTTCAGAGGCAGCCCTTAGGGAATTTAGTCTCACCAAGTGTGAACTATTGGCTCCTGACCTTTAGAAAAGAAACAAACCCTTGCCTACAACAGGAAGCTTATAGATCCATATTTTCTTTGTCCTTGAAATTGTGCGGGAACAATCTGGCTTGTCACAGTAAATTAAAACTTCATCTGATCACATTTGTCACTTCAAGGCACAGTATAGTCTTCTATTATTTATTGCTAGCTTTAAAAATTTTATGTAATTTTGTTCTTTTGGTTGTCTGCTATGTCGTAATGCTTAGATGACTATAAGATAACATGTAATCTAATAAGTGAAACATCTCCGGATATTATTATGACTTTGTGAAAATAATTTAATCCTTTAGCAATTTAGTTTAAGAGTTATTCTGGAGCTAATTTGATAATTAACAGTATAAGTAAAAGTGTGCTAAAGATCTTGTTTTTTTGTAGAGTTTGATTCGTTTTGACATTGATAGAAAAAGGTGTATTTTAATATGCTATGAGTAACCACTAGAGGGTAGCCCTGGGTAACCAATTACCCAATTGCTGCTTACTTAAGTTGTCCTGACACAGAGAGATTGAAAATAAAGGTGGGCATGGGGAGGGAGGGTGCAGATAACAGCGAGGGAAATTTAAAAGAAACTTGGAGTGACAATATTATACAAAATGCAGTACAAGGAGAAAAGTATTAAAATGGACAAAGTTATATTTTTATATGTGATAAAAGGTATAGTCTAGTAATATAAGACAATTCTAAACCTTTATGTACCCAGAAACATATTGAAATATGTCAGTATATAAAAATATTTAAATGTTTATATAAAAATATTAAGTATTTCTTAACATTTATAAGATTAAGGAGTTATATTTTGCAGTCTTCTTGGTAGCGCTTCAAAACCCTGGACTTTGCTGGGTGCAGTACCTCATGCCTGTAATCTCAATACTTTGAGAGGCCCAGGACAGAGGGTTGCTTGAGACCAGGAGTTTGAGACCTGCCTGGGCATTATAGCAAGATCTCCTGTTTACAAAAAATAAAATTAATTAATTAATTGAAAGTTTAAAAACCTTAGACTCATTGCACACATTTTACTAGGTTATGAGTAGTGTAGGGGAGAAAAGATTTTTTCCTCACCCATCTTTAGGTTCATGGCTGAGGTCCTGTAACAAAAGACAGATTAATAAGAGAAATGCATACAAATTTATTTAATATGGGTTTTATATGACATGGGAACCTTCATAAGGCTATGAAAAGTCAAACAGGAAAAACTATTTTTATGCTTAGTTTGATGACAAGTGGTCATAGGGAAGTACGATAAGATAAAAAGGATATAATCTAATAAACTGGGGAGAAGCTTGCAAAGCCTATTTGTTCACATTCTTCTCTGTATCCCTGTGTCTTCAGCGATAAGGACATTTTCCTCCAGGGCATCTCTGGAATGAAGTTCTTACTGAGAAGGGAGGTCAAATAATTCTTTCTAGGTTTTATAACCTGCTTTAGGGGAGAAGGGTCGAGGGGATAATGAGAGTGATTTTTCTGCTTTTGCTGTTTTCCTGAAATGCCAAAGTGTATATTTTGGGATAGCATGTCTTGAACCCCAACTGTAGTATCTTTAGACATTTTTGATGATCAAGTTAGATTTTTAAAATTCTATAAAAATAGTCGATACTTGAAAATATTCACTGGGGAGTAAAGTGGCCAGATAACAAGTTCTAGAAAAACCACTATGAAAAAAAAAAAAGGGAGAGGGGGACAGAAAATAAATCTGGGAAAATAAGTAAATAAGGTGAAACTAATCTATTAAAAGTGAAATAAATTTGCATTTAATATCTCAAAACATTTTTTAAAATCATAATTCTTGTTTCTGTGAAGAAAAGGCAGCTTTTCTGTAGATTAGCTCTGATCAGCTAACTTGTGCAGTCTCTGGTTGCAGACTCGGATGATGTTTTCAGTTTTCTTGTTTCCGTGGAGTGAAAAGACCATTTATTCAAGCCGAGCCAACTATCTTAGACTAGGACATTCTACATCACTCGGCCTACTCCTATGGTTTACTGGTGATACTTGTTTTATGTTGGCTTCTTTTCTGCTACTGAGACAGAGACTAAATTGACCACCTTTTAAGGATTACTAAATCTAGCCTTTTAGGCTGGAAGTATGTGATTAGTAAATGTTTTACTTCGTAAGTGAAGGGTTGTCTGTGGTTTCTGTCCTAAATTTTGGCAAATTATATTTGGAAGTTTAATAAATTTTCATTGCTGTTACGTCAGTGGCATTCATATTAATGAATAAAGCAGATTTTCCTAAAACAAGGGTGAAAATTTTATCTTTAATACATCGTTAATAGTAGGCATACCTGTCTGAACAGATAGCTGATGAAAATTATCTCCCGTAGAACTCCCCCGACCTCCAGGTTGAACTGTTGAAGGCCTCTATTTAAATAGTATGTTAAGTTATGGTATTCAGGGGCAGGAACTTACTTGCTAAATCTTTTTTTTTGGCACTGAAAGTTAACAGAGAAATATGTCATAAGATTAGCTTTCAGTCCTCTGGCAGGGATGACCCTATGAACATACAATCCAAACAAGTTCAGCCAAGTAAACATTCATTGAGCAGCTGCAATTTGCTAGACTTTGTGCTACACACAGGGTTTAAAGAAGTGAACAAGAGGCACAAGAACTAGGCAACGCGGGGTCTAAGGCCTTCCAGACCAGCCTCCCATGTAGCTGGGACTACAGGCATGGGGCAACATGCCTAGCTAATTTTTAAAATTTTTTTGTCTCACTCTGTTGCCCAGGCTGGTCTCAAACTCCTGGACTCAAGCAATTCTCCTGCCTCAGCCTCCCAAAGTGCTGGGATTACAGGTGGGATCCACCATACCTGACCCTAAGGTTTTTTTTTCTAACTCACCCTGCAGCTTAGGGTTAGACCCTCTATAATGGCTGCACTAGGTAAGGTCTGAAGCCTATTCCAGCTTTTAAATCCTAATTCTAACTGGTAAGAAAACTAAATTTGCTAAGGCTTCAGATCAAGTTGCTAGTTTAATAAGCAATGACGTGTTCTACATCCTTTCCTCTCCATTTGTATACTTCCTTTTCTCTGATTTTGTACTTGTTGTGTCCTCAACTTGATAATTATAGGAAGTTGGAATGTGAAGAAAACTGGCCATTTGAAAGCATAATGAAACACTATTTAGTATTTTTTAGTTCAGACTTTTAATTTCAAGTTTGCCATATTTTATTATTCTAAAGTTCTGTTAAATTAGAAACTGAATAAATAATATGAGTGACTTGTTAGAGTTTCTATTTCTTTAGATAGTAGATAACTTTTCTCTGGTTTTTGTTGGAATTAGAAACATTTTGTTTAACTGTGGTTCAGTGCGACTTTCAGATGACCCTTGAAGCAACTGAGTGACAGTGGGGAAGCAGCCTGTAGCTGAATGGATAACTGATAGTTGGTTATATATGTTTATTTCTTTTCTCCATTTATAATTTTATAATATTTTCTAGAATGTAGAAGGCTAGGATTTTAATTTCATGTTTCCCATTAAGTAACTGAAATAACTATCCACTTCTGGAAACCTTAGTTTCCTCATTTGTAAAATACAAATATCTAATTTGCATACCTTACAGTTAGTGAAAAGTCCAGGAAGAATCATCTTGTTAAACACTAAAGATCTGTAGAAATGTAAGCTACTGTTGTTGAAACATCACTAAGTGTTACCCTGGCTTTTTTCGTTTTTGTTTTGTTTACTTTTTGTTTTTGTTTTGCTAATAACAGTAGTGCCTTTGTACTAAATTCCTCATTAGGAATTTAGAAATTTTATTTAATAAATATCTGACTGAATATAATAGATACAGTTAGAATGATGCAAATCACACAGCCCCAGGTGACAAATAGCCCTCAAATCTTGTTTTCTGAGTCTATTTGGGTATAGTGAAAAAGATGAAACAAACCCACTAGCCAGCCTACTTCCAGTATTCCTGAACAGATAGCTCTCCATTTTCCTCTGATGATTATGGCAGAGCCTTTGATACACAGCTGACCTTTCTTTTGATCTATTGACATCGCCGAAAGTGGTCTGCTTAATGAGTGGCCACATCAGTTTACGTAAGGTTATTCTATTTAATACTTATTCTGTGGACTTTTGGCATTTCACTATTTCCTTTCCATTTTCTGAAAACAATGTGGTCAATGAAAATTTTAAAACTGTATCTTGTCCTTGCCCCATGGGAAATTTGAGAAAGAAATTCTGTATACTCTGGAGTCCAGAACTGAAAATGTTCTCCATGGCTTCAGGGGAAGAGATTAAGAAATGAAGATGAAGAACGTATGTCCTGCTTTTTTTGGATGGAACCTTCATAATATGTGAAATTTTACATTTTTTAACACCTTTTCAGGGGAACTCCCAGGAGTCTTCAGAGATATATTTGATTATAAAATGAACTATTTTATAAATTTCACCTTTCAAAAATGGCACAAACTAGTGTCTACAAATTTTATACAATAATTGTAGCATATGATAATATATACTTACAGTTTAGTCTACAAAGAGACTGAGGTAACTTATAATTGCCTAACATAATTCAGCTAGTAGGTGGCAGAGTCAGAACCAAAATCTGTGTTATCTCTGTAACACCTTGCTGCTTCATAAGCCTGTGAAAAGTTCTCACCGATGAGAAATGAATTAACTCTTACAGAGCAGAAAAGGAATATTTAATACACAGTAGGAGGTAATTTGCTGAATTAGTGTAACAGAAGCAATGTTTTCCAGCTGTGTTACAAACTTCAAATTGCTTAACTGATTTTTTTAAGGTCCTATGAGGAGTTAGAGGGAGTAACTAGATGCAGGTTTTTCTAATGAAGAAGCTGGAGGCAAAACATAAGTAATTTAAGTAATATTAAACAACACACCAGCTCTGACCTACTCAAGATAGCTTTTCCTAGTTAGTAGTAAAACTGACAACTTTGGTAATGTTAGTAACTCTAAAGTATTGAGTGCTTACTATTTTTTAAAGAAAAGTAGAGCTGTATGTACAGTAAAGTGGTAAAAACAGATTTTATTCAGGAACTACTACTGTAATAGGGGAAGAGAGACCTCAGTATGGAACGGGGTTCAATTCTGAATCCAGCATAGACCAGTGGGGATTTATAGCCAAAGAACAAGATGGCATTAATATATGAAAAATTCCAGAGAGGAAAGAAACTTAAGGAGTAGGGGGATTCTGGTTAAGCCAACCTAAAACAATTCTTGCTCAAGACAGCTGAGTGATGAGATACCAAGGAGGGTGCTGGAGAGTGCAGGGATGAGGAGTTTGATTAGATACTGAGGGTGATCAAATATTGAAGGTGAACAGATACTGAGGGTAGGGGGTTCTGTCTAAACTGACTGCAAGATTCTTACTACAACTGTGCTGTGCAAAATTGAAACCAAAGGTCAAGGCCTAGTTGAGAAGAGGATTCCGAGGAGCCTGACTAAAGTTTGGCCGAGGAGGGCATCTTGTCAGTTGCTTCTTTTGTTCAAGGAAATAAAGCATTATTCGTTTCTTTCAGCAGTCTAAGTCCATCTTGTGTTCAGTTCCTTTTCAGTAAAGACCAGCTGAACCATCTGTTGAGACTTCTTAATGTCTTGAGATCATGGGTAAAACTTATGCCCAGTTTCTGTAGCTGTCTTTTCTAAGTCACCACCTGAGTAACCAAGATCACCTACAACAGAAACTATGATGTTCTGGATACCTCTTTTGCTTTCATAGTGAGAGTGAGGGAGGGTAACTGGAGGGAGTGGGTGATTGTTTTAGAGATAACTTTAAAAAAGGAAAGAAATTGTGGGGAATCAAGTAGATGAAGGGATTAGTTAGATTAGAGAGGTAGCAAGATCCATTCCAGTTGGCTGGTAACAGCTAATAGGTTTGAGTTCCACAGACAGAATAAGAATCATTGGGAACTAGCCCGGAGTCATACAATAATTATCTGATGGCTGAAGGTGACCAAAGAATAAACATTTCGATGACTGAGAAAGGATTTGTTGGAGTTGGTTTGTGTGTGGTTGGGTTGGGTTACAGAAATTAGGCTGAGAGGGGAAGTGGGGACATTTCCATTCATATGAGGGATGTCCAGGAACCCGTAGTGGCTTGGAGGCTTTATGTTGCATTTAATGATGGCTGGATAAGTGTAATGACAAATGCTTGTTCCCAGAAAAGAATCGATGGTAAAATTATGATGGGAGTGGACATGACCCTTGCAAGGATAGACTGGAGTATATTCAGAGGTTTTTCTCACATTGGGTATTTGTCTTGGTTTTAAATGGTGGAAGAAAAGAGAGGGAAGATTATAGCAGAATAGGAATTTTGATTTCTCACAGGAATCTTGGAAATGCCAGATGTGCCCACAGGAAAGGAAGCACAATACCCTCAGTCTGTGGCGTTATGGGAAGTGATGACTAGTCCAGCCCAGGCTTGCCAAAGGCTCTGTGGATGAATAGTCTTGCTAAGAGATAAGGAAAAGGCACAGATGGGGGAGAACAAGGAGCTCCTAAATTTAGGGACAGAAAAATATAAGAGAAGACCAATCTCAGATGAGGAAAAGTCATAGTGAAGGCTGTGAACCTTAAAGGCAATCACCCCTCTATGACAAATTAGGTATCCACATCCTGTAATAGCCCACAAGATCGAAAAACCTCTCAGTTATTTTGTTTCAGGAAGAGGAAAATGATGAATAGTAGAAGCTCTGCCTGTGAAGATAATTTTACCTGCAGCTGAAATACCATGACCCAGATACTGAACATACAGAATAATTAAACTTTTCCTCTAGAAACTTTGTGGTCCTTTCTTGCCATTGCCTTAAAATAGTCAGTATCCTAAAGGCAGTTGTCATAACTGAAAGTGCATAGAAGGAGGTCGTTTACATATTGGATTACAGTGGAGTCTTCTGGGAATTTTAAGTCCATCAGATAGGTTCATGGGAAATATGCAGGGCTTTAGTAAATTGTTGGGGCATAACTATCCAGGTGTATTGTTTATTTTCCCAGGTGAAGACAAAGTAGTAGTGAGATTCTTTATGAAGGGGAATATTATAAAAGGCAGAACACAGCCTTTAATCCCAGCACTTTGGGAGGCCGAGGTTGGTTGATCACCAGGTCAGGAGATCGAGTGAAACCCCATCTCTACTAAAAATACAAAAAAACTAGCTGGGTGGGGTGGCAGATGCCTGTAGTCCCAGCTACTTGGGAGGGTGAGGTAGGAGAATGGCGTGAACCCAGGAGACAGAACTTGCAGTGAGCCGAGATCGAGCTACTGTATTCCAGCCTGGGCGACAGAGTCTCAAAAAAAAAAAAAAAAAAAAAAAAAGGCAGAACACAAATGAATCTCCATGAAATATTGCATGTTGGAAGAGATAACAGACAGGATAGTGTTAGGATTAGGCACCAAGGGAAATCTTGACTTGACAGTGTAATTGATAGATCCTAGGAAGGAACTGATATCCTTTCCCACTTGACTTTTTAATAGTCACATGGGAGTAATGCATGGATTAGAAATGGGGACTTATGTCATAAGCCTCTCATTATCAGGGAGAGCAACCGCTAGTCCTTGTGGTTTTAAACGATATTGGGGAATCCTGGGGAGAGGCTTGGAAGGATCTGTTTCTACCTTATATGGGTTCTGTATCGCATATACCTTAGAGAATTTTAATAGTTTGCTTCAATCTTTATTTAAGTAGATAGGTTAAAGTGGGCAAAGGAACTCCCTGCTTGGGGGAAGTCAGACAAAACCATTAGGGGACATAGACATGAAGAGGAAGACTCAGGGGCGGGTAGGAGTCCAGCAGGAATTTTTGTACCTCCATTCATGAGAAGATACTTTCCACACAGGTTTACTGGGGTAGTGGAGCTGAGTAGAAAATTATGTTGACCTTTAAGAGGTCCCATAGAGATAGGAGGATGAGCTGGGGGCAAAGCCTCAAAACCCACCACTGGTCAAGTTTGGTGACTGTGGGGAAGAGGGCAGGAAACGAGGTCATGGTGAGGGTAGAATGTGTTCTGGTATCGATGAGAGATATGGTAGGAGGCCCTTTAACTCGTAGCATTATTTCTTCAAGCAAGTTTACTAGTAGTTGAGGGCACTAGGACATTTGCTTCTCTGGAGGAAAATAGACAATTCTCTGGTGAGGAGGGGGACTTGGGTTTTTCCCTCCTCTTGAGTACTGGGCAATTCCAGGCCCAGTGTCTTTTTTCCTCATGATATCAGCCCATTGTTGAGATCAATGGGAGCCTTCCATTGTGGAGCTTGCTGTGAGTTAAAAATTTCAGGTTTTTCCAGTTGTTTTAACTACATTGCCACATGCTTGCATTGTGTATTTTCCAATATTTTTGAAATAATGTTTTCATATTCTTGGGCTAATGTCTGGAGCCTAGACGTGTATACATTTTGTTAATTAATATTATTTTTCTGTAATGTGTCACGGAGGTCTGCCCTGAAACTATTTACAAAAGATTGCATGGCCCGAGCAGAGGCTGTTTGGAAAGTCAGTTCCACCCCTGAATTGTCTTTCCATGTTGTCTTTAATTGATGGTGATAGCCACAGTTTCATCAGTTTTGTTATGTACAATGTTAGATATGTGACCAATCAATTTTAATGGGGTAGATTTGACGGATGGCTCCTAGTAATTCCTTACGTCCCTCGGGGTATCGGGTAGCCTGAGACCCTTGAGGTTCATCAGAAATAGTGGTCCATTTAGCTTTTTCAAAGCAAAGGGAGGCATTTCCAGGCTCAACCAACAGGCAGATAAATTGATTTAAATCAGGGAATGCCAGAGAGTATGCACCTAGAATGATTCTAAATTGTTCAACAAACCTTTCCCTTTCCTTTCTATGTTCAGGAAAGTATTTGGTGATAGGATGCAATTCAGACCTAGACCAAGGTTTAAATGTTCTCTCTTCTATTAGCCTCACTGGGGAACAGGTACTGGCTGATCCTGGGCTTTGTCTGAAGGAGACGGGGGCTAGTGAACCTTATGGTTACAGGGAGGTGAGGGGCTGGAGGAGGGGCAGATGGTGGAACAGAGTTTGGGAGAGGAGGCTCTAAAGGAGAGCTGGGAGGGGAATATGGAGGTGCTGTTGAAAGCTCTAGGAACTTTACTGAGTCAGAAAAATGTTTCTAAAGACAGTGTGAAAGAGCCTCAATAGTTTGACTGAGATTTGAATTATTTAGCTGTTTTTTGGCTTCCTAATACCAAGTGAAATAAGCAGACCACTGTGCATCCAAAAGCTTTGCTCCTTTTTGCTCTAGGGCTCTTTTTAGATGGACTAATTTAGGGATATAGCAGGAGCCCCCACCCTAGCTGAAGAGAGTTTTTGGTAAGGCTTTGCCAGTGAGAAAGCAAGCAGACAGTATTAGAACTATAGCGGCAAAGCAGGAATTTGATAAGGTGAGGTTTCCACTGAGAAGTTCCCATGGGAGAAGCAGGATTAAACAGACAGAAGAGAGAGGCCTCATAAAGAGCAGGGAAAAAATTGCAGCCCAGGAGTTGGGGAGTGGATCTCCACTGGAAACAAAGAGCCAGGAAAAGTCTCCTTCCCAGGAGACAAAGATCCAGGAAGAATTTTCCAGCCAAGAGCCAGGCTCAGGAGTCAGGGAGTGAATGTCTACTTGACACAGTGAGCCCCAGAAAGAAAGACCTCTAGCTGAGTAGATGCCGTTCAAACAAAGAAGTCTGGGCCTCTAACCCAGCTTCAGACAATGTAATCAGAATCTTAATCAAAATCTGTTCTCATGTGCTTCAATGGACATTTATTGGAGTCACTCACCACCAGATACCCCAAAAGCAAGCAGACTGAAGACAAAGTCTTGGTGTGTGCTCAGAGATTGGTTATTATGTCCAAGGGTTCAATGGTAGTTCAGATCCAGATATGAATCATGGACCAAAAACTGTTAAAGAAAAATCAGAGATAGTAGTTAAAATGGTAAAAACAGATTTTATTCAGGAAAAGCTGCAATAGAAGAAGGTATTCCAGTATAGAGCTGGGCTTAATTCCATATAGAGAGCATGCACACGTGGGGATTCCTAATTCCAAATAGCATGGACAAGAGAGCAGGGTAGGGAGGTCAGTGGATGAAAAATTACTAAGAGGAAAGAAACATCACGGGTAAGGGGATTCTGGTTAAACAGAACTAACAGGATCCTTGCTGCAGGTTGGCCAGGGTGATAAGATATAAAGGGTGGCAGTGAGGAATTTGACCAGATATTGAGGGTAATCTCAGTATCTGGGGAGTTCTTTCTCAACTGACTTTGTAAGATTCCTGTTACAACTGGGTGATGTAAAGAGGAACACAGAAGTCCAAAGCTCAAGGCCTAGTTGAAATGAGGATTCAGAAGAGCCTGACCAAAGTTTGGTCAAGGAGAGCATTTTATCACTGTGTGTAGGATGCTATACCAAGTACTTTATGAAAATGTGCTAATTTAATCTCCAAGCCAACCCTATGTGATAGATATAACTCCTTTTTTACATAAAAGGGAATTGTTGCAGAGAAGTTAAGTAAGCTGTCCAAGGTCACACAGCTAGCATGCAGTAAAGACAATATTTAAACGTGAGTATCTGACTTCAACCATTAGTATTTACTGCCTCCTGGACTCCTTGGGGCCTCCACATCTCCTTTGGTGTGTTGTTTGGTTAGAATATGTGTGATGATCTAGTGATCTCTAAGAGTTAAACTGTGTTTGAAATTAAGAGTTAAAGGGAAGTATTTGGATCTATAGGTGACTGATTACAAATTTAGATTAATAGATAGTAATTGAGTAATTTAGTTACATAAGAATTTAAAAGGGGGCACCATATATTAAATGCCTGTAACATCACTCTGGTTATTAAAATTATGCATAAGACTCTAGTGACTCAAGACAACATAATCAATAGTTCCAAAAATTACAGCAAGAATGTGTGCTAAGAAAAGGCCATAGGATGGTTTCATGCCCTTTTCCTCCTGGCAGGTTCACTTATATATGTGACCCTGATGCTGAGCTTGAGTTTCTGTTAGTACTTATGATAACTGATCTTCACAGGACCTGCTTCTAATGACTTTGGCATGCTAAATTCTGGGCACTGGTGAGTAATAATGAGGTCACTTTGTAGTTTAGCAGACTCTCACTTTGTTTCTTTTAATATGTAAATTAGAGGTCCAAGTTCTTGCAGGTAAGAAACACCTGCCACTAAAAAGAAGGTGAAAACGTTCTCCTGAAGCAATGTTGTATCTGGCTGTTATTAAAAAGCCAAAAATTAACGGATGATGGCGAGATTATGGAGAAAAGGGAATCCTTACACACTGCTGGCGAGAATGCAAATTAGTTCAGCCACTGAGGAAATCCCCAGTTTGGAGATTTCTCAAACTAAAATAGAATTACCATTCCACCCAGGAATCCCATTACTAGGTATACACCCAAAGGAAAATAAATTGTTCTACCAAAAAGACACCTGTACTTTTATGTTTATCACAGCACTATTCACAATAGAAGACATGAAATCAACCCGGATACCCATCAAAGGTGGATTAGATAAAGAAAATGTGGTACATATACACCAAGGAATACTACACAGCCATATAATGAACAAAAATCATGTCCTTTGCAGAAGCATGGATGCAACTGGAGGTCATTATCCTAAGTGAATTAACACAGGATCAGAAAATCAAATACTGCATGTTCTCACTTATAAGTAGGAGCTAAACATTGGGTACACATGGACATAAATATGCGAATAATAGACACTGAGGACCTAGAGCCAGGAGAGAGGGAGAAGAAGGGTTGGAAAACTACCTATTGGGGACTTTGTTCACTACTTGGATGATGGGATCATTAAAAGCCCTAACAGCTTCACACAATGTAACTGTGTAACAAACCTGCATGTGTAATAAAATAAGTTTAAAAATTAAAAATTTTAAATGCCATATCCTTATGCTGATTTCCGTGCACATATACATGGCTCTTTTGCCTCATTTAGGTCAAGAAGATGTTCCTTTTTGAATACAAATCTCTCTCTAAAGGATACTTTTTAACCATTCTCACTTTATTGTTCAAGCTGACCTTGCATAATGAAGTTTTTGTTGCTTTGAAAATAGGAGTAGTAGGCCAGGCATGGTGGCTCACGCCTGCAATCCCTGCAATCCCAGCACTTTGGGAGGCTGAGGTGGGTGGATCACCTGAGGTCAGGAGTTCGAGACCAGCCTGGCCAACATGTAACATGGTGAAACCCTGTCTCTACGAAAAATACAAAAATTAGCTGGGCATGGTGGAGGGCAGTTGTAACCCAGCTACTCAGGAGGCTGAAGCAGGAGAATGGCTTGAACCTGGGAGGCAGAGGTTGTAGTGAACCAAGATCACACCACTGCTCTCCACTTGAGACAGAGTGAGACTCCATCTCAAAAAAAAAGAAAAAAAAAAAAAAGAGAAAGAAAAGAAAATAGGAGTAATATTTAGTCGTGTGTTTTTTTCATTGTAGGAAAGACTTTGTTCTAAGGAAGACTATGCACTGTCCATCTCAGCAAACAGATGTTTACACCATAGTGTCTGAATAGATTTGGGCATAAGTACTTTAAAAAATATAATAAAGTCAATAAATAGATTTGGGCGGGCCTGGGATAGAAGACGAAGTTATGAAAGAGGCTCTGAGAACAGGGCTAGAACTGGATAAAGGTGTGCCTGCTTTACAGTTTTTCTTGAGTTCAATCATTTAACATAATGCCTCTGAAAGTAACTTACTGCTGTCTTTGGTAGAAATGCATATTGGTATATTGCCACTGCCACAGATGGGATGTCTGGACTAATTTGGAAGGTTGCAAACTGCCACTTACCCACCTTCAGACCTGTCTTGACTTTCTGGCCTTTCCCCACACTGAATGAATGGAGTGGGAGGGAAGAGCCTAAACAGAAACATATGTTTTCTATTTACTTTTTCCTACCTCTTTTTTTTTTTTTTTTTTTTTTGAGATGGAGTCTCACTCTGTTGCCCAGGCTGGAGTGCAGTGGCACAGTCTTGGCTCACTGCAACCTCTGCCTCCCGGATTCAAGAGATTCTCCTGCTTCAGCCTCCTGAGTAGCTGGGATTACAGGCATGCACCACCACACCCAGCTAATTTTTGTATTATTAGTAGAGATGGGGTTTTACCATGTTGGCCAGGCTGGTCTCGAACTCCCGACCTCAGGTGATCCACCTGCGTCGGCCTCCCAAAGTATTGGGATTACAGGAGTGAACCATCGCGCCCGGCCTTCCTACCTCTTTTCGTATCGAATGCTTAGAGGTTCTCCTCTGAGCCATGGATATGAAGACCTAAAAAGTATTTGCTAAAAAGTATCTCTAAGTAAATATAGTCTCTGTACAGTATTTTTTGAATTTGTAAATTTGAAAACCAGAGAGGACAATTTGTTTGATAAATACATGGATAGTTTGAAAGCTTAGTAAGATCCAAGTTTCATTTATTTTTATTTTTTCTTGTTTCCAGTAGAGTTGGAAGGGTCCAAATTTTAGACATATGTATACAAAGGCAGTAAATAAATTGGAAAGAAGAGGGAAGTTAATGCTTTTAGCTTTTCTCTTTTAGAGAGATTAGCTTTCCATTATTTTAACAGAATAGCTTACCAAAATGTTCTTTCCCTATTTTGTGATGAACATGCTGAAATCTTGTATCTAATTAAATTCAATTCCTACCTAAAAGTTTTCACAAAAAAGATTGACTATAGTTCATGTTTGTGACTAAAGACATAAACAGAAGTTGTTTATAAAAGGTTTGCTGGAAATTTTAATGTCCTTGTTTTCATCAGTGAAATTAATGATGACTTGAAAGTTTTTCTTCTTTCTTGAAAGTTTTCGTTGAAATGCGATTTGTTTTCCTGGTTATTGATTACTTGTGGACAGATAGCAGTTGTGAAGACATAAACTACTGATGGTTAAAAATTTCAGCATTCTCTTTTCAAAAGAAATTGGCAAACTGATTCTAAAATTTATATGGAAATGCAAGGACGTAGAATAGCCAAAATAATCTTGAAAATGAACACAGTAGGACTTACTTATCTTTGAAAGTTACTCTAAAGCTATTGTAATCAAGACAGTGTGTTATTGGCAAAAGGACAGACATGTAGATCAATGGGATCCAATTGGATCTGATCTAGTCAGAGTCCAAAAATAGAACTACACATATGTGGTCAAATTTGATGAGGATGTCAAAGTGATTTAATGGGAAAAAGAAAGTGTCTTCAACATTTGGTGTTGGAAAGGTGCTTTTCCACATGCAGAATAAAAGAACTTTGATTCCTACCTTACACCATGGACAAAAATTAACTTGAGATGAATCAGGACCTAGACTTAAGAGCTAAAGCATTACAGTTTCTAAAGGACAACATAAAAATATCTTTCCAATTTATCTTAGGACACAGCACTACCATTAAAAAGTTGATAAATTGGACTTCATCAAAAATAACACCTGCTCATCAGACGATAACATCAAGTAGATAAGCCTTTGTTACAGTTATATTTGACAAAGGGCTTGTGTCCAGAATATATAAATAAGGGAATAATTAAAAGAAGGCAATCAACATTTAAAAATTTTAAATCAATATTTAAATAATTAAAAGAAGGCAATCAAAATTTTAAGATTTGAACGGATATTTCATAAAATAAGGAATATCACTAGTCAAAAAGCACATGAAAAAGTGCTCATCATCATTAGTCGTCAGGGAAATGCAAAGTGAGATACCACTGCTTACCCACTAGAATGGCTAAAATTAACAAGATTTATAAAATGTTGGGGAGAATGCGGAACTCTCAGTGATTGCTGGTGGAGGTAAAAAATAGTACAACTACTCTCAAAAATTTTGGGCAGCAATTCCACTGCTATGTATTTATCCCAGAGAAATGAAAATGTATACCTACAAAAGCTGTATGTAAGAATGTTCATGGCCACTTGATTGAGAATAGCCAAAAACTGTAGAAGCCGAGTGTGTATGGTAGGGAAAAACCAGTTTTCTCCTACTATACTCTCAACACAGAGAGTATACTGACCAGATGTGTGGATTTTTCCCACACTGACCAATTCTCTGACACTAGCCGGATAGCCTATATTCAGTTCACTTCTGACACTAACTAGAACTCGTGCAGATCTCTCATGGATTAAGAGCTCAGTCCCACAAGACTGTGCCCTGCTTCATATACCAAGTGCAAGCAATAGGTTCGTTCCCAGAATACCACAACTTCTGACCAGTTTGGCCACAAGTGGGAGGTTACCACAGCCCCTTCTCAGGTTCAGTAATGTGCGAGAGCAGCTCACAGAACTCAGGGAAATGCTTACATTTATCAGTTTATTATAAAGGATGTTTTAAGGGATACAGGTGAACAGCCAAAGAAGTACTCTGGGTAAGATATGTGGGAAGCGGCATGGACCTTCCATGCCCTCTCTGGGTGTTCCACCCTCCCATCACCTCCATGTCTTCGGCATCCCAGATGCTTTCCAAACCCTGTAGTTTAGGGATTTTTTTTTTTTTTTAATTTAAGTTCTGTGAATTTAAATAAAAATTTAAATTTAAATTTTTTTAAATTTAAAGTTCTAGGGTACATGTGCACAATGTGCAGGTTTGTTACATATGTATACATGTGCCATGTTGGTGTGCGGCACCCATAACTCGTCATTTACATTAGATATATCTCCTAATGCTATCCCTCCCCCCTCCCCCCCCTTCACCCCCCACCCCACGACAGGCCCCAGTGTGTGATGTTCCCCACCCTGTGTCCAACTGTTCTCATTGTTCAATTCCTACCTATGAGTGAGAACATGTGGTGTTGGTTTTCTGTCCTTACGATAGTTTGCTGAGAATGATGGTTTCCAGCTTCATCCATGTCCCTACAAAGGACATGAACTCATCCTTCTTTATGGCTGCATAGTATTCCATGGTGTATATGTGCCACATTTTCTTAATCCAGTCTATCACTGATGGACATTTGGGTTGGTTCCAAGTCTTTGCTATTGTGAATAGTGACGCAGTAAACATATGTGTGCATGTGTCTTTATAGCAGCATGATTTATAATCCTTTGGGTATATACTCAGTAATGGGATTGCTGGGTCAGATGGTATTTCTAGTTCTAGATCCTTGAGGAATCGCCACACTGTCTTCCACAACAGTTGAACTAGTTTACAGTCAGTTTAGGGATTTTTATGGAGGTTTCATCACATAGGTTGAGCACATATTAACTCGTTTTCCTGCCCCCTCCTTTTCCTGGAGGATGGGATAGTGCTGTTGAAAGTTCCAGGCTTCTAATTATGGCTTGGTCTTTCTGGTGACCAGCCCCCATCCAGAAGCCCACCAAGAGTCATCACATTAGAACAAAAGATACTCTTATCAATACCCAGGAAGTTCCAAGGGATTAGCAACTCTGTCAGAAACTTGGGCCACGGACCAAATATTAGAACAGAAGATGCACCTAGCATCCCTCTTGCTCAGGAAATTACAAGAGTTTTGGGAACTCTCTGCGAGGAACCAGGAGCAGGGATCAAATACACATTTCTTATTGTATCACAATATCACATCTCCAGGTGTCCATCAGCAAGAGCCCAGACAAGCGATCTGGTATATCAATACAGTAGAACACTACTCAGCAATAAACAAGAACAAACTGCTGATACATGTAATGGCAAGGATAAATCTCAGAAGCATTAAAGGACATGAAAGAAGCCAGACACAAATACTTTATACTGTGTGATTCCATTGATACAAAGTTATAGAATAGCTAAAACTAATCTGTGGTGACAAAAATCAGATCAGTAGTCGCTTCTGGTTGTGGTGGGAGGGGAATGTTGACTGAGAAGAAGCAAGAGGGAGTTCTACAGGTTGATGGAAATGTTCTATCTTCTGGTAGGGGTGTGGGTTGTATACATATAGTCACTTGCCCAAACTGATCATCCTATAGACTTAAGATGTGTGCATTTCACTATATTTCAGTTATAATGTCAAATTTAAAGATCTCACACAAAAAATAGCAAGATATTTTCCTATCTCTTATTCTGACTCTCTTTCTGATTCTCTTGAAGTATTGGATGGCCCAGTCCCACTATACTGAGCCAGGTTTTGGAAGAAAATAAAATTTATTATTTTACTATCTTTTAATGTATCCACTATACTCTATAAAGGGCATCGTTTAAACTTTTTCAGTCTTTGTTGTTGTTGTTACAGTGAAGAAGAAAAGCTATCCAGAAGAACAAAATAGCACAACAGTGTAAACTTGCAATGATTTGGCAAGTTTTTGAAGTTATTTAATCCTGATAAGTTAAAATCCCTTGAAGCATATTTATACGTTCATCTTTCCAGCCAGCTACCACTTATTTGCTCTTTCATTCAAGTGAAGGTTATTGAGCACCTCCTATGAGTAGATGTTTTATCAGATACCGAGTGGGCATGCTATGATGAGTACACAACCAAGTCCCTGCCCTTAACAGCATTCCTAGTGTAGAAGTGATAAATACAAAAATAAATTCCATTGCAACAAGGAAAGTACAGCACTGTACAAACTGCTGCTGTGCATTCTTTTGAGGAAGCAACATCTTCTGCCTTGGGTGCTTGGGAAGATTCCACAGAGGAAGTGACATTTGAGCCAGTTTGTATGAATACTTAGAGTTGTGGATAGGAGTTGGAAGAAGGGGGACATTTTAAGATGATTAGAAATGTAATTGAATAGTTCAGTGAGTCTTTTATCCTCCCTAAACCTTTAGGTAAAGGTTCAGTTAATATCTACTGAAGTAGAAGTCTTTTGCAGTAGCACAGTCAGTGTTTAAACTAGGAAATAGAAGTCTTTTGCAGTTGCATAGTCAGTGTTTAAATTAGGACACCAAAATGTTTTCCTTTTTCTCCCTCACCAATAGCAGCTAATATTTATTGAGAACAAAGGATGTGACAGGTACTCTGCTTAATGTTTTAATTTAATTTAATCTTCATAGCAATTTAATGCATTAATATTACTGTCCCTATAGATTAGGAAAATTGAGGATTGAAGTAACACCCTTTATAAGTGGACAGGCCAGGGATTCTTTCCCAGGTTTCTCTGCCCCCAAAGCCTGGGATCTTTAAAAAGCCTACTCTATGTGTGTTGCTCTTAGTATGAGCCCAGAGAAAGCAAGCAAAGGGCAACTCTGAAGTGTCTTGCGATCACTTAAAAGAGGGGGGATTTACCTGCTTTCCAAAATACGGCCTGCCCACCTTTTGTATTTAAGTTTTAGTTCATTGCCAATATGTATAATTATTTATAAACTCAAAATAATCTGTTTTAGTTTTATTCCTATCTACATGACACTTTTTGGTGTTATGCTTAGTAATTTCATGTATGAAAAATTGCCAAGTAATCATTCTGTAAGCTTTCTAGAGTATCCATTTTATCAGTTAAAGAATCATGGCAGTAAAAACTATAAGCTCTTTCACTCTAATTATTAGGCTGAGAGCCTTGAAGATTTTGCCCTTTGAAAATGACTTGTTATTTGAGCAATCTGGCTTCTCACTATTTAACAAGTGTTGCTTAAAGCATCATGTAGGAACATTTGACGTGCTCCACAGCCACTCACAGCTTCTGATCATTCTGTTTGTGACAGCCTTGAGAGATCACTGAGTGGTAGTTTAAGATTGTGCTCCAGTATAAAAGTGGCAAGGTTTGTCTTTTAAACAAACATGTATTTTTTTCAGAGTAGAAGATAAATTTTTTGCTACATCAGTCATTTGCCATACATTTTAGATACTTGGTTTTAGATTTGTAGTTTTTGCCCAAATGACCACTTAACATGGGACACCTACCCTAACCCCTACCTCTTTCCCAGGAACGTTAGATTTTTGTCCAAGATTCTACCCGTATTGAATGTTACCTCTTGCCAGATATCTTGTCAAAGGTACGTTGTCTGCTTTTGGTTGACCAATGGGGTATGGGTTGTTATGCCAGATGAGTGTCACGTAGTAGTGGAATTAGAAAATTATCAACCAAGGGCCTGGCATAGTGACTCACATCTGCAATCCCAGGGCTTTAGGAGGCCAAGGTGGGAGGATTGCTTGAGGCCAGGAGTTTGAGACCACCCTGGGCAACATAGCAGGACCCTGTCTGGTGACACACACCTGTAGTCCCAGTCACCCAGGAGGCTGAGTTGGGAAGATCACTTGAGCCCAGGAGTTTGAGGTTACAGTGAGCTATGATCATGGCATTGCACTCCAGTCAGGGCAACAGAGCAATATTCTATCTCTAAAAAAAAATTAAAAATTAAATTTAAGAAGTCACCAACCATCAGGCATTGGAAAACATTTAATGGAAGCAGAATAATGGGATGATAGCCTTCCTAATGCTGTAGTAGACAAAGGAGTACTTCACATTTTTTCCTTCATGCATGCTGGTACTGAGGTGGGTGCAAAGATCCAATAGACAGATCTTACCTCAAAGAGTTTATGGTCCTGGAGGAACTAATCACCTATGTGAATATGTGATTAATAGAAAGTAGCATGATAATGTGTCATAAAAGAAGTAAAGTGCCATAAAAATCAAATATGAAGATAAATCTTCTAGAAAAGTATAGGTATAAGTATAGGTAAAATGCTATTGAAATATGTGGGAAGAAGAGATTACTTCTGATTTTAGACCTCAAAACGAAGTGTCATTTAAAATGGAGTCTGAGAGAAGTTATGTCCTAAAAAGATTTAACTGGAAGCTACTATTTTTAAATGTCTTATTTCTTATTACTAAGAAAGTGTGGTATTATGGAAAGAACATGGGCTTTGGAATCAGACTTGTCTGTACATGTCTACCATTTAATAACTGTTGTACATCACATTGCTTCATTCTTTGAACTTCGGTTTTCTCAAGTGTAGCATCATAGAGGAGTTGTGATGATCTAAATGATTAAATGGGATTACACTTTTAAAAGCTCCTAGCAAAATGCCTGGCACCTGTTCACTTTTCATTATATGCTGGTTCCTTTTGTTCTCCTGTCTGACCCAATTCAACGTCCGTTCTGTCCCATTAGCTTGTTTTATGAACATGGAGGCAAGGATTCTGGGTAGGAGGCAGTTGTAGTACTTCATTCATTAAGCATTTCTTGACTACTTTGTATAGTGGAAATCCAGAGGAAGGGATGATGATGATGATGATGATGATTATTATTATTATTATTATAATTTTGAGACAGGATCTCACTGTGTTGCCCAGGCTGAAGTGCAGTGGCACAATCGTGGCTCACTGCAGCCTCAACCCTACAGCCCAATCGATAATTCTCCCTCAGGCTCCTGAGTAGCTGAGACCACAGGTGCATGCCACCACACCCAGCTAATTTAAAATTTTTTTTGTAGCGATGGGGTCTCACTATGTTGCCCAGGCTGGTTTTGAACTCCTGGGCTCAAGCAATCCTCTTGTCTTAGCCTCCTAAAGTGCTGGGATTACAGGCATGAGCCACTGCACCTGGCCTAGGATTAACTATTTTAATAGGCATTTAGGAAGTAGAATGGATAGATATGGGAATTCAGGGAGAATTAGGGGAAGGTGGATAGAAAAGAGGCTAAACTGGTTTTCTTCTAGTATAATCTTTGGAATCAAGCTAAGAAGGGCAAATCGATTATTCTTCTCAGGAAAATATTTTCTTTATCTTTAAACATATAGATAACATTAGCTGTCTTCTACCTGAGAAATTTGTTTTCTATAAGTTTTGTACCTTTTTTTAAAAAAGAAATTATTTGTATCATAAAGGACCTAAATAATATATATGGTATGAATGTACATCTGCCCGTGAATGCTGAATTTATTCTAGAAAATATCACTTTGCATTCTTTGATTTTAGCTTGCTTTGCTGACCTCACTAGTATAATCATTGGCTGACTTTGTCTCTTTTTCTATTTTCTCTCAATCAGTTTGATAAAGGTTACTCTTACAACATCCGTCATAGCTTTGGAAAGGAAGGCAAGAGGACAGACTATACACCTTTCAGTTGCTTGAAGATTATTCTATCCAATCCACCAAGCCAAGGGGATTATCATGGTAAGTGCCTCCACTGGATATGTTGTCCAAGTACAGAAATCCAAGAGCTCTGTTGGAAACCCTGAAATAATGTAGTGGCTTTTTGCATTACTGTCAGGAGCTAGTTTGTAGCTTATGTCAGTCATCACTGTCAAGCTAGAGCTCCGTTACTCTTAGAGCAATTTGTCTTATTGCTGAACTAGGTCAGGCAAGAGAAATTCATTCAGCTGCACTTCAGTTTGTGCTGGATTAGGCTTTTCAGTTCTCTCTTTCCTCCTTCCTGCTGTTCTCTGTCTCCCTCATCTTCTGCAGTGTTCTGCAAGTGTCTTAGAGGGCTGATATAAGTTTTACAAAGGTTTTTGAAATTAGAATATTCTAATTTTGGAATGGTAGATTCATTAATTTTCCAAAGGCTAACTACTAAGGAAAAGTATGAGGTTTTTTTCTTATCACCATCAGCTGATTAACCAATAAAGATTAAGTGGTATCAGCCATAACTATCAATTTGCCTGAGTTATTTAAAAAGAAAAACAGAACATCTCATTTGTCTGGTATGTCCAAGAATGATTTAACGGTTCATATCAGTAAATTTTCTGGATTATCAAAGCTTACTACAATATGTATCAAAGCTTACTACAATATGTATCAAAACTTCCTTTTGTTTTAGAATCTTAAACACTTTTTAAAAGACTGCATACTTTCGGGCTGTTAAAGATCAAATAATCATAACCAGTATTTTTAGAAAGATATTCCATGTGTCCAAATCATTAAAAAATACCTATACATTCATTAGTTTAATAGCTGAAGAAGTGGCCAGCACTAGTTAGATAGATAGATAGATTAGATAGATAGATTAGATAGATAGATAGATAGATAGATAGATAGATAGATAGATAGATAGATAGATAGATGTAGATACAGATGATTTTTTTTTTTTTTGAGACGGAGTTTCGCTCTTGTTGCCCAGGCTGGAGGCAATGGCGCGATCTCAGCTCACTGCAGTCTCTGCCTCCCGGGTTCAAGCAATTCTCCTGCCTCAGCCTCCTGAGTAGCTGGGATTACAGGCACCCGCGACCATGCCCAGCTAATTTTTTGTATTTTTAGTAGAGATGGGGTTTCACCATGTTGGCCAGGCTGGCGGGCCTCAGGTGATCTGCCTGCCTTGGCCTCCCAAAGTGCTGGGACTATGGGCGTGAGCCACCGCACCCGGCCTGGTAATATATATTGAGTAGTTTTTATCACTTATGTCAGAGTCCCTTGAAGTGCTTTTTTAGAAATGCAGATTCTCAGGGCTCACCCTCAGTCATATAAAATCAAACTTTATTTGCAAGTACACTGGGTGAGTTTTATGTTTTCTAAAGTTTGAAAGCCATGGATCCAGATACTTCTGTTGAGGAAGCCTGAAGCTTTTTTTTAGCCTAGCAGCCATATCAGGCAGTCAACTTATGATTAAGCTTGTGGCCAAGTAAAACTCCCAGGGATTTGTCTGCAAATTTCCAGGTTCTAGCATTTGTCTCTTAATTAGTTGGTTTTCATTAGCTTAAATGCAAAACTTTATTTCTGTTAAGTTGTATCTTGTTATCCCAGTGCATTCTGTTATTATTTTGTTTCTAAGTTCAACTCTGTCAGTCAAGAAATATTATACTTAGCACTCAATGAACTCATTATTTGTTGGAAACATTTACTTATCCCTTTTTAAAAAAGTAATGAACTTAATTTTTTAGAGCTGTTTTAGGTTCACAGCAAAATCATGTGGGAAGTTCAGAGTTCCCATGTACTTCCACACCCCAATACATGCACAACCTCCCTTGCTGTCAGTATCCCACACCACACTGGTGCATGTATGTATTACAATAGATGAACCTACATTGACACATCATCATCATCCAAAGTCCATAGTTTACATTAGGGTGAATTCTTGGTGCTGTATATCACATGGGTTTGGGCATGTATCTACCATTGTAGTATTCTACAGAATAGTTGCACTGCCATAAAAATCCTGTGTTTTACCTATTCATCCTTTTCTTCCTTGGTCTCTGGCAACCACTGATCTTTTAACTGTCTCCATAGTTGCACCTTTTTACAGAATGTCATCATACGGCATATAGCCTTTTCAAATTGACTTCTGAACTTGGTAACATGCATTTAAGTTTCCTTTATGTCTTTTCATGGCTTGTTAATGGATTTATTTTTTGCACAGAATGATATCCCATTGTCTATATGTACACAGATTATTTATTCATTGACCTTGTGAAGGACATCTTGGTTGCTTCCAAGTTTTGGCAATTATGAATAACCTGCTGTAAATATCTGTGTGCAGGTTTTTATGTAGATAGAAGTTATCATTTCATTTGGGTTAATACCAAGTCACATGATTACTGGATCATAAAGTGGCACAGTGGCTGTACCATTTTTCATTCCCACCAGCAATGAATGACGGTTCTTGTCACTGCAAATTCTTACCAGCTTTTGGTGGTGTCATGTTTTGGATTTTGGCCATTCTAATAGATGTGTAGTGGTATTTCTTTGTTGTTTCCATTTACAGTACCCTACTGGCATTATGTTGAAGTCTTTTCATAAGCTTACTTGGCTTCTGCATATCTTCTTCAGTGAAATGTCTATTCAAGTCTTCTGCCTGTTTTAAAATCAGGCCATTTTCTTATTGCTGAATTTCGAGAGTTCATTGTATATTTTGCAGAACAGTACTTTATCAGATTTGTCTTTTGCAAATGTTTTCTCCCCATCTATGCTTCTGTTCTTTTCTCTCTTTTTTTGCCTTTTGGGATTTCAGTTACACACGCATTCTACCTTTTATAGTTGTCCCACAGTTCTTGGGTATTGCGTGTGTGTGGTTTTTTTTTGTTTTTGTTTTTTTGTCTTTTTTCTCTGTTTTTTAGTTTCAGAAGTTTCTATTTGTCATATCCACAAGATCCAAGGATTTTCCCCAGCCATGTCTAGTCTACTGATGAACCCATTGAAGACATTCTTCATTTCTGTTACAGTGTTTTTGATCACTAGCATTTCTTTTTTATTCTTAGAATTTTCATCTCTCTGCTAGCTGGTTATTCTAACTCATTTATTGAATAGGGAGTCCTTTCTCCATTGCCTATTTTTATTGACTTTGTTGAAGGTCAGATAGTTATAGGTATGCTGTCTTACTTCTGATTCTCTATTCTGGTTCATTAGTCTATGTGTCTGTTTTGGTACTAGTACCATGCTGTTTTGGTTACAATAGCCTTATAGTATAGTTTGGAGTTAGGTAGAGTTACAATAGACTTATAGTATAGTTTGGAGTTAGGTAAAGTGATACCTCTGGGTTTTTTTTTTTTTTTTTTTTTTGGAGACGGAGTCTCATTCTGTGGCCCAGGCTGGAGTGCAGTGGCACCATCTCGGCTCACTGCAAGCTCTGCCTCCCGGGTTCATGCCACTCTCCTGCCTCAGCCTCCCGCATAGCTAAGACTACAGGCGCCTGCCACCATGCCTGGCTAATTTTTTGTATTTTCAGTAGAGACAAGGTTTGACCATGGTCTCGATCTCCTGACCTCATGATCTGCCCACCTCAGCCTCCCAAAGTGCTGGGATTACAGGCGTGAGCCACCGCGCCCGGCCAGATGCCTCTGGCTTTGTTCCTTTTGCTTAGGATTGCTTTGGTCATTTAGGCTCTTTTTTAGTTCCATATGAATTTTAGAATAGTTGTTTTCTTATTCTGTGAAAAATGACATTGGTGGTTTGATAGGAATAGCATTGAATCTGTGCATTACTTAGGGTGGTATGGCCATTTTAATGATACTGATTCTTCCAGTCCATGAGCATGGAATGTTTTTCTGTTTGTGTTGTCTCTAATTTCATTCAGCAGCGTTTTGTAATTCTCCTTGTAGAGATCTTTCACTTCCTCGCTTAGATGTATTCCTAAATATTTTATTTATTTATTTTTTGGTGGCTACTGTAAACGGAGTTGTGTTTTCGATTTGGCTCTCAGCTTGAACATTGTTGGTATATAGAAATGCTACTGATTTTTAAGGCCGGGTGTGGTGGATCATGCCTGTAATCCCAGCACTTTGGGAGGCCAACACGGGTAGATCACTTGAGGTCAGGAGTTCAAGACCAGCCTGGCCAACATGGTGAAACCTCATTTCTACTAAAATTAAAAAGTAGAACAAAAATTAGTCAGGCATGGTGGCGTGCGCCTGTAATTCCAGCTACTCAGGAAACAGAGGTTGCAGTTAGCTGAGATGGCACCACTGTACCGGGTGACGGAGTCTCTGTCTCAAAAAAAAGAAATACTACTGATTTTTGTATATTAATTTTATATCCTGAAACTTTGCTGAAGTCATTTATTAATTCTAGGAGCCTTTTGGTGCATTCTTTAGGGTTTTCTAGGTATAGAATCATATCATCAGTAAACAAAGATAGTTTGACTTCTTTTCCTATTTGGATGTCTTTTCTTTCTTTCTTTTGCCTAATTGCTCTGGGTAGGACTCCCAGTAGTATTTTGAGTAAGAGTGGTGAGAGTGGGCATCCTTGTCTTGTTCCCATTCTCAAGGGGAATGGTTTGAGCTTTGGCCCATTCAGTATGATGTTGGCTGTGGGTTTCTCTTAGATAGTTCTTATTATTTTGAGGTATATTCCTTTGGTGTCTAGTTTTTTGAGGGTTTTTATCATGAAGGGATATTGGATGTTTTATTTTTATTTATTTATTTATTTTTTGAGACTGAGTCTCGCTCTGTCGCCCAGGCTGGAATGCAGTGGCGCGCTCTTGGCTCACTGCAAGCTCTGCCTCCCAGGTTCACGCCATTCTCCTGCCTCAGCCTCCCAAGTAGCTGGGACTACAGGGGTCTGCCGCCATGCCTAGCTAATTTTTTATATTTTTAGTAGAGACAGGGTTTCACCATGTTAGCCAGGATGGTCTCAATCTCCTGACCTTGTGTTCCGCCCACCTCGGCCTTCCAAAGTGCTGGGATTACAGGCGTGAGCCACCGCACCTGGCCGGGATATTGGATTTTGTTGAAAGCTTTTTCATTCTATTGAGAAAATACAGTTTTTGTTTTTAATTCTGTTTATGTGGTAAATCACTTTTATTGATTTGCATATGTTGAGTCAGACTCGCATCCCAGAAATAAAGCCTATTTGATCATGGTGAATTAGCTTTTTGATGTGCTGCTGGATTCAGTTTGCTAGTATTTTGTTGAGGATTTCTGATTCTATGGTCATCAGAGATATTGGCCAGAAGTTTTCTTTTTTTCATTGTGTCTCAGCCAGATTTTGGTGTCAGGGTGATGCTGGCTTCATAAATTGAGTTAATGTGGGGAGTCCCCCCTCCTCAGTTTTTTGGAATAGTTTTAGTAGGATTGGTACCAATTCTTCTTTGTACATCTAGTAGAATTTGGCCGTGAATCTACCTGGTCCAGGGCTTTTTCTGGTTTATAGGTTTTTTTATTCCTGATTCAGTTTCAGACCTCATTATTGGTCTGTTCAGATTTTCACTTTCTTCCTACTTCAGTCTCGGAAGGTTGTGTGTTTCCTGGAACTTAGTCATTTCCTCTAGATTTTCTAATTCATGAAAAATGCACAATTATTTCTAATTAACTTACAGATCTATCATCTGTATGACTGAAAAAAAAAGACTTTTCTGTATTAAATTTTTAATAAGTATTTTGACTTACCATTGCAGTTTCTTATTAAAATATCTAAAATTTTCTAGATTTTGTCCTAAAACAACTTTTATATTTCAAATTCTTCTGTATTCTTGTTTATGTGAATATTTCTAGTGGTCTATCTTTATTTTTCATGAAATAATATAGAGATGACATGTATCCACTATAAGTTGTTTTTCTATGAAATAGTTTATTTTTTCATCTGATTGCCATCCATGATTCTTTTACATTTTTATAGATTCTACGCTTTAGGAAATAGGCATGTAATTTACATTTGAAAATGATGTTGAATTTTTTTCTTTCTCAGAGTTTGCATGTTTTTCATTTTATTTACATTATCTACCTTCTCTCATATGCCTTTTACATAATTTTTAGACTAGAATATAAGAAGATTGTATAAAGTTTTAAAATAAACTATTATGCAGCTAAATTGTGATTATTTGTGCTTGTTAGCAAGGAGTGTAATTAAAGTTGTTTTCCCTCTTCCTGTTGAATGGACATCTTAGCCTGAGAATGCTGCAATGTTTTATGTAACTCTTGAGCCTGGAGTGCCCTGATAACCATATAGCTAAGTAATCATTTAGATAAAAAGAGGAAAGCAGTTGTACCCATGGGCAATTACCTTTTTTATTAATAAACTGTTAGACAATTAAGGGGAGCTTAGATGGTCTCTCGAGTGTGGTATTGTACTAAGTTGTGGGTAAATAACCTTGTTTGTGTGCTGGCTTATTTTCTGTTGTCAGGGTGCCCATTCCGTCACAGTGATCCAGAGCTGCTGAAGCAAAAGTTGCAGTCATACAAGATCTCTCCTGGAGGGATAAGCCAGGTAGGTCATATTCTTCTCCCTGTATCTGCAGTAACGAGGCCTCAGACAGATCTCTTGGTTTTATTTAATGTTCTTGCAGTGATGCTGTGTACTACTTGTCAGGCCTCACACCAGACATCTTATCTTCAAGACGAATTAAGTTAAAACCTTGACTTACCCGGTTTAGACTCTTTGGAAATTCTAGTTCTTCTGTCTGCTAAGCTGCATTTTTATTTTTCCTAATCATAAAGGAAGCTGGAAATCTTCCCCCCCACCTCAATTTGTTTTACTGTCTCAACTGAGGACTACATCTTTAAAAATAAAATTTTTGAGCAATGCATGGAAGCTTATTAATGAAGCTGAAAATTAATGACATTATATTTCATTTTGGGAAATTGCTTTCTGAGCAGACGATAATGTAGTACGTACTGGCTGAAAGTTCTGATAGGCATCAGTTACTGCTGTGTTTCATCTACACTTCTAATGGTGGACCTAATCGTTTGTCAAAATACTTTGTCTTGTGAACAATGGAAATGCTCAAATTGTGAAACCAAATGTCAAAGACTACATTTTTTAGTCAGTCTACCTTAAAAAAATTAATATTGTGACATAGCAAAGACTATTTTCTATAGTGTGCTTTCAAGTTTACTGGAATTTTGAAGGAACTGGGGAAGAGCTTCTGCTTCCTTAGCTTAAGAAGAACATTATATATTTTAGAGTTAGAACATCTAAATCATCATACATGTTTAAATTGTTATTTTTATTTAAAGAAAATCATTACTCTAGACAACTTTACTGCTTCTTCTGTGTCCAAAGTTCAGATAACAGATAACAAACCTTGCACAGTTTTTTAGTACTTCGAGCAAAGCAGTGTTCAAGGTGCCATGGGGTATGCAAGGAAGAATCAGATGTAAATCCTGCTCTCACAAAACCAGTGTCTGAAAACAAAGAAAAAACATAAACCAAGTGTCATGAGCGGTACACATAGACTGTCTTTGGTCTTCTGATGAGGGAAAGATTATAACCAGCTGAAGAGGTCAAGGAACCCTTTATGGAAGAGATGCCCTTTGAATTAGGCCTTGCACTAAGGTTGGGAATTAGGGAGAGAGAATGCACAAATGAAAGACTGGAGGCGTATTAGGATTTCAAGCTTAGGATAATGGTGGCACCAATACATAAATACTAATAGGTAACTTAAAGGAAGTATAGTTGGTTTTGGTTTGAGTGACTTAATTTTAGTGGTTAAAAACTGCTGCTAACAAATTTGATAGGGAATCTGGAAATAAAGAATTATTGACCTTTTTTTTTTTTAGCAATTGTAAATAATCACCTTTTTGAAAACAATACAAGTTCTTAACATATCTATGTTAGCATATTATGTCTGCATTTAAATGGCATTAATGTGGGTTTGGGGCATGAGGAAATTTAGAACTAGAAATCTGACGGTCTTTTCAGTTAGAATTGTAGCATAGGGAGAAGGCCATTCTCTTTTATGGAGTCCTAGGATGTGACATGCCATGATGCATAGGTAGGAAGTCAGTGGTAGAACCAAAAATTGAAGCCAGAGTTTCTGACTCTTAATTTTTTTTTTTTTTTTTTCCTAAACTCCACTCTACTTTAGAGCTTATTATCATGAGTTTGCTGGGAGAGAGAAGAGGTAGGGAGTCAAAAGCTGTGTTTCAAAATTGTAATCTTGGCCAGTCCTTCTCTCTGTCAAGCATTAAAAGGAGGTGGGATCAATGAAGACTGAACAGAAATGGGGAGAGAGGGAGAAAATACATTAGGGAAGTGAAGTATCACAAAAGTCAAGGAGAAAACTTTGAGAAGAGAGTAAATTCCACAGAGTCCCTGTAGCAAAGATTTTTTTCATGAAGAGAACTGAGAAAAGGTGGTTGGATACGCTGAGAGGATTCTTTGACTTTGACTTTGGTGAGGTGTCAGTAAAATGGTGGAAACCAAAAACAAGATTATACTTGCTTAAAAAATTAATGAAAGAAAGACAGTAAATAACCTTTTCAAAAAATGTGTCAGGCCAGGTGCAGGGGCTTGTACCTGTAATGCTAGCACTTAGGGAGGCTGAGGCAGGCAGATTGCTGAGCCCAGGCATTCAAGACCAGCCTGGGTAACATTACAAAAACCTGTCTCTACAAAAAATACAGAAACTTAGCAGAGTGTGGTGGCATGCAACTGTAGCCTCAGCTACTCAGGAGGCTGGGGTGGAAGAATCACCTGAGCCCAAAAAGTTGAGGCTACAGGGAGCCGTGATCATGCCACTGCACTCCAGCATTGACAATGGAGTGAGACCCTGTCTCAAGAAAAAAGATAGTGCCAGTAAAGGGGATGCTAGAGTGGTATTAGCTTAAGCATCATGGGATTGTTCATTTCTGGGTTTAAGACCTGAGCCTATCTGTAGGAAGAGGAGAAGAAAAGAACTGTCAGAGAGGGGTGGGCTTGATGAAGATATAAAAGAAAGAAAATCTCTCTCTAACCAAGCAGAATTAAGCTCTCTTTCCTTTATACCATGACTGTTTGCCTTTAGCTCTTAACATTTGTTACCCTTGATTGTAATGATTTGTTTACCTGTTCATCTTTCCCAATAGTTTGTGAGTTTCCTGAAAGGAGGACTGGATTTTTACTTAACTTTCTGTCTCATAGTAATCCAATGAGTTACACTTGTTAGGTGCTTTTAAAATGTTGGAAGAGTGAATGGGCATATTTAGGTATGAGGTGGATCCTAGAGTGTGCATGGTAGTATGCAGAGAGAGGCAAATAAAAGACACAAGTGAAAAAGTAACTTACTGGAGGAAGGACGATATGTACTTGAACCAAAGGATGGTGACAGAGAAAGGCATACCCCTCAGCAATGTGAGAATATAGAGGAAATAGTTAAGACACAGCAAAGGGAAGTTGATGGAGTGTATCAACTGGTCTTACTCTTCCTTGTAAATAAAGGTCATCAGCTGGAGAGTAAAGGGGTTATGAATGATATTCTCGTTATAGAAAATATTAGAAACTACCACCAACAAATGTGATAGGGAATCTAGAAGAAATTAGAGGTGTTTTTTAGCAGTCATAAAGAATCTCCTTTAAAAAAAAATCTTACTATATTAACATTATCTCAAGAAAACTAATGTTTATAGTTAATAGTAATGACCATGTTTGTATACTCTTTGCTTTTGACTCCACTGTATTTCTCCATTTGCCCTTGATCCATAAGTATACCCCTTACTTAGCTGATGCTGGTTAGTAATTTTCACATTACCCTTTAGACCTGCATTGTAACCTTTTATCTGAGATGAACACAGATGTATAGTGCATGCGGGCAAGCTGTAAATAATATTTTGCTTTTATTTGATGTCTTTATTGAGTGGATCTCACTAAAGTGAAGCAGCTGGTGAACTGTATTCTAAAGGGCAGAGAGTTAATGAATGAAAATTCCATGTAAAACATTTTGATAAGGTTGAATTTTTCAGGTTGGCCTGAGTGCAGATTAGATCTTGAAAACTCCAAGTGTACATGAAAATATCGAATGAGAGTTAAGAAAAACATCATTAAAATGTACGTAAGGTAGAACTCAATGTGATTATTTTTATCTCAGAGAAAACTACTTGAAAAAGATACCTTCAACTATAGGAAACAGATTTTTTTTTTTTTTTTTTTTTGAGGGAGAGTCTCACCCTGTCTTCCAGGCTGGAGTACAATGGTGCGATCTCAGCTCACTGCAACCACCGGTTCACGTGACTCTCCCGCCTCAGCGTCCTGAGTAGCTAGGAATACAGGCACCCTCCACCATGCCCAGCTAATTTTTGTATTTTTGTAGAGATGAGGTTTCACCTTGGGTGATCTGCCTGCCTTGGCCTCCCAAAGCGCTGGTATTACAGGTGTGAGCCACCATGCCTGGCCAAGAAATAGATGTTTTAAGTAATCAAAATGTTGGTGATCAGAAAAGGGATCATTGTGACTCAGCTGGCATTGCTGATTTTTTTTTTTTTTTTTTTTTTTTTTTTACAAAGCATCCTTGTAGGATCACATTTCATTTTCCTTTTTAATTAACCTTAATAGTGTTACAAAATCACTGAAAATTAATGAGCTTGGTATCCAGCTTAAGAAACAGCAATTAAACAGAATATGGCCAAAGAAAATGGGTTACCCCTGCATTTATTCCCCTCTCCTCCCCGAAAAGAGAAATACACAGCAGTCAATTCACCAACACGATATAAAAATTATAAATATTTATGCCCCAACAACATAGCTTCAAAATACATGAATTAATAACAGAGAACTGAAAAGAGAACTAGACAAA
The DNA here is from genome assembly GCF_049350105.2 of Macaca mulatta. NCBI lineage: Eukaryota > Metazoa > Chordata > Mammalia > Primates > Cercopithecidae > Macaca > Macaca mulatta. The sequence continues at coordinate 124,716,469 of NC_133409.1, read as the reverse complement.
TCCACAGTTATATTTGGAGACTTCAGCACTCCTCTTAATAATTAACAGAACAAGCAGGCGGAAAGTCAGGAAGGATACAGAAGCCTTGAATAATACTGTCAACCAACTTTACCTAACTGTCAACCAACTCTACCTAGTTAACATCTGTAGAACATGTTACCCAACAACAGGAGACATGAAGTAGTAACCCAGGTAGATCATAGTCTAGGTCTTCAAAATCCATTACAAATGTAAATAATGTGATAAAAGCCACAATTATGTTATGGGTATGAAATTCTAACCCTTATCCCTCTGAGCTCCCAGTACCTAGCACAGTATCTGGTCCATGTTAGGGACTGTGAAGGATCTGAGATTTTACCCTACTTGCAAGCTAAGAACTTAGCTGCCACACTTTTATGGATTCTGGCAGAAGACACGACAATTCCAGCAATAGCAGTATGTCAGCCTTTTCTTGCATTCATTCCTTGAACCCTACTTCCCACAGAGCAACATGAAGGCCAGGTACTACCTGCACATGCAGTGGCTTGTGTTAGAGGAGAGAAACCCTGAGTTTAGGGAATCTGAACTTTTTATTATGGACAGTAAGTATGTCCACTCTTTTTTATTATTTATTTTTAATTAATTAATTTTTTGAGAAAGAGTTTCGCTCTTGTTGCCCAGGCTGGAGTGCAATGGCATGATCTCTGCTCACTGCAACCTCCACCTCCTGGGTTCAAGCAATTCTCCTGCCGTATGTCTCCTGTTTAATCCAGTGGAAGGTACTATTGTCTTCCAGGGGTGTTCATTATATCAGAGGTCCCCAACCCCTGGGCCATGGACTGGTACTGGTCCATGGCCTGTTAGGAACAGCAGGAGGTGAACCAGGGCCAGCAAGCATTACTGCCTGAGCTCCACCTCCTGTTAGATCAGTGGCCATGTTAGATTCTCATAGGAGCCCGAACCCTTTTGTGAACTGTGCATGCGAGGGGTCTAGGTTGTGTGCTCCTTATGAGAATCGAACTAATGTCTGATGATCTGAGTTGGAACAGTTTCATCCTGAAACCACCTCCCCACCCTGGCCCGTGGAAAAATTGTCCTCCATGAAACTGGTCCCTGATTCCGAAAAGGTTGGAGACCACTGCGTTACATGAACATCCTTGAAAAAGGAGTCTGGAGTAAAAGCCATTGTTGCCTCTATTTGCAAAATGTTCAGAAATTTAAGACTACTGGAAAATTATTTCTCAGGCATACATAGCTGATGACCAGTGAATAATATATAGATATGCAATCTATATTGGTCATTTCTTATTGGTACCTCAGCTTTTTCTCCTTAAAATATTGGTGTACATTTTAATCTCACTACTTTCATTAATTTCCTTTCAAAATTGGCAGTGAGTTAAAAATCCTTTCAATGTGTTGTTAGTTTTGGTATCGTATCTATCTATCAATAGTTTCTGCCTAAGTTAGATGTCTGAAGTTTCTAATTATTCTAAAAACACTTTTGTTTTTTAGTTTTTATTTTCCACTTCAGCTTTTCCTTTAAAAACCTGTAATTTTATGGTAGAAATATATATATTTTGAGATACAGAAATTTTAGAACTGGGTGCAGTGGCTCATGCCTGAATCCCAGCACTTTGGGAAGCCGAGGCCTATGGGTTGCTTGAGCCCAGGAGTTTGAGACCAGCCTGGGTAACATGGCAAAACCCAGTCTTTACAAAAAAAATACAAAAATTAGCCAGGCATGGAGGCATGCACCTGTAGTGTCAGCTGTGCAGGAGGCTGAGGTGGGAGGATTGCTGGATTGCTTGAGCCCAGGGGATTGAGTGAGCCATGATCGCGCCAGTGCACTCCAGCCTGGGCCACAGAGTGAGACCCTGTCTCAAAAAAAAAAAAAAAATAAATAAAATAAGAATATGTGTTCAAAATGTCGACAGTAAACTATCTCATTGTTCTTAAATGGTTTGTTTCTCTGAAGAAGTTTTTTTCTGTTGTGGAAAGATGCACATGAAATTTTCAAATTGTACTTTGTTTCATAGACTTATAACAGTGTGCTATGTCCTATTTTAATAGAAAAATTGGGGCTGGCCACAATGGCTCACGCCTATAATCCCAGCACTTTGGAAGGCCAAGATGAGAGGATTGCTTGAAGTCAGGAGTTGGAGACCACCCTGGGCAACATAGGGAGACCCTGCCTTTAAAAAAATAATAAAAATAACAGTTGTGGTGGTGCACACCTGTAGTTCTAGCTATCTGGGAGGCTGAAGCAGGAAGATCACTTGAGCCTAGTAATAGTTACAGTAAGCTATAATTGTGCCACTATACTCCATCCTGGAAGACAGAGCAAGACTCCGTCTCTCCAAAAATAAACAGTACATAAAGTTTATAGGAAAATTGTCTTTTTGTTATACTAAATCACTTATGGCCATATATTTAATTCTCACAGAGCTTAATAAATAAATAATAATCGCTGCCTACAGACTAATCTAAAGGTGGTAGTTCATTGTAATATATGCCACAATGAAGTTAACATCTTTTATTGTAATCTCTGAATGCTGTTACTCCTTAATAGTTTTTCTTTCTTATGTGTGCTTGATCTGTCTCTGGAAATAGAACAATTTGAAGCCACGGTAGTTTGTTTTATTTTTGTGCCAAGCATTGTGATGGAGGCTTTACACAAATAAACTGTATCTCGTTTGATTCCCATCACTACGTTATCCCTGTTTTATAGATGAGAAAGCTGAGGTTTGGAGAAGGCAAGAAACTGCTCAGAACCATAGAACTAATATATGATAAGGCCAGAATTCACACCTGTGCCTGACACTGAAGCTGAAGTTTCTTACAATACATTGTTCTGATTCTCTGTAGTATTTTTCTATTTTAAATTCAGTTGAAATTCTTTTTGGTTTCTTCTTTCATGGAAAGCCATCACTGTGAAGTGAATGGTAATTCTTATGTACCCAAACTTAAGAAAATGTATAATGCATTTTTGAAACACTGACAAATGTGAAATAAAGATGAGAATAATTCACAAAATGTAAATTATATATGGTAACATATTTTCAAAAGATCTGGTTGCTTTTTTTATTGAGGTGAAAGTCACATAACATACAAATAAGTATTTTAAAGTGTACAATTCAGTGCATTTAGTACTTTCACAATATTTTACAACTACTATTTCTATCAAGTTCCAAACCTTTTCATCACCCCCAAAGAAAACTTCATACCTATTAACAATCACCTCCTGCCACCCCTAGAAACCAGTAATCTGCTTTCTATCTCTATGGATTTACCTATTCTGAATATTTCATAAAATAGCATCATACACTGTCTGCCTACTTCATATAGCATGTTTACAAGGTTCATTTGTGTTTTGTTCTTTTTAATGGCTGAATAATACTCCATTGTATCTCTGTACCACATTTTGTTTATCCATTCATCCTTTGATGGACACTGAGTTGTTTTCACCAAGTGGGTGACTTTAAAACTGTATGTCACAGTTTTGGAAGCCAGCAGTCAAGGTGTTGGCAGGGTTAGCTCCTTCTGAGAGCTGTGAGGGAGAATCTGTTCCAGGCCTTTTTCTCAGCTTCTGGTGGTTTGTTGGCAATCTTTGACTTGTAGATGCATCACTCCAATCTCTATCTTTATTTTCACATGGCATCCTCCCTTTATGTCTTCTCACCATCTTTCCTCTGTGCATTCTGTCTTTGTCTAGTTTCCTGTTTTTAGGAGGATACCAGTAATATTGGATTAAGGCTTACCTTAATGACCTCATTTTGATGACCTCTGTAAATACCCTATTTCCAAATAAGATCACATTTTTAGGTAGTTGGAGTTAGGACTTCAACATATCTTTATTTGAGGGACACAATTCATTTCTTAACACTATCCTTTTAAGTATGAAGTGATACCTCATTGTGGTTTTGATTTGCATTTTTCTAATGACTAATGATGTTGAGCATCTTTTTATATGCTTTTTGGCCATTTGTGTTTGTTCTTTGAAGAAATGTCTATCCAATTCCTTTGTCTATTTTTGAATTCGGTTGTCTTTTTGTTTAAGAGTTCTTGATATATTTTGGATATAAGACTTTTATCAGATAGATATATGATTTGCAAATATGTTCTCCTAATGTGTAGGTTTTCTTGTCAACAACTTCTTAATGTCTATTGGTGGACAAAAGATTTTAATTTTGATGAAGTTTGTTTTCTTTTGTTACTTGTGCTTTTAGTGTCATAATTATCTATAGTCAAATTCAAGGTTGTGAATATTGACATCTATGGCTTTGTATAAAAGTTTTATAGCTCTAGCTTTTATATTTAGGTCATTGATTCCTTTTGAGTTAATTTTTGTAGATGGTATGACGTAGGGGTTTATCTTCATTCTTTTGCTTGTGAATATCCAGTTTTCTAACACTATTTCTTGAAGAGACAATTTCCCCATTGATGGTCTTGCACCCTTGTCAAAACTCAATTGGACATAGATGTATGGGATAATTTCTGGAATATCAATTTCTACTGTATTGGTCTATCTGTCCTTATGCCAGCCAGTACCACGCTGTTTTGATTTCTGCACCTTGTATTGAGTTTTGAAATCAGGAAGCATGAATCTTCCAATTTTGTTCTTTTTCACTATTATTTTGGCTATGTGGAGCTCCTTGCAATTCCATTTGAATTTGAGGATCAACTTTTTTATTTCTGCAAAAACAGCCATTAGAACTTTGATAGGGATTACACTGAATCTGTAGATTGTGTATAAGACGAATCATGGCAGATGGGTGGCAGGACTAGATTGCAGCTCCGGACAGAGCAGCACGTGGAGGCTTGCATTGTGAATTTTAGCTCCAGATCGACTGCAGGAACAAACCAGCAATCCTGAGAGGACCCTCAGACTCCCTGAAGGAAGTGGACTGCTCCTGCAGGACCCAGGAGATACCCCAAATACTCTGGGAGGTGAAAGCTTCGGGCAAGTTTTCAAGCCCGCCCTCTGCCTGGAAACAGATCTGGGGCTGTTGTTGGGGGGCATGGTGGGAGTGAGACCAGCCCTGCAGTTTGCATGGGAGCTGGGTGAGGCCTGTGGCTGCTGGCTTTCCCCCACTTCCTTGACAACCTGCATGACTCAGCAGAGGCAGCCATAATCCTCCAACTCCAGTGACCTGGGAATCTCACCCCATCCCCCACAGCAGCTGCAGCAAGACCCACCCAAGGAGAGTCTGAGCTCAAACATGCCTAGCCCCACCCCCACCTGACAGTCCTTCCCTACCCACCCAGGTAGCAGAAGACAAAGGACATATAATCTTGGGAATTCTAGGGCCTCGCCCACTGCTGGTCCGTCTCTGCACTACTACAGCTGATGCTCTCTGGAAAGTGCCACTTCTTGGCAAGAGGCCAACCAGCACAAAAATAGAGCATTAAATCACCTAAACTGAGAACTCTCATAGAGTTCATTGCACCTTCCGCCACCTCAAATGGAACAGGCGCTGGTATGCGTGGCTGAGAGACCCATAGACGGCTCACATCACAGGACTGTGCAGAAATCCCCAGTACTAGCATGGTGCCAGATAGATTCACTGGATGGTTAAACCCAGAAGAGAGACAACAATCGTTGCAGTTCGGCTCACAGAAAGCCACAACCACAGGACAAGGGGAGAGTACTACATCAAGGGAACACCCTGTGCACCAAAAATCTGAACAACAGCATTCAGTCCTAGACCTTCCCTCTGACAGAGCCTACCCAAATGGGATGGAACTAGAAAACCAACCCTGGTAATATGGCAAAACAAGGCTCATCAACACCCACCAAAAATCACATTAGTTCACCAGCAATAAATCCAAACCAAGAAGAAATCTCTGATGTAACTGAAAAGGAATTCAGTAGGTTAGTTATGAAGCTAATCAGGGAGAACCAGGGAAAGGCAAAGCCCAACACAAGGAAATTCAAAAAATGATACAGGGAGTGAAGGGAGAAATATTCAATGAAATAGATAGCTAAAAGAAAAAACAATACAAAATTCAGGAAACTTTGGATACACTTTTAGAAATGCAAAATGCTCTGGAAAGTCTCAGCAATAGAATTGAACAAGTAGAAGAAAGAAATTCAGAGCTTGAAGACAAGGTCTTTGAATTAACCCAATCCAACAAAGACAAAGAAAAAAGAATAAGAAAATATGAACAAAGCCTCCAAGAAGTTTGGGATTATGTTAAACTATCAAACCTAAGAATAATCGGTATTCCTGAAGAAGAAGACAATTCTAAAAGCTTGGAAAACATATTTGAGGGAATAATTGAGGAAAACTTCCTTAGGCTTGCTAGAGACCTAGACATGCAAATATAAGAAGCACAGGGCCAGGCATGGTGGCTCACACTTGTAATCCAGCACTTTGGGAGGCCGAGGCAGGTGGATCATGAGGTCAGGAGATCGAGACCATCCTGGTTAACACAGTGAAATCCCGTCTCTACTAAAAATACAAAAAATTAGCTGGGTGTGGTGGCACACGCCTGTAGTCCCAGCTACTCAGGAGGCTGAGGTTGCAGTGAGCCAGCATCATGCCACTGCACTCCAACTTGGGTGACAGAGTGAGACTCTGTCTCAAAAAAAAGGACAAAGAACACCCAAGAAATTCATTACAAAAAGATCTTTGCCTAGGCACATTGTCATTAGGTTATCCAAAGTTAAGATGAAGGAACGAATCTTAAGAGACAGAGACAGAAGAGAGAAGTGAGACAGAAGAAGAGAGAAGACAGAGACAGGTGAGACAGAAGCACCAGGTAACCTATAAAAGAAAACCTAACAGATTAACAGCAGACTTCTCAACATAAACCCTACAAGCTAGAAGGGATTAGGTCCCTGTCTTCAGCCTCCTCAAGCAAAACAATCATCAGCCAAGAATTTTGTATCCAGTGAAACTAAGCACCACATATGAAGGAAAGATAAAGTCATTTTCAGACAAACAAATGCTGAGAGAATTTGCCATTACTTAGCCACCACTAGAAGATCTGCTAAAAGGAGCTCTAAATCTTGAAACAAGTCCAGGAAACACATCAAAATACATCTCTTTAAAGCATAAATCTCACAGGACCTGTAAAATAAAAATACAAGTTAAAAAACAGAAACAAAAAACCAAAGTATGCAGGCAACCAAGAGCATGATGAATGCAAAGGTACCTCACATTTCAATACTAACATTGAATGTAAATGGCCTAAATGCTCCACTTAAAAGGTACAGAACTGCAGAATGCATAAGGACTCACCTAACACATAAAGACTCACATAAACTTAAAGGGTGGAAAAAGGCATTTCATGCAAATGGGGACACCGAAAGCAAGCAAGGTAGCCATTCTTATGTCAGACGAAACAAACTTTAAAGCAACAGCATTACAGGCAGGAGCTGCCATGCCAGGCATTTTGCTCATTGCTGTCAATGATGTCATGTCTTTTTTGTCCCTCAGTTTCTCCATTAATACCTTCTTTTGCATTACATTTTTTTTTTTTTGGTAGTGTACTTAGTCTGTTTTGTGCTGCTATAACAGAATACCACAGACCAGCTAATTTATAAATAAAAGAAATTTATTTCTCACAGTTACAGAGTCTGAGAAGTCCAAGGTTGAGGAGCCCTTTTCTGATCTGGTGAAGGCATCCTTGTTCAGTCTTCACATTGCAGAAGGACAAGAGAACAAGCTAGCCAAATGCCACCTGAAGCTGCTGCTTTTTTTTTCTTTTAAGGGCCTTAGTTCTATTAATAAGGAATGAGCCCTCATCATGTCTTAAAGGTTCCACCTCTTAATACTAGCAGATTTGCAGCACCTGAACTTTGAAGGGGACACATTCAGACCATAGTACCATAGTACCATTTTTATTCCCATCATTTTTTTAATGTATTTTTTGCCCCCATTATTTTCTTAGTGGTTATCCTGGGGACTGTAGCCTTTTATATGTATAACAATTTTTAATATCAACTTAGCATCTATTATATACAAAAACTCCACTTCTGTATAGTTCTGTCCCTCCCCCTTATATTGTTGTCACAAATTACATCTTCATACATATAGTTATCTTAGCTCCTGTCGTTCTTTTTGAATTGCTTTGAGTTACTTTGTAGTTTTCTTTTCTTTTTGCCTAAAGGATTTCCTCTAGCATTTCTTGTTGGGCAGGTCTACTAACAACAGACTCCCTCAGCATTTGTTTATCTGGGAATGTCTTACTTTTTCCTTATGAATCTTGGTTGACAGTTTTTTTTTTTCTTTTCTTTTCTTTCTTTCTTTTTTGAGATGGAGTGTCACTCTGTCACCCAGGTTGGAGTGCAGTGGCACAATCTCGGCTCACTGCAACCTCTGCCTCCTTGGTTCAAGTGATTCTCCTGCCTGAGCCTCCCAAGTAGCTGGGATTATAGCCAGTTTGTGTTAGCTCCAGTATACCACTGGCTGTAGTAAAATATACACCAAGTTTCACAGAGTTATAATAGTATCAAAAAAAGCATTACAAAATATATCAGTAGTATTTTTATATTGATTACATTTTGAAATGACAATTTTTAGATATATTGCTTTGAATAAAATATATTACTGAAAGTAATTGCTTATTTTTATTGTTTTAATTGGGCTATAGAAAATCTAAAATTACAGATATGTCATATTTCTGTTCGAGGGCACTGCTTTAAGTATCGAGCACTTGAGAATGTTGCGTATTCGAGTGATTAAGTTCTGTTTCTACAGTGTATTTTAATGTTTGCTTCTGCTGTACAATTGTGTTAGACCTATTACAACCAATACTTACTTTTACATGTTGGCCCATAAGTAAGTATACATAAGGCTATTCATTTTTCAAGATTTTGATCGAAATGGTACATTATTTACAAATGTATTTCTGCACTAATGTTTTTAAAACTGTCTTTTTATTTCTTATTTTAGTTTTTTTAATAGAGGAAGGAAATGTGTTTTAGAATTTTCACTCAACTATTAATGATTTTTAAAACAAATCTAATTGGTGCACCTAAGAAACTTAAGAGTGATATTAAAACCATGAAATATGAAAAAAATATATGCTCTTATTGCTTCTTGAGGTTGGTTAACCTGTTTTTCACAGTCAAAAATTCTCAAGAAGTTAGTGACCATATTAAATCTAAAACTGGCAAATGCCTTTTAATGAAGAAATCTTTCAAAAGGGACAGTTTAAAAGACTTAAAAGTAACTCTTTGCAAGAAGATTTTATGACAAAGATAAATTTCAATGACTCTTTACTTAATGTTCATATAAATCTGAACTACCTAAAAACTCCTATGGTTTTCTTAGGTAAGGGGGACTTATCAACGGATGATAGTATTCAGTCTGTCTATTACTTTATGAAAAGTAACTGCTTTTAAGGGCAGCTTTTGTATCTGTTTCATCTCCAGGAATATCTCTTCTGATTTATGAGAACAGTAGTTTGATTGCTGCACTTAGCTTTGCTTTTCTTAGTGTTGTAGTTGAAAATGTGTAATGTTCTTGGTAAAACTCAGAATTGCATTAAGGAAAATATGGGAAGTTGAGCATTAGAATTGGTGTCACCAGGCCATGGTTGTACTTTTGGCTTTAATACTTGATTTCTGTGTATATCCTTCCTTTCTTATAGGCTGAAGATAAATGGTCACTTGGAGATTATTTAATGTTCTGGTTAAATAATGTTCTGGTGGTTAAAAGAAAAATCACTTTGAAAGTCAAGTAACATATGTCATTGCTAGCTAAGCCTATTTATTAAAACTTGTAGTTGTTAAAATTGCACTCAAATGGAAAACATCCTTTCTTAAAATTTAATACTCTGTTTATATAGTTGTACATCTTTCTATATTATGTATTTATTCATTACATGAAAAATTGCTGATACCTATGGAAGAATTTTATTCAGTCACATATGATACTGTCACTTAGGATATTTTTGTAAAGTCCAGTCTCACTACCTATAGTCATAAAACTATTCTAACTTAGTTCTATTTCTTGATCAGTTTCATAGAGTATAGTCCCAGAGGCATCCCGGCTTCTTTTGAAGAAGCAAGCTTAAGGTACCCAGAAAGTTACGTAAATTTATTTCATAAAGCAAGTAGTTTAGATTTTTAGCCTGGGTAGCTTTAAGTCATTTCAGACTTCTTGGTGGTGTTTGCCATCAATTTGCGGTGTATTTCTTATTAGATAAAGTTTCTATCTCTGAATTTATATGATTATTTTTACTTCTTAATTCTTAAGTGACAGATTTTAACATTAGCTTCTGTTTTCAGTAGCGTATCTAGGAGATACGATGCATCTTTTAATAAACATGATCTAAAGTAATTATTAAATCAGTACATGATACATCTTTTAATAAGCATAATCTTCTAAAGTAATTATATAATCAGTATAAATATCTTTCATTATTTTCATAAAGATCATAGGGCATAGTGATTCTGAAATGGCTTGCTTTTATATTAGGCCAAAAAAACAGAATCCTGAAAGCACAGTAATAATTAGTAACTGAACCACATAACTGAGGTCTGACAATATGTTTCTCCATATCTCTAAGCAGGCTTTGCATGTGTCTTCTTGTTTGTCCTCCCTTCCCCCCCTCATTATCTTTCCTCTCTTCTTCCTTCTCTTTCCTTCCCTCCTTGCTTTTTTTTTTTTAATTTATTTATTATTATTATACTTTAAGTTGTAGGGTACATGTGCATAACGTGCAGGTTTGTTACATATGTATACTTGTGCCATGTTGCTGTGCTGCACCCATCAACTCGTCATTTACATCAGGTATAACTCCCAATGCAATCCCTCCCCCCTCCCCCCTCCCCATGATAGGCCCCGGTGTGTGATGTTCCCCTTCCTGAGTCCGAGTGATCTCATTGTTCAGTTCCCACCTATGAGTGAGAACATGCGGTGTTTGGTTTTCTGTTCTTGTGATAGTTTGCTAAGAATGATGGATTCCAGCTGCAAGGAGGGATATCCCTCCTTGCTTTCTAAGTTTACTTAGTTGTTGATGTTTCCTAAGAGCTTAAATCCTTTAATCCAAAATGTTGGTGTGAATGTGCACTGAGAAAATCAGTATTTTGGTTAGCAGTTTAAATTGCTTCCCAACAATCCTTTTATTGGTACCTAACTATAATAGAGTATGATAAGTGCTTTAACAGTTAACTATTATAGAGTATGCTAAATACTTTTATAAAAATATATTCAAAGTGCCAGAGGGGAAAGATCTGTTGAAGAGGGAGCAGAAGAGAATGCTTCATATAGGAAGTGACATTTTAATTGGGTTTGAAAGTGGAGTAGGAGTTTCCCCTGTGCCTGATGTAAGGCAGATCAGGCAAAAGGAGCAGCATTCATTCAACATCAACAAATAATAATTGAGTGATGATTGTATTCCATTTACTGTTCAAGACATTGGGAATATAATGATGACTAAAACTAGTGAGACTTCTACCTTCATGGAGCTGATATTCCAGTGGGGGGGTTTTCATGCTGCTGATAAAGACATACTCAAGACTTGGTACTTTATAAAGAAAAAAAGGTTTAATGGACTCATAGTTCCATGTGGTGTGGGAGGCCTCACAATCATGGTGGGAGGTGAGAGGCACGTCTTAACGTAGCTGCAGACAAGAGAGAGAATGAGATCCAAGTGAAAGGGGTTTCCCCTATAAAACCATCATCAGATCTCGTGAGACTTATTTACTACCACGAGAACAGTATGGGGGAAACCGCCCACATGATTCAATTATCTCCCATCGGGTCCCTCCCATGACACGTGGGAATTATGGGAGCTGCAATTCAAGATGAGATTTGGGTGGGGTCAGAGCCAAACCATATCACAGACAAACAAGTGTAGTGAAAGAAAACTATAGCAGGATAAGAGAGAAGAATGAGACTTGTGGAAGTGACTCTATTAATTTAAATAAGGTTGTTTTGTGTGTTTTGAGGAACCCTAGTCCTGAGAGACCTATGAAAAATAGATTCTGGAGACAAATTAGTTTGAGAAACGTTACCCTATCTGCCATAAAGAAACTTAGGTAATGGTGGATTAAAGCCAGGTAAACAAGTTATTAGACAAGAAAACCCCTGATCATCACTAGGATTTTGTGAGCTAAAGTTCCAAAGAGCACATTGTAGGAGAAGCTGGACCAAGTATGAGGATCCAGTGGCCACGTAGGACAGGGTAGGAGCCTTTGAATCATGATGAAAAGTTTGTGCCCCAACCATGCCAGGATTAGTTTTGGCTTTTAGAAAAGATACTCTGGTGGCAATGTGGCAGCTATCTCGAGTGAAGAAAGTATAAATCAAGAAGCTTTCCAATAAAAAAGGGAATGATGAAGGCTTCAAAAATGGAGAGAAAAAGGTAGATTTTAATGACATTTGGAGGTAGAATTGACTCAGATAATTTTGTTTATAGATAATAAAGAGTCAGAAAAATTCTTGACTTAAAATGTTTTAAACAAATGAAAGTACATCTTCAAGAGAGGGAAACTTGGCCCTGATCTGCCAGTAAGTAAAGGTCACAGCAGAGGTGTAAGGCAGCAGCAGGCTAAGCTGTGCTGAGTGTGTGGGAAATGGAAGCAAAGTCATATGTTCAAAAATGTGCAAGATTTGGCATCTCCACCACATTTTTCTTTCACCTTTGAAATATGGGAAGGTTAGAAATGGAGTGGAATAATATCAACCTGGTCTAGTTTTGAAAGGTTGAGCTTTTTAGGAAGAAGCAAGCTTATTATCACTTTTAAATAAGACAAAACATGACCTTGAATTAGATTAGCCACATATCTAATTGGTGAGCGCAGCATACCTAGCTGTACAGTGCTCTGCTCACCAAAGCCAAAGATGGGCAGGTGGCTGCATTCTGCTGCCAGGTAATATCTGAACCTCATTGGCAGGCAATGAAGCAAAAGAGAGAGAGGAATTTGCAGCTGGCTGGAAATATTAGAGAGTATTAGCAAGAGGGAAGGAAGTGTGGCTTAAAGTTATAGTGTGTGTATAAAAAGACTTCTATTTTTGTGTATGTATGTGTTATAAATACATACCTATAGCATTCCCCACCATGTTCATCTGTGTTCCATCAATGTTCATCTATGTTCCATCAACTGGCTATGATCTATTACTGATTAAATCAGAAAAATATCACCTTATTTGCTTTTTGCTCTTCAACTGCAAGGATGTCTTTGGTGAGGCACTTTATTAGAATTCTCTTACAGAAAAAAAAAATCAGTAATTCATCTTGAGGATGAAATAGTAGATGAAGTATAATTAATGGTTTTAGCAAACTTAGCAAATACAAATATGAACTTTTTTGTGAAAATGAAAACTGCATTGCTTTTTTTTAAGACAGGGTCTCATTCTGACACCCAAGCTGAAGTGCAGTGGCATGGTCAGGACTCACTGCAGCCTTGACCTCCCCAACTCAAGCAAACCTCCTGCCTCAGCTCCCCCCAAGTAGCTGGGACTACAGGCATGTGCCACCATGCCTGGCTAATTTTTTGTATTTTTATTAGAGACAGGGTTTCTCCGTGTTGCCTAAGCTGGTCTTGAACTCCTGGACTTAAGCAATCCACCTGCCCTGGCCTCCCAAAGTGCTGGAATTACAGGTGTGAGCCACCACACCCAGCCTATTTCTTAAAAGTATAATATTCTTACTGGTGGACTTTATTCAACTGATAGAGAATAGTTAAAAATAAAGAGAGGCTAGGCATGGTGGCTCACACCTCTAATCCCAGCACTTTTGGAGACCAAGGCTGGTGGGTTGCTTGAGGCCAGGAGTTTGAGAACAGTCTGGCTAACATGGCAAAACCCCGTCTCTACTAAAAATTCAAAAATTAGCTGGGTGTCTTGGTGCACATCTGTAATCTTGGCTACTTGAGAGCTGAGGCTGGAGAATCACTTGAACCCAGGAGGTGGAGGTTGTAGTGAGCCAAGATTGCAACACTGCCCTCCAGCCTGGGTGACAGAGTGAGACTGTCTCAAAAAAAAAAAAAAAGTTAAAAAATATATAGAGTTTAAAAATACGAATTACCAAAATACTGTAGTTTGATGTCACTACTCACTTTTTTTGTTTTTTATTCTTTTTTTTTTTTTTTGATATGGAGTCTTGCTCTGTCACCCAGGCTGGAGTGCAGTGTTGCAGTCTTGGCTCACTGTAACCTCCACATCCCAGGTTCAAGTGATTCTCCTGCCTCAGCCTCCCGAGTAGCTGGGATTACAGACACGCGCCACTATGCCCAGCTAATTTTTGCATTTTTAGTAGAGATGGGGTGTCACCATGTTGGCCAGGCTGGTCTTGAACTCCTGGCCTTGTGATCTGCCTGCCTCAGACTCCCAAAGTGCTGGGATTACAGGCATAAGCCACCGTGCCCATCCACTACTCACTTTTTCTTAGCCTTTTCATTACTGATGAACTAGATTAGAACAGTAAGTGGATTGTTACACTTGACATTTTGTACTTCATCTGGAAATACTGGCGTTAAAAACTAAGTCATACTGCCATTTGTATAATATTCTTAGATCTTTATAGGTGTTTTTTCTTCAAATAAAAATTGTGTTTTTAAATGTCTTTGATATGATTGTTCAAAATGTTTGATATTTTTGTAAAACAGAATTAGAAAACCTCTGGCCCCAGCATCAGAATGGACCCTTGATTTGATTTCCTCTGACCTTTGGAAAACTGGTCTTTGGTGTTAATGCTGTATGCAAGAGGACCTCATAAGGTGCTCTGGTTCTTTCAGAATGGAACATGAAAACTGGAGAGTTAGTGTCAGTGCTCAGTGAACATCTTTTGTGAGCTGTGGGTTAGACTTTGATGCTTACAAGCCACATAAATAGCAAGCCATGGACTCCATTGACTTGTCCCATTTCTCTGGCTTTCCACATTTTTCTTCTTATTCTTGTTTTGTCTCTTCATTATATTTCTTCCTCTTGATGGGTTTCCACCTCTTTGTAGTATGTGTTTTCCTGACCTATTCTATTTCTGATCCTCACTCTGGGGCAGTCCTGGCCTGCCATCTTGGGAAGCTATGTTTTTAGGAGCCAAGACCAGCTTGTGATGATGGAGGTCTGGGCTTTCAGAAGCCATGCTGCAGAAACAAACACAGGCAAAAAGTACTCTTGCCTAACAACATCTTCATTACTTTGTGGAGTATTTTAGTTTTTTCTTAATATGTTTTAAAAAATTTTTATTTTAGATTCAGGGGCGCACATGTGCAGGTTTATTATATGGGTATATTGCATGATGCTGAGGCTTGGGCTTCTAATGATCCAATTGCCCAAGTAATGTACGTAGTACCTGATAGGTAGTTTTTCAACCCTTGCCTCCCTCCCCCCAATTTTGGAATCCCCAATGTTTATTGTTACCTTTTCTGTGTCTGTGTATAACAATGTTTAGCTCCTACTTATAAGTGAGAACATGTGGTATTTGATTTTTTTTTCTGCATTAATTTGCTTACGATAATGGCCTTCAGCTGCATCTATGTTGCCATAAAGGACACGGTTTTCTTTTTGGCTGCATAGTACTCCATGGTATATAAGTATATTGTGGAAATTTGACCCTAAATTCTGTTTCACACAGTCTGCCTTAGGCATCTGTTCTTGGATTTTGATGTTTGCCAGGTTTGTAATTTTGATCCTATATCATAAGCTGAAATTTAGTGTCTTAGTCATACCTTAATTCTTTCCTTCACCTGATTTTTGGTTTGCATTTCCTGCCTTGGAGTCACCCAACCCCCTCAGCAAGTTGTATTAGTATCAACATCAAAATAGAGTTACCTGCAGAATATCTTAATACAGTGCTTAGTGGTGATGTTCATATTGGAAAAATGTCACAAAACAAAGTGCAGAAAAAGTCTCTCAGGTTGTACTCCATATACAAATGCTAGAACATCAGAATCACTTGGGAAGATTTTGAAGTCAGCAAAGGGTGCATCTAAGACATCCTAACGCTAAGAGACATGAGGTATCATACTCCTGTTTCTACACAAAAAAAATATGTTTGTTAATCATATTGTTTAGTGGCTACTAAGTAGTATTTTGGGTATTTTACATTTATTTTATATGATAGGTTTGTTTTTCATATTGGCATTTTCCCGAGTTTTAGAACTAGTTATTTTGGAAATTAGTTGGCAGGGGAAAGGGTTGAGTGGTATGTCACGCATATTTTAAGACATTGGGGGACAGGTTCCTCTTGAGTATTTTCATGCAGAACATCTGATTTTAGAAATATTTTATAGCCATTAAGTGGGAAATGCTCCTGTCTTCAAATCTGACCACTTACCATCGCCACTGATATTACCACCCTGGTCCATGGATCTACCATCTATTCCCTGAACTCCTTTAATGAGCGTTTCTACCTCTATCCTTTCCGATCTGTTCCCAGCACAGCAGGCAGAAATGAACCCTCTGTCAATGTCAGTTCACTTTAGTCCTGCACATAGAATATTGTATTAGCTCCCCATTTTACTCAGAGAAAAAGTCAAACTTCATTCATTGGTCCACGTTTTCTTTTCCTATATCTCTGTAATATAGATCATAATCTGAACTGAAACTATATATTCATTAGTTGGATTTTTTGGAGTAATGTTTTATGTTTTCTATCTTAATTTTAAAAGTATGTAAGTTATCTTCCTTTAAAAGAAAGATTATTCATTTGCATGTGATTTTTAAAATTCTTTCTGCGGTTAATGGCCCTCACCCTCAGGAGACAGATACTCCGATTTTAATATATTTCCTCATTTCCGAAATGAAGATAAAAGTATCTACCAATAATACCTGTTTACCTCAAAAACCTCTATTGCCTTTTTTTCTCATCACACCTTTACTTATTTACAGAAACCTTCATTTATCTCAAATATGCTGGGACATGATTAAAGCTCTTTAAGCTATCCTGATCATAGCTGAATGGCTTGTTTATAGATTTGCAAGCAGGTTTCAAATAAAAATTCATCCTAATAAGATGAAACAAAAATAAAACTAAGTCATTTTTGTGAAGGAAGAGCCCTCTCTGTGAGTGGGGTCAGGTCAGGGGAAGATTGTAGTGTGATTAATTTTATTTATGGACCCTAAAAATTGAATCTAAAATTTGCACCACATCTGTTTTTCTCACATTCTATGGCTTTTATGTCAGTTTTCTTTAGTAAGTTTTTTACACGTGTGGATTACTGTGTTTTTAAAAAATTTTTTATTAATATGATTTTTTATTGATTTATTTCTTAATAGCATGTTTCCCAAACATAAATACTAGACTGTGTATATGTATATCATGTTACATCTTTACTTTTTATATGGTTGAACTTTTTTATTTCTGTGAATCCATTTCCTCTTCAGGTAATTTATGGGATCATCTAAAGCTTAAATTTATGTTTGAAGTCTTCACCAAAATTCTAATTCAGATATTAATATATTATTATAGATGTTTGTCAGTAATTACTTGCAAGTTTATCTCATCACAGTTTGAAAATCTGTGTGTAAGAGCATCAGACAATATGAACTTAGTGTTAGTGTTACTTGGAAAACTTGCAGAATAAATTTAAAAATGAAGAAAGTCTCATTTTAAATTGATTTTTCACTTTTTGCTCTAATAATTCAAGAAAGGTAGACAGGCCAGACTGGCAGAATCCTGGCCTCTGCGGTTGGCTGGCATTTACACAGGTCTTTCATATATGATTTAATAAAAGGTGACATGAAATTCAGAAATGTAATCTATAAGACAATCAGAGAAAGACAATTTTTGAAGCACATTCTTGTCAGTATTGTATAATGCCTGTTCTGTAACTGTAATTTTTTTGTGTATCTGTCAAATGATGTTAAGCTATATTCAGTAATGAGGATAGCAGGAATTCGAGACCCCATGTTCATTTCTTTTTGTGACAGGAAGGTCAGCTTTTTAAAAAATAAGAAAGGAATAGAAATTAACATTTCTCCAGAATTATGTTTCCCTTCATTTGAGGTTATCTCTTAATTCCAGCATTTTACTGCGTTTGATAAATAGGCCAAATATGTGTTTTATTTATTTGAGGGCTTGGGGGAGGCAATGAAACTTTACAAATTTCAACTGGCATTGCAGTCTGCTGATAAGGATGGGAGTTTGCACCGCTCTGAAGAGATTACATGAAGTAGAATTGGAAAGCAAATTGTATTTACAAAAGATAGGATGATGTTCCTAATAGGTGTTCAGAATAGACTATTCACTCTCATATTCTGCTGAGCTTTGCGAGACATAACTTTATTTCAAAAAGGACAAATCTGACTGAAGGGAAAAGCATTCCCTCTTCACAGATACTTTTCCAAAAGGGTTTACATTAAATTTTCCTGATGGGCACACAGCAGTATTTCATGCTGTATCTGTATAAACCATTAATGTGGAAAGTAAATATCTAAATAGTATACTTGATTGCTTCATGCACCAACCATTAGATTACTAGATCTCTATCTACAGTTTTGGGAGAGATGTTGCAATATGATGTCCTGGCAATAACTGTCAAAGTCATCATACCAGGATCCATTTTCATCTTGTTGAGGTAAAGTTATTAAAATGCACAGTTGGTAGGTCAGAAAGATCACTCACTATCTCTTGTCATCTGTGGTTTAATGCTGACCTAAACCACTACTGCATAATGTCAGAATTATCACAGTGTCCAGGCTGCGGAAGTACAACATGCTTCATGATTTATTGCATTTCCTGTCTGGAATGAAGATTATGAAAAGGCCAACAACTGTCTGCAAGCTACAGTGGTTTAGAAGAAAACTTAATTTCTAATTTTTATTTCTCTTTTTCCTCATTCGTTTTAGATTTTGGATTTAGCAAAGGGGACACATTACCAGGTAGCCTGTCAAAAATACTTTGAGATGATACACAATGTAAGTATTTTTTTTTTTTTTTTACTTCATATCCTAATGATTTGTCTTTTGTTACTGTGTCACATTCAGGGTGTTTAGTTGCATCAGTGGAAACCACTCTAGCTATTTTCAGCAGAAAGGGGGATTGCATGGTATTAGGTAACTTACAGCATTTATTGAACGACCAGACAACTAAGCTTGGATGCTGCAGAAGCAGGAATATTTTGTAACTAGGAGAAGCTACATCATAAGAATATCTGCACCTGTCACCTACCACTCCATATCTAGGGATAAGACCAAGGGTCAATAAAGTTTTTCTGTAAAGATCCAGAGTGTAAAAATTTTAGGCGTCATGGTCCATATGGTCTGCGTCACAGCTACTCAACTCTACTGTTGTAGTGCAAAAGCAGCCGTAGAAAGTATGCAAATGAACAGGCATGACTATTGATCCAATAGAATTTTATTTATAAAATTAGGTAGTAGACCCAGTTTGACCCACGGGCCTTGATTTGCCAACCTCTAGACTAGATCTGGAACCTGTGCCACAGCTGCCTAGAAGAACCAAAGGCTTTTGCCATTTTCCATGCAGAAAATCTGATCGTTGTACTTGTGGCTGCCACCTGATGTTATCTTACCCTCTTCCCACGTCTCATATTTATCTGCATGGCAAAACCTAGATTGCATGTGGACCCCTAACTATAAACGAGTCAGGGAAATGTGTTTGGTTTTTATCTTGCCAGCTTCCTTAGTAAAAAAAAGCCCGCTTGATTATTAGAGTAAGAGTGGAATGACCCAGTCTGGCACAGAATAGATTTTGAAGTGTGTAAAGCCAATGTCACAAACTCAGAGGCCTACAGAGATTGGGCAAATAGCCCAAAAAAATGAAGCTGCCTGAGATTAGTACCACAGAGTATGGTAGAATTATGGTGCACTGAAGATGTTTGCCCTATTAGAGGCATTCACATTGACAAATTGTGAGGCTCTCTGCAGGCCAACAAAACACATCTCCAAGTCCAATTCAGCTCTCTGGCCCCTAGTTTGCATCCACTGATCCTGAGCCTGGATTTCTAACCTGGGAAAGACATCCAAGAATGGACTTTGGAGATCCTTGTCCTTCTTGAAACATTTTGTCTCTTAAGAACATATGTGTGTTTTTCTGGAGTCCATGGTATTTATTAAAGATCCATGACCCTCCCAAAAAAGAAGTTGCATTTATTGAGATCATCATCAGCTACTATGCTAAAGTTTTACAATTATTTTTATGCTTTTTATTTGGTTGTTACAAAGTAGTTTTTCCTATTATGGTTATATAATTGCAGAATTTCTTACTTGATAAAGTATCTCATAGGAAAAAGATATTTTGTAATATTGCCAATAATAATTAATAATAGTAATACCAGCCAGTATCTATGGAACCCTTAATGCAGTGGTCCTTAACCTTTTTGGCACCAGGGACAGTTTCATGGAAGACAATTTTTCCATGGTTAAACAGGGGCTGGTGGGAGGGCGCATTAGATAATCACGAGAAGCACACAACCTAGATCCTTTGCCTGTGAGGTTCACAGTAGGGTTCGCACCCTCATGAGAATCTAAGGCCCCTGCTGATCTGACAGGAGGTGAAGCTCAGGTGGTGATTCAAGTGATGGAGAGTGGCTGTAAATACAGATGAAGCTCCACTTGCTCACCCACCACTCTCCTCCTGCAGACCACAGACTGGGTTGGGAACCCCTGCCTTAATGTATACCAAGCACAGCACTAAAATTTTTTTAACACATTAGCTCTTTTGATTGACATTACAGCAAGATACTGTGTGTATATATCCCTGTCTATGAATAAAACCTCTTTAGAGAAGTTAAACAACCTGTGTTGGATCATACTACTTATAGGGGATGGAACTTAGATTTAAATTCAAGCCGTCTAACTCATCTAAAGCTTGTGAGCCTAACCATCACTGTGCTGTTCTATAGTATTTGGTACTAAATTTCTAATAATGACAGCAGAGGTAATTGGCGTCTTCCTGTTTATCTTCATAGCATGGTAAACATGTAGGGACTCTAACTTGCCTTACATGCTGTAATTGGTTAATGGAAGATCTGGAGCTAGAACCCCCATCTGTTGTGGGTCCTGTCCTCATTCTTCTATACCTAACTTTTGAAAGTATTATTCTAAGAACTTTTTTTAAAACAAAACTTCAAGGAGTAAACATCAAGAAAATAGTAAGCAACAACAAAATCTCATTTGTTTTATCACCATAGGAATCTCGCCAGATAAGCCATGTTTGGCAACACCAGGTTTATATGACTCACTCTCTCGAAGACTGCATTCCTTAATTTGCTTGTTCCACTTGGGTTTTAATTTCATATTGTTCTTTAATCACTTATAGACCCTTTTAATTAAGAGGCCTCAGAACTTTCACAAATGAGGTCTATTATCCAACCTCTTTACTTTTTATAAAAATAAGATACGAAAATTAGATATAAACATTGAGTTTGTGGCATAATCACCAAAAAGTAAGGAGTGGTTTTTTAGTTCTCAAAATCTGCTTTTGTATTATCTCTCCTATTGATTATTCCCTCGAGCATTGCTGCTATTGCCAATCTTTAAAACTTGCTTTAGATTAATGAAGATTTTGGAAAGACATATATCTAAATCCCCTCACGTGTAGAAATAGTCTAACTTAAACCACATATAAATCAACAAAATAAAAAGGCTGTTTATATTCACTAGATCTCTCACTGTGGAGTTTTAGATGTGAATATCCTCCTTCATTTATTATTTTTTCTAATTTAATTTAAAAACAGAATCTATTTTTATTGTCAGGTTTCTGCCATCCTACCCCTCCCCCAAATAAAATCCTATGTTTATTTTCCCGAGGCCTCTGTGATCAAACTCACTTAAATGGAAGTTTTGAAAATGAACCAGTTAATTGATACCATTTGCAGCAGCATTATGATAGTTCCATATGGCTTTTTTGGTAATACCAACTGCCTCATTTTAAGCTGTCATTGCAAAACCTCTTGATTAAAACCCAAATATCCCATAGGTAAAACAATATTGCTTTCATTCCTTCAAAATCAGCATTTGCAGTGGCAGAAATACGAGACCCATGTTTGTGTGAAGGTCATTGTGTGCAGAATGTGCTGATGCCAAGCAAATGTTTGAGAGAGATTCATTTAGTAGATGTTAAAAGCTGGCCTGCTTGAAACCTGTTTTCCTCTGTAGTTTTAGGGTCAATGTTTAAAATAATTTTATACTAATAGTATATTCTTTACTTTCTGCATGTTCCATGTGTAAATGAAAACACTAGGTCATGTGTAGATTAACCACAGAATTTTAATAGAAAATAATGTTTTCAGAGGTAGACCTCTTTGGACACGGAGTAACTGTGGGTACTTATTTTCCAAGTGGCTGAGGATAATTTTTCCCCACCATATAAATCTCTAGAGAAATCTTATTAAAACCTATCACCCATTTTCCTGCAATCTTAAACAGGATATATGTGATACAATTAAGCCCTTTTATAATCACTCAGGGTCATCATTATGGATATCAGTTAGAATGCTGGGCTAGAAGCCACCATCATCTCACTTGGATCACTGCAATAGCTTCCTAACTCATTTCCCAGCATCTACACATGCCCCATTCCAATTCTTTCTCCTCCACACAGCTGCTGGAGTGACCTTTAAAATAGAGGAATCTGATCATTTCAGGAACCTGCTTTTTAAAACCTTCAATGGCTTCCTATTTCTCTTCAGATGAAATCTGAAATTTATAATGTATCCCCTAAAGGCCTCCACTCCACCTACTTTCCTCTAGACTCCTGAACTTGTTTCAGATCCTTCACAGGACATTGGATCTGAAACACTAGGACCAAGCTAGTGTGGTAGAATGCAAACGCTTCACAGAATGTTCCTGTCTCAATACATAAAATAATGCACAAAACATAATTTTAAAAATCATCAACCACAAAGAAAAACACCAATGGCCGGGCGCGGTGGCTCAAGCCTGTAATCCCAGCACTTTGGGAGGCCGAGACGGGCGGATCACGAGGTCAGGAGATTGAGACCATCCTGGCTAAGACGGTGAAACCCCGTCTCTATTAAAAAATACAAAAAACTAGCCGGGTGAGGTGGCGGCGCCTGTAGTCCCAGCTACTCGGGAGGCTGAGGCAGGAGAATGGCGGGAACCCGGGAGGCGGAGCTTGCAGTGAGCTGAGATCCGGCCACTGCACTCCAGCCCGGGCGAAAGAGCGAGACTCCGTCTCAAAAAAAAAAAAGAAAAGAAAAGAAAAGAAAAGAAAAACATCACCAACAGTAACCAAAAAAGAAAACGGGCAAGGAAAGAAACAAAAAACTCACAAAGTCGTGAAAATGCTCGCTTAATATTTCCAAACGGAGTAAAGGAAATAGCTGCTGACTTGAGAAGAAATAAGTGAAATGGAAGATTTAGATGTGGATACCTCTATTTCTCTATTCCTTTTCCTAATTTAATTTTAAAGTAAGATTTCCATTTTGTTTACTTTATGCTCTTCCCCTTCCCCCCACATACAAAAAAAATCTCTAAGTTTATTTTCCTAAACAAGACCAAAGGAAACTGAATGACAGCCGTATACACTTCCTTTAAAAATGAAAATGAAAGAAACACTCAGAACACAAAGAACGCGTCCTAGAAGAAAATATAGAATTCTATAAAAAGGAAACTTCATAATTTCATTTTACTGTCAAGCAACTTAGTAGATCACAATGAACATCACAAAATGAGTTAAGGACAATTGCAGATCAAGAAAAAGGAGAAACAGCATCACAGAGCCTTGGCACAAATCCTCACTTCAAGGCCCTTGGCACTGTTTTAGTGGTTAATAAAAAATATTAATTACCTTTGAAAAAAAGGCAGCAGCCCCATGAGGGGCTTATAGATAAAATCCCCATCTCCCCGGGATGGAGCACATGGGGGAAGGGGCGGCTGTGGGTGCAGCTTCAGCAGACTTAAACGTTCCTGCCTGCTGGCTCTAAAGAGAGCAGCGGATCTCCCAGCTTAGTGTTTGAGCCCTGCTAAGGGACTGCCTCAAGTGGGTCCCTGACCCCCATGTCTCCTGACTGGGAGACACCTCTCAGCAGGGGCCAACAGACACCTCATACAGGAGAGATACAGCTGGCATCTGGCGGGTGCCCCTCTGGGACGAAGCTTCCAGAGGAAGGAACAGGCAGCAATCTTTGCTGTTATGTAGCCTCTGCTGGTGATACCCAGGCAAACAGAGTCTAGACTGGACCTCCAGCAAACTCCAGCAGACCTGCGGCAGAGGGGTCTGACTGTTAGAAGGAAAATTAAACAGAAAGGAATAGCATCAACATCAACAAAAAGGGCGTCCACTCAGAAATCCCACGCAAAGGTCACCAGCATCAAAGACCAAAGGTAGATAAATCCGTAAAGATGGGGAGAAACCAGCTCAAAAAGGCTGAAAATTCCAAAAACCAGAATGCCTCTTCTCCTCCAAAGAATCACAACTCCTTGCCAGCAAGGGAACAAAACTGGATGGGGAATTAGTTTGACAAATGCCAGAGTAGGCTTCAGAAGGTGGATAATAACAACCTCCTCCGAGCTAAAGGAGCATGTTCTAACTCAATGCAAGGAAGCTAAGAAGCTTGAAAAAAGTTAGAGGAACTGCTAACTAGAGTAGCCAGTTTAGAGAAGAATATAAATGACCAGATGGAACTGAAAAACACAGCACGAGAACTTCATGAAGCATAAAAAAGTATCAATAGCCAAATTGATCAAGCAGAAAGGATATCAGAAATTGAAGATCAACGTAATGAAATAAAGCGTGAAGACAAGAATAGAGAAAAAAGAATGAAAAGGAACAAACAAAGCCTCCAAGAAATATGGGACTACGTTTGATTGGTGTACCTGAAAGTGATGGGGAGAATGGAACGAAGTTGGAAAACACACTTCAGGATATTATCCAGGAGAACTTCTCCAACTTAGCAAGACCGGCCAACATTCAAATTCAGGAAATAAGAGAACACCACAAAGATACTCCTTGAGAAGAGCAACCTGAAGACACATAATTGTCAGATTCACCAAGGTTGAAATGAAGGAAGAAATATTAAGGGCAGGCAGAGAGAAAGGTCAGGTTACCCACAAAGGGAAGCCCATCAGACTAATGGTGGATCTCTCTGCAGAAACCCTACAAGCCAGAATAGAGTGGGAGCCAATATTCAACATTCTTAAAAGAATTTTCAATGCAGAATTTCATATCCAGCCAAACTAACCTTCATAAGCAAAGGAGAAATAAAGTCCTTTACAGACAAGCAAATGCTGACAGATTTTGTCACCACCAGTCCTTCCTTACAAGAGACCCTGAAGGAAGTACTAAACATGGAAAGGAACAACTGGTACCAGCCACTGCAAAAAGATATCAAATTCTAAAGACTATCGATGCTATGAAGAAACTGCATCAACTAATGGGCAAAATAACCAGCTAGGATCATAAGGACAGGACCAGATTCACATAATAATATTAACCTTAAATGTAAAGGGCTAAATGCCCCAATTAAAAGACACAGACTGGCAAATTGGATGAAGAGTCAGGACCCATCTCACATGCAAAGACACACATAGGCTCAAAATAAAGGGATGGAGGAATATTTACCAAGAAAATGGAAAGGAAAAAAAAAGCAGGATTTGCAATTCCAGTCTCTGATAAAACAGACTTTTAAACCAACAAAGATCGAAAGAGACAAGTGCATTGCATTATGGTAAAGGTATCAACGCAACAAGAAGAGCTAACTATCCAAAATATATATACACCCAATACAGGAGCACCCAGATTCATAAAACGAGTTCTTAGAGACTTACAGACAGACTTAGACTCGCACACAATAACAGTGGGAGACTTTAACACCACCATTGTCAATATTAGATCAACGAGACAGAAAATTAATAAGGATATTCCAGACTTGAACTCAGCTCTGTACCAAGAAGACCTAAGAGACATCTAGAGAACTCTCCACCCTAAAACAACAGAATATACATTCTTCTCAGCACCACATTGCACTTATTCTAAAATTGACCACAAAATTAGAAGTAAAACACTCCTCAGCAAATGCAAAAGAATGGAAATCATAACAAACAGTGTCTCAGACCACAGTGCAATCAAATTAGAACTCAGGATTAAGAAACTCACTCAAAACCGCACAACTATATGGAAACTGAACAATCTACTCCTGAATGACTACTGGGTAAATAACAAAATTAAGGTAGAAATAAAGATGTTCTTTGAAACCAATGAGAACAAAGACACAATGTACCAGAATCTGTGGAACACAGCTAAAGCAGTGTGTAGAGGGAAATTTATAGCCCTAAATGCCCACAAGAGAAAGCAGGAAAGATCTAAAATTGACACCCTAACATAACAATTAAAAGAACTAGAGAAGCAAGAGCAAACAAATTCAAAAGCTAGTAGAAGAAAAGAAATAACTAAGATCAGAGCAGAACTGAAGGAGGTAGAGACACAAAAAATCCTTCAAAAAATCAATGAATCCTGGAGCTGGTTTTTAGAAAAGATCAAAAAAATCAATAGACTGCTAGCCAGACTAACAAAGAAGAAAAGAGAGAAGAATCAAATAGATGCAATAAAAAATGATAAAGGGGATATCACCACCAAACCTACAGAAATACAAACTACCATCAGAGAATACTATAAACACCTAAATGCAAATAAACTAGAAAAACTAGAAGAAATGGATACATTCCTGGACACATACACCCTCCCAAGACTAAACCAGGAAGAAGTCAAACCCCTAATAGACCAATAACAATTTCTGAAATTGAGGCAGTAATAGCTTATCAACCAAAAAAAAAGCCCAGGACCAGACAGATTAACAGACAAATTCTACCAGAGGTACAAAGAGGAGCTGGTACCATTCCTTCTGAAACTATTCCAAATAATAGAAAAAGAGGGAATCTTCCCTAACTCATTTTATGAGGCCAGCATCATCCTGATTCCAAAACCTGGCAGAAACACAACAAAAAAGAAAATTTCAGGCCACTATCCCTACTGAGCATCAATGTGAAAATCCTCAATAAAATACTGGCAAACCGAATCCAGCAGCACATCAAAAATCTTATCTACCATGATCAAGTCAGCTTCATCTGTGAGATGGAAGGCTGGTTCAACATACACAAATCAATAAACGTAATTCACCACATAAACAGAACCAATGACAAAGCCCATATGATTATCTCAATAGATGCAGAAAAGGCCTTCGATAAAATTCAACACCACTTCATGCTAAAAACTGTCAATAAACTAGATATTGATGGAACCTATCACAAAATAGAGCTATTTTTTGACAAACCCACAGCTAATATCATACTGAATGGGCAAAAACTAGAAGCGCTCCATTTGAAAACTGGCGAAAGACAAGGATGGCCTCTCTCACCACTCCTATTCAACATAGCATTGGAAGTTCTAGCCAGGGCAATCAGGCAAGATAAAGAAATGAAGGATATTCAAATAGGAAGAGAGGAAGTCAGATTGTCTCTGTTTGCAGATGACATGATTGTATATTTAGAAAACCCCATTGTCTCAGCCCAAAAACTTCATAAGCTGATAAGCAACTTCAGCAAACTCTCAGGATACAAAACCAATGCGCAAAAATCACAAGCATTCCTATACACGACTAATAGACAGAGACCCAAATCATTAGTGAACTTCCACTCACAAGTGCTACAAAGAGAGTAAAATACCTAGCAATACAACTTCCAAGAGATGTGAAGGACCTTTTCAAAGAGAACTACAAACCAGTGCTCAAGGAAATAAGAGAGGACACAAACAAATGGAAAAACATTCCATGCTCATAGATAGGAAGAATCAATATCATGAAAATGGCTATAATGCCAATAGTAATTTATACGTTCAATGCTATCACCATCAAGCTACCATTGACCTTTTTTTTTTTTTTTTTTTTTTGAGGTGGAGTCTCATTCTATCGCCCAGGCTGGAGTGCAGTGGTGCAATGTCGGCTCACTGCAAGCTCCACCTCCCGGGTTCACGCCATTCTCCTGCCTCAGCCTCCCGAGTAGCTGGGACTACAGACGCCCAGCTATTTTTTTGTATTTTTAGCGGAGATAGGGTTTCACTGTGTTAGCCAGGATGGTCTCGATCTCCTGACCTCGTGATCCACCCGCCTTGGCCTCCCAAAGTGCTGGGATTACAGGCGTGAGCCACCGTGCCTCAGCCACTACCACTGACTTTCTACACAGAATTAGAAAAAAACTACTTTAAATTTCATATGGAACCAAAAAAGAGCCCGCATAGCCAAGATAATCCTAAGCCAAAAAAGAAAAAAAAAAAATAGCTGGAGGCATAATGCTACCTGACTTCACACTATGCTACAATGCTACAGTAACCAAAACAGCATGGTACTGTTACCAAAACAGATATATAGACCAATGGAACAGAACAGAGGCCTCAGAAATAACACCACACATCCACAACCATCTGAACGTTGACTAAAAACAAGCAATGGGGAAAAGATTCCCTATTTAAAAATAGTTTTGAAAAAACTGGCTAGCCATATGCGGAAAACTGAAAGTGGACCCCTTCCTTACACCTTACACAAAAATTAACTCAGATGGATTAAAGACTTAAACATAAGACCTAAAACCATAAAAACCCTAGAAGAAAACCCAGGCAATACCAATCAGGACATAGGCATGGCAAAGACTTCATGACTAAAACACCAAAAGCAATGGCAACAAAAGCCAAAATTGATAAATGAGATCTGATTAAACTAAAGAGCTTCTGCACAGCAAAAGAAACAGTCATCAGAGTGAACAGGCAACCTACAGAATGGGAGAAAATTTTTGCAATCTATCCATCTGACAAAAGGCTAATAACAAGAATCTACAAAGAACTTAAACAAATTTACAAGAAAAAAATAACGCCGTCAAAAAGTGGGTGAAGGATATGAACAGACACTTTTAAAAAGAAGACATTTATGCGGCCAACAAACATATGAAAAAATGCTCATCATCACTGGTCATAGGGTAAATGCAAATCAAAACTACAATGACATACCATCTCATGCCAGTTAGAATCGTGGTCATTAAAACATCAGGAAACAACAGATGCTGGAGAGGATGTGGAGAAATAGGAACACTTTTACACTGTTGGTGGGAGTGTAAATTAGTTCAACCATTGTGGAAGACAGTGTGGCAATTCCACAAGGATCTAGAACCACAAATACCATTTGACCCAGCAATCCCATTACTGGGGATATACCCAAAGGATTATAAATCATGCTACTATAAAGACACATGCACACGTATGTTTATTATGGCACTGTTCACAACAGCAAAGACTTGGAATCAACCCAAATGCCCATCAATGATAGACTGGGTAAAGAAAATGTGGCACAGATACACCATGGAATATTATACAGCCATAAAATGTATGAGTTCATGTCCTTTGCAGGGACATGAATGAAGCTGGAAACCATCACTCTCCACAAACTTAACACAAGATCAGAAACCAGACACTGCATGTTGTCTCTCATAAGTGGGAGTTGAACAATGAGAGCACATGGACACAGGGCGGGGAACATCACACACCGGGGCCTGTTTGGGTGGGGGTGCTAGGGGAAGGATAGCATTAGGAGAATTACCTAACGTAGATGACGGATTGATGGGTGCAGCAAACCACCGTGGCACGTGTATATCTATGTAACAAACCTGCACGTTCTGCACACGTACTCCAGAACTTAAAGTATAATTAAAAAATAATAATTTAAATGGGGATTCACTAAAGATATGCACATACCTTAAATATTATATCTTAAACTTAAGACATTTGAATGCCATTTATTTGTTAGGGCAAGGTCTTTTGAGTATCATTTAGTGTTTGGAATTTGATTTTATCTTTCTTTTATAAACTATACCCATAGTACGGCATCAGCAATTTCCAACTTGGATTCCTTAAAGTAGAAAAGGAACTTGATATGCAAAGCAATAGGATCTTTCTTCCTCTCCTTCTGTGACTTCAACCTTTTTTTTTTTTTTAAGTGACTTGCCTTTCTTGAGTCTTTAAAAATATTTAATGTAGATTTCATAGAACTAACAACTCTTTCTTTTACATTCATTTTTATTTGCTTTTCCCATAGCAACCCTATGACTTAACGCTGTTATCTCCATTTCATAGATGAAGAAACTCAGACTTTAAAAAGATTACCCTATTTCATTTTGTGCATATTGAAGTCTAATAAACATATTGCTAACTGACAACTTGAAGCGAGGTATAGAAAATCCTAACATATTTTTATAGCGTAAGATATTAGATTATTTTTGCATAAAATACAACTATGTTTTTACAATCTTTATAGCCAAGTTTCTCTCTAGAAATAAAATTTATAATGGAGATATCATTATCAGTTTGATTTTGCACACAATCTCTTGAAACAGATTTCAGAGCAACTAATGATCTAGTCAGAAGGCCTGAATTTTAATTCAGACAAAACCAGTTACTAATTCTATGACTTTGAATAAACTATCTATTCTCCTTAGGCCTCTGTACATGGAGGAGATTCAATTTAATGGATTCCCCAAGGTCTTTCTAATCTCTGGTTTTCTGTTTACAAACTAGAAAGCCTTCTGATTAAAATGTATTAGACAATAAATTTACTTTTTGTGAAACACATTGCAAAATGCAAAATTTATATTGGATTTTTAATGAATTGGGTGAAAATTGAATATAATAAAGAAGTTCATAAATGATCCCATTGTTAATCAAAATTATAGATATAAAAGATTTCGGAAACATTTTGAAATCAAGCAGTTAAGTTAAAAAAATAAAGCAAAGATAAAAATTTGTTCTTAATGATCTATAACTTTTAAAATCAGTCTGTATACTCTCCATCTGTTACACAGTGGAATTACTGTAAAATTAGCCTAACATGTATTAACAACTGGCAAAAGAGAATCAGAGATTCTTAGGGTACTTAAATAAGCATTACCAGAAAAGACTTATGTCTCTGTCTGTTGGTCCGTCCACCAGTAGGGTTCATTCTGGACCATGGCAGCAACCCCTTTTTTCCTGGCCAATTCATTTTAATCTGCTATAAGATTATACACAACTTCAGTAGCACCACATCTCTTTTTAAGGGTTTTTGGTCACTCTCTGTTGCCTAGAGAATTAGGTCTTGACCACTTACCCAGATTTTCAAGGCTCTCTCAGGCTGTCCCCTGCCTGTCTTTCCAAACTCATTCCTTATTGTTTCCTTGCATGTGCCTTTCATATTAGGCTATGTGAACTATTTCATATTTGCTTTCCCAGGACATTGTCTCTTTACCTCGCTCACGTGGTCCTGCTGCAAATATTGCCTTTCCCCTCATCATCCCAGCTTTTCACTCTCTGCATCTTTCCAGACCCAACTCAAATAGCACTTCTCTTTCAAAGCCTTCCTTGATCTCAGCCGAAATTTCTCTCTACTATGGAGTGTAATAGGTCTTTATCTGTGACCCTCATCACTTCTCCATTCTTGGTAGAGGTTTTTAAGTATATGACTTACTGGACTGGAAATTCGAGTTAGTCAAATGTATTCCTGTATGCTGAATAGCAAATAGTTTATAACACAGTCTTTTATATAGTAAGGCTTTAATTAAATATGCAAAATTATCACTGGTATACACTATTTCTGGGTCCACCTCACCAAATATTAGATACCTACAGTGTGCAAGTCACTTCAGTATGAAGGGTGAGACATAAAAGGATTAGTTAATAGAAGACAGATGAACAAAAGAAATGGAATGACTTCTCAGTTTCCAAAAACTTGATAAATGAAAATACCACCAAAGAAACCAGCAGTCACTCACTCAAGCAAAATGATATTTTTGTTGTCAATTCCAACTGCAGAAGGCGAGAAGGCAGAGATTTGAGACTGTGGAAAGCAAACTGCATGTAAGGAGAGATTACTATAGTGCATAATTTGAAATCATACTCAAAGTTAAAGTTTAATGATAGTATTTGAGAAAAAATAACATAAGTTATGAACTAGGCATGTTTGTATTCAGGCACAGTTAAATTTACAAGAAGAGATTTTCTGTAAGAAGACCAAGGAAACGCCAAGATTAGAATGAAGAATTACATTGACTTAGGTTGCTTTTTCGGTTTATATCATACTAAATGAGATTGCATATGCCAGACTTACAAGTAAGCGCTAAAACACAAGTGGTATCAGGGACCAGCATCGAAATGATCAAGTGATTTTATGATCACTTAAAAAACAAAAACAACACAAATATTTATTGGCCTACAATGTGACAGGCCTTTTACTTGGAACTGGGGATACAATAATGGATCACACAGATCCCTAACCTGTGCCTCACTAACACACAGTGTCCCACACATACCTACACACCTACACATACACACACACACAGGTTTCTATTCCAAACACAGTTTTATTTCTAAGTTTTTATTTCGATGTAATTGTCAACCAGAATTGGTAATGTTTTGGGTATTGCCAGAATTGAAGGCATGGTGTAGATGGGAGGTGGCAGGTGGGAGTTGGGGACTGGGGAGGTGAGAGAAAGGTGTCTAGTATGCCCCAAGGATGAATGGTGATACCAGTCACTGAGAGCAAAGGATGGGGAGAGGGGAAAGGATACGTTTCCTATTGGGTGTGAGCTGCCTTTGAGCAATCTTAGATGTTGAGTAGGTGTTGGATAAGGGACTGAAATTAGATAGGGAACTGGATCCAAACACAGAGGCTCAGACTAGAAATATAAATGTGGGAGCCATTAAAGTTTGGGTAATGGTTGAAGCTCTCCTTGAATGAAATGGTATAAGTAGTTGATTAAGTGTTAGAATGTGTACAGCTAGAATCCATGTTTCAGGTATTAAGTTATAAACAAGGACTAGGACCAGTTTTTGAAACTCATATATTTATAGCTTTGCCATGTATTAATGCAATATAAATTTCCTTCCTTTACAGGTGGATGATTGTGGCTTTTCTTTGAATCATCCTAATCAGTTCTTTTGTGAGAGCCAACGTATTCTAAATGGTGGTAAAGACATAAAGAAGGAGCCTATCCAACCAGAAACTCCTCAACCCAAACCAAGTATCCAGAAAGCCAAGGATGCATCATCTGCTCTGGCCTCTTTAAATTCCTCTCTGGAAATGGATATGGAAGGACTGGAAGATTACTTTAGTGAAGATTCTTAGGCAGTTTTGTAACCCTTTATCCTCAATAGCCTTCATTTTGTTTGTAAGATTTTGCTTTTGTTGTTGTTGAAAAAGGGTTTCACTCTGTCACCCAGGCTGTAGTGCAGTGACACAATTACAGCTGATTGTAGCCTCGACCTTTCCAGCTCAAGTGATCCTCCTGCCTCAGCCTCCCAAGTAGTTGGGACCACAGGTGTGCATGCCATACCCAGATAATTTTTTTAAAAATTTTTTGTGGAGGTGGGGTTCTCCCTATGTTGCCCAGGCAGATCTCAAACTCCTGGGCTCAAGTGATCCTCACACCTCAGCCTCCCAAAGTGCTGGGATTACAAGTGTGAGCCACTGTGCCTGGCCTTTCTTTTTTTTAACCTTTTTATTTAACTTCTCTCTTCACTGCATCCCAGTCCATCTACAGAAAGCAGGTTTGAGGTAAAAACAAAGACCTTCACTATATTTTGCTTTGACAAAAGGAAAGAGGAAGAATTTCTATTAAAATCTATCACTTGAGTGATGTCATTTAAGTCCTGTTTTAGGAGATAAAAATAGCTTTTGGGACTGGTTAAAGTCCCCCAGAAACTATAATACAGTTAAGAACAACTTTTGTTTTAACTCTTATCACTTTGTAATTTTGACTCAATCCTTTTCTGGACCATTTTTGTTAATAAATATCAAAGTGTACGTGACAGTGTCTGTGTATAATTGGGAAAGTCGTATGTCATAACAGAATGAAGTTAGCTTTAGAAAGCCGAGCATAGAAATGTAGGTCTTCATTGTGTTAAAAGGGAAATATTAGAAGCGCTCTCGCCACTGTAGTTCAGTGAGAAATTTTATGATGGAATGTTTTGTATCTGGCAGTTTTTAAAGTGGTCATTTGGAATATCCAACACACTGCTTATCACTAATGAAGAGTTTAAACTTTTCTTTACCTTTTTTTTTTTTTAAAGAGTTGACCTGTTTTTGGTTATTCTACATCAGGCACCTTTGAGTGGCACCAAACTCTCCGGAGGGAACTGTGACTTGGGAATTAAAAGAAACAAAATTTGTATAGCCAGTTATATTTATTAAGGAATAATAGGGATATTTTATTATGTAAAATAGTGGCACATCTTATCTGCTGCCATTACTCTGGGGACAGGTTCATGAAGAATAGACAATTACCAAGCAAGAAGATTGTACATATAAAGTGTTTATTTTACTCTCCAACTTCCATACCTTATTACTTATGTGGTTGCTGTGAATTACCAAATAGATTCGGTAAATTAACTTCAGCAATGAATAGTGATACTTGTAGTAACTCCCTCCTTTCAGTGCCAGCAATAGAATTTAATAAATGTTGTGGATGATTACAGACATACGAGACCAATGCCCTGTTCTCTCTGCCTGCTTTTGTCAAGGGAGTAAGGTGAAGTTGATGATCCCTGGCACGTATGCCTTGTGGAGCAGTGCCATTGTGGATACCCTCGTCTACATAATGATTTCCTCTCGGGGCTCTACTCACTCACCAACAGGATTTGGGGTGCTCAGGAAACCCGGTTGGAAACATAGTTCTTCCTCATCTATTACCTTGGAATATGTGAAAAGTATTAGTGTATTTCTGTCTTCTTTTCCTGGTAAAGAGGGATATTTTTATTTTATCCTTTTGAATCAGATACTAACTAAATTAAAAAGAGGACATTGTATTCAGAAAACTAGACTTCGCAGCACCGTGTTTTTAATCATGTGATAAACTGCATCACGATGAAAAGGATTAAACAGGATCAGATCATCAGAAACTAAAAACGTCAACTGAGTTTTCATTTTAGTCTTCTGAGTCAAAGATTTCTTGGAATATTTAGCAACATATAATTAAATGAGATACTATCTCAACTTTTACTTGTCTTGGTGAATTATTATTTCCTAGTTCAGAAAATAGTATTATTCCACTACAAATTACCCCTATAAATCTCTGCCTTCTGAAACCATCTGCTACTCCCTTCATCATTTGTAGTTCTCAACAGGAATCTGATGATTGCCTGCCACTTTATCCATGGACTGCAAAACCACAAGTCCTTTTTAAAAAAAAAAAAATAAGAACAAGTGCTACCTGGAGCTGTTTTAACCACAGAATTAAGTTAGCTTTAGAAAGCCGAGCATAGAAATGTAGGTCTTCATTGTGTTAAAAGGATATTAGAAGCACTCTCGCCACTGTAGTTCAATGAGAAATTTTATGATAGAATGTTTTGTATCTGGCAGCATTTTGCAAGGCTGTCTTTTTCTACTGCTTCATGTTCTCCTTCTTTTATGAAGCCTGTGCTCCCACCAACTAAAAGGACAGAGTCATTAATGGCATGGTAGATGTAGCTTACTGGACTATTTATTTTATACTGGCAGCCCCAGGAAATTGTGTCATCCTACTTGAATGTTTTATATGTGTCTAGTCCAACTCCAAAATAACACTAGTTTAAATATTAGTTGTATTACAGGTTCAATTCAATTTATTCATAAGACATGTATTATACAGAAGAATATATAAATATTCTGTGAAATCTATAGATTACAGGATAGGGGATAGAGGTTTATAAAAGATCAAAATTAATGCTTTTCTGGTGCTTTTTGGAGTTGGAAAAAGCAATTTATTTTTCATGCTTCACAGGTCTTGACAATTTTGATTTGTTTTCTTTGAGAGCAGACCTGTTTGAATTGGTTGATGTAGAAAGAACCCAAAAGAAAAATCAAAAGCCAACCGCCTCTTTTCAAAACAGTAGCCAGTGAAAAAGAATATGAGTCTTCCAGATCTTTTAACTTTTAGTCTTTTATTATCTCCTCAAGTAAGAGAGGCTGTATGATTATCAAAGACAAAAGAAGAAACAGCAAAAGAAAGAAACCAGGTTGGAAATTTGTAGCTGGTTGAAGCAATGACATTGTTAGGAGAGATTCTGTCATATTTCTTTCAAGTTGTTTCTCCATAATGTTTTTCACTCTGCCCGTACAGTACAAAACTTAATTGCCATGTACATAAAAGAACACTAGGAAGGTTTTAAGTAAACTTTTTAGGACTGCTTATAATATTATAGAGTCATAAAAGTGAATAGTTATAGATTTCGAATGAGCTGGGAATGGAATAAAGCAATGGGAAAGATCTCTAATTCACGTAGAATTTTAATAAGCTAAGGGATTTCTTCTCTCTCTAAAAGCATGCAGGGTGTTTTGCTTGTTACACTTTGCTGTCTTATTGATACTCAGGGTCTTTGCAAGCAAACTTCTGTAATTCTTTACAAAGAAGAAAAGAAAACTTCTGGGATTTAAGCTTGAAAGTCGAAATGAGACAACTCTAAAGTTCTGTTTCAGTTTGAGTCTACTCTTTGCAAATTTAATCAAGGTCTTCCACAGGCATCAGCTTGACATTAAATTTAAGTGCCCATTAAAGTGAGAGTTTGACAGCAGTTCTGAATGTGAAGCTCAGTCTGAGGACATCTTTACAGCTGGAAGGGAAAAAAAAAATGTTGAGAAGCCTCAAACCACTGTGGTAATTAGATCCATTTGTTAACTTCTTTTCTAATGTTGGCAAAGGGAGGGAGAGAAAAGGTTGACAGAGGCTGGAATCAGGAAGGCAGTCCAGAGCTCCCTGCAGAAATTAGGTAAGCACAGGGTCCTGTATTGCAGAGAATACTGGAGGATATTCCCTCTGACAAATGAGTGAGATGGGGAATTTATTTGAAGAACTTGATTCGGTTTGTCTTCCTTTCAACACACAGAGCCACGGTGTGTGGAAGCTGCGTTTTGGATAGGTGTGTTGGTTTGGTCGTAAGGCCCTTTGGAAGACACACAGTGTTATTTGGGAGTGGACCTCTGGTGGTACATTGTTGGCCTGAAGAGTTAATGTTTCTCACAAGGGTATCTAACTTATATTTAGGTAATCACTTATTTACCCAAAGCATCTGGTCTTTTCATTATTCTGTTCCTTTTTCACAGGTTGCGATTGTCCTAGTCTAAGGCTTCTCACCATAATTGGCATTGTAGGCAATTAGCTTTGTGACTCTGTGGAAATCATGTCACTAGTAGGAAATTATCTTCCTACTTCACTGACCTGCCTGTCAAAATTGATACTATTTCTTGTTATTGGTTTGCTTTCTGTCCTGTAAGCTCTTTTTGTTCATTGCTTCATGACATTTTTCTTTTTCCAGAATTATCATTGTAGAACCTCATCAAAGGGTAAAGAATATGTCTTCATAAAAAGCTCCTGCATTTCCCTTGAGCTTTCCATTGCAGTACTGTTTTTGAACATTGATGACAAGGTAGTGAAACAACACTGCTAATAAATGTATAATGGGTTTTTCAATTTAACCTTGCATTTCTAGGTATTCATTCACCACACTAGAACTATGAGACTCTTTAAGGCTTTGTTTAGTTTTGCACTGAAAGCACAGGGAAAAATAAATTCAACAAATACTGCATTTAATTTAAAACTGACCACCTTGTGCACATTTCCCTGATTACTCCCACACGTCATTTTTTTTTTTTTAGAGATCTTACCTTCCATTTGGGTCATGGGATACCAAGTTCTTCATTACTGATTAAAAATGACATAGTGATACATACTTCTCTTTTATCTTCCCTTTCTTTGGCAAGAATTAAACTGTGATTTAAACAATGCTCTACCACCCTTAACTCTTGGTTGTCCATAGATTTCCTGCCTGTTTCTCTTCTTACTTCATGAGTCTCCCTGAATGAACTCATTCACCCCCATGATATTTTTTTTTCCATCCATATGCAAATAATCCCCAAATCTGTACCTCCCAGCTGAGAATTCTCTGAGCACAGATCCATCCATCCAGCTATCTCTTGGATCTCTTTTTAGGATATCCCACAAGTATCTCAAATTTAATTTGTTCAAAAATCAAACCTGTTCTCTCTTCTCACATCTATTTCTCACCCATTTTGTCAATGTAGAAACCCTAAAATTAACCTGGACTATGATTTTCCACCTTCTCCATACATCCAAATCCAATTGATTCTGTTTTAATACCAGTGTGTCTAAACCAGTAGATCTCAAATGGTGGTAATTTTGCCATGCAGGAAACATTTTTGGTGATCACAACAGGAGGAGGGCCTGCTCCTGGCATCTAGTGGATGGAGGCTGAGGATGCTACTAAACATCTTACAGTGTGCCTACTGTGCACAGGACAGCCCTTCACCACAAAGAAATATGTGGCCCAAAATGTGCAGAAACTCTGTTCTAAACAGTTTCCTCTCCTCCCTTCCTTCCTTGTACTACATTAGATTGCCCTCTCATCATTATAAGCGAAGTGGTCTCAACTTACTAGCCTAGTCTCCGTTTGCCCACCCTGAACCCATCCCATATCCTTCTTCAAAATCTAATCCAAATACTTTTCCCCCAGGTGTGTGTCTTGAACATGGTTCTCCATTACCTATATGAGGAAGTCCAACCACCTATTATTTTGTGCATGAGGCCTTCCATGACCTGATTCTACCTCTCCAGTTCCATCTATTGCCATTCAGCTCCCTCCTCTATAATCCAATCCAGTGATTTATCCATTCTGCACAAACTTTCCCTGCACATTCGACTACACACTCTCTCTTTCCTCATATTATCCTCCCTGCCTGGAATGCCCTTCCATTCCCTACCATGCTAACTACTGTTTCTCCTCTAAGGCTCAGGTTAGGTACATTCCTTCAGCCTTCTCTGTTGATCCCAGTATAGATTCATTGTCCCTTTCAGTTCATCTAACATGCCATGGATGCTATACTTAATACCTATATGACAGTACTTACAATCATCCATTTACTTATGTTTCCCTTATGTTTTATAGTATCATCCATTTACTTATGTTTCCATTATACTATAAAGTCCTTGAGGACAGAAACTGTATCACTTTCATATTTGAATCCCTAATAATTAGCATTGTCTCTAGTTCTTAGCATCATGCATGACATTCTTGGGCACTCAGTAAACATGGGTAGAGTGCATGAATGGTTACTTGCTTATTAGGAATCTCAAATTCAGTGTTTTTAAGACCAACAAACAAGGGGTGGAATGGATTCTGGGCCCCAGATTGGAGGCATCACTTACAATTAAAACTTGGGCAAGCTCTTTAATTTTCCATGCTTCATCTGCTTCACATATAACAAGGAGATAATGATTACACCTACTTCAAGATGATTCTATTAGCTGCTGTTACATTTACAACAGTCAGAATCCTGTCTGTCACATGGAAACACTTGTGTTATTTGATAACCCTTACAACAAATATTATACTACCACGTGGATTCTCCCTATTTCAGGGACATTCATTCTGAATATCCCTTACCTGGAGTAATCCTCTTATGTCCACTATAATGCGGTAGACTGTGTGAGCTGGGGGAACCCACCAAACAAGGTTTCAGCAAAAAGCAGTCATGTCAGTGGATCTATGATGCCACACCTTTGACACCTTTGTGGCCAGGCAGGGTAGATGGAGAATTGCGAACTATGAAACTGGAGGATTTCCTATGTGTGGGATATCCTGTGGTATGAAAAATTGCTCACAGGGTGTCACAGAGTACTGCTTGTTCTTAAAAAGGAAGGACTGAGGCAACTTGAGCTTTGGAATATAGAAATGTCAGTGGGTTTACACATGACTCCCAGTGAAAGTGATACCTGTGTAGTACCTAGTCTCCAAGCACTTATAAAAGTACTTTTAGGTAGATAAAATTAGGTGCCACCATGGCACTTCTGGAAGTGGATAAGAATAGTGATCATCTGCATTTTCCTTAGAAATGACTCTCAGAGGCCTGGCATGGTGGCTCACACCTGTCACCATCACTTCAGGAGGTCAAGGTGGGAAGATCACGTGAGGCCAAGAGTTTGAGACTAGCCTGGGCAACATAGTAAGACTGTCTCTACAGAAATAAAAATAAAAAAACTAGCCAGGCATGGTGGCACTCACCTATAGACCCAGCTACTCAGGAGGCTGGAGCAGGAGGATCGCTCGAACCCAGGAGTTTGAGGCTGCAGTGAGGTATGATCTAGCCACTGTGCTCCAGCCTAGGTGACAGAGTGAGACCCTGTGTCTAGCGGAGAAAAAATAGATTAAATTCCCTGAGCTGGCTCACAGATTCTCTGATCAAATCAGGCACGGTGACTTCTTGGCCTGTGCACTTCCTTCTTCATCATGATTTTCTCACCAAAGGCCTTAGGACCAGCTTCCATGACTGCAGACCACAACTAAAACAACTCATTTCTATTATGTGGCAAGTTAATTAAGCCTCTTGCTTCAGTTTCTCTATCTGTAAAACTGGGATAATAGCATTGCCTACGTCATAGAATTTGTATGAGATGAAATGAGATAGCCAGTGTCAAATGCTTTGTGAACAGTCTGACACATGGAAGCTCTAAATAATTGTTAGCTATTATTATACAAGAGTTCTATATTTTGTTTGAAATAGTGTTATCCAAATAAAGTTTGGAAACTATAATAAATATTTTGTGCATCAAAGGGTAAGAATTATGTTTTCATTTAATTCTACGGAATACAAATTCTAAAACCCTTAGCCCTTCAGATAAAAAAATAAACTACAGACTCTCAGAATTATAAGGAATTTCTACTACCAGGATTTCTCCTAACTGTGTTTTGCTTGGCATCATGGAATAATCTATACAAAGTACAGCCAGGATTCCTCAAGGATCTAGAACTAGAAATACCATTTGACCCAGCAATCCCATTATTGGGTATATACCAAAAGGATTATAAATCATGCTACTATAAAGACATACGCACACGTATGTTTATTGCAGCACTATTCACAATAGCAAAGACTTGGAACCAACCCAAATGCCCATCAGCGATAGACTGGATTAAGAAAATGTGGCACATATACACCATGGAATACTATTCAGCCATAAAAAAGGATGGGTTCATGTCCTTTGCAGGGACATGGATAAAGCTGGAAACCATCATTCTCAGCAAACTATCACAAGAACAGAAAACCAAACACTGCATGTTCTCACTCATAAGTGGGAGTTGAACAATGCGACCACATGGACACAAGGAGGGGAACATTGCACACTGGGGCCTGTTGGGTGGTGGGGAGCTGGGGGAGGGATAGCATTGGGAGAAATACCTAATGTAAATGATGAGTTGATGGCTGCAGCAAATCAACATGACACATGTATACCTATGTAACAAACCTGCACTTTGTGCACATGTACCCTAGAACTTATAATAATAAAAATGTAAAAGTAGAGCCATAACTGTCGTACAATGTCATGGGAAATTTTATTTGCCTTGCCTACCAGTTTCTCAAGAATAATTAGCATCATCTCCTGACTCGGTTAGAGGAATACACTTCTATTCCCTTGTCTACACCATGGAAACTTCCCTATCATCTCAATTTAATACCCCTTCCTGTACTACAACAACTTATCTCCTATAAGAAGTGATCTGGGTATAGATATTTCATTTGTGGTGTCCCACCCAGCCTCTAGTGCTATTGTGGTGGATGTCCCCTCTCAGTAACCCTGTTAAGAAGCTAGAAGCTTTGGTGCAAATTCTTACACTACACGCAACACTTAAATCCAAACACATATTCCTTAGTAACTGGAACTGTACATCAAAATAAAATAAGCACTAGGGTAATATATACAACTTCTATCCATACTCCAATTGCAGGCTATAAAGTGCACCAAGGCAGAGAGAATACAGAATGCCTCTGGGTGACTTTATCCTTATTGAGGAAAAACTGCCTGTTTGCGAAGGTGTTGTCCACTGTTTAGGAAGACAAACATGATGAGAGAGGCTCTTTGCAGATTTCTGCCACTTAAACTGGAAGAATATAGCCCACACCAAATCCATTGCGTAATTCCTCCTTTTAAGCCTAACAGCAGGCACTTTAGAGGTGTCCTAATTCAATCTCTAAACCAATACAGTAGTCCCCACTTATCCACAGGGGATACATTCCAAGACACCCAGTGGATGCTTGAAATTACAGACAGTGACAAACTCTCTACATATTATATATTTTTTATCTGATATCAAAGATGGCTACTAAGTGACTAAAGGGCAGGTAGCATATAAAGTATGAATATGCTGTTCAAAGGAATGAGTCACAGAAAGAGATGGCATGAGACTTCATTGTGCTACTCAGAACATTGTGCAATATAAAACTTATCAATTGTTTATTTCTGGAGTTTTCCATTTAATATTTCAGACTATAGTTGACCTTGGTTAAATGAAGCTACAGAAAGCAAAATTATGGATAAGGGGTAACTATTATCTAGTAAAGATTTTCTGCTTGTGAGCATTATGGTTTCTGTTGCAACTACTCAACTCTGTTACTATAGTACAAAAGCAACACAGACAATACATAAACAAATGAGTGTGACTAGATTTGGACTGAAAGGGCCAGATTTGACCTAGGCGAGTTTGCCAATCCTAACTTAGATGAATGGGGCAAAATCTTTGAAGGATACAAATGACCAAAACTGACTCAGAAAAGAAGTAGAATACCTGAATATCCTATATTAGCTAAAACTAGAATTTGTAACTTAAAATCTTCCCACAATTCCAGATCCAGATGGGTTCAATGATAAATCCTATGAAATATTGAAAAAAATATGCCAATCCTATGCAAACTGTTTTAGAAACTAAACGAGGACAGAACACTTTCCAACTCATACTATGAGGCCAGTGCCACCCTGAAACTATAACTAGACAATCACATTATAAGAAAATAAAATTATAGACCAATATTTCTCATGAGCATAAAGGCAAGAATCCTTAGCAAAATATTAGTAATTAAAATCAAGCAATATATAAAAAGGGCAATACATCATGACCAAGTGAGATTTACCCCAGAATTATAAGGTCAGTTTAACATACAATAAATCAATGTAATTTACCATGTTAACAAAATAAAAGCAAAAAAAAAAAAAAAAAAAAAAAAAAAACCAATTTCAATAGATAAAGAAAAAGCACTTAACAAAATTCAACATCTGTTCATTGTAAGAACTCTCAGTGAACAAGCAATAGAAGGAAAATTCCTTAATCTGATAAAGGGCATCTATGAAAAATAAGATTTCTCCTAACTGTGAGGTAAGATCATACTTAATGGTGAAAGGCTGAATGCTTTCCTTTTAGGATCTGGAACAAGATGAGTATATTCATTTTCACCACTTCTCTTCAACACTATACTGAGAATCCTAGCTACTGCAACAAAACCAAAAAAGAAAAAAAAAAAAGAGATAAATGAAAGGCATACAAAGAAATGAAAGGCATACAGTTAGGAAAAGAAAGAAAGCTATCTTTCTTCATTGGTGACATGATTAAATATTTAGAAAATCCTATGGAATCTTGAGAAATGAATAAATTTAGTAAGGTTACAGGAGACAAGGCTAATATGTAAACATTACTTATGGTTCTATAAAATAGCAACAATTAGAAATTGAGATTTCTAAAAATACCATTTATAACATCAAAAACATGAGATATTTATAAATAAATTTAACATATGTAAGATCTCTTCACTAAATACTAAAAAACATATATAAAATGTATCGAAGAAGACCTAAATAAATGGAGAGATGTACCATATTCATAGAAGTCTCAATATTGTTTACATCCCAGTTCTCTTCAAATTGATCTACAGATTCAAAGTAATACCAACCAAAATCCCTGGATTTTTTTTTCCATGTAAATTAACAAGCTGATACTAAATGTATATAAACCCAAAGGACCGAGGAGAGCCAAAACAATTTTGAACAAGGAAAACAAGGCTGGAAGTCTTACCTTATAATTTCAAGACTTACTGTAAAGTGACAGTAATCAAGACAGTATGGTATTGGTATAAGGATAGACATGTAACAAAAAATATAGAACATCTCAAATAGACTCACACATACATGGTCAAATGATTCTTGAGAAAGGGAACAGTGTTAATCAATGGAGGAAAGAAGGAACTAGTTCTTTAACCTTTGGCGTTGGATTATTTTAAAACTATATAACTGTAATTTACAAGTGTTTATATGTATATGTTCACACATACACTCATACTCTCTTCAAATTTGTTTTATGTGAGAATTATTTTAAACTAACAAAACAAAAGAATGAACATTTTGTAATGAATCCAATCTTTTTTGTTTATTTCAGGAAGGGCCATTTCTATTCTTTCAGTTTT
Organism: Macaca mulatta; assembly: GCF_049350105.2. Taxonomy (NCBI): domain Eukaryota; kingdom Metazoa; phylum Chordata; class Mammalia; order Primates; family Cercopithecidae; genus Macaca; species Macaca mulatta. Next base: position 124,672,320 of record NC_133409.1, on the reverse strand, counting down.
GAAGGCAATCAACTAGTTTTTCTCATATGTCTCTCCTACTGTCTCTACCATCTCTTTCTAAAGTGAGTTTATAAGAAACAGGTAAGAGGTCCAGAGGCCTGTTCCAAGATGGCCAAATAGGAACTGCTCTGGTCTGCAGCTCCCAGTGTGATGCAGTAGACGGGTGATTTCTGCATTTCCAACTGAGGTACCCAGTTCATCTCACTGGGACTGGTTGGACAGTGGGTGCAGCCCATGGCGGGTGAGCCAAAGCAGGGCAGGCCATCGCCTCACCTGGGAAGAGAAGGGGTTAGGGGATTTCCTTTCCTAGCCAAGGGAAGCCGTGACAGACTGTACCTGGAAAAACGGGACTCTGCTGCCCAAATACTGTGCTTTTCCCAAGGTCTTAGCAACTGGCAGACAAGGAGATTCTCTCCCATGCCTGGCTCGGCAGGTCCCACGCCCATGGAGCCTTGCTCACTGCTAGCGTGGCAGTCTGAGTTTGAACAGTGAGGTGGCAGCCTGGCTTGGGTGGGACGTCTGCCATTGCAGAGGCTTCAGTAGGTAAAGAAAGCAGCTGGGAAGCTCAAATTGGGGGGAGCCCACCACAGCTCAGCAAGGCCTACTGCCTCTGTAGACCACCTCTGTGGGCAGGGCATAGCTGAACCAAAGGCAGCAGACAACTTCTTCAGACTGAAACATCCCTGTCTAACAGCTCTGCAGAGAGCAATGGTTCTCCCAGCATAGTGTATGTCTCTGAGAATGGACAGACTGCCTTCTCAAGTGGGTCCTTGACCCCCATGTAGCCTAACTGGGAGAAACCTCCCAATAGGGGCTGAGAGACACATCATATAAGTGGGTCACCCTCTGGGAGGAAGCTTCCAGAGGAAGGATCAGGCAGCAATATTTGCTGTTTTGCAATATTCGCTGTTCTGCAGCCTCCACTGGTGATACCCAGGCAAAAAGGGTCTGGAGTGGACCTACAGCAAACTCCAACAGACCTGCAGCTGAGGGACCTGACTGTTAGAAAGAAAACAAACAAAGAGAAAGGAATAGCATCAACATCAACAAAAAGGACATCTACACCAAAACCTCATCTGTAGGTCACCAATATCAAAGACCAAAGGTAGATAAAACCATAAAGATGGGGAGAAACCAGAGCAGAAAAGCTGAAAATTCTAAAAACCATAGCACCTCTTCTCGAGAGGATCACAGCCCCTCACCAGCAATGGAACAAAGCTGAGTGGAGAATGACCTTGACAAGTTGACAGAAATAGGCTTCAGAAGATTGGTAATAACAAACTTCTCCGAGCTAAAGGAGCATATTCGAACTGATTGCAAGGAAGTTAAAACCTTGAAAAAGGTTAGACGAATGGCTAACTAGAATCAACAGTGTAGAGAAGGCCTTAAATGACCTGGAGTTGAAAACCATGGCATGAGAACTACATAACACATGCACAAGCTTCAACAGCTGATTCGATCAAGTGGAAGAAAGGGTATCAGTGATTGAAGATCAAGTTAATCAAATAAAGTGAGAAGAAAAGTTCAGAGTAAAAAGAAACAAACAAAGCCTCCAAGAAATATAGGACTATGTGAAAAGACCAAATCTACGTTTGATTGGTGTGCCTGAAAGTGATGGGGAGAATGGAACCAAGTTGGAAAACACACTTCAGGATATTATCCAGGAGAACTTCTCCAACCTAGCAAGGCAGGCCAACATTCAAATTCAGGAAATACAGAGACCACCACAAAGATACTCCTTGAGAAGAGCAACCCCGAGACACATAATTGTCAGATTCACCAAGGTTGAAATGAAGGAAAAAATATTAAGGGCAGCCAGAGAGAAAGGTTAGGTTACCCACAAAGGGAAACCCATCAGACTAACAGCTGATCTCTCTGCAGAAACCTGACAAGCCAGAATAGAGTGGGGGTCAATATTCAACATTCTTAAAGAAAAGAATTTTCAATGCAGAATTTCATAGCCAGCCAAACTAAGTTTCATAAGATAAGGAGAAATAAAATCCTTTACAGACAAGCAAATGCTGAGAGATTTTGTCACCACCAGGACTGCCTTACAAGAGTTCCTGAAGGAAGCACTAAACATGGAAAGGAATAACCAGCTACTGGAAAAACATACCAAATTGTAAAGACCATTGATGCTATGAAGAAACTGCCTCAATTAACAGGCAAAATAACCAGCTAACATTATAATGACAGGATCAAATTCACACATAACAATATTAACCTGAAACGTAAAGGGGCTAAATGCCCCAATTAAAAGACACAGACTGGCAAATTGGATAAAGAGTTAAGACCAACCACTGTGCTGTATTCAGGAGACCCATCTCACATGCAGGGACACACATAGGCTAAAAATAAAGGGATGGAGGAAGATTGAGCAAATGGAAAGAAAAAAAAAAAAAGCAGGGATTGCAATTTTAGTCTCTGATAAAACAGACTTTAAACCAACAAAGATCAAAAGAGACAAAGAAGACCATTACATAATGGTAAAGGGATCAATTCAACAAGAAGAGCTAACTATCCTAAATATATATGCACCCAATGCAGGAGCACCCAGATTCATAAAGCAAGTCCTTAGAGACCTACAAAAAGACTTAGACTCCCATACAATAATCATGGGAGATTTTAACACCCCACTGTCAATGTTAGACAGATCAAAGAGACAGAAGGTTAACAAGTATATCCAGGACTTGAACTCAGCTCTGCACCAAGCAGACCTAATAGAAATCTACAGAAGTCTCCACCCCAAATCAACAGAATATAAATTCTTCTCAGCACTACATCACACTTATTCTAAAATAGGCCACATAATTGGAAGTAAAGCACTCCTCAGAAAATGTTAAAGAACAGAAATCACAACAAACTGTCTCTTAGACCACAGTGCAATCAAATTAGAACTCAGGATTAAGAAACTCACTCAAAACCACACAACGACATGGAAACTGAACAACCTGCTCCTGAATAACAGCTGGGTAAATAACGAAATGAAGGCAGAAATAAAGATGTTCTTTGAAACCAATGAGAACAAAGACACAATGTACCAGAATCTCTGGGACACATTTAAAGCAGTTTGTAGAGGGAAATTTATAGCACTAAATGCCCACAAGAGAAAGCAGGAAAGATCTAAAATCGACACCCTAACATCACAATTAAAAGAACTAGAGAAGCAAGAGCAAACACATTCAAAAGCTAGTAGAAGGCAAGAAATAACTAAGATCAGAGCAGAAATGAAAAAGATAGAGACACATAAAACCCTTCAAAAAAATTAATGCATCCAGGAGCTGGTTTTTTGAAAAGATCAACAAAATTGATAGACCACTAGCAAGACTAATAAAGAAGAAAAGAGAGAAAAATCAAAGAGACACAAGAAAAAATGATAAAGAGAAGATCACCACTGATCCCACGGAAATACAACCTACCATCAGATAACACTATAAATGCCTCGATGCAAATAAACTAGAAAATCTAGAAGAAATGGATACATTCCTGGAAACCCACACCCTCCCAAGACTAAACCAGGAAGAAATTGAATCTCTGAATAGACAAATAACAGGCTCTGAAATTGAGGCAATAATTTTTTGGTAGCCTACCAACCAAAAAAAAAAGTCCAGGACCTGATGGATTCACTGCCAAATTCTACCAGAGGTACAAGGAACAGCTGGTACCATTCCTTCTGAAACTATTCCAATCAATAGAAAAAGAGGGAATCCTCCCTAACTCATTTTATGAGGCCAGCATCATCCTGATACCAAAGCTTGGCAAATACACAACAAAAAAGACAATTTTAGACCAATATCCCTGATGAACATCTATGTGAAAATCCTCAATGAAATACTGGCAGGCCGCGCCTGGTGGCTCACGCCTGTAATCCCAGCACTTTGGGAGGCCGAGGCAGGTGAATCACCAGGTCAGGAGATCGAGACCATCCTGGCTAACACGATGAAACCCTGTCTCTACTAAAAATACAAAAAAATTAGCCGGGCATGGTGGCGGGTGCCTGTAGTCACAGCTAATCGGGAGGCTGAGGCAGGAGAATGGCATGAACCCAGGAGGTAGAACTTGCAGTGAGCTGAGATCATACCACTGCACTCCAGCCTGGGCAACAGAGCTAGACTCTGTGTCTAAATAAATAAATAAATAAAAATAAAATAAAACAAACTGCTGGCAAACCGAATCCAGCAGCACATCAAAAAGCTTATCAACCACAATCAAGTCAGCTTCATCCCTGGGATGCAAGGCTGGTTCAACATACGCAAATCAATAAATGTAATCCATCACATAAACAGAATCAAAGGCAAAAATCACATGATTATCTCAACAGATGCAGAAAAGGCCTTCAGCAAAATTCAACACCCCTTCATGCTAAAAACTCTCAATAAACTAGGTATCGATGGAATATATCTCAAAATAATAAGAGCTATTTATGACAATTCCACAGGCAATATCATACTGAATGGGCAAAAACTGGAAGCGTTCCCTTTGAAAACTGGCACAAGACAAGGATGCTCTCTCTCACCATACTTATTCAACATAGTGTTAGAAGTTCTGGCCAGGGCAATCAGGCAGGAGAAAGAAAGTGTATTCAATGAGGAAAAGAGGAAGTCAAATTGTCCCTGTTTGCAGATGACATGATTGTATATTTAGAAAACCCCATTGTCTCAGCCCCAAATCTCCTTAAGCTGATCAGCAACTTCAGCAAAGTCTCAGATACAAAATCAATGTGCAAAAATCACAAGCATTCCTATACACCAATAACAGAGAGCCAAATCATGAGTGAACTCCCATTCACAATTGCTACAAAGAGAATAAAATATCTAGGAATCCAACTTACAAGGGATGTGAAGGACCTCTTCCAGGAGAACTACAAACCACTACTTAAGGAAATAAAAGAGGACACAAACAAATGGAAGAACATTCCGTGCTCATGGATAGGAAAAATCAATATTGTGAAAATGGCCATACTGCCCAAGGTAATTTACAGATTCAATGCCATCCCCAATAAGCTACCAATGACTTTCTTCACAGAATTGGAAAAAAACTACTTTAAATTTCATATGGAACCAAAAAAGAGCCCACATTGCCAAGACAATCCCGAGCAAAAAGAACAATGCTGGAGGCATAACACTACCTGACTTCAAACTATACCACAAGGCTACAGTAAGCAAAACAGCATGGTACTGGTACCAAAATAGAGATATAGACCAATGGAACAGAACAGAGGCCACAGAAATAATACCACACATCTACAACAATCTGATCTTTGACAAACCTGACAAAAACAACAAATGGGGGAAAGATTCCCTATTTAATAAATGGTGCTGGGAAAACTAAATAGCCACATGAAGAAAGCTGAAACAGGATCCCTTCCTTACACCTTATACAAAAATTAATTCAAGATGGATTATAGACTTAAATATTACACTTAAAACCATAAAATCCCTAGAAGAAAACCTAGGCAATACCATTCAGGACATAGGCATGGGCAAGGACTTCATGACTAAAACACCAAAAGCAATAGCAACAAAAGCCAAAATTAGCAAATGGGATCTAATTAAACTAAAGAGCTTCTGCACAGCAAAAGAAACTACCATTAGAGTGAACAGACAACCTACAGAATGGGAGAAAAATTTTGTAATCTACCCATCTGACAAAGGGCTAATATCCAGAATCTACAAAGAACTGAAACAAATGTACAAGAAATAAAACAGACAACCCCATCAAAAAGTGGGCAAAGGATATGAAGAGACATTTCTCAAAAGAAGAGATTTATGCAGCCAACAGACACATGAAAAAATGCTCATCATCACTGGTCATCAGAGAAATGCAAATCAAAACCACAATAAGATATCTTCTCATGCCAGTTAGAATGGTGATCATTAAAATGTAAGGAAATAACAGATGCTGGAGAGGATGTGGAGAAATAGGAATGCTTTTACACTGTTGGTGGGAGTGTAAATTCATTCAACCATTGTGGAAGACAATGTGGCGATTCCTCAAGGATCTAGAACCAGAAATACCATTTGATCCAGCAATTCCATTATTGGGTATGTACCCAAAGGATTATAAATCATGCTACTATAAAGACACATGCACACATATGTTTATTGCAGCACTATTCACAATAGCAAAGACTTGGAACCAACCCAAATGTCCATCAATGAAAGACTGGATTAAGAAAATGTGGCACATATACATGATGGAATACTATATAGCCATAAGAAAGGATGAGTTCGGCTGGGCGCAGTGGCTCACGCCTGTAATCCCAGCACTTTAGGAGGCCGAGGAGAGTGGATCACGAGGTCAGGAGATCGAGACCATCCTGGCTAACACGGTGAAACCCCGTCTCTACTAAAAATACAAAAAAAAAAAAAAAAAAAATGAGCCGGGCATGGTGGCGGGCGCCTATAGTCTAGCTACTCAGGAGGCTGAGGCAGGAGAATGGCGTGAACCCGAGAGGCAGAGCTTGCAGTGAGCCAAGATCACGCCACTGCACTCCAGCCTGGGTGACAAAGCGAGACTCTGTCTCAAAAAAAAAAAAAAGAAAGGATGAGTTCATGTCCTTTGCAGGCACGTGGATGAAGCTGGAAACCATCATTCTCAGCAAGCTATCACAACGACAGAAAACCAAACATCACATGTTCTCACTCGTAGGTGGGAACTGAGCAATGAAATCACTTGGACACAGGGCAGGGAACATCACACACTGGGGTCTGTTGTGGGGTAGGGGGCTGGGAAGGGATAACATTAGGAGAAATACCTAATGTAAATGACCAGTTGATGGGTGCAGCAAACCAACATGACACACGTATACCTATGTATCAAACCTGCACGTTGTGCATATGTACCCTAGAACTTAAAGTATAATTTAAAAAAAAGAAGAAGAAAAAAAGAAAAAAATGAGCTCCCAGGACAAGTCCTCACCCTGTGGTTGTTCACATTCAAAGCTTTTTAGAAAGGATAAATATAATGCAGGGCATGCCTCAAAAGAAAACACATAAGGGAATGGATTACCCTCAATTTCCTTCTCTAAACTGAGGAACTGTTTTTGAAGACTGAAAAAAAAAAAATTCCTCCTGCAATCTCAAATGGTAATATAATAATTTCAAAAGTTGCTCTGAAGCTGTTGGTTTTCAACAGTAAAATGAAAAGTTAAAATTTTTAAATTGTGAGCATCAAAAATCAATCAGTACCTTTCTTATTTGAACCTTGATATTAAATTATATAGGTATTCATTTTACTTGTCTCTTCCTTCCTTCTTTTGCTTTAAATGCAAAAGTGACAGAAAATTCTTACTGAACTAAAGGTTATTTTCATATTCCAGCTTCTCTTGTGACCCATCTTGCACCCATATTAGGAAAGAAAGTCTTGAAATTCTTTGTAATGTTATATATTACTTCAATTAAGTATGCACAAATGTCATTTTTAAATTTTCAACTACAAAAGAAGATAAATTTTTTGAAGTGCTAGCCACTCAGACTTATTTTTACAATTTACCTCTTTATTCGGTCATATTGTCTGTCATTTCCTTTCTTTTATATTTGGTAAAAATTTTCATAGATAAAAAATGTCCCATTATGATCTAATGATTTTTAAATTCTCCATATTCCTGGAATTCTGATTAAACAATCTGAAGGCATTTTTCAATCCGAAACTCAAATCAAGCATAATTCAGGCTCATGAACATACAGAGATAATCATGGCTTGGAAATTTTGCTATGACCATACAGCTGCTTTTGCTGCATTGAAGCTCTGTGGTTATTTGCTTTGTAAATTTCTCCCCACTGTGGTTTCAGACACCTTGGGGAAAACAGACACCTAGGCATAAGGGGAGGACAGGATGGTAATGGGAATGTAGAAGAATAAAAGTTGTACTCTATCGCTCTGGTTCAAATCCTTCCACAATATCGTTACAGGGGGTCAACAGTGAGGTGGCACTTCTAACTCTCAGAACTTTGTTAAGAAAATCTCTACCTCCTAATGGTCTTTTTGTTGATTCCTTTGTTTGTTTTACTAATAATGTATTGTATTTTACCAGTTACAGCTTTTATACCACTTAAATTGTTTTTCTGATAATTTTATACCAATTTACATCTGTCCTACTATGTAAGTGTCATGCTTTGATGTGCTTCCTTTTTTCACGTATTAATATACTTTTTAATTGAAGATAAAATATATACAGAAAAGTTCATGAAATGTTAATGTACAAACTTTTACAAATTGAACTCCCCCTATAACACAATGCAGATTAAGAAATTGAATCTCACCAGCACTCCCGAAGGCCCCCCTCATACCAGCTTCCAGTCACTGCCGCTTTCTCTTCAAAGGTAATCACCTATTCTAACTTGTAGCACCACGGGTTAGTTTTCGCTTTTATAGGCAGTATGCAGTCTTACGTGCTAGGACTTGAAATTCACTCAACATTCTATTTGTGAGATTCATCTTTGTTGTTGCATGTAACAGTAGTTCCTTCATTTTGAAAAATGTGTAGTATGTAATTGCAAGAATACATCATGATTTATTTATTCATTCTGATAGACATTTGAGTTGTTAACAGGTATTTGTCCATTACACCTAAGGCTACTGTGAACATTTGGTCTATATTTTTTGGTGTACATATATGTACATGCTGTTGGGCATATACTTAGAAGTGAAGTTGCCTTTGTGCTATTCGTTCAGCTTTAGCAGATGCCATTTCTGGTAGTCAGTTTCCAAGATGCCCCTCAATGGTCACTGCCTCATGGTATTCATACCCTTATGTAATCCTCTCTGTTGAGGCCAGACTGGTCTCAACAGAATAACACATACTCTATTTGTTAAAAGTGATTATCAAATCACTTTTTATATTTAACAAAATATAATAAAAAGAAATTTATATTTTTATATTTAACAAATAGAATATGGCAGAGGTGATGGGACGTCATTTTCAAGATGAAGTTATAAAAAGATTATTCTGTCTTGGATGGTCTCTCTCACTACCTCTTGGATTGCTTATTCTGGGGAAGCAGGCTGCCATTTACAGAGGAAGCCCTACGGAGACACTCTTGTAAGTGCATCTTGCCAGGCCACCAGTAGCTATGTGCCTTGAGATGACTATAGGCCCCGTCAATACCTTAACTGTTACCTTTTGAAATTCCAAAAACCAGAACTACCTGGCTAGATAGTTCATATAGGCCTGATCCACAGAAACTACAATGATAGATGTTTGTTGCTTCCAGTTCCTAAATTTTCAGACAATTTGTCATGCAGCTGTACATAACACTACACACAATCAGCACATTGCCAAACAAGTTTGCAAATGGTTGTGTCAATTTGCATTAACACACTGTTCCTGTTGCTTCACATTCTTGCCAACTCTTTGTAATGTCACTTACTGTGCTGGGGTCTTTCTGGTTTGTTTTTGTTTTTGTTTAGTAATTCTAGTGGTTGAGTAATAGTTTGGCATTGTGGTTATAATTTGCTTCTTATCTCTGTAAGATTTAGTACCTTTTCATTGCATAGTACTGTTTGGATATCTTCGTTTGTGAAAAGTCAAATATTTTTGCCCATTTGAAAAATTGGGGTCTCTAGTTTTTAATGGATTTATAGTTTATATATTCTGAATACTTTCTTCATTTTATTGATTACAAATGTCACCTCCCACTCCATGTATTTCCTTTTTTCCCCTCTTAATGGTATCTTTTGATGAATAGCAGTTTTTAATTTTAATGTACTACAATTTATTATATTTTATGGCTAATGCTTTTTGGGTCTTGTTGAACTTATCTTTGCATACTCTCCAATGTTGTCTTCTAGAACTCTTGTTTTAACTTCCGCACTTAAATCTACAACATACCCGGATTGATTTTTGAGTGTGTTATGAGGTAAAGGTGAAGGTGGTTTTTTTCCTATATGGATATACATTTGGTCCAACTCGTTTTCTTCAAGTTTGCAGTGTCACTTTTCTCGTAAATCAAGTTCTTGTCTGTATGCAGGTATGCCTGTACTCTATTCTGTTCCATTAGTCTATTTGTCAACATCAAACTCTTAATTTTCATAATTTTATAATGTTTTGATATCCAATAATTTTTCAACTTTTTCAATATTATCTTGGCCATTCGAGTCTCTTTGAATTTCTATATCAATATAAAAGAATTTGTCAATGTATACACACAATCTCCTGAGAAATTGGATTTATATTGAATTGATAGATTAATTTTAAAAGAATTGGCATTTTTACAGTATGGAAATCTCCATTTAAGTTGCCTTTGTCTTAATGTTTTATAGTTTTCAGTGTAGAAGTCTTGCATAGCTTTAGATTTCTTCCTAAGAATTTACTGTTTTGTTTTACTATAAATACCCTAATTTTAAAACTTAATTTTCTGATCATGGCTGGTATACAGAAACAATTGCTTTTTTGGTACCATGATTTTGTATCCAGAACTGATTTTTGTGTGTGTGTGTGTGTGTGTGTATAAGTTAATCTTGCATTAGGTTCATAATGTATTATCCTATTTTTATACCATTGATTCAGTTGACTAATATTTTCTTTAAATTATTTGCATCTAATTCTACCAGTTATTTAAAATAGTGTTTTAAAATTGTTATGTATGTGGACTTGCCTTTCTCCTTCAGGGTCTGTACATTTATGATTTACATATTTTGAGGCTATGTCACCAATCCATACAAATTAATGTATACAAATTTAGGATTATAATTTTCTTGTGGGTGAATCTTTTAATTACTATGAAATTTCCTTTATTTCTGGCAATGCTTCCTGTGTTTTTATTATTATTATTAATTATTTTACTTTTTGAGATGGAGTCTCTCTCTGTCACCCAGGCTGGAGTGCAGTGGTGCGATCTTGGCTCACTGCAACCTCTGCTTCCCGGGTTCAAGCGATTCTCCTGCCTCAGCCTCCCAAGTAGCTGGGACTACAGGTGCCCGGCAGCATGCCCGTCTAATTTTTTTATTTTCAGTAGAGACAGGATTTTACCATATTGGCCAGACTGGTCTTCAACTCCTGACCTTGTGATCCACCCACCTCAACCCTCAAAGTGCTGGGATTACAGACATAAGCCATTGCGCCTGGCCTATTATTTTAAAAATATTAATCTATTACTTTTTATTTTACTTTTAAAACTCATTTTTTCTTCTTCAATTTTCAGAATCAGAAGGTACATGTGCAGTTTTGTTACATGGGTAAGTTTTGTGTCTCTGGGTTTGGTGTACAAATGATTTCATCACCCAGGTAGTGAGCATAGTACCAAATAGGTAATTTTTTGATCCTCACCCTCCTCCCTCCCTCCTCTCTCAAGGAGGCCGCTGTATCTATTGTATACCCAATGTTTAGTTCCCACTTATAAATGAGACCACGTGGCATTTGGTATTCTTTCCTGAATTAATGTGCTTAGGATAATCGCCTCCAGTTGTGTCCACATTACTGCAAAGTACATTATTTTTCTTTTTTATGGCTTAGTATTCTATTGTGTATATGTACCACATTTTCTTTATCCAGTCCACTGCTGATGGGCATCTAGGTTGATTCTATGTCTTTGCTATTGTGAATAGTGATGCGATGAACACAAGAGTGCATGTGTCTTTTAGGCAGAATGATTTAATATTCCTTTGGGTATATACCCAGTAATGAGATGGCTAGGTCAAATGATAGTTTTAAGTGCCTTAAGAAATATCTAAACTGCTTTCTACAGTGGCTGAACTAATTTATGTTTCCTCCAAGAATGTATAAGTGTTCCCTTTTCTCTGTGACCTTACCAACATCTATTATTTTCTGACTTTTTAATAATAGCCATTCTGACTGGTGTGAGATGGTATCTTGTTGTGGTTTTGATTTGCATTTTTCGATTAGTGATGTTGAACATTTTTTCATGTTTGTTGACCACTTGTATGTCTTCTTTTGAGAAGTATCTGTTCATGTTCTTTACCCATCTTTCAACAGGCTTATTTGTTTATCACTTGATTTATTCAAGTTCCTTATAAACTCTGCAACTTAGACCTTTGTTCAATGCATAGTTTGTGAATATCTTCTCCCATTTTGTAGGTTGTCTTTTTACTCTATACTTGTTTTTGTTGCAATTGCTTTTGGAGACTTCGTCATGAAATCTTTCCCAAGGCCTATGTCCAGAATGGTATTTACTAAGTTTTCTTCTAGTGTTTTTATAGTTTTAGGTGTTACATCTAAGTCTTTAGTCCATTTTGAGTTAATTTTTGTGTATGGTGAAAGGAAGGTGTCCAATTTCAATCTTCTCTGCATATGGCTAGTCATTTGTCCCAAAAACCATTTATTAGAGAGTCCTTTCTCCATTGCTTGTTATTCCCAACTTTGTCAAAGATATGTAATGTATGGCTTTATTTCTTGGTTCTCTACTCTGTCCCATTGGTCTATGTGTCTGTTTTTGTACCAGTACCATGCTGTTTTGCTCTGGATTGCTTTGGCTATTTTTTTTTTTTTTTTTTCGGACAGTGTCTTGCTCTGTCACCCAGTCTGGAGTGCAGTGGCACAATCTTGACTTGCTGCAACCTCCACCCCCTGGGTTCAAGCAATTCTCATACCTCAGCCTTCTGAGTAGTTGGGGCTACAGGCACATGCCACCACACCTGGCTAAGTTTTTGTATTTTTAGTAGAGATGAGGGTTTCACCATGTTGGCCAGGCTGGTCTCAAACTCCTGACTTCAAGTGATCCACCAATTTGGCCTCCCAAAGTACAGGGATTACAGGTATAAACCATCATGCCTGGCCTATTCAGGCTCTTTTTTGGTTCCATATAAATTTTAGAATAGTTTTTTCTAATTCTGTGAAAAATGATGTTGGTAGTTTGATAGGAATAGCATTGAATCTATAAATCACTTTGGGCAGCATGAATGTTTTTTCATTTGTGTTGGCCCTGACTTTTTTCAGTAGTGTTTTATAATTATCGTAAATAATTTACATTGAATAATTTACATGAAAATAAATCACATTTATTGATTTGTGTATGTAGAACCATCCTTGCATCCCAGGAATAAAGCCTACTCTGATTGGGGTGGATTAGCTTTTTGATGTGCTGCTAGATTCACTTTGCTGGTAGTTTGTTGAGGATTTCTGTTTCTATGTTCATCAGGGTTATTGGCCTAAAGTTTTCTTTTTTTCATTGTGTCTATACTAGGTTTTGGTAACAGAGATGCTGGCCTCATAGAATGAATTAGAGAGGAGTCCTTCCTCCTCAATTTTTTGGAATAATTTCAGTAGGATTGGTACCAGCTCTTCTTTAGAGGTCTGGTAAAATCTGGCTGTAAATCTGTCTGGTACAGAGCACCTGTTAGTAGTTTTTTTTGTTTTGTTTTTTTTTGTTTGTTTGTTTACTGATTCAATTTTGGAACTCACTAGTGGTCACTTCAGGTTTTTGATTTCCTCCTGGTTCAATCTTGGAAGTTTGTATGTTTCCAGGAATTTATCCGTTTCCTATAGATTTTCTAGTTTATGTGCATAGAGGTGCTTGTAATAGTCTCTGTGGGTTATTTATGTTTTTGTGGGGTCAGTGCTAATATCACCTTTGTTATTTCTGATTGTGCTTGAATCTGTTCTCCTTTATTAATCTAACTAATGGTCTATCTTATTTCTTCTTTCAAAACACCAACTTTTGATTTTGTTGATCTCTTGTATGGATTTTCACATCTCTATTTCATTCAGTTCAGCAGATTTTGGCTCTTTTCTTCTGCTAGCTTTCAGATTAGTTTGCTCTTGTTCTAGTTCCTCTAAGTGTGATGTCAGGTTGGTAATTTGAGATCTTTCTAACCTCTTGGTGTAGATGTTTAGTGCTATAAACTTTCCTCTTAACATTGCTTTAGCTGTGTCCCAGAGGTTATGTTATGTTGTATCTTTTTCTTTAGTTTCAAATAACTTTTTGATTTCTGCCTTAATTTCATTCTTTATCCAAAAGTCATTCAGGAGCAGGTTAATTTCCATGTAATTGTATGGTTTTGAGAGATCTTCTTGGTATTGATTTCGATTTTTATTTCAGTTTTTTAGAATTTTTTCAAGATGTTATGGCCAATCATGTGTTTGATCTTAGAGTATATGCCATGTGCAGATGAGAAGAATGTATATTGTTGAGTGGAATATCCTTTAGATGTCTGTTGATCCATTTGGTCAAATGTTGTATTTAGGTCCTGAATATCTTTGTAACTTTTCTGCCTTGATGATCTATCTCATACTGTCAGTGGAATGTTGAGTCTCCTATTCTTATTGTGTGGTTATCTAAGTCTCTTTGTAGGTCTCTAAGAACTTGTTTTATGAATCTGGATGCTCCAGGGCTCAGTGCATATATACTTAGGATAGTTAAGTCTTGTTGAAATGAACCATTTATCATTATGTAATGCCCTTCTTTGTCCTTTTTTATCATTGTTGATTGAATGTTCTGTCTGAAATGAGAATTGCAACCCCTGCATTTTTAAAATTCGGCTAGATAGATTTTTCTTCATCCCTTTACTTTGAGCCTATGTAATGAAGTCATTGTATGTGAGATGGGTCTCTTGAAGACAGCATACAGTTGGGTTTTGCCTCTTTATCCAGCTTTCCACACTGTCTTTTAAGTGGTATGTTTAGCCCATTTACATTCAAGGTTAATATTGATGCATGAGGATTTGTTCCAGTCATCATATCATCATACTGTTAGCCAGTTACTACGTAGACTTGATTGTATAGTTGCTTTATAGTGTCAGTGGGCTATGTACTTAAGTGTCTTTTTGTGGACACAGATAATAGTCTTGTTTCCATGTTTAGCAGTCCCTAAAGGACCACTTTTAAGGCAGTTCTGGTGGTAATGAATTCCCTTAGCACTTGGTTGTCTGAAAAGGATTTTATGTCTCCTTTGTTTGTGAAGCTTAATGTGGCTGGATGTGATATTTTTACTTCGAATTTATTTTCTTTAAGGATGCTGAATATAGGCCCCTAATCTCTTCTGGTTTGTAAGGTTTCTGCTGAAAGTTCCCCTTTTGGCCTCACAAGGTTTCTTTTGTATGTGACCTGCCTCTTCTCTCTAGCTGCCTTTGAGATGTTTTCTTTTGCACTGACTTTGGAGAATTTAGTGACTACATATCTTGGGGATAGTTATTTTGTGTAATATCTTGCAAGGGTTCTCTGAATTTCCTGAATTTTCACATCAGCCTCTCTAGTGAGGTTGGGGAAAGTTTTATGAAACAATATCATCGTATGTATTTTCTAAGTTGCGCACTCCCTCTCCATCTCTTTCAAGAACACTAATGAATTGCAAGTTTGGTCTTTTCACATAATTCCATATTTCTCAAAGGTTTTATTCATTTTTTTAAACTCTTTTTTATTTCTATCTGACTGTATTGATTCAAAAGAGTGGCCTTCAAGCTCTGAGATTCTTTCCTCAGATTGGACTGTTCTGTTATTAATGCTTCCAACTGTATTATGAAGTTGTTGTCGTGAATTTATCCCCAGAAGTTCAGTTTGACTCCTTCTTAAAATGGCTATATCGTCTTTCAACTATTAGACCATTTTACTGTTTTTCATGGATTGGGCTTCAACCTTCTCCTATTTCTCAATGAGCTTCCCACCTATCCAGATTCTGAATTCTATGTCTGTCATTTCAGCTCTTTCAGCTGGTTAGGAACCATTCCTGGGAAGTTAGTGCAATAATTTGGAGGTAAGAGGATACTCTGGCTTTTAGAGTTGCCAGAGTTATTGTGCTAGTTCATCCTCATCTATGTGGACTGATGTTCCTTTAATCTTTGAAGTTGCTGTCTTTTGACTGAATCGGTTTTGCTTTTCCATTCTTTGATGCCCTTGAAGGTTTGGCTGTGGTATAAGTTGGATTTCGTTGATTGGCTTTGTTTCTGGATGCTTTCAGAGGAACAAGGCTCAGCTGAGAACTCCTGGGCTGTGTGCTCTAATCCTGGTGGGCTGGGACCAGGCCTGAAGATTTGTTTTCTAGCCCCTTAAGATTAAACACATGCTGCACTGGAGGGGCTGAAGTGTTCCTAGTTCACTGGCAATAACACTCTGATGAGGGCTGCTGGCAAAAGTACTCCAGTGGCATGGTGGTATATCCATGCATGCATTGTGCCTGTGGGATTTTGTGTGTATACACACACCAGCTGTGGATCTGTGCACATGTATGCACCAGTGAGGCAGCAGCAGGCCTACATGCATGTCCGCCAGCATTGCAGCAAAGGGTCCTCATGTATGTGCGTGCAAGTGGGGCAAGGCTGCAGGAAAATGTGCACTGGCTGGGAAAGGTTGCAGGCAGTGCATGTCAGCAGGGGAGGCTGCAGACAAGTATGTGCCAGCACAGAAAGGGTGTGGGCAAGTGAATGATACAATGGGTAGGCGGGATCTGCTGCAAAAGACTGGCTGCTGGCAAGCTGAGTGTACACTGCAAGCAAATGCAGCCAAGCGGGGGCCCTGGAAAAAGACCAGGCAGACAAGGGCACTCAGATCAGTCCGGCCCCATCCGTGGGCAATACAGCCCTGCTCTGTCCAGGTCTGAGAGTTAACAAAGGCTAAAGTCACCTTCAGGAGTATGGCCATCCTTGGTGGATTGGCACCTATGGCTGTGCTCCATTGCAGCTGTTCCCATGCCAAATCTGGACTCTGCACAGGCTGGAGTCCTGTCTGTTTCAACTATCTGGGTAGTTCTGCCAGCTCAGATGTCCATGGGGGTTGTGGGGTCTCCTGCAGCTTAGGATTCTGGAGGTTGATGGTGAGAGTGGGCCACTCCATGTCTACTTCACTCACTCCTTCCCTAGGGGCTGCTCAGGGCCAGGAACAAGTTCTGAGGCTCAGCAACCCCATGTAGCATTCCCAACTTCCTCCCCTTTCTTTCTAAAGTTTTTTTGTTTGGTTTTATTTTATTTTATTTTTCTTTGAGATGGAGTTTCACTCTTGTTGCCCAGGCTGGAGTGAAATGGCATGGTCTCGCCTCACTGCAACCTCTGTCTCATGGGTTCAAGCGATTCTCCTGCCTCAGCCTCCTGAATAGCTGGATTACAGGCATACCTCACCACGCCCAGCTAATCCTCCCTCCCCTTTCACTCTGCGGTGTGTGTCCTCTTTCTGTTCACTCTCAATGCCCTCTTTCCAAAGAGTGTGCCAGTTTCCTTGATAGTCTTGGTGTGAGACCAAAATGGGCTCTCTTGGTGGGAGATTTTCTTGACTGTGTCTAGTCAGCCATCTTGGCTCTTACCCCTTTCTTATCTTCTTAAAGTCTACTTTGTCAGATATTTCTACAGTTACATGTTTGTTTTGTATTGCTTTTGGTTGTTTCAGTGGGATATATTTTTCTATAATTTTATTTTTAAACTTTTCATATCATCATTATACTTAAAGTCATTTCCTCTAAGCAGCATATAGTTTTTTCTTTTTTATACAATCTGGTAATCTTTGTCATTATTTGCACATTGGTTCTGTTTACATCTAATGTAATCACTGATATATTTGGCTTTAAATCTACCACTTATGTTTTGTTTTCTATTTGTTTCATCTGTTCTATGGTGTTCCTTTTCTCTCCTTTCTGGGTTTCTTTAAAAAATTTTGTTTTGCCCTTACATTTGCTTGTTAATTATATATTATTTTACTATTCTTTTACTGTTTAACCTAGAATATATAACAAGAATCCTCAACTTATTGAAATGTAATATAAACTAGTACTTACGTTACTATTTCAAGATAATGCAAGCACCTTTATTTCCATTTGTCTTTCTCCTGCCTTTTATGTTAACATTTAATTCCATATTTTAAACCCTTAATTCTCTCTGTATTTTAAGCAATACATTATTATTGTTTTGTGCAGTTTTGTTTATTTAGCTCTATCTTCATATTTACCCTTTTTATTACTTTTTATTCTTTCCTGAATTTTCATCTGGAATTATTTTCCTTCTAACTGAATAACTCCTTTTAGTATTTTCTTTAGTATGGGTAAGCTGATGAAAGATTCTCTTAGTTCTTGTTTGGTAATGTCTTTATTTAACATTGCCTTTTGAAGGATATTTTTACAATGCATAAAATTCTAGGTTTGAATCCAAGTATACATTAATAGACAGTTAAAGAATGTTATTTATATATACAATGGAATATTGTTCACCCTTTAAAAGAAGGAAATTGACAAAAATTGCAACAGAAATGAATTTTGAGGACATTGTGCTAAGTGAAATATACTAGTCACAAAAAGACAAATAGTACATGATTATACTTATATGAGATATCTAAGGCAGTCAAATACATAGAAACAGAAAGTAGAATGGTGATTGCCAGGTCACTGAGGGGAGGAGAAAGAAGAAAGGGAGTTGTTGTTTAATCATATGTACTGAATGTTATGTTCACCCCAAATCCATGTTAACACCCTAATTCCCATTACGATGGTAGTTGGAAGTGGGACCTTTGGGAGGTAGTTAGGTCACAGAGGTAGAGCTCTCATGAATAGCACCAGTGTGCCCTTTATAAAAGGAGACCTGAGAAAGATGATCTTTCTCTCACCACCATGTGAGAATGCAGCAAGAAGGCAGCTATCTGCAAACCAAGAAGAGGGCTCACACCAGACACCAAATCTGCTGGCACTCTAATCTTGGTCTTCTTAACCTCCAGAACTGTGAGACACACATGTTTGTTGTTTAAGTCACCCAGACTATGGTATCTTGTTATTGCAGCCTGAATTAAAACAAATGGGGAGATAGGGGGGCGGTTCCAAGATGGCCAAACAGGAACCGCTCCAGGCTACAGCTTCCAGCGTGAGCGATGCAGAAGACATGTGATTTCTGCATTTCCAACTGAGCTTTGAAGAGAGTAGTGGTTCTCCCAGCACAGAGTATGAGATCTGAGAATGGACACACTATCTCCTCACATGGGTCCCTGACCTCTGAGTAGCCTAACTGGGAGGCACCCCCCAGTAGGGGCAGACAGACACCTCACATGGCTGGGTACTCCTCTGAGACAAAGCTTCCAGAGGAACAATCAGGCAGCAACATTTGCTGTTCAGCAATACTCACTCTTCTGCAGCCTCAGTTGCTGATACCCACGCAAACAGGATCTGGGAGTGGACCCCAGCAAACTCCAACAGACCTCCAGCTGAAGATCCTGACTGTTAGAAGGAGAACTAACAGAAAGGACATCCACACCAAAACCCCATGTGTATGTCACCATCATCAAAGACCAAAGGTAGATAAAACCACAAAGATGGGGAAAAAACAGAGCAGAAAAGCTGAAAATTCTACAAATCAGAGCACCTCTCCCCCTCCAAAAGAATGCAGCTCCTTACCAGCAATGGAACAAAGTTGAACAGAGAATGACTTTGATGAGTTGAGAGAAGAAGGGTTCAGATGATCAAACTTCTCTGAGCTGAAGGAGGAAGTTCAAACCCATCGCAAAGAAGCTAAAAATCTTGAATATTGATTAGACAAATGACTAACTAGAATAACCAATGTAGAGAAGTCCTTAAATGACCTGATGGAGCTGAAAACCATGGCACAAGAACTACGTGATGAATGCACAAGCTTCAGTAACTGATTCAATCAACTGGAAGAAAGGGTATCAGTGATTGAAGATCAAATGAATGAAATAAAGTGAGAAGAAAAGTTTAGAGAAAAAAGAGCTAAAAGAAATGAACAAAGCCTCCCAGAAATACGGGAGTATGTAAAAAGACCAAATCTATGTCTGATTGGTGTACCTGAAAGTGATAGGGAGAATAGAACCAAGTTGGAAAACACCCTGCAGGATATTATCCAGGAGAACTTTCCCAACCTAGCAAGGCAGGCCAACATTCAAATTCAGGAATACAGAGAACACCACAAAGATACTCCTCGAAAAGAGCAACTCCAACACACATAATCATCAGATTCACCAAAGTTGAAATAAAGGAAAAAATGTCAAGGGCAGCCAGAGAGAAAGGTTGGGTTACCCACAAAGGGAAGCCCATCAGACTAACAGCAGATCTCTCGGCAGAAACTCTCCAAGCCAGAAGAGAGTGGGGGACAAGTATTCAACATTCTTAAATAAAAGATTTTCAACCCGGAATTTCATATCCAGCCAAACTAAGCTTCATAAGTGAAGGAGAAATAAAATCCTTTACAGACAAGCAAATGCTGAGAGATTTTGTCACCACCAGGCCTGCCCAACAAGAGCTCCTGAAGGAAGCACTAAACATGGAAAGGAACAACCAGTACCAGCCATTGCAAAAACATGCCAAAATGTAAAGACCATCGATGCTAGAAAGAAACTGCATCAACTAACGAGCAAAATAACCAGCTAACATCAAAATGACAGGATCAAATTTACACATAACAATATTAACCTTAAATGAAAATGGGCTAAATGGTCCAATTAAAAGACACAGACTGGCAAATTGGATAAAGAGTCAAGACCCATCAGTGTGCTGTATTCAGGCGACCCATCTCACGTGCAGAGACACACATAGGCTAAAAATAAAGGAATGGAGGAAGAACTACCAAGCAAATGGAAAACAAAACAAAACAAAATGCAGGGGTTGCAATCCTAGTCTCTGATGAAACAGACTTAAAACCAGCAAAGATCAAAAGAAACAAAGAAGGTCATTACATAATGGTAAAGGGATCAATTCAACAAGAAGAGCTAACTATCTTGAATATATACATACCCAATACAGGAGCACCCAGATTCATAAAGCAAGTCCTTAGAGACTTACAAAGGGACTTAAACTCCCACACAATAATCATGGTAGACTTTAACACCCCACTGTCAACATTAGACAGATCAACAAGACAGAAAGCTAACAAGGATATCCAGGACTTGAACTCAGCTCTGGACCAAGCAGACCTAATAGACATCTAGAGAACTCTCCACCCCAAAACAACAGAATATACATTCTTCTCAGCACCACATCACACTTATTCTAAAATTGACCACATAGGTGGAAGTAAAGCACTCCTCAGCAAATGTGAAAGAACAGAAATTATAACAAACTGTCTCTCAGACCACAGTGCAATCAAACTAGAACTCAGGATTTAGAAACTCACTCAAAACTGCTCAACTACATGGAAACTGAACAACCTGCTCCTGAATGACTACTGCGTACATAACGAAATGAAGGCAAAAATAAAGATGTTCTTTGATACCAATGAGAACAAAGACACAATGTACCAGAATCTCTGGAACACATTTAAAGCAGTGTGTAGAGGGAAATTTATAGTACTAAATGCCCACAAGAGAAAGCATGAAAGATCTAAGATCAACACCCTAACATCACAATTAAAAGAACTAGAGAAGCAAGGGCAAACACATTCAAAAGCTAGCAGAAGGCAAGAAATAACTAAGATCAGAGCAGAACTGAAGGAGATAGAGACACAAAAAACCCTCCAAAAAAATCAATGAATCCAGGAGTTGGTTTTTTGAAAAGATCAACAAAATTGATAGAACGCTAGCAAGACTAATAAAGAAGAAAAGAGAGAAGAATGAAATAGATGCAATAAAAAATGATAAAGGGGATATCACCACCGACCCCACACAAATACAAACTACCATCAAAGAATACTATAAACACCTGTACACAAATAAACTAGAAAACCTAGAAGAAATGGATAAATTCCTGGATGCATACACTCTCCCAAGACTAAACCAGGAAGAAGTTGAATCACTGAATAGACCAACAACAGGCTCTGAAATTGAGACAATACTTAGTAGCCTACCAACCAAAAAAAGTCCAGGACCAGACAGATTCACAGCCGAATTCTACCAGAGGTACAAGGAGGAGCTATTCCTTCTGAAACTATTCCAAACAATAGAAAAAGAGGGAATCTTCCCTAACTAATTTTATGAGGCCAACATCATCCTGATACCAAAGCCTGGCAGAGACACAACAACAAAAGAGAATTTTAGACCAATATCCCTGATGAACATTGATGCAAAAATCCTCAGTAAAAAACTGGCAACCGAATCCAGCAGCACATCAAAAAGCGTATCCACCATGATCAAGTGGGCTTCATCCCTGGGGTGAAAGGCTGGTTCAGCACACGCAAATTAACAAACGTAATCCAGCATATAAACAGAACCAAAGACAAAAACCACATGATTATCTCAACAGATGCAGAAAAGGCCTTTGACAAAATTCAACAGCCTTCATGCTAAAAACTCTCAATAAATTCGGTATTGATGGAATGTATCTCAAAATAATAAGAGCTATTTATGACAAACTCACAGCCAGTATCATACTGAATGGGCAAAAATGGGAAGCATTCCCTTTGAAAACTGGCACAAGACAGGGATGCCGTCTCTCACCACTCCTATTCAACATAGTGTTGGAAGTGCTGGTCAGGGCAATCAGGCAGGAGAAAGAAAGAAAGGGTATGCAATTAGGAAAAGAAGTCAAATTGTCCCTGTTTGCAGATGACATGATTGTGTATTTAGAAAACCCCATTGTCTCAGCCCCAAATCTCCTTAAGCTCATAAGCAACTTCAGCAAAGTCTCAGGATACAAAATCAATGTGCAAAAATCACAAGCATTCCTATACACCAATAACAGACAAACAGCCAACTCATGAGTGAACTCCCATTCACAACTGCTACAAAGAGAATAAAATATCTAGGAATCCAACTTACAAGGGATGTGAAGGACCTCTTCAAGGAGAACTACAAACCACAGTTCAATGAAATAAAAGAGGACACAAACAAATGGAAGAACATTCCATGCTCATGGATAGGAAGAATCAATATCGTGAAAATGGCCATACTGCCCAAGGTAATTTATAGATTCAATACCATTCCCATTAAGCTACCAATGATTTCCTTCACAGAGTTGGAAAAAACTACTTTAAAGTTCATGTGGAACCACAAAAGGCCCCACATTGCCAAGACAATCCTAAGTCAAAAGAACAAAGCCGGAGGCATCATGCTACCTGACTTCAAACTATACTACAAGGCTACAGTAACCAAAACAGCATGGTACTTGTACCAAAACAGATATATAGACCAATGGAACAGAACAGAGGCCACAGAAATAATATTTCACATCTACAGCTGTCTGATCTTTGACAAATCTGACAAAAACAACAAATGGGGAAAGGATTCCCTATTTAATAAATGGTGCTGGGAAAACTGGCTAGCCATACTTAGAAAGCTGAAACTGGATCCCTTCCTTACACCTTATACAAAAATTAATTCAAGATGGATTAGAGACTTAAATGTTAGACCTAAAACCGTAAAAAATCCTAGAAGAAAACCTAGGCTGTACCATTCAGGACATAGGCATGGGCAAGGACTTCATGTCTAAAACACCAAAAGCAACGGCAACAAAAGCCAAAATTGACAAATGGGGTCTAATTAAACTAAAGAGCTTCTGCACAGCAAAAGAAAATACCATCAGAGTGAACAGGCAACCTACAGAATGGGAGAAAAATTTTGCAATCTACTCATCTGACAGAGGGCTAATATCCAGAATCTACAAAGAACTCAAACAAATTTACAAGAAAAAAAACAAACAACCCCATCAAAAAGTGAACCATACCTAAGATTGTTTGAGCATTAAAAATTGAGTCTTATTGCTTTTCTTACCTCAGGTATTATTTTCCTTTGTGGCTAAAGCTACTGAAGCAAAGAGAATTTAGAAGCTTAAAATCTGCTTCTCTTTAATTACTTCATGTAGATTTTAAAAAAATAAAACATTGGACTTTTTCCCAAAAGCACCTTTTCATTTATTTCCATAGTAAAGCATTCTTAATGTAAAGCCATTATATTTTATAATACTCTGATTTCTGTGTATATATACACAATTTAAACCCTGAGACAAATATATAGTAAACTGGCACTATACACATATGTTCATGTGGATTTACCTCAATAATTTATTTATTTCTCTCCTCCCACCTCAGTAATTTAAACAAAAGCATTTGGAGTTCCAATTTTCATGGCATGTAAATCAGCTCTTCATTTCATGTGGTGCATATAATCCTACAACTAAAGTCAGAATCACAGTTGAATTTTAAAATCTATGATTTTTCTCACTAAGCAAAGTTGTCCCATTTTATCAGAGATAATTTAGCCATATCTCTGGATTTGAACTTCCTTCCTAGTCTTTCTTAACAGAAACCATTCTATATAAGGATCTAGCCATTCAATTGATATTATC
This sequence comes from Macaca mulatta, assembly GCF_049350105.2. Classification (NCBI taxonomy): domain Eukaryota; kingdom Metazoa; phylum Chordata; class Mammalia; order Primates; family Cercopithecidae; genus Macaca; species Macaca mulatta. The sequence continues at coordinate 124,648,231 of NC_133409.1, read as the reverse complement.
AGCAGGTAAGATTGAGCAGGCTGGATCTCCCACACAGACCAGGAGTAACTCATCAAAATGTAACCAGATGGACTTGTCCTTAACTACTGCTCATAAAATCTGCAAACTCTCATGATGTTCAATAATCGTATGCTTTTTGTTAGATTTTTTTTAAGTGTAGAGCTTTTTTGTTGATTGTGTTTACAAGAAATACAAGTGCATTGAATGATAAAATGGTATCAACTTTTAGAAAAATCCCCAAAGTACATGTATGAGAAATGAATGGGAATTGACACCTGTCATCATAAATAGAAAAGTGTACCGGCAGAGGCTGAGCAATTATTTTAGTAAAATGGTGCCAAACTCTTACTCTTATGTGGGAATCATCACTTTAACATTTTATAGATAGCATTTTATTCTAAATTGTATTTTCTATGTCAGCACAATTTGAGATTCTAAATTTTCATCTAAAGCAATTTTTCTTCATAGTATAGTATAGTGACTAGCAGGAAAATAATATCCATTTCATTTTGAAGTTATCTATTCTTTTACCTTAAATACCTTAAATAGCATATCTTTGGCAAAGATATCTTTAGTTCAAGTCAGCTTTAGTTCAAGTCAGCTTAGCAAATGTTTATCCTGTAGTTACTAAAAATCAGAACTGTATTAAACAGGGAAGTTACAAACATAAAAGCAAAGAAATGCAAGAAAGTTGTGAAAATTTTTTTTCTCATACACTGATGGGAATTTAACAGTGAAGACTTTCAGGAGAACAGTTTGGGGGCTATGTCTTCAAGACTGTAATACTGTTAGATCCAGCAATTCCACAAGTTTATGTTAAGATAAATGCACAAATTATTCATTATATGGCACATTTATATTTTCCCTTTAAATGCAAATGCCAACATAGTATTTTTTATTTCACTCCTCTCCTCTCTTTGGGGTCATATATGTAACATGGCCGTAAAACAGAAATGTACTGAGGCACAGAGTAGGCCAGAGGGTTAAGAGAGGCCCTCAGAGGACTGCTAGGGAGAAATTCTGAATCTCTCTGTAAAGAGAAGAAAAAGGTCATAGAAGAGAGTAGGAAAATAACACTATCATTAGAAAATAAAAAGATCCTCCTTTCCCCCACAACAGATGAGCTGTAGGATTCACAGTATATAAGGATCACATTGCTCTATGGCTTCCACGTCTGCATTGCATTACACAGGTTACTAAATTACATAAATACAACAGCTCCAGAGATCACAGCATAAACATTAAAAAGAAATGCTGTAGTTTCCAGCAAATCCAAAAGACTCTCCCACAAATTCCAAGCCTAGTAATCAAGTTTTAAGAAAGGAGTTGGCACCTTTCTATATCTGCCAGAGAGCAGTTTCTTTTCATGTTAGATATAATACTATTAAACTTACAAGATCACCTATTCATGTATTTCAGATATTCACAGGAGGGTTGGGTGGGGTTTAGAAGAGTAATGGAAGAACAGCAGCAGGAGGGACAATAAGAGGATCAGGGGATAGAAATAAGTCAATCTGAGAAGCTGATTATGTTTGCCAAGATGCCCAGAATTATATACTAACTAAAAAAGGAGGAGTTTACTATGTGTAAATTGCACTTCAATGAATCTGGCTTAAGAGATAAAAAATAACCAACAGAAATTTGGCTAAGAATCCACAAAGTTTTTAAGAATTCTAGTTGTTTAATGGACTAAGATTAAAGTTAAATTCATACCAAGTATGATGAAATAATTTTAAACCTTGATTATGTTGAAGTTCAAATATTCTAACCAAAATGTTCTATTTTGGTATATAGGATATAATCCTTGTCCAGCTAAAGTTAAACTAGGTTATAAATATCAGTAGCTAAACATTAAGACAATGTTGGTCTTCAGTATCTGTTAACTAATTAGTCATTGCATACAATTAATTTAACAGGCTTCTAAATTGAAATGCAAGATTAGGAGAGCTTTTCTTTCCACAAATTGTATCATAATCAGGAGAAATATTAGACATGATTTTGTTATTATTGATGTTATTTGTTGATTTTTCACTCTCACAGAGCTGTGTTTAACCCATTCACTTTTCTTTCTTTCTTGTGAGAAAGATATTAGAGCCCATCTGGTGGAATAAAACTGAAAAAAAACCCTAGGCAATACCTTTATAAGCAGTAAGAAAGAGATGACTGCTAAAATGATTCCTCAGCTGAAAAATCCCAATGCCAGTTGAGAGATAAGAAAATTCAGCCACTTCAATACTGAGTCCTACAGATCTATCCCAAAGAATTTTACAAAACAAAATTCCACTAAAATATTTCATTGAGTTAAAGTTAAGGATTTGTGAGATTGACAGCTAATTGTATCCTAATGTTCTTTCCCTTTAAAAACTTCCATAAAGTAACAATTCCTTGAAAGACACAAACTATCAAAACTTACCAAGATGAAATAGATAACATGAGTAGTCCTATAACTAATTAAAGTTCATATATGTAATTAAAAACCTTGAATCAAGTAAAACTCCAGGGCCAGATGGTTTCACTGGTAAATTCTTTTTTTTTTTTTTTTTTTTTTTTTTTTTTTTCTGAGACGGAGTCTCGCTGTGTCTCCCAGGCTGGAGTGCAGTGGCGTGATCTCAGCTCACTGCAAGCTCCGCCTCCCGGGTTCACGCCATTCTCCCGCCTCAGCCTCCCAAGTAGCTGAGACTACAGGCGCCCACCACCACACCTGGCTAGTTTTTTTTTTTTTGTATTTTTAGTAGAGACGGGGTTTCACCATGTTAGCCAGGATAGTCTCGATCTCCTGACCTCGTGATCCACCCGTCTCGGCCTCCCAAAGTGCTGGGATTACAGGCTTGAGCCACCGCGCCCGGCCTTCACTGGTAAATTCTACCAAATATTTAATGAAGCAACTATTCTAATTCTACACATTCTTTTCCAGAAAAATAAAAGTGGTAGGAACATTTCCCTACTCATTTTCTGAGACCAGTATTGCCAGACACATTATAAGAATATATATATATATATATATATATATAGAGAGAGAGAGAGAGAGAGAGAGAGAGAGAGACTAGGAAGAAAAGGAAGAAAGAATATACAAAACAACCAGAAATTAAATTACTAAAATGATAGAAATAAGCCCTCACATATCAATAATAATCTTGAATATAAGTGAATTAACCTTTTTATTTAAATGCTATAGATTGGTTGAATGGATTTAAAAAATATAAGCTAACTATACTCCCTACAAGAAGTACACCTTACTCATAAAGACACACAGACTGAGATCAAGGGATGAAAAAGGATATTCCATGCAAATGAAAACAATAAAAGAGCAAAAGTAGCTACGCATATATTAGATAAAACAGTCTTTAGGTCATAAATTGTAAAAATAAAGAAGGTAATTATTAATATGTAAAGATAAAGGGGTTAATTCAGCAAGAGGATATAATTCTAAACATATATGCAAACACCACAAGAGCACCTAGATATGTAAAATAAATATTATTAGACCTAAAGGGAAAGATAGATTCCAACACATTCTTTGAAAGTTTGGTAGAATTCAGCAATGAAGCCATCCAGTCCTGAACTTTTCTTTGTTTGGAGACTTTTTATTACTAATTCATTCTCATTAACTATTGTTACTCTGTTCAGGTTTTCTTTCTTTTTTTATTCCTGATTCAGTCTTGCAGGGGATTTTAACGCCCCACTCTCAGCATCAGATAGATCATCTAGATGAAACATTAACAAAGAAACATTGAATCTAAACTGCACATTAGGCCAAATGGATCTAAAAAACATTTAGAGAACATTTTATCCAACAATGACAGAATACACACTCTTCTCATCACCACATGAAACATATGTCACAAAATAAGTCTCAACAAATTTTAAAACACTGAAATCTTATCAAGTACCTCCTCAAACCACAATGGAATAAAACTATAAGTCAATAAAAAAGAGGAACTTCAGAAACTACAAATACATGAAAACACGCTCCTAACCACTGGATTACGGAAGAAATTTAAAAATTTGTTAAAAAAGAATGAAAATAGAAACACAACATACAAAAGCTTATAAGATACAACAAAAGCAGTGCTAACAGGGAAGTTTGGAACAATACAATAAATGCCTTCATCAAAACAGTAGATTTCAAAGAAACAATCCAGCAATGTACTTCAATGAACTGTAAAAGCAAAAACAAAACAAATCCAAAATTCATACAAAGAAATAATAAAGAGAAAAGCAGAACTAAACAAAATAGAGATGGAAAAAAATATAAAGAATCAACAAAACAAAAACATGGTTTTTGAAATGATAAACAAAATATATAAATTGCTAACTAGACTAAAAATATGAGAAAATCCAAAGAAACAAAATTAGAAATGAAAAAGGAGACTTACAAGTGATACCACAGAAATAAGAAAGATTATCAGAGACATTTATGAACAGCTATAAACTAACAAACTGGAAAACCTAGAGGAAATTAATAAATTCCCAGAAACATACTACCTACAAGATTGAATTAGGAAAAAAGAAAACTTGAACAGAACAATAATAATTAATGAGATTGAATCAGTCATTAAAAAGTACCTAACAAAGAAAAGTTCATGACTGGATGGCTTCATTGCGGAATTCTACCAAACTTTTGAAGAAGAACTAACACCAATTCTCCTGAAACCATTCAAAAAAAAATTGAAGAGCAGGGAATCCTGCCTAACTCATTCAATAAGGCTAGGCTTACTCTGATACCAAAACCAGACAAGGATGCAACAACAAAAACAAAAAACTAGAGGCCCATATCCCTGATTAACACAGACACAAAGATCCATAACACAATACTAGCAAACCAAATCCAACAGCACATCCAAAAGATCATACACCATGATCAAGTTGGATTTTATACCAGGGATGTAAGGATAGTTTAACATGTGCAAATCAATAAAGATAATACATTACATCAGCAGAATAAAAGACAAAAAATATCATCTCAATAGATACTAAAAAAGTATTTGATAGAATTCAAAATCTCTTCAGGATAAAAACTCTCACCAAATTAGGCATAGAAAGAACATATTTTAAAATAGTAAAGGATATATATGACAAAAATCACAGCTAACATCATACTGAATGGAGAAAAGATGAAAACATTTCCTTTAAAAATTGAAACTAGATGTCCACTTTCACTACTCCCAGTCAACATACTACTGGAAGTCCTAACTAGAGCAATTGGGCAACAGAAACAAATGAAAGGCATCCAAATTGGAAAAGAGGAAGTCAAATTATCCCTGTTCACTGAAGATATAATCTTATATTTAGCAAAAACAAAAGACTCCACCAAAAAAATCTTATAGCTAATACATAAATTCAGTAAAATGGCAGGATACAAGGTCAACATACAAAAATCAGTAGTGTTTCTATACATCAGTAATGAACTAGCTTAAAAAAAAAGTCAAAAAGTCAATCCCATCCCATTTACAAAAGTTATTTAAAAAATTAAAATACCTAGAAAAAAAAATGTAACCATGGAGGTTCAAAACCTCAACAAGAAAACTGAAAAACCCTGATGAAAGAAATTAAAGAGGATACAAGCAAATGGAAAAATATTCCATGCTCATGGATCAGAAAAATTAATATTATTAAAATGTCAATACTGCCCAAAGTTACCTATCTAGGGTTTAACGCAAGCCCTATCAAAACACCAATGTCATCTTTCATAGAAACAGGAAAAACAATACAAAAATTAACATGAAACCAAAAAAAAAAAAAAAAAAAAAAAAAAAAAAAAAAAAAGAGCCTGAATAGCCAAAGCAATACTGAGGGGGGGAAAAAAAAATCTGTAGACATCACACTATCTGACTTTAAAATATACTGCAATGCTATAATAACCAAAACAGCATGGTATTTGTATAAAAAGAGACACATAGACCAATGAAACATAATACAGAATGCAGAAATAAATCCTTCTTTACAGCCAACTGATTTTTGACAAAGTCTCCAAGAAAATACATTGTAGAAAGGACACCTTTCTCAATAAATGATTCTGGGAAAACTGGGTAACCATATGCAGAAGAATGAAATGACCCATATCACTCATCATATAAAAAAAATCAACTCAACTTGGATTAAAGACTTAAAAAGAAGACTCAAAACTATAAAATTAAGCTAGATGGCATGACTCATGTCTGTAATCTCAGCATCATTTCCGGAAGCTGAGGTAAGAGGAACCCTTGAGTCCTGGAATTGAGACCAGCCTGGACAACATAGTGAGACCTCATCTCTACAAAAATTTTTAAAATTAGCCATGCGTGGTGGCATGTGCCCATAGTCCTAGCTACTCAGAAGGGTAAGGTAGGAGGACTGTGAGCCCAGGAGTTTGAGACCGCAGTGAGCTATGATCACACCTCTGCACTCCAGCCTAAGTGACAGTGAGACCTTGTCTCGAACAACAACAACAAAAACTAGAAAACTACTAAAAGAAAACATAGGAGATCTTGGTGTAGGCAAAAATTTATGGCTAAGATTTCAAAAGCACAGGGAACTAAAACAAAAATAGACAAATGGGACTATATTAAAGTAAAAAGCCTCTGTACAGCAAAGAAAAAAAATCAGTAAAGTGAAGAGACAACCTGCTGAAGGGGAGAAAATATTTGTAAACTATTCATCTGACAAGGAACTAATATCCAGAATATACAATGAATTCAAATAACTCAACAGTAAAAAGCAAATAATCCCATTAAAAAGTGGACAAAGGACATTAATAGACAAATCTCAAAAGAAGACATAAAAATGGCCAACATATATACAGAAAAATGCTCAAATCACTAATCATCAGAAAATGCAAAAGAAAACCACATTGAGATATCATCTTATCCCAGTTAGAATGGCTATTACTAAAGAGACAAAAAATAACAGCTGCTGCTGAGGAGGCAGAGAAAAGGAAACTCTTATGCACTGTGGGCAGGAATGAGAATTAGTAACAGCCACTATGGAAAACACTATGGAGATTTAAAAAAATTAATAAAAATAGAACTACCATATGATCTAGTAATCCCATATTGGGTATTTATCCAAAGGAAAAGAAATCTGTATATCACTGGATATGTGCACCCCTATGTTTATTGCAGCACGATTCACAATAGCAAAGATAAGGATTCAACATATTCATTCATTAGTGGATGAATGGATAAAGATAATGTTATATATGTATATATATATATAACATTATATATATATATATAAACACAATGGCCATTAAAAAGAATGAAATCATCTCACTTGCAGCAACATGATGGAGCTGGAGGCATTATGTTAAATGAAGTAAGTCAGGCACAGAAAGACAAATATCGCATGTACTCACTTATATGTGGGAGCCAAAAAAGCTGAGAGCATGGCGGTAGAGAATAGAATTAAGCTACCAGAGGCTGGAAAACGTGTGTGGGAGTGGGTGAGGGAAATAAGGAGAGGTTTGTTGATGGTTACAAAAAAATGGTTAAATAGAACGAGTAAGTTCTAATGTTTGATAGCAGAATAGGGTGACTATAGTTAACAGCAATGTGTATTTCAAGATATCTAGAAGAGAGGATTTGATATGTTCCAATCACACAGAAATAATAAATACTCCAGACGATGGATGTGCCAAATACCCTGGCTTGGTCATTATACACTCTATGCATGTAACATGTATTCTATATTTAACATGTAAATACATACAAATATTATGTATCAATGAAAAAATCATTAGTTGAGAAAGCAAGAACAAAATATTATGTTTCAATGTATATGTTTGCATTTCTGCAACTGATATGGTTTGACTGTGTCCCCACCCAAGTTTCATCTCAAATTGTTACCCCCACGATCTCCATGTGTTGTGGGAGGGACCTGGTGGGAGGTAATTGAATCATGGGGGTGGGTTTTTCCCATGCTGTTCTTGGTATAGTGAATATGTCTCATGAGATCTGATGGTTTTGTAAAGGACAATTCCCCTGCACATGCTCTCTTGTCTGACCTCATGTAAGATATGCCTTTGCTCCTCCTTCACCTTCTGTCATGACTGTGAGGCCCCTACAGCCATGAGGAACTGAGTGTCCATTAAACCTCTTTGTCTTTATAAATTACCCAGTCTCAGATATGTCTTTATTAGCAGCATGAGAATGGACCAATACAGCAACTAAATGTAAAACTAAGTATTCTCACACAATGATTTTGTACATATGCTAGAATCCATTCCTTGCTTATCCGAGCCATCGATATGTTGGTTTTTGTACCTACAACACACTGGTTTTTATGGTAGTCTTATAACACATCTTTATGTACAGTGGTCTGTGCCCCCCTCACTTTTGCAAAATTTTGCTGGCTAGTATTATGATTTTATTTTCCAAGATGAATGTCAGAAAGCATGATCTTCAGAAAACATGATAATGAGGCTTATAATGTAATTACATTAAACATACAAATTAAATTTAGAATAATTCACTTGTGTTCTGGAGCCATTTCCTGCCAGCTTGGGAAAACTGATTGTTAAATATTCCAGAATTTTGCCAAATAGTTTCAGATTCTTGCTATCTTGAAATAGGCCATGGTAGGAGATTTTACACCATGGAAATCAGAAATTAAGACATGAAAAATAAATAAATGTGGTATCCTGGACAGGATCCTAAAATAGAGAAACAAATTAATCAAATAAAATATCAACCTAGTGGCTTGTTAGTTGTGACAAATATACCATGGTAATAGAAGACATTAACAATAGGAGAAACTGGGTTTAGGATACATAGAAACTCTGTACTATCTTTGCATCCTTTATGTAAATCTAGAATTATTCTAAAGTGAAAACGTTTTACATTTCAAAAACAGTAAAAGCATGGACTTCAAGTAAATTTTTAGAAAGAAAACTTATGAGGAAAATTATCTGAAAAATCCAGACAATGATACATTTTACAAAGGCTACTAAGCCGATCCCTTCAAAGAACATAATATCATAAGAAAACCATTCTGTATTTCTATCATTCTATGGTAAGGACTTTTTTTTTTTTTTTTTTTTTTTTTTTAGATGAAGTCTTGCTCTGTTGTCCAGGCTGGAGTGCAGTGGCCGGTGATCTCGGCTCACTGCAACCTCCACCTCCCAGGTTCAAGCAATTCTCCTGCCTCAGCCTCCCGAGTAGCTGGGATTACTGGTGCCTGCCACCATGCCCAGCTAATTTTTTGTATTTTTAGTAGAGACGGGGTTTCACCATGTTGATAAGGCTGGTCTTGAACTCCTGACCTCAAGCAATCCACTTGCCTCAGCCTCAAACTGCTGGGATTACAGGCGTGAGCCATCGCACCCAGCCAGGACCATTCTATTAAAAGAAACTTAGGAGCCATCAGAATCATGCAATGTATGACCCATCCATAAAAGGTATTTTGAGAAATTTTGAAAAATGTTTATATATGATGGGTATTAACTGATATTTGGGAATTTTTTTTAACTCTGTTGGGTCTGATAATAGTATTGTGGCTAAGTAGAAAAATAACTACTTTTAGAGACTTGTGTTTAAATATTGAGGGTAAAATGTCAGAAAGTGTGTAATTTACTTTAAAATCATTCAGCAGAAATAAACATATTATGCAAAATATGAGTGTTCATTATGCTGCTTTCTGTAAGTTGGAAATTCTTCATAATTTTCCACTTTTCAGGAACTATTGAAGGAATATGCAAAGATTTTACATATTAAGCAAGGAATGAACACAGTAGAAAAGTGGCAGAGCTTGTGTTCAGGCAGGTAGAAGACTGGCCTAAGACAGCGACCCCCAATTTTCCAATATTCATGGCCATGAAGGCTTCCAGAAGTCACTTCCACATTTTTGGGTATCTTTTCAGCAATGCCCCACTCTCTTGGTATCAATTTTCTGTATTAGTCCATTTTCAACAGAGACTGGGTAATTTACAAAAGAACACAGTAGGGGATATGTAAGGTAGCTAAGAACACTGGCTGGTTACCTGGTCTGTGAGATATCCACATGACTCTATAGCAGAGAGCTACAAAGCTGACTTCTAAACCCAGGACCTTGTAAGACCTTGAGAGATAGGTCCAGTGAAACCCCTGTACCACAGTGGGTCCCAGCATTATGAAAGCAGTCATCTCACTGAGAAAACTGATCGAACTTACACCAGGTACAGATATTTGAGCACTGAGGACAGAATAAAGAAGGGATGACACATGGCTGTGCTAGGATAGCATGTGGGACAAAGCACCTTTTTAAAAAACCCATGAGGCTGTTTGATTTTTTCTTGTAAATTTCTTTGTAGATTCTGGATATTAGCCCTTTGTCAGATGGGTAGATCGCAAAAATTTTCTCCCATTCTTTAGGTTACCTGTTCACTCTGACGGTAGTTTCTTTTGCTGTGCAAAAGCTCTTTAGTTTAATTAGATCCCACTTGCAACCCCATCAAAAAGTAAGTGAAGGATATGAACAGACACTTCTGAAAAGAAGACATCTATGCAGCCAACAGACACATGAAAAAATGCTTATCATCTCTCGCCATCTTAGAAATGCAAATCAAAACCACAATGAGATACCATTTCACACTAGTTAGAATGGCAATCATTAAAAAGTCAGGAAACAACAGATGATGGAGAGGATGTGGAGAAATAGGAACACTTTTACACTGTTGGTGGGACTGTAAACTAGTTCAACCATTGTGGAAGACAGTGTGGTGATTCCTCAAGGATCTAGAACTAGAAATACCATTTGACCCATTACTGGGTATATACTCAAAGGATTATAAATCATGCTGTTATAAAGACACATGCACACGTATGTTTATTGCGGCACTATTCACAATAGCAAAGACTTGGAACCAACCCAAATGTCCATCAATGACAGACTGGATTAAGAAAATGTGACACATATACACCATGGAATACTATGCAGCCATAAAAAAGGTTGAGTTCATGTCCTTTGTAGGGACGTGGATGAAGCTGGAAACCATCATTCTCAGCAAACTATCGCAAGAACAGAAAACCAAACACCACATGTTCTCACTTATAGGTGGGAATTGAACAATGAGAATACTTGGACACAGGAAGGGGAACATCACACACCAGGGCCTGTGGTGGGGTGGGGGTAGGGGGTAGGGATAGCATTAGGAGATATACTTAATGTAAATGACGAGTTAATGGGTGCAGCACACCAACATGGCACAGGTATACATATGTAACAAACCTGCACTTTGTGCACATGTACCCTAGAACTTAAAGTATAAGAAATAAATAAATAAATAAATAAATAACACCAGCCTGGGCAATATAGCAAGACGTCATCTCTATTAAAAATAATTTTTTAAATCATTTTCTGCAGGATTGGAGATAAAAAATAAAAAAATAAAAATATAAACAAAACGAATGGGGATAGAGTTTCTGTTTTGCAATACAAACAAGTTCTAGAGATTGGTTGCACAATAATGTAAATATATTTAATACTGCCTAACTTTACTCTTAAGATGGTTAAAATGGTAAATTTTATGTTATGTGTATCTTCTCACAACTTTTTTTTTAAGTCTAGGCTTGCAGTTGTTTTCTGTACCACTTTAAACATTATTTTTGTCTTTTGATTTCCATTGTTACTGTTGAGAAGTTAGCTGTCAGTCCTATAATTGCTCCTTTGAAGGTAATACATCTTTAGTTTCACACTGCTTTTATGTTGTTCTCTTTGTCTTTAATTTTCAACAGTTTATTATATTCATAGGGTATTTTTTTCTAGTTCTGTAGGTGATGTGTGATACTTCTGAAATCTGAAATTTGATATCTTCAGTTTCAGAAGATTTTCTGCCATTGTCTCTTCAAATATTGCTTCTTCTCTTTCTTTTCTTGAGACTATCTTGTTACTGTTTTTTAGTTCATATGTTTTTATTGGGGGACAATTCTCCATGACATTTCTATATATTTTGTAGATCTTTTCAAGGATGTTTGTAGGGCAAACCAAGATAGAAGTAGTGTTTCCTTTTAGGGTGGAGGTAGCTTTGTTTCATCAGCATCATGAAGATAATGTCCTCCTCTGAGACAAAGATTGGGCAGGTTTGCTAGAAGTCCCTCATAAGATTGGGGATTTCCTAAGCCTGAGATTCCTCAGCAGTGACACAGATCTATTACATCCACAGACTCTACTGAGACCCACCTCTGTATCATTCCAACAAGACTGGGGATGGGGAGTCGATTACAGGGGAACTAAAGCCTTGAGTAGTATCTTTGTCTCTGACACAGCAGTCTGATACTTTCTTTCAGCATCTGTGAAATTGTGTCAGCCTAACTTAGCTTGCAAGTAGGCTAAAATCTCAGAACCCTCAGAGTTCATGACAATTTTCTACTGAGCTATATTTTAGTTCACTAATTCTCTCATTATTGTTGTGTCTAATCTGCTGTTAAATATATTGAGATTTTAATTTCTCTTACTGTATTTTTTTTTGTTCTGGAATATCAATTTGATTCTTTTGTGTAGCTTCTAGTCCTCTGTCAGGATTCTGAATCTAATTCTTGATTTTTTTAAAAAACATAACTTTCACAGGTATTTTTAAGCCCCTGTTTGTTAACTCCAGTATCTGGATTGCCTGTGGATTTATTTATATTGTTTGATTGTTTTGATGGGCTTATCTCTACATTTGCCTCATAATTTTTGATTGAATGTTGGAATAGTGTATGAAAAACTGAAGAGATAATTTGAGGATGTGAATGATGTCATCTTCTTTCAGAAATAATTTACTTCTGTTTATGTAAGGCAGTTAGGCAGTAGCATATCACTCCATTCCCATCAGGGAGTGGGCTGACTTGAGGCATGGTTTTAGTCTTCATGAGGGCTGGTCCATTTTTTGCACGTCTTCCTAATTGTAGTTTTTCAGGAGTCCCAGCTGGAAGCCTTGGGTTTTTATCAAGGCTAGTGTTCCTTGGAAAGCTCAGGACCCAATTTTTATCTTTCCCAACTCCATGAATCTGCTGTAAGGTGTGCTCACTTTTCAGCCTCCTAGGCTTCAGTTTAGGCTAGAAGCAGACTACCACAATCTGAATAGGGATGGATGTTATTTAAGACTAGGTTTCAGCCTTTGTGATGACAAAGACTATATATAGCTTTTGAGGGGTCCAAAATGAAAGCTCAGGGTATTAAGGAGGACTCCTTAGCTTGCTAGGCCTTGAAAGATTGACAAAATTCTTCTAGTTTATCTGGGACTTTCCCAATTGTAGCACTAAAAGCCCCAAATCCTTAGAAACCCCTCAGTCCCATGAAAACTGGACAGTCATCCTAGCTTTGAACTCCAGTTTTTAAAATCTCAATCTTTATTTCAGAAGGCTAAAAACTCCAATTAGCTTTTCAGTTTTTTTAACTGGTCATTGTGAATCAGTAAATATCGAACAGGTTAAAAGGATGCCATGTCCCCATATAAACCAAGCTCATTTCCATTGTTCGACCTTTAAACTTGCTTTTTCTTTGCCTGACATGGTCTTCTACTAAATTTTCTTGCAACTATCATTATTCATGGCTCAGCTCAAGCATCATCCCCTAAGAACAAATTATATAAAGCAGCCTCATTCTCAGGGTACTTTCTGTCCCAATGCTCCATTATATGGTTCTTCATAACTCATCGCTATCTCAAATTACTCACTTGTTAGATTACATTTTTATCATCTGTCTTACCCTCATCTAAGTATATATTCTGGGAAATAAACTCCATAAGAGCAAGGACCTTGTTTATCTAGTTTATTTCCATGTACACCGCATGTAGAACAGTCCTGGAATTTAACAGGTGCTCGATAAATATTTATTGAATAAATAAATAATTCTTCCGCTGAGCTGCATTTTCCAAAGTTTCTCAAAACCTTAAGGTTTCCTCACTGCAAGCTGTGCCACAGTTAATAATTCCTTACCTATTTGGGTCCTCTTTCAAGTAGACCAAAATTGAGTTGTTTTATAGGGCTGATTTTCCCAATTGTTTTTGCAGTTAAACCAATGCTATGGTTGAATGTCCCTTCCAAAACTCATGTTGAAATTTAATTGCCATGTGATACTATTAAAAGGTAGGACTTAAGAGGCAATAAAGGTAATCCATTATCACCCCTGTGATTAATGCCATTATTTCAGGCATGGATTAGTTATCATAGGAAGTGAGTTCCTGATAAAAAGGGATTCTGCCCAATTTCTCTCTTGTGCAAGTGCTTCTCATTAAGTGATGCCTTCTGCCATGTTACGATGCAGAAAGAAGACCCTCACCAGATGCAGCCCCTCTGCCTTGGACTTCCCAGCCTCCAGAGCTTTTCTGTATAAGCTATTCAGTCTGTGGTACTCTGTTATAGCAGAGAAAACGTGCTAAGACAACCAAAGATCACACTGCAGGACTTAGAAGTTTAACTTAGAATAATTTAAATTCTCTGAGAAATTCACAGCTTAACAGCCCATGAACATCTTCATGTGTCCTTCAGAAAGTCATGCAGGAGTGGCTTTATATTAATGATCAATCTGTCAAAGCAAAATGCAAATGATGATGAGTCACTTTGTCGAGTGGGTGTACTAGTGCTGTGGACTATTGATGAGCTCAAAGCAAGAGGTCGTGCACTAGGGAACTCATACTGTGACAAAGATTCTCATTAGTGTTATAACTCTAAGAGCTCTTACCAGCCAATAAGGCTCAAAAGGAAAAATAAAGAAAACCAGAACTGGAGGCTGACATTGGGAAAATAATTATGCTGCTATTGTGATGTTGCTTATGAGGTACATCCTCAAAAATAAATGACAAAATGCCTAAAACACAATTTCGTTGCGATACATTACTCAGTAAGATGAAAAGTATCTTATCCACGGAGCAGTGGTATGAGGGTCTGATGATGGGCAAAACATTTTTATTGCACGCTTACTGAAGCCAAGTTAAGAAAGTAAGATGTATAAATATAATTAAACATCATACTCATAGCTACCATTTGTTGGGAGAACCAGCATCCTTGGCACCATCTTCAACACCATTCTTCCTCTCCTGCAAACCTTGTTGCTTCTTTTTTTTTTTTTTTTTTTTTTTGAGACGGAGTCTCGCTCTGTTGCCCAGGCTGGAGTGCAGTGGCGCGATCTTGGCTCACTGCAAGCTCCACCTCCCGGGTTCATGCCATTCTCCTGCCTCAGCCTCCTGAGTAGCTGGGACTACAGGCGCCCGCCACCGCGCCCGGCTAATTTTTTGTATTTTTAGTAGAGACGGGGTTTCACCGTGGTCTCGATCCCCTGACCTTGTGATCCGCCCGCCTCGGCCTCCCGAAGTGCTGGGATTACAGGCGTGAGCCACCGCGCCCGGCCAAACCTTGTTGCTTCTAAAATCAAACATATCCACAATGTGACCATATCCTACCACCTCACTGTTGTATCCTGTTCCAAAGTGTTATCACTTCTTGCCCAAATTATTGTAGTAAACTTTAACTGATAGAATCCATTTCTAAATTGCTTGAACACCTAATGAAGGCTCAGCAAAAACTAGCATTTTTAAATGTATTCATGAATAGTAAGGTATACCAAACTGAAACAGCTGTTTTTCTAAGCCTTTGCAAAGAAGGGGGAAAGCTATTTGTTGTGGAGTTGGGACAGAGGAAAACTATAGCCAGTGGGCCAAATCTCACCTGTTTCCTATCTTTGTAAATACAATTGTATTGGAATAAATCATACCTATTTATTTATGTGTTGTCTATGACTGTTGGTGCTACAATGGCAGGGTTGAGTAGTCCAAACAGAGATGTATGACCATCAAAGCTTATTATATTTACTATTTGACCTTTAAAGAAAAAACCTATATAGCTCATGTTATTGCAGAACCATTAGAATAGATCATACTATGTTTATTTTCCTAAAGTGTAACTAGGAAGTATCTATATACATTATTCTTAAACTTCCAGAAGATTTCTTTAAAGAAATTTTGTCTAAAGTCAAACGTAAACAAAGCTGCCTTCCTAACACAACCTTAGTGTTTCCAGGAAGTATATAGCTCAGTTCCAATCATCAAAAAACTAATGTTCTGTCCATCGAAGTAATTAAAGTCTTCAGTCCACCACCATTTAAAATTAGTGCTCTGGCCAAACCACCACAAGTGCTCTATGCGACTCCATTTTCTATTGTGTTTCCTTGTCAGATTTGATTCTTTATTTCACTGAAATGGACCAATTTTTGGAAGAACATTATTCCATTCTGAAAACTTCCCATAAGGCTTGCCTTTATTACATGGCATGAGATGCTTGAGTTAATGCACTACCTATATTCCCAAGGCTTTAAATACCAGATATCAAGTATATATTCTTATAGATTTGAACTTAAAGCATTCCTTCTGCTCACCATTTCCCTGCATCTTCTGTCTGTCCAAAACTAAACTCTCAATCTAACCCCTTCCCCTGCCCAGACCTGCTTACTTCAGTCATCTCCATCTAGTTACGGCAGCTCCATCCTTCTCATCTCCCAGGCTAAACAACTTGAGTTCATCCTTAGTTTGGATATATAATGTGTGGGAGAGAAGTCTAACAGATAGTCTTTGACAGTTAATACTGAGTGTCGACTTGATTGGATTGAAGGATGCAAAGTATTGATCCTAGGTGTGTCTGTGAGGGTGCTGCCAAAGGAGATTGACATTTGAGTCAGTGGACTGGGGAAGGCAGACCCACCCTTAATCTGGTAGGCACAATATAATCAGGTGCCAGTGAATATAAAGCAGACAGAAAAACGTGAAAAGGCGAGACTGGCCTAGCCTCCCAGCCTACATTTTTCTCCTATGCTGGATGCTTCCTATCCTCCAACACTGGACTCCAAGTTCTTCAGTTTTGAGACTCGGACTAGCTCTCCTTGCTCCTCAAGCTTGCAGACAGCCTATTGTGGGACCTTGTGATTTATGAACTCATATATATACATACACACACACACACGTATATATACACACACACATATATACACATATATGTATATACATATATACATGTACATATATACGTATATATACACATATATGTGTGTGTATACATATATGTGTGTATATGTATGTACATATATATACACATATACATATATATATCTCCTATTAGTTCTGTCCATCTAGGGAACCCTGACTAATACAGATTTTGGTACCAGGAGTGGCTCTAGAGGAACAGAATATTAAGGATGGAGTTCTTTTGTTGGTTTTGGGGTTTCTGGAGTTGGCTGTTTAATATGCAGCCAAAATGCTAAGGACTCTTAATTCTAATAGTATGGAGAACACTGATAGTCCTTGGTGTGAACTCTTTAGTGAGTTATGCAAAATAAATGCATTTGACACTCCTGATTCACCACTCGTGAGAGGCAAGCAGTTTAGTGACTCTATACATAATACCTTTGACCATATGTCCATATGTGGAGAACCAAGGAACATAATGAAGCTGATTGGTTGCTCCTAAGTTCAGTGGACAAAGTGATGAAAGAAAATGATGAACTCAAAGATTCTGTCTCCCAGCTTCAGAAGCAGATACTGAGCCTCAAATCCGCTAAGATTTCCCTGAGTAAGAGTCTCATCTCCTGTAGAGAAAGAGCTGAAATTGTGGAAAAACAGACACAAGCTCTTCTCATGCGAGTGGCTGACCTGCAATGAAAGGTGCATGCACAGCCTTGCCAGGTGTCTACTGTTAAAGTGACGGCATTGAGTGGAAAAGAATGGGACCCTGCATCTCGGAATGGGGACTTGAGGGAGGACCTTGATGAAGCTGGGGACACTGAATTTGTAAACTCTGATGAACATTTTTTTTTTTGCCAGAAAGAACAGCTTCCTCAGCCCTAGTAGTGGCAATATCCCTTCCCTGACCCATGCTGCCATCAGCTCTTCCACCTTTGTCTGAGGAGATAAACCCTGCACTGCCTGAGGCAACAGTGATGGCCTCCCCTGAGGCAGTTGTCAGGCAAAATAATGTTAACTTTCCTCAGGAGCTATCCCCAACACCTCTGTTCACTTCTAGACCTATAACTAGACTAAAGTCCAGACAGGCCCCCGCTAGGTGAATCATAGTGGAGGCCTCTAGGATTTTGGAGCAAGGCCCTGCCATCTTCTGCTGATAATTACTCTCCTTTTGAGAGACAGCTCTTGGCCTGTTACTGGACTTTAGTGGAAACTGAATGTTTGACTATGGGTCATCAAGTCACCATGTGACCTGAACTGCCTATCATGAACTGGGTGCTTTCTATCTGTTCATAAAGTGGGTTGTGCAGAGCAGCATTTCATCATCAAGTGAAGTGGTATATATCTGACTGTGCTCGAACAGGTTCTGAAGGCGTAAGTAAGTTACATGAGGAAATGACTCAAATGCCCATGGTTTCCACTTTTGCCAGGCTGCCTTCTCTCCCCCAGCCTGCACCGATGGCCTCATGGGGAATTCCCTATGATCAGTTGACAGAGGAAGAGAAGACTAGGGCCTGGTTCACAGGTGGTTCTGCACAATATGCAGGCACTGCCCGAAAGTGGACAGCTGCAGCACTACAGCCCCTTTCTAGGACATCCCTGAAGGACAGCAGTGAAGAGAAATCTTCCCAGTGGGCAGAACTTCAAGCAGTGCACCTGGTTGTGCACTTTGCATGGAAGGAGAAATGGCCAGATGTGTGATTATATATTGATTCATGGGCTGTAGCCAATGGCTTGGCTGGATGGTCATGGACTTAAAAGAAGCATGATTGGAAAATTGGTGACAGAGAAATTTGGGGAAGAGGTATGTGGAGGGACCTCTCTGAGTGGTCAAAAACTGTGAAGATATTTGTATCCCACGTGGGTGCTCACCAACAGGTGACCTTGGCAGAGGAGGATTTTAATAATCAAGTGGATAGGATGACCCGTTTTGTGGACACCACACAGCCTCTTTCCCCAGCCACCCCTGTCATCACCCAACGGGCCCGTGAACAAAGTGGCCATGGTGGCAGGGATGGAGGTTATGCATGGGCTCAGCAACATGGACTTCCACTCACCAAGGATGACCTGGCTATGGCCACTGCTGAGTGCCCAATTTGCCAGCAGCAGAGACCAACACTGAGCCCTCAATATGACACTGTTCCTCGGGGTGATCAGTCAGCCACCTGGTGGCAGGTTGATTATATTGGACCTCTTCCATCATGGAAAGGGCAGAGGTTTGTCCTCATTGGAATAGACACTTACTCCAGATAGGGGTGTGTCTATCCTGCTTGCAATGCTTCTGGCAAGACTACCATCCGTGGACTCACAGAATGCCTTATCCACCATCATGGTATTCCACGCAGCATTGCCTCTGACCAAGGCACTCACTTTATGGCTATAGAAGTGCACCAGTGAGCTCATGCTCATGGAATTCACTGGTCCTACCATGTTCCCTATCACTCTGAAGCAGTTGGATTAATAGAACGGTGGAATGGCCTTTTGAAGTCACAATTACAATACCAACTAGGTGATAATACTTTGCAGGGCTGGGACAAAGTTCTCCAGAAGGCCATCCGTGCTTTGAATCAGAGTCCAATATATGATACTGTTTCTCCCACAGCCAGGATTTACGGGTCCAGGGATCATGGGGTAAAAATGGAAGTGGCACCGCTCACCATCATCCCTAGTGATCCACTAGCAAAATTTTTGCTTCCTGTTCCTGCAACATTACGTTCTGCTGGCCTAGAGGTCTTAGTTCCAGAGGAAGGAACACTGCCACCAGGAGACACAACAACAATTTCATTAAACAGGAAGTTAAGATTGCCACCTTGGGCTCCTCCTACCTTTAAGTCAACAGGCTAAGAGGAGAGTTACAGTGTTGGCTGAGGTGACTGACCCAGACTATCAAGATGAAATCAGTCTACTACTCCATAATGAAGGTAAGGAAGAGTATGTATGGAATACAGAAGATCCATTAGGCTGTCTCATATTATTAACATGCCCTGTGATTAAGGTCAATGGGGAAACTACAACAGCCCAACCTAGGCAGGACTACAAATGGTCCAGACTCCTCAGAAATGAAGGTTTGGTTCACTCCACCAGGAAAAAATCCACTACCTGCTGAGGTGCTTTCTAAAGGCAAAGGGAATACAGAATGGGTAGTAGAAGAAGGTAGTCATCAATACCAGCTACGACCACATGACCAGCTGCAGAAACAAGGACTGTAACTGTCATGAGTATTTCCTCCTTTAGTTAATAACATATTTGTGCATATATACACTTGTACTAAGAAAATATCTTCATTGCCTTTTCCTTTATCATGTGACATAAGACTTATTGACTTCCTATCAGCATTTAAGTATTGTTAACTTTATGTAATAGTATTTGGGTTGGGGGTTGGTGCGTTTCCAGTTGTATGAAGGATACTTGTATTATGTTAGTGTAAATATAAGCTTATTATTGTCTTTATTTGAAGATTATGTATGATCTCAGGAGATGTGTATGGGTTCAAGTTGACAAGGGGTGGACTTGTGATGGTTAATACTGGGTGTCAACTTGATTGGATTGAAGGGTGCAAAGTATTGATCCTGGGTATGTCTTTGAGGGTGTTGCCAAAGGAGATTAACATTTGAGTCAGTGGGCTAGAGAAGGCAGACCCACCCTCAATCTGGTGGGCAACATCTAATCAGCTGCCAATGAATATAAAGCAGGCAGAAAAACATGAAAAGGGGAGACTGGCCTAGCCCCCCAGCCTACATCTTTCTCCCGTGCTGGATGCTTCCTGACCTCAAACATCAGATTCCAAGTTCTTCAGTTTTGGGACTCGGACTGGCTCTCCTTGCTCCTCAAGCTTGCAGATGGCCTATTGTGGGGCCCTGTGATTTATTAAGACTTAATAAACTCATATATATATATGCATGATCTCAAGAGATGTCTCTGGGTTCAAGTTGACAAGGGGTGGATTTGTGATGGTTAATACTGAGTGTCAACTTGATTGGATTGAAGGATGCAAAGTATTGATGCAAAGTATTGAATCAAGATATCAAGATATATATATAGACACACACATATATATATATCTTCTATTAGTTCTGTCCCTCTAGGGAACCCTAATACACAGTCTTATCACCTTCTAAATAGATTCAGAACCTTCTCACTTCAACCTGTCTCCACAGCCACACGCCTAGCTCAAGCCACTATTGTCTCCACCTGGATGACTGCAGAAGCCTCCCTGCTGGTCTCCCTGCTCCCGTTCCTTACAATCTGTTCCAAACAGAGCAGCCAGCGTGATTCCGTCAAAACTTAAGTCTGATCATGTCCACTCCTCTGCTCAAAACCCTCTGGTGGCATCCTGACTTGCTCAGGATAAAATTGGAAGTTTCTACAGTGATCTACAGGGTCTAGGTACCCATGACCTCTCTGGCTTCATCTCCTTATTATCTCCCTTGCTTATTCTGATGTAGTTACATAGGCTTCTTTATTATTCTTGGAACATGATAGGCAAACCCCTCCTTTGCACTTGCTCTTCCCTTTGGAACTGGCTTTCCCCCAGGTAATCCACACAGCTTCCTCCCTCACTTAAAGTCTCTTGCTCAAATTCACTCCATCATAAAAGCCTTTGTTGAACACCCTGTAAGTCAGCATCTCTGCCTACAATATTCTTATCCTTTATTCTAGCACCTATCACCATTGGATATATATATTTCATTTGTAGGGTCTCAGAACAGAGACTTTGCTTTGTTCACTACTGTAAGCCCTGTACATAGTATAGTGCTTAATACCTAGGAGATTCTTTTTTCTGAGATGGAGTCTCACCCTGTCACCCAGGTTGGGGTGCAGTGGTGTGATCTCGGCTCACTGCAAACTCCGTCTCCCAGATCCAAGCAATTCTCTGCCTCAGCCTCCCGAGTATCTGGGATTATGAGTGCCTGCCACCAGGCACGGCTAATTGTTGTGTTTTTAGTAGAGACAGGGTTTCACCATCTTGGCCAGGCTGGTCTTGAACTCCTGACCCTTGTGATCCACCCATCTTGGCCTCCCAAAGTGCTGGGATTACAGGTGAGAATGCCTGGCCAGTACCTAGGAGATTCTTAATATATATTTCCTGAATGAATGAATGGGCACTAAACTGTGTTCCAGGCTCTGTGTTAAATTCCTTACATACATTTTCTCATTGAACCTTCAGAACAAAAAAATTAGCCCGTGTTGTTACCTACTTTTAATGCTGAGGAGTAACTCTCCCCAAGTCACACAGACTGGAAGTACATCAAGATATGTTGGCTCTGAATCACTAAGCTTTATCACCATCTCTCCTACTTCTTATGAGAAGCTTATAAGGAACTTACAAAAAGATGACTAATGTTAGAGGGGCAGAAATAAGTTTCCTGACCTTTAGCTGTTCTTTCATAGTGAGGGAGGAAAGGGGAGGTACCTAAATTGGCCAAGGAGTTGAAGCTTAAAGGAGGGGGTTCTTAGGGAGATTTGGTGCCTGCCATAGTAGGGATAAAGAGATTTTCCCTCAAGATTAATGTGAGAGTTTAATAAAAGGAGTGTTTAGAAAACTGTGGGAAGAGTGGAGGGAAACCACAAGGCATGCTTCTGTACTCTGGAACTCATATCAGCTGAGTGCTCCTAGGACTGGAAGAGTCACTGGGGTGGAGAATGGAGCTGGACAGGTGAGGGCAAGATATTCTGCAAAGCAAAGGAAGGAGGGACCTTGGGTTTCCCAAGTATCCAGACAGATTCAATTTGCCATGATATGTAAGACCTTGTGGTGGACACTCTTGCTGCAAGTACTTGGGACTCTCCTAAGGGGTTTTTCTGGCCTCAGGAGGAAGCCTGGGCATTTGCACAGCAGGTTGAAAGTGCCACGTGAATGAACACCCCAGGAGGCATCCTCACAAATGACAAACATAAGTTGGTAGACAGCTAGCCAAGCTTCCTCTTTTTGAGTAGGATCACACTGTAGCTGGTTCTCTACCATCTCCCAGAGGCTCCTGGCAAGACTGAGTTCCAGTCGCCTCCAGCAGTAATTTGCTTACAACACACAACGTGGCTTCTTTCCCTTTCCTGCTTCACTCCCTCCCTCTCTCACTAGGTGTTTCTTGGGATCACCCCCCAAACAAATGGCTCTCAAATCTGAGTCTTAGGGCAAGGTGCATGGCTCATGCTTGTAATCCCAGCGCTTTGGGAGGCCGAAGCGGGTGGATCTCTTCAGGTCAGGAGTTTGAGACCAGCCTGGCCAACACAGTGAAACCCCATCTCTACTAAAAGTACACAAATTAGCCAGTGTGGTGGCATGCACCTGTAATCCCAGCTACTTGTGAGGCTGAGGCAGGAGAATCGCTTGAACCTGGGAGGCAGAGGTTGCAGTGAGCTGAGATCACACCACTGCACTCCAACCTGGGAGACGGAGACTCTGTCTCAAAAACAACAACAGCAGCAAAAAACCAAAAAAACCAACCTTAGTCTTAGGATCCACTTTTGGGGAACCCAACCTAACAAAGACCTTGACAAAAATCTATGACAAACTGGAGTTTAGGAATAGTCAGCATTCAAACAGATTTTCAAGTTAGGCCACTGGTATGATTTTGGAGGCTGCAGGGCAAATTTTCCTATTGACCTGCAAAAAGCAACGGGAACCATAGGCTTTATGTCCTTGGATTCTTTGAGTGATATTGGGAGGCAGAGGAAGGAGGGGAAGAAATGGTTATTAATCCCAGGCTTACCAAATACCTTGTCAGGCTGGGCAACTTGCAGATGATCTTGCCTGTTGTCTGGGAGGAGTGATTGAACAGCATTCTCCCAGGCTGTCTGTGTTCTCAGTCAACTGAGTGAGGCTAAGACACAAGAAATGAAGCACTCCAATTCTGTTTGAGTGGAATTCATTCATTCGTCCATTCAATGAATATGGACTAACCATGACAAAATACCAGGTAAGATGCTAATCATTATGCAAGTTACATTCACTAACACCACCTTAGAAAGTAAACTCATGAGAATAATTAAGTTCAAATACAATAGACTAGAAAATAATCAAATTTAACCATTTATTTTCTAAGATGTTTTCTACAAGACATTATTTAGACAAACTTTTGACTGCTAAGGCCATTCTACACATTGTAAATGAAAACAATTTTATTGTTACAGATGTTATACACAGTTAAGAAGTTAAATTTTCTCTTTACTAAAATTCTATTAGTCTGTAAAACCATTTTGTAAGGACCAAAATACATTTATATGTCACAATTTTAGACTTCATCAAATTCCTATTGGTCTGTATAAGTCACATATCTCTTTTCATCTTAATATTTTATCCTCTGGTAAAACAAAAACAAAAACAAAAACTTCAGCTGAGCTCTTTAAATTATAAACCATCTTTCTTTTTTAACTATAGCATATATGGTTCAGTAAAACCATATTGTACCTCTCTTAGTAGGTAAACTTTATGTACAGACTGTTGTTTCTAAAATGTATTTTACTATTTCTTGAGTTTCCAATTTTAAGTATAATGTGTTTGCCTAATTTGAAGAAATTAGCTTTTCTCTCCAAAATGTATTATCTGAGCTCCCTATAATTTTTCAACATGACATCTTTTATTTTAGACATACATTTAAAGCACAGATTTCATCATAATTACAGAATTAAAATAAGCTTTAAATATATAGACCTGCTTTTTTTCTCCTCATAGAAAGTCCACATCTATGATATTAACTTTTTTATATTTAGTATCATGAAGTGAACTATTGAATTTCATGCTAGATTTTTACTGGGCTGACGGATACCTAAGCCATTGCAGTTTATATCTTGAATCTCATTGTTTTATGTATACACTATATATAAATATGTTTTTATACACACATACACATATAAAGACACGCAATGTTTTTAACTTCATTTTCACTTGTTTCTTTTTCTCTCTCTGATCTTCATTCTTTAGAAGTCCTCTCCTTCCTTATCATGCCACTGTCTCAGGGATAGGTATGCTTTATTTACGAGTTTGACTGTTTTGGTTAGCATTTGTGGTGCTGATGTGTAATTTGTTATGTTAATCCACTTTGTAGCAATTGTGTCAAGTCCTTCCTGGGAAAGTCAATTGGGGCTCAGGGGAGAAGAAGCGGGAATGTGTGAGAGGTGGCAGTGGCCCACATGCTCATTCTCCTTCTGAAATGTAATTTACTCTGGTTCTGGGTAAGTTACATCAGCTTTTCTTAAAAAGACAAAGCTGCTTGATCATAGTTGAGGGCAAATAACTGAGTTGAATTTGTAGTTTTGCCACTGGAATTAACCTTGGGCAGGCAACAGAAGCGCATCTCTCCACTTTGTTTTGGCAGCGTGAGGAATGCGAATAATAATGCTGCCTACTTTAGGAGGGGAGTCTTAATGCGTTGTACTTCTGTAGAAAATTGTGAGATCCTGCCGCAAGGGGCGTTGGGAGGAGCCAGATGCTATAGAAATCTAAATGCCATTATTCTTGGTATTTTAAAGCTATTCTCTCAGGGTTATAGCAGTCTCTCACCACTGGGCTATTGAATTATTGTTATGAATAAGAACTGGAATCTAGTCAGAAGAAACTGGAAATCTTAAGTTTTTATTGTTGCCCCAGACCTGCGCTTTTTGTATACATATGTGATTCTCTAAGATTAATTAGCTTAGTTGTTCCATATAAAAACAAAAACACACTGGAAATGATTTCTGCCGCATCTCTAACAAAACAGGATATCAGCAACCAGACGTCCAGAATGCAGACAAGGCCAGCAGGAGAGGGAGGAGGATGATGATTGCAAGACGGACATCCAGCCCCATTCTGGGAGATTTCATTTTATGGATGTGGGTTATAACAAGAACAGTGGCATATGATGAATGTCAGTCATAAATCGGGTTGTTTGAAGACTGTCACTGTTGGCCTGGAGAGTCGGATTATTCTCACTGGGACTCCTGGAAAGTCTTTCTGTACTTCTCTATCTACTGTTGATCAGATCAGAAGGAAGTAGTACAACGGACATAAAAATATAATTCAGCCTCCGACCTCCACCTCCAAATGGTTATCTGCTCTGCAGGAGTCTCTACTCTGGTTTCCCTTCTGCCAGCCTTTCCTCAGGTTCTCCCATCTGCCGTGCTACTGCCAGAACATTTTTCTCCTGGGAGCAAAATCTGAATTTCTCTCTCTCTCTCTCGCTTGAAAACCTCTCAATTCTCAGATGTTGCCCACAAGACTCATTCCAAATTCCTTTGGCAGGAATATAAGGCCAGTTACAATTTGGCCTCAAGCTAACTCATTCCTTTTATTCCTGGCCACTGTGCTTTAAATTCCAGCTTCAGTAAATTTTTCAGCACTTCTTTAAACAGCAGGACTCTTTGGTTTGCCTTTACCCAAACTGTTCCCCCTTCGCCTGAAAACACTGTCCGCCCGCAGCCACCTTGTGGACACTCCTCCTTCTGCATCCTGCTCAAAGGCTGTGCACCCTTCCTTGGAACCTCCCTCTCTCTGGTCTCACGGGCCCTGTGTACATCTCCTGTCTACCAACCACAGAGTTAAAGTTACCTCTGCTTTTATGAGGGTAAGAACTATGCTTCTTACCCTTTTTTATTTTTTATTTTTTTGAGACACGTTCTCGCTCTGCCACCCAGGCTGTAGTATAGTGGCATGATTACAGCTTACTGTAGCCTCAACCTCCCAGTCTCAAGAAATCCTCCCACCTCAACCTCCTGAGTAGTTGGGACTATAGGCACATGCCACCACCCTTGACCAATTTTAGTATTTTTTATAGAGATGGGCTTTTGCCATGTTGCCCAGGCTGGATTCAAACTCCTGGGCTCAAGTGATCCTCCTGCCCGGGCCTCCCAGTCTGCTGGGATTATAGGTGTGAACCACTGTGCCCAGCGCTTTTCACCGTCTTACCCCCACCTCTTTAATCCTAGAGACTGGCATTTGTACTTCTGAATGAGGTGACTATATCTCAGGTTTTTCGTTTATAGGCATACTGTAAAGTGGCATTCTAAAGCCTTATGGGAGATCTAGCTTCCAAAACTGAGCTTGAGCATATTTTCGTCTTAGGTGATGAGATTAGAGGAGATGCTGGGCTCTCGTGTAGTCCTGCCACACACAGACAGCGTCCCAGTGGACTCATGTCTTGTCTCACCGAATCTCATGCAAGGCAGGCTACGTTAAGGCAAGACTCTAATCAGGAGATGCTCAACCCATGTCATCACAGGGTGCTAGAGGTGGAAGGGCCTCATAGAGGTCACCAGTCTCACCTTAGTTTACTAGCAAAAGAGACTGAAGCTAAAAAAGATTGGGCGGCTGGGCGCAGTGGCTCAGACCTGTAATCTCAGCACTTCGGGAGGCCGAGGTGGGTGGATCACGAGGTCAGGAGATCGAGACCATCCTGGCTAACACAGGTGAAACTCCGTCTCTACTAAAAATACAAAAAGAATTAGCCGGGTGTGGTGGCAGGTGCCTGTAGTCCCAGCTACTCGGGAGGCTGAGGCAGGAGAATGGCGTGAACCTGGGAGGCAGAGCTTGCAGTGAGCAGAGACCATGCCACTGCACTCCAGCCTGGGTGACAGAGTGAGACTCTGTCTCAAAAAAAAAAAAAAAAAAAAAAAAAAAAAAAAAAAAAATTGGGCGACGCTCAAGGAAACACAACAAGCTATTATCGTAACTGAAATTTGCACTGAGTGCCCTGACACTCCAGTGGCAGCCCATTGCTCTTTATGTCTAGCCCTGCCTCTGCTGTGGGACTTTCTCAGCCACTCAGCAACCACAGCGGGGCAGGCAGAGGCCAACAAGCTAAGACTCTCTTACTCCAAATGGGAACAAGTGGATATGGAAACTTGACCATGGTATTTTTTTTCTAAACTGTGGCTCTGTCACAGCGGGCTGACACCTCTTCCTCTTCCCCTTTTGGTTAGCTGCTCTGACTTACTTAGACCAAAGGAAACTGAGTCTTTCCTTTGTCCCTATTCTTCTGTCTACCCTTGGGTTCTTACATATGCAGTCTCTAGTTTGATTTTGCCTCTTCTCCATCTCACTACTCCTTACTCCCTTAGCATTTGGGTATCTCAGGAACAATGATTTAATATGTGTGTGTGTGCGTGCGTGTGTTTGTATATGTGTATTTCCTAATGCTTACTCAGGAAAGGTCATTACATTAAAGGTTTAAGGAGGCAAAGTACAAAGGAAATCCAATAATCTATAATAAACATCCTGTACAACTTTCACATTGGATATTCATGTGTGCATTTGTATATGTATAGAAATTTTAAATAGGAGTATTTATGTCAACAAATGGGTAAATGAGGTATGAAATAAGATTGGGAGTAGGGGGAGATGTTGACCTAGAAGATACCTAACAATGTTTTAAGGAAAAAATGTTATGATTCTTTTAAGTGATGGAATCCAGTAGCAAAAAACCTACAAGTTTTCACTAGAGTTGTTTGATGTTTTTTCTTTTGGTTAAAATGGAAATAAAAACTAAGTGAAACACTTTTTTTTTGTGGGAGTGGGGTGGTACATGAGCTTTGGATGTTTATCAGTTTTATTCATGGCAGTGACAGGTTCCCTCTCCTCTCTTAAAAACACTCCCTATACTCATTTATTAGCATAATATAAAGGACCTCCAGTGAAAGCTTGCCCTTTGGTCTGTGACATAGAGAGATCCTCACAGCACTCCTCCACACAGAGGGAACATTTAATACCCACTGAGATCCTTGATTGTCTTCCTTGGTCCTCATCAGGGTCCAGCATTAAAGGCAACTGAACACATTTCCAGAGTGTGCCGTCCAGTTTCCAAAATTAGTGTCACAACTGAGCTTAAATTAGTGACAAGATCAAATGTTATAGGATTTATAACAACTAATTGTAATTACATATAGCTAATATCTTCAGACAAACTGGCTAAGACGTGTTTAAAGGGTTCAAAAGGAAAACAGAAAAAACCCAACTGTAAGAACCTAAAATAGTCCCATAATTTACATAAGATTATGCAATTGATAAATGCTTAATAGAAATTAGAAGTATCCTTTGAATATTAAAATATTCTTTAAAAGTTTAATTACAGTCCTATAAGAGAACATATATGGGAATGGTTAAAAAATATCTTAAAATTTCAGAGATAGGCAAAAATGCAAACAGAGCTTGAGAACAGTTGTCAAGACATTAAAAATGGCACTAAGAATTCAACAATCTGATTATTTGATTTGAGCATCAGGTGAATCGGTTTTAGGAAGAAAGGCAAGACTGAAAAACCCTCTCAAGTGTACAGACACAAAGCTATGAATGCAATGCTACTTATATTTGACATTTCTTTTTTTCTTTCTTTTTTTTTTTTTTTAGATGGTGTCTTGCTCTGTCACCCAGGCTAGAGTGCAGTGGTGCGATCTCGGCTCACGGCAGCCTCCGCCTCCCAGGTTCAAGTGAATCTTGTGCTTCAGCCTCCCTAGTAGCTAGGATTATAGGAGTGCGCCACCACGCCTGGCTAATTTTCATATTTGTAGTAGAGATGGGGTTTTCATCATGTTGGCCAGGCTGGTCTTGAACTCCTGACCTCAGGTGATCTGTCTCCTTGGCCTCCCAAAGTGCTGGGATCACAGGCATGAGTCACTGCACCCGGGCTTATTTGACATTTCTTTTGATAATTCTTTTGCTTGTCTTCCATCTGCCCCCTCTTTCATTTCTCGACAGGCAATATCAAACCTTCTATATCCTCTATGCCTCTACCAACTTGTACCTAACCCCATGCTAAACAGATACATTTACCACTACATTGAGACATGCCGTGGGTATGAATATGACTTTTTACTCTCAAACTATAAGATGGTTTATTCTCCTCCCATCCATTACTTTATTCCTCTCAAAGCTCAGAATATAAGATGCCTTCCTCTTCAAGACTGAGGAGATGAACAGGTGTAGTGAGAGGGGTGGCAAGCATATATCTGGCAGAGGTAACAGCATAGAAGGTAATCTGGAGATGAGAATAAATATGAAAAATTCAAGAAGTAAAAGAAGTTTAGCCTGTTTGGGTTGAGAGATCAGGAAAGAGTCTTGATCCGAGGGAGGTGAGGAGCCACTGAAGTGTTTTAATCAGGAAAGTGATGTGATGAGTTTTGTGTTCTAGAAAGATCACTCTGGCTGCAGTGAGGGATCAGGTGGAGAAAGAGGAAGGAGGTCTCAAAATTGGAAGCAGGGAGACCAGTAATCCAGGCAAGAAATAATAGGTGTTTAAACTTGGAAAGTGGCCACGTGGATGATTTAAGATACACTTAGGAGGTAGAACTGACCAAACATGATGATGATTTATAAGGATAGACAGGATGATACCCAGAGTTTTGGCTCATTCAACCAGGTGATAGGTGTGGCATTTCCTGAGGCAGAGAATACAAGAGTTTAAGTAGGTTCAAGTGTGGGGACAAATGATAAATTCAGGTTTTAGTATGTTAAAATTGAGGTAACTGTGGGACATCACATAGAGAAGTTCAATTAATAGTAGAATATGTGGATCTGAAGCTCAGGAGAGCGGTCTGACTGGAGGGATGGATTTAGGAGCAATTTTTCTATAGATGACGATTAAGCTATGGAACTGCCTAAGAAGAGTGTAAAATTATGCAGGGTTCAGAACAGGACTTCAAAGATCAACATACCAGGAGAGGAGCCCATAAAGGAGACTGGAAACACCTGGAAGAAATGTAGATAGAAAGCCAGGAGTGTGGGATCACAGAAACTAAGAGAATCCAGAGCTTCAAGATGGAAAAATTGGTCAACATTCTGTCACATGCTGTTAAAAAAGACACAAACAAAAAAAACGACTAAAATGTGGTCTTTGAATTTAATGAGAATGTCAATTATTTATGATGGGAGATGTGGTTTCATGAGTGAAACCCAGAAAAAGTGAATGAAAAAAAAAAAAAAAAGCCATAGCAAGATTTTTGGCTGAAGGTGCAGAGAGATGCAAGGCAGTATCTGGGGAGTTTAATGTAGAGAGTTCAAACCAAAGGAAAAGTCTTTCTTTAAATGATTTTTGTTACTTTTTCACTCTTGCACAACAAGTGGGCTGCATGGTGAATAAGACAGATATATTCTCTACTCTTGAGGAAGAAACAAATAGAAAGGAGTTGATATACATAAAAGGAGAATAACTGATAGCATGTGGTACCAGCAAATAAAGAAATGAATGAAAATTAGAGCAGTGGTTGTAGTAGGAAAAAAAAAGGCCCCCTAAAAGTATCCACATTATAATCCCTGATCATGTGAATGTGTTAGATTATGTTATAGCAAAAGGGAATTAAAATTGTAGATAGAATTAAGGTTGCTAACCACCTGACTTTGAAAAGGGGAGACTGTCCTGGATTATGCAGATGGGCCCAACATAAATACAAAGATCCTTATAAGTGGAAGAGGGAGGCACATGAGACAAAACCACAGAGACGGCAATATGAGAAGGACTTGGCCTCATGTTACTGGCTGTGAAGATAGAGAAATGGGGTCACGAGTCAAGAAATGTGAGTAGCTCTGAAGCTGGAAAGGCACGAACACAGATTCTGTCCCAGATCCCCAATGAAGAGATTCAGACTTGCCAACACCTTGTAGTGAGATTCAGGACAAATTTCTCACCTATAGAGCTGTAAGATAATAAATGTATTGTTTCAAGTCACTATGGCTGTGGCAACTTGTTACAGTAGCAAAAGGAAATAAATATAGTGGTGGTCTTCAAATATTTTTGCTAAGATAATGCAAAAAAATTTTTATTTTTTGAGACAGAGTGTTGCTCTGTCACCCAGGCTGGTATGCAGTGGTGCAATTTTGGCTTGCTGCAACCTCCACATCCTGCTCCAGCGACCCTCCCACCTCAGCCTCCTGAGTAGCTGCACTTACAGGTATGCACCACCATGTCCATTTTTTTTTCTTTTTTTTTTTTTGTAGAGATGAAGTTTTACCATGTTGCCCAGGCTTCAAATAAATTTTGAACAAACACATACCTCTTCAAGTTTTCATGTAAATATCTAAAAATTTTCCAACATAAGTTTAAATAGTTGAAAAGGATGTGATTTTGGTGCATAGATATATTGCGTTTAAAACCTAAAGCTAAAAGAAAAAAGAATAAGAAGGAATAAAAAAGGCTTACAAGATTTATGAGCCAAAATCAAAGGAACAAATATTTGAGCTACAGGAATTAAAGAAGGAGAAGAGAGAAACAAAGGGTTAGAAAACTCATTTAAAGAAATAATAGCAGAACACATTTCAAATTTGGAGATATAAATAACTAGGAACAGGAAGGTCAAAAATGTCCAATCAGATTTAATCCAACTCCAAGACTACACCAAGATATATATCAAAGACAAAGAGAGGATCCTGAAAGCAGCAAGAAAAAAGAAGCAAGTCACATATAAAGGAGGTCCAATAAAGCTAGCAACAGACTTCTCAACAGAAGCCTTATAAGCCAGGATAGAGGAGGATGATATATCCTGAGTGCTTAAGAAAAAAAAAAAAAAAAAAAAAAAACCTGTCAAGCAAGAATACTGTACCTGGCAAAGCTATCCTTCAGAAGTTAAGGAGAGATAAAAGCCTTTCTCAGATAAACAAAGGCTGAGGGAGTTCATCACCCCAGACCTGTCTTAAGAAATGTTAAAGTGACTAATTAGCATCCCTTTCTTCCAGCTTAAAGAACACAAGAACAATAAGTCCTTACCTGCCAATAATTACCTGGCATATCCAATCAAAAATCACAGAGTGACTTAGTAGATTAAAAAAAGGACCCAACTATATGCTACTTACAAAAGACTCACGTCAACCTTAAGTGCACACATAGACTGAAGCAAAGGGATGGAAAAAGATACTCCATGCAAATAGAAACCAAAAGAGAGCAGGAGTAGTTATATATATAGCAGATAAAACAGACTAAGTCAAAAGCTGTAAAAAGAAACAAAGGAGGTTATTATATAATGATAAAGGGGTCAATTCAGAAAGAGGGTTTAACAATTATAAACATATATACACCCAACATCAGAACACCTAAATATATAAAGCAAATATTAATAGATCTGAAGGGAGAGAGAGATTTTTATAAAATACTAACAGACATCAACAACCCACTTTCAGCAATAAATACATTATCCAGCCACAAGAAATTAATATAGAAACATTGAAACTAAATGACACTATAGACCAAATGGACCTAAAAGACATATGCAGAATGCCGCATCCAACAGCTGCAGAATACACATTCTTCTTAATTGACATGGAACATTCTCCAGGATAGATCAGATAGATCATATGGTAGACCACAAAATAAGTCTTAATAAATTTAAAGATTGAAATTGTATCAAGCATCTTTTCTGACCACACTGGTATAAAACTATAAATCTATAACAGAAGTTTTGGAAAATTCAAAAATTAATCAATAAGCTCCTGAATAACCAATGGGTCAAAGAAGAAATTGAAAGGGACATTTAAAAACATCTTGAGACTAGTAAAAATAAATGAACAATATATAAAAGCTTCTGAAATACAGTAAAAAGCATTTCTGAAAGGGAAGTCTATCACAATAAATGCCAACATCAAAAAAGAAGAAAAATCTCCAAAAAACTATACTACACCTCAAGGAACTAGAAAAAGGAGAACAAACTAAGTCCCAAAATTAGTTAAAGGAAGGAAATAATGATCAGAGCAGAAATAAATAAAATAGAGACTAGAAAAACAATAGAAAAGACCAATGAAGATAAAAGCTAATTTTTTAATCCTTTTCCCATCTGCCTCAAGCAAATTTGCCAGCAGTGCTTTGCAGCTGCAGAGTTTATCCAGAGATAACTGCCATAAAATATCTTGCTTTTATTATTATTTTTGCATCACTCTAGTGTATCGACTTAGGAAACAAAAAACATCATCCTGTTTTTAGCAGTGATTTTCCATTTAAAAAACATGGTAATGCTCAATTGCTGAAAATGTCTAATCCTAGAAAACATAGCATTCCTACACATGATGTTAATATCATTTTCAGTTTTTATTTGATGAATCAGATTTTTCTAAAATAGATGATTCTGATGATTCAGAAGATTCTGATGTTAGTTGTGTTTAGAAATAACTCCAAGAAAAGTTTTTATATTTCATTTTCACATTGAAAATTAGTCAGATTTACTTCAGCCTCAAAGAGGGTACTTATGTAAAATTAAATGAGTGCTGGTAGCAAGCAGTACTTATTTTCCCTAATTGAGCAAAGGGTTAAAAAGAGAAGCAAAACTGACAAATCTTTAGCTAGATTAAGAAAAAACCTTGAGGACTCAAAATGAATAAGAGGGAGAGATCACAACTGATATCACAGAAAAACAAAAAAATTATAAAAGACTACTCTGTACAATAATATCTCAACAAATTAGATAGCCTAAAAGGAATGAATAAATTCTTATACACATTCAACCTACCATAAAATAGAAATTCTGAATAGATCAATAAGAAGTAAGATTTAATCAGTAATAAAAAGTGTTCCCTCAATGAAAAGCCCATACCTTGATGGATTCCTAACTGAATTCTGACAATCACTTGAAGGAGATGTAATACCAATCCTTCCTCAAACTCTTCTGAAATATTGAAGAAGAGGAAATATTTCCAAACTTTTTACAAGGCCAGCATTACCCTGATACCAAGGCCAGACAAGTATACTATAGACAATAAAATTACAGGTCAATATATCTGATGAAGATAAATGCAAACATTCTTAACAAAATACAAATCATATTCAACAGCAAATTAGTAAATCATATTCAACAGCACATTAAAAGGTTCATTTACCTCATTGAGCAAATGAGATTTATCCTAGGAATATAAGGATGGTTCAATACATGCAAATAATAACTATGGTACATCAGGAGAGCTGACGAGATGGCTGAATAGAAACAGTTCTGGTCTGCAGCTCCCAGTGAGATGCAGAAGGTGGGTGCTTTCTGCATTTCCAACTGAGGTACCCGGTTCATCTCACTGGGACTGGTGGGACAGTGGGTGCAGTCCACAGAGGGCAAGCTGAAGCATGTTGAGGTGTGGCCTCACTCAGGAAGCTCAAGGGGTCAGGGGATTTCCCTTTTCTAGCCAAGGGAAGTTGTGAGAGACTGTACCAGGAGGAATGGTACAATCAGGCCCAGATCCTGTGCTTTTCCCATGGTCTTTGCAACTAGCAGACCAGGAGATTCCCTCTGGTGCCTGACTTGGAGGGTACCACACCCACAGAGCCCAGCAAGCTAAGATCCACTGGCTTGAAATTCTTGCTGCTAGCACAGCAGTCTGAGGTGGAACTGGGATACTCAAGCTTGGTGGGGGGAGTGGCATCTGCCATTGCTGAAGCTTGAGTAGGTGGTTTTACCCTCACAGTATAAACAAAACTTCTGGGAAGTTTGAACTGGGTGGAGACCACCGCAGCTCAGCAAGACCAACTGCCTCTCTAGATCCCTCCTCTCTGGGCAGGGCATCTCAGAAAAAAAGGCAGCAGCCCCAGTCAGGGACTTATGGATAAAACCCCCATCTCCCTGGGACAGAGCACCTGGGGGAAGGAGCAGCTGTGGGCACAGCCTCAGCAGACTTAAACATCCCTGCCTGACAGCTCTGAAGAGAGCAGTGGATCTCCTAGCAAAGCGTTCAAGCTCTAATAAGGAACAGACTGCATCCTCAAGTGGGTCCCTGATCCCTGTGTGTCCTGACTGGGAGATACCTCCTAGTAAGGTCCAAAAGACTCCATATACAGGAGACTTCTGGCTGGCATCTGGCAGGTGCCCCCTCTGGGATGAAGCTTCCAGAGGAAGGAACAGGCAGCAATCTTTGCTGTTCTTCCAGCTCTGCTGGTGATATGTAGGCAAACAGGTTCTGGAATGGACCCCCAGCAAACTCCAGCAGACCCGCAGCAGAGGGGTCTGACTGTAAGAAGGAAAACCAACAAACAGAAAGGAATAGTAACATCAACATCAACAAAAAGAATGTCCACTCAGAGACCCCATCCAAAGGTCACCAATATCAAAGACCAAAGGTAGATAAATCCATGAAGATGGGGAGAAACCAGTGCAAAAAAGCTGAAAATTCCAAAAACCAGAATTCCTCTTCTCCTCCAAAGGATCACAACTCATCAGCAAGGAAACAAAACTGTATGGAGAAGGAGTTTGACAAATTGCCAGAAGTAGGCTTCAGAAGGTGGGTAATAACAACCTCCTCCGAGCTAAAGGAGCATGTTCTAACCCAATGCAAGGAAGCTAAGAACCTTGAAAAAAAGGTCAGAGGAATTGCTAACCAGAATAACCAGTTTAGAGAAGAACATAAATGACCTGATGGAGCTGAAAAACACAGCATGAGAACTTCATGAAGCATACACAAGTATCAATAGCTGAACTGATCAAGTGGAAGAAAGGATATCAGAGAGAGAAGATGAACTCAATAAAATAAAGTGAGAAGACAAGATTAGAGAAAAAAAGAGTGAAAAGAAACAAACAGAGCCTCCAAGAAATATGGGTCTATGTGAAAAGACCAAATCTACGTTTGATTGGTGTTCCTGAAGTGATGGGGAGAATGGGACAAAGTTGGAAAATACTCTTCAGGATATTATCCAGGAGAACTTCCCCAACGTAGCAAGGCAGGCCAACATTCAAATTCAGGAAATACAGAGAACACCACAAAGAGGCTCCTCGAGAAGAACAACCCCAAGACACATAATCATCAGATTCACCAAGGTTGAAATGAAGGAAAAAATATTAAGGGCAGCCAGAGAGAAAGGTCAGGTTATCCACAAAGGGAAGTCCATCAGACTAACAGCAGATCTCTCGGCAGCAAAACTACAAGCCAGAAGAGAGTGGGAGGGAATATTCAACATTCTTAAAAGAATTTTCAACCCAGAATTTCAAACCAACCAAACTAATCTTCATAAACGAAGAATAAATAAAATATTTTACAGACAAGCAAATGCTGAGAGATTTTGTCACCACCAGGACCGCCTTACAAGAGCTCCTGAAGGATGCACTAAACATAGAAAGGAACAACTGGTACCAGCCACTGCAAAAACATACCAAATTGTAAAGACCATAGACACTATGAAGAAACTGCATCAACTAATGGGCAAAATAACCAGCTAGCATCAGGATCAAATTCACATATAACAATATTAATCTGAAATATAAAGGGGTGAAATGCCCTAATTAAAAGACAAAGACTGGCAAATTGGATAAAGAGTCAAGACTCCTTGGTGTGCTGTATTCAGGAGACCCATCTCATGTGCGAAGACACACATAGGCTCAAAATAAAGGGATGGAGGAATATTTACCAAGTGAATGGAAAGCAAAAGAGTAAAATAATAAATAAATAAATAATAAAAGCAGAGGTTGCAATCCTAGTCTCTGATAAAACAGACTTTAAACGAGCCAGGATAAAAAAAGCCAAAGAAGAGCATTACATATTGGTAAAGTGATCAATGCAATACGAAGAGCTAACTATCCTAAATATATATGCACCCAATACAGGAGCACCCAGATTCATAAAGCAAGTTCTTAGAGATCTACAAAAAGACTTAGACTCCTACACAATAATAGTGGGAGACTTTAACATCCCACTGTCAATATTAGACAGATCAATGAGACAGAAAATTAATAAGGATATCCAGGACTTGAACTCAGCTCTGGACCAAGTGGCTCTAACAGACATCTACAGAACTCTCCACCATAAATCAACAGAATATACATTCTTCTAAGCACCACATTGCACTTATTCTAAAATTGACCACATAATTGGAAGTAAAACACTCCTCAGCAAATGCAAAAGAATGAAAATCATAACAAACAGTCTCTCAGACCACAGGGCAATTAAATTAGAACTCAGGATTAAGAAACTCACACAAAACCACACAACTACATGGAAACTGAACAAGCTGCTCCTGAATGACTATTTGGTAAATAATGAAATTAAGGCAGAAATAAAGATGTTTTTCAAAACCAAAGAGAACAAAGACACAACATACCAGAATCTCTGGGACACAGCTAAAGCAGTGTGTAGAGGGAAATTTATAGCACTGAATGCCCACAAGAGAAAGCAGCAAAGATCTAAAATCAACACCCTAGCATCAAAACTGAAAGCACTAGAGAAGTGAGGCAAACAAATTCAAAAGCTAGCAGAAGACAAGAAATAACTAAGATCAGAGTAGAACTGAAGGAGATAGAGACACAAAAAACCCTTCAAAAACAAGTCAATGAATCTAGGAGCTGTTTTTTTGAAAAGATCAACAAAACAGATAAACTGCTAGGCAGACTAATAAAGAAGAAAAGAGAGAAGAATCAAACAGATGCAATAAAAAAATGATAAAGAGGACATCACCACTGATCCCACAGAAATACAAGGTACTATCAGAGAATACATAAACACCTCTACACAAAGAAACTAGAAAATGTAGGAAAAAATGGGTAAATTCTTGGACACATATACCCTCCCAACACTATACCAGGAAGAAGTCAAATCCCTGAATAGACCAATAACAAGTTCTGAAATTGAGGCAGCAATTAATAGCCTACCAACCAAAAAAGTCCAGGACCAGACGGATTCAGAGTCTAATTCTACCAGAGGTAGAAGAGGAGCTGGTACCATTCCTTCTGAAACCATTCCAATCAATAGAAAAAGAGGGAATCCTCCCTAACTCATTTTATGAGGCCAGGATCATCCTGATAACAAAACCTGGCAGAGACAGAACAAAAAAAAGAAAATTTTAGGCCAATATCAGTGATGAACATCGATGCAAAAATCATCAAGAAAATACTGGCAAACTGAATGCAGCAGCACATCAAAAAGCTTACCCACCACGATCAAGTTGGCTTAATCCCTGGGATGCAAGGCTGGTTCAATATGCACAAATCAATAAACATAATCCATCACATAAACAGAACCAATGACAAAAACCACATGATTATCTCAATAGATGCAGAAAAGGCCTTCAATAAAATTCAACACCAATTCATGCTAGAAACTCTCAGTAAACTAGGTATTGATGGAACATATCTCAAAATAACAAGAGACATTTTTGACAAGCCCACAGCCAATATCATACTGAATGGGCAAATACTGGAAGCTTTCCCTTTGAAAACTGGCACAAGACAAGGATGCCCTCTTTCACCACTCCTATTCAACATAGTATTGGAAGTTCTGGCCAAGGGCAATCTGGAAAGAGAAAGAAATAAAGGGTATTCAATTAGGAAAAGAGGAAGTAAAATCGTGTCTGTTTGCAGATGACCTGATTGTATATTTAGAAAACCCCATCGTTTCAGTCCAAAGTCTTCTTAAGCTGATAAGCAACTTCAGCAAAATCTCAGGATACAAAATCAATGTGCAAAAATCACAAGCATTCCTATACACCAATAATAGACAAACAGAAGGCCAAATCATGAGTGAACTCCCATTCACAATTGCTACAAACAGAATAAAATACCTAGGAGTACAACTTACAAGGGATGTGAACGACCTCTTCCAGGAGAACTACAAACCACTGCTCAAGGAAATAAGAGGACACAAACAAATGGAAAAATATTCCATGCTCATGGATAGGAAGAATAAATATCGTGAAAATGGCCATGCTGTCCAAAGTAACTTATATATTCAGTGCTATCCCCACCAAGCTACCATTGACTTTCAAAACAGAACTAGAAAAAGCTACTTTAAATTTCATATGGAACCAAAAGAGAGCCCACATAGCCAAGACAGTCCTAAGCAAAAAGAACAAAGCTGGAGACATCATGCTACCTGACTTCAAACTATACTACAATGCTACTGTAACCAAAACAGCATGGTACTGGAACAAAAAGAGGTATATAGAACTATGGAACAGAACAGAGGCCTCAGAAATAACTCCACACATCTACAACCATCTGATCTTTGACAAACCTGACAAAAACAAGCAATGGGGAAAGAATTCCCTATTTAATAAATGGTTTTGGGAAAACTGACTACCCATATGCAGAAAGCTAAAACTGAATCCCTTCCTTATGCCTTATGCAAAAATTAACTTGAGATGGATTCAAGACTTCAATATAAGACCTAAAACCATAAAAACCCTAGAAGAAAACCTAGGCAATACCTTCCAGGACATAGGCATGGGCAAAGACTTCATGACTAACACACCAAATGGCAACAATGGCAGCAATGGCAACAAAAGCCAAAATAGACAAAAGGGATCTAATTAAACTAAAGAGCATCTGCACAGCAAAGAAACTATCATCAGAGTGAACAGGCAACATACAGAATGGGAGAAAATTTTTGCAATCTATCCATCTGACAAAGGGCTAATAGCCAGAATCTACAAAGAACTTAAACAAATTTACAAGAAAAAAACAACCCCATCAAAAAGTGGGTGAAGGATATAAACAGACACTTCAAGACATTTATGCAACCAACAAACATATGAAAAAATGCTCATCATCACTGGTCAGTAGAGAAATGCAAATCAAAACCACAGTGAGATGCCATCTCATGCCAGTTACAATGGCGATTATTAAAAAGTCAGGAAACAACAGGTGCTGGAGAGGATGTGGAGAAATATTAATGCTTTTACACTGTTGGTGAGAGTGTAAATTAGTTCAACCATTGTGGAAGACAGTGTGGCGATTCCTCAAGGATCTAGAACTAGAAATACCATTTGACCCAGCAATCTCATTATTGGGTATATTCCCAAAAGATTATAAATCATTCTGCTATAAAGACACATGCACACTTATGTTTAATGCAGAAATATTCACAATAGCAAAGACGTGGAACCAACCAAATGCCCATCAATGTTATACTGGATAAAGAAAATGTGGCAAATATACACCATGGAATACTAAGCAGCAATAAAAAAGAATGAGTTCATGTCTTTTTACAGGAACAGGGTGGAGCTGGAAACAATCATTCTCAGTAAACCAACACAGGAATAGAAAACGAAACACCACTTTTTCTCACTTATAAGTGGGAATTGAACAATGAGAACATATGTGAACAAGGAGGGGAACATCTCACACTGGGGCCTGTTGGGGAGTGGCAAGCAAGGGGAGGGATAGCATTAGGAGAAATACCTAATGTAGATGGTGGGTTGACGGTTGCAGTAAACCACCATGGCACATGTATACCTGTGTAACAAAACTGCACATTCTGCACATGTACCCCAGAACTTAAAGTATAATAAAAAAGAAAAAATATATGGTACATCGCATTAACAGAATGAAGGTCAAAATATGGTACATCACATTAACAGAATGAAGGTCAAAAAATATAATCTCAATAGCTGCAGAAAAAGGCGTTTGAAAAAATTTAACACCCTTTCATGATAACTTTTAACAAAAAACTTTTAACAAGTTTAGAAGGAATGCACCTCAACACAATAAAGACCACGTATGACAACCTATTGCAAACCTTATCCTCAGTGGTGAAAAGTTGAAAGCTTTTCCTTTAAGATCAGGAACAAGACAAGGATGCCTCTCATCATCTCTTTTCAACATACTATTGAACTTCTAGCCAGAGATATTAGACAAGAGAAACAAATACAAGCATTCAAATTGGAAAGAAAGAAGGTGAATTGGATCTGTTTGCCAATGAGATGATATTATATATAGAGAACCCTAAGAATTCCCTTAAAAACTAATTGGTTAGAATAAATTCAGTAAAGTTGCAGAATAGAAAAATCAACATACAAAGAATCAGTAGCATTTCTATACATTAGAAATGATCAATCCAAAAAAAAAAAAAAAAAAAAGGAAAAAGAAAAAAAAATCCTATTTGCAGTAGCTACTAAGAATAAAATACATAGAAATAAATTTACCCAAGGAGGTGAAAGACATGTATACTGAAAACTCTAAAATACTGGTGAAATAAATTGATGAATACATAAATAAATGAAAAGATATCCCACATTCGTGGAGTTGAAGAATATTGTTAAAATATTCATACTACAAAAAGTGACCTACAGAGTCAATGCAATAGCTATCACAATTCCAGTAACATTTTTTCACAGAAGTAGAAATAAATCCTAAAATTTATATGAAACCAGAAAAGACTCCTAATAATCAAAGTAATGTTGAGCAAAAAGAACAAAACTTGAGGTATTGCACTGTACTATCTGACTTGAGAATATACCACAAAACCACAGTAATCAAAACAACATGGCACTGGCATAAAAACAGATACATAGACCAATGGCATAGACAATAGCAAGCACAGAAATATAACTACATATTTACAGTCAATGGATTTTTAATAAAGGTGCCAAGAACAAACAATGGGGAAACATAATCTTTTCAGTGAAAGGTCTCAGAAAAACTTTATTTCCACATGCAGAATAATGAAATTAGAAAAAAAATTACAGGCCCTATTTCATACCACATATGAAAATATTGTTTTCCTCCAAGATGAAAGATGAGGCTTTTAGTGAGCCTCAGCCACTTGGAAATAACAAGGTAGTGCATAAAGAACAACTCTGTGAAAAATAACTGCATTTTTGATAAGGAAAATGGGAATCCACTGGAATTGTGAATAACACTACAGACCCAGGGGAGGAGAACATGGGCAAACTGCTCCTGTGATGATGTCCAGCTGATAAAAGTGAGTACATTTCCAGTATGTGAGAGAGAAAGAGAGCCTCTCTCTGTGACTCACCGTTCCACTGAGAATCCAAGCAACCCAGAGTCTTGGAAGTGCTGAGAGGGAAAGACTTGGAAAAGCTGCAGGCATTTTCCTGTATCTGTGACTGAGAGTAAAATACCATTTGGTTTTTCTTTTCTTTTTTTCATTTTTTTTTTTTTAAGATTTATTCTCGCTCTGTTGCCCAGGCTGGAGTGCAATGGTGTGATCTTGGCTCACTGCAACCTCTACCTCCCGGGTTCAAGCGATTCTCCTGCCTCAGCCTCCTGAGTAGCTGGGACTACAGGTGCCCACCACCACACCTGGCTAATTCTTGTATTTTTTTCATAGAGACAGGGTTTCACCATGTTAGCCAGGCTTGTCTCAAACTTTAGACCACAAGTGATCTGCCCCTGCTCAGCCTCCCAAAGTGCTGGGGTTACAGGCAGAGCCACCACACCAGGCCCAAGATGCCATTTTTAATCCGAGTACACACAAAGTTAATCATTCT
Organism: Macaca mulatta; assembly: GCF_049350105.2. Taxonomy (NCBI): domain Eukaryota; kingdom Metazoa; phylum Chordata; class Mammalia; order Primates; family Cercopithecidae; genus Macaca; species Macaca mulatta. The sequence goes on along the minus strand of NC_133409.1, from coordinate 124,605,268 downwards.
TTGGCAACCTGGCAGCATGGCCATCCAGGCATTATAGTCTCAGACCAAAGACTGAGGTGCTTATTCTGGAGCCAGGTAGGGGCCTCCACAGCCAGAAATGTGGAAAGTATCTCAGCAGAAGGTGCTGGAATTGTGTTCTTCCTGGTCACAGTCCTGGCGCGGGAGAAGAGCTGCTACGGCTACAGTTTCTCCTGGTGATGAGATTTGCAGCTAGAGCCAGCATGGAGATCGAAACTGGTCATGTGCATCATTGCTGGGTGCCCAGCCTGCTTCCCTGAGATCATGGTGCAGTGGGACCCTGTATTAGTCTGTTCTTACACTGCTATAAAGAATACTTTATAAAATACCCAGCTAACTTGATAACTCATGAAGAAAAGAGGTTTAATTGGCTCATAGTTCTGAAGGCTTTACAGAAAACATGGCTGGGAAGGCCTCAGAAAACTTGCAATCATAGCAGAAGGCAAAGAGGAAGCAGGTTCCTATTATATGGCTGGAGCAGGAGGAAGAGAAGAAAGGAGGGAGGTGCTACAATTTTAAACAACCAGATCTCGCAAAAACTTATTCACTATCATGAGTACAGCACCAAAGGGGAAACATGTTCTCATGATCCAATCACCTCCCACCAGGTCCCTACTCCAAAATTGGGTATTATAATTTGACATGCAATTTGGGTGGAGACACAGACCCAAACCACATTATTCCATCCCTAGCCCCTCCAATATCCCATGTCCTTCTCACATTTCAAAATACAATAATGCCTTCCCAATGCTACTGCAAAGTCTTAACTCATTCCGGCATTAACTCAAAAGTCCAAAGTCCAAAGCCTCATGCAACAGAAGGCTAGTCCCTTTCACCTATGAGCCTGTAAAATCAAAAACAAATTAGTTACCTCATGGATACAATGGGGGTACAGGCATTGGGTAAATACTCCCTTTCCATATGGGAGAAATTGGGGAGAAGAAAGGGCTACAGGCCCTCTGCAAATCTGAAACCCAGTAGGGCAGTTATTAAATCTTAAAGCTCCAAAATAATCTCTTTTGACTCTATGTCTCATACTCAGGGCACACTGGTGCAAAGGATAGGCTCCCAAGGCCTTGAGCAGCTCCACCCAAGGCTCTACAGGGTACAGCCCCTGGGGCTGCTTTCATGGGTGGCATTTAGTGCCTGTGTCTTTTCCAGGTGCATGGTACAATCTGTCAGTGTATCTAACCCTCTTCTCACAGGTCCAGTAGGCAGCATCCCACTGGGGACTCTGTATGGAGGCCCCAACCCCACATTTCCCCTCTGTACTGCCCTAGTAGATGTTCTACATGAGGGATCCACCTCCACAGCAGGCTTCTGCTTGGTGTTCCAGGCTTTTCCATACATCTTCTGAAATCTAGGCAGAGGCTCCCAAGCCTCAACTTTTGCACTCTGTGCAGCTGCAGGCTTAACACCACATAGAAGCTGCTAAGGCTTGTGGCTTGAATCCTTGGAAGCAGCAGCCTGAGATGTACCTATGATCCTCTGAGCCACAGCTGGAACTGGAGCAGCCAGGATGCAGGGAGCAGTGTCTTGAGGCTGCACAGGAAAGCAGGGTCCTCTGTCTGGCCCATGAAACCATTCTTCCTTCTTAGGCTTTGGGGCCTGTGATGGGAGGGGCTGCTGTGAGGTCTCTGATGTATTGTCAAGGGCTTTTTTCCCCATTGTCTTGGCTCCTAGTTCTTGTCTTCCTTTTAGTTATGCAAATTCCTGCAGCTGGCTTGAATTTCTCCCCAGAAAATGGGTTTTTCTTTTCTACTGCATGGCCAGCCTGCAAGGTTTTCAAACGTTTATGCTCTGCTTCCCCTTCACATATAAGTTCCAGTTTTAGGTCATTTCTTTGCTCTTGCATATGAGCATAGGCTTTTAGAAGCAGCCAGGCTTTAGCAGTTCAGGTTTACCTTGAGCACTTTGCTGCTTAGAAATGTCTTCCACCAGGTACTCTAAATCATCTCTCTCAAGTTCAAAATTCTACAGATCCCTAGAGCTGGGGCGCAATGCCACCAGTCTCTGCTAGAGCATATCAAGAGTGACCTTTACTCCAGTTTCCAATAAGTTTCTCATTTCCATCTGAGACCTCCTCAACCTAGACTTCACCATCCATATCACTATCAGCATTTTGGTCACAACCATTCAGCAAGTCTCTAGGAATTCCAAACTTTCCCTCATCTTTCTGTCTTCTTCTGAGCCCTTCAAATTGTTCAAACTTCTGCCCATTACCCAGTTCCAAAGCCATTTCCACCACATTTTCAAGTATCTTTATAGTAATGCCCCGTTCCTGGTAACAATTTTCTATATTACTCTGTTCTTTCATTGCTATAAAGAAATACCTGAGACTGGGTAATTTACAAAGTAAAGAGGTTTAATTAGTTCACAGTTCTGCGGGCTGTAGAGGAAACATTGCTGGGAAGGCCTCAGTAAACTTAAAATCATAGTGGAAGGTGAAGGGGAGGCAGTCATGTTTTACATGGCTGAAGCAGGAGGAAGAGAGAGAGGGGAGGTGTTGCACACTTTTAAACAACCAAATCTCGAGGTAACTCACTCACTGTCATGAGAACAACACCAAATGGGAAATACGACTCCAAGATTTAATTACCTCCCATCAAACTCCACCTCCAACATTGGGGATTACAATTTGACTTGAGATTTGGGTGGGAACACAGACCCAAACCATATCAGAACCCAGTGTACTCCACCCCCAGGTAAATCTCCAGGCATTTGAAGCACTCCTTCACCTGGATCAGCAGGTGGATCTTCTTGTGTGTAGATCATGATGCAGTAGGGCTCTCTCCACTCTACACCTAGACATTTTGGACATTATCCAAATCTCCAGGCATTTGAAGCACTTGCTCAAATGAACTAGCAGCTTCAGCCATGCTACCTTTCCTGTGCAAAGATCCTGGTGCAGGGGAGGCCTTTGTGCTTCATACTAAGGCAGATCTTCAAGCATTCGGAGCACCTGCTCAATTGGATGGCAACCCGAGTCACCCCACCCATTCTGTGCAGAGATGAATAAAACTGCACTCCTACCTCTCACTATATACAGAAATTAACCCAAGAAGGATTAAATATTTAAATGTAAGGCCTCAAATTATAAGGACCCTAGCAGAAAACCTAGGACATACCATTTTAGGTATGAGCCTTGGGAAAGAATTTATGACTAAGTCCTCAAAAGCAATTGTAACAAAACCAAAAATTGATAAGTTGAACCTAATTAAACTAAAAGGCTTCTGCATAGCAAAAGAAACTGTCAATAGTAAATAGACAACCTACAGAATGAAAGAAAATATTTGCAAACTATGCATATGACAAAGTTCTAATATGCAGAATCCACAGAGAACTTAAACGATTGAAAAAGCAAAAAAAAAATGAATACCCATTAAAAAGTAGGCAAAAAGTGGCCATGCACGGTGGCTTACACCTGTAATCCCAGCACTTTGAGGGGCTGAGGCAGGTGGATCACCTGAGGTCAGGAGTTTGAGACCAGCCTGGCCAACATGGTGAAGCCCTGTCTTTACTAATAACACAAAATTTAGCTGGGTGTGGTGGCACATGCCTGTAATCCCAACTACTCAGAAAGCTGAGGCAGGAGACTCACTTGAACCCTGGAGGCGGAGGTTGCAGTGAGCCAAGATTGCACCATTGCACCCCAGCCTGGGTGACAAGAGCAAAACTCCGTCTCAAAAATAAAATTAAAAAAAACAAAAACACGTAGGCAAAAGACATGACAGACACTTCTCAAAAGAAGACATACAGGTGGCCAATAGATATATGAAGAAAAGCTCATCATCACTAAACATCAGAGAGAAATTCAAATTGAAACCACAATGAGATATTATCTCACACCAGTTAGAATGGCTATTATTAAAAAGCCAAAAAACAACAGATTCTGGGCGAGGCTATGGAGAAAATGTTTATATATTTTTGGTGGAAATATAAATTAGTTCAACCACTGTGGAAAGCAGTTTGGACATTTCTCAAAGAACTAAAAACAACTGCCATTCAACCCAGGTTTATATCCAAAAGAAAATAAATCATTCTACCAAAAAGACATGTATGCTTATGTTCATGGAATCAACCTAGATTCCCATCCACAGTGGAATGGATAAAAAAAAAAGTAATACATATATACCATGGAATACTATGCAGCCATAAAAAACGAAATCATATTCTTTGCAGTAATGTGGATGCAGCTGGAGGCCATTATCCTAAGTGAATTAACACAGGAACAGAAAACCAAATACCACATGTTCTCACTTATAAATGGGAGCTAAACACTTGGTAATTATGGATATAAAGATGGCAACAATAGACATGGGAGACTTCTAGTGGAGAGATGGAAGGAGCGGTCAAGGGCTGGAAAATTATCTATTGGGTACTATGCTCAGTACCTGGGTGACAAGATCATTCATACCCCAAACCTCAGCATAACACAATATACCCAGGTAACAAACCTGCACATATACCCCCTGAATCTAAAATAAAATATAAAATTATTTTTAAAATATATAGCTCAGGAAAAAATCAACTCAAAATAGATTAAGGACTTGAATGTAAACCCAGAAATTATAAAACTACAAGAAGAAATCATAGGTGAAAACTTCATGACATTGGTCTTGGTGATGATTTTTTTTATATGACTCCAAAGGCACAGGTAACAAAAGCACAGTTACACAAATGGGATTACATCAAACTAAAAAGCGTCTGCACAACCAAGGAAATATTCAACACATGAAGAGACCACCTAGCAAATGAGAGAAAATATTTGACATCTGACAAGGGGTTAATATCCAAAATATATAAGTAACTCTAACAACTCAATAGCAAGAAAAATCTGATTTTAAAATGGGCAAAGGACTTGAACAGACACTTCTCAAAAGATGACATACAAATAGTCAATAGGTATATGAAAAAATGCTGAACATTACTAATCAACAATAAAATGCAAATTAAAACCACAATGCTTTATCACCTTACACATGTTAGAGTGGGTATTACTAAAAAGAAAAAAGATATATGTTGGCAAGAATGCAGAGAAAAGAGAATTCTTGTACATTTGGTGGGAATGTAAATTAGTTAGAGCCATTATGAAAAACAGCATGGTGGTTCCTCAAAAAAAAGATACATATATAACTACCATATGATCCAGCTCTCCCACTACTGGATATTCAGAGGACATGAAATCAGTATGCTGAAGAGATCAGCACTCTCATATTCGTTGCACCATTATTCACAATAGCTAAGATATAGAATCAAGTGTTCATTAATGGATGAATGGATTTAAAAAATGTCATATATGTACACAATGGAATACTATTCAGTCATAAAAAAGAAGGAAATTCTGTCATTTGAGGAAACATTAATGGAACTGGAGGTCATTATATTAAATGAAATAAACCAGGCATAAAAAGAAATACTGCACGACCTCACTTATATGTGGAATCTAAAAAAGTTGAACTCGTGGAAACAGAGAGTAGAATGGTGGTTGCCAGGGGCTGGGGTGGAGGAAGTTAGGGAGATGTGGGTCAGAGGAGACAAAATTTCAGTGAAGAGGAGTAAATTCAGGAGATGTACCTGGTGTACGACCTGGTGACTATAGTTAATACGAACATATTATATTCTCAAAAGTCACTGAGATTTTTAGTGTTCCTACCACGAAAAAGGATAAGTATTTGAGGTAATGCATATGTTATATTTATTTACCCTACAACATATACACGTTTCAGAATCTCAGACTGAACACAAATATGTGCAATATTTCTGTCAATTAAAAAAAATAAACTGGGGTTGTGGGGGGCAAAACAATCCCAAAACTGTTACATTGCTCTTTAAATGTAAATAAGGAAATTACATGTTATAAAAAATTTGATATTTACCATCATCTGTTAAAAATATCAGTGTATATTGGAGTTCTTTAAGAGCTGAAAAATCTCCATTGTTACCTTTTCTTCTTGAAATCATATTTTTATTTCATTTTCCCTCAGAATTTTATTCCACTGTATTATTTTATGCTTAAATGTATTATATATCATTCTACAAACTTCTCTGCAATAAAAATATGTATATGAATGAAAATATTTTCTTAAAGACTGCATGTCTTAGGGTAAGTTATAGTAGGTTATTGATATAAATGTTATAGATATCGATAATTATCAAACCTAGAAATTAAAATTTTATGACAAGACATTGCCTTGTCAGATAGTTTTCTTTTTGTCTAATTAAATAATGTATCCATGGATAAATAGGACTTACTGATAGAATGAGACAGGATTCAGCATTAACTATATATTTTTGTATAGTAAATGAGAAATATTTACTTACATAGTAAATAGAGAATATAATTTTTTATAACATCACTCAATTCTTAGAAATTCTTCCAAGTCATACACTCAAATCCATAGTGATATGTTATCAAAAACTATATTTAAAAATGTAGCTACTGACCACTCTTATACCTCCCTTTAATTTTGTCAAAGACAAAAAACAGAAAAGTGCTGACTTACCAGAGGATTATTTTACCTGGCCCTTAGAATAACTTTCTCATTTCCTGGGAAATACATCAAGAAGGCTTTATCAAGGCTTATCGAATGCCTCTTTTTTTTTTGAGACAGGGGTGCTCAGGCTGGAATGCAGTGGCGGGATCATGGCTCATGGCAACATTGACCTCCCAGGCTCAAGTAATCCTCTCTTCTGAGATGAAAGGCCTCTTATACCAACTATACTTTCATTTAGAGGCAACTTGTTTATGGAGCTAACACTAGATGGCCATGGAGTGAAACCACCCCCAACCCCCCACACAAAAGAAACCCCGGAAATTGTGCATTTTAGGACTTATCCCATTGACTGTGAATCCAGACCTACATATTCATCTAAATTACATTTTTCTAAGTAATCTCAAAGTACCTTGGAAAGATATGAAGTTAGAGTCACATTCTTGAGTATTTTTATACATAGATTGGTAGTTTCATTTTATAGTTTAAGACAATTGCTCACACATTTGAAAGAATTGAACAGCATATCTGCTTTGGAGAGGGCGCAAAAACACTAATAGAGCAAATTTTCTAAACTTCAAGGCATTATATCCTAGATTGCTTTGGAAACATTTTATCCTATGTCCATACACAGGAAATGTTTTGCTTTAAAGGTACGTTTTAACTGCTTTGTAGAAATTTATAATAAGAAACAAATGAAAGGCAAAAAAAAGAAGGTATTGGGCCACCAGTAAATGTAGAATTTACAAGAAGTGAATTGACAATTTTAAACTATGTATAATATAATCAATAACATATTTCTATTAAGTTAACCTAAATCTAATAAACACATAATAGAAATGAATGAGCAGAGAAGTGAGTGACAAAAGGCAGCAGACAGGAGGCTTGCAAATTGCTGTAATATTTTAGTAATGAGTTAATAAAATTGTTTCTTTTACATGTCTGAATAAATGTTTAAGATAATATAAAATGCTAACTTACCTTCAACATGTGTTTCTTTTACTTGAAGCTGTAACACTGGCTGATTGAGGAGCTTTTCACCTCATCCTTGAAATCATGAACACATACACCTGTGCCCTAGATGAAGCAGCAGCTGAATTGAGTTCTCACACTCTTTTCACTTAAAAAAAAAAAATTGCAGAGGGTTGAACCTCATACTCAACTGGATTTCCCGAAATGCCTACCGCATATCTCAAATAGTCTATTATTGGGCAGATAGAAGGGTCCTCCACAGAGCCTTGCCTTGAGTTTGTTGCTTGGGTAAAATAAGGCATTGAAGCTTCCACGTTTTTCCTATATTTTCTCTCATTGCTTTGCTCTCATAGCATTTTCCTCAACGTGATGTGTTCCTTGGTAGTAGTCCAGAGATGGAAGAGGGGAAGTTGGTAAATGAAGTCGCCCTCATTTCTTCTGTCCCATCCTACAAAATATCTGAATTCAGAACACCTCAACTCTCTTTTCCTGGATTCTCCCATAGCAGAGCCTAAAACAGATGCTTGCATACAGGGAAGAGTGAGACAGGTGAGTGAAGGAGGAAGCAGGAGAGCCAATAAAGGAAGCTTTATCCAGCTGGCTACTATTATAGGAGATTGGCTGCTGGATAACAGTGGATCATCAGAGAATCCTAATGAAATGTGTCTCAGGATTGTCTCTTGGTGAACAAAGGGGGAAGCCTTTATCTATCTACTGCCACGGCTCAAGGATGACTCTACAGAGTAACTTCCCACACAGCTGGATTGCATTTGTGTGAGTTCCCACTGGTATCCTATAACATCAGAGAAACTGAAGCCAGAAGCTTCTAGGTTGTACCTGCATGAAGCTGGTCAAAGCCTTTGAAGAGCTGGACATGGGAATAAGAGGTGAGATGAAAAGAAGTGAAAGAGGTCACAAAAGGAGATGGATACAGAACATAGGCTTCTAGAGCCAGGCTGTGCCCTTAACAGAAATGTGTAAGGGAAAAACATAGGCTCATCATATGTTTTTAGTGCCTTAATCAATTCAGAAGGACTTTGCTCAGGCTGAAATCTTGATTTGTTTCTTTGACCTGTGGAGGTTTTTATATTCTAGGAAAATTTATCTGATTACTATTAGGGATAGATGAGGAGAATGCCTTTCTTTTGTGAAGAGGAAGGATGGTGACTACTAATGGAGAAGTGAGAAAGGAGAATTTTATCAGTGCCTGAACCCAAAGTGTGTAGGTCAGTTTTAGGAGGGTTCATATGGAATTTTAGGATATGGAGATTGATCCCCTTAAGACTTTTCTTGACAGCAGATCAATATTCTACATGGATTTACACATTCACTTTTGAAGTTATTTAAAGCCCAGGTGGAGAAATTAACGAGGAGGCATTTCTCAGTCATTTTTAGTACAAGAGAGGGCAGAGGGTTTGTGCTGTGATTCTAGCACTCAGGGTTAATGTCATGAGGCTGTCTTCCATGATCTCTGCACTCTTTTGCCACATTTCCACGAATTTATGCTCTGCCTTCTGTGTGGAATTCTCTTTGCTGTCTCCCATTCAATGTGTTGGTGATTCCATATTCTGTTCTTGGTTCTCTTCTCTCCTTAATCTCCTGTCTCTATACAATTCCAGGAGATCTCCTTCATTTTCATGGTTTTAACTGCCAGCTATACATGGATGAACACCAAATATTTATCTTTAACTATGACTTTTCTCCTAAAGCTGCAGATCTACTCATCCCCCTGCCTCATGGATATCCTCCTCAGGAATGTCTCAGTTGAGACTGGAATTCAACATGCATTAATTCTTTATCTTCTCTGCCTCTCCCGAATCTGCACTTCCTTCCCCTTACTCCCCATCCCAGTGAGTGCAATCATTATCCACTCATTCCAACAGGCTAGAAAACTGAAAGGCACCCTGGACTTCCTTCTGCACTCTGCACATCAGACTCCTGTTGAGTTTATTATTTCTTTTTTTTTTTTTTTTTGAGATGGAGTCTCACTCTGTCACTTAGGCTGGAGAGCAGTGGATCAATCTCAGCTCACTGAAACCTTTGCCTCCCAGGTTCAAGTGATTCTCCCACCTCAGCCTCCCAAGTAGCTGGCATTACAGGTGTCCACCACCATGCCTGTCTAATTTTTGTATTTTTACTAGAGACAGGGCCATGTTGGCCAGGCTGGTCTTGAACTCCCAACCTCAAGTGATCCACCTGCCTCAGTCTCCCAAAGTGCTGGGATTACAGGCATGAACCACCGCGCCTGGCCTGATTTTACTTCTTAAACACTTGTAAAAGTGTTTTTTCTGATGATGGAGAAAAAGTTCATCTATTTCTCCTCCATCATCAGTGCCACTTACTCCAGGACTCAATTATATCTTGCATGGATCATTGTAAAAGCCTCCAAATAGGTCTTACTACTTCCATTCACTTTAACCCTGCATTATATTCCCCAGATTGCTTCCCAAGAGTGATCTCAATAAAATTTAAATCAAATCATGTTACTCCCTTGCTTAAAATTCACTGACTTTCAGGTGCCAACAGGATAAAATTCCAACTGCTTATTATGACTTACAAGATCCTTCATGATTTAACTCTGACTGTTAGTGTTACCCAAAATAAGCAGTTATGCAAATGCAGTTTTTCCACTTGGAATGCCCTTGTAAACATAATTGAATCTCATTAATACCATACTGTGTTGAGGGGACTGTTTATCTGGTTATCCTCAGTTTTGGGGGAATGAAGTCTTTTTAATTATGAAATATTTCAAGCACATAGGAAAGCAGAGAGAAATACTGAAAAATACCAAGTTTTGTCAAATCTTAAAACCTTCACATATTCCTTCAGATATATGTTCTTTTCAAGAAATAAGTCACTGCAGATACAATCAAAGCCCCTCATTACCTCTTTCCCTTCCTATTGTCTCTCCCACTGAATACAGTGGGGTGAGGCAGTCACCCCACTGAAATTGGTGTTTATCATTTTATACTCTTACTATGTTTCTTATGTATCCACAAGTTATATGTAGTATTTGTGTAACACATTTTAAGCTTATGTATGTGATATGGTATATATCCTGCAACTTGTTCAGATGCTCAATCAATGCTTTTGAGATTTATCCAGGCTCTAATTCTGAAGTACCAGTTAATATTCCACAGTATGAATCTACCATAGTGCATTTATCCATTTTCCCATTGATGGATATTTAGATTGTTTCCAATTTTCCTCTATTATGAAGAATGCTGCAGTGAACATATTGTGTGTATCTCTTCTGTGCACCTGTGAGAGGATTTTCTTAGGTTACATACCTAGGATGAAATTGCTAGTAGAAGGATATGCACAACTTAAACTTTAGTACTTACATTTCTCCAAAAGTTCTTAAAGAAAAATTTTAGTATAAATGTTTCTCCAAAGGCAGTAGAATCTTGACCCTACTAGTCAGGTAAAGTTCAAGTATGAATCTAGTCCAAATATGAATATGTAACCATACTTAAGAATAGGTTCCTTTTTTTTTCTATAGCTTTTTTGTGCTATAATGGCAGAGCTGAGTAGTTGAACAGAGATCATATGGAACAGATCAAAAAGTTTAAACTATTTACTATCTTGTGTTCACTAGAGAAAATGTTTGCCAACTCAGAAGAGGTTCTTAAATTAGCAACTTTGTGAAGTTTATAAGAGGGCCTTATAGTGATTGAGTCTATATTTGGTTATGAGAATTTCAGTGTGTAGTATGCATCTCTGCATGATGAGTGTGCATGTGCATGTGTTTTGGTTATATAAGCAAGAAAGGAATGATGTGTTTGTGGTATCAGTCTCTAGCTTCTTCTTTCTGAACTGGCTTCTGAGTGTTCAGGTGCTGGGAGCCATTTCTTTTCTTTCTTTCTTTTTTTTTTTTTTTTTTTTTTTGACAGAGTCTCATGCTGTTGCTCAGGCTGGAGTGCAGTGGCATGACCTCTGCTCACTGCAACCTCTGCCTCCTGGGTTCAATGATCCTCCTGCCTCAGCCTCCTGAGTAGCTAGGATTACAGGCATGTGCCACCATGCCAGGCTAATTTTGTATTTTTAGTAGCGATGGTGTTTCACCATGTTGGTCATACTGGTCATGCTGGTCTTGAAGTCCTGACCTCAGGTGATCTGCCCCCCTCGCCTCCCAAAGTGCTGGGATTACAGGTGTGAGCCACTGCGGCTGGCCTCCAATTCTTTTCATTCATGCAGTCAGTCACTCAATATTTATTGGATGCCTATAATATAACTGGCACTATTATAGGTGCTGGGGGTACACCAGTGAACACAGCAGATAATGTTCTGGCCCTCAAGAACTTATACACTGATGGTGGTAGACAGACAGATAAATATACACATATATCACATGGCAATTGTGCAATTTAGAAAAAGCAGGGAAGGGGAAATAGAAAATGTTAGAGTAAGCTGTTTTATAAAAAGTGTTCCTTGAAGACATTATTGCAAAGGTGTACTTTAAATATAAAGAAAGTCAGGAAGGGAACTATGTGATTCCATGAGGTAAGACCTTTTGAAGTGAAGGAAATAGTAAGTGCAAAGGCCCTGAAGTGGGGGAGCACTTGGCACTTTTGAGGACTAGCGATGAGGTCAGCATGGCTGAGGCAGAGCCAGCAGGGAGTAGGCAAATGTGATAGCAAGTGAGGTCAGGGTAGTGCTGGGAGGGAACTGTTGATTTTACTCTGATTCAAGTAGGAAGTCATTGGACAGATCTGTCCAGAGCAATGCCATGATCTGATTTAAGTTTTTGAACAATCATTCTGATAACAGTAATAGATAGCAGCAGGGAGGCCCATTGTGGAGGCTATTACAATATTCCCAGTGAGAGATGATTGCCCCATGGACCAGGATTTTTGCAAGAGAAATTCTGAGAGAGGGTCAGATTCCAGATGTATTTTGGAAGAAGAGCCAATAAGATTTGGTGCTGAGGTTGAAAATGGGATGTGAGTGAAAAAGAAGACTCATGGGTGACCAAGATTTCTGACATGAATAATAAAAAATGGAGATGCTATTACTTAGGTGGGGAAGATCTAAGAAATAGCAACCTTTAGGAACAGGTTGAGGAGGGAGTAAGGAGTTTCTTTTGAGATGTGTTAAGGCTGAGATTTCTATGAGATTTACAAATAGAATTCTTCAGTAGACAGTGAGATGTATGAACTTGAAATTCGCGGTTGAGATCCAGACCAGAGGTTTGAATTTTGGAGTCATCAACATGCAGACACTTTTTAAAAGTATGAGACTGGGTGAGATCTCTTAGGAAGTTAATTCGAATAGATCAAAGAAGAAAAATGTCAGAGGGCCGAGTCCTGAGGCCCTCCAACATTTAGAGTGCAAAGTAATGAGGGTGAAACTACAAAAGAGACCTGAGGCGTGGTCTTAGAGATTAGAAGAGAAGTAAGAGACTATGCTGTCCTAGAAGCCAAAGGAAGAAAGTGTTTCCAAAAAGAGTACGTAGTATATTCTATTAAATGTTGCCAGTCGATGAAATTGTAAGGATCAAAAATCGATTTTGAATTTAGCAACAGAATGATTATTGGTGACCTTGGCATAATGTATTTTAGTGAAGTGGTAGCATCAAATGACTGTTTGGAGTAGGTTCAAAAGAAAATGTGAAGAGACGAATTGGAGAAAAATAAAACAGACGACTCTTTCAAGGGAAGATTTTGTTGGAACATCTCTGTTATGCTCAGGGCTAAACTTACAAGGGCACCCACAATTGAACAGCAGCTTGGCCCTTGCTGTATAATGCCCTTCAGTGTTCCTTGGCAATAGTGGTTGTAGATATTCACTCCAATTATAATACTTCATTCTTAGGGCCAGCTGGGTATGTCCTTTCCTGACCCTTCTGCATAGTGAATTCTTACTCACACTTCAAACCCATGCTTACCATATCTGCATGTGTGGATTCTTTTGGTCTTTCAGATAAAACAAATCATTTTTGGCTTTATATGTGTTTTTAGCATAAACAGATTGTGGTATATAATTTATTCTCCACCAGGCAGTAACTTCATGACAGCAAGGGTTGTGATTTTCTAGAATTCTCAGTGCTAAGTATAGTGTCTGCCTATCATTTAATAATGTTCAGTTAATGTTTGTTGAACTAAACTGAATTATCTTAAAGAAACATGGGGTCCATGTTTTCCTTTCCACTTCCAAAGGCATAATAGTGTGCCCAGAACCATGCCTTCCCCCCAACCTCCTGCTCTCCCGTCCACCCACCGGGAGCCTCAAACAGGATTCTTGTGGGAAGTTTGGCAAAGCCCTTGTTTTCATTTTTACTTTTCTTATCACAAGTTCTTCCAGTTGAAGTCAGAAGGGCCTTTGCTGATGCATACAGCCAAGGAGTCTGCTTGGTGTCTTTGATGTGTTCCATCATGTTGATTTGTGGTGGCACTGAAGTGGATGACCCCACAATGTTCATTTTTTCCATACATCATTAGGCCAAGCTAAGGGCTTTGTGAGTTTTCTACTCAGGCAGCTGTGTTTTCCTAATATGCCTTTACTAAATGCTGACATCGTTTCATCTCCAGAATCATTTCAGTTACATTAGAAACAGTCTTTTATTGCACTTTGGAAATGTTTTGAGATAACAAATTATTTATTTCTATATTCAATCAGCTATTCTTTTCTTTCTCTGGCTCTTCATGGCTAAAAGTCTCCATGTTTTATTTTGTGTGTTATCTGGCCAAGAGGCCAGTTGTTTGAAATATAGTTGAACATCATTCCTAAAGAATATAATCCTTTTGCATTTACTCTGTTTATTCCTAGATTTCAACTATTAATTAGCAAATTCATTTCCCGATAGCCACAATGAGGTTAGAATAAATGTACCCAGTGAGGTATCAAGAAAAGCCTAATGTATTCAGAGTGGTAACAAGAGACCAATTCTATTCCGATAAACACCATTAAAAGGAAAAGATAAATCAAATCTTATGGCCTTAGTCAGCAAGTTTTATTCTACAAAAGGAATCTAAGTTGAACCACAGCTGTAATTTGGAGTCTTAGCTCAAAGTGACTGCTTTGTATTTTTCTCAAGGGTTGGAAAATCAAATCTGTATTCTGCTAGTCAGGCACGCTGTAAAGAGTACCACCTTTGCCTGGGTTGTCTGGAATGCTCATAAGTCTTGGTAACTTGGTGGATTTTGATGCACAGCCATGAGTTCCACAGGCGTTAATTCTGCTCCACTGCCTGTCCATTTGAACTAAAAAGTGCCAGTGAATACGTTATACTTGGGGACCTCCAAATCCCACTTTAGTTCTTGAGGTCACTGATGTTTGCTATCTTTCAGTATCCAGAACACATTTGAAGTGTGTTGCTATTGTGTCCTTTTTCATTTATCTTTGACAAGTGCATCAGCTCTTACTCTTGAGAAAATTAACATTTCCTTTGGTTCACAAAGCAAGAGTATTTGGAAAGGTCAATGCATGTGGCACAGCACTCTGTTATGTTTCTGCAGAGACACGTGTCTGCTATATTTCAGTGATGCCTCAGCTTCAAGGCTAGCTTATTTATAGTGAATAGCCACATAGAAATGATCACTATAAATTCATTTGTTACTTGAAAGAAACTACTTTCATTTAGATTTTATGAGGGAATCCATTAAAAGAAATATCAAACCATTGCTGCAGTGTTGGCTCTGTGGGGTCTGTGGAAGCTATGCCTTTCTCCCTCCACTTGTCTTCAGGATGCCCTTTTCGAGTGGGAAAGTCACCGTTTGCAATCCACTTAGGGAATTGGTCAATTTGTTTTTTTCATATTTTTATGTACTTTGATTCTAGCAATTTGGTTTAAACCATAGTAAATCTATTGTATTTCTTTCTACTTTTTGTAATAGTGCATATTATTTTATGGTATTGATACCATCAATGTTTAGGTAAAAAATACAAACTATAAAATATGACATTTTCTTACCAGGAAAAATAAAAATATATCAGTAACTTCTGAGGCTAGAAGGAGGTATATATAAATGAAGCTAGAGGCTATGAGAAATCATGCGTTCATTAAGAAGCATCTGAATTATACCGGTTGGAGATCATCTTATCAGAAATTCATATGTGTAAGAAGTGTATGAATGTTTTATTGAGAAAAATGGTGGGTCAAAAAGGTCCAAGATGTGGCATAAGAATAACAGATACAAACCAAGCATACAGGCTTTATTAATACCTACTCTTATTTTCATTTTGTCAGCAATTCTTCCTAATGTTCCAGTTACATGATATAATTTTAGGAGAATTAAGCTTAATAGCTCAAACTTATAGAATTAATTGCATTAAGCCTCAGTTACAATTACTGATTTATTAGCCTTTTAATGGTTTGTGGTACAATGGTACAGGGAAGATGGTTAGGCCACAAGCATCTGCTAGTTCACCAATGCAAGCCAATGTGGATAAAATTCCTTTTGTGACACACTGATGACAGCCAGTCTTCATCTGGCCTACAAACAAGGTAAACTAATAACTTATCACCCAAAGTAGAAGAATTTTGAGAGTAAATACGGTTGCTAGTAATTAAATTAGGAATAGGCAACCTCACATTGTCAGATTTCATGAGAAATAAAATGCCCTTAAAAATACTTCCTGTAAAAACTCTTTGTTCTTCTGTAGTTGGTAGCAGAAAATTACATTTACTTAACATAGGCTTGGCCAAAAAACATACTTTTACTGTAGAAAAAAAAAAAAACTGGAAAACTTTTAATCTAGTACCAGTAAGTGTTGAGCTATGGAAAGAAACATTTGCATTGTTTTTATCTTAATAAACCTAAGCCTGAGCTTAAGGAGCCATTTCTGTTCTGTTTAAACCAGATTCTAAGTAATGGATGTATTTCTCTCTTCTACTCTCTTCTAACGTTACAGTGATTCAGAATGTGTCATAGAGTGGAGCAAGAAAGAGAAACCTGTAAAAGACTGACCATAGAGACTTCAGGAGTTTGTCAATCCTGCAGAGAAAAAGCCTATAGGAAAAAAGGCAAAAGTTGAACACAGAAAGGAGCAGTTAGGATGGCAACACAGAGATAAAAGAAGCCACAATTTCTCTCCTTTCAAGATATGGAGCCATGCCTAAGATTGACTTGTCTCTGCGCTGTGGAAGGTCTGAAATGCTGTCCTAACGAGAGGCCAGAGGATTTCCTCAGCCCAGTGGGTAAAGTAAAAATCTATCAATTGGATTTTGATGGCAGGGAGTGGGAATTTATTCCCTTTATATTCTTTTTATGGCTTTCACTGTTCATTATATTTCTTTTAAATTAACTGGTAGAAAACATGCCTGACCTGTGCGTCAGATATTTTCAGGAGGGCCAGTTGGAGATTGGAAATGGGGTAGGGATTTGAAGGGCAAGATTAGACAGCCAGTTTCAACCCTACCTGAATATTAGAATTGCCAGAGGAGCCCAGACTCCACTCGTGATGTCTTAATTAATTGCCTTGGAGTGGAACCTGAATAATCTATTTTTTTAAAGTTTCTCAGTTATAATGTGTAGCCAGGCTGGGAACGCTTGAGTTACAATATATGACAACACAGCGATAATCCAGGAAAGCAATTCCCAGCAGGAATCTAGTGTTAAGCCTACATAGCTTTCCTTAAAGCTCTGTAGTTCATTACTTTGGTTATTTAGGTGAAGCTGTGTTGCTGATAGTCTCTCAACTTTTGTTGATATGAACAAGACTTTAGTTTGCTTTCACTCTTAGAGGACAGTTTCTTTGGGTATAATCTAGGTTGACAAGTTTTTTATTTCATCCCCTTAAAAATATCATCCCATTGTCTTCTGGTTTCATGGTTTTGGTATAGGAATCAGCTGTTATTACCTTTGTTCTTTTGTAATTAATGTGAGTTTTATTTTCCTTCTAGCCTCATTTAAGATTTTCCCTTTATTACTTATTTTCAGCAATTAGATTATGATGTACCTTGGTTTTGTTTTGTTTGTGTGTTCCTGGAATTTGTTGAGCACCTCAAATCTGTTGTTTTATAGTTTTCATCACATTTTTGGTCACTATTTCTTCAAATATTTTTATTTCCTGCCTGCTTCTTCTATAGGACTCTAATTATATGTTGTCTTAGTCCATTTTGTGTTGTTATAAAAGAATACTACAGACTGGGTAATTTACAAAGAACAGGTTTTTTTTCTCTCATGGATCCAGAGGTTGGGAAATCCAAAATTGAAGGGCCGCATCTGGCAAGGACCTTCTTGCTGTATCATAATGTGGTGGAAAGCATCACATGACAATAGCGTGTATGCATGTGAGAAAGGAAGGGGGGCCAAACTTGTCATTTTATCAAGAATTCAATCTCATAATAACTAACTTACTCCTGAGAGATAATGGCATTAATACATTCATGATGGCAGAGCCCTCATGACCTAATCATGTCTTAAAATTTCCTCCTCTCAATACTGTTGCATTGGGGATTAGGTTTTCAGCACATGAATGTTGAAGGACACATTCAAACCATAGCACAGGTTTATTAAACTATTTGATATGGCCCCAAAGCTCACTGAGGATATGTTTATTTATTTATTTATTTTTGAGATCGATTCTTGCCCTGTCACTCAGGCTAGAGTGTAGTGGCGTGATCTTGGCTCACTGCAACCTCCGCCTCCCGGGTTCAAGCAATTCTCCTGCCTCACCCTCCCGAAGAGCTGGGACTACAGGCACACACTGCCATACCCAGGTAATTTTTTTGTATTTTGGTAGTGATGGGATTTCACCATGTTGCCCAGGTTGGCCTCGAACTCCTGAGCTCAGGCAATCCACCCACCTTGGTCTCTCAAAGTGCTGGGATTACAAGTGTGAACCACTATGCCTGGCCTTCTGCTGTGTCATATATGCTATTAATCCTACCCAGTGTATTTTTCATTTAAGATTGTGTCTTTAACCCCTGTAAATTCCATTTGAGCATTTAAAAATATCTTCCATTTTCTCTTCTCAGTCTGTTCATGTATTTCTTTACATCCTTAAGCATATACATAGAATTTTTCTTAGCAGTTTAAAATTCCTAGTCTTCTTTTTAAATCATTTCTGCTATTTCTGGGTCTAGTTTTATTGACTGCATTTTCTGCTGGTTATGGATCATGTTTTTCTGTTTCTTTTCATGCCTGATATTTATATTTGTATTTTTAAAAATTTATATCTGTTATTTTTTAAGAGTTTTATTTCAATTCAGGGATACATGTGCAAGATGTGCAGGTTTGTTACATAGGTAAATGTGTATCAAGGGGGTTGTTTTATAGATTATTTCATCAGCCAGGTATTAAGCCTAGTATCCATTAGTTATTTTTCCTGATACTCTTCGTCCTCCAACCTTCTGCCCTCTGGTAGGCCCCAGTGTGCATTGTTCCTCTTTATGTGTCCCTGTGTTCTCATCATTTAGCTTCCACTTATAAGTCAGAACACGTGGCATTTATTTTTCTGTTCTTAGGTTAGTTTGCTAAGGATGATGGCCTCCAGCTCCATCCATGTCCCTGTAAATGACATGATCAATTTTCCTTTTTATGGCTGCATAGTATTCCATGGTGTATATGTACCACATCTGCTTTATCCAGTCTATCACTGATGGGACATTTAGGTTGATTCCATGTCTTTGCTACTGTGAATAGTGCTACAGTGAGCATATGTATGCATTTATCTTTATAATAGAAGGATTTATAGTCCTTTGGGTATATACCCAGTAAGAGATTGATAGGTTGAATGCTACTTCTGTCTCTAGGTCTTTGAGGAATCACCACACTGTCTTCCACAATGGTTGAACTAATTTACACTCCCACCAACAGTGTAAAAGTGTTTTTTTTCTCCACAACCTCACCAACATCTATTATTTTTTGACTTTTTAATAATAGCCTTTCTGACTGGTATGGGATGGTATCTCATTGTGGTTTTGATTTGCATTCCTCTAAAGATCAATGATGTTGAGCTTTTTAAAATATGATTGCTGGCTGTGTGTATCTTCTTTAGAAAACTGTCTATTCATGTCCTTTGCCCACGTTTTAATGGGGTTCTTTCTTGTAAATTTGTTTAAATTCCTTATAGATGCTGGATATTAGACCTTTGTCAGATGCATAGTTTGCAAAAATTTTCTCCCATTCTGTAGATTGTCTGTTTACTCTGTTGATAGTTTCTTTTGCTGTGCAGAAGCTCTTTAATTAGATACCATTGATTCCATTTGTCAATTTTTGCTTTTGTTGCAGTTGCTTTTGGCATCTTTGTCATGAACTCTTTGCCCATTCTCATGTTCAGGATGGTACTGCCTAGGTTGTCTTCCAGGGTTTTTATAGTGTTACTCTTTACATTTAAGTCTTTGCTCTATCTTGAGTTGATTTTTGTATATGGTGTAGGGAAGGGGTCCAGTTTCAATACTCTGTATATGGCTAGACAGTTCTCCCGGCATTCATTAAATAGGGAAACCTTTCCCCGTTGCTTGTTTTTGTTGGCTTTATTAAAGATCAGATGGTTGTAGATGTGGTCTTATTTCTGGGTTCTGTGTTCTGTTCCATGGGTTTATGTGTCTGTTCTTGTACCAGTACCATGCTGTTTTGGTTAGGTTACTGTAGCCCTGTAGTATAGTTTGAAGTCAGGTAACATGATGCCTCCAGATTTGTTCTTTTTTTTTTTAGGATTGCCTTGGGTTTTGGGCTCTTTTTTTGGTTTCATATGAATTTTAAAATAGTTTTTTTCTGGTTCTGTGAAGAATGTTAGTGATAGTTTAGTGGCAATAGCATTAAATCTATAAATTGCTTGTGGCAGTATGGCCATTTTAACAATACTGATTCTTCCTATCCATGAGCATGGGATGTTTTTCTATTTGTTTGTGTCATCTCTGATTTATTTGAGCAGTGTTTTGTAATTCTCCTGTAGAGATCCTCCACTTCTCTTGTTAGTGATATTCCTAGGTATTTTATGCTTTTTGGGGCAATTGTGAATGGGAGTTCATTCATGATTTTCATGCCTAATAATTCTAAAATTATGTCTGACATTGTGAGTTTTACGTTTTGCTGAAATTATTTGTATTCCTTTAAAGAGTGTTGGGTTTTATTCTGGTGTGTAGTTTAGTAACTTGCAGGTAAATTTGAAACTTTTAAGACTTAATTTTAAGCTTTGTTAGGTGTGCCCAGAGAAGCCTTTATCCTGGGATTAATTTAGCTCCAATATTAAGGTGTGACCCTTCTGTGGACTGTATCCAATGACCCATGTAAGGAGGTCTCTTCATTCTGGCTTGTGGAAACCTAAGCTATTTTCACTTCTGTGAGAGCTCTGAGAAGTTGTTTTATAGTTTTCCTCAGTCTTTGGTAGTTTCTTATCATTCATGTGTAGGTCAGTATTCAGCTAAAGACTGGAGAAGATCCATATACAGAACTCTTGAGCTCTCTGTGAAGTTCTGCTATGCAATGAATTGTATATCATAAAATGTATGTATTGAAGCCCTAATCCCTAATGTAATGGTATTTGGAGATGGGGCCTTTGGGAGACAGTTAGTCTAGATGAGGTCATGAGATGGTGCTCTCAAGTGTGACCCCTTCACCCTTTCCTTCTCCCTCCCCCACTCCTCTCTCTGCCACATTAAGGTGCAGCAAGAAGGCAGTGATCTGCCAAACAGGAAGAGAGCCCTTATCAGAACCTGGCATCCTGATCTCAGACTTCTAGCTTCTAGAACTTTGAGAAAATAAATCCCTGCTGCCTAAGCCATCCAACCATGGTATTTTGTTTTGACAGCCTGAGCTGAGTCAAGTTGTCTTCTCTTTGGTTTTGAATCTGCAAGTTATAGGAGTCTCCACCTTCCCAAACTTTGATCACTGTTCCTTAATTTGGAACTCGCTCCTTGACTGTGATCTGAAAACTGTTTGAAGGTGTTAACTAAGCGTTCACTGATTATTTAAGTGCTTTTGTTTCCCTTTTCTCAGGGATCACATTCTGTTGCCCAGAGTCTGAAACCTTTGTTTTATATACTTTATCTGGTTTTCTTGGTTATGGTGAAGTGGCAATTCCTATGGCAGCTAATCCTTCATGGGCAGAAACCCTGTCTTTTTAATACAATCTCATTTTATTTTATTGCTTCTGGATGTTGAATGATAGTTTGAAACATTCCTCTCTCTCCCTGGTAATAGAGGAATTTACCCATGTCTTAGTCTAATAGTTCTGTAGTTTTCTTTTTAACATATTTAATATATTTAACAAATTAGTATATGATGAATATTTTTGTCCCTAAAAATTCTTTTTGCCTTAATGTGGAAGTTATTAATCCTCATTCTGTATCATAAGTACCTAGGGAACTTTTAGAAACATCCAGGCACAGGCCTCACTTTTGGAAGTTAATTGGTGGGGGTAAGACATTGGTAACTTAAAAACATTTTCCAAAATTATTATAATGTGTAAACAGGTCTGAGAACTATTAAAGTCTTCTTTTTTCTTTCTGATATTAATCCAGCACCTTCGACCAGCCATGATTCCTTCTTTCCAATATTAATTATACAGGCTTTCATTTGGTTAGTTTTGCCTGAGTAGTTTTTCTATGCTTTAACTGTCTAACTTTTTCTGTTCCTTATATTTTAAACTTGTCTTTTTGTTTACTTGTCTTTTATAAGTAGCATAGACCTGGATTTTAAAACAATTCTCTAATTTGAAACGTTTATCTCTTTGCTGGCATGTTTAGTCCATTTACCTTTATTGTTATTTCTAATATTTTGGATTTACTTCTACTACTTAGTATTTTCTCTGTGTACTGCTTTTCCTATATCACCTTTTTCTTCCATTCTGATTTTCTATCTTCTGAATTTATTACAGTAAAAAAAAAATTTCACCCCCTGCCCCGCCAACATCTGGTTTGGAAGTCAAACACGCTACTTCCATTCTTTTTGTGATTACATTTGAAATTATTATGGAATATACCTAAAGCCTAAAGTTAATAAATATCTTAACCTCCTTCTGAATTTTGGAAAGACCTTAGAACACTTGAATTCTAATCATATGTTTGCATTGTCTATCTAATTTTTGCCCAATATTTTTAAGTCTATCATATTTTAAACACCACAAATTAGATATTATTATTTTATACGGATATATTTTAGATTTATTATCATGTTTACCAAGAAGACATGGAAAGACAGAAATAAGTACTGACAGTTAATATGTAGAAGAGTGGCAAATGAATTTGAATACCAAAATAGAATTATAAAATAGTTACATACCTTCTCTGTATGAAAACAAAAATTTGTGGTTACAACCTAAAGACAAAAAATTGTTATAAAACGTTTTCTGATGACATCAGATCAACCTAAGGCTAAAACAGAAAATACTTGGTATTTTTATCAAGGATATGAAAATCTAAACAGTATATTCTATAACCTTATCATAGTATTTTCACCTGAAATCTGGAAGAGTATAGTCAATTCTAATGCATATCAAGAGAGATATAGTAGATCAATGACCAAAGATGTGTGTCTGACTTTTGGTAATAATAGCTGTTATATAAAGCACAGTTGGGAAACTTCAATCTAGGAGGTTAAGGCTAAAGACAGACATGACTAAAATTTATAAATTAAGCACTGTATAAGGTAATACGTGATCTTCATCAAACTGTGAAGGAACAGTGTGTCATTAAAACTCGTTCCTGCATTTAAGCAAATGAAGGATGTAGTTTTGAAAGATGTGTGGAGCTTAATAAATGGGGGCAGTTGTAAATGAATTCGTAATGATTTGAGAATTTAGGAATGACAAAGCTACAAGGAGATAGAAGAAAGCTGGAATATAAACATGAATATATGAATGTGCACATGCATGTGTGTATACGCACACATACACAGATGTGCACACACACACAACCACATCATGTCACTTGGAACAATTTGGTACAGCAGAATACTACATTGTATTGTCCAGTTTGACAATTTCCACATTTTGATGTTGCAGTATGAGAATGAAAATGTATTTTGGAACAGATATCAAGAAAAGTCATACTGTATTGGTGGGACTTGAGCTAATAAATTATTGAGAGAAGGCTAAAGAGTGAAGAGGGTAAGACATTTCAAGATACCTGAGCCCAGACAGTGGGCTCCCTAAATTCAGAAGGGAGCCTGAATTTAGCCAGTTTGAATAATAAGTCCTTGTTACTACATGAGCACTGAATTGAAAGCTTCCTGAGAGTTGGAATAGTGAAAGAGGATAGGCTCTAGTCCAGTGGAGCCCAACAGAACTATTACTTGTGCCAGTTATTAAAAAGACAAAAAATAGCAGATGCTGGCAAGGCTGTGGAGAAAAGAGTATGCTTATAAACAGTGGAAATGTAAATTAGTTCAGCCACTGTGGAAAGCGGTTTGGAGATGTCTCAATGAACTTAAAACAGAACTACCATTTGACTTAGCAATCCCGTTACTGGGTATATACCCTAAGGAAAAGAAATCATTTTACAGAAAAAGACACATGCACTTGTGTTCACCACAGCACCATTAACAATAGCAAAGCCATGGAATCAATCTAGGTGCCCATCAGCAGTGGATTGGGTAAAGAAAATGTGGTACATATATACCACGGAATACTATGCAGTCACAAAAATAATGAAATCATGTTCTTTGCAGCAACATGGATGCAGTTGGAGGTCATCGTCTTAAGCAAATTAATGCAGGAACAGAAAACCAAATACTGCATGTTCTCGCTTTTAAGTGGAAGTTAAACTTTGGGTACATATGACATAAAGATGAGAACAGTAGTCACTGGGGACTACTAGAGGGAGGAAGGAGGAAGTGGGGAAAGGGCTGAAAAACTGTGGGGTACTATGCTCAGTACCTGGGTGATGGGTTCAGTCATACCCCAAACCTCAGCATCATGCAATATACCCATGTAACCAGCCTGCACATGTACTCCTTGAATCTAAAACAAAAGTTGAAATTATTAAAAAAAGGTAGTTTCTATGCAGTAAAAAAGAAGTATAATGTGAGCCATATCTGTACTTTTAAATTTTATTATGCAAAAGAAATAAGATGATATCGTACTAATATGTTTTTATTGAATCCAATGTATCTAAAATATTTCCATATGTAGTCAATATAAAAAATTACCAATGAGATATTTTACAGTCTTGTTTTTAATACCAAGTCTTCAAAGTCTAATTTCACACTTATAGCATATGTTAGTTTGGAAGCTAAATTTTCATCAGAAATACTTGATCTGTATTTAGATTTCATAAATTTCATAAATTTATGGTTGAAAAGTATATTCACATACTCAACCAAATTAACTATTGGTTTTTAAAATTAAATTTAAATTAATTTAATGAAATTTAAAAATGTTGTTTCCCAGTTGCATTAGCTATATTTTAAATGCTCATTGGCTGTATATGGCTATTGGACAGTGAAGCTCTAGTGCCTGATTTTTCAAAACCTGCCTGCAAGTTAACCACTTCCTAGTTATTTGAACATGTTACTTAACCTTTCTAAGTCTCAGTTTCCTTACTTGTCAAGTGAACTAATAATATTACCTGGTTCTTAGGAATGTTTTGAAGGTTAAATCAGATAACCCACATAATGCACATAACGCAATGCCTTACACATACCAAGTGCTAATTTTGGGTTATTATTTTGAAAATTAGAAACCTAGGGATGAGAACAAGACTGGGCTTAGGAAGAATGAAAAGATCTGTCTTGAGCATCCTGACTTTGAGGTGAAGATGGTGAATCTAACTGAAGAAGAGGATTAGAATTTAGGTGAAGGGGTTAGGCCCAGAGACAGTGCAGGAGAACAGAGCCTCATGGATGTTCTTACAACTGGCTATAGCAGGGATCATCCACTTTTCTTTCTTTCCAACCAGACTGTAAAGCATTTGATGGTTCCTAGATGTGGTTAGTGCAACTTAGAAACTGATTAGATTTTGGCCGGGCACAGTGGCTCAGGTCTGTAATCCCAGCACTTTGAGAGGCCGAGGCGGGGAGATCACCTGAGGTCAGCAGTTGGAGACCAGTCTGGCCAACATGGCGAAACCCCATCCTACTGAAAATAGAAAAATTAATGGGGCGTGATGGTGCACGCTTGTAATCCTAGCTTCTTGGGAGGCTGAGGCAGGAGAATTGCTTGAACTCAGAAAGTGGAGGTTGCAGTGAGCTGAGATGTCGCCGATGCACTCCAGCCTGGGCGAGACTCTCCACAAACAAAACAAAACAAAACAAAACAAAACAAAACAAAACAAACCTGCTTCTATTTTAAGTGCCTGCAGTTGTGCCTGCAGAATAGTCATTTAAGAAATGCCTATTAAATGAACAAATTGGAACCACCAAGGGATTAAATATAACAAGGGAATAGAAAATTGAATACTAAAAATAAATGTTTTAGAGGGCTTTGGCTGATTACTACCTGATCATATGCTTCTAAAGTAATGACAGTTCAAATAAACACTTTAGGTATACTTTCAGATATTTGATATGGATGAAAAGCATCAATTTTGGCCAAAAGTTTGGTGACTCTGAGATATTTAAAAAAAAATTCTTCATTCTCAAAAGGGCACTGTTATAATTCAAGTTAATAAAGTCTTTGTTGTTGTTGTTTCTTCTCATTATTTGCATTTTAAGCCCATCTCTACGTTTTGAGATTTTCAAGACTATGAAAGTCATATGAAAGGTATAAAAAAGATTACCCGGTACTCCTCCTTCCTAGCAAATCTTTCTCTCTCAACAGTTATGTGTCAGAGAAATCTATTAGTGGACAACAAAGAGGCAATCTAGTTGGTGTGACGTCGCTTCCCCATTTGGTGACACTTTTCTATAGCATTCTTCAGGCTATCTCATTTGACACTTTGGAACAGCTGCCAAGTCCTTTCCTGCTCCCTGTAAACAAGCCTGTCATTCACAGAGCTTTCCCTTACCTTGCGTAGGGAATGGAGGTTAATGACTTTGGAAATGGAAAACAGAACAGCCATCAAAAGGACTTTTAATACCAGGAGAATTATAGGAGAATAATTGAATAAAATAAAATAAGAATATAAATAGACCGTGTTACAAGCTGCATTTGTTAAAAGGTTTCATATCAGTTGAAGTTTTGTGTTACCTGGGAAGAGTAATAAAAAGAAATAAAATAGATTGAAAATGGTTACCCTTGAGAAGCTATTTCTGACTTTTTGGCAGGATTCCCCTGTGGCTGCTGATGCCCATATAGTGTGTCTCATTCCTACTTTCTTTTTCAACTTCAATTCTGCTTTACAAGTAAGACTTCTGATAGTTTTTTTCCCCTTAGAGTGTCTTTGATTTATCATTTAGTTTAGTGGCTAAAGAAATGAGACAAGCCTCTGTAGCTGGGGAAATACTGACATTTTTAGGCTTCTGATAGGTGGCCTTTTAAGGTCAACTACTCTAAGAGGAATCAAGAGCATTTTTCTTTTTTTTTGGACAGATCCTGTTCAATCTGTATCTGAAGATACTAGAAACAGGAATGAGAAGAGTAGAGAAGGATATTGTTTGGATGTTTGTCTCCTCCAAATCTCATGTTTAAATGTAATTCCCAACGTTGGAGATGTTTGGATCATGGACAGTGATCTCTTATGAATGGCTTAGCACCATCCCCTTGGTGATAAGTGAATTCTCACTCTGACTTCACGTGATATCTGGTTGTTTCAAAGAGTGTGGCCCCTTCCTTTCTCTCTCTCTTTTGCTCCTGCTCTCATCATGTGACATACTGGCTCCCTGTCACCTTCCACCATTATTGAAAGCTTCCTGAAACCGCACCAGAAGCCAAACAGATGTTAGTGCCATGCTTCCCGCACAGCCTGCAGAACCCAGAGCCAATTAAACCTCTTTTCTTTGTAAGTTACCCAATTTCAGGTGTTCCTCTAGAACAACACAAAAATGGCCTAATACAAGGACTTTTAAGAAAGAAATACAATCTCACACATACACATATACAACTATGCAGTTGATGGAGAAGGAGATGGAGAGATTTTGCATCGCAGTGTTTAATAAGCTTCTTAAATGCAAGGCATACTGATAATATATGTACCTTTTACAAAAGACTGGCCAGTTTGCTTATAAAGGTCTTTTGATTTTGTAGCTCTTAAACTGAATATTCTTTGATTTTATGTGTGTCATATGGCATTATCATTATTATTAATTCAACAAATAGTAATAAGAGCTTAATATATTCAGAATATTGTTCTAAACACTGGATTTAGAATAAAAAATGAAGAAGACATGGTCATTTGCTTGCAGAGTTTGTATCTCTAGTAACGGTAGAGATGCACTAGACAAATTTACAATTAAAAAGTATAAAAAATATATTTAAAAAAGGAGAGAAGACGAAATCTGGTTAAGAAATTAGGTAATACTTAATCTCAAATAGGAGGGATAATAAGAAACTAATCTGGCAAAGAACCTGGTAGATGGGACAGGGGTGGGGGCTTACTTTAGGCGGATTGAAATTGGGGAAATTTTTAATGCAGCAACAGATAACTAATATACTATTACGTTCTTTCCACTCTACAAGCTGCCTATTATCTGAGAGCTGTTAAATATTTACAATTTACAGTGGTAATTATGAAGGTCCAAGGTAGGAAATACCTTAATTTGCTCTTGTAAAGGAAAAGTCCCTGTGATTATAGTTTATAAGTGGGGGGAATGACACTGGGTGAGGTTGGAGATGTAGTCAGGGAGTTGTGAGCTTGTTACTAAGCTGAAGTGTCATCTTTTTAGATGATTTTTCTGGCTACTGTGTGAAGAATGGATTAGTAGGAGGCAAAACTGAAAAAGGGAGCTATTAAGTATTACAGATGAAAGATGATGGTGGCTTATACTAGGTTGGTGGCATTGAACATAGAGGTAAGTGTGTGAATTCAAGACACATTTTGGAGGTAGAGGACTTGTTATTGGGTTGAATATGGATAGAAGGCTTGGGAGAACAAGAAATCAAGGATAACACCCCAGTTAGTTTCAGGCTTGAGTATCTATGTGGATGGGGATGCCAGGGACAGTAATGTTTTGGGAATGGAGAGTTCTGTTGTAGATACGTTAAGTTTAACATGTGCGTGTGACAACTGGAGACCTCAACTTAACTGTTGGATATATGAATCAAGAGGCATAAATGTGGGATTCTTTGGCATTTATATGGATTTTCACGTGTTTGAAGTAGATGAGCAACTTGGAGTAGAGGAAAGAGATGGCATTGGACTGAGTCCTGAGAAATAGTAACATTTAGAAAGCAGGCAGAAGAGGAAGAGTCAGAAAAGGAGACTGAGCAGAAGTCTCCAGAGAGGTAGGAGGAAGACTGAGATGGTGTGGTGCCCTAGGAACCAAGGGAGGAGAGTATGTTCATAGGATGGAATGACTACCTGATTGGATGTGGGATTAAGATAAAGATAAGGAAGCTTCCACTGTAAATGGCGAAAGATGATAATTAATACAGATAAAATATAATATCAGTATAATAATGGGGCCAAAACGCAACTAGAATGAATAAAGGCAAAAATGAAAGATGGCAAAATAGAGAAATCAAAAATAAACATCTGCTTTGGAGGTTTTGCCCAGGAAGATTAGAGAAATGGGGTTAAGGAAGGGTATTTTTAGAATAGTGGCATCAAGGCATATTGATATGTTTCTGAAATTAATATAAACAGAGTGACGAATTGATGACGCAAGAAGAGAGAGTAGAAACTATTGGAAGTAAAATTCTTTAGTAGTTGAGCAGGCATGGGGTATTAAGGTATTGGCCATACGTAGAGAGGAGTATGGATGGGACTTTGATTGTGGATACAGATGCAGATTGATTGGTGGGTTTGGTGGGAAGAGAGTGAGAATGTCTTTGATTGCTTCAATTTTCATAGTGAGGTCACTGATAATAATGACATAAATAAAGGGAAGAAGGATACTTAAAGCCAGTTGCTGGAGTCTTTAGTAAATGAGAGAAAAGGCCAGGAGAACAGTGAATGTCAGTAATAATAAACTTTTCTATGAATATATCTCTCTTCTTGGATGTTTTGCTTTTACAATGTAAAGGATAAAATGTGCTAATTTTTTGTTCTCTATGATTTCCCTCCTATGTGCCTCTTTGTTTTTTAGTAACATTATAAGACTCTTGGGAAGTCTGACCAGAGCATATGGAGAAACATGAGTAGGTTCATTTACAGTTAGTTTAACCAGAGAGCTGAAAGTAGTGTCTACAGTATCCCTCTGCTTCAATGAACATTTGGAGCCTCTACCAGAAGGAAAATGATATGACTGAATTTAATTGCCTTGGTGACGAAAGCAGTAAAAATTTACCTGAGAAGTTATCTTAAGTTAAAATGCTATATCCTGCCCTTATGATGTTTCCAAACCAACAGAAACTCCTAGAGTTAAGAGAAAAAAAACTGGCAAAAATATATTATATTTAATTTTTTTCTTCTTAAATGGAGAAATGTAAACCAAAGTCATACCCACACAGCGTGATTAATGTTTGAATTTTAACCCATGTGTCCTGGAAAACAATTGTAAATATAACAGTAGTGAGATAGAGGCAGGTTTTAGAGTGTAAAGAGCAAAAATATGTACTAGTTATCCATAATGGCATAACAGATTTCCCCAAACCCATAGCTTAAAATAATTTATTATTTCACTATTTATGTGGGTCAGGAATTAAGGAGTGGCTTAGTTGGATGATTCTGGGTCTTGGTCTCTCATGAGGTTTAATCAGGCTGGGGTTGTTAGCTGGGGCTGCAGTCTCATCTGAAAGCTCAAGCAGGGAAGGATATGCTTCCAAGCTTACTCATGGAGTTGATAGCAGACCTCGGTCCCTGGGCACATAGGCCTCTTCATAGTCTTCATGAATGTCATATGGCTTTCAGCTAGTTTCCCTGGAGTAAGTGATGGGAGAGGGAGGGAAGGGAGGAGGGGATTACATAATGATGTGAATACCAAGAGGTGAGAATCATTGGAGATGATTGTGGAGGCTGGCTATCACAGTGGTTTTCAAATACACAATATCCTCATTGTTTGGCTGTGTAATTTTGGAGAAGTCAGCTAACATTTTTGAGATGCAATTTTCTCATCTGGTAGACCTCTAGCAATTTTTCTTGCTCTAAAAAAATTAACATATTCCCTAAACATTGTTTATACAGGTGGCTAAAAAGTGAAATTGCAGTTTTCATCTACCTTCTTAACTATGTACTTTTCAGTGTTGATGGGTAACTTTGGCAAGATTATAGAAAATTTATAAGGGAATGTATACTAGTCAATCAACCATAGAGAAGAGTTTCCAAATTCTGTGAAGATATTTTAAAGCAGAAGATTCAAAATGATATTTGAAAATAGTTAAATCACTGAATATCATTCATATGTAGGCTACCATTACCTTTTTTAAATAACAGATTTATTGATATATATTTACATACTATATCCACCTACAGTGTAGAATTTAATGTTTTTTAACACATTCACAGGAGTGTGCAATCTTCCTCACAGTTGATTTTAAAATGTTTTCATCCTTCAAAAAGAAACTCCATACCCATTAGCAGTCGTTTCTCATCACAACTATTGTCCCCCACCATTAATCTACTTTCATCTCTGTAGAATTGCCTATTCTGGACTTTTCTTATAACTTGAATAATATAATAGGCACTCTTTTGTGTCTAGCTTCTTTTGGGTAGTATGTTTTCAAGATTCACCCATGTTGTGGTACATATTGGTACTACATTCTTTTTATTGCTGAATAATACTCCTTTGTAGGATACACCACATTTTACTTGTTCATTCAACAATGGATAAATGCATTGATGAATATGTGATTTGATTCCACTTTTTGGCTATTATGAATAATGTTGCTATGCACATTAATATACAAGTTTTTGTGTGAATGTGCATTTTCATTTCTCCAGCATATATATGTAGGAGTGGGATTGCTGGTTCATATGGTAATTCTGTGTTGAATATTTTGAAGAGCTGTCAAACTGTTTTCCAAAGCAGTTGCACCGTTTTACATTCCTTCCAGCAATGTGTGAGACTCCAATTTCTGCACTTCTATGCTAATTGTTTTTGTCTTTTTTATTACAGTCATGCTAGTGGATGTGAAGTGGTATTTCCTTGCATTTCCCTAATGGCTAATAATAGTCTTTTTATGTGCTTGTGGGCCATTTGTTATCTTCTTTGGATATATGTCTTTTGAAATCCTTTACCCCTTTTCTTTTTATTTGGTTTAGTATATATCTGTGCTTTCTTTTTTGATTTTTTAAAATAAATTTTGTTGTATATATTTAAGGTATACAACATGATGTGATGGGATATACATAGTAAAAAGGTTACTATAATGAAGCAAATTAACATATCTATTATTTCACATAGTTACCCATTTTTTTTTTTGTTTTTTGTGGTGAGAGCCGGTAAAATCTATTCATTTAGCATGAATCCCATATACAGTACAATTTTATTACCTATAGTCTTCACATGATACATTAAATATCTAGACTTGTTCATCCAACATATATTCTACTCTGTATTTTCTGACCTACATCTCTCCATTTCCTTACCCACAACATGCCCTTGGCAACCACTGTTTCATTTTCTATTTCTGTATATTTGAATTTTTGAAAAAGATTTCACATCTACATGAAATCATGCAATATCTTTCTTTCTGTGTCTGGTTTATTTTACTTAGTGTAATTTCTTCTAAACTCGTCCATGTTGTGATGAATGACAATATATCATTCCTTTTTAGGGTTGAATAATATTCCATTGTATATATGTACTACAGTTTCTTTACACATTTGTCCATTGATGGATACTTAGATTGTTTCCATATCTTGGCTGTTGTGAATAATGCTGCAGTAAATATGGGAGTGCAGATATCTTTATGAGGAGGTGATTTCATTTCCTTTGGATATATTCCCATAAGGGGGATTGATGCTAGTTTTAGTTTTAATTCCTTTAGTTGCCTCCATATTGTTTCTCATAATGGCTGTACCAAGCTACATATCTAATGATAGTGTATAAGAATTCCTTTTTCTCTTTACCTCACTAACATTTGTTATCTTTTGACTTTTTGATAATAACCATCATAACAGATGTAATGTGGTATCTCATCGTGATTTTGATTTGCATTCCCCAATGATTAGTGACGTTAGCACCTTTTCATATTACCTCTTGGCCATTTTTATGTCTTCTCTGGGGAAATGTCTGTTCAGATCCTTTGCCCATTTTTAAGTCAGATTATTATTTTTTCCACTATTGAATATATGAGTTCTCTATAAATTTTGACTATTAACTCCTTATCAGATTTATGGTTTGCAAATATTTTTTTCCAAACCATAAGCTGCCATTTCATTGTGTTGATTGATTCTTTTATTATGTAGAAGCTCATACAAGTCTGGCTGAACATACACATATCAGTCAATGTGATACATCAAATTAACAGAATGAAAGGTAAAAACCACGTGATCACCTCAACTGACATTGAAAAAGCTTTTGACAAAGTCCAACATTCTTTCTTGATAAAAACTCTCAACAGTGTTAAAGTTAATAAATTCAGTAAAGATACAAAATGCGAGATACAAAATGAGTACAGAAAAATCAGTAGCATTTTCATATATGAATAATTATCTAACTGAAAAAGACATCAAGAAAACAATTCCATTTATGATAGCATAAAAAATTCCTAGGAATAAATCTAAGCAAGGAATTAGGATATCTATACATTGGAAACTATAAAGCATTGAAAGAAATTGATGAAGACACAAATAAATAGAAAGATGTCCTGTGCTCATGGAGCAGAAGAATTAATATGATTAAAATGCCCATATTACCCAAAGTAATCTACAGATTTAATGCAAGTCCTATCCAAATCCTAATGGCATTCTTCACAGAAATAGAAAAAGCAATCCTAAATTTTATATGGAAACATAAAAGAACCTGAATAGCCAAAACAATTTTGAGAAAGAAAACACTGTAGGCACCACACTTCCTGATTTAAAATATATTACAAAGCTATAGCTCATCACAACAGTACGGTGCTGACATAAAAACAGACCCACAGATCAGTGGAACAGAATAGAGAGCCCAGAAATAATCCCAAATACATATGGTCAACTAATTTTTGACAAGGACATCAAAAAAGAACAATGGGGTAAAAGACAATCTCTCCCAATAAATGGTGCTGTGAACATTGAATTTCCACATGCAAAATAATAAAATAAAATAAAATTAGCTGGGCATTGTAGCACACTCCTTAGTTGCAGCTACTTGTGAGGCTGAGACCAAAGAATCACTTGAGCCCAGGAATTCGAGGCTGTAGTGAGCTGTGATAGTGCTGCTGCGTTGCACTCTAGCTTGGGTGACAGAGTCAGACCCTGTCTCAAAAAAAAAAAAAAAAAAAAATTGAATCCTCATCTTACACCATATGCAAAAATAAACTCCAAATGGATAAAAGACCTAAATATAAAAATTGATATTTGAGACTAGTCGAACCACTGAACATCAGTCATATTTAGGCTATTTATTACCCTTGAAACTATGAAACTCCTAGAAGAGACAGACTATAGGGGAAAAGCTCCTACACATTGGCCTTGGCAATGATGTTTTGGATTTTATACCAAATGCTCAGCCCACAAAGGCAAAAATAAATAAGTGGGACTACATCAAACCTTTACCCATTTTAAAATTGAATTATTTGTATTTTTATTGTTGAATTGTAAGTCTTTTTTATAGATTCAGGTTACAAATGCTTAATAAGATTTGGTGGCATAAGATGTCAAATTAAGGTTCAATATTATGTGCTGCCTTGGAAAAATTGCAAGGGCCTCGAATGGCCTAACTGCAAGTTCTCCTCCCCATTCTGCTGCCATAGATAAGGTCCCCTAGAAGTAACCCTCCTTATGAAATGGACCGGATGTGGTTCTGCTTATTCATGAGTGGCAGGTTTCAATTTCCTGCCAGCCCATGGGATTTTTCCAATAAGCCAATCACATCCTCTCATGGGAACCAGGGGACATTGTAGCCTCTTGATACTACAAAGTCAGCTTCTCACAGTCCTTGTCATTTACTCTGTTCCTGAGTAAACCTCTGTGTGGCCCTATGTGGTGTGCTGTCCTCCTCCCCTGAGGTGAGTGCATGTGACTAACAAATCGCTGTCAATCTCATCTTTCCTGTGTCGGAAGTTGGGCCATCACCATAACTCTAGGGTGGGAATACCTCCTTTCACCAATGAGCTGAACAAGAGGCAATAAAAACAAATTTGCAAATATTTTTTCCCATTTTGTGTGTGGTCTTTCACTTCTTTGATAGTCTCATTTGAAGCATAAAAGTTTTCAATTTTGATGAAGTCCTATTTATCTTTTTGTTTTGTTTTGTTGGTGGTTGCTCATGCTTTTGGTCCCATATCTAAGAAGGCTTTACTTAATCCCAAATCACATAGATGCACTCCTGTGTTTTCTTCTAAGAGTTTATAGTTTTAGCTCTTACATTTGGTTTATGATCCATTTGGAGTTAATTTTAGTGTGTTGTATAAGGAATGGCTTCAAACTTATTCTTTTACATGTGGATATCCGGTTATTCAATATCATTTGTTGAAGAGTATTTGCCCCCACTGAATTATCTTGGCACCTCTGCCAAAAGTTGCCCATTACCTTTTGAATAGTTTTTCTATACTTGGAGAAGTTTCCATTTTTGAGTCCCACATTTCTGCTGTAGAGTCGAAACTCAAGTTTATAGTTTTTATTGCAGCTAAATGTGAGCATGTATCTGAGGATTCTGCTATCAGATAAACCCATGAGAGACTCTGATACAGAGGAGAGCAATATGAGCAAACAGGCTCTAGGTGGAACCACCTACCTGCTGATGAAGTGGTGGCAATGGTTACAAGGGTCTCTAGTCTTTGATGGGGGCCATGGAAGTAGTGTTTGTTTCTTTAACAAGTCAGCTGTATCTTGTTTTATTGCATTATATCCAAGCTCATGCTTGGGCCTTGTTCTCCAACATTTCTATGGATTATCATATGTTTTTTCTTTTTGATTAATCAGCCAGTGTCAGCTTCTGTTGTTCACAACCAAAAGCCTGACTGATATGCACTTAATGGAAAAAGAAAATAGAATTTAAGGTAATAAAGTGCACTTTAACTTTGCATAGAACATGGATTTGACAATTCCTACTGGCCTTTGTGATGGGGGTTTGGGGGACTTAGAAAATAGTATCTCTTTCAAGCCAGTCAGATGCAATTGTCTGCTGCCAAATTAAAGACAAGCAGTGGACTCTGCAATTAAACTTGCATAGATGCTTTATGTTTTCATCTCTGACCAGCTTTGCTTCAGTTCTTTTCCTGTTTCAGAATCTTAGCTCTATCCCATAGTTAGGCCCGTATGACATTCTCAGACCTGGTTGTACAAGCAGGCACCCTGGTTTGACTCATTTGACTTACATCTCTTGAAGAATGGGAGATGTGACAGACCTCTCTGGTCCTTCACATCTAAATTATCAGCCTGTTCATCAATCCCTTAAGACCCAATCCTTGGCTCCAGGTAGCTTAGCAGTTTAAAGATTGGAACTGCCTAGCCAAACTCAATCCATTTTGCTCTAGTTCTCTGGATTCAAGGGCATGCCAATTGCTACATGAGGTAGAGAAAAGTTGTATCTAATAAAAAATGTCCCATGGAGGAAATAAAACACTGACACTTGAGGGAAGATAACAGCTATCATGAGTCAATTGAAAGGGTGAGAGAGCAGTAAGCCACCTGGCACTTTCTGACCTCCCCACCTCCTAGATTCCCCTTGACAGAGACCCCCAGTTCTACTCCCTCTCCTTTCTCCTGTAAAAACTTTTTGGTAAACTAGACAAATGGCTTTGCTTCTTCATGGAGATTCAAATTCTTAAGAAACAGAGCCTACCATTTGTTAATGAATTCAAATATTTGGTGTTTTTTATGTTCTATCTGTAAGGGGATTAAACTAAATATGTTACCCGAATCCTCTCTTCTCTGGAAATTACATATTCTATATTTCTGACTTCTTCTCATCGCTAAATTCACACTTCAGGGTTTGGAGCTACTTATATTGGCAACCTCAGTGGCTACAAGTAATGATCTTGGCATAAGTTGTGGGGTGGATGGAGGAGGAGATTTCTTTAGAGATCTTGTGAAGATGTCAAGATTGTCTCCTTTAGCTGTCATAGTGGTTGCTGGGTAATGCAATACTGATGGTTCCTAGCATAAAGATGTATATTGCATGTTCTCTATCTTGGAGAATTGAAATCTACTGTCATTTTATTTTTGCCTCTTAGATAATCAGCTTAAATCTTTGCCTACATTGTTAAAAACTAGAATCAGTGTGAACAGTGTCATTGGGGAAAGTTAGATATTTTTGAGAGCATGAACCAAGAAAAATAGATAGCTAAAAGTAATGTGAAATGGTCTCTATCAAAGTCATTATGTTTGATAGGTTTTTCTAAGGCATTAACCTCAGAGGTGTCTTCAAGAGATGCTTTCAAGATACAGCACTCTTATAAAAGAAGACAGCAGTCAGTGGGCTAAAAAATAGGCTAGGACCTAGAGGGACTCTATTTGAAATTCCATTTCAGTACTGAATTTCTGAGGCACAGTGGCAAAGTCATTTAGTTCAACATGGCTTCAGTTTTGCTATCTGCAAATGGGAACCATAGCTTCTTATGTAGTTTAATAGTTTATACTTTCTTCATATTACAGAAGCATTATACACGTATTCATGAAAAAATGCATTTAGACAAAAAGAATGTCGAATACATCTTCAATCTCCCTCTAACCCAGAGGAAATAATTACTTTGGTGCATATCCTTCAAGATTTCCAGATGATCTTTGCATCCTCAGTTTCAAGAATCATCATTAGTTAAAAGACTGATGAACAATGAAAATTTAGTCAAATTTTTACCACATTTCACTCTATTACCTTTCTCTATTTGAGGTAAAATAAGTGCAATCATAACAAAAGATTAATAAAATTGGCATAAGAAATAGACTTTATGTTATATCACAAAACTGTAATTTCGTACCCCTTGAAGTAGATACAATTTTAAGCATGGATATATATGCCTAGGGCAGCCATAGTGGCAATCTGCTCTTGCGGAATTTTGTAGAGTATCTTATAAATGTTTCTCAATCAACAGTGTATGGGAGAATAATAGTTGCCAATTCGATGACACAGGGTGGGGTGGGGCAAGCCCCTTTGCTGATGGAAAAACCCTACGAAGGTGGGAGCCACAGTTCAAGAAATAGGAAAGCCCCTGACCTCTGTGTAATGCTACGTAAGCCAGCCTGTGATGACCACGGTGACCCAGAGACCACACAGGGGCTGGTTAGTTTCTTTAAACCTTTGCTGTTTTCATGGAATGGTATGTTTTCCTAACATGCTGAGGGACTCAGGCTGGCTCTAGGGCTCCTCACCCAAAGGGCCTCTCTGGACTGCTCTGTTTGTAAGGGTTTTTGTGGCAAGGTAAGTGGAGTTCCTTCCAGTATTATTGTCTCAGCATGGGGAGAAAGAGACTGAGGTCTAGATCTTCTGAGATGGACCTCTCCAAAACATTGATTGCTCATGAACAGGAAACTAGCTGCCTGTGGAAGAGGCATGAAAGGGAAATTTTACATAGTACATAACTTCATGTACGTTTGAGTTTTATACCATGTACAAATACTATTTATTCTAAAAAGAAATATAAATTAACATTTAAAATATTTAAAAATAGAAATGACAAAAAAATCAGGTACTTTCAGTGGAGGTTAAATTGCTTTGTGGAATTTTAAAACTCTATATATGGTCTGATTCTCTTGGAAGCATTAAGGGAATATAACAAAATATTTACATGCGGAAAATACTACTTCCTTTACCATCCTGGATTAATTTTAAAAATGTATAAGTGATGTTGCACTTATAGCAGACTATATTCCAATATGAGTGCTATGACTACAGGATTCAAATTGCTCTAACTAAACCCACCAGGGACTATAAAAGGATATCCCCTAACTCACTTGTGAAGTAAGTATACCATACTGCTATCTTCGCCCACTGAGTAAACCTTGTCTTCTCCAGAACAGTAGAGCTTTTCAAATCCTAACTGTGTTTTGTATTTTTAACTTTGTAATGAGGTTTTGGGTTATAGAGAACTTTTTAGACTCTCTGAGAGACAGTTTTTGTCTTTTGGTTTATTAGACTGCGCACAATAGCATTGAAATGTCATTTACTGCACAAATAGGTAATTTATGTAATCTGTTCATATGATTTGAATACATGCAAATAGTGGTACTAGATTGGAATTTGTTATTCTTCCACATGGTAGATTATGCAGTTACTGATAAGCCATTAATGTGACTGCACATTAAATAGTCTGCATTCCTCCTATGACCTTGTATTTATTTTCCTAATATTTTGTATTTTACATTTAATTTGGGCAAGGAATGAGCTTGACTGCTAGAAAACATACTTAACATAGACTGTATTCTGTTAACCTTCATTTAGAAATTTCTTTTAGAGTTTTGGGCAAGTAGACATTTTGAATTTTCTACTTATTCATTTTATTGTGCTGTTAAGATTATTAACAAGTTAATAACTAAAAACATATCAAGTGAAATTGTCTCCATGTTAATAACCCAAGCACAGATGTAAGCATACATTTATTGTGTGCCTTTATTGTATCTAGCTGCCTTTGCAATACTAAAAATAACTTGGTTTTGTGCATTTCTGATCTCTTTTTTCAATCTCTTCCTTCGCATTATCATTGGGCCTTCTTGCTCAAGTTTTCCATCTCTTTCTCTGCCTTCTTGCCTTTCCTTCTATTCCCTTCTGGGCCAACCAAATCCACCGGAGGCTTGTAAACTGATAACCCTGGTTATAACTCAATGTAATCAGAGGAAAAGGGTTCTTCACATTCTTGATTTCTGCTTTTCTCTCTAAATTGTGAGTCTGATTAAATTATGCACTTGACGTTGATGTTCTTAAAACAGAAGCACATTTAATGGGATGCAGCAATCAAGTAAAATTTCCTCCTTGTTTTATTTTTTCCAAGCTCTTTTTATAGTGAAAAATAGCAAACACATAGCAAAATTGAATAAAACATAAATGTACCACTTAATAAATATTTTAAGGCAAAAGAGTATTTAACCATCACCCAGGTAAATAGGTTGCCAGCACCTAAGAACTTCCTTGCATTTCCCTCCCTTTCTCCCCACCAATTAACCACTATCCAGACTTTTATGGTAATTATTTCCTTTTCTCTATAATTTCACCACCTATGTATGCATTCTCTCAAACAGTAGTTTAGTTTTGTGTATATTTTTAAACTTCATATAAGTGTAGCTTATAAGTGTTTGGGTCTGGTTTTGTATGGGTCAGGAAACAAGTAGCATATTCAAAAGGAGAATTTAAAAGTTTCACAAAGAGACTATATACAAGTTGTGTGCAAGGTTAAAGGAAATCAACAAAGGATGATGTAATACTCCAGGGCTGGCATTGTTTACTACCCCTGGACCTGAAGGGCTCAGGCAAAGGGCAAGAAGTTACAGGAACCCTGTGCTTGCCACTGCTGTAGGGGAGAGCTGCTCAACAGCCAGCATGGGCTTCAGTTAGAGGAATGCAGCCCAACCATCTATGCACTGTCTGGGAGAGTACTAAGGAACAAATATCCTGGCCTCTTGCCCTCTGATCTTGTCTCTTGTTGGTTGTATCTGATTAAAAGCCAGAGTGCAAGTGGCTTCTTTGAAGTTCATACTGGTGAGGCCCTCAGGCACAGAGAAGGGTAGAGAGTGGACCTGGAGGGTCAAAAAACCATGTCCTGAGCAGGCTTCTTTTGCTTGCCCTTATTTCACATTGTTGTAAATGGCTGTATTTTGTTATTTTCACTGCCGTATAGTGCTTTATTGTGGAAACATCATTATTTATAGATTTTATTGTTGATGAACATTTGGGTTGTATCTTGTTTTTGGCTATTAATTAATGCATGTCTATTGAGACACATGGGGATGTTTTCTCTTGGGTGTGTATCAAGGAGCCGAATTACTGGAAAATGCGGTATGTGTATATGCAGCTTCAGTAAATAACGTCAAAGTATTTTCCAGAGTCCTTGATTTATACTGCTACCTGCAATCATTGAGATTTCTGTTTTTCCACAGCCTTGCAAATCTTACATGTTGTCAATCTTTTTACTTTTACCCATATTGGTGTATGGTATAATATTCAATTTGCATTTCCTTTGTCAGTAATAGGTGCACACATTGTCCATTTTCATTAGCTATCTGGATAATCTGTATATTCGACACTCTTGTTCATTTTTCTATTGCATGTTCTGCCTTTTCCTTATTTATACGTAGGAAGATTTAAAAATATATTCCTAATTACTAGTTCTCTGTTGGATATAGAGGCACACACACACACACACACACACAACTTCCTACTTTATGGTCTTTGTTTCCTGTCTTAATCATGTATTTTGACGGATACAAGCTTTTTAATTTATTATTGCCTAATTTACCAATCATTTCTCTTACAGTTAGTGCTTTTGTGTTCTATATGAAAACTAACTCCCTCTCCATTAATTTAGGTTCTCTCCAATTTCTCTTAATCATGTTTTATAGTTTTATGTATAAAAGCTTTACATATCTTTTATTACTTTTATTCCTATTTTATATTTTTTACAGTATTACAAATAGTATCTTTCAAAATTTAATTTTCTAATTCTTTATGCTCTCATGGAGAAATAAAATTTTTATAGCAATTTATTTTCCAAGTAGGAATCTAAAGACTATTCTAAGCATTTTATACAGAGGGAATTTAATATAGGGGATTGATAACATAGGTGATAGAGGAACTGAGAATCGAAAGAGGGCAAATAGTGGGACAACCAAGAAGTTATAAAAGGGGGATAAGCTGCTTGTACTTCTAGAACAGAAGGACAAAGAAACAAGGCAGTACTACTGAAGCCCGGAGCCCAGCATCTCTCAGCAGAAGTGGAACCACGAGGATCCTGTGTAGCAGGAACTAGAATCAGTAGTTACCTGAGATGCTACAGAAGACAGAGGGAGAAAGGAAAATGCCTTATCTTCTTCCCTGCCTGCTAATATTCATAAGTACCTTCCATTGGCTGAATATATTTAGAAGCCAGAGGCAAAAGAGGCTGAATATGGGGCAAAACATGGGAAAATGGAGTGTAGATCTGATATGAATAGATAGCTGATTGACCTATTACTTATTCTGATAATTTATTGCTCCTACCTATCTATCTTTTTATTTGTATTTGAATACATGCAACCATATTTTCTATAAATAATGACACTTTTATTATTTCCCTTTCCATCCTTATAACTTGTTCACTTTTGTACTGGCTAGATATGAGCAGATTTATAGGCTCCAGAGGCTACCAGAGTATTCTGAGTTGCCCTGAAGTCTTCCTGGATCCATCTAAGGATCTTCTTGGATACTTCAAGCCCACTTGACAGGTCTTGCTGTGTCTAGCTTATTATTAGAATTACAACCTCATGGGATTTTTAAGCTGGGAGGGATCTAAGAGGTCACCTATCCAAGGGTTGATAAACTATGGATCTTGGGCCAAATCTGGCTGCTACCTGTTTTCGTAAATAAAATTTTCTTGGAACATAACACATTTTTTTTGTTTACATAA
Source organism: Macaca mulatta (assembly GCF_049350105.2). Taxonomy (NCBI): domain Eukaryota; kingdom Metazoa; phylum Chordata; class Mammalia; order Primates; family Cercopithecidae; genus Macaca; species Macaca mulatta. The sequence goes on along the minus strand of NC_133409.1, from coordinate 124,563,239 downwards.
TATCTGTGCTTGCTTGCTTTTGAGCTATAATGGCAGAGTTGTTTAGTTGGATAAAGAGTATGTGGCCCTCAAAGCCCAAAATATTTATTATCTGGCTCTTGACAGAATAAGTTTGCTGACTCCTGATCTAGTTTATCCTCTTCATTTGACAGATGAAGAGATTGATCACCACCCGTGGTCACACAGCTGTTACAGGCAGAATGTAGATTGAATCACAGACTTCCAGATTTATAAACTAGTGTTTTTATCACTGCACTATATGATTAAAATCCTCTCCCTGATCCAACATGAAAGTCTGCATCCTAGGATGAGGCTTATCCTGGTAGGATGGAGCTCCTAAAGTCGAGATGGTCAGGGGCCCCGCAGCCAGATGGGAAACCAGCTCAGACTCAGTGGGTGTGAGCTGTCATAGCCTTTCTTCCTATCATAGATAAGACCCTGACAATAATAGCGTACTTCAGCCCTTGAGCAATAAAGGAAGGAAAAAATATCAAGAATAAACTCCTTTTCTTTTTTTGTCTATAGCTCTCTCCCCCACATGCAGTAACAATATGATGTTAGATAATATTTAGTAAAAGTACTAGACAAATTTAAAATTGTTAATTTCAACTTGGAAATATTCTGTTACTGTTTACTTGAAAGTTAAAAATCCCAAAGGACCTTGAATTATTATTTACTGTCCTTGTTGCCATTATTCACAGCTTCTTAGGCATACAAACATTCAATTAAATTTTCAATCCATGCTATTTGGATGGATGCAGGCAGAATTTCTGTTGAAAAAGAGATGACCTCAAATCTATGTTTTTCAATATTGAGGCCTAGGCTTTCTTCTCTTTGAAAAGGCATAAGCAATTATTAAAGAACATGCTACATTATATTTTACATTTTTCTTTCTTATACTCTTTATCTCCTACTTTCTCACGATTTCTAACACAACTCAGGAGTCTTCGGAGGGAAAGACTGATTGTGAGTTTTAGCTTGTCATTGTCCTCTTGTTTACCACTGCATTGCTTCTGGGTGTGAAGTGCCAATTACCATAAAAAAGCTTCTACTTAACTAGTTATTTCTATAAATGAGGACCTTTTAGTAAGAACAATAAGGAAATTAATTTGGTTTTTGTTAACCCAAATTTGTCATTCTTCTTTTACTACACTGTAGGGTAATTTTCTTTCTAAAAAGTTCACTTCAAGTCCTCTCTGCTTTGACGTCTGTGCAAAGCTATGACTTCAGCAGGATAACTTTAGAACCAAAATATCGGATTTAATTTTTTTTGTTTTTATTTATTTAAAGATTTAAGAGAATGGTTGAGTTTTCTCTCCATGAGTACTTTCTTTTGGTTCTGACCCAGCATCTCTCTATCTTTTCCCCTAGATAACCCATGGACAAATATCTTAGTAGTATGGAGATAGTTGCAGAGGGGATCCCTACATCATTTCACAGCACCCCCAATACATGACTCTGCCATTCTCTGAACCATTTCCTTCTTTCTGAGGAAGAGACAATGTGAAAAGAGACAATCTGGGTTGCTTGCCTTGTTGTTGTTTCCTGTGCTGGGGAACTAGCAGCTCTACATTGTATAAGACTTTCATTATGCCATATTTTCAAAATCAGGCTAGATACTTGCATTAAAAGTAGAGAGGGGAGGAACGGGTAATACTAAGTGGAGCATGAAATCTAGTGTCTCATCTTTTCCTTTTTTTGACATGAGTCCCCTAGAGCCAACAATCGGAACATTTGATTCCCTATTGACTGTGTAATGGGAAAAGCTCAGGTTATTCCCACCTATTCCTAAGTGAGCCCACAGTCACAGTAATAACCAAATCTCAGTCCCTTAAGGTTCTACTTCTTTGAAAAAAGACAATTTTGTTGCTTTTTTCATCCATAGTTTCTCCCTGTTGATTTCTGAGACTCCTCGGGGGCTCATGTGTCTCCACAATTTAGTTCTGGTTACTGCCCACTGCTGCTCCTTGCAGAGGTAGGATGTCATGATATCTCTTTTGCAGAACACACATGTATTCTTAGCCCTATAGCTCTACTTCATTCAGGGATTTTTTTCTCCTAGACCTGGTTCTGCTGGTACCTCAAATAAGTGCTGAAGTCCAGCATCTAAAGAGCTCAGTACCACTTGGCCACTCAGCTGCAGAACCAGAGGTCTGTAAATGGATATACGCAAGTGGAAAAGGACGATGTTCCTTTCATGCTGTGTACCTACACCAGTTGTACTTGGCACATTCAATGTTGTAGCTCTCCTACCTGCCTTGATCTAACAGTTTGTTTCTGGGCAGGAAGCTCTAAGTAAGACCTTATTGTCTTCAAGGAGGATCTCAGGCAATTTGTCCATATGATCATGATGATCATGATATTATAAGGTGAGAGAATATTTTTTTCTGAGTGATGTTTGGTCAGAACCCATAAGTGTCAAAGTTAATGACTTAATAGTGCAGCTTTTCCAATTCATAAATTCCCATTTCCTCACTCTGATCTTCCCATCCAGGGGAGACAATTTATCTGTCCAATTATTCTCACATATCCAGAATGGCTAGACAGAAATACATTAGTACAAGTATTAATGCTTTAGAGACATATTCAGCAAAGTCAGGATAGGCTGAGCAGAAAGATAGGGCTAGGACCTTTGACCTTGAGAGAAGCAAACGCTTAAAGAGATTTTGTCTCTGCTTTCCTTCTCTCCATATCTCAAGATCCTGTATTCCTGTTGATTCCTTTCATGCCTTTTCATCACAAGTTTAGAAAGAGTTGCATCAATATGTTACCTAAACAAATGGTAACACTTTTGGAGAACATGCTTAGAGGTCAACTGTTTCCCTTTCTCATCACCCACCACAGTTATATTTGGATGACTTGGCTGAATTTAGAACAAACTCCCCTCTATTTCTCAAGTTTGGTGCTGAGTCTGACTTTTAGAACAAATTCCTAAGTCCTGTATTGTTGTAAGTTCTTACTTTTTTGTTTTATAGCTATGAACCCCTTTGGAAGTCTGAAGTCTGAAGCCTGTGGATCTTTCTCAGGATAATATGTTTAAATAGTGTCAAATGCATAGAATTATACATAGAATTATATCAAAGGACAGTTAACAAAACTTTTTTAAAAATTTGCTTCTTTATTTACACATTTGATAACAAGCTCCAGTGATAGGTCTAGTAACCAATTTTGAAGTAGTGATAAAATGATATTTTGAATTAATTGCAATAACTGTAACATTAGATGAAAATATCTGTGTTTTCCATTGGTGATAAAGTTACAAATATTGCTAATACTGCTCTGGTTTGTAATAGAAGAAATATTATAGAGTAGTTAAAGATTAGTAAAAACAAACATGCATTTTTTTTTTCCTATGCAAGTTTATAGAATCCCTGAATTTGGAGTTTGTAGACCCCTAGCTAATATGATAAGCTCTGAGTAGGGTCCTCATAGTTCTTCCTGTGATCCAGTCTTGGTCAAGGTTGCTATAATCCGTTCTGTGATATCTTTGTCTCTTGAAGGGACTCAGAATTTCCTCTGGTTCAGTAACAATTTTTGGCCCCTTAGGAAATTAGAAGAAAAGAGATGCTGCTGGATTACACTTTCGAGAAGAATCCGATGCTCAAGGACAAATGGGGCTTCAGGCAGTAGGGAGGAGGGTTGCCATCTACTCTCTTCCACGGCATTTCAACCCAGCTCCCTCTTAGGACTTTTAGGCATTTTGGTGCTTACCTCAGTTTTGTGGAGTAGACAAAGATTGTTCCATTCTTCCATACATAAACTTTGTATCCCATATAAACTGACTGTCTTGATGTTTTCTTACTTCTCCTTATGCCTTCCCACCTCTGTGCTTGGTGTGTGCTGTCCTTTCTCCTGAGGTGCCCCACTTTTTATCACTCTGTCAAAAGACTTTGAATCTGGTGAGATCATGGATGATTTGTTTTATTTATTTTCCTTCATTAAAATCCCCCCTTAACCCCTGTGGGATAGCTAAGATTTGTGTTGTATGCACTACTCTTATTGAAAAATGTGCAGTATTTATTTTGAAACATTTTGCCAACATTTTTGGTTCCATTCAAATCCAGCTACCTCCTTGGGGCCTTCCCTGATATTCTCAGTTTTGGAGGGACTCCCAACATGAATTCTCATTACCTCCCCTGTGCTTCTCACATTCTGTCTACATTATTGAATGAATTGCTTATTGAACAAATTCCTTATCTTGTCTTTCCTTCCAGATTAAGTCCTTTGAAAATAGTGCTCATGTATTTATTAATGGCAATATTCTCCCAGCACCTAGCCCAATACTTTGCACATAATATCCTATTTTATCATATTCTAATTAGCTAATTATTTAAGATGCCACAGGGTAAGCACTTAAGAAAAAAAACACTTGTGGCCATATTTTGAATGTAAGCAATGATTAGTAACACTTCATTTAAATTAATGTAAAGTTGTTTTGAAAAGGCTACTTACTATTCACCATAATAAGAGCTGTTAAGAGAGCAGTGTTTCTACTCATCTTTCTGCATCAGGCCCCAGCCCAGCCCTTGCCTGGCTCCATTTAGCCAAAGAAGGACTTTTTTTTGGTTGTTAATCAGATTGGTCAAGCCATTTATTGGGCTTCCTGAGGAAGGCATTTCCTTTAATTCCTAGTCTTCTATTACATTTCACATATTATTTCCTCAGTTCTGATTTTCTCAGGGAGGAACTGATTGTTTCTGAGTCTCTAAGTGATATATGCCATCAGAATTTTGCCAAAACTGTACCTATCTTGTAAACATCACAGAGGAGAGCTACAATGGAAAGCTGACTTCATTCTTTTTATTACATAGGCAGTGGTGTTTTCCGCACTTATTTAGAATTTTAGACCATTATGATACATTATCCAATTTCATAGTATTGATGGTAGGAAGTACTGTTTCCTGGCTCCAGACCCTTATGGCAGGTTTGTGCCAGATTTTGAGATTTGTGCAGTGAAAGGAGATCCAAATGACATAAAGTTCTTGTGGTACCATTTCCTGCTGTGTTCTGCAAGAGAGCAGATTGGGCTCAGCGGGGTGGGTTTGCTCTACTCGAAGTGATGAGAAGAAACCCTGAGTGGAGCTGCAAGTTTTGAACCCAGCTCTGCTAGCTCTGCAGCTGGCGGCCATGGTATCAGCGTGGCCTTTCCAGCTATCTCTGGTCTTGATCTGCACTTCCCTTGTATGCAATAAACCCTGTTATTTCTCAGCTTACATTTCCTTTTGTTGGAGCTGTTATCTGGTTCTGCAACATATCCAATTGTGATATAAACAATGTGGATAAAAATCTATTAATGTCACAGAAAAATGCAAGTATAGAGTGCCTATGGCATGGTTCTGTAATATTTCCAGTGTTTGCAGCTTAAACTTTTTACACTCTGCCTGTCTTAATTTGTTGTTGTTGTCATCATGTTTTGTATTGTTTTAGACTTTTAGCAGCCTGAAGCCATGGTTTTTAGTTTCTGTCTCCACTGATAAGTAGAAAAGAGGGATGAGGAAGGGGCTTTACTGGCTCAACCAGAAACAGAAACTAGGAACCTGTGACTGTATTCTCTCCCTTGGACACCCCTGCAGTCTAAACCATGTTTTAGGATCTCTGCCTCTTTGTAACATTGTTCTTTCAACAGGAGGTAATAGTTATGGAACTTGGGGACTACATTAACCAACTAGCACTTCCTATTTTTGTTGTTGTTGTTGTTGTTATTGCTCTATTTTATTCTTTTTTGAAAAATTATTGTACTTTAAGTTTTGGGATACATGTGCAGAATGTGCAGGTTTGTTATATAGGTATACATGTGCCATGGTGGTTTGCTGCACCCATAAACCCATCATCTACATTAGTTATTTCTCCTAATGCTATCCCTCCCCTAGCCCCCACCCCCCAACAGGCCCTAGTGTGTGATGTTCCCCTCCCTATGTTCATGTGTTCTCATTGTTCAGCTCCTACTTATGAGTGAGAACATGCAGTGTTTGGTTTTCTGTTCCTGTGTTAGTTTGCTGAGAATGATGGTTTCCAGCTTCATCCATGTCCCTGCAAAGGACTTGAACTCATTCTTTTTTATGGCTGCCTAGTATTCCATGGTGTGTATATGCCACGTTTTCTTTATCCAGTCTATCATTGATGGGCATTTGGGTTGGGTCCACATTTTTGCTATCATGAACGGTGCCACAATAAACATACGTGTGTATGTGTCTTTATAGTAGAACAATTTATGATCCTTTGGGTATATAGCCAGTAATGAGATTGTGGGTTCAAATGGTATTTCTAGTTCTAGATCCTTGAGGAATTGCCACACTGTCTTCCACAATGGTTGAACTAATTTACAGTCCCACCAACAGTGTAAAAGTGTTCCTATTTCTCCACATCCTCTCCAGCATCTGTTGTTTCCTGACTTTTTAATGATCGCCATTCTAACTGGCGTAAGATGGTATCTCATTATCTCATTGTGGTTTTGATTTGCATTTCTCTAATGACCAGTGATGATGAGCTTTTTTTCATAGCTTGTTGGCCACATAAATGTCTTCTTTTGAAAAGCATGTGTTCATATCCTTCACCCACCTTTTGATGGGGTTATTTGTTTTTATCTTGTAAATTTGTTCAAGTTCCTTGTAGATTCCAGATTATTAGCCCTTTGTCAGAGGGATAGATTGCAAAAATTTTCTACGATTCTGTAGGTTGCCTGTTTACTCTGATGGTAGTTTCTTTTGCTGTGCAGAAGCTCTTTAGTTTAATTAGATCACATTTGTCAATTTTGGATTTTGTTGCCATTGCTTTTGGTGTTTAATCGTGAAGTCTTTGCCCATGCCTATGTCCCGAATGGTATTGCCTAAGTTTTCTTCTAGGGTTTTTATGGTTTTAGGTCTTATGTTTAAATGTTTAATCAACCTTGACCTGATTTTTGTATAAAGTGTAAGGAAGGGGTCCAGTTTCACTTTTCTGTGTATGGCTAGCCAATTTTTTCAACACCATTTATTAAATAGGGAATCCTTTCCCCATTGCTCGTTTTTGTCATGTTTGTCAAAGATCAGATGGTTGTAGATGTGTGGGATATTATTTCTGAGGCCTCTGTTCTGTTCCACTGGTCTATATATCTGTTTTGATACCAGTACTGTGCTGTTTTGATTACTGTAGCCTTGTAGTATAATTTGAAGTCAGGTAGTGTGATGCCTCCAGCTTTGTTCTTTTTGCTTAAGATTGTCTTGGCTATACAGACTCCTTTTGGTTCCATATGAAATTTAAAGTAATTTTTTCTAATTCTCTGAAGAAAGTCAATGGTAGCTTGATGGGAATAGCATTGAATGTATAAATTACTTTGGGCAGTATGACCATTTTCACAATATTATTTGTGTCCTCTCTTATTTCCTTGAGGAGTGGTTTGTAGTTCTCCTTGAAGAGGTTCTTCACATCCCTTGGAAGTTGTATTCCTAGGTATTTTATTCTCTTTGTAGCAATTGTGAATGGTAGTTTGCTCGTGATTTGGCTGTTTGTCTATTATTGATGTGTAGGAATGCTTGTGATTTTTGCACATTGATTTTGTATCCTGAGACTTTGCTGAAGTTGCTTATTAGCTTATGGGGTTTTTGGGCAGAGACAGTGGGGTTTTCTAAATACACAATCATGTCATGTGAAAACAGAGATAATTTGACTTCCTCTCTTCCTATTTGAATATGCTTTATTTCTTTCTCTTGCCTGATTGCCCTGGCCAAAACTTCCAATACTATGTTGAATAGGATGGTGAGAGAGGGCATCCTTGTCTTGTGCTGGTTTTCAAAGGAAATGCTTCCAGCTTTTGCCCATTCATTGCCCACATTGGCTGTGGGTTTGTCTTAAATAGCCCTTATTATTTTGACATATATTCAATTGATACCTAATTCATTGAGTGTTTTTAGCATGAAGGGGTGTTGAATTTTATTGAAGGCCTTTTCTGCATCTGTTGAGATTACCATGTACTTTTTGTCATTGGTTCTGATTATGTGATGGATTACGTTTATTGATTTGCATATGTTGAACCAGCCTTGCATCCCAGAGATGAAACCAATTTGATCGTGGTGGATAAGCTTTTTAATGTACTGCTGGTTTCAGTTTGCCAGTATTTTATTGAGGATTTTCACATCGATGTTCATCAAGGATATTGGCCTGAAATTTTCTTTTTTTGTTGTGTCTTTGCCAGGTTTTGGTATCAGGATGATGCTGGCCTCATAAATGAGTTAGGGAGGAGTCCCTATTTTTCTGTTGTTCGGAATAGTTTCAGAAGGAATGGTACCAGCTCCTCTTTGTACCTCTGGTAGAATCTGGCTGTGAGTCCATCTGGTCCTGGCCTTTTTTTTGGTTGGTAGGCTATTAATTACTGCCTAAATTTCAGAACTTGTTATTAGTCTATTCAGGGATTTGACTTCTTCCTGGTATAGTCTTGGGAGGGTGTATACGTCCAGGAATTTACTTACTTTTTCTACATTTTCTAGTTTATTTGTGTAGAGGTGTTTATAGCATTCTCTGATGGCAGTTTGTATTACTGTGGGATCAGTGGTGGTCTCCCCTTTATCATTTTTTATTGTGTCTATTTGATTCTCTCTTTTCTTCTTTATTTGTCTGGCTAGTGGTCTATTTTGTTAATCTTTTCAAAAAGCCAGCTCCTGGATTCATTGATGTTTTGAAAGGTTTTTCGTGTTTCTATCTCCTTCAGTTCTGCTCTTTTCTTCTGCTAGCTTTTGAATTTGTTTGCTCTTGCTTCTCTAGTTCTTTTAATTGCAATGTTAGAGTATTGGTATTAGATCTTTCCTGCTTTTTCTTGTGGGCATTCAGTGCTATAAATTTCCCTCTAAACACTGCTTTAGCTGTGTCCCAGAGATTCTGATACATTGTGTCTTTGTTCTCATTGGGTTCAAAGAACTTACTTATTTCTGCCTTAATTTCATTATGTACCCAGTAGTCATTCAGGAGCAGGTTGTTCAGCTTCCATATAGTCGTGTGGTTTTGAGTGAGTTTCTTAATCCTGAGTTCTAATCTGATACTGTTTGTTATGACTTCTGTTCTTTTGCATTTGCTGAGGGGTGTTTTACTTCCAATTATATGATTGGTTTTAGAATAAATGTGATGTGGTGCTGAGAAGAATGTATATTCTGTTGACTTGGGGTGGAGAGTTCGTAGATGTCTGCTTGGTCCACTTGGTCCAGAACTGTGTTCAAGTCCTGAATATGTTTATTAATTTTGTGTCTTGATGCTCTGTCTAATATTGACAGTGGGGTGTTAAAATCTCTCACTATTATTGTGTGGGAGTCCAAGTCTCTTTGTAGTTCACTAGGAACTTGCTTTATGAATCTGGGTACTCCTGTATTGGGTGCATATATATTTAGAATATTTAGCTCTTCTTATTGCGTTGATCCCTTTACCATTATGTAATGCCCTGCTTTGTCTTTTTTGATCTTTGTTGATTTTAAGTCTGTTTTATCAGAGACTAGGATTGCAACCCCTGCTTTTTTTTTCCTTTCTTTCTTTTTTTTTTTTTTTTGACTTTCCATTTGCTTGGTAAATCCTCCTCCATTCCTTTATTTTGAACCTACGTGTGTCTTTATATGTGAGATGGGTCTCCTGAATACAGCACACTTATGTATCTTGACTCTTTATGTACTTTACCAGTCTGTGCCTTTTAATTGGGGCATTTAGCCCATTTACATTTAAGGTTAATATTGTTATGTGTGAATTTGATCCTGTCAATATGATGCTGGCTGGTTATTTTGCCCATTAGTTGATGCAGTTTCCTCATAGTGTTGATGGTCTTTACGATTTGCATGTTTTTGCAGTGGCTGGTACCAGTTTTTCCTTTCCATGTTTAGGAAAGGAGCTCTTGTAATGCAGGCCTGGTGGTGACAAAATCTCTCAGCATTTGCTTGTCTGTAAAGGATTTTATTTCTCCTTAACTTATGAAGTTTTGTTTGGCTGGATATGAAAATCTGGATTGAAAATTCTTTTTCTTTAAGAATGTTGAATATTGGCCCCCATTCTCTTCTGACTTGTCAAGTTTCTGCAGATAGATCTGTTGTTAGTCTGATGGGTTTCCCTTTATGGGTAACCTGACCTTTCTCTCTGGCTACCCTTAACATTTTTTCCTTCATTTCAACCTTGGTGAATCTGACAATTATATGTGTTGGGGTTGCTCTTCTCGAGGAGTATCTTTGTGGTGGTCTCTGCATGTCCTGAATTTGAATGTTGGCCTGTCTTGCTATGTTGGGGAAGTTCTGGGTAATATCTTGAAGAATGTTTTCCAACTTGGTTCCATTTTCCTGGTCACTTTCAGGTACACCAATTAATCATAGGTTTGGTCTTTTCACATAGTCCCATATTTATTGGAGGCTTTGTTCATTCCTTTTCATTATTTTTTCTCTAATCTCGTCTCCACACTTTATTTCATTAAGTTGATCTTCAATCTCTGATATTCTTTCTTCTGCTTGATGGATTCGACTATTGATACTTGTGTATGCTTTATGAATTTCTCATGCTGTGTTTTTCAGCGCCATCAGGTCATTTATGTTCTTCTCTAAGTGGTTATTCTAGTTAGCAATTTGTCTAATCTTTTTTCAAGGTTCTTAGCTTTCTTGCATTGGGTTAGAATATGCTCCTTTAGCTTGGAGGAGTTTGTTATTATCCACCTTCTGAAGCCTGCTTCTGTCAATTTGTCAAACTCATTCTCCATCCAGTTTTGCTCCCTTGCTGGCAAGGAGTTGTGATCCTTTCGAGGAGGAGAGGCATCGGGTTTTTGGAATTTTCAACATTTTTGTGCTGGTTTTTCCTCATCTTCGTGGATTTATCTACTTTGATCTTTGCTGTTGGTGACCTTTGGATGGAGTTTTTGCATGTTCATCCTTTTTGTTCATGTTGATGCTATTGCTTTCTGTTTGTTAGGTTTCCTTCTAACAGTCAGGCCCTTCTTCTGCAGGTCTGCTGCAGTTTGCTGGGGGTCCACTCCAGACACTGTTTGCCTGGGTATCACCAGTGGAGGCAGCAGAACAGCAAAAATTGCTGCCTGCTGCTTCCTCTGGAAGCTTCATCCCAGAAGAGCCCTTTTCAGATGCCAGCTGGTACTCTCCTGTATGAGATGTCTGTCAACCCCTGCTGGGAGGTGTTTCCCTGTCAGGAGGTCTGGGGGTCAGGGACCCTCTTGAGGAGGCAGTCTGCCCCTTATCAGAGCTCAAGCACTGTGTAGAGAGATCCGCAGCTCTCTTCAGAGCCAGCAGGCAGGAACATTTAAGTCTGCTGAAGTTGTGCCCACAGCCGCTCCTTCCCCCAGGTGCTCTGTCCCAGGGAGATGGGAGTTTTATTTATAAGCCCCTGACTAGGGCTCTAGCCAGCACTTTCTAGAGCTCAACTCAGCAGCTTTTTGAATGACAGTTTCTTAGAATTTCTTAAATATTTTAAGAACCAAGGTTTTTTATTTTTTTATTTTTTTATTTTTTTTAATTTTTTTTGGTCCAACATGCTGAAAACAATGCAGGGTTCAGATGAAACAGAAAAGAGATTGTGGTCAGTTGAAAAGAAGACATTCATCTCTAAGGACATGATTTTCTTTATCTGCAATATTTTGTTTTAAAGTTGAAGGAGCTTTAAGTAAGTTCATGAGCTTTAAGTATTCAGAGGGGAAAATGTATTTTGTTGAATTTCTGTTCTGTGTCCTTTTTTTTCCAACATGAAATTGTAAGAGGTTTTCAGAATACTGGCGAAACTAGAGAACCAAATAGAGTGCTGGAAATAAATAGGCCTGGTCCTATGAGCTATTGCACTGTAAGAAAACTCATTATTTGTCCACAGTGGAAATGACTGTGGGAAAATAATGAGTGACATTTGCACTGAACTCTACAAAATGTTCGCCACAGAGCTCCAGACTTGTATATACAATTGGCTTTTTAACGTTTCCCCTTGTATATCTCAAAGGCATCACAACTCATCATACCAGACACCATACTTGTGGTCTGTTGCCTCAAACCTATTAATCTGATGGTGTTTCTTATCTTATTGAATGGTACCACATTTTCTCCAGTGAAATGTGGCAGAATATTCTATTGAAATGTGAAGTTGTACTTTTTCTTTGCATGCTTTTCCTTATTAATTTTAAAAACAGTGTCACTCTGTGACACAGTGGGTGTCTGTCTATGTGACTCCAAACCTTAGCGACCTTGGCTGAGCCTAGAATCTAGGGCTGGTATTTGCAAATATCTTAAGCTACTGACAGAGGGAGGAGTTGAGGGAGAAAGCCATTTGAGACCAGGAGAGAGGAAAAAGAGAACCCCAATTAGCAAAGGAAGACAGAAGTCTAAGAGGGTCTCTGCGGGACACCTGTGTGGTACTTCCATGGCTGTGTCCTGGGAGGTGGCTAGTCCTCAGGGAAATGACTGTATCAACACTGCATGATGTCCCTAGGGAGGCTGGATGCAGCCCCATCAAAAGTTCCTATAACCTGCAAGTAGTAATACTGTAGGAGCCAAGTGGATGAAGTGGAATGGAACATGGCCAACTCAATGGTGATGTGGGCAGATAACCACTGAACCAGGAATGGGGTTGGCTGGACTTTACAGGACCTGGGGAAGAGGCAGAGGAAGGAAGTCTGAGTAGCCTGAAAGGCTGGGTTTTAAAATTGAAATTCAATTTAAGAGAGTTATAAATGTGATGTTTCTCATGCATCTACTGGTCAAATAAGGCTTATACCCATTACATAGGCAAGCCAGAGTCCTTCTTACCACTTTTATCACCCTCATGCCTCATAGCAAATACATTGCCTGAACTTGTGTATTCTACCTCCTGAATCCATTGACTTCTTTTCATCTCTACTGATGCCACCCTAGTCAAATTTTCCATAAGTTCAAGCCTTACCAACAGTTATTTTTGTATCAAATTGTATTTCCCTTAATTTTTTTATATAAAATTATAATTCCTTTGTTATTATTTGTTTGTCAAAACCTATAGAATGTATAACACCAAGAATGAATGCTAATGTAAATGATGGGCTTTTGGTAATAATGATGCGCCAATGTAGATTCACCAATAGAAACAAATGGATCACCCTGGGGGGTATGGGGGGGTGTTGACAATGGGAGAGGCTGTACATAATTGGGGAAGGAGGTATGTGGGAATTCTGTACTTTCTGTGCAATATATATATTTTTATATATATATATAATATATACATATCTTAAACACACACATCTGATTATGCAAACTCTTGAATGGATTCTCAATATTATTAGAATAAAGGCCAGATTCTTTAACTTGAGCCATAGGTTGTGTATGGACTGCCTCCCGCCTACTTTCCAATCTTCCTCTCTCATCCTGATCACCCATGTTTTTCAGCTCTAGCCACTGCCAGTCCCAGGACCATTCCATGGCTTATTCCTTCTACCTTGTTCTACCTTGGGATGCTTATTCCCAAGGATTCCTGCTACTTTGGGATGCTTGTTCCAGTCCCTGTTGATTATCTTCCCATTTTCCCTTTCTCAGGAAAGTCTTCCCACTTCTTTGGTTATGCCAAATTCTTTACTATATTATTATATGCCTCATGGCATCATGACCTTCTTCATAGCACCTACTGCAGTTATATTTTATTTTTTGTATGATCATCTGATTCATGTCTCTTTATCAATAGTCTTGTAAACTCCAGAAAGACATGGATATTGCAAAACTAGAACTTAGCTCATGTCATGTACCTGGCTCTGTGTTTGGGGTTTCCAAGATCACTACCAGGTTCAGTGATTCATTAGAAAGACAGACTCAGAATGGAAACATATTCATATCTGTGATTTATCATGGTGAAAAGATAAAAATCAGAATCAGCTAAGGCAAAAGGCACATGGAGCCAAGTTTGGGAAAAAAAACAAGAGCAAGCTTGCAGGAATACTCCCCCAGTGGAACCCCACAGGATGTACTTACTTCTTCTGGTGGTGAGATACGTGAGCTTCTACCAGGGAAGCTCATTAGAGACTTAGTGCTCAAAGTCTCTACTGAGCTGGTCACTTAGGCATTGTATTAATCCATTTTCACACTGCTATAAAGATACTACCTGATACTGGGTAATTTATGAAGAAAAGAGGTTTAATTGACTCACAATTTCATATGACTGGAGAGACCTCAGGAAACTTACAAACATGGTAGAAGGTGAGGGGGAAGCAAAGCACATTTTACATGGCATCAGGAGAGAGAGAGTGAGCAAAGGAGAAGTGCCACAGTTTAAAACTATTAGATCTAGTGAGAACTCACCATCATAAGAACAGCATGGAGGAAACCACCCCCATGATCCAATAACCTCCCACCAGGTCCTGCCCTCAATACATGGGGATTATAATTCAAGATGATATTTGGGTGAGGACACAGAGCCAAACCATATCAGGCAGGTACCTAAATTAGACTCCCGGAAGAGGGTGTTCAGCATAAACCACATCATGTGTAACATTAGGTACAGTAAGCCACTTTTTCATTTAGAGAAAGTTTTATATCAGTGTAGGGAAATGTTTATCAGTCAGCTTCTTGAGTGCCAGGCAAAGACCAACCTTATAAGCAGAATTTTCTAAGGATGGGCAGTCAGTCTCCAGACTGCTATGCTAACTCTTTTCTGCACATAAATATTTGCCCTTTTCTGCAAATATATATTTGTTGAATGAATAAGTACACTTAACATCAGTGAGGATTTGTCATACATTAACAAAATACTGAATTAAATTAGCCCTATGAAGCCTTCCTGATTAATTATAACTCGCTGTGCCTCTGCCTCCACCTTTTTTTCTTTTAGTCATGGTTTACTACTCATAAGGGGCTTTGCTAGGTTCAAAACAACAAATGAGACGTTGTTCCTACCCTTGCGGTGTCACCACAACACTTACATTTGGACCATACAGAGTTTATATTTCACATTTTACTTTTTTGTTGATGACATATCACTTGAAATGTAATTAATGTAAATCCTCCTCATGTGAAATGTGTTATGACTAAGTAAAACCAGAGTTTTGATCCCTGAAATGAATCTTACCTTTCTTGAAGTTTTCACCTATAATGGCAATGAAGATAAAAAACATTATCCCACATTTACTAACTTTTAAATTTCCACCACTGCATTACAAGGCTCTTATGTCAGGGCTCCCTTGACTTGGCTCTCGAACCACATCAGGGCTTTGTAGGAAGCTGCTTCTCCCTGCTAAGGAGCAGGATTTTTCCTCCCTTTGACAGTCTCTTATTTGCACTATCTCTTATGCCAGTGGCTGTATTAGTTATTTTCATGCTGCTCATAAAGACATACCTGAGACTGGGCAATTTACAAAAGAAAGATGTTTATGGACTTAAAATTCTACGTGGCTGGGGAGGCCTCAAGTCATGACAGAAGGTGAAAGGCACATCTCACATGGCAGCAGACAAGAGAAGAGAGCTTGTGCAGGAAACTCTCATTTTTAAAACCATCAGATCTCGTGAGATGTGTTTGCTGTCATGAGAAGAGCATGGAAAAAACCCTCCCCCATGATTCAATTATCTCCCACCACATCCCTCCCACAACACATGGGAATTATGGGAGCTACAAGATGAAATTTGGGTGGGGACACAGAGCCAAACCATATCAGTGGCCAAATACACAGCGCCATCCTGTCTTGGGGTTGATTCCTCAGCACTGTGAGGAACCTCAAAAGAAAATGATGAAAGCTGTTAACATCAAACTAGTCAAATTACCTTTAGTGTTTTTTGTGCTCTACAACTATGTGACTCACAAAGAGTCATGTCTTGTGCGTAATTCTCTATGGCTTCTCTTCTAAATAGAATCTGCATTTGTCTCAGGATGTGTATCTAGCTTTTTAAAATTTCTTCAGCTCTTTGAATCACTTAAAAGTGTATGATTACCTGATACATAGGTAATTTTTAAAGTTGTTGTCTGTAAGAGTTCCTTTTGTGAGGAAGAAAGCAGCATCCATTTTCTCCTTGGCATCTTGTAAAGTCTCAGCCATGCAAGAACCCATCCAGGGCTCCATACTGCAGATCCCCATTATCTGCAGCTAGAGACTCTTGACTCTCCCATGTGCTCAGCTTGGTCCTGGGCCCTAGGCCAGTTAGATCCTTAAGGAGAAATGAAGGATTATGTACTTGGAAGCTTAGATGACTCAGGTCAGCTAGTTGCTCTTGTTCAGATTGTCACACCTTCTAATACCTGAACTCTGCCTCACTTCTTAGCCAGGTATTCTTGTAAACAAGATGATAATTTGTTCTCATCAAACTTACGGTCTAGCCAAGGAAACAGACAATGGCTGGTAATTAATGAATGGCTTACTATGTGCCAAACACTGTTTCGAGCACTTTGGTCATTTAATTCTGATAATAACCTTATGTGACAAATGTGATTAATATCCCTTTCTAACAAATATGTGAAACTGGAGCACAGACAGGTTAAGTAACTCACCCCTGGTTACTATTGTAAAATTTGTAGTTGTATTAGATTCCTGTGGCTATTGTAACAAATGACCATAAACTTGGTGGGTTAAAGCAGGAGGAGTTTATACTCCCACAGCTCTGGAGTCCAGTGGTTCAAGATCAGTATCACTGAAATTAAGGTGTTAGTGGGTCCACTCTCCTTCTAGAGGCTCTCAGGAAGAATCTGTTTCTTGCTGCTTCTAGCTCCTGGTGGCTGTTGGGCTGTTGGCATTCCTTGATCTATGGCCACATCACCTCTATTTCTGTCTCTATGTCATGCTGCCTTTTCCTCTTCTGTGTAAAATTTCCCTTTGTCTCCCTCTTACAAGGATATATGTGGTTACATTTAGGATCTACTCAGCTAATCCTTCCCCATCTCAAGATCCTTACTTTAATCACATCTGCAGAGACCCCACCACCTGCCCCAGGCAACTTTTTTTTGCCATTCACAAGAATTTTTTTCATTGCAGATATCTTGGAAGAACATTTTCTACCCACTGCACTAGTGCTTGCCCATATTGCATTCTTCCCTTCTACTAGGCATATGGAGGACTGCACTTCTTAGGCCTCTCATGATTAGGGGAAGTCGTGGCTATTTCTAGGTAATGCAATGTGAATGGAAGTGAGGAGGATGCCCTTTGGCAGAGGCCAGGTACAGACACTGTGCCTGTGTGCTCTGGCTTCTTTGGCAATCATGGTTGCCGATGTTGATATGGAGGAGCCACAGATGAAAGCATTCTGGATTGCCAAGCTACCATACTGAACATGGGCCTTGGAGAGTGGACTTTATGGGCAAGGAATAAACTTTTTTAGGTTAAATCGCTGGGGTTTTCCAGTAAATTTGGTGCTGCTGCATAGTGTGACCTAGCCTCACTAATACAACATCTAACAATTAGGTTCCAGAGATAGAATTTAAATCCAAGCAGTCTGACCCTAGAAACAGGTTCTAAAATTACTCATAACAGTAATTAACGGCAATTAAATATTATAATTATCAAGAGAATATATCATAGGACCTGAACTTAGTTCTGGGAGATGTGGATTGACTTTCTCTCAGAGTTTTAATGTGTGTCTTGAAGGATGCCCTTGCTGTAGCAGGCGAGTGATAACAGGCTTTAATCCCTTTATAAGCCTGTTGTGGGATGGGATACTGGCATTGAGCCAGGTAAGGGTGATTAGGTTTTAATGGGATAATAATGGGCATGTGATCGGTTGCCAGGGAGGGAGTGGAGGTGTCCCATACTTGTGGGTTAAGGTGGGAGGATACGAGAGGAAGACACAGAGGAGGCTTTGGGTTGGGATAAAAGGTGGCAATGAGATGTGGCTGTAATCCAGGAATAATCAGGGAAGCAGATAATTTGGTTAAAATGTCTCAATCTAATAAGGGAGTTGGGCAGGTGGGGATAACTAAAAAGGAGTACATAAAAGAATGTTGTCCAAGTTGGCATCAGAGTTGGGGAGTTTTAAGGGGTCTAGAAGCCTGACCATCAATACCCACAACAGTTACGGAGACAAAGGAAGCAGGCTCTTGAAAAGAAGGTAATGTGGAGTGGGTAGCCTCTGTATTGATTAACGGGACAGGCTTACCCTCCACTGTGAGCGTTACCTGAAGCTCAGCATTCGTGATGGTCTAGGGGGCTTCCGAGGCAATCGGGCCGCATCAGTCTTCAGCCGCTAAGCTGAAAAGATCTGGGAAGGAGTCAGTCAGAGAGCCTTGAGCCAGAGCTCCAGGGGCTCTGGGAGTGACTGCTGGGTGAGTTCGACAGCCCAATTTCCACTGGGGTCCTGCACAGATGGGACATGGCTTAGGAGGAATCCCGGGCTGCAGGCATTCCTTGGCCCAGTGGCCAGATTTCTGGCACTTGAAGCAAGCTCCTGGGGCAGGCAGTCCTGGAGGAATGCCTGGCCACCGCGGTTCAGGCGTTTGGAGTTCTTGTGTGCTGGAGATGTGGCTGGGGTTTGTCTCACAGTGGAGGCAAGGAATTGCAACTCAGAAATACATTGCTACTTGGCTGCCTCTACTATATTATTGTATACCTTGAAGGTGAGGTTAATTAAGTCCTGTTGTGGGGTTTGAGAGCCATAATCTAATTTCTGGAGCTTTTATAATGTTGGGAGTGGGTTGGGTAATAAAATGTATATTGAGAATAAGACAGTCTACTGGTCCCTATGGGTCTAGGGCGGTAAAGCATCTAAGGGTTGTTGCCAAACAGGCCATGGACTGGGCTGGGTTTTTATATTTCATGAAAAAGAGCCTAAGCACTAACTGATTTGGGAGAGGTCTGATAAAGAAAAAGGAGCATCAACCTTGACTATGCCTTTAGCTCCAGTTACCTTTTTAAGAGGAAATTGTTGGGCCAGTAGGGGAGGGCTAGTCATGGAATGAAACTGTAATCCAGACCAGGTGTGAGGAGGGGTGGTGATAAAAGGATTATAGGGTGGGGAAGCGGAGGCTGAGGAAGAATTGGGACCTGGCTTGGCCTGGCAAGGAGCAGCCTGGGGAGGAGAAATCAGATGGGTCTGTAGAAAAGGAAGATTCAAAAGACTCAGTGACACTTGGGGTTGGGACTGAAGGGACAGGCGGGAGAGAAAGGAGGAGGATTTGGGACGCATTGGGAACAGAGACTAGGGAGGGACCGATGTGTAAAAGAATGCCTGGACGTCAGGCATCTGAGACCATTTGTCCAGTTTTTGACAAAAATCATCCAGGTCTTGTAAAATGGAGAAATCAAAAGTGCTGTTTAGAACCTATTTACCATTATCGAGTTTGTATTGGGGCCAAGTGGTGTTGCAGAAGAAAATAAGACGCTTAGGTTTTAGGTCAGGCAAAAGTTGAAGAGGTTTTAAGTTTTTGAGAACACGGGCTAAGGGAGAAGAAGGGGGAATGGAGGGTGGAAGGTTGACCATAGTGAAGGAAGTAAGTTTAAAGAGAAAGGTAGAGACACAGAAGGGGGTGGATGAGCAGCCAAAGCAGGCATCCTCACAATTGACTTGCCACCAAGGGAATGTGGGTGAACGACCAAGGCAGGCATCCCCGCGGTGATCAGACACCAGTCGAGTGTGGGTGAATAATCAGACAGGCATCTCTGCAGTGATTAAACACCAAGGGAAGACTGTCTTCCAGAGTCCATGACCAGCACTGGAGTTTCGGGTCCAGGGATAAAATGTGTCTCCTTTGTCTCTACTAGAGAGGAAAAAGAACTGGAATTGGAAGGACAGGGAGATTGAAGGGTAGTGAGAGAGGCTGGAGAAGAGAGTGAAAAGACCTCTTACCCGCTTTGAAATTGGTAAGATGTTCCTTGGACTGGTTGGTCTGAGGACCAGAGGTCATAGGTGGCTCTCCTCACGGAGGGAGGTCGAGGACAGGGAATCTGTCTCCTGAAGGAGTCCTCCTGTCCCTGGTCTTTGGCACCAAATGTCATGTGCGTCTGTGTGAAGAGACCACCAAACAGACTTTGTGTGAGCAGCAAGCCTGTTTATTTCACCTGGGTGCAGGCGGGTTGAGTCTGAAGAGAGCAAAGGGAGATAGGGATGGGGCTGTTTTATAGGACTTGGGTGGGTAGTGGAAAATTACAGTCAAAGGGGGTTGTTCTCTTGCAGGCAGGGGTGGGGGTCACAAGTTGCTCAGTGGGGAGGTTCTGAGCCAGGAGAAGGAATTTCACGAGGTTAATTGCCCAGTTAAGGCGGGGCAGGAACAAATCGCAATGGTGGAATGTCATCAGTTAAGGCTATTTTCACTTCTCTTGTGGATCTTCAGTTGCTTCAGGCCATCTGGATGTATACCTCCAGGTCACAGGGAATATGATGGCTTAGCTTGGGCTCAGAAGCCATGACAGACATATAGTTAAATGGAACAGAATAGAGTTCAGAAATATGCCACACATATATGGTCAATTGATTTTCAACCACAGTGTAGAAAGAATAATCTTGTCAACAAATTGTGCTGAAACAACTGGACTGCCATATACCAAGGCATGAACTCTAACGCATACTTCACACTTTATGCAAAAATGAACTGAAAATAGGTGCCAGACTTAAATATAGACCCTAAGACTTGACTTCCAGAAGAAAACACAGGGGAAAATATTTGTGACCTTGGATTAAGCAAAGACTTTCTTAGGTATGACACAAATGTCACAAAATAGAGAACAAATTGTTGAGTTGCACTTCATCAAAATTAAAAAACTTTTCTTATTCAAAGAAACTGTTGAAAGAATAAAAAGACAAGTCAAAGATTGGGATAAATATTTTCATATCACATTTTTAACAAAGGACTTGTATTCAGACTATATAAATAACTTAAAATATTTGATAATAAGAGACAAAACAACCAAATAAAATTTTTGCAAAAGATCTGAACAGATACTTCACCAAAGAAACTCGGTATATAGCAAATAATCACATAAACTATGCAAGCAGGAATGCAAATTATAGCCACAATATGATACCATTAGTAGCCTACTGAGAGAGTTACATATATTTTAAAAAATATAATACCAAGTTAACTTGCAAGGATGTGGACCAAGCAGAATTCTCATACACTACTGGTGGGATTGCCAAATGGTATGCCCACCTTGAAAAACAGTTTAAAATTTTCTTATGAAGTTAAACATATCCCTACCACACAAGTCAGCAATCCCTCCCTCGGTTTTTTTGTTTTTTTTTTTTTTAAGAACTACATATGTTTTAGAATCTGAAACCTGTAACTACTCCTGGTTCTATACAAAGATCTTTTCTCATCTTGTTGGGAGGAGGTGGAGCCACTGTTATTTTGATGCTTTCTTTAAAGTGAAATGTAAGGCTTATGTCAACAATCTTATGCCCCTCCACTTGCAGCAGGCAGCTTTCATTTTAATGCTAATGATGCTTATATTTTATTGCTTCTTCAACTGAGTGTCTCCCTGTGAGGACAAAAACTAGTCTTTTAAAAAATATGCAAGCAATTCATGAAAATGTTTTTGTAGTTAAAATTACATAGTATAAAACCTAAATATCCTTTACATGCCTTGCCCTCATCCAATCCTGCTTCCCAAAGAGAGCCACTGTTAACCATTTGTTTCTGTCTTTCCAGATCTTTCTCTGCATTTGCGTGTATGTATACTTGAAATATTTTAAATGGTTGTATTTTCTGTTCATAAATAATCATACCATGTATATTGCTCTGTAAATTTTTTATTTAACAATATATGTAGGATATCTTTCCAACCAAAACATATAGATCTGCCTCATTCTTTTTAATTCTTAGGTAATTTTCATGCATCTATAATTTAATTAACCATTCACCAATTCATAAACATTCAGGTTATTTCTAATTTTTCCCACTACAAATAATACTATAACAAACATCTACATACAAAAATTTGTTTTGTTACTTAGGTAAATATTTCTGTGAGTTAAATTCTTAAGAGTAGAATTGCAAGAATTCACTTGATACTGACAAATTGTTCTCTTTGAGTCTGTACCAATTATATTCCCTTTAACAATAATTTCTGTTGAATTTATTACCAAGAGGAGGATTGTAGGGTTCTAGGTTATATGTATATTTGTTTGAATTTAGGGGTGAGCTAAACCGTATTCCCAAGTCGTTGCACCAGTTTCCACTGCTACCATCAGTATGTGAGGGTTTCAGTTGTTCTACAGTCTTGCTAATATTTGGTATTGTCACTTGCTAAAATTTTTGCCACTGTTGTGGGTATGTTGTGGTATCTCACTTTTATTTTATCCTACAGTTTCCTGTTGACTTAAGTGGTTAACCACCTTTCCAGGTGTTCATTGGCCAATTGGACACCTTTCCTTGTAAAGTTTCTGTTTAAATTTTTTGCTCATTTTAGAAATAAATCAAGCTGTCTTATTCTTTTTGATTTGTAGGATACAAATCCTGCTGGGATTATATAGGTGTTGTATAAATTCTCTATTCTATTTATTGTTTTTTCACCATTTTAATGGTGTTTATTAATGAATAGAAGTTTTAAATTTTAATGTAACTCAATTTATCTCTTTTCCTTTGTGTTAGTGCTGTTTTTGCCCCACTTAAGAAATCTTTGCCTACCCTCAAGGTGAACAAAGATCTTTTCTGTTATCTTTTATTAATAGAGATTTTATTGTCTTATTTTTTACATTGAGATCCACAATCCAGCTGGAGTTAATTTCAGAGTATAGTATAAGCTAGGAATCAAAATTTATTTTATTCTTCATGAATATCTGATTGAGCCAGCACCATTTGTTGAAAAGATCATTTTTCACTCACTATTCTGTAGTGTAATTTTTAAAAATAAATCAAGTGACTGAATGTTTCTCAACTCTCTTATCCATGCTGTTGGTTTATTTCCTCTAATTTTGTTCTTCAAAATTGTCTGATCTATACTTGTCACTTTGCCTTTTTCGTATAAATTTTGGAAAAAGCCTTTAAGTTTCACCAAAAATCTTTTTGGAATTTCGTAGCAGCCCTATTGAGATATAATCCACATATAATGAAGTGTATTTATTTAAAGGGTGATTTTATAAGTGCTGACATATGTAATAATCCATGAAACAATCACCAGAATCAAGATAATATATTCCATTACCTAACACTTTCCTTGTGCCCCTTGATAATTCCTCCATCCTTCCCAGTGCCCTATTGGCAGAAAACTGCTGATATTATGGTTTATATAATTTGTTTGCATTTTGTAGAATCTTATATAAATGGAATCGTACAGTATTTACAATTTTCTTGGTCTGACTTCTTTCACTCAGCATACTTATTTAAGATTCATTCATTCTGTTATTTATCAATAGTTCATTCTTTTTTATTGTGGAATAGCATCTCATTGTATAAATTTGTATATTTACCTGTTGATGAACATGTTG
Organism: Macaca mulatta; assembly: GCF_049350105.2. Classification (NCBI taxonomy): domain Eukaryota; kingdom Metazoa; phylum Chordata; class Mammalia; order Primates; family Cercopithecidae; genus Macaca; species Macaca mulatta. The sequence goes on along the minus strand of NC_133409.1, from coordinate 124,539,963 downwards.
GTTGACTTGTTTTTGGCTACTATAAATAAAACTGTTAAGTATGTTCATGTGCAAGTCTTTTATGGACTTATGCTTTTATTTCTCTTGAGCAAATTACTCAGAGTGGAAAGGTTAGGTCATTAGCAGATACATGTTTAACTATTTAGGAAGCTGCCCAACTGTTTTCCAAACTGGTTGGCCATTTTACATGTTAAGCAGAATGCTGGCATTAGTTATTAATCCCAGTGGAGGACTGTAAAAACATCTACTCATTGTATCTTGGTATCAGAGTTGGCAAGGAAAACAGAACACAGTGAAGCACTAAATAGAACACCACTTGACTTACATTGAGAAGAAAGAGAGCAAGATCAGCTTTAATAGTATGTGTTAGTTTCCCATGGCCAGTGGGTATCTCCCAGTAGCAGATGCAGGGCGATTTTCTTATATGCACCCCTCTTGTGCCACAGTAGAAGGACCCTGTCTCCTCCCACAAGGAAGACAGATATAGCAATGGGATTGGCTAGATGCCATGTGACACACGTGCTTAAGCATAACAAAGGATCACACACTGAGCTTGCAAAAGGGAAAGGCATTCCTACAGAAGGGAATAAGACTAGCACAGGCCTTTGAACTCTTTATGTCTTGGTATCCTGTGTGGCCAAGTGCGAGTCAAAAGGCTATGTGCATGAGACTACCATTCCCAACATTACATCTCGCCAACGGTGTGTGAGAATTCCAACTGCTCAATATCTTCAACTGGAACTTGGTATGATCAGTATTTTTAATTTTAGACATTCTAATAGATGTGAAGTCATTTTAATTTGCATTTTCCTAGTGACTAATGATGTTAAGCATCTTTTCATGTGCTTACCTGCCAACTGTATATATTTTTTGATAAAGTGTTTATCCAGTGTTTTTTCCAGTTTACTGGGTTGTTGATTTTCTTATTGTTGACTTTTGAGAGTTCATTATATATTGTGGATACAAGGCCTTATCAGATATATGCTTTGCAATTATTTCCTCCTTGTTCGTGACTTTGTTTTCTTAAGAAAATCTTTGTTTGTTTGAGAAAGTGATTTACTCTGTCACTCAGGCTGGAATGCAATGGCAGGGTCACAGTTCACTGCAGCCTCGACCTCCTGGGCTCAAGTGATCCTCCTACCTCAGCTTCCCTAGTAGCTGGGATAAGAATGTCTTTTGAAGAACGCAAGTTTTTAATTTTGGTGGAATCCAATTTATCATTTTTTTTCTAGTATCGATTATGCTTTTGGTTTTGTATCTAAAAAAATATTTGCCCAATCCAAAGTCACCAAGTTTTTTTTCTATATTTTCTTCTAGAAGTTTTATAGTTTTCAGGTTTACAGTTAGGCCTGTGATCCATTTGAAATAATATTTATAGATGATATGAGGTATGGAAGAAGTTAACTTTTTTCTACAAATGGTTATCCAACTTGTCTATCTTGACACCAATGCCAGACTCTTTTGATTACTGTAGCTCTTAAGTAAGTCCTGAGATCAGGTAATGTTAGTCCTCAACTTTGTTCTCTTATTTTCAAAGTCATTTTGGCTATTTTAAGCCATTTGCATTCCTGTATTGATTTTAGAGTAAGCTTGTTAATTTCTAGCACAAAAATGTGCTGTAATTTTGACTGTGATTACCTTGATTTTATAGATCAATTTAGGGAGCATTGACATTTGAACAAAATTGAATCTTCTGATCCATAAACATGGTATATCTCTCCATTTATTTGTGTACCCTCTGAAGTATTTCAGCAGTATTTCATAATTTTTATTATGCAAGTCTTATACACTTTTGACAGATTTATCCCTAAATATTTTATACATTTGATATTATTGTAAATGGTATTGCTTTATTTATAATTTCAATGTGCTTATTGCTACTATATGAAAAGGTTATTTTTATATTGATCTTTTATCCTGCAGCATTGTGTAAGCACTTATTAGTTGTAATAGGTTTTCTGAGGATGCCCTGGGATTTTCTGCATAGATAATCATATTGTCCATGAATATAAAGAGTTCTACTTCTTCCTTTACAATCTAGATGTCTTGTATTTTTTTTCTTTTCTCATTGAACTGTCTAGATTCTCTAGTGCAGTTTTGAATAGAAGTGATGAAAATGAACGTCATTTCTTTGTTCATGGTGTTAGGAGGAAAGCATTAACTTTTCACTATTAAGTGTAATGTTACCTGTAAGTATTTTGTAGATGCCCTGAAAGCCTAGAGAAGAGTCTCTCCTATTCCTAATTTTCTGAGCGTTTTTGTAAAAATCAGCAATAGATACTAGGTTTTGTTACATTCTTTTGCTCTATCTGTTAAGATAATCATGTAGTTTTTTGTTTTCAGTTTGTTAATATGGTGAATTACATTGGTTTTCATTTGTTGGAATTTTGATGAGGATCTTATTAAATATTTAAAAAAAATAAGGATTAATATCTTTACAGAAATAAGTTCTTCAATCCATGAATCTTGATGATGTTTTATATTTTCTTTGTAGAGGTCTTGCCCGTCTTTCTTTTCCTTATTTATTTAGAACCCTTTAAGAGTAGTTTGCCTACATACATGTTTTAAACCATGTATACATATTTTTGATACTCCTTCCACTAAGTGGTAGGGTTTATGTCTCCTTCCTTTGAATCTGGGTTGACCTTAGTAACTTGGTTTTAACCAATAGAATGCAGTAGAAGTGATGCTGTGTGATTTTGCAGGCTAGGTCAGAAAAGGTCAGATCTCATCATGAACATTTTCTTTTAAAATTTTGATATGAAATTATCTTTTATTAACTCAGCCTCTACCGTGATGCCTAGCACTAGACTCTATAAATACTTTTAAACAGTAGCTTTTTTTTTTTTTTTTTTTTTTTTTGAGACAAGTTTGGCTTTTTCGCCCAGGCTAGAGTGAAGTGGCATGATCTTGGCTCACTGCAATGTCCGCCCGCCCAGGTTTAAGCAATTCTCCTGCCTTGGCCTCCCGAGTAGCTGGGATTACAGGCACCGACCATCACACCTGGCTAATTTTTGTGGTTTTAGTAGTGACTGAGTTTCACCATGTTGGCCAGGCTGGTCTCGAACTCCTGACCTCAGGTGATCCACCCGCCTCAGCCTCTCAAAGTACTGGGATTACAGGAGTGAGCCACAGTGCCTGGCCAACAGTATCTTATTACACTTTTAGGGATATGATAAAGTTGAAAGTAGTAGATTGGGGAGTGGGGATGGGTGGGAGAGGGGAAGTGGAAGCAAATCCTGTGAGGGAAATATTTCCCTTCCAACTCTACATATGGGAAAACTAAGGCCTAGAGAGGTAAGTTACTTTCCCATGTAAGAGGCAGAACCAAACCTCAAGCCTCCAAGGCATAACATGTTCCTCCTTCTTCACTATGCGTCTTAGAAGCAGGCACAGCATATCACCAAGAAGTATAGGAATTACTATATCATATATTTCTGGAGGACAGGGTAGTTAATTTAAATCTCAAAATATGCATGATATGTTGTGGAATATGACAATCTGTCATTTTTTAAAAGGATAAAACAGAATTCAGAGAAATATCATTCTTACAGCTATGTGTTTTAGACTATAACTCTAAAATTATCAAATTACATCCTCTGCTTTGGTAGGAATTTTCAAGATTCATTACGTTGTGCCTTATTACTTCTGATCCAGGGAAACAATGAAGTCTTTTTGTGCCGTAATTTGCAGGCCATTGATGTATGCAGTTCTAAGAATTATTAATTCTCCTTTGTTAGTTGGTATATGCCAAACATTTTGCTTAGCACTTTGCCTCATATATACTTACAGCATTCCAACGAAGTAGGCAATATTACATTCTATTCTAGGTCAGGCACCTGAGCCTTAGAGAGGATAAGCAATTTGCCTACATTTTCACAGGCAGAGCAGAGATTCAACAACAAGTCTGTTTATCTCCAAGGACTGTGCTCTTAACCCCGTTGTTTAAGCAAAGAATTTTCTGAAGTTGCCTGTATAATTCATGGTGGGAATATTAGTTGTGGATATGGACAATACCTGATCAGGCTCAAAACTGGTCTAATTCTGAATTCTAAAGTAGTTGAAAATGGGACCATTCCACACGAGTTGGATCTCTGCTCTCCCTGGATAGAATTCATAATTGCTTCAGAGTGCAATTCTCAGCTCTTCTCCGATTGGCTGGGTTGTCTGCAGTGAGGTACCATACCTATGTGCACATCTGCTCAGCCATCTGTAGTGTAAAATGTTGTCAATCATTCTTACCTCAGGGAAACCATGAGATTTTAGTTTTGGAAAATTACTGTCCTATAGAAGGATAAAACAGGATGCCAGTGGTAAAGATATTTGAACATCATCTCTTTAGATGAATTCCTGGATATATGGATTGTAGACTTCTAATTTTAAAGCACATAAATAATCTCCAAGCCTATAGAAGTAGTTCATTTTATGTCTACTGCATTATTAGGTCATAAGTTTTTCTCCTTGGTATAAACTATATTATCAAGTCTAAAGTCTTGGTGTCTCAGACCAAATGAAACTGAAGAGATATAATAAATTGTTCAAGAAAACAAAATACTACATATTCTCGCTTATGTGTGGGAGCTAAACTTTGGGTACATGTGGACATAAAGATGGGAACAATAGAAACTGGGGACTACTAGAGGAAAGAAGAAGAGTGGGCAAGGGCTGAAAAACTGTTGAATACTGTGCTCAGAACCTGAGTGACAGGATCATTTATACCCCAAACCTCAGCATCATGCAATATACCCAGGTAACAAATCTGCACATGTACACCCTAAATCTGAATTAAAAGTTAAAAAAAAACACAAGGGCAAAGAAAAATGATCTATTCCCTAGAGATGAATACAATTTACTGTGGGAGTTACACAAGTAAGCCCATGCTGGAAAATGAAACGTAAGGATTATACTGATATCCATTTCCTGGCTTTAATAGTGTTCTATAGTAATGAAAATTGATGTGTTTTGGGGAAACTGAATAAAAGGTATACAAGATCTCCTTGTACACTTTTATTTTTTTTTTGAAATTTCCTGTGAATCTACGTTAGTTCAAAATAAAATGATTCATGTTGTCTTTAAAAAAATACAAAATACATGAATTGTTCAATCCCATTGTTTGGGCACTCTGTCAGTTCTCTGATTTGGGTAGTTGTGGTTGTGGGAGGAATGAGGGGTGGTGGAAAGGGGTATAATGAACCATAACCCTGCCAGTAATTCAGCAGTTTCTCAGAAAGACCACCAGCTCACTGAGGTGATAAGTCTACTAGTTGGTGATTTATTTTTTTAAAAAGCCTGAGACTCTTTCATATACCTTCAGCCCACCTCTACTGTTACCAAGCCAAATTACTTTGAATAACTTTACTTCTTATATATATCCAATCAACACAGACTGACTTTTCAGATTTATTTGAGCCCTGTATCACCTTTGCACAAATGCTGAGAGTAAGTGTCCACAGGGAGATTTTATTTTAACTTCTAGTCATGACTCTCAAAACTGAAAGAACTGAACAGGGTCATCAGGAGACCTATGGCTACTTCTCATTCCAGATTTACAGTTTGGGATTGTTTGGATGTATTTTCATTATTTCCTACTACCTTTGTGGACAGAATTCACAGATTGTGGCTATATAAATGGAAACTACTTTTGGTGACATAATGTGACCTTACTTCTCAAACCTGGCTCTTTTCCCATTCTCAATGAATGGGGCTGTCATCTGCCCAGTGGCTTATGCCAGAAACCTAGGAGCTATCCAGATATCATCTGCTCTCCCTGGCTACGTTTAATCCATCACCAAGTCCTTCTATTTAGTTCTCTTAAATGGCCTCCCTTGTACCCTGTTGTTCTCCTCTCTTATCAGTATCCTCCCCACTATAGCCAAAATAATATTTGCAAAAGTAATCTGTTCATGTATTAATCTCACAAATATTTTAGTTATATGTAAGGGATACCGTGGAGAATGAGACAAACTTCTTCTCTCATGAAAATGTAAAAAAATGGTATTGGGCTCCTCCCCTGCCCAACCTTCCTGCCATTTTATGTTAAAACCATTGGATAGATTTCTAGTTGTTCTTAGGTTAACATCTTTCCAATGTCCTTCATAATCAGGTCTCTCTCTATCCCTATAGACTCACCTTTTGTCAGTATTCATATCACTTTAACCACCCTGACCTTGTTTCTGTTCTTTATGCCGCTTGCTCTGCCACCTCAGGGCCTTTGCATGTGCCGTACTTTTGGACTAGAATGCCTTTAGCCTTTGCCACTTCTCATCAACTCGCAGATATGAGTTAAATATCTCTTCCTCAGAGAAGCCATCCAGATTCAACAGACTGAAGTCACACTATTAAATTCTGTGCATTCATGGTACAATAAAATTTTTTGTGTGGTAGTCATCAGAATTATTGGAATTAGTTGATTAATGACTTTTGATGATCAATGCATTGTGCTCATGAGTCTCAGAAAAAAAAAAAAAAAAACAACAAAAACCAAACAGATGTCAGAATCATTACCTCACAGGAATTGGGAGGAGGACAAGGAGACTCACGTTCCCTTTCATGTCTTAGTAAGAAGCTGTATTGGCTAAGATTAGTTTGGGCTGTGACTAAAACTTCTTATGACAGTGGCTGGAACGAGACAAAAGTTTGTTTCTCTGTGATGTCAAAATTGGGAGGGAAAGAATTCAGAGTTGTGTGCTGACTCTGCCCCACAGAGCAAGTTTCTAACCTAAGAAGGCCTTGGGAATCCAGGCTTGACCTTGTAGCTCTGCGTTGCATAGCCTTCATTGTCATGGTCACTTCGTGGCCCAAAATGACAGATCAACAGTCTGAGGTTACATTATTAAATTCTATGTGTCCATGGTACAATAAAAATGTTTTGGTGGTAGTCATCAGAATTATTATTGGAATTAGTTGATTAATGACTTATGCTCCATGGGTTCCCCACCAGTCTTTAAGCTCTGTGGGTTTTTTTTTTCTCACCATTTTTATCCCCAGAGGCCAGTAAACTTCATGGGAAAAAAAGTACTTAAAATGATATTTTTAAAATACATGATTGTTTGAACAAATGGACAGACTAAGTCTGAGTAGCTGGGATCATGGTGCTGCACCCACTTGTGTGAGCGAGGTAGTATGATGGAGGAACCTTGAGGATAGGGAGATGTAGTGGCTGCTGGCGCCCAGAGTAGGGCATAGTCTAGCAGTGGATTTGCTTTCAAGATGGCACTGTGCTATAGGAGCTTGGGTCACGGAGACAGAGGGTACACAACATGTGCTCTTGTTCTGCAGCAATGTAGCCATGTGAATTTCAGACATCTTCCCAAACTGGGCTCAGGGCCTGTAAGGACTAGTGAGATTCTCTTGCAGCAAGAACTGCAGGTGTCTTCAGTGGTAGTACGGGCTGCTGGGGACTTCCTGCTTACCTTTTCTCTACAAGGGAATGGGAATGTCCTTCTTGGCTCTGAGCTGATCCCAGTGGAGGAGACGGCGTGGCAGAGGCAGGATGTTTTATTCTCCTCTCTGTGCTGCCATCCTGTGTTTCTGTGCTCCGTGGGGGATTTCTCCACTGCCTTGCTGAGCTCTAGTGCTCTCCGTCAGACAGTCTATTTGAATTTTAGTTGCTTATTCATTGTTTCTTTATTTTTCTGTGTTGGCATGGGTACCAGGCACCTCTAGTCAATCATCTTGCTCTTGGATATTTTCTCGTTTATAGATTTTTCAATAACTCTGAGAGATAAAATATTTTGGAAAAGAAATTTAAATCTATAGTGTTGGGAAAATACTATAGCTTTTGATCACTGAAAAGTTATTGTTACCTTCAGTAACAATTTTTGAAGTGATTTTTTTTAAATTTAGGAATTGGTATTGAGTTCACAGGAACTTGACATTTTCTCGGGAATATTTTATTTGCTACTGTAAGGTGTACCTGTCGTAAATAATTTCATGTGTTGTAACAGCTGCTTTAGTTTATATCCAAACATTGAAAAAGCTGATTTCTTATCCTTTTGCAAACAAGTCAGGAAATACCCTCTCCATGACCTCATCTTCCATGGACACCCTTTCCTCTGGTCTTGGGGAGTGTTAGCAGAATGTAATACCTGTGCTTGAGGAGTACAGTATAAACAGCAACAAATCCTTGTGGATGGATTGATTATTCCTAAAATCTCTAATATCGTCAGGAGAACAGCTAAACTATGTTCTGCACTTTGGTTCAATGCTTACTAAGTCTAGTTCATGGCTTTTAAACACTTGTTTCCTATTTAGATTCTTAGCCCAATGCATTAGAGCAGAGAATCTCGAACTTTAAAGTGCATGTAAACTGCCTGGAGGTTTTATTAAAATGTAGTTTCTGATGTAGTAGCTCTGGGGTAGGGCTTGAGAGTCTTCATTTGTGGCAGGCTCCCAGGTCAAGGACTACACTTTGAGTAGCCAGGGCCCCAGATTCTGAGAGGAGAAATATACCAACAGCTGTGTTGTAAGGAACTGGGACAGGTTATCAAGGGACTTGTTGATTCTTCTTCCCTGGAGAATTTATGCATTAGCTATATGACAGTCTGACAGAAATTTTTCAGATGCACCTTTCTCTGGAGGTTGGGTTAACTAAATGACCTCCGACATTTTAACTCTCCCTGTAGTTCTGTGTTTAGATTACAAACTACTGTGGGGTATGCTCCGTAAACATTTATGTGCCCACACACTACACAGCATTCTACCAGGTTGTTGACTAATTTCAAATCAATAATTTCCAATATTGTAACATTTATTGTTAAGAGTTCACTGTGATATTAACTGGCTGAGTGAGAGGTAAAACCTCTATGAAATTTTGTGATTTTATTTGACAGTAACATTTATTTTACATTAAAATTGACTTTACTGTATTGAGTAAAATGTGTTTTTAGATGTATAATAAAGTACCTGTGACATGTAAAAATATTGATGCATATCTATACGTTAGCATTGACACAGAGGCAAAATGTCCAAAGAGCAAACTCTTAAAAGTATGAAACAGAAAATGGCATAATATAGGCAAGTATACCATAGAATTAATGATAAGGTGATATATAAATGATCACTCACTGTAAGTTACTTCTGTTACCCCTCCCCAGTTTTTAGCCTCCCTCAACCTAATTTATCCAGAATCAGGGTATTGCAGAGAACCGATACAAGAGAATTCCAGTTTTCATCATTAATGAATAATATTGATGACAGAAATGTATAGTGGTACAGGAAGAGAGATAACAAAGGATAAATCCTTTTCCTCCTTAGGAATTTCAAATAATGTGGAAGAAAATATTTGCTTATATGAAACCACTTGTGGACAATTTAAACTAATATAGTACAGTGATTCTTTTGGTCAGTATCAGAAACACCTGGAGAATTGGTAAAAATACAAAAACCCAGGCCTTCCCCTGCTTCAGTGAGCCTGTGTTCTTGATTACCTCTCAGGGAGGATTCTGATAAGACTGTGAACCACTAGTATAATAAATACTTGGTTGCTAATTTACAAGGTAATTGAGATTTGGGAGAGAGATAGGCTAGGACAATGGGAGGAGGCTTCATGGGGGAAGGCTTTTTTGAACAGTATGGGTAAGACGTGGAAGCAAGAAGAAGGAAGAAAGACCTACATGTCTGCAGTAAAGGGCACAGGTGAAAGTGGAAGAGATGAGGTGAGAGAGATGGGCTAGAGAGTGAAGGGCATGGTCTGACCTGCAGGTTAGAAAGATTGCTGTGCAATTTTGTGCCTAGAAATAGGGAGCCAGGTTAATATTCTGTGGATACTGCTTGGGCAAGAAAGAATAAAATCATGAACCAAGGCTGTGAGAAGAGAGAGGAATAGAGTGAGAGATAAAAAGGAGTCAGTGCAGCATGGAGGGAAATTGCACAGACTCCCAAGTGGAATAGACCTGAGTTCAAATTCTTTCTTGATTAAAAATTGACTGTGTGGCCTTGGACAAGTGACTGAACCCCTCCAAGCTGTTTCCTCATATTTAAAATGGGCACGATAATCACTCCAACCTTCCTAGAATGTAGAAATTTATGAGATACTGTATTTAAAAGACCCGACACAATGCCCAACGTATAGGATTTATTCAATAAATGGTTTTTATTATTATTAGAGAAAATATGAATTAGGGTTCATTGATGCAATGGTGCATATACAAGGCAGAAGAAAAAAGGATGGTTTTAAGCCAATTGTTCTTAGCTGATGATGATTCCTATCCCACAACCTCAGTGGATATTTGGCAATGAATAGAGACATCCTGGTTGTCACAACTAGAGGATGGGGTAGTGTTACTTGTTACTGGCAGCTAGTGGGCAGGAGACAAGTTCAATCCCTACAGTAAAAATTATCCAGCCCAAACTGTCAATGGTGCCGAGGTTGAGAAGCTCTGCATTAAGGTTTCTGTCATACACTATGAAATTGATGGTAGAACATAGCACTGATAGAAAAACCAGGAAGAGAAGCAAGTTAAGGGAGCAAATGATGACTTTGATTTTGTACATGTTGACTTGGTGGTACCTGTGGGACAGTGTTGGCTATTTAGATCCTTATTCTTTATCACTACCGCTGTTCTCTATCACTTCGTCTAATGCCAGTTTATAGATGAAATGAAATGGTCAAGGATCTGGAAGAGCTGAATACAGTTGAAGAATAGCTATCTTGGGATGGGAAGAAAGAGACAGAGAGAGAGAAGAGAAGAGAGAAGGGAGGGACGGAGAGATTGAGAGCTAGTGCAAGCATGAGGGAGTGCACAAGCTGAGAGCAAGGGCAGGAGGTTCACAGAGAAAACGATTGGTGTTAGGAATTTCAAAGGTGGAATGCTCCTATTGATGACTTCTTAAACATGTGACACTGGCAAAAGGGTCACTGATATGGAGGTAAGTTAAGATGGTTGGATTTGAAAGTTGAGAAGATTAAGTAGTTGTGAGGCTATGGTTCTTCTTGAACACTAAAATCATCCTAGATAATAGTTGGATGAGGGGACAAGAGTGAGACAGTAATCCTGATGTCATCTGTCCTTTTCCCCACACCAGGCTTGCCTCTTTTCACAGTCAATTTTCCAACTATTTATAGGAAGGAGTAATTGCTAATTTAATTGACTAGATAATCAGTGTGCCATGTTTTAATTGGGGAGTCACAAACCTATGCAATTGCGACTTCCTGCTTCCACAGGCTAAGTGGACCTAAGCCAGTCTCTGTTTTTTTTTTTTTTTCAGTTTTATGTGGCTAGCTAGGAAAGTCAGATATCTTCCTGTATTTCAGCTCAAGATAATATATCTTCACTCTAATTGGTTCCTCCTCTTAATCTTTATTCCAAATTTTCCCACCAAAGTTTACGTGGTTCTTGGTATACTTGGCTATCCCATTCGATTTTTAATATAGTTTCACCCATGAGTAGACATTCGAGGACTTAAAATTTCTGCATCCATTCTGAGTGGCTTTTGGTATTTTCCAATTAAAACTCCATTGCTGACCCATCAGTCTCTCACCACATTGCATTTTAATTCTCAGAATTAAAAAAAAAAAAAAGTCTACCATTAGTCCCATCACATCCATTTTATTCAAGGGCATGAAAGGCAAGAATTATTTTTTTCTATTTTTCTGGCTTGACTTCTTGCTTTTTTTCTTTGATACAGTTTAAACTTGATTAGTTCCAGCCTTCTGATGTTAATCTCTGTAGACTCTCTGTTGAGAATTTAGGAGATGTTCAAATTTTTAAATTTAAGTCCCAAATTGACCTTTTTAGACCTGATCTCTGATTTGCACTCCATTAAGCTGTTTATTGAACACTTAACTGTATAACAAAGGTTGAATGTTTTACATGCAAGATTTATTTTAATCCTAATTATACATTGTGCCTCTCATTATTTGATTCCTTTCCTAAACTGTCTTATTTTTCTCGTTGTCTTGTTACGTGTGTCTGTCCACTGTCTCAACCTGTACAGAATCTTTTATAGACCTAAGAAAATTTCCCTGCAGCCTAATTTCTTGGCCAAATGCTTGCTGATTTTCTTATAAATTAAGTCAATTCTAAATCAGAGGAAATAAAAGAGAGATAAAGGAATAGAGGTAGTAAGTATATTAAGTTCCTATAAGTGAACTTCAGGTAAATGACTTATTTTAATTTGTTTAGAATGTAGGTATTCAAGTAACTGTAACTGTGCTTCTTCCCTTTCTGTCTCTCCTCCTAATTTCTCTTAATACCAAAAATGAAGGATATGCTTTAGGTATTTCATTCAAGGTTAAGCACATTTTTAAAATGTGTTCTTTGCTTTCTATTTACAGAAATCATAGCAGTGAACAGTTTTAGACAATGAAATGAAGTGCAGGGATTTCAGTGGATTGCAAAGCCAGAAAAAACAAATTCATTACTATCTCTTTTATTGGGTAAAAAGCTATGTTTGTATTACCTGGGGAATTTAAGAAAAAGAAAAAAATTTTGGAGAAAGCTTATTGAATTTTGCAGAATAACACAGAGCAATGAAGGTGGATTGCCAGGTATAAGTTCCTCTAGCAATTATGAAGGGATAAAAAAAATCATACCAGCACAATGTTGGAACAAATCCAGTAGCTATTATTGATTTATAAATGTAAATCCAAACCAAAACTAATAGAAAATATAATTATTCTGTGACAATTCTTTTCCATACGTATTATACAAACAGCATTTCACTTAGCTTAGAAAGTTTTATTTTTAAAGCAGCTTCTGGCCTTGCTATAATAATTCTTGCTTTTTACCCAATTCACCAGTTGGATAATTTCTTTTAAAAACCTAAAAACTGAATTGTATAATTTGTGGATTAGTCAGATTTAGGTAGTAAACATGCATAACGATTTTTAAGGCCAAATTTTTATTCAGCAAAGGTCTAAGAGGCAAGTGCTGAAGGCTTTGTTGTTTTATTTGTTTGTTTTTATGAAATTGAATTTTTAAGAAAGGTGTTGGTATTTGATGGGTTGTGCAAGCCCTTTGGAAGTTATGTAGTACAAAAAGAGAGATTTTAATATGGGACATTCATCCAAAAATGCACATCCTGAACTGATTTAGAAAGCTAGCAGAGAACATAAGCAAACATAGGTCATACTGTATCATACTCTATAAGCCTGCTACAAAGAAAGGCAAATGTTTTGTTCACCTACTGTGCTCTCAATTTGTTCTATTCAGTGTTTAGTGTTTAAAAGAAAAAAGGAAAAGAAAACTCAAGCAATTCCACACAAACAATAAGTTAATTCAAGTATTTGGCCAACTTTAAATTTTTTAATAAGCTGTTTAATTAAAATAATCAATTTGGGTATACTGGGTAGACAAAATTTAAATAAATGCTTCAAGTTGATGTAATAAGAAACCCAGTTAAATGTATCTGTTTTATTTCTTTTCTTTACTTAAATATCCTCCATTGATAATATTAACTGCTAAACTGATTTTCTGTTCAATATAGAAATATGATGAAATCTTAAATACGCATTTGTTTCTCTTGAGTAGGTCACTTATGACTGATCAGGTTCAGATCTATTATTCAGTATTTTCCTAATCCAAATCTCTTGTTAGGAGTTTGGACCCTTTATTGCGTCATTTGACAAATGGTAAATTTTCCTTTTTTTGTAGTTAGTAGTGATTCCTTAGTGCCAAACAGCTCAAATATTTAACTCAATGACTGTCACAATCTTAGAAAACTCTCGGTTTAGAAAGATTGCTTTCTAAGATAAAACAGAATTAGCATCTAGGTGATGCTATATGAAGACAGCAGTGAGCATCTGGGTGCTATTTTTTTTTTTAACCTTTTATTTCCAGTTAAAAAGGAAGCGAAGGTTATCTTTAATAGCAGCTGGTGAAAAGATTGGAGTTTTGGAGGATACTTGGACTAGAAGCCTTGTATAGAGATACTTAGTGTGATTGTGTAGATATGACTCATGATGCTGTAATTTCCTAAATGGATTCAGTGCTTTATTTAACAAAACAAAACAACAATGTGCTTTGTTGTTAAGAAGCGAATTTAAGATCTGGCTGCTCTTGTCATGTTCTCACATCAATGAATGAAACACAGAAATCTGATACAAGAGGGGAAGACTGAGTGGTCAGGCAGAGAGAGGGTGCAGATTCCTGGGATCCAAAACAGGATTCAAACACACAAGCCTTAGTTTGACAGACAAGAGAATAAACTGTTTCCCTTTGAAATTTTGGTAAAGCACTATGTAATTGTGCAGTGGGATAGCTACTGATGACAAACACTTTTTTTTAAGCCAAAGATGATTCTATGTACTACTCAAAGTATTTAAATTATAAGGTATTTCAAACACAATGGAGACCTATGGAAAATTATATAACAATCCATGTATTCATTACGAAGATTATATACCTTTTTTTTTTTTTTTTGCCAAATTTGCTTAATATTTCTCTCTCTCTTTTTTTTTTTTTTTTTGAGACGGAGTCTCGCTCTGTTGCCCAGGCTGGAGTGCAGTGGCTGGATCTCAGCTCACTGCAAGCTCCACCTCCCGGGTTTACGCCATTCTCCTGCCTCAGCCTCCCAAGTAGTTGGGACTACAGGCGCCGGCCAACTCGCCCGGCTAGTTTTTTGTATTTTTTAGTAGAGACGGGGTTTCACCATGTTAGCCAGGATGGTCTCGATCTCCTGACCTCGTGATCTGCCCATCTCGGCCTCCCAAAGTGCTGGGATTACAGGCTTGAACCACTGCACCTGGCCAATATTTCTCTTTTTATAAAAATAAAATAATACATTATATGACTAAAGCCCAGCCATTCCATGCCTTCCTGACCTTCTCTTCTCAGGTTAGCCTCTCTCCTGAATTTGATATGTAGCATTCCTATGATTGTTACTTAGTATTTATTGTATATATTTATGCATCTCAAAGCAATATTTGCTTTATTTTACAGGTTTAAAAAATGGACATAAACAGTGTTGTATATCTTTTTTGCAGTTTGCTTTTATTCACCCTTAATATTATTTTTAAAGAGTTATCCATGTAGATACTGCATTCATTTAAATTACTGCACAATATTCATTAAACAGACATGCCGGTTTATTCAAATGTTTTTCTACTGAGGGACGGTTAGATTGTTTCCACATTTTGCCAGTAGTCTTCCAATGAACATCTGTGTTTTCCTCATCTTGTGGGTATGTGCAAGAGTGGAATTGTTGATTCACAGGATATGCCCACATTCAACTTTTATAGGTATTGTCAAATTGCTTTATAAATCAAATTGTATTAATTTTAGCACCTCAGCGTTTGTGTATACATGAAAACATTTCCTAACATCTCTGGTACTGATTTGGGTTATTGAATTAACAATTTTTCTCCAACCAAATGGGTTTAAAATAGTTTCTCCTTGGTTTGTATTTTACTGATTACTGATGAAGTTGTGTGTTTATTGAGATATTACTTAGCTATGAATGAATCTTATTTAACATGTTTATAAAAGCTTGAAACCAGATCTATGAGTATATTGGAAGTTATTACTGTGCTGATGCCACACTATTTAACTTACTGTATGTAGCGTTATGGAACACTTTAATATGTTGTGGGTGATGGCCTTTTAATTACTTCTCTTCAAAATTGTCTTGCCTAGTCTTGACCTTTTCCTCTGATGAATTTTAGCCATAGGTAACCAAACTTTGGGAAAGAGTCTTTTGAATTTATGGCGTTGAATCTATAGATTTGTTGGCAGAGACTGGCCATCTTTAAGTGTTGTTTTTGATATGGCATTTTTAAAATTAATTTAGGTCTTATTTACATTCTTCAGTAATAAAGTTCTTATACTTTCCTCACATGTTCAGATTTATTTATAGTTACCTAATAGTATTTATGTTGGATACATAAAAACCAATATTTTAGATCTGTTTTATTGTAAATGGTAGCTTTTAAATACTTTTTAAAGCATTTATTAATGATAGAAATATATTTGCTTTTTGATTATGATCTTGAATCCATAAAATATGCCATACTCTATTATTAATTCTGCTAATTTGTCAATAGATTTTCATAGATATTTTTATATAGGCAGTCTCACTGTTTATTTGTTTCCCTTGGGTATATACTCAAGAGCAGAATTGCTCGGGGAAGAGAATACATAAATGTTTAGTTAAGAGATACTGCCAAACTGTTTTTCAAAGTACTCATACCAATTTACATTTCATTCCACAATCAAAGAGTGTTACAGCTGTTTTTCATCCTTGCCAACATTGGGTGCTGTCAGTCTTTTAAATTTTAGACATTTTGGTGGGTGTGTGAAATCCCCTTGTCATTTTAATTTGCATTTCTTTGATTACTAATGACGTTTGAGTAGCATTTCATATGTTTATTGGCTAAATAGTGTATTGATATTCTTTCCTGTAGAGTGCCTACTGAAATTTTCTCCCTCTTTTAAAATTGTATTTTCTGCTTTTTAGATAATTGAAAATATCATGATGGGTACAAATATAATTGATTTGTAGGATACAAATCCTTTGTTTGATGGAAGTATTCTTCCCAGTATGCAGTTAGTCTTTTTATAGTCTTTTTTTTACCTTCTTAATGATATCTTTTGGTGAACAGATGTTCTTTATTTAATGAAGTCAAATGTATCAATTTTTTCTGTTATTACTAGTACATTTTATGTCTTAAGAAATTTTTATCTATCTCCAAATTAAGAATATATTCTCTTATGTTTCTCTTAGAAATGTGATCGTTTTGGCTTTCACACTTAGGAGTACAACTATTTCCAATTTAATTTTTGTCCATGATTATAATATTTATAATTATAACTAATTGCTTCAGCATCATTTATTGGAAATACCACCCTTTCTAACTGAGTTGAATTGGTACCTTTGTTATAAATCAGATGACTATGTGTTTGTTACCAATTTTAATATATTTCAGTCTTACCTGCCCTAATTTTTTCTACCACTCATTATGATGTCTTTCTTTGAGCTATGTTTTAAAATTTCCAAATATTTCCTCTTTGTAATTCTTTTAAATTTTACCATGAATATGTAATGACTCTGTTTGCTGTTAGGTACATATAAGCTCAAAAGCATTGTATTTTCTAGGAATGAACAAATTCCCTCATTCACTTAACACATTCTATTGAGTATCACACATTTATTTTTAAGGGACTAGGGACATAGCAATGAGCAAAAGAAAGAAAAATCTGTTTACATGGGCCCTACATTCTATTGATTGAAGAAAGATAAACAACATAAGATATATGTGTGTGTGTATACATATGCATATACACATATACATATGCATGTACACATACATATGCATATGTAAGTACCTATATGCTTGTATGCATACAAACGCATGTACATATGTTTACTTATATGTGTATGTATTTTTTAGATGGGGTTCAGTGTACAATGCAGAAAAATTGCTGGGAATGGTCACAGAGTATGTTAGAGCGAGATACTTGCAATTTTAAATAGGGAGAATGGTGAAGACCTCACACTTAAAAGGAGACATTTCAGCAAAGGCTTGAAGCAGGTACCTGCAGATACCTGAAGGAAGAAGATTCTAGGCAGACGGCACCGCAAGTGCAAATGCCCTGGATGACATGTTCTAAGAAAAGGAGCCAGTGTGGTTAGATTTGGTTAAGTGTGAGAGAAAGCAGTAAGAGACAAGTCATAGAGGTAATGGGACAAATAAACTGAGTAGGGCCTTGAGAGCTATCTGAATGCCTTTGGATTCTTATTTTGAGTGAAATGAGAATCCATTGGGAGGTTTTGAGCAGAGGAGTGATATGATATAGCTTCTGTTTGAACAGGATCACTCTGGCTGCTGTGTTAGGAACAGCCTGAAGGAGAACAAGGGTGGTAGTAGGAGACCATTAGGGGCTATTGTCATAATAGAGGGGAAAGACAATGGCTTGGACCAAAATGATAGATAGAGGTGGAGGTAGTGAAAAGTGCTCTGGCTCTGGGAATTTCTTTTGAAGACAGAGCCAAAATAATTTGCTGATGGTTTGGATTTATAATGTCAAAGAGCAAAATGTCAAGAATAATTTTAAGTTTTTGGTTCAAACAACTTTTTTGCTCACTGTGTTATGTCCTATTGTATCTTTATTAATTTGTTTTGCCTTAAAATCTATTCTAAATTATATTAATGCTGCTAAGTATTTGCCTTTTGTTTTCAACCTTTCTATGGCCTCCCTGGCTCATAGCTGAATTTTATTTTTAAAATCCATACTCAAATCTTATAAATTCTACTGGGTTAATCTATTTGCATTTATAATTATTAGTGTTATTTATTTCTATCGTCTTGTTTTGTACTTTCTATGTATCATTCTTTTGTTTTTTTTCTATCCCCTGCACCCCTACCTTCTACTGTAGTGATTACTCTTCTTTATTCTCTTTTTTCCCCTTTATTGTTTTGAAAATTATCTATTTTATATTTATTTACTTAGTAATTACCCTTAAATATATAACATACCATTCTTGATTTGACAGGCTAAAGGAAATCACTACTTCTCTACTCCTCCCAAAACATATCCAGGCAGAAAATTCTTGAACTTGAATCCTCCTTTCTGTTTTATATATTATTGCTTTCAGTATTTTATTTTAAACTTTTCCGAATGGAATTTCACATCTATTCACAAAAGCATAGAGAAACATATAATAAACACTATGTACCCTTCACTCGGCTTCAATAACTACTTGTAAAGTCCCATCCTGTTTCATCTATACCTCTTCATCCCCCCTCATCCCTTTCATGTATTCTTTAAGTAAAATAATTTCTTCTTTATTTTAAAACAAATTCCAAACATTTTAGATATAAATAATTGTATATGTTTTCCAAGAGAGAAATGAGCCACTGTTTTAGTTCCCTCTTGTTTATATTCCTTCAGATTATTTATTTTTATTATTGTTCTACACTGTGGTATCTGTTTAGATTTAGCTGCACATTTACCCATTTTATTGCTCATCTTTGCATTTTGCATCTCATTCATTCATTTTAGCTTAGCTCCCTTCCTTTGAAAGTACATTTTTAGTAGTTCTTTCAGCAAAAGTAATTAATTGTGACTCCTTGTGAATCCTCTCTGTATCAATTTTTAAAAATGTGTACTCCCTGTTGAATAATATTTATCTGAGAGTAAAATACTTGGTTGACAATTATTTTCCATAACATTTTGAAATTATTTCCCCATTGACTTCCAATCTTTACTGTGATTTTGTGAAATCAGTTATCAGTCTAGTTGTCTATTTCATAGTATTTCAATTCACTGCTATATGTGAGGCTGTCGAGTTTTAACCTATTTACCTTAGGTTTCTTAAAGCTGAGAATTCTTGGATGTAATCAATTCTGAAAATTTTTCACTATTGTCTTTTTAAATTGTCTCTCCCTGTTCTTTCAATTATCTTTTGGAAACTTATTTAAAAAATATTGAACTCTTCGTTGGTTTTCCATGATTTTTAACTTTTTTTTTTTTACGATTTCTGTCTCTGGACTAGAGTAATTTTCTCAGATTTATTTTTCAGTTCTCTAATTTTCTTTTCAACCATAGGTTTCATTTCTCAAAGCTCCATTGATTTTCAGATAGTTACTGATTACCTATTTTCATAATGTCTTACCTTTTGGGATAGTGCAATTTATTCCTTCTCTTATCACTTTAAACATGTGCATTTATATTCTCTTTCAGTTATTTCACATTCCTGTTTGTGTCTATTGACTCTTTCTCAGGGTCGATTTATCCCCAGGTTACTGTGACTCATTTTTGAAGATATGTTGCCTTTTTTTTTTTCCTTTGGTAGAAAATACCCCTTCCCTAAAGCCTAGAATGTGGAAGAATTCCTCCAGAGCAGTTTGGCCTTTTTTTTTTTTTTTTGCTATATGATCCAGGAACACCACTGATTCAGGATGAATTTTTGTGGTATTAATAATTTCTCAGATTAGAGTTCCCCAGACCACAAAGGTAGAAGAAATTAAGATTGAAAATCTGTGTGATTCACAAACCTGGAGTTTAAATTTGTGAGGGAATATTTTTATTTCATTTTTTTCTTTATTTTTGCTTTTCTAGAATTAGATGTTTTCCTAAGCAGATTTTTAAAATAAATAAATTTCTAAAACTCCTAGACTGTCACAATATGCTGCAAAAGAAATTTATATTTATTGTAGTAAATGGGAAAAAACTAGAAAATACACAATGAAGAAAGAAAAATTACTGATGATCCCACCACTAGGCTGATGATCACTTTCACATTTTGATATTCTTAAAGTTCTATTTTTTATAAATGTATATATTTTTCAAAAATGAAATTAGACCAGATAATATATTTTATAACTATGTTTTATTTAAAATAATATTTTATCTATTTTATAATATTTATTAAAATATTTAAAATTTATTTTACTTAAAATATTGTAAAAAACCTTGCATATCTTTAAATATTTTTCTATAGCACATTTTCAACTAGGATGATTTTGCTCTCCCACGGGACCTTTGGCAATATCTGGGGACAGTTTTTTGATAGCCATTAATGAGCAGTGACACTGGAATTTAGTAGGTAGAGGCTAGGGATACTGCTAAGCCTGCAATACACAGTACAGCCCCTACAACAAAGAATTAATCACTCCCAAATATCAATATTATCAAGGTTAAGAAACTGTTCTACAACATCATTTGAATGGGTGCTAATAAGATTGTCTTTCTAATGTGCTTTATTCTGATCATGATAGTCCTCAAAAACTCTAGTAACCTTTGTTGGTATTACTCCTTAAGCAGTAATATATGTTGTCTTGAAGTATTAATCATCTCTTTATGCTGTTCAGCTAGTCTATGTTCTTTAAGGAGCTGCTTCTCTGTGCTCTGTTTTGTTGATGACCAGTAGGCCCTCAAGTCTTGTCAGATGACCAGTAGGCCCTCAAGTCTTGTCAGATGGTAATAGTGAAGTTGATCAGTATTACCAAATTATGAGAATGTGAGCTCTCCTTTTGTAGAGAGGCAATGTAGTGTGTTGAAATACGCTTGGATCTGTCATCAGATTCAGGCTCTGTTTCTTAGCAGTTCATGTGACCTGGACTTATATTTTTCTAGCCTTAATTTAAGCAGCTATAATATGGACATAATAATATTAGCTTACAGGGTTTCTGTTAGAATATGAGAGCATGTGAGTAAAATGCCTGGTGAGAATAGGTAATATTTTTATTTTTTATTTTTATTTTTTGAGACGGGGTCTTGCGTTGCCACCCAGGCTGGAGTGCAGTGCTGGCAATCATGGCTCAATGCACCCTTGACCTCCAGAACTCAAGCGATCCTCTCTCCTTAGCCTCTCAAGTAGTTGGGACCGTAGGCATGTGGGTCCTCAGTAAGGCCCCATGGTTGGGCCAGGGAGCCCCTGAAGGCTGGGGAACAGGCTGCCAGTCCTGTGGACCAGAATGAGGACTCATGGTGCCTGTTCTGGGCATATCCATGGCCGCCCATGGACTAATTAGCATGCACTTCCTCCCCTCTGAGGTCCATAAAAGCCCTGGGCTCAGCCAGAGCAGGGCAAAGGATGGCCAGAGGACAAAGGGAGACATGGGACCTGATGACCAGCTGCAGAGAGGAGTACCCTCTCTGCTGAGAGCTGGAGACAATGCCATGACCAGCTGCAGAGAAGAGTACACTCTCTGCTGAGAGCTGCAGAGAGGACCTGCCAGGAAGAGAAGAGCTACCCTCTCTGTTGAGAGCTTCAGAGACCTGCTGAGATGTGGGAATGACTTGCTTGTGGAGAGAATCCACTCTCTCCAGGGCGTCCTCTTTGCTAAGAGCTGAACACTCGACTGGACAACCTGCCTACAGAGAGAAGCTATTCACTTCTCTGAGCTGTTCTAACACTAAATGAAACTCTTCTTCACCCTTCACTTGTCTGTGTACCTCATTCTTCCTGGACACAGGACAAGAACTTGGGCAAAGGCCGTGTGGCCACAGAGTTTTCCGGTCAGAAAAATCGACACCTCAGAGATCCTGTAACATTTCCATCGCCTCCAAAATCATATTTCGATATACTGCTTCTTTCTTATAAGGCTGATTAGGCCTTTGAAATTTAGGCAAATACTGAGAATCACTGAAGAATTGTAAAGTACTTGCAGGTACTATATCTTAATTTATTAAACAACTATCATACACAAGATACTGGGCCTGTTACTCTTGCATATATTAGTACCTCAATGAATCTTTATATCTATATTCTGATATAGATAATTGCATTTACAGATGAAGTGAAAAAGGTTGTATGAATACATCACAGAAGTTGTGAACAAACTCATTTTCATACCATTCACGTGAGAAGAGTTACTATGTATTTCTCTTACTGGCCCTGAAAAACACCAGTCATTTCTGTGGTAGTTTGTGGTAAACTAGGAGATAAGGATTTCTGTACCTCTGTGTTCAAGGTTTCAAGGGATTCTTCCAGGATAAGTAGCTATGGGCCATAGGGTGGAGAAAGAAATTATTATGTTTTCTTTCATGTATTTCCTGTCATCTCTGTTGCTAGTTATTCCTAGTCTAGTTTTGAAAAGGATGGGCCATAAATATATATGTTTATATGTGCCAATGTACAGAATGTGTATGGGCATGTGTGGCTATGTATATGAGGTTTTGAATTGACTTGGGTTTTGTACTATCCTGGCCCATTGACCACAATATCTCTCAACCAGTCCCAAGTAGTTTTAGAAAAAGTTAGTGTTGCCTCAGTATACATAACATCTGGTCTATCTTGTTTATCATCTATAAACATTGAAATTGGTATACTTCCACTGCCTTCCCTTCCACTCGACGAGTTTCATTTGGGTTTGTAGGACTTTGGCAAATTTTGAAGAGACTTCTAGATAGATATTGTAGGACCCATTCACTGCTAGTCACAGCTTACCTATGGTTTTATACTGAGAGAAAGCAAGAGCTTTGGAATCGTAGAATGAAGTTCTAATCCTACAATATACTTACAATGTAACCTTCCAGAATTCTGTCTGTAAATTGGGGATCATAGTATCTATCTCTATAATATGGGGGAGTTGAAAATAATATGTTTAAAGTACCTACAATGATGCCTGACACATTGTAGGAGTTTGAATAAAGGCCTAAATTTGTTTATGTGTTCATCTTATAAATGAACTATTGTATATGGAAGTCACTGAGCACTGTGTCTTTCATATAGTGTTCTGTAATTGTTTTTGTGGACAGATACACAAATTGCATTTTATTCATTTGTTGTGTATATCCACTTATGGCACACAATAGGAAACTGTGAATACTGGTCCTTAAATATGAGAAATTCACAGCAGTCCACCAAGAAAGGCTGCTGCTTCTAGAATTTGTCTACAGTGCAGTCTAGATGACAGAATCTCCCAATTAAAAATTTTATGTTTGCGTGTGCAGTATTTGTGAGGTGAAAACATTTGTGTTGGCGTTCACAAATTCGTATGTTTTAATATTTTGAAAATTAGAACCATAGTTCAAAGAACAGATTCTTAAATTTCATGAAAATTACATGCAGTAATTTTCTTAATTTCTCTTAATATTTTAGAGCTTTTTAGGTGATGTTTCTAAAGTTGGAATAAAAGATGACCTACAGAGGTGAAATGCATTTTTCTTCTCTCCAGGCTTAGGATGGGCTGTTTCTACATATTAAGTGAAACAAGATCTTGACTGATGCAGTCTGTTTCAAAAACAGGTCAAGGTTTTCTGACATTGCTCTGAGAGAAAAAGGAATCAGAATGTCTGGGGAAAAAATTCAGATGTTCGTCTTCTCTCTTTTACATGGGAAAAATACAGCAAGTTTCTGTTATTATCTCAGGATCTGAAGACTTAGGACAGTGCAGGAGAAAATTCTGTTTTGGATGCTTCTGATGTCCCCAAGTCTTTCAGGAGGAACAGAATTCTGAACTCAGTTCTTGACTTGTGTGTGAATAGGATGACATGCATTTTTGATTTTCACAGGGTCACTTTTATAGCTCAGTGCCTATAGGGCAGAATACAAAATAGGACTATAGAATACAGAATGCCCTAGAACAGCTATCCTTAAAATATCATTCTAAATATTCCAAGGAAAAACTCTGTTTATGATGGAAATAAAACCTTCAGCAATGCATACAAATAATAATTCAAACAGCACTAAATACGTATCTTACTATGGTTTATGGTAAGCAGTGAGACCCTAGTGGAACAGTACTGGGTCATGGAGTGCTTTGGAAACAAAAAATGGCAGCCTGGATCTCTTGCTACATTGTGAATTCCTTCAGGGCCAGAGGTATGTATCCTTTACCTTTGCACCACTGGCAGCAATGCTAAGACTGTCCTCTTGGTGTGGTTGACACTCAATAACTATTTGTTGATGGGATGAGTGAAAGACATACTTGACTACACTGACAAGGGACAGGCTTTAGTCCACATTAATTAGGGCTGTAAAATAGGTCATGTGGAGTTCTGGACAGATCCACTATCTCTGTCTTTGCACTTCCTGGGAGAGGCAGGGCAGACACATAAAGTATATCTTGTGACTAGAAGCTGTCACCACTGCACTGTTACATTGCTCTGGACAGAATGAGTCTCTAAAAGAAGCTTGCATATATATATATATTTGCAGACAACTGAGCATATTATATAAGTTGATAGTATATCTGCATTGTTGTCTTGGTGCTTCTTGAATATAACTTCCTTGAAAATCACATTTGTATCTTGTTCTGTTACATTGAGACACAGTGTTGTTTAATGGATAAAAAATAGACTCTGGGTCAGACTGCCTGCAGGAGAAGTCCTGAGTTTGGCAATTACTGTGCAACCTGGGCAGGTTATATAACCTACAGTTTCTTGGTATCTTCATCTGAAAAATGTGATTAGAGGGTTATTGTGAAGATGAAATAAAGTTAATGTACAAAAATAGACATCTAAATGTTATTTGGCATATGGTAAATTCTCAATAAAAGGTTGCCATTTGACAGTACTATGTACTTGTACTTTGCAACAGAATGTAAGAACAAAGATGCTTATTTTATAAGCAGCTACTCTATGCCTGTTGCTTTACATAACTTATTTATTATGAAACAAAGTGTTATATAAAGCATGTCTGTCTTGCCTCCTATCCAAGGATATCTAGTAACTGTAGGCTAAAGTGCTTATGTTAGTTTCCTAAGCCACCTATAACAAATTACCACAAATTTAGTGTCTTAAAAGAATACATATTTATTCTCTTATACAAATGGATGTCAGAAGTCTGCAATCAGTTTCCCAGGGCTGAAATCAAGGTGTCAACAGGGCCACACTCCATTTGGGTACTCTAGAGGAGAGTTCATTTCTTGCCTCTTCTAGCTTCTGGTGACTGTCAACATTCCTTGGCTTGTAGAGGCATCAGTCCCAGCTCTGTCTCCATGGTCACATTGCCTGTTCCTCTGCCATGTGTGTAAAGTCTCCCTTTGCCTCCTTCTTATAAGGATACTTGTGATTATATGTAGGACCCACCCAGATAATTCAGAATAATCTCCTTATCTCAATATATTTAACTTAATCATTTCTGCAAAGACCAATTTTGGTCATAAAGGTAACATTCACAGCTTTCAGGGATTAGGACATGGGTATCTTTTTGAGGGTCATTTCTCAGCCTACCACAGTATCCTATAAAGATATTTCAGAGAAGGCACTCTAAGACTCTGTAATAAGACTCAGTATACTTATTAAACCATCCTCACTGTTGCTATTAAATAGTCAAAATAATAGGGTATCTCAGTATCGAGTATCACTAAATTTGAGTTAATCATTATTCCTTTTTATTTTTTACTGTTATTTTAAACTGATTTTTAACAATTTCTGATACCATTTAAACATCAATTACATTAATCCTGATATTCTATAATTTCATATTCCCAGTGATTCTCTGATTTTGTCATGAGTGATGTTATCTTTTTATTATAAATGAGAAAACTAGTGTTTAGAAAAGATAAGTGCCTTGCCCAAGATTAAAACTTTGAGTAGATCAATGATGCCAGCCAAGGTCTTTTGACTTCGAAACACATAAACATATATATATATCTCACTCTGTCACCCATACTGGAGTGCAGTGGTGCAATCATAGGTCACTGCAACCTCAAACCCCTGGGCTCAACTGATCTTCCCACCCCAGCCTCCCAAGTAGCTGGGACTATAGGTACGTGCCACCACACCTGGCTGATTTTTTTCAATTTTTTGTAGACGTGGGTTCTTGCTTTGTTGCCTAGGCTGGTCTTGAACTCCTTGGCTCCAGTGATCCTACTGCCTTGGCCTCTCAAAGTGCTGGGATTATAGGCATGAGTTACTGTACCTGGCCTGGGTTTTTTGTTTGTTTGTTTGTTTGTTTAATAGGTTTTAATTTTTTGAAGGATCTTATACAAATTTAATAATTTTTTAGGATTTAGAAAACATTTTGATGATGAGCCAGGTATTATAGTTTAGAAAGGATAAATATTGCTCGGTATGAAGAAAAAGTAAAGAATAAAGAGGGAGCATTCTGGAAATTTTTAACTTTTTCTTCCCTATAGTTTAACACCTATAGTTTTTAAGAAAATATAGAGTTGCTATAGCATAACTCCTATGGAGTTCTGTATGTGCAAAAAGCAGGCTGATATTGGTCTGTTGAGCTGGCTGTGCACAATACAAGCATTAAAGCACTTACAGTTGTTGCCTGGCAAGGTTGAAAGATTGGAGTGAAATATTGGCAATTATAGAAGGATTAATGGCAAGAAATAGCTAACAAAAGGAAATAGTGCACTGTTAGATGAGGAGAAATTGGTGAGTGGCTGTGAAGAGGGCCTACATTATTAATATCTTCATCACATTTTTGTTTTCGTGTTTTGCTTGTTCTTCTGCTGTCTTGTAATATTTGCTCTCAGAGAATTACCAAAGCTATAATTGGAAAAGATGGTTCCCAAATGATTTTTTAATTCTTCATAGTTACAAGCATGAGCTCTAACCATGAAAGTCACATAAAGACTGTGCTTAAGTAGTTCTCCACCCAAAAGAGGAAGGGGGAGGTGTCAAGTAATGATTTATTCTATGTACATCGATTTAAAAAATTATAAAATTATAATATGGATTGAAAACATAGACAAATCTAATAGAATTCTAACAAAAATTAAAATAAGTACATTTTGTGGTTCATTTTATTTACCATTATGTGAGGAAAATGGAATTTTCTGTAGCTATTTTGGAGAAATAACATCAGATTGGAAAAGAACAATAAAATGAAGCAAAACAGGAAAATAATTGTCCCAGATGTTTCCTGGATATCCCTACATCATGCATTGACTAGTAAGTGACTTTCTTTCTCTTTTAAAATCCATCCAAGGACCACGGGAAAAATAGAGAGTTCTCTAGTAGAACTGGGTTTTATAAATGCAAGGAATGCAAGAGTTCCTTAAGACAAAGAAAGCTCTACATCAATTGAATGTTTCCAACACAGGAGCATAATAAATAGGTTAGAAATCAGCAAATGTGGTTCCTAAAATGGTCAAAGGGCATAATCACAAAAACGAGACCGACATTATTTGTGTAGATGCTGTAGTTTTTTGTTAAAACTATGTGTAAGCATATATACAAAACCCACCACTGACCTCACCTTCAGTTTGATTATTCTCTCTCTCCCTGTCTCTGTCTCTGTCTTTCTCTCTTTCATTTACTTTGAAACAACCTTTGTGGTGAGGTTAGTATCTGGGAAGAGTGGCCTAGAACCTAAGGTACCTTAAACCAGCACTCCCCAACCTTTTCGGCACCAAAGGTGGCGAGATGGATTTCGTGGAAGACAATTTTTCCACGGAACTCTTTGACTCAAGCAATACTCCTGCCTTGGCCTCCCAAAGTGCTGGGGGTCAGGGGATGGCTTCACTATGAAACTGTTCCACCTCAGATCATGAGGCGTTAGATTCTCCTAAGGAGTGCACCCTTGCATGCACAGTTCACAATAGGGTTCACGCTCCTATGAGAATCGAATGCGGCCGCTGATCTGACAGGGGAGCTCGGCAGTAATGCTCACCCACCCACTGCTGACCTCCTGCTGTGCAGCCCAGTTCCTAATAGACCACTGACTGGTACCGGTCCTGGGGACCCCTGCCCTAGACTCTCAAATTATGATACAACATCAAAGTTTCATAAAATGGCTGAAGTGAAAGAAGTTATTGAGAGGCAAATCTCAATGAGTTAGACTATTGGCCTAAATTAGGGACTCAATCAGTTTTTGCAGCTTCAAAACCATCCCAAATCTCAGTGGTTCAAAATAACATTGTTTACTTTTGATCTTGGCTACGTGTTGATGTGGGAAGGGGGGCCGGTGACAGGTGTCTATGTATCCGTCTTCCCCGAACTGAATTATGTTCTTCTCATGGTGATGGTGGAAGCCAAAAAGAACAAGCCCAGTCACAGGAACACATTTCAAATCTGTGTCAAATCTGCTAACATCAACTCTGCAATGAGAATTGGCCAAAGTGAGTCACATGGCCAAGCCCAAGCTAAATGAAATGAAGATACTCTTCCTATGGAAGTTGGGGGAGGAGACTGAAAATTTCTGAACAATAATTTAAATTACCACAAATACAAAAAAACTTACTTTTGCCTTGTGCATTGTAGCATGCAGAAGAACAGTGCCAGCTACAGTATTCCATGGCATCTAATGCCATTTCTCAGACTGCTGTGGCTTCTAGAGGAAGCCAAAGATGCTGTGCACTGCAGCTACCACTTCCCAGCATGCTTTGCAACCTCCATTTCTGTCTGCTATGACCAGGAAAGCAAACTGCCAGTTAGCATGGGTGTGTTGTAAAGGGATGTGGGGTCCTGAAATGGAAAGAGCTTGGGCTAGACTGTAAGAGAATCATGGGACGAATTCCAGTTCTGACACCACCTGTGCGACCTTAGATAATATCATTACTTGTGAATCTCATTTTCCTGAACATAAACTGAGAATAATATTTTCCTCTCCGTATCCGTGTGCAAACAAAATTATCTCATAAGTGATATGTCTAGCATGGCGCCTAGCCCCAAGTAGGTGCACTCTTCTTCCCTAAGAATCTAGGAAGAGTAAGTAGAATGAGTGAGATCAACCTCTGTGACACAACCATTTATCTCTATATTATTGCCTTGGATGGCACTTACCTCTGGTGGTATTGTCTTACTTTTTATAGGCCTCTGTTTCTACAATTACATTAAAAGATTTTTGGAAGGGAGGTTCTTATTGTACGCTCTATGCCTCACACAGCTCTTAGTACAGTCTCACCCTTGTGAGGCAGTATCAGGAGAGGGAGAACACTTGCCTTCAAAATTAAGCATCTCTGCTAGTTTTGGGTCTCACCTGTAGCTGGCAATTTCCTTCTCTGGCTCTCTTTTACTCATCTCTGAGATGAGCTTGGACTCCATTCCCTAGAACTGTTCCTGACACATAATAAACGCTTAATCAACGGTGAATGAATAATATCTATATAAAATTTCATCAGGCTCTAAAATTCTTTAATAAAGTTTAGTTCAGGCAGAGAAATAAGGAACTGAAAGTTTTTAAATAAAATGAATTAAATGTTATTGCTAATAATGCATAATCAGATTTCGTATTTCTCCTTCCCAGAAAAATAATAAATTGAAGCAAATGAAATCCCAGGAAA
This sequence comes from Macaca mulatta, assembly GCF_049350105.2. Taxonomy (NCBI): domain Eukaryota; kingdom Metazoa; phylum Chordata; class Mammalia; order Primates; family Cercopithecidae; genus Macaca; species Macaca mulatta. The sequence goes on along the minus strand of NC_133409.1, from coordinate 124,510,391 downwards.
AAACATTTGCCATGTGAAAAGACAGACGTGAGCGTGCTTTCCTTTTGAAGTAACTTGTGATTTCTATTTAACTATGAAAACAGTATCTATTCAGGCAGACATCTTCCTAAGTTCATCATGTTGACAAAAATCCCAAGTAGAGTATACAATTTGGCACATTTAGTCTGTCTTGATGAGTTACAGCTTTTATATGATAACTCAATGAATCTGTTGGACATTGAATAACTTTCATGAGTTCCCTATTGACTCTCAATGACAAAAATTCCTGTATCAACCAAAAATACATTTACCATCAAAACACAGGAATGTTCTTCATTGTTTTTTTTTTTTTTTCCTGCAAACACATAGTTTGTAACCCTAGTTTTTCTATAAAAACTTGAAAGAAATACATTTAAACATCTTGGTCTATTAAAGTAGCAGGAGAGATGGTTGAAACCAGGCTATTAGGCTTTCTTGTGGAATTCCCAGCAGTAATTTATGGAACTTTGGGTAGTGCTGCTGTTTTTATCATTCCCCTGACACCAACCTACCCTGAGAAACATTTTTTTTCCACTACCCTTAAGAAACTGTGAAGAGTTTTGAAGAGATAAGAAAAGACAGAGTATCTATTCTGTCTCTCTCTGGCCTCACTGTTCCAAGAAACAGAATCTAGATTGCTAGATTCCTAGCAATCTCTTCCAGATCCATAGGATATTCTCAGTTGTCCTAAACTGGATGTTTTAGGTACTCTTGTATTGTGGTTAGGGCCTAGAATCTAGAGCCAGAGCTGCCTGTGTTTAAATCCTGGCTCCACACTTTGGGCAATTTGCTTAACTTTTTTGTGGCTCAATTTCCTTATCTACAGAATGGAAATAAAAGTTACTTCTGTTGTGAAGATTAAATGAGTCACTGTATGCTATGGGTTTACAGTAGTGCCTGGCATGTAGTAAGCTATCATTATTATATAATAATTATTATCATTATATCATTATATAAATTATATATTGTAACTATTATTATTATATAAATAACATCTTTCCAGGTTTATTGTTCTATTCCTGTTGGTTGAGGCTGAATGCTATTGTGGTTACAGTTTGTCAGCTTCTTTACTTTTGTCTTTTCACCATTTACTCCATTTTAAGAAACATCCGTTCAAATTTGAGGAGAAACAGTAAACTCTTTAATAATAAAAGCAGTTCATCAGGCAGGGAGAAATTTCCAAGCTATTTAGAGATGTTACTGTCTTTCTCTAGCTTTGGTGTGTTTTGTGTTTTCCTTTGGGCAGCAAACTCATTTTGAAATTGTAAAGAGTTGTGAAGCTCTGGTCTTGCATCAGAATGATTTTGGATGCATCCAATTTGCATGCTGAAAATCGTCTTTCCAGAAACACAAAGCCATGAGTTGGGGAAAAATAATCATTTCTCCAATTCAGTGTCAGTAAAGAATTTCCTGCAGCAGGAATGAAGGACAAGCTTAGAGGATACATCTGACAAGAAACTAAAAATGATCAGATTTTATTTATAATGAAATTCACAATGTATTAGACACCTCTGGGGCATCATTGTGTTCTCTGCATTAGTTTCTCATGTGTTCTGCTGTCCTTCATTAAGATGTCTCCTCTCTCTCTTTCTGGAGAATTAAACCAGAAATTTGAACTTCCAGGGCATATCAATAAGCCACCTGTTGTACAGATTCTTCATGTTGTTGTTGTGCGAGTGCAGACAGAAAAAAAAAAAAAAGAAATGCAACATTTGAAAAAATTGGGGTGCTGCAAATTGGGTCAAATACTTGCTTTTAAATTTTAATCTCTTAGAATACAAATTACTTATTTGACAAGTGCCCTAGATGGTTTATTAGAATACAGTAAGTGGGGTACAGATTGCCTGGACATTTTGCTGAAGAGAACAGCTTGCCTCTCTTGCCAAAAAAATCACTTTGGATACGGTCAGTATATCCCTAGAATATGTATTAGGAGGCAGCCTGTGTCCCTTGATAATGTACAGGAGAAATACTTAATGTCTGCTAAGAAATTCCAGTTTGGCATTTGTGTTTTGAAACAATGGCAAACTGGGGGTAGGAGGTGGGACCTTTTGTAGATCAAGAGCAGGTGGCCTACTTTTGGGGATACTCCAATGTTTAAAGACTATTAAAATAAAGGAATTGATTTTGAAAAAAACAAAACACAAGTGTTGTTTCTATGAGTCTGATGAAATTCGAAAATGTGCTTGCTCTTATATTCACTTATTCCTTCCTAAGATTTAGGATGGAAACAGAAAAATGGAGATACAATCTTGCTGCTATTGGGTACAATTCTTGTGACCTTTTCACATCTCTATGATGAAATGCAGAAGGTGAGAGGAGTAAGTTTCATCTATTCTTGGATAACATTAAAAAAACTACCTCTTTTCCTCCATTTTCACAGCCAGATCCTAATCAACTTTCCTCTGGGCTCTGATAAAGTTGCTGTGTCAGCCTCCTTGCCTGGCCCTTCTATTAGAGCTGAAAAAATAATTGCCCTCTCTTAAGGGTCATTTTGGCCATGCTGTATCTCTTTATTTAACTGTTTCCTCTCAATTGCTTTTTTTCCCCTTTTTTTTTGGTCCGGAAGAAAACTTTCAAGCTTGTTTTTTTGAAGTTGAACACAGTAAATCGTGAAAAACAAAACAAGAGAAAACTCCAAACTTAACTTCACCATAATCCCTAAACTGTTCCTATTATTAGGGTGGATGTATATGTATGTGTATACATATGTTTGACCTATTTCTTGCAATAAAAAACTCCAAAACTTAGTGGCTTAAAATACAACTACTTTCACATCTCTTATGACTTTGTGGCTTGATAATTTGAACAGATCTTGGCTGGGTGATTCTTCTACTCCATGTTGTGTTGACTGAGGTCACTTGGTAGTTTTTAACTGGTAGCTACCAGGGTCTAGAGATTTCAAGGCAGCTTTACTCACCTGCCTGGTATCTTGACCACAATGACTCTGCTGGGCCCTTTTCCCTCGCCAGATGAGCTGAAGGTCTCTCCATATGGTCTCTTCAGCTGGTAGTTAGAAGCTTTACACTTAGGCCTTGGGGCTCCAAGAGTGAGTTTCAAGAGATAGGAAGTGGAAGCTGCCAGTGTTTTAGGGGTGAGGAAGCGAGCATGATGTCACTTCTGCTGTATTTAATTGGTCAAAGCAGTTGCAGAGTCTGTCTAGTTTCTCAGACAGGAGTGTCAAAGGATTTATGTTCATCTTTAATTTTCTATAATTTACCCTTTGGTCACAAATGATTTATATTTCACTCATATGCAAAATACGCTTGTTCTAGATCACCAAAACCTCATCCCATTACATCGGGGATTGGCAAATTATGGTCTTCCACTTATTTTCATAAAGTTTTACAGGAACACAGACATGCCTTTTAATTTATATGTTGTCTATTGCTGCTTTCATGCTATAACAGTAGAGTTGAATAATTGTGACTAGAGGCCTTATGGCCTGCAAGTCTAAAATATTTACTATCTGGCCACCTCCTGCTATCAGCTCAAAGTCCAGGATCTCATCTTTTAAATTAAGGCAAGGTACAGATAAGGATCCTTAAGCACAGTTCATCAAGTACAGTTTCTTCCTATCTGAAGAACTGTGAACTCAAAAGACTAACCCCCACAATACACAATGGTAGCTCAGAGATAGGGGAACCCCAGTGGACACTCCATTTCAGAAAGAAATGGCAGGCACATAGCAGTCACTAGTCCCTAGCAATTCTAAAGTCTAATCAAGCATGTTTGCCAGTTCCTTGATTATGGCCCTGTCCTGCTCCTTGGGAAGACTTTTCCATGGCTTGTGGCTCAATCCTCTGGGCTTTTGATTCTGCCAAAATTAACCTTCCTTTTCTATGTGACCTGTGTTTAGAGCTGAGTAGTTTTCTCAGCCTGCTTCCTGCCCATAGAAGGTTGGGATCCAGTGATGTCTTTTCATTCTGAACTGTTTCCATGGCTTGTGGCTCAATCCTCTGGGCTTTTGATTCTGCCAAAATTAACCTTCCTTTTCTATGTGACCTGTGTTTAGAGCTGAGTAGTTTTCTCAGCCTGCTTCCTGCCCATAGAAGGTTGGGATCCAGTGATGTCTTTTCATTCTGAACTGTTTCTGTTTCTTTCAGTTAAAGTGAATGAAAGTGTTTTATAAACTTTATTAGTTTGTTAGGCATCATTTTATAATAAACTTCTTTAGACAAAAGCCAACCAATATTTCTTTATTAGATATGCCCTTCTCTACCTTTGCCAGCTGTGAACCTACTATGGGATAATACCCTGATGATTCTGAAAAGCCCAGCTGCTTAACTGAGAAGGTCTATGAAGCATACCCCAGAGATTCTTAGAAATCCTACTGGACTTAAATATTTCAGAATGGTCTTACAGCCATGCCTTGAGATCCTTAACTTGGAATCGTGCTTTACTGATGGCACTCAGGATTTGAGCTTTTCCTTGAAGCTATTTCATTGAGAATATTTTGCTGGGAGAGACTGGGAATGAAGAATAATTTTTACTTTCAAACTAAGCAAGTCCTAGCTTCCTCATGTTTTCTCTAAATTCTTCTGGAATACTGAATAGTTCCTTTTTAAACCTGTCAGTCTTCTCTAGTCTGTTGTCATAGGCATCTAGAAGCAAGTTGGCTCCTTCTACCTTCTGCGGGGCAATCTCCCCAGAAGAGATTCCCGAATTCATTAGGCATCCTTTCTGTTTTCCACATGACCACAGGTGTCAGTGTTGCCAAACTTCCCACGACACTTTTTTTTTTTACCCTCTTCAAACTCCCACCAACAAACTCCCTAGGCTTTGAGTTTCTTCTTGTTGCCCAGTCCCAGAACCAACGGCTCATAGTTTAGATTTTTTGTTTGGGCATCATTGCATTTCCAGGTACCAAATTCTTATGTATTTATTGCATAATTACTGACATCATTATCTTTTGCCTACCCTCTCCTATAACTTGATATATTCTGTCTATTGCACACACACCAAATTAAACTACTCTTTCTTATTCTTTCTCTAGGTCTTTTGCTACAATGACTATGTGTTCTGAATATTCTGAAAGAGTTAAGATTTGTGTGTCAAGGAATCCCTAAGTCAAACATAATTGTTTACACCTAAATTATTTCCTAGGATTGCTTTCCTCAATCTCTTTTAATGCTGCAACTTGGCAGGAAAAAAATTTTGAAAGAGAAAAACCGAAGGAAATTAAATATAAGGACAGGAGAAAGGTCATAGGCAGCTACCTCTTTATCTTTGGTGGAGTTTAGGAGTTGAGGAAATAACTTAAGAAGTGCTTGTTAGTTAAGTGTATCATGATAAATGGCCGTAGCATGGACTCTGGCCCTTTTTTCCTGTTTTTGCTTCTCCATTCTTGAATTCGCTACACATCTTCAACCTAATAGACTGGCAAAGCTGAGAGGTTGGCAGGTGAGTGTGGGCTGTGTATACAAACAACTAGTTGTTTCTGGGTTGCAAATACTGTTTTGTGTCAACTGGTTTTTGGTTAACTGTCTTAATTCACTACCACTATTTTCTCAGACCTATCAGGGCAGTTATTCTTGGGGAGGTAGCAGAATGGGAATGTTAGAGATGAAGGAAATGGAAGGAGAGAGAAAGGAAGCATACATATCAGAAAAAAATCACCTGGAAAGCTTATTTAAAATATACATACCTGGACTTCCCAGTAGGAATCATAAGAGAGGTGGGGGTTGTTTTCTAAGGGCTCTTCATAGTCTGATGGTATCTTCTTCAATAATTGGGCTTTTAATTCTATTTTATCAAACAATTCTGCTTGCTTTACAATTTTTTCATCTCATGGTTGGGCACTTGATTCATGGTCAGAATTTTATAGCAGAGAGCGCCGAACAAGTAAGTTCTACTTCTTTGTGGGCCTCATTTAGTGCCCATCCTTCCTACCTTGCAGAGGAGTTTCAAATACTATAATGGATTGGAAGTACCTGAAAACTCTAAAGAACCTTGAGCATCATTTCAAAGGGCCTTTGAAAGGCTTTCCTGTGGAAAAGGCTTTCCCGTGGAAGAAGCATTATCCATGTTGTCTGTGCTCCCACAGGTAGCACAGTTTAAAATGACACTAAATCAGCTTCACTTTCCACTGCACACCCCAAGTGTGGGCAGCCAGCTACTCTGCATTTGAGAGTGACGCATTAAAACATCATGAAAGACTTCCAAGGGGGTATTCAAAATCCAGTCAGGAAACCATTAGCAGCTCTTCCTCTTCAAAGGAATAGATGGGTTCACCTGGCGTCCCGAAAATGATTTTTTTTGGAGAGGACCGTTAGGGTGTTTTGACTGTCCCCAGTCATGTGTGGCAGGAATAAAGAAGGTACTTTTTTTCTCTTTGTAAGTTCAGAGAAAGAGGTTTTAGTGGACTGAACCACTGTTGAGAGCTAGACCTGCTTTTCTTAAAGTTGCCATCTGGCTTATTCAAAAAATATATCTACGTGGCTGAAGACTGTGGTTATCTGGCTGTGACTGTGGTGAGGAAAGAGGTAGATACAGTGGCACTAACCTGCTCAGACACTGGGGTCTTAATGCCATTTGATCAGACCATTGGTACTTGTTCCTTTAGAGTTAGTCTAGCTAAGGGTGCATGGTTATCTCCTCTGGGCTGGGTAAGGTCACACAGGAGGAGTTGTCTTGGATCTTGCCCCAGAGTGTCACATAAGAAGGAGTCTGGGATGTCAAAGGAAGTACTTGCAAGAAATCCAACAATGGTGGGATGTCAAGGGGCTTGAAAGAAAGCCCAACTTTAAATTTCTGCTAAGACCAGACAGCATCAAACTTATATTGCCATGACAGTACCAATGAAAATGAAATCTTTCTTAATCTTTGCTTCCAGTCTCTCTCTATCCTCAACCTGGAGGCGGCAGAGGTAGCCTAGTGAGTGACTGGGAGCAAAAGTGCCAGGTGGGGAAAAAGATATATATCTCATACAAGTATAAAGAAAAAAGTCATAGGGACTTTCCAAGTGTTTATAGGGGCATGAAAACAAAAGAACCAGCTCCTCAGAGCAAGCTTTAATGGCAGTGGCAGTAAAAATAAATTTATTTTCTGTTGCACTTTTGGAGTCTTAACTTGTTCAATGCAATGATTGTACAGATGCTTGTGTTAGAACCTAGGGGTGGAAGTTGCAGGCTTATTTCTAAGAAAACATTTGTAACCACAAGAGTTGTTCAAAAAAAAGTTTTTCAATAGAAGAATTTTGTTTGACTTAATTATAAAAGTTGTGATAGCTACAAAATTAGGACTCAAAAATATGCTATATAATGTTTTTTTATTGTCCATGCTTATCAGTTCTTTTCTTCCTCCCTCACCTTATTTTACAAGTTACTTTTGGCTGAAGCTGATATAAATTGCCACATTATTCCACACAATTTCCTGGTCTCACCTCTACAGATAACATATGGATTTAGCTACTAACATATTTTTCTAGCTTTCAGAAATGTGGACAAAAGTTGGAAGCTGTATCTCATTTCAGAAAACCTACTAACTTATTGAGCGAGAGAGATCATCCACCGATAATGAGGAAATAATCTTTTCTCATGCTGTGGACCACATTTTAATTCCAAGAGCTTATCTGATTAATTCTCAACTAAAATATGTAGACAGTAGATATAAAGATACGAAAGAATTCTAATTGGCACAACTTCCCAGAATCAGTGTCAAGGTAACAGTCTAACTGCTCATCAGAAGCAGAAACTGATAACAAAGTCTTTGAGAAATACCTTTCAGAGACTGGAGAAGTCTCTTATTTTGAAAAGTTCTTCTCTGCTGCTATTTTCAGACATTGAGTAATGCAAAAAGGTTTTTTAGGTGAACTCAGCTGACTACTTGTAAAAAAGTCAATAGTAGAAAAGGAGATTTAGAAATCTTTTTTCTTTTCCTTTCCTTTTTCTTTTTTTGGACCATTTGGAGTTTTCTAGGAATGGTTTGGGAGCTTTTCCTTTAATTACACCCAGGCTTTCTTCATAAAAATGAACACAAGATTGATCTATTCTCTAACTTTATAGTCATTTACTTTAAAAACTCCAGCCTAGTAGATGCATTTTTAGGGCGTATGCCCAGTCACAACCCTCTTTCCCTTAGAGCTGAACTGTCACTACCTACCCACATGGGCAGGCCTAACAGGAGTACATACAACCCTTCCTCTGGGGCCATAGCCAATCAGACTAGAGGTAAACTTCTAAATATGATGAGTCAATTTAGTCTTGTTTCTAGGAATTTGGAGTTAAGATTCAGAAATTCTAGTTGATTTATTCAGTTGTCTTAGTTGAGTAACACAAATTTCTGAAGAGAGGAAGGAATTTTCTATTGTGGTGGTCATTTTGAGCCGCATTGGTTTCAAAGAAAGAGAAATAGGAATCCAACATGCTGGGTATATACCCAAAGGAATAGAAATCATTCTACTAGAAAAACACATGCTGATAGACAAAGTGAGGCGACCACATAGATGGACAGAATGAGCGCAAGAGTGTGAAAGGGAGACCAGAAGAGCCATTGTCTTGGTTTTGGATGGATTTCCTCTGATGTTCCTAGACTTTGCTAATGCCATTGATAGGCCCTTGATTCCATGGCAAACCTCAGGGTCATCATAACATTTTGTCCCTTTTACTTGTCCTTTGTCCTTTTTGAATTAAGTGGGTTTTATTATTTGCAACCAAAAAACAAAAGTTAGTGGAATATTCACCCAATTACAAAAGTAAATTTTGACAGCTCAACACACTCTTTGACTTCAATTGCTAGTGACTGATCACTTAGAAGGGTACTTGTAATGCCAACTCAGTAATCTCAAAGAACATACTGTTTATATCCCCACATTTCCATGGTTGTTTTCCATGGTCCTTTGTCTTGAATCCTCTGTAGAGCACACTCACTTATTATGTATCATTGCAGGAAAACAGACTTTAAGAATACATCATCAACCAATATTTATGTCTGTCACTGGAGCTAGGGGTCCTCTATACTATGTCTTCTCCTGTTATTACCACAGGAGTCATAAAGACCAAGATTCAAATCCTTCAGCCTTTCCTCAAATCCTCCAGGCTTTCCTCAGATGATGAAGTTCTGCTGATGTTAAAAATCAGTGTAGACACCACACCTTCCTCTCTAGACTTCTTAGTTCCTTCTGTTGCAATTTACAATGTAGCCTTTTAATTTAATTTAATTTAATTTAATTTTTTGAAATATAATTTTAAGTTCCAGGATACATGTGCAGGACATGGAGGTTTGTTACATAGGTAAACATGTGCCATGGTGGTTTGCAATTATTAAAAAGTCAAAAAACAATAGATGCTGGCAAAGCTGTGGAGCAAGGCAATGCTTATACACTATTGGTGGGATGTACATTAGTTCAATGACTGTGGAAAGTACTTAGGAGATTTCTCAAATAACTTAAAAGAGAGTTACCAATCAACCCAGTAATCCCATTACTGGGTATATATCCAAAGAAAAATAAATTGTTCTACCAAATGTCACATGCACTTGTATGTTAATCACAGCACTATTTGCGATAGCAAAGACATGCAAACAACTTAAGTGCCCATAAACAGACTGGATGAAGCAAATGTGGTACATATATACCATGGAATACTATACAGCCATAAAAAGAATGAAATCATGCCCTTTGCTGCAACATGGATGAAGCTGGAGGCCATTATCCTAAGTGAATCAATGCAGGAAGGGAAAACCAAATACCGCATGTTCTCACGTGTAAGTGGAAACTAAACACTTGTGGACATAAAGACAGCAACAATACACACTGGGACTACTAGAAGGAGGAGGGAAGAAGGGGTATATGTGTTGAAAAACTAACTATTGGGTACTACGCTCAGTACCTGGGTGATGGTATCAATTGTATACCAAGCTTCAGCATCATGCAAAATACCCAGGTAATAAACCTGCACATGTACCCCATGAACGTAAAATAAGTTGAAGTTATTAAATAAACACATGTATTTTTTAAAAAATGTAGTGTTTGTCTCTGAAAGCAATCTTATTAATCATACTCAGATTTTGCACTTATTTATTGCCTACTGGTTTCCTCCAAGACTAGGAGCTGTGTTTAGATTCATCCTATATAATTGAGAAATTTTTTCCTTTTTCCATCTTTTCCTTGAATTTCTATCAGCTTTCATTCAATCGACCAATTATTACTGATCTCTCATCATGTTTTAGGCCATGTGCTAGACTCTGGCTATACAGTGGTGAATAATGAAAAATACTTGGTTTTCCTTTACTGGGGGAAATTGATATTAAGTATATAAATGAGCATAATAATAATTCGTATTGGTGATAAGAGTTCTGAAAGCAAGTGAAAATATGGAAGACTACAGAGGAAACACAATTGCTAGAGGAGGTAGGGAAGGCTTCTCAGCAGAGGTGACATTTTGTCCATGATGGGACAGCTGAGGTAAAAAGCCAAAGAAGTCAGTCCCCAGACAGGGAAGTAAGGGTTTTGAGATCTTTAGGATTTGAAGTAAGGGTGGAGGGCAGTGAATTTTTCCTGTCAAACCCTGAGCTGGGAAAAATTTGGCATTTTGGAATATTTTAAGGGAAGCCAATGTGAAATCCATTTATAACAAGTATTTTACAGTACCCCTTTTACTATCCTGAAGTGAAATTTGCATGTACTTACATTCATCATTTCAAAAAAAAAATAAAATCAATATAATGCCTTAACTGGAATACAATAAAGAAACAAAAGTCAGTAAATATATTGCAAGTTAATAAGAGTTTTAATGTGTGAATTCTTGACCACAAATATTCTAGAAGGTATAATGAAGTTGTTAGACGTTTGTAATCCAAACATCAAATCACTATGAATGAAATACAGCATAGTTAGGTTGCTTGGTAACTCACATTTCATGAGTTAGGTTGCTATTGATGACATGATATTCCTACATGAGGAACAAATATTTGGTAATTTTCTGAATAAAATGAAATCCACTTCCCTTGATTAACACAGAAGTCATTTATATTAAATCCTTGTAAAAGTTATTTCTTAAATATAAAAATATAATCACATTCAGGTATTAAGTTTGGAAGAAATGTTTTAACTTACATGAATATTTAGTGGGATATTCTAAAGTTGTGTGGAATGAAGGTAGTTTCTTCACCATGCTAGCTCAACCCATTAAATGTTAATAGTGACCTCCACTCACTCTGATAAACAAGAATGTACTTCCCAGGGAATGTGCTACATCCTTAAGAGTCCCTGGAGTTAAGCCTTATGACTAATTGGAAGAGATACTCAAGGCAAGGCTGGAGAATGGGCAGGGCTGGGTCATCCAGAAAGTCTACAACCCAGCAGGCTGGTCAGAGTTGCGGGCCCCTCCTTCAAGGTCTCATGGGTCGTTGCATAAACTTTTAACTTTAGTCTTTTGGCTTTGTTTTATGACTATTTCTTATAAACAACATATTTTTTTCTGAGTTGTTTTTAGACTCACTTTAAGAGACATTATCAACCCCTTGGGTCTCTAGGTTGCAAACCACTGTGTATAAACACAAACTGGAGCAGTGCCAATAAACAGAGGCTGCTCAAAATGTATTCGATAAGCAAATACAAATCAACTACTTTCTTTAATTTTCTTAAATCTTTTAGAAGTTATGCATCCTGATTTTATTTTATATGTGGTTATTTGTAAACGTTCTTAAATCATTATTGATATTTTCTGTAATTATCAAAATTAAGAGTGAAATAGTTTATTTTGAAACCTCTTTATTCAAGAGGGCTTCTATTCTTCCCTTATTACTTGTCTTTGTTAATCAGGTCTTGGGATTTAGATCTATTTTATAACTGAGACTTTGTTTCATTAAGAAACCTTTCTTTTTGACATTTACCTCTAGTTATATAACTAGATTTGCAATTATTTGGATATCTGATTTTAATTGGTCTCCATGTTCACTGCCTGTTCTTTTATGCTGACTTTTCTGTTCCTGAGTTGTTAATTATATCTCTTCTCCTGTTTGTCTTCAAATAATTTTTTTCAAGAGGGTTACAAAGGTGGCATCTTTCTAGAGACCTTGTATTTGATCACCTTCGGTAAGAGGCCACTTGGATAAGTATTGAATTCTTGGGTTACAACCCTTGAATAATTAGCTCCTGAAAACCGAAAGTTGATTTGAATAACATAGCATTTTAAAGAACACCATTTCCAAGAACACTGTTATTTACACTGTTTCAAAATGTAAATTTTTCAAAATCGATTTTTGTTTCAGCTTCTGTATGTGGAGCAACTTATTTATTGCTAGATATGAGATGCCCTATCCCATCTCTCCCTTAGAAGATCAGATACAACAGAGACATCAGAGGGTTTGGCAGTCATTTATTCTTTCATTTATTCAACCAAGAATACAAAGGTGTATGATTCACCTAACTTTTATTGAGCAGTTACATTTTTGCTTATAAACACTATTTAAAAGAAGAGAAGGTGATGATCCCTGACATTTAAGGAATTTACTATCTGGTTGGAGAGAAGAAATCTATAAAAATAACTGGAGAGCCAATTTTAGGGCAGGATACACATAAACCATGTCTGTAAAGCAACGAGATAGATGTTTCATGCTAGAAGTAAAAAACTAATATCTATACACACTTAATATATATCAAAGTCATAAAACTACTTATTTATTTACTTTTGCATTTAGTGTTTGCCCATCTCTGTTTAGGATATTGAATACCTATCTAAAAGTGATTAAAATTGAGTGAGGAACTCAGAGTTTATAGAACAGTGAGAAAGAATCAGTCATAAGAAAATGCATCTGGAGTAAAACTGGATAGTATAGACTTCCTGGAAAGGGCAGATATTGATGCTACCTCAGTGTGTTATTTGAGTAGATACACAGTTAAACAGAAAGGATGTAAAACCTCAGACTGAAGGTAAAGTGTCACTATGTTTATGATTTTTTTCTTTTGTTGAGTACAGGGGACTTTATTGATGGTACATGACAAGGTGGGGCTCCCTAGGCTTCTCCCATTCTTCAGGGGTCTGGCATTGAAACGGTGTTGAAGGGAGAGTCTCAGCATGTCAGGGACAGAATGTGGCAGGGACTTGCTAGCAGCCAAGGGCCTCTTTTCCTGTTGTTTTCTCACTGGGGATGATAGTCTAGGACAGTGTGGCACGGACTTGCCTGCAGCTAAGGGCCTCTGTTTTCTTGTTGTGTTCTCACAGGGACTGATGGTCTAGGGGGCTCTTACTCCTTGGAGGCCATGTGTACCATAAAGTCTACCACCCTGTTGCTGTAGCCAAATTCATTGTCATACCAGAATATGAGCTTGACAGAGTGATCGTGCAGGATAATGCCAGCCCCAGGGTCAAAGATCGAAGGGTCAATGTCACTGTTAAAGTTGAAGGAGATAACTTGGTGCTCAGTGTAGCCCCACCATGCTTTTGAGGGGACCCTTCCATGCCTCCTTCATTACCTTCTTGGTGTTACCATACCTGGCAGGTTTCTTTAGATGGCAGGTCAGGTCCACAACCAACATATTGGCAGTGGGGACACAGAAGGCCATGCCAGTGAGCTTCTCATTCAGTGTGGGGATGACCTTGCCTTGGCAGCACTAATTAATTGCAGGGATGATGTTCTGTAGAGCTCCATAGCTGTCATCCCAGTTTCCAGAGGGGCTGTCTTCATCTTCTGGGTGGCAGTGATGGCATGGACTGTGGTCATGAATCCCTCCATGATGCCAAAGTTGTCATGGATGACCTTGGCTGGGTGTGCTAAGCAGTAGGTGGAACAGGAAGCATTACTGATGATTGTGAAGTTGTTTTTGTTTTCCTCGTGATTCACACCCAACACAAACATGGGCCATCAGCAAAAGGGACGGAAATCATGACCTCTCTAAGTGAGCCCTAGGCTTTTCCAAGGTAGTGATGATGCTTGTGGATTCCACAACATAATCAGTACTGGTATCCCCCTGTTTGATTTGGATGGGATCTTGCTCCTGGAAGATAGTAATGGGATTGTCATTGATGACAAGCTTCCCATTCTCAGCCTTGATGGTGCGTGGAACTTGCCATGGGTGGAATCATACTGGAACATGTGGACCATGTAGTTGAGGTCAATGAAGAGGTCATTGATGGTGACAATAACCACTTTGCTAGAGTTAAAACTAGTCCTAGTGACCAGGCACCCAGTAAGGCCAAATCCATTTACTCTGGCCTTCACTTCAACCTTCGTGTCTCAGGGACATGGCTGGCACTGGACAAGATGTGACTGTCTGTAGAATGGGAGGAGCAGAAAGCCTATATTTATGATTTTTATATAATTGCATCAGCATGGAAGAACTGTTGGTGCCTAGTATGCATCTTGCATATTTGGCATCTAGAACTATTGCTTGATTTAATTGCATTTCAATCTAAAACTTTGTGTTTTTTTGTAATATTAACATTTGGGGGGATTTCTGCTCAACTGCTCTTCACAGAATAGAACACAGAGATGGTAGAATTGATAAACTGTAAACTAATGTGGCTGAATCTTTTGTAATGGTTGATTTTGTGTCACAGGGTGCCCAGATAATTTGGTTAAACATTTTTTCTGTGTGTGTGTGTGAGAGTATTTCTGGATAAGATTAACATTTGAATTAGTAAACTGAGTATAGCCGATTGCCCTGCACAATGTCCCCAGGCCTCATCCAATCAGTTGAGCATTGAATAAAAACAGAAGGCTGAGTAAGGAAGAATTCGCTCTCTCTGCTTGACTTCCTTTGAGTTGGGACATCAGTCTCCTCCTGCCTTTGGACTTGGACTGAGACTGAAACTTACACCATCAGCTCTCTTGCTTCTTGGGCCTCACACTGGGACTGGAGCTATACCATCAGCTCTCTCTGAGCCTGCTGACTCTCCTAGCTTGCAGATCTTAGGACTTGTCATCCCTCATACTGCATGAGCCAATTCTTTATAATAAATCTCTCTCTCTCCCCCACCCCCAACACACACACTAGTGGTTCTGTTCTCTGGACACATTTTGTATGGAGTCTAATACATATTTTGTATTGCATCTAATACACATTTTGATATGGAGTCTAGAGGAAAAGAATCTTAAGAATGAGCTTTCTGAATTGGTTCTGGGGTTTTGGAATTGGCTCTCAAACGTAATTGGATTTAGAGATGCTCATAACTCTATTTCCAGTAGTAAAAAGAGCATTGATAGTACATGTTGTGCTCTGGTGATAGTGATACACAAAATAGCACCATTTGATGCTCTTAACCACTTCCAGGAAGTAAAGATCTGAATGACTGTTTATATGATACTTTCTAACATTTTTGGCAAACTAATGAGTATAATGAGATTGGCTGGTTGCTCCTATTGTCACTAGACAGAGTGGGAAAAATAAAGGATGAGCTCAGGGATTTGAATATGATAAAGATCAGTGTCCTAGAGGCTGATGGGTGGATCATAGGAATCAATTAGCCTGTTTACCTGAAAGGGTGCTTGTACCAGGTGTTAACAGACTGGGTGAGTAATTTGAGGGACTTGCTCCAATATTGGGAAAAATGAAAACATGAGGCCCTCTTGGAAAGTTTTTAAGAGCAGAGATAAGCTTTGTTAATCTTTGAAAAAAATGCACATCCATGGGCTTGGTACCTTTTTACTGGGTAAAAGGTACTTGGTACCATTTTACTGTGTTCAATAAAAGCTGGTTAAACTGGGCCACATTCTTGATGATGGAGCATTTCCCTTCCTGTTTAGGCTTTTCAATGGCAATAGAATTGTCTAGTAGCTGAAGAATGAGTGCTCAGGTGCAAATTCTGGCAAACTAATAAGGAACGTTTATTGATATAAACTTGCCTTACTCCAGAATAAGTATTTTTTGGCTGGCAGTGTTTTTTTATTTTATAGTTGTCTCGATTACTAGCAATAAACTTAGGGCATATAAATTCTAACTTGGTTTTAACGGTAGGAGAGTATATGGCATGAGATCCCTCTCCTTCAATTTAAGTAGGATAATCATATTAACCAAATAATCAGGCTGTTATAAAATATATTTTAATAAAAATATCCCCATACCAAAGAATCCCTTTGGTGATTAATAAAAAGTTGGTATAATGAGGTTGTAATCTCCAGCTCAGTAGGAGGGAGGGAACTACAATGGGAAGTATTGAGATTCTTCAACCCCATCAGGGAACAATTACAATAATAATCATAATAACAATAACAATAGCAAAAAACCCAATAGTACTTGCCATTTATATTACGCTAGAGCCAGAAATTCTATACAGAGGGAGGGTGGCACCCTAGTTGGAAGGAGGTAGTAAGGCTAGGAGACACCTTGAGGTTGAATTGGTATAGCACTTTACCTTCGACTGAGAAGATGACAACTGTTAGGATCAAAGAATGGGTATGCGCCGGGCGCGGTGGCTCACACATGTAATCCCAGCACTTTAGGAGACCAAGATGGGCGGATCACCTGAGGTCAGGAGTTTGAGACCAGCCTGGCCAACATGGTGAAACGTCGTCTCTACTAAAAATACAAAAATTAGCTGGACATGTTTGCGGGCACCTGTACAGCTACTTGGGAGCCTGAGGCAAGAGAATCACTTGAACACGAGAGGTGGAGGTTGCAGTGAGCCGAGACTATGCCATTGAACACTTCAGCCTGGCCACAAGAGTGAAACTCTGTCTCACAAAAAAAAAAAAAAAAAAAAAAAAAAAAGAATGGGGATGGGGCAGGTGAGTGGAGGTGAGGAATCAGGATGGGGGTGACACATATCAGGCTGCCTCAGTCTTGTGGGCTGAACTGTTCTAAGCCAAGTAGGCACCTCACTACCAAATGAAAGACCCAGTGATGATTTTAAATGCATTCAATCCAAGCCTGTGCCTTTGACAGTCAGTTTTCTCTAAGAACTTATCCGTAATGTTGACCGGATACCCAACTAATTATCTTTGGTCACTTAATTAATTAATTCTTACAAGAAGTTTAACACCTGAACCCTCTTCTCACTCCCCACAAACTACTTCTTTATGGCTGATGCATGGTGCTTTGCCATTTCAGAACTTGAAATAGTTTATTCACATCAATATGCCTATTGCAGATATAATTCCTGTATAGTCTTTGTTCAAAGAAAATATTATTTGTTCTTTAATTTCTGTTATGTCATTCTCTCACAGGATGGTGCTAGCATATATAATACTGAAACACCAAAGTCCTCCGTGGAAGTTAATGAACTTCTGTGAGTACACTTTACGTTATATAGGAAGTTGTTTGGTAGCAACTAGCACATATTTGGGTGACAAGGGGTTAATATGCTTCCATCTACATAAAAGTTCAAAGTTTGATTATTATGCATTGCATACCAGGGTGGATGACAGTAGTTTTGATTTTGTCAGGATAAATGTGTTCTCCCTGCTCCAACCATTATGCCAAAGATGGCCTTATTCTAGAACCTCCAAATTCCGTTTTGAACATTCCTAGTCATCATTCTTAAAATTGAAATATTTTCTACTAGTACATGAGCTCATGAGAGCTTTCATAGCTGTAATTAAAGATGCATAAAAGGCATGTAACACTTTCAACTCAAGTCACATGCTGGTCTGTTTTATCAACTATTCGCAAAAGTTCTCCTGATTGGTGATTAAAAGTGGATTAACAATTTGAGTTTCTTTCTTCAGGGTTATCAGATTCTTCAGCAGAGTATTTGAGCCATGCCTTGAGGCACATACTTCAAGTTGCTGCATCCAGTTTTAAACTCCAGATTGAGCTTTACATATTAAACGTGCACATTTGTTCTCACATTTTTGAGCTTTGCCAGGGGCTCCCTCTCTAATTAATCATCCCACGGGTTTAGG
The DNA here is from genome assembly GCF_049350105.2 of Macaca mulatta. Taxonomy (NCBI): domain Eukaryota; kingdom Metazoa; phylum Chordata; class Mammalia; order Primates; family Cercopithecidae; genus Macaca; species Macaca mulatta. The sequence goes on along the minus strand of NC_133409.1, from coordinate 124,492,589 downwards.
AAACTTCTGCCCAGTCCTTTCTGATTTGTTAAAAGAAAGAGAGAAGGTTTTAGTCTGAAAAAGGCCTTTTCTGATAAACATCACATTATATGGATTTTTACATTTAAGTACATTTTCTTTTTAAATCTGGTGGCTTTCCCAAACTAGAAAGATGGAGTGTTTGCATACATCCACCATTCACCAACATTAACAGAAAGAAAGCTTGATACAGTAAGGGAAAGAAACGGCTATTTAATAGTTCTTTTATTTTCCATTCAGATCACATACACATTAACCAAACGAGGCCTCACAGCATGGAATCTGATATCACAGCAATGTTTTCAGGAAGCAATAATTGAACACTCCTCATTAAAAAGGTTCATAAAAGAATCCTATTAAAACCAATACAAATAATAAACCTTGAAAATGCTGCTTTAAATTCCAAGAGGATGGCAAAGATCTGCGACAGTAACAGTTTTCCTATTCATAGAGTGATTTTGAAAATCTTGTGGGCTGAATTTTTCCAAGCCAAGCAGGCATCTCACTACCCAATGAAAGACCCAAGGACTATTTTAAATGCATTCAATCCAAGCCTGTGCCTTTCACAATCAGTTTTCTCCAAGAATTTATCCCTAATCTTGACAGGATACCCAACCGAAAGGCTAATTATTTTTAATCACTTAATTAATAGGTAATTCTTACAAAGAGCCCAACACCTGAACCCACTAAGTCCTCTTTGCATGGGCAAATCCAGCTGGTTTGATGCGCTAATTTCACTAAATGAAATTTGGACAAACTGTATGTTACCGCAAATAATGGTAAATGTATCCAATTCAAAAACAATAATAAAAAAGTATTTTTTTGTTCCCCTTTTAATCACAGAGGCGGCTGTGGTAGGCCCCAAATGCACAGGGCATATGGCTCACCTCACCACCCCAGATGGTGCTGCTGGCCCAGCCTCCCCAGCGTCCACCCTGGCAGTCTGTCCTCATTTCCTTGGCCCTCACCCCGTCTCCTCAGCCTTCCAGCTGCACTGCTATTGTATGCTGCTCTTTCTCGACAATCTCCTTGTGTTTTCTGTGATGTCTCAGGATGTTTTCTTCTTCTCAGGGGTTTTCCAAGCTTCTTCTACACTCAGGTGCTCAGACCTGTTTATGGTCTGGGTTGTGAAGGAGATCAAAATTCATATGGACAGGCATTTGTGTATTAGCCAAGAGTTGCTAATGCATTACTTGATTATAAGTCTCAGAGAAATGGGATGAAAGATCTTAGATTTTTATACATTCTGGTTCAATGCTTTCTCAGTTCTTCTGATCTGAAAAGAATAAAGGACCCCTTTCAGCTAAGCACTTTCTGTTTTATTTCTTATAAAGCCATGTAGTGGCTGTTATTGCCAACACAGTAGTCATTTAATAAACCCCGAATGTAGCATTTCTTCTCATTCGTTTCAGTGAGTGCTGTTCTTTTCTGTGTTTATTTTTTATTTTTTTTCCATGCAATATTTCTTGCACCCTCTTATTACTCCTCAGTCTTTGGATTCTAGATCAGTGGTTCTCAAGCTTTGCCTGCATCAGAATACCTAAAGGGCTTGTACAACACTGATTGCTGGATCTCATTCCCAGAGTTGCTGATGTGGTAGGTCCAGGTGGGCCAGGGAATTTGCATTTCTTACATATTCTCAGGTGATTCTGCGGCTGCTGGTCCAGGGACAGCACTTTGGGAACCGCTGCTCTAGAGAGAAGAGAAACTAGAGGTTAAGTGTTTTAGCTTCAGGGTCAGTTGTAATCCCTGCTTCACTACCCTTCTAGCTGGGTAGTCTCTCAGCTGATAAAGCTCCCCCAAGTTCAGTTTCTTCACTCTTAAAATGAGTTTGTTAAAACATCCTTAGCAGGATTGTTTAAAGGAAAAAATTAGATAATGTTTATTAAGCCTTTGAAAGAAAAGTGATCATGGTGGGTGTTTTGTTGTTATTACTTTTTATTTCTTCCTGAGGACTCAACTTTTAGGACTTCTAATTGAATCATAAAGGATCCTTCGAGCATCCAATTTGGTTAAGGAATTGTGTGTCTGTTTAGAAAATAAGAAAATGAAATCCTTTTGGGAGGATCTTGACCAGATAATGATTCTAAAATCTCATGCTCAATAATAGTCAACAGAATTTTGAAAGGAGGCACCTCTTTTGATTGGGGTTATACCACAATCAAAACACAGTCCCAAGAAATCAAAATATATTATAAAGTCACAAAAATCAAAATAGCATGGTATTGGCTTAGGAAAATGTAAATCAATTAAATGAGCAGAGTAAAAAATTTTATATCACATTGAGAGACAGGACTAGCTGGATTTCCTAGGTCAACTAAGAATTCCTAAGCCTAGCTGGGGAAGGTGACCACATCTACCTTTAAACAGGGGTCTTGTAACTTAGTTCACACCCAACCAATCAGGTAGGAAAGAGGGCTCACTAAAATACTAATTAGGCTAAAAGCAGGAGGTAAAGAAATAGTCAAATCATATATCGCCTGAGAGCACAGTGGGAGGGACAATGATCGGGATATAAACCCAGGCATTTGAGCAGGGAGGGGCAACCCCCTTTGGGTCCCCTCCCATTGTATTGGAGTTCTGTTTTCACTCTATTAAATCTTACAACTGCACACTCTTCTGGTCTGTGTTACCCGCTCGAGCTGAGCTTTCGCTCACCGTCCACCACTGCTGTTTGCCCCAGTCGGCTGATTTCCACCCCTAGGGATCCAACAGGATGTCCATTGAGATCCTGATTCAGTGAGGCACCCATTGCCGCTCCCGATCCGGCTAAAGGCTTGCCATTGCTCCTGCGTGGCCAAGTGCCCTGGTTTGTCCTAATCGAGCTGAACACACTAGTCGCTGGATTTCATGGTTCTCTTCCATGACCCACGGCTTCTAATAGAGTTATAACACTCACTGCATGGCGCAAGGTTCCATTCCTTGGACTCCGTGAGGCCAAGAACTCCAGGTCAGAGAACAAAAGCTTGCCACCATTTTGGGAGCGGCCTGCAACCATCCCGGGAGCTCTAAGGACAAAGACCCGCCGGTAACAACATGCAAGCACACACACATGCACACATACTCATATATATATAGATATATAGATATATATGTATATGAGTATATATAAATGTGTGTGTATGTGTGTGTATGTGTATATATATATGAATATAATTTCAAGCTAGTGAGGGAAATACAGAGTGTTAAATGATATCGGGGCAATTATTGATTTGAAAACAACTTTGATATTTGCCTTATATCATACAAAATCAACTTCTGGATTGGTTTTTAAAGCTTAAAAAAATCAAAAGAAAATATAGTGTAATATTTCTATTATATTGGGGAGTAAAAGGAAATAAAGGTAAAAATGTTAGATTTGAAGTGACAGAAATTTGAAATTTCTGTATGAAAAAGGTGTTTATTATGGATAAATTTGAAAGACAAAATAGATTGGAAGAAAATATTTCCATCAGGTTATGGAAAAGGATTAATACCTGGATAATAAAACTACCTTATCAAAGCAATAAAATACATACAATACAATAAAAATACAAGTAAAGCATATCAATAGTCAATTCAGAAGAAAAGGAAGAAGAAGAGGAAGAAGAAGAAATAATAATAATATTAATAGAAATGCCAGATAAAGATTGGTAAGATTTAGTACTGTTAAGGTTATGAAAACCCTGTCACTATCATTCAGTGTTCCTGGAAATGTAAATTTATCCAGCTTTTTGATGAGAAAACTAAATGTGCACATATCCTTTGAAACAGCCAGTCCACTTCTAGAAATATATGCAATAGAAAGATTTTTATGTAGGCACAATAATATATTCACAGGAATTCTTGAGGCATTTCTATTAATACTAAAAAATAACAAACAATCTAAGTGTGCATTAACAGGAAAATAGTTAATTATGTTATGGTATATCCACACTATGGGATACACATGTAAAAGGCAGGACTTGAAATTCCAGCAAAATGAAAATCAGATATCATGAGAGACCCTTTGCTAGATAAAATACCACTATCCATTGAGAGGCATAGTTGAACTTGGAAGAAAGTAGGACATTTTCACAGGGGCCAAAAAGATGAATTAGAAAACCAGAATGTTAAGCAAGCCCAGAATGTTCTGAAGACATTTGTTTAGAGTGGAAATTGGAGATGGTGAATAGGTGACAAATTCTTGGGCCTGTGTGGGATGGGGAGCTGGAACTGAGGCTTCAGGATAAGTGATTCCTTGTGGTAGATCTTCTGTGAAAGAGTGTGCTAAACATCTGCAACCGATAGCTAAGGAAGATGAAAAAGATACTTGTTTGTCTCAGACTGGCCCTGAGGGGGAAAAATTAAATATATGTAAACTTCTTCACATTAATCAGAAAACCCTGATACCGTCCTACAGAAAAATGGGAAAAAAATACATGCAATTTTCAGAAGAGGAAACCTGAATAGCCAATAAGTATACAAAAGAGGCTTCAATCCCCTAGCGATTAGGAAATTGCAATGTAAAATCAAAATGAAATATCCATCAGATTGGCAAACCATTACAGGTCAGGGGATACCTCTTAGTAGAGTATCAGAACTTATGGTGGGAGAATACAAAGGAACAACTACCTTGCAAAATAATATGGCAATAACTAGAAAATTAAAGATACAATATCCTATGAATCATCAATCTATTTCTACATTCATACCTTAGAGAAACTCCTATACAAGCACACAACGATGCATTTACAAGAATAACAATAGCATTTGTAATAGCAAAAAATTATAAACAACCAAAGTAAAATAATGTATAAATTATTATATAATCAAATAGTAGATGACATATTGCAGTGAAAATTAGGAAACTAGAGTGCCCAGATGATCCTTAAAACACAATTTTGAGTGAAAAATTTAAGTTGTAGTGAAATACATACACTTTGATACTGGATAGGGATAAAGTTTCAAAGTATGCAGAATAATACTGAATTCAGCTCAGAAGTACATACATTTCTATTTGTAGGAAAAAAATAGAAATGGATGGGCTTGATAGACACATTTAGAAAAATTATTATCTTGGGTGGGGCCATGGGAAGGTCAGGTTGTTGTGGGATACACAACGTGGAACAAAATTTAGTGACTAGTGATAGGTAAGAATGTAATGTGTTGACACATTTCAGAATCTTTTCAATCTTTCCAAATGACAATTATGTAGATTACATATCAACGTGGAGAAAAATTTTGATGCATTTAATGAAAACAATACAAACTAGAGGTATGGATATTATGCTACATTAAAAAAATGCAGGTGCATGTAGATGAAGGTTGAAAGGTATCTAGCAAAAATGGAAATAATTAGAGTAGTCTGATTAATACAAATTATCTTTAATTTTGACATATTTTCAATTCTTAATATTTTTTTAGATTCAGTTAAGAATCAGATAAAAACTTCCAAACACTATAACTATTAATCTGATAACTCAATAAAAATAGAAATAATCTGTCATTCAGAACTTTGACAGCTCAGAGCCACTAAAATATGCAAAAGGTCTGAAGGAGCTAACTGAAGCACCTGTAATTTTTGTTGTGCATAAAGTATATATGGCAGATTGTATTATTTAAGCAACCTTTGTATCAATTTGAAATAAAAAAAATGCTAAAATATTAATGTGGAAAGAGTAAATACAGAGTAAAGATTCTAAAAAATAGGAGCAGTAAGAATTATCAATATGTATATTAAAACAATTTAAAGCTTCTATCATCAGAAGAATATGATACTGGAGGCAAATAACTAGACTTGATGCTTGCTACTCAGTTGGGAACAATGGAATCAGGAGCTATACTCAACCATTTGGTGAGACTATGGGTCTCAAGGTGGTTCAAGTTAGCTGCTTCAGACCTTTCACATAGTTTAGTGGCTCTGAACTGTAAAAGTTCTGAATGACAGTTTATTCCTATTTTGACTGAGTTATCAGATTAATACTTACAGTCTTTGGAGTTATTTTTATTTGATTCTTAGGTGAATTTTAAAAAGACTAAAAATCACTTGGCATTGACAAGCTACAGAAGCTCTGCCACAGCTCCCTAAGTCCTGGACATCCCACCACTGTCCTATCCCAAGTGGTCACTGCTTCAGGCTGCCCTTTCCACATGTAGTTCTCATTTGAATGCATCTAGTTGGCATGACCTGGGCCACTTTGCCCACTTACTAAGGAGAAGAAAGTGTGAGAAATTTAGTATTTATAAATCTACTTTGGGGGAGTGGGACATACAATATGTGAAACTACCAAGATATTGAGGAGATGTTTAAATTTGCTGGTCAATCAAGAATATAGATGGCCATTTAACTCCTGACTCAGGAAATGACTATTCTTATAAAGGGTGTCCACAAAGGGACACCAAGGCTTGGACTGAAAGACGGCATAGAATTGAATGAAGAGAAAAGTCAAGAGAAACTAGACTAAGGGGGCTCAAACTTGAATGTGCATTGGAATCACCTAGAGGGTTTGTTGAAGCCAAGATTGTTTGGCCCCAGCTCCTTGTAGTTTCTGATGCAGGAGTCCTGGGGTGGGGCAGATGATTCTACAGTTCTCATAGAGTCCCAGGTACTCTTGATAATGACAATCCTACGCTCACATCCTGAGAATCATTGAACTACTCAGACCATACATATTTCCTTCTGTAATAGCTGGTTTTCACAAATTCACAAATTCAAGTTTTCACAAGTTCAGTCTTAACGTCAGATTGAGAGTTGGTAGCAAAAGTACAGTATAAATTAGTAGTAATTTTATATTTTTTGAGCAAGTTTATGTAAATTGAAAAACAGAGCATACTGGCACATGAATAGACAGACCTTTGTAAATAACAGAAAGTTCAGGGCTGGGCACGGTGGCTCACACCTGTAATCCCAGAACTTTGGGAGGCAGAGGCAGGCGGATCATGAGATCAAGAGATTGAGACCATCCTGGCCAACATGGTGAAACCTCGTCTCTACTAAAAATACAAAAATTAGCTGGGCGTGGTGGTGCGTGCCTGTAATTCCAGCTACCCGGGAGGCTGAAGCAGGAGAATTGCTTGAACCAGGGAACCGGAGGTTGCAGTGAGCTGAGATTGCGCCACTGCACTCCAGCCTGGCAACAGAGCGAGACTCTGTCTCAAAAAAAAAAGGATAGAAAGTTCAGAAACAGAGACAGTATATATAGAAAACAGTATATACAGAAATTAAATATAGAAAGTAAATTTATATTAAATTTGTATATTAAATTACTGTGAACAGGATAGATAAAATGGTTTTGGAAAAACTGGATAATTTTGGAAAAAATAGAGTCCATATTCATAGTATGCAATTAAATAAACTCCAAATGGATCGTCAATTTTAATGAACTCATGACTTTAATAGATTCTCTTTCCTAGCTCTGTCCACTGAAAGGGCCAAGATGCTGTGACACATTGCAAACAAGGTTATATTAGTTTCCAAATACTATTCCCACCAAAAGGGCAGGACTTCCTGAAGTATTACATGATTCCAGGTCTTGTATTAGATTAGCATGAAACATCTTGTGCCAGAAAGCAAGGAATTGCTGAAAGAGTAACGGGAAGATGTCAAAAGAACATGGGAATGACCTCCTGACTGGCTAAATTTGAGACAATGTGAAAATAAAAAAAAAAAAAAACAGCAATAACACATTATAGAACATTGAATATCCAGAAAATAATGACAAGGGCCCTCAGACTGATCCAGATTGTAGGACATTTCCTAAGACAATTGATCTGAACTCTTCAAAAAATGTCAATGTCGTTAAACACTGAAATGAACAAAAAGGCAAGACACTGTTTAAGTTAAAGAGAAATAAAGAGACATAGAAACTAAATGGCATGTGTGAACCTTGATTGGATCTTGAATTACAAAACACGGCTATAAAGGATATCTTTGTAGATAATCAGGAAAATCTGAGTATGGACTGTGTATTAGAAAGTATTGTATCAATGTTAAATAATATTCATAGATCAGTTGTCAACATCTTCTCACATTGCTTTATCTCTTTGTATCCCTCTCTCTCACAAACATGTACACTTCATGACAAAACCACTTGAAAGTAAATTAAAGATATTATAACACCTTACCACTACTTACATCTCATGAAAATCTCAAGAACATTATTTTACATAAACACAATACCATTATCATACCCAAGAAATTTAACATTTCTTGGGTATGTTAAATTTCTTCATAGGTAGTTGGACTTCCAACTACCTATGAAGAAATGGGTTAAGAACCAGTCTATAAAGAACTGGGTTAAGAAACAGAAAGCATCCCTACTGATATTTCAATCCCTACTGAAATGTGAGTTAAAAATAGCAGCTACAAAAACAAAATCCTCAAAAGGTCTGTTCTCTTTGATAAGGTGTAATACAATGAGCTTCCTCAAACCAACAGATTGGAAAGAAAATTTCAAGTATTCAAAGAACCATATTTGATGTTCAGTTGCCATATAAAGCTCACAGAAATGGAATCTTATATATATTAGAATGTGACCTTAGGGGAGATAATTTATTCAAGGATCTGTGTCTTCATCTACCAAGTAAAGAGACAGATAGTTTCTACTTACATCATTTATTCCTTTATATACTCGCACATTTATTTCTTACATTTGCCTTAATTTGTAACTGGTGGATCTAAGTGAAGGATTCTTTCAATTTCCTATAGCTTTGCAATTCTTCAAAATAAAAAGCAGACAATAAAAATAAATAATATTATTAAATAATTAAATTACCATTTATATGTAAATAATATTTACATATATGTTAAGACTCTTAGTCTTCAGCAGCTTCTTGATCCTAAAACCATTTGAAGTCTGAGATGGAGATCTGAGCATAACAGCTTCTCCCTAGCCTTCTTATTCCTACCTTCTTACCTGTGATCCTTTAAGGCATCCTCTTCTCTTGGGCGACAATACTATGTTGCCCTTAGGAGAGGGCAGGGGAGGGCCTTATCTTTCAATAGTTCTGTTTGGGCATTGGTCCACAACGTTTTCTTGGCTTAACTTACATCCGTTACTGTGCTCAGTGCTTTATATACGTTTCAAAACTGCTAGGGAATTACAATGTGAAATACCTGGTAATTTCACTTAGAATCTTGAAGGCCACTGGGGATTTGGCTGACAGTTGGGGAACAAACATTTACAGTGAGTCTAGGGAAAGAATAACATTTGAGGAATTTGGTGATAGCTAGGCCATTTTCTTTGCCTTAAACTACTTAAAATCAAATGATTTATATGTAGGCTTTTCTTGGAGGTGCCAAATATGAAGATAACATCCAAGGAGTGATTTTCTAATGAGTATGAAGTCTTTCCATAAACAACCTATCTCAATGGAAATATTGTCCTTGTTGAGAGAGAAACTGAGGAGAACTTACATCTCAGTATAAAAGTCATGGTGATTTTTCTTTTGGTAATTTGTTTCCTGGCCTGATAAAATATTTGCATATAAATACATAAGGAAAATTATAGAAATGGAGCTAAAATGTATTTTCTCTGAGTACGTGTTAATATAATACTATTGAAATGCAAAGATCTGGTTGTCTGAATACAATACTAAAGTATTCCTGGAACCCCACCTCAAAACTGGTCAATATTTATTAAAACATATCTTTATACTGAAGAGCAAAGAGAAACAAGTATCAACAGGATGGACTTCTCATTGTTTCCAAGTGTGTGCATGTGTGCGCCTTCTCTGGATATACCCTTCCTCCTTAAGAAGAAATGTTATACTTATTCCTCAGAGGCTTATTCTAAGGGAATGATGAAAGCAAATGGGAATATTTATGTGTGGTTTGAGTTGTTAATTTTGTTAAATATTTACATCCCTGCCTATGGGTTCCAGAAGAAAACAGAACGAGCATGTTTAAAGAAATGAATAAATTAGAATCAATGAATTTAGATGACTTAATCCTATTAAAAATTCAGGATATAGGATAAATTGTAAGCAGAACATGGATGATTTAATTTTTGTTGTCTTCAATGGGAGAATATTTCATTCCCTGATCTTGCTGTCTTGGAAGGGTACTAAATGCAATGTAGAGCTTTTGGGAAGCAGCTGCGAACCTGGATATCCCACTCACTTGCCAATATTTTATGACCAAGCAGATGTGTACGCAAATCACACCTGTTCTAGTTCCAGAAGCTCTGCTTCAGTCAATCACTTTAAAATAACTTCTGTCTCTAAGATATAAAATGTACTAAAGAATCTTGAAGGCTGGACAATGAAGGTGTCAGCAGCTCCCCGACCAAGGGCACGGCTGAAACATATGGTCACATTTTCCATGCTTTCATGGGACTCCAGGGAGCACTCAATGACAAATCAATGAAAACTTCTCATGGACAGAAAAGTGAGAAGCCCAGAGAATGTGTTGGGAGGACAATAAGGCACATCTTGCTCTGTGGATGCCTTTCTTTTGCTGCTCTGTTCAGGAAAATCTTGAAGTAGTAATGGCCTTTTGCGATATAGTAACAGCAGGTAAATCTTATTTCAAAATTGTTCTCTGAGAAGGTGCAAGGTGAAATATTTGGCATTAACTGTTTTGATTGCTTTTAAAATATTTTTGTGTTTGTCTGACACAAAACAGGTATCATAACCTAGAAGAACAGACTGATACTTTTTCTGTAATGATTTACTAATAAAGTGAGAATTGCCTGCTTCTGTAACCCACATCCCTAAGCACCATTGTTTGAGTTGGATCCTGAGTATTTAAACAATTCTGAAGGATTTTTTTCCAGAACAATAAACGGGTTTTGAATTTATAATGGGCATTGTGTAATCTGGGTTCTGACAGATCCTTGTACTTTTCTTCTCTGCACATGGCCACATGTTATTTCTGCTTTGTAAAAGCAGGCTCTTTTGTATAAGGTCAGAATTTACTGTGTTCTGTTTGAACACAACACAGTGATTTTTCATTGCATTTCTTGCAGACACTCAACAGTTAATTGTTGATGACAGCCACTGTCTCTATTGTGTCTGGCTTTTTAATCCACAGTAACTATGGACACTGCCGTGAATGTAGCCACATTCACGGCAGTGTCCGTAGTTAACCCAGCTGATGATCTCTCACCGGTAGCCACTGTTCTTTGTCATAGTTTCACATCCTTTTTATTGTCAATTGTCCTTTCCTATATCACCATTGTAAACTTCTGGATATAAAGAGAGCAAGTTTAGATCTTTTTTAAAAATAATTTTTAAAATTTTATTGTTTACTATTTATTTACCTATGACATGCATAAAGAAAAATGAATGTATTATAAGTGTGAATACTCTATGTAAAAATTAAAATGAACACACCCAGGTAACCAGGACCCAGATAGAAAAATGCAGTATTGCCAGCACCACCTTCAGATTCTATCCCCAACTACCATAGATAACCACAGGTTTGGTTTCTAAGAGCTTAGCTTAGCTTTGCATGTTTCTGAACTTTATTTAAATGTTTGTATGTACAAACATTTTTCTTGCATGTAGTTTAGTGTGTTTATTTTCATTGCTGTATAATATCCCTTTATGTAAATTGCCACATTTTTTTTTTCATCCATTCTAGGATTGGGCATTTACACAGTCTGTAATGTTTAGCTAGTATGAAGAGAGTTGTTACATTCTAGTAAATGCCACTTGATGAACATATGTATGCATACCTCTATGAGTGGAGTTGTTAGATTATGTATATGCTTGATTGTAGAATTTTTTAAAAGTAATCAAATTAGGCTTTCAGAAAGACTTTCTCACAGCAGTGAAAATAATGGATGAAAGAATGGTAAGAATAATTTAGATGAGGAATGATAAGAATTTGAGCTGATGAGTGCCAGTGAGATAGAAATAAAAAGATGATTATGAGAACTATTTGCATGGGAAAATAACTGAACTCGATGGCCTAATTAAACACGGGGTGAGGTCAGTATGACTTCCAGATGGTGTCATTATAGAGCTAGAGAATCTCCTTAAATTAACATTAATATGCATCCAGGAAGTTGTTCGTGTTTATTTTGGAGATGAAGAAATAGGACTGATACAGATAATACCGAATAAGTGGCTTATTTCCTCCAAGATGTAATACTAATTCTTAAATAGCCAAAATAGTGCCTGGACTCATTTACCAAATGCCATGCATCCTAATAATTGTACTCACTGACACCTACAGAGCGCTTAAAGAGAAGACCTTGTTTAAATCTACCTCTGTCATTTAGAAGTTACATGGATTTCAGCTAGTTAACATTTAAAAGGCATTTTTTTTACATGTAATACAAGGTTAATAATATACATCTTGCATAATTCAATGAGATCAAGTATATAAAGTTTCTTTTAATGCCTGGCACATAGTAATTTTAAATGATAGCCATTATTATTGTTACATTTAGTCATTACATCTTAATGCTTTTAAAAAAAACTATTCATATTCTCAAATAAAGAGATGGGACCACCTTTCTCTTCTCCATATCGTCTCAACAGATTTACCCTAAAATCTGAGCATTTAGACATTAAGTAAAAACTGACATTGTATTTAGCAGCTTTAAACCAGGCTTGATCATTCCGCCCACCTCCAGGTAGTTTGTAATTGAAAATAAGGATGTAAGCATGCTTAGATCTTAATACAAATATATCCCAATTTTATCCAGCAAGCTTATCCTGATCTTTCATTATTAAGTATCCTACAATTGCTTCCTAGGATCTCAAAGTTTGCACCTAAGACGAATCGTCATCTATAAGATTCCACTACGTCTTCTTGACTTTTAAGGTATGAAACTCCACTTGTTTTGGAAACAAATTGTACAGAGTACAGTCTGGAAAAACTACAACTTCAGTTTTACAGCATGGGGATTATTACTATTCACCATGTGTACCGACATCTGCACAGAAAGCAAAAATACTCAACACAGCATCAGCTTCCAAATCCTGAGAAACATTTTTGAGACTCCATAAAAGCAATGATATTCTTTCTCTCCAGCTATATCTGCTTTTCGTGCTGCCATTTTCAGGAGCAACAAGCAAGACCAGGGGTCTATTTGTCGTTGCTCTCTCATGTTCAGATCTGCTAACTGCAGTGCAAGGTGGTAAGGAATTTTGAGGATGAAAATTTTGAATATAATATTGATTTCATCATTGAAACTGTCAGGATAACAGAGGAATACTTTCATAAAGCCTTTTAAATCTTCAGCTATTTGTTTCTAGGCAAAGTATCCCCTCATTCCTGTCAGTTTCTCTGTCCCCTCACTCCCTTCACATACAAATCCCATATAACTGTATATTTATGTAGTGATTCAATGAAATAAAAATATTATAGCAGTTTTGGCTAATATTATTATGAAGTAATGTTCATTATCTGTACAAGTTGACAGTGATATATGCCATTCAAAATTCACTGACTTTTCTGATATCTGCAAAGGACTCGGGATTGGATCTGGACTAGAACATATTAGTCATGTGACTAGATTCTCCAGTTACCAGGCTATAGAAAATTGTATCACATGACTATGCTTTGTTCTCTGAAAAACAGATGGAAGGTACACTGTTTTTTAAATATTAGATTGATTTTGCTGGTTTATTTTCATGTGACTTGCAGTAACTGAAGGAAGATGAACATGTTTTAAGATGAGCAGACCTGTACAAATGATAGTCCTGTTGATTACAGGGAGGGTAGCTACTGCATATGTCTCATTAGATGGATTTGAAGACTCTGTAGGCATGTTTTGTTTGCTAAAACACTAGGAAAGATGAACATATACATAACAACAGCATAAAAGCGGTAAAGGCAGAACATTCTGAGGTTGCCTTCAAATGCTTGTCTCATGAGTCTAAACTTAATATCACCCTTAAGCATTACAAGGAATAACTTCGGGGATAATGCTGCTCCAAACTGCAGTAGCATACCTTGGCAAAATCATCCCCTTACCACCACCCCAGCCATGATATCCTTCAAACATTTTACAGTTCTTTACATTGAGACATGAAAATAACTAAGATGAATAGAATCTCAGAAATTCTGTTTACTACAGATGTTCAGAGTAGATAAATATAGAGTTATATGGATTTATTGGTGGTGGAGGGGGACCTATGAGCCAGACACTGGTAAAGGGAACTGGGGAGTGTAGTGGCATCCAAGTCCGTTAGTTTGTAGCCACCACTAGGGTGCATTTATTGAGAATGCTGTCATTTTTCCCCATCATGGGCCTCTGGTCGTGTTGCCATCTTGATCACAGCCATCAGGATGTGGTGTGTCCATTCATTAGAAAGTCAGCCGGAGCAAACTCTATCAGTTAAATATTGAAAATGTGTCCTATAACTAAATCTATATTCTGTTGTGTTGTTTATCTGTCTATAGCAAATTCATGATTTCCCTATAAATTCACATTTCTACAGAAAATCAAGAAAAAGGCAGAGAAACTTGTTAAAAGGAAAACTTTCATATATTAAATTCAACAGAGTTTAATTGAACAAAGAATGATCAGTGAATCAGGCAACCCCCACGAACCAGAAGAGGCTCAGAATAACTCTGGCATTGTCTCGTGGTCTAAGAGAATTTATGAACAGAAAAAGGAAAATGACAAAAGTGAAGTATAGAAACTGCTGGATTGGTTACAGCTTGGCATTTGTCATATTTGAACATGGTTTGAACAGTTGGTTGCCTTTGGTTGTAGGAAACTTGGTGATTGGCACAAGAGTAGGTTACAGTCTGTTTACACATCCAATTAGGTTACAGTTCACTAAATATGGAAAAACTTTAGGCCAAACATAAAATATGTAAGGAGTAGCTTTAGGCTAAACTTAACAGGCTGAATGTTGCGAGTTTATTTTAGCATTGGTTTTCATGAGGACTCTGATTTCAGTGTCGGTGTCTTTGTTTTGATTTGTTGTGCTATTTTTTGACTTTCTGAAAGCATCCCTCTGTTATCCTGACAGTTTCAACGATGAAATCAACGTTATATTCAAAATTTTCATCCTCAAAATTCCTTCCCAGCTTGCACCACAGTTAACAGATCTGAACATGAGAGAGCAAGGTCAAGGAGATCCCTGGTCTTGCTTGTTGCTCCTGGAAATGACAGCACCAAAAACAGATCTAGCTGGATTGCAAGAACATTGTTTCTATGGCGTCTCACAAAATGTTTCAGGATTTGGAAGCTGATGCAGAGCTGGGTCTTTCTGTTTTCTGTGCGGATATAGGTACACATGGTGAAACAAAACAAACTGAATTTGTTTTCAGTTTTAGGCCTTTGTTTTATAAGCATTTTTACATTAAAACGTAGAAAAAGGGAATACATAAAATTTTTCTTGTGAGAGAGTGGTAATATGAATTCATAAAAATTTGACAAAATACAATGGATCTGTGAGATTCAGTCCCCTTTAGTGACATGGATGATGATGTGTTATTTGAATTGCTCTTTCCAAATGTACATTTTATTTTCTTATTAAGGGTCTGTCTTTATGAGAAGGTCTGTCTTTATCAGAAAGTCCAGATACATTTTTAGTGTAATACATGTGACATGTATTTGTATGTAAATTTCCCCAGGCATTTTTTGGTCATAGAATATTATCATTTGGTATTTCCACAACTCCTGGAAATATTTTAAGCAGGATAGATGTTTTTACCTCAATCATATTAGGCATTTATTTAACATGAACCATGCCAGATGGTGTTTTGTATATGAAACTGAGAATGTGCATGGTGTACAAAATTTGAAAGGTACAAAGAGGATTCAGTGAAAAGTAAGCCTTTATTCAGGGCCCCCAGCTACCCAGTCAGTGCATCTCCATCACCATTTTGTCATTTTATTCTCTATGTTTATACATAAATATACATAATGCATATATCATATTATATATGATATCCCTATATGTACATGTGATGTATATAATATATAATTTATTTAATCAAGTATCTATTGATAATTTTGGATTGTTTTCAATCTTTTACCAACAATGCTGTGATGATGGTGTGTTTAGACTACCTCTTCTAATAGGTATCTATGGAGCTTCTTTCCATATTTCCTTCAGGTTTCAGTTTAAATGTCACCTCCTTGCTAACTTACGTAAAGCAGAATCCCTTCCTCATTACTCCCTACTCCTCTTATTCTATTTTTCTTCATAGCACTTGCCATTAGTTGACATATTATGTATTTATTTGTTTAAAGGCTCTTTCCCCAACAAACGTAAGCTTCATGAGTCTCTCTACTGTGTTTGCTGCTCTATCTCCAGTGTCTAAAACAAGAGCTGGTGTGCCGTTGGTGTTCACTAAGTATTTATTAAATGAATAGCTCATTTTACACATTTGTGAGTAGATTTGTAGGAAAAATTACTAGAAGTGGAATTGCTCTGTTAAAGGGTGTGGGCATTTTTAATTTAGACACATGTTGCCAAATAGCTTTCCCTAGAAGTTGTAGAAATTTATATTTTTATCAGCAGTATACCTACACCTTCACCAGCATCAAACTTGTTATCAGTTGATATAACCAATGGTATCTCATTTTAGGTATAATTTGTATTTCTCTATTATGAGTGATGTACATACACTACCAAAACTCTTTAACTGTTTATGATGACTAAACATGTATGAAGTATTTTCATTCGATCTTTTTCAAAGACCAAAAGATCTTCCTGACACTCATGCTCTTATACCAGAAGTTGCCTAATATCTGCCCTCCTTGACTCTGTAGGAGTCATAATTTATCTGTGTTGAACACTGACTGATAAAATCAGGGATTTTTGTAGTTGCTTTTGACTTCTAGATTTCTTATGCAATGAAATCTATCTAATCTTCCTTTTATCTTATGAATTTAATATTCTCCTACTCCTAGGTTATATTTGGGACCTCAGTCTATGCCCCCTGGAATATTAACACCAAGTAGTATATCTTACCATAATGAAGTTAAAATTACCAGGGCTTTGATATAATGGGGTCTAATTTAAAAAGTGATATTGGCTAGGCATGGTGGCTCATGCATATAATCTCAGCATTTTGGGAGACTGAGGTGGACGCATCACTTAAGGTCAGAAGTTCGAGACCAGCCTGGCCAACATGGTGAAACCCTCTCTAAAATTATAAAAATTAGCTGGACGTGGTGGCACATGCCTGTAGTCCCAGCTGCTCAGGAGACTGAGGCAGGAGAAGCTCTTGAACCCAGGAGGTGGAGGTTACAGTGAGCTGAGATTGCACCACGGCGCTCCAGCCTGGGTGACAGAGTGAGTCTCTGCCATAAGAAAAAAAAAAAAAAAAGTAATATCAATCCATTGTGATGTTTCCTAGTTAACCATATTTCAGGAATTCTTTTAACTCCCCCTTTAAAAATGTTTACATATACTAAACTCATGTGTTTGAACTATCATGGTTTTGCTGGAAAGTAAAATAGACATTTCCTGTTAGAATTAATTATTTGAATTGTTAGATGAAATCTAAATGCACAAAATTCAGAATCCTCGTAGCAAGAATAAAATAATGTCATAAAGATGATCTTCAACACTAGAACCTCTTGCCACTGCAAATCTAATCATACCAATACTTTTATATACCCTCCCCCGCCACTGACAAAAAGACGTGGATCATTTACCTTTTAGGTACTGTACCAAAACTTTAATACATGGAACTATGATAAGAACACTGAGGCAAAGACATCAATTTTCAGGACTCCTGAAAACTTGTGTTGTCTGATTTCTAACAAGAAATAAAAAGCATTATAGCATGCGATTTTCTATTTTTGAGTGTTTGTCTAGGATCCTCTGAATTTTAATGTGGCTTATACTTATAATTTGTTATATGATGTTTGTTAAATAATACCTTCATTCCTTTTTTAAATTAGGTGAGGCATTATGAAGAGCCATTGTTTGACAAATATAAGTCATACTAATAAGATCTAATTTTTAAATGAGGTTAGTAATATATTGATTAATACATAACTGAAAATTCAGAGAAATATTTTTTTCTAAAATTTCTTGCTAAAGTTTTAAAATCTATAAATATTTGGAAATTTTATGAGCTAGAAACAGATCATGTATAGATTTTCACTGGTCAAGGAAAGACAAGGTAACAAAGGATTGTTAGAAGAAATATTTTGCACTAATAATATTCATGTTGCATATAACCTTGATGAGAAAATTTTTATAAGCAGCAACCATAATGTTAGGGCTCAGTGATTATGAAAAACTACAGTGGCTAACAGAAAATAACCTTGACACTCTAATAT
Source organism: Macaca mulatta (assembly GCF_049350105.2). NCBI lineage: Eukaryota > Metazoa > Chordata > Mammalia > Primates > Cercopithecidae > Macaca > Macaca mulatta. The sequence goes on along the minus strand of NC_133409.1, from coordinate 124,474,398 downwards.
AAAATCCCTGAAGTGTTATGGATGACTATGTTGTATAAATGTAACTTAGAAATATCTTCATGCTGAGATTTAATACTTGGGGGTCAGTGCAGTGGTAAAGTTGGAAAAAAATAAACATATCAACTAAACAAACTTCATTATTATGTCCACCAGGGAGTCTCAGTATGAAACCTTTTCACATCAAGAATAATTTTAACACAAGTCAAAAACCCTAAAGCATGCAGATCAACTAAGCAACGACAAAATTCTTAAAAAGAAACACAAACTCCTGAGTTCTTGCATATAAAGTTTTACATATAACATGTTTAAGCATATATTATTTAAATATAGATATCTCAAGTATACCTATATATATAAAATCATTTACTTATTTTCCAAAAGAGTTGAGTTAATCAAAAAGATTAAAATGTTATTTTAGAATCATCATCACATCAGATACACATAAAATTAAAGTATTAAAATAAATTCAATAAAAAACTATTTTATTTATGTTTATATTAAGCAATAGCTTTTTTGAGGTACAACTGAACAATAAGCTGCACATATTTATAGTAAACATTTTGGTACATTTTCCCATACATGCACACTCTTGGAAGTATCAGCACAATCAAAATAGTGAACATTTTCATTATTTTCCAAAACTTTTTGTACCCCTTTGAAATCCCTTCTCCTGCCCCATCCTATTTCATTCTCCAGACAACTGCTATCCTGCTGTTACTGTAGTTAAGTTGGCATTTTCTAGAGCCTATATAAATGGAATCATACAGTATGTAACCTTTTTGCCTTCTTTCACTTAGCAAAATTATTTTGAAAATCATCCATGTTGCATTTACAATAGTTTATTTCTCTTCTATTGCTGAATAGTATTTCATTGTATAGATATACCACAGTTTGTTTACCCATTTACCTGTTGACAGACATTCGGGTTGTCTGGATGGTTCTGGCTATTACAAATGAAGCTGCTATGAACATTTGTGTATAAATCTTTGTATGGACATATGCTCTCTTTTCTCTTGAAAAAATACCTAGGAGTAAAATGGCTGGACTATATGGTACACGTATTTTTAACAAAGTGCCAAGCTCTTTCCAAAATGGTGGTATCATTATATGTTACTACCAATAGTGTGATAATAGAGTTCCAGTTCCTCTAAATGTTTGCCAACACTTGGTACAAGAAGTCTTTTTAATTCTTAGACATTCTAATAAGTGGGTTGTAGTCTCCAATTGTGGTTTTAATTTGCATTTTCCTATGACTAATGATGTTGGGCATCTTTGCATTTGCTTATTTGCCATCCATACATCTTTTTTGGTGAAGTGTATGCAAAAATCCTCTTTCACATTTGGGTTGAGTTTACTACCTTATTATTGAGTTTCAAGAGTTAAAAAAATATACTTTTTGGATTTGAATATACATATATATAGTGGATACAAGTTCTTTGTCAGAGAGCTGCTTTGCAAATAACTTCTCCTGGTTGGTAGTTCGCATTTTCATTCTCTGCATTTCATTCATTATGAGAAGAGGAATCTGCTGTTATCCTTATTTTTGTTCCCCTATAAGTAATGTGTATTTTTCTTTTAGCGGCTTTTAGGATTTCCTATTTATTCTTGGGTTTGAGCAATTTTATTATGATGTGCCTGTAGTCTTCTTTATGTTTCTTGTTCTTGAAGCTTGTTAAGATCCTTAATCTGTGGGTTTATGATTTTCATAAAATTGGGAAAAATTTCAAACATTATTTCTTCAAAGAAATGTCCTGTTTTCCCTTCACTATGATGTTCTTTCATGATTCCAATTACATATGTATTAAGCTACTTGAAGTTGTCCCAAGTTCACTCATTTACTTTTTAAAAATACTTTTCTATATATTTTATTTTCTAAAGTTTCTATTGCCATATCTTCATGTTCACTGAGCCTTTGTTTTGCAATATTGAATTTTCTTTTAATCCCTTCTACTGTATTTTTCAACTTTAGCATGGTAGTTTTCATATGTGGAAAAAGGTTGATTTGGATTTGATTTTATAACATTTTCAATGTCTCTGACTTTTGGAGCACAGGGAATATAGTTATAATAATTATTTTAGTGTCCTTGTCTAATAATTCTAACATCTGTGTCAATTCTGGCCAATTGATTCTCATTGTTATGTAGTTCCTTGCTTCTTTGCATGGTAATCTTGAATTAGATGCCAGACATTGTAAATTTTATCTTTTTAGATGTGAGATATATATTTTTTGTTTTTATAACTCTTTTTGAACTTTGTTCTGAGATGCAGTTAATTTACTTAGAAACAGTTTGATCTTTTCAAGTCTTATTTTTATGATTTGTTAAATGGATCTGGATTAATGTTCAACCTAGGGCTATTTCCCACTACTGAATCAAGGCCTTTCTGAATATTCTACCTAATGCTCCATGAATTATGAGGATTTTGGGATCTGGCTGTTGTGATCAGGCACTATTCCCAGTCCTATGTTAGCACCTGGCATATTCTTTCAAATCATTTCAAATGGTTCATTCCCCAGTCTTGCGTAGTCTTCTCAAACACAAGTGCTGATCAATACTTAGCTAAATACTCCAGGAGACCCTCTGTGGATGTCTGTATTTCTCTTTCCATATAGCTCTCTCCTTTCTGGTATTCTGTCCTGTGAACTCTTGCCTCTTTGGTCTCCCTGGACTGTCAACTATGTCTCTTCAACTCAGAGTACCTCAGGCTCAAGCTAGGTTCCCCCTCCCTCTACTGAGGCCTGAAAACTCTTTCAGTCAGTAAACTGGAGGCAATTGCAGGGCTTAATTTATTTCTTGTCTCTTGGGGATCCCTGCCCTTTGTTCCTTCCTGTCCAGTGTTTTCAAAATCTTGTTTCATTTATTTAATCTAGAATTTTTTCGGGGGGTTGTTTCAGACAAGCATTACTTCATCTTGTCTGGAAGTGGAGGTCTCCAAAGACTAATTCTCCAAACATTTGTATATTTTTTTAAGAGAGGAATAGGTAATATTTTAAAGATATAAGTGAGGAGAAAAGTGAATGCAACATTTCTGTTTATATAGAAAATTTATCCTGAGGTGTGGTGTTAATAGTATGGGCTTCCCTTTTTAATTTGTTCTGATATTGAAATTTTTATCATTTAATATATACTAAGCCTTCTAGATATGGACTCCATTGCTGTATTGTAATTAATCAAATTCCTACTTTGAGGAACTTGAAATCTAATGGCATTACATATACATATATAAATAATATTTAATATTGGAACTCAAATATATAATTAAATAGAATTAAAATGTAAGTGAACAAGGATAGCTAATGTGGAAATGCACTAGGTTGAAACTTTAATCTTCCCTTTTCAACCTTTCTTTAAATGAGGAGTCAAGCTACAAAGTAATAATGAAAGGAATAATTATTGAGAGTTATGAGAGGAGATAAATTAGGTGAATTTCCACAATTGGAATACTATTGGATGATCATACAGAAATAGAAAAGATGGCATGCACCATATAACAACCTCCTGAGGTAGTCAGGCAGGTATTATCTCAGTTTTAAAGATGAGAACACTGAAGTCTTGGGAGAAACATAATGGATGCTTCAAAGACATACCTCTGCCAGACACTCAAGTGCAGCTGATCATACCTGCTCTGGTGCCCCTGATTGTTCCTTTCTCGTAAGGCTATGGGATCACACTGAACCTGAACCAATAGTTCACATGATTATCTTCCTTACTACAATGTATGTAGATTTGTTACATGGAAAATATGTATGTTTGGAGGGATACAACTTGACATGAAGAGATCTTTGTGAGTTTATGTATGTTTAAACTTTTGAGCAGTATAACAATTGTGTGGTTTTGACACTGCAGCAGAACTGTACTATATCTTATCCATCTTTGAATTTCTATTATTCAGCATAGCATCATACATATAGTAAGTGGCCAGTAATTGTAGAATAAATGAATTAAGGGATACCCTGAATTTTAGAAGAATTGGAGCTAAGCATACTAACTTTGAAAGTAAAACAGTATTTTTTTTTAAATTGTGACTTCATTACTTTAAGTGGGGTAGAGGCAAATATTTGCTTTTAAAAAGGCAAGATTCAGAGTCTTCTAACCTCATATCTTCAATGTTTGAAAGAATAATGATGAATTTATTATTTTACACACTTTACTTTCTTTCATATCTACTGTTCCTTTTCTTCCAGTGTAACTCAATCTAACCACTCTCCACCACTGCTCCCCTTCTTGAAGCTACCATGACTTCACCTGCACCACATGATCTCCCTGCTGCCACTCTTGCCCCCTACCATCTGTTCTCTACTCAGCAGCCAGAGTAATTTTTAAATGTGTTTTATCACTTCCCTAGTTAAAAATTTTCATGGGTTCCCATTGAACTGAAAATAAGTTCTAAACTCTATTTCATAATCTAACAGGCCACACAGGTGTGCTGCTGCTGCTGCCGTGCCTTTTTCTTTCACCAATCTCCCCCCACTCACTCTGCTTGTATTGGCCTTGGCGTTCTTCAAACACTACTTGTGTTGCACTTGCTCTCCCTTCCACTTGAAATGTCTTGCCCATTTTATCCCAAAGTTATTTGAATAATGATGTCTCTAATACAGTAGACATATAAAACTCCCAATGGACTCCTCTGAAAAGCAACACATGTTTGGGTAGATAAGTTGTGGGTTTGTTAAAGAACCAGTCACAGTGACTTCTAGTTACAAAGCTTTTGGAAATAAAGATGGTTTACTCTCATTCTGCAAAAGGATGGCTTTCCATGTCTCATGGCTGACATTACTGTTTGAACCATGAATTACCCAGCATCTATATTGGTAGAATAAGCAGCTATTATTCCTTCTGTCTCCCTCAGTGTATTGTCGCCTCTACCATCGACATTTTCCAGCTTGAATGATCATCCTTAGGGATGTAACACCTCCCCTTTTCCCTCCAAGGTCAATTGTAGTTCAGTTGACAGGGATAGAACTATTATAGCTATGTTATACAATTTGTTTTTTTACTCTGATCCATTTTGTACCATTAATATGGGTATGGCTGTTTTGTTAGAAAAAGGAACTATGTTCAGGGAGAAGAACATGAAAAATGACCTGGGAAGAAATGGGATCTTTCTAACAAAGAGATATATCAATATAAGAACTTATTAAAAACATACCATTTGTAACACACAAATTGTAGTCATTGCAATGGCCATAATTGTTATTCTAAACTGCTCCTCTAGACTTTCAAAGGAGACCAGTGTCCTCAGACAGTCTCTTTTGTCAATGATGGATTTTTTCTTTTTATGTTGCAGTACTGTAGGATTTGTTTCTCTGCTTAGTTCAGAGGGCTGCACTTCTATTTATCCCTGTTTTCACCAATTTCTCTTCCATCTTGTCTCTTCTCAGCTAGTTACAAGAGCTAAGAATATTTTTTCCTTTCCAAAAATAAGCCAAACATAATTTACCTTTCAGCTTTGGGAAATTTAAAACTTTCATATAAATACTAATAAAAACATGATTCCTGTAGAATCTCTGTAACAATCCATTTTTGCTTCCCATAAGAATATTTTGACACCTTGCTTTTTAATGGCCAAGAATAATTTCTGTGATACTCAGGAAGATGGTGCATTTTACCACAGGTGGACTTTTTATATATCTACATGTAGAGTGTTTGCAAATATTTGGCTTCTCTTTTTCAGGGTAGAAATAGCCACTGTTGTATCACTTGAACCAGTTCAACCAGCATACTGATAATTGTGAATAAACAGAGTACGTAGAGTGTACCGGTCTCTAGGAGTCAGAAGTGGTATTGTTTAATTTGAAGGAAACTTCTGTGCTAGCAGCAGTGTGACAGGCCCAAAAAACAGTTCAAATGGAGGGAAGACAATATATTGTAGAAAAAGAACTACAGATAATTCTTTAATCTCTTCTTATATACTCAAAAATCAAGGAAGTAATGCAACTAGTGGAAATACTTTAGTGAAGAATGTGTGATCCACAGTGCTCAAGTCAGGTAAGGTGGTAGATGCTATTTGCAGATTAAGGGCTTTTATGGACTGTTTTTGTCCCCCTCACATCAATGTGTTGAAATTCTAAACCCCAATGTGGTGACATTAGGACATGGAAACTTTGGGAGGTAATTAGGGTTGGACAAGGTCATGAGAGTGGAGCCCTTGTGATAGGATTAGTGCCCTTGCAAGAAGAAACACCAGGGAGTTGCTCTCTTTCTCTCCCTGCCACATGCACAAGGAAGCGGTCATGTTGAGCACACAGTGAGATGGCAGCCACCTACAGTCCATGAGAAGGGGCCTCGGAATGAAACTATCTTCGTGACACCTTGATCTTGGACTTCCCACTCTCCAAAACTGCCAGAAATAAATTTCTGTTGTTTAAGCAACCTAGTCTGGGTATTATTTTATAGCAGCCCAAGAAGACTAACACGAGAGCTCTGAGAGGATGTGTGTGTTCCATTTGGCGCAGCAAGGGGAGAATCTAGTACAATGGTTTTTATATTAAAACCTTTACAGTCTCTCTTATGTTATAGCTGTTTGTGTATTGAGGTTGACCCATCTCGATCTCCCATCATATAATGAGCTACAACTCAAAAAGGAGTAAATTGTAAACCCTTGTCTCTCCCAATCAATGCCTGCTATTTATCTTATCTTAGGTCTCCTTTTTACTGAGACAAGTTTTTATTTTTGTTTTTTAATAGAGGTTCAGAAGATGAACAACTTGTCATTTCATACATCAGCAACTCTGACAAATGTTTAGAAGTAAACATTTGGAACTGAAGTGAAGTTTAGTAATAATTTGGGAGTCTTATTTCCCCAGTGATACTCAGAGATTAAACAGCACTTAATTATTGCTGGGAAGGTTGGGGGTAGGGAAGACAGGAGTAATTTGTTCCAGGAGCTTTTATTGTTGTCTGCGGGGAGGTCTGAGTCCTCCCCAGGCCTTCTGCTTCCTTCCTCTGTGTTTGTCTGGCTCCAAGACTCACTCCTGTCCTCCTGACTCCCCACTTCCCCCTGCCTGGCTGTGCCAGTGAGCTACTGTCTTAATATTAAACCGCCTTGGGGAAGAGGGTGCCTAAAGAAATCAGAGGTAATCTACCCCCAGATATTTCAGAGAAGATGGTTGTTTTGTTCTAATGATAACTTTGAGTTATTCTCCTTTTCCCACCCCGTTACACATGACAAATAAGTGTTAACAATATTCAGTACAGATATTTATTGACCTGCATTTATATACTAAGCATTGTGCTAGGCCTCAAAGCACAAATAGGAGTAAGGTCTGCTCTGTACTTGAAGAGCTTCCATTCTAAGGTGTTGTAGGAGAGGGGTAAAGTGAGGCACTTAATAAATAATAATATATGATGTTTTGTAGTGGCGAAAGGACAGATTCATTCAGGAGGGGTCAGAGGGAGGATTTAATAGGGCTTCACAGGGAAGATAAGAGTTGAACTTGGACCTTGAATAATAAATGGAGGTCTCCCAAATGGGATTTGTCAAGAGGAGCCTTCTAAGCAGAGGAAACTGCCTGAACCAAGGCAAACAGGTAGGAAAAGGTTTGAAGCATTTAGAAAGCTGAGAATCTGCTTTATGTGGGTTTATGGCAGGGAGGAGGCAGGAGATGAGCTTGGAAATTTAGGCTTTAAATGACAAGGCTAGGGGTTTCTCTTACCCCAGTCTTGGCAAGGGAGGGCTACCAAGAGTTTTAAGCAGGCAAGTATTATGAGAGATAATTTTTTAGAAAACTCACTTAGGCTGTATGTAAAGAGTGGATTGATTGCAATTAGGGAGATCGAGTTGGAGCTTGCAGAAATCTTTGCAGGTGATGGGAGTATTGCAATTTAAAAAGTGGAGATGGAAGGAAGGAGCCAGAGAGATGCCAGAGATAGAATTGACAGTTGATCTAAAAAAGAACAACAGCGGTGGGGTTTGCCTATCTATAAAACTTTGGAGCTGGTGAAAAAAATTAGAAAATAGATGTCTTCAGTGGGACATGTTGGGAATAGAATCTGGTATGATCACTTGTACCTAAAGACACTTAGATTCATATCACGTGAATACTGAATTCTCAGTGCAGTGGTGATGAAGGATGCCTAGTTTTTGTCTGTGACCATAGATTTTTAGTTGGTTTACCCACCTCCAAGAACAATATAAGGGAATAACCAGTGTCATACTGAAACCACATAAAACAAATTAATGTCAAAGTTAAATCTCATTTAAACTTAGCTTTACATAGAATTGTTCACTTAAACATGTGCTATGGAGAATGTATGTGTCCCCCCCAGATTCACGTGTTGAAATCTAGGGCAATGGTAGTAGAAGGTGGGCCTTTCAGGAAGTGTTTGAGTCGTGAAGGTGGAGCTTTCATAAATGAGATTAGTGTTCTTATAAAAGAGGCCCAAGGGAGTTTGTTTGCCCCTTCTACCATGTGAGGACACAGAAGATACTATCTAAGAACCAGAGAACCAGTCCTCACCAGATATCAAATCTGCTGGCATCTTGATCTTGAGCTTCCCAGACTCCAGAACTGTGAGAAATAAATTTCTGTTGTTTATAGGCCACCTAGGCTAAGGCATGTTACTGTAGCAGCCCAAATAGACACAGACATTTTACGCATTAATTAACCACAAGTGTAATTTCAATAGATAGAACTGAAGACCATACTTTATGAAGTCCTCTTGCCACCTCCAATTCCCCTCTCCACCTCTTACCTATCACAAATCAATGATAATTTGAACTACACACATTTAAAGGAAGAAATGTAAGTTGCTAAAATGCCTTCCAAGGAATCACGGGAGTGAAACATATTTTCCAAATTCCAATTTTAGAAAATTCTCTTTGAATTCTGAGAGCTCATTACTTGGGATTTCATGAATTTCTGAGGCCTGCAGACTGTCTTTGAGACACAAAGTAAAAGCTTTATGACATCTTTTTCCTTAGTCTTAATTAAAACAATATAAAGTTTTATTTTGCTTGTGTTTTAAGGCTCAGATATTCCCTTTTGGAATAGCATTTTATTCCTTGCCAAGTGGTTTCTTTCATAGGTCCTTATAAAAGCAAAGCATGAAAAACAAAATAGTTTAACGGTGGTCTGTCAATATTCTAAAATGTTCTACTTTTTATTGGTTAATAAAATTTCTATAATAGTTAAACAGCCAGGTACATAGATTTCCAGCTCATTCCGTATTTTTTTCTGGTTTTTGTTCATTCACTTATAATTCAGTTGTTAAATATTTATTGAGCATTTACCATGTGCCAGGCCAATGCTAGGTGTTGTCTTGCTGTCTTTCTGCTGTTTTTCCTCCCTTCCTGCATTTTTCTCCCTTCCAGTCTCCTTCCCATTTTGTCAGGACAGCAGGGCTAAAGAAACAAAGAAGAATAAAGCATGATTTTTGTTCTGAAGAAGTTCATGGACTATACTTACATACATGTATATGCAGTTACACTCGTAATATCTTTGTGTTAATGAAAAGTATATTAATTTTTAAAATTAGACTAATCATTTGATGCAATTGCAAAAAGAAGTATTGGACATAAAATATGTGAAATCTTATTTTAATTGACAAAATCACATTTTTTTGATTCTTAGTTTTTAACGAAAGAAAATCCTCTAATTTATAATGAATTTCAAAATTAGAAGTTTTATTAAAACTTTAATAAAGTTTTATTGGAATATGTATTTTTAAAAAGTTTTATTGGAATATGTATTATTTTATTCAAAGTAATGCTAGAAATGTAAAGTCTTAAATTTAATCACTTAAAATACTTAAGTGAGAAAGGGATAATTTTATCAAAAATCTTTGCATTGGCTGGGTGTGGAGGTTCAGGCTTACAATCCCATCACCTTGGGAGGCTGAAGTGTGGGGACTGTCTGAGCTCAGGAGCTCAAGACCATCCTGGGCAACACAGTGAGACCCTGTCTCTACAAGAATAAAAAAAAAAAATTAGCCAGGCTGATGGCATGTACTTGTAGTCCTAGCTACTTAGGAGCCTGAAGTGGGAGGATCGTTTGAGCCTGGAGGTCGACACTGCAGTGAGTTGCAATCATATCACTGCACTCCAGTCTGGGCAACAGAGGAAGACCTTGTCTTAAAGCTACTTGCATTTGTGATCACCAAATGCTCTTTCCTTCCTTTAACTTTTCATCTCTTGAGATCCTATGTTCTTATGCTATAGACACATTTCTAGGCACTGGATCATACTCCTTGACACTGAGATGCTTGTAGTTTAGCAAGCAGGACCTCAAAAAGTAGGTGTTACATAGAGACATGTAGGAGTTGGTCCAATGTGGAATTTATATTGCCATTGTTTAAATATATTGATACCGATAGGCAAAGATACTTTTCACTTTAAAGTAAAAATCAGTGTGTTTATCCTTCTGTAAAATATTTTAAAATATTCTAATTTACATTACAAACAAAGTAATTCTGAGAAAAGTATTTTAAATGTTATTTTTATTTTCAATTATTAAATTTTTACTCCAAATATCTTTACTGTAGACTGGTTAAAGTAACTTTTATAACTTGGGATCACACTGATATGGCATGATAGAAATATTAATTCTTCTGTCTTTAGTGATCACAGTACCTGAAGACTGCTTTGTGTCAAATTAAACTGATCAATTTTAACTCGTTTGAAATAGACAAAATATTGGGTTTTTCCTGAAGCCAATTAGTCATAGTAATATATAATGCTATATTAAGAAATATAAATCTCTATATGAAATAAAATTTTTCTAAGAAAACATGTCACCAAAACTTAAAAGTTTATAACTCTTATAAAACTATGATCTATAAATTGGATAACTCTTATTAGAAATATGTCTTGACAGGAATTCAAAGTAATGGGCATTCCAAGATGGCCAAATAAGAACAGCTCTGGTCTGTAGCTCCCAGTGTGATAGATGCAGAAGATGGGTGATTTCTGCATTTCCAACTGAGGTACCTGGTTCATCTCATTAAAACTGTTTGGACAATGGGTACAGCCCACAGAGGGTGAGCAGAAGCAGGGTGAGGCATCACCTCACCTGGGAATGCAAGGGGTCAGGGGATTTCCCTTTCCTAGCCAAGGGAAGCCATGACAGACTACCAGGAAAAACGGGACATGCCTGCCCAAGTACTGTGCTTTTCCCAAGGTCTTAGCAACTGGCAGACAGGGTGATTCTCTCTCGTGCCTGGCTCGGTGGCTCCCATGCCCATGAAGTCTTGCTCACTGCTAGCGCAGCAGTCTGAGATTGATCTGTGAGATGGCAGCTGGGATGGGGGAAGGGCGTCCACCATTGCTGAGGCTTGAGTAGGTAAACAAAGCTGCCAGGAAGCTTGAACTGGGCAGAGCCCACCACAGCTCAACAAGGCCTACTGCCTCTAGACTCCACCTCTGTGGGCAGGGCACAGCTGAACAAAAGGCAGCAGACAACTTCTGTAGACTTAAACATCCCCGTGTGACAGCTCTGAAGAGAGTAGTGGTTCTCCCACCATGGCATTTGAGCTCTGAAAATGGACAGGCTGACTCCTCAAGTGGGTCCCTGACCACCGTGTAGCCTAACTGGGAGACACCTCCCAGCAGGGGCTGAAAGACACCTCATATGTGGGTTGGCCCTCTGGGAGGAAGCTTCTAGAGGAAGGATCAGGCAGCAATATTTGCTGTTCTGCAATATTTGCTGCTCTACAGCCTCCGCTGGTGATACCCAGGCAAACAGGTCTGGAGTGGACCTCCAGCAAACTCCAACAGACCTGCAGCTGAGGGACCTGACTGTTAGAAGGAAAACTAACAAGCAGAAAGGAATAGCATCAACATCAACAAAAAGAACCCCCACACAAAAACCCCATCTGTAGGTCACCAACATCAAAGACCAAAGGTAGATAAAACCACAAAGGTGGGGAGAAACCAGAGCAGAAAAGCTGAAAATTCTAAAAATCAAGTGTCTCTTTTTCTCCAAAGGATTGCAGCTCCTCGCCAGCAACAAAACAAAGCTGGATGGAGAATGACTTTGACGAGTTGACAGAAGTAGGTTTCAGAAGGTTGGTAGTAACAAACTTCTCCGAGCTAAAGGAAGATGTTCAAACCCATTGCAAGGAAGCTAAAAACCTTGAAAAAAAGATTAGATGAACGGCTACCTAGAATAAACAGTGTAGAGAAGACTTAAATGACCTGTTGGAGCTGAAAACCATGGCATGAGAACTTTGTGACGCATGCACAAACTTCAATAGTCGATTCAATCAAGTGGAAGAAAGGGTATCAGTGATTGAAGATCAAATTAATGAAATAAAGTGAGAAGACAAGTCTAGAGAAAAAAGAGTAAAAAGAAATGAACAAAGCCTCCAAGAAATATGCAACTATGTGAAAAGACCAAATCTACGTTTGATTGGTATACCTGAAAGTGATGGGGAGAATGGAACCAAGTTGGAAAAGACTCTTCAGGATATTATCCAGGAGAACTTCCCCAACCTACCAAGGCAGGTCAACATTCAAATTCAGGAAATACAGAGAACACCACAAAGATATTCCTCGAGAAAAGCAACCCCAAGACACATAATCGTCCAATTCACCAAGGTTAAAATGAAGGAAAAAGTGTTAAGGGTAGCCAGAGAGAAAGGTTAAGTTACCCACAAAGGGATGCCCATCAGACTAACAGCAGATCTCTCAGCAGAAACCCTACCAGCCAGAAGAGAATGGGGGCTAATATTCAACATTCTTAAAGAAAATAATTTTCAACTCAGAATTTCATATCCAGTCAGACTAAGCTTCATAAGTTAAGGAGAAATAAAATCCTATATTGACAAGCAAATGCTGAGAGATTATGTCACAACTAGGCCTGCCTTACAAGAGCTCCTGAAGGAAGCACTAAACATGGAAAGAAACAACCAGTACCAGCCACTGCAAAAACAGACCAATTTGTAAAGACCATGGATGCTATGAAGAAACTGCACCAATTAACAGGCAAAACAAGCAGCGAACATCATAATGCCAGGATCAAATTCACACATAACAATATTAACCTTACATGTAAATGGTCTAAATGACCCAATTAAAAGACACAGACTGGCAAATTGGATAAAGAGTCAAGTCCTATCAGTGTGCTGTATTCAGAAGATTCATCTCATGTGCAGAGACACACATAGGTTCAAAATAAAGGGATGGAGGAAGATCTACCAAGCAAATGGAAAGCAAAAAAAAAAAAAAAAAAAAAAAAAAAAAAAAAAAAAAAGCAGAGGTTGCAATCCTAGTTTCTGATAAAACAGACTTTAAACCAACAAAGATCAAAAGAGACGAAGAAGGCTGTTACATAATGGTAAATGGATCAATTCAACAAGAAGAACTATCCTAAATATATATGCACTCAATACAGGAGCACCCAGATTCATAAAGCAAGTCCTTAGAGACGTACAAAGAGACTTAGACTCCCACACAATAATAGTGGGAGACTTTTACACCCCATTGTCAATATTAGACAGATCAATGAGACAGAAGGTTAACAAGGATATCCAGGAACTGAACTCAGCTCTGCAACAAGCAGACCTAATAGACATCTACAGAACTCTCCACCATGAATCAACAGAATATAAATTCTTCTCAGCATCACGTCACACATATTCTAAAATTGACCACATAATTGGAAGTAAAGCACTCCTCAGCAAATGCAAAAAAACAGAAATCACAGCAAACTGTCTCTCAGACCACAGTGCAATCAAATTAGAATTCAGGATTAAGAAACTCACTAAAAACCACACAACTACATGGAAACTGAACAACTTGCTCCTGAATGACTACTGGGTAAATAATCAAATGAAGGCAGAAATAAAGATGTTTTTTGAAACCATTGAGAACAAAGATATAACGTACCAGAATCTCTGGGACACATTTAAAACAGTGTGTAGAGGGAAATTTATAGCACTAAATACCCACAAGAAAAAGCAGGAAAGATCTAAAATCGACACCCTAACATCACAGTTAATAGAACTAGAGAACAAGAGCAAACAAATTCAAAAGCTAGCAGAAGGAAAGAAATAACTAAGATGAGAGCAGAACTCAAGGAGATAGAGACACAAAAAACCCTTCAAAAAAATCAATGAATCTAGGAGGTGGTTTTTTGAAAAGATCAACAAAATTAATAGACCACTAGCAAGACTAATGAAGAAAAGATAGAAGAATCAAATAGACGCAATAAAAATGATAAAGGGGATATCACCACCAATCCGACAGAAATACAAACTACCATCAGCGAATACTATAAACACCTCTATGGAAATAAACTAGAAAATCTAGAAGAAATGGATAAATTCCTGGACACCTACACCCTCCCAAGACAAAACCAGGAAGAAGTTGAATCCCTGAGTAGACCGATAACAGACTCTGAAATTGATGCAATAATCAATAGCCTACCAACAAAAAGGTCCAGGACCAGATGGATTCACAGCCAAATTCTAACAGAGGTACAAAGAGGAGCTGGTACTATTTCTTCTGAAACTTTTCCAATCAATAGAAAAAGAGGGAATCCTCCCTAACTCGTTTTTTTGAGGCCAACTTCATCCTGATCCAAAAGCCTGGCAGAGACACAACAAAAAAGACAATTTTAGACCAATATTCCCAATGAACATCGATGTGAAAATCCTCAGTAAAATACTGGCAAACAAAATCCAGCAGCACATGAAAAAGCTTATCCACCACGATCAAGTTGGCATCATCCCTGGGATGCAAGGCTGGTTCAACATATGCAAATCAATAAACATATCCATCACATAAACAGAACCAATGACAACAACAACATGATTATCTCAATAGATGCAGAAAAGGCCTTTGACAAAATTCAACAGCCCTTCATGCTAAAACTCTCAATAAGAGTATAATATTCTTATCAAGGTATTGATGGAACGTATCTCAAAATAATAAGAGCTATTTATGAAAAACCCACAGCCGATATCATACTGAATGGGCAAAAACTGGAAGCATTCACTTTGAAAACTGGCACAAGACAGGGATGCCCTCTCTCACTACTCCTATTCAACACAGTGTTGGAAGTTCTGGCCAGGGCAATCATATTCCATGCTCATAGATAGGAAGAATCAATATCGTGAAAATGGCCATACTGCCCAAATTAATTTATAGATTCAATGCCATCCCCATCAATGTGCCAATGACTTTCTTCACAGAACTAGACAAAACTACTTCAAAGTTCATATGGAATCAAAAATGAGCCCACATTGCCAAGACAATCCTAACCCAAAAGAACAAAGCTGGAGGCATCATGCTATCTGACTTCAAACTATACTAGAAGGCCACAGTAACGAAAACAGCATGGTGACTGTTACCAAAACAGATATATAGAACAATGGAACAGAGCAGAGGCTTCAGAAATAACACCACACATCTACAACCATCTGATCTTTGACAAACCTGACAAAAGCAAGAAATGGGAAAAAGATTCCCTGTTTAATAAATGATGCTGGGAAAACTGGCTAGCCATATGTAGAAAGCTGAAACTGGATCCTTTCCTTACACCTTTTACAAAAATTAATTCAAGATGGAATAAAGACTCAAATGTTAGAGCTAAAACCATAAAAACCCTAGAAGAAAACCTAGGCAATACCATTCAGGACATAGGCATGGGCAAGGACTTCATGTCTAAAACACCAAAAGCAATGGCAACAAAAGCCATAATAGACAAATGGGATCTAATTAAACTAAAGGGCTTCTGCATGGCAAAAGAAACTACCATCAGAGTGAACAGGCAACCTACAGAATGGGAGAAAATTTTTACAGTCTACTCATCTGACAAAGGGCTAATATCTAGAATCTACAAAGAACTCAAACAATTTACAAGAAAAAAACAACCCCATCAAAAAGTGGAAAAAGGATATGAACAGACACTTCTCAAAAGAAGACATCTATGCAGCCAAAAGACACATGAAAAAATGCTCATCATCACTGCTCATTAGAGAAATGCAAATCAAAACCACAATGAGATACCATCTCACACCAGTTAGAATGGCGATCATTAAAAAGTCAGGAAACAGCAGATGCCGGAGAGGATGTGGAGAAATAGGAATGCTTTTACACTGTTGGTGGGAGTGTAAACTAGTTCAACCATTGTGGAAGACAGTGTGGCAATTCCTCAAGGATCTAGAACTAGGATTACCATTTGACCCAGCGATCCCACTGGGTATATACCCAAAGGATTATAAATCATGCTGCTATAAAGACACATACACACGTATGTTTATTGCGGCACTATTCACAATAGCAAAGACTTGGAACCAACCCAAATGTCCATCAGTGATAGACTGGATTAAGAAAATGTGGCACATATACACCATGGAATACTATGCAGTCATAAAAAAAGGATGAGTTCATGTCCTTTGCAGAGACATGGATGCAGCTGGAAACCATCATTCCCAGAAAACTATCACAAGGACAGAAAACCAAACACCGCGTGTTCTCACTCATAGGTGGGAATTGAGCAATGAGATCACTTGGACACAGGGTGGGGAACATCGCACACCGGGGCCTGTCATGGGGTGGGGCCTGGGGGAAGGATAGAATTAGGAGAAATACTAATGTAAATGATGATCAAACCAACATGACACATGAATACCTAAGTATCAAACCTGCAAGTTGTACACGTGTACCCTAGATCTTAAAGCATAGTAATAATAAAAAAAAAAGTCAATAGAAATATTGATAAGGTAGTCAGAAATTTATTCATATAAAAAGAACCTGGTCCAGAAGTATTTAAGTTTTTCCTAAAAATAGGAAAACAGGTAATTTATATTAATAAACTCTTTTAGAGCATAGAAAGAGAAAGCTTTTAAATTCAGTAAGAGTTGAATATCAATAATAACAGAACTGATTGAGAATGACTTGAAAAGAGAAAGACCCATTTTATTTCTGAACATAAGAGCAAATAGCTTAAATCATATATAAGCAAATACAGTCCATCAAATATGCTTAAAGTTGAAATATCATGAGCACTCTTATTAAAATCAGAAGTTATCACTATTAACATTGTACAGGTAATCCTAACCAACGACTAGAACAAGAAGTAATCAATAAATAGATCAAAGACACAAAGGAACAAAAAAGTATGGGTATTAGAAAAATAAAAATTTATGAGTAATATTAGATCTAATTTTAATAACAAAATTTCAATGAAAAATCATTTGGGCTTCTAAAAGAATGAAGGAAGGTGGGCTGTTGGTATACACTGAATGTTTATGTCCTTCTAAAATTTATATATTAAGATTCTAACCCCAATGTGATAGTATTTGGAAGTGTGGCCTTTGGGAAGTGATTAGGTTATATTGGTGAAATGGGATTAGTGCACTTATTAATAGGATTAGTGCCCTTATAAAAGAGACCCCAGAGAGCTCCCTTGCCCCTTCTGCCTTGTGAGGACATAATGAGAAGACAGCCATCTATGTATGCATCAGGAAGTAGTCACTCCCCAGACACAGAATATACTGGCACCTTGATCTTGTACTTCCCAGTGTCCAGAGCTGTGAGAAATAAATTTCTGTTGTTTATAAACTACCTTGTCTATGGTATTCTGTTATAGCAGCCCAAATGGACTATGATACTTGCCATTCAATCAACATAAAAACTCAAATTATTTCAAACATTAACTTTTAGAGGTGGAATTTAGAAATGTAATTGATGAAAGGATTTTTAAAAAAATAGCCAAAAAGCTTAGGACATCTAGCAATAAATCTAACAAAAATATGTGCAAGATTATGTATTAGTTTCCTATTGCCACTGAAAGAAATTAGCACAGACTTATGTCTTAAAGCAACATAAATTTATTGGCTTACAGCTCTGGAGGTCAGAAGTCCAAAATAGGTTCATAAGTCTGCATTCTTTTTGGAGGCTCTAGGGAAAAATATGTCTCATTGCAACTTCCAGCCTGTAGAGGGTGCCTGCATTCTTTGACTCATGGTCCTTTCCTCTACCTTCAAAGCCAGCAATCACATTACTTCAAACTATACTTCTTCTCAGATACTTCTACCTCCATCTTTCATTTTTTGAGGATTATGATAACATTGATCTTACCCAGATAATCCAGGAGAATTCCCCCATCTCAAAGTCCTTAACTTAATCACACCTGTAAAGTCCCTTTTGCCGTGTAAGGTAATATATTCACAGTTTCCAGGGATCAGGAAATAAAAACCTTTTGGAGCCCATTATTCAACCTGCTACAGGCTATATGAAGAAAATGGAGGTATTATAATGTTATGGTTAAAGATCAAGTTGTTAGCTCTGAAGTCAGACTACCTAAGGGGGAATTCCAATTCTATCACTTCTGCTTTTTTGATCTTAAGAAATTAACATAATCTTGCTAAACTTATTTTTTATTTGTAAAATCATGCAAATTATCCTTCATTCCTCAGAGAGTGATTGTAGGAAATAATACGATATCCTTAAAAAGAGTTTGGCACAACTTGATAATTTAAGAAGATATTGAATCCGTAAAAATGAAAAATAATACTTATAGACAATAAATGATGGTTGAGAAATAAAGTTATGTTATCAATATAAAATTTCAAGAAGAATTGAAAGGTAAAGTTCAAAAAATATCACAGTGTAAAACAAAATAAAAAGACAATAAAAGGAAAATATGAGCTATAATAAAGGCCAGAGTTATAGAGAATAATTTCAGAAGCTCCTATGTTAATAGGCTTTCAGAAAGAGAGAGCAGAGAAACTCAACAGAGGACATTAGAAAAGGAGTAAAAGCAGTCAGGTGTGGTGGCTCATGCCTGTAATCCCAGCACTTTGGGAGGCTGAGGTAGGCGGATCACCTGAGGTCAGGATTTGAAGGCCAGCCTGGCCAACATAGTGAAAACTCGTCTCTCCTAAAAGCACAAAATTAGCCTGGCGTGGTGGTGGGCACCTCTAATCCCAACTGCTTGGGAGGCTGAGGCAGGAGAATTGATTGAACTGGGAGGTGGCGGTTTCAGTGAGCTGAGATCATGCTACTGCATTCCAGCCTGAGTGACAGAGCAAGGCTCCATTACAAAAAAAAAAAAAAAAAAAAAAAAAAAAGCATGTAGTTTCTCACAGCGAAAGAATAGCTTTGCTCTTCTAATGGAAGAGGACTATTAAATGCTAAATTAAATGAATATATCACACTTTTCAATGAAAATATCAAATGCTGGAAAGCAGTGAAGTATAATGTTCAAAAATTTGACAAAAAATGAATTTCAAGCTAGAGTCTTTATACCTAGCCAAACTATCACTTGACACAAAGAAAAAAATACATTTTTAGACATACAAGTTTACAGAAAACCTACCTTCCATGTACCCTTTTTTAATGAAGTCAAATGAGGGCATGAATTAAAGAAAGGAACTTGAGATCTAGGAATTAAAGGAATCAACTAAGGAGAGAAATGCTGGTGGTCTCAGAATGACAACTGAGCATTAGGTCTAAAAAGCAATCAAAGTTGGAGTAGAATAATAGAGATCTTGTTGATTCACTAATCTGAATGATCCATAATCGTTCACTACCATGTCCAGCAGAAAGGGAAAAAGGAAAGAGGTGGGCCTTCCTTTGAGTACATGATCCAAATGTTCACATTATTTCTACTCACATTCTATTGGCCAAAACCTAGTCACACCTCACTGGAAGGGTAACTCAGGCTTCTGACTCTGTGGTCATTATTTCATTATTCTACTTTATTCTGTGCTCTATTTCATCATTCTACTTGCTCTTGACTACTATTTATTGTTTACCATTTGCTGACACTGTGATAAATTCTTAAATAGTTTTATCTGCAAAACAGTCATATGAAGCATTATCTACATATTGCAAATAAAAATTTAGGGCCTCTGGAAGTTTAGATAATCTCCCCAACATCACGCAACTACTAAGTAGAAGAGTTAGGACTAGGACTCTCATCTTTCTGACTTTAGTATTCATAATCCTAACTGCTAAGTCATACTGCTTTTATTATAATTGTCAACTGATGGAATGAGAGTTCTTGACCACCAGAGCTGTACTCTTGGAATCATAGCTGAGGTATGCTGCACACTGCCCTGTATTTTATTACTGGGGGCTGTGGTTTCCTGATCGGATATAAAAGCTCCTTTGGGCAAAGAGCTTCTTTGTAGAATACAGTGGAGGTGGGGAGTGGGAGTGACTCTCAGGCTGTGTGGAATATAATTGCATTTCAACTATACAAATTAGAGATGTCTAGAAGCCTTTTCCCATCTCTTATCTTTAGATGTGAAAGTGCCGTAGACGTGACTTAGGTGCTAATCATTTCTCAGGTCTGTTCATCTGCTTTATATTTAGATATAAACTCTTTCCAAAACTGGGAAATTCCTTCATTGATATCCTTTACTTAAATTCTGTCACGGCTTTGCATCTTTTTCTGTTTTCATAGGTCTTTTGATTGGAAGGCAGATGAAGGTGGATCAGGCCCAGTCTGCTTTTTCCTGTCAAACTTCAAAATTGATCCAGGGCCAGTCTTTGTACTATTAAGGAAGCAGCTATTAAGAGAAGGACAGTAGAGCAATGGCTACTTGATATTCTCAGCAGGTCTGAGCAGACACAATTTGACATCAAGGGGAAATATTTTTAAAAAAGGAAAGAAAAAAATGACTCTACTGTTTGACATGTACTTTCTCAGAGAGTGAATGATTGTTTTATAAAGAGGTCTGTGTAGGTTTGTGATTGTGTATGTGTTTGTGTGTGTAGGTGAGCAAGTGCTTAAATAGGTGGAAAAATAAAAAAGGTGTAGTTGAAACTCATTTGCTGGGGAAATTTTGAAGGGCACCAGGCTTGCAGTGTCCTCTTTGTACCAAGTCCTTCATTCCTCAAACCTTTTCTTCAGATGTGGAATGCCAGTTACCACCACCTACTATACAGCTGAGGCCCTCAAAGACTTTGTTCTAGACCAAATTAATCTGATTTGAGTTAATACACTATTTGGGAGAAATAGTTGCATCTGGTTTGAAAACAATGGCTGTGGGCATACAGTGAAGGATCTTCCCACCAGGTAGGTCTCCAGCCACGTGTGGGTTTGGGAGTAGAATGGAAAGAAGGAGGTGGTAAGGTGGAGATGTTAGGGCAGCAGAGAAAGGTCACAAGTGGGATGTGACTGTGTGAGGAGTCCTGGGAAGGTTTACTTCTTCAGATGTCTTTCCTTTGGATTATGGGAAAAGCTGTTTACTATGTACTTTCAGTTTTCCCATATGCATAATTCCTTTTCATTTCTCCAACCCTTGGGCAATGTTGAGTTCTCCTGTACAGCCATGTGTGATAGTGTTGGTAAGAAAAAAGTGAGAGTAAAGAGGAATGTGACTTGGCCCCCATCCGCTCTCCACAGAAAACAAAGGAGCTACTGCAATCTCAAGAGCCTGAGGGGGGTCAGTCCTCTGTGGTGCTCTAACTGTCAGGGGGAGCCCTACTGGTAAGTAGAGACCGTGGAGCAGGCAGTATAGGAAGAACTCACAGAAACCCCACCTCTTCTTTCCCTCTACAGCAGTGGGAAGTGATCTTTGCAAGGGGGAGGGCGATGATGGGGGCATACTTTGATGTAAAGTGCTAGTTTATTTGTGTGTTTTCTGTGTTGCCATGATTTTATGACCAGTCTCTTAGTAAGATTAAAAGATTGTAAATGATTTCTTACATGAATCACTGTAAAACCGTGTCAAGATAAAATACTACTTTTCTCTATATATGCTCTATACAAAACGTGCATTTCGAAGAGATTTCCTATAAGGACACTTGTACACAGAATAAAATTTCATATGTCCTTTAACAAGTACAATTCTAGTTAAAAACCAATATGCTTGGATTAGCATTTATACTGCAATTCAGAGATAACGATGTGTACATAACATATACCATGCCTGCTGAAAACCAGGCTTGGAGAGAGTTTGTAAATAATTTAATAGTATTCAATAGTACAGGCTGTGGAGCATCTGGAATTGCTTCCTTCTTTGTTAGATTGCACAATTTCAGGTTTGTTTTGCCATATTTCCCATTTTTCTGTACTGTTTTGTTTACCAAAACCACCCAGTAAGGGACAACTTAAAATCTGAAATGTGTTTATCCTCCTGACTACTTTGGTTCACCCTTCCAACTTCCTGGCACCAAATTACAGAAGGAAGTTTATTCTCATCATCAAGACACAGTGGTCCTATTGATAACTCATTCTCAGGGATAACCTCTTGTTGAGGCCCCAATGTCAGAAGAGTTTCTTGGCTCCATTGCAAGTGATCTTGTGCTTTTTCTTCCTATAGTTGCTGCACAGAAGTGCGGTAGTGAAAGTCTTAAAAGTCATTTTATGTGTTTTACCCTTCCATATTCTCCAAGTCAAGAAATCTCTGGCTCTTGATTAAAATATTCTCTTCTCTACCCTTAGGATCCGCAATACAGTTTTAAAGTGTACAACAGCCCATGTGTTTAACTATCTTGGAATTCTTGCCTTGTTGAAGGGGAACAGGTGTTCTTCTGAATAGGGAAATCCATATGCACAGTGGCAAAGGTCCTGTCCTTACCTATCACATCTGAGCTTTATGCAGGCAGTAATGGGTTATGGCCTGCTTACAGCCGTCAACATCTTTTCCTGTGTGGTCTTTCTAGGTCAACAGTTGTTCTGGGAAATGTGGTGTCAAATGTTCCTGTTTGAAGCTATTCACTTCCACAGTCTTGTTCAATGTACAGAAACTATGAGTCCACACTAACAATTAGAGAGCTTGATAGTCACTAGTTCTCTTAGTCCTGCCTTAGGCCAGTAGAATTTTTGGCCTTTGCAGGGACAGAGAATACAGATGTGACTGTATTTTTTGAATCACTTGCTAGTTTAGGTCCTGTGTAGTTAAAGATTATGGGAGTATGTATACTTTCATGGGCATTGATAAGGAAGATGTTTTTGGAATGATTCCATTATAAGGAGACATATTTCCAGTTTGCAGGCCAATTAACAATCAGAATGTTAGTCAAGAGCACATAGGCATATTCATATAGCCTTGGGATCTTCTGGGGAAAGTGATACTTGCTGCTATAGCAGACAATTCTAAAATCTCTATGGCATTGCATGACAAAATATCATTTTTTTACTCACATAAAGTGAGGGTGGGAGAAGCTTTGTTCCATACTGTCATTTAAGAATTCAAGCTTCTTTCATATAGGACATCATCTTTAAATACGGCTTCAAAGGTTGTTGCAAATGGATATTGCTTATTGCTGTAATAAGCAGAGGTTGACAAAATTTTTCCGTGAATTTCTAGGTGGCAAATATTTCCTTAATTTTGTGAGCCTTGTGGTTTTGTTGCAATTATTCAAATCTGCCATTGTAATGGAAGAGCAGTTGTAGTTGTAGTTTTGTTCTGTTAAAACTTTATTTACAAAAACATACAGTAGGCTAGTGTTAGCTGTCAGCTATAGTTTGCTGATGCCTGGACTAATTTTGTGTGGGATGTATTTATAATTCAGATATAGAAATAGCATATATTACTTTCACTCATTCTGTTGGCCAGAAATCAATGATTCAGTTTTAGCCTAACTGCAAGACAGCCAGATATGTAGTTTAGTGGGGTGTCTAGAAGAAGAGTAAAGGATATCATAAGCCCCAGGGATATTTTCTATACTTTTCAACAGCTTAACGTGAATTGACTCTCCCTGGCAAACCAGAAGTTTCTAATACTGCAATTTTGTGGTTAGGATGTTAGATCACTTCAAGTGATACTACTTCCTACTGTGGTTTTTGTCTAAAAAAGCACCACTATGACAAAGCTCCAAAAAAGTTATTTTACAATGTACATTGAAAATTTCACTGCTTTTCTGATTTTGGTACTGATGCTTCAGAGAACTGGAGGAAAGTTGCCTGTATTTAAATGGAAGTAAATGGGTGCTGCCTGAATCCTCCCTGGCTGAAGGTGCAGCAGGAGACCTTCCATAGTTGTAGGTTTTAGCAGAGACTCAACCTAAGAAAGCCTACAGGAAGGTGGTTAGTCCTCAGCAGTCTGCTTTCCTGTGACTTTTTGGACAGGGTTGGAAGATCACTGTTTATATTATTTTTATTCCATATAATAAATAAGCTGCTAAAGAATACATTTTATTTCTCTGAAAAGAATTTTCTCTTCTTCTGATTTTTCTTTCAGCCACATCATTCTCCATCAAGTGACTAGTAATAGATGCATTTTGAACTTAATAAGCTAATAATCAAGTAAGACAGAGAATATAAGCCCAATGTTTTTCAAATGCAATCTAAGTTTGTCTTGAGCCATTAATGAGATGTTTTGATAATGTGCTCTTTTACCTTTCTGAGGACTAGACCTTTCCCCAAGTTAACCCAAAACTAAGTTGTCCGATATGGTTTGGCTGTGTCCCTACCCAAATCTCATCTTGAATTGTAGTTCCTATAATCCCCATGTGTTGTGGGAGGAACCCAGTGGGAGGTAATTCAATTAGGGCAGTTAACCTCATACTGTTCCCATGATAGTGAGTGAGTTCTCATAAGATTTGGTGGTTTTATAAGGGGCTTTCCCCGCTTTTGCTCAGCACTGCTCTCTCCTGTCATCATGTGAGGAAGGACATGTTTGCTTCCCCTTCCGCTGTGATTGTAAGTTTCCTGAGGCCTCCCCAGCCATATGGAACTGTGAGTCAATTAAACCTCTTTCCTTTATAAATTACTCAGTCTCCGGTATTTCTTTATAGCAGTGTAAGAACAGACTAATACAGTCTGTATGAGAAGTGCAGTGTTTGTTACAGACAGAATGAAAAGAGAAGGAATAAGATAATGATCAACTTTTAACATGCAAAATGGGATTTTTCAGTGGGTCTTGAGATCCAATATGAGATTATTTTAAAAGTTATAGAGGGGATAATCTGAACAGAGTCCACATGGGAGGTCCATTTTTGGAACTTAAAGGTGTCTACACCACCAGTGCCAACTGACACGAGGCAGAGTCACCCAGGGAATACTAACAGGCTCTGATGTAGCCAAGAGAAAGCAAACTACAACCTACACCTGTCGTTGACTTCAGGTGTGATGTGATGTGATACCAAGATAATGATGTGATACCTACACTCAGTGTGGATCCAAGGACCGCATTTAGCTTCAAATTCATGTTCCCTTTCACCTGTCTTCCCGTTACCCTCAGACACCTAGAAACAAATTAAAGGATAGAAACAGAGGGAAGGAATGCCTCTGAGAAGCACTTTTATCTAAGAGAAATTGAGTAAAACTTAAAGGTACTATTAAACCATAGAGTCAGACCTCAAGTAAACATATTGGACATTTAGGTAATTTTTTTTCTTGCTAACCATCTCAGGAGAAGGGCTGATTGGATAAATCAAGAAGTTACATTTTCTCACCACATCTGAATTGATTTGTGAGTTAAATATTTGCTATCCTGTTACACTGGTTAATGAATTAAAAGAAAATTTAAAAAGAAAATCAGGTAAAATTTTTATTGTATTTCAAGCTCTCAGCTAATCGGAAAATATTTGTATTATCTAAACATATATACTTACATCCATTTAACCTGAAAGAATCAAGTACGATAAGTAAAAGCACTTTCTCTTAACATTTGGCAGAGAGGAAAATTGAATGTACTCTAAGCTTTATAATAGTATACCTCAAAAAATTTTTAAAAGAATAATATACTTCATAGGCTGACTTTATGTAACTACAGTAGTTTCCTTTAAATATACAACTGTCTTTTAAAAATATATATTGTTACAGGAAAGTTACTTTTCTTCTTATGCAATTGATAGCATCACAGAAAAAGGCAAATCACTACACATTTGCCTGTCATTAATATTGACTGAAATCACAAGCCATTTTCTACCCTTAAGCTTCCTGCCTATTCTACATGTTATTACTTTGCGTCAAAGATGGAAATTTATCATAAATAAATTCAATGCATATTAAAGACAGGAAGCATTCTCATGGCAGAGGTGGGGAGCACTTTTTGTTTCCACTTGTTTAAAAAGGAATATTTTATTCATTTCTTTTTTTTTTTTTTTTTTTTTTTTTTTTTTTTTTTTTTTTTTTAAATTTATTTATTATTATTATACTTTAAGTTGTAGGGTACATGTGCATAATGTGCAGTTTTGTTACATATGTATACTTGTGCCATGTTGCTGTGCTGCACCCATCAACTCGTCATTTACATCAGGTATAACTCCCAATGCAATCCCTCCCCCCTCCCCCCTCCCCATGATAGGCCCCGGTGTGTGATGTTCCCCTTCCTGAGTCCGAGTGATCTCATTGTTCAGTTCCCACCTATGAGTGAGAACATGCGGTGTTTGGTTTTCTGTTCTTGTGATAGTTTGCTAAGAATGATGGATTCCAGCTGCATCCAAGTCCCTACAAAGGACTCAAACTCATCCTTTTTTATGGCTGCATAGTATTCCATGGTGTATATGTGCCACATTTTCTTAATCCAATCTGTCACTGAGGGACATTACTCTTTCTCCAGGGTAGCATGCAAACAGAGTCATTCAACTGTTTCTTGCAGCCCCACTCTGTCCCTCTGTCTCCATGCATATGTTTGACTTAGACGAGCCTCTCTGGGCATTTGGGAATGCGTGAAGCGAGCTAAGCCTCCCTGATGAGAGTTGCCATTTCTGAGATGAAGCTCTTGCCTGGCTGCTTGCTGTAGTTGCAGCTGAAGTCTGGAGAGCTGCTGGGACCTTGTACAAAGGCTCACAGCAGCTGTGCTATCAGGCGGCCAGCCTGGCACTCCCTCCCTGGCCACAGTAGATTGTAATTCAATAGAACTCAAATCTTCAGCTGCCTAGAGCAGCCAGGCAGCAAGCCCAGAGGCCCTTTCAAATCAGGGTTTTTACAGTTATTTTAATCCATGGGAGATGCCAGCATTTCTCTGCATCCCAAAGACAAGCAAAACTGTACAAACAGAGGCTGGTAACATACAAAATTTTGAGGAGGAAATTGAGCCAGATTCTCTCATGGGAAAAAATTGAGAGCAAATATATGTGTATGTACATTCACATACATGGTGAGCCACCATGCCCAGACTTCATTGTGTGAATCTGTTGTATATTTTGACGTTTCAAGGACATATTCAGGTAGGAAATGATATAATAAATAAATGGTGAGTGAAAGTAAATGCACACACAGACCATTTTTGTACAAGGAGCCTGTGGCCGGCACACTGCAGATCATATGACTGTTTTTTTCCTCCGAGTAAATATTATTAGAGTCACTTGATCTCCTTGTTGGATTAGGTTGGACACAAAATCATTGATAATTAATAGTGATTTAACTCTGCCGGGTCATGCAAATTTGTCTTAGCACTAGTTATTACACAAATCTGTGAAGCAATACCAACCACATAACCTAGAAAAAGCAGTACAGCCTGGTAGTTAGACCAGCACAGCCTCTGGGATCAGGCTGCCTGGGCTCAAAGCCTGCTCTACCATTTACCAGTGATGAAAATTTGACCACATTTGTAACCTCTCCGTATCCTCTGAGATGAGAAAGGTGATGATGATAACTATAGTGAGGATTAAGTGAGTAAATTTATGCAAAGAATATAAAGTAGTATCTGCACATAGTAGGTGCTATTCGAAGTGTGATCTGTAGATCAGCAGCGTCTGCATCTTCTAGGAACTTAATCAAAAATGCAGTTCTCCGGACCCTGTCCCAGACTGACTACATCAGAGTCTGAATTTCAGAAAAATTTCTATTGACATTAAACATCTGAGAAGCATCGCTATGTAAATGTTGGTGTTGCTATTTCAGATTGGCTTTAACTAGCTTATGTTGTCAGGGTGAGAGAGGCACTCCTGCTGATTTGCATTTTCCTTCCAGGCTCTGGGCTCAAAGGAGAGACTTTTTCCTCTCTGACACTGGTCTCTGATTATCCTGACATCATGGCAAAGAGTGGACCGCACACTTGTGAACCTGCCTTCTGTATCATCCTCAACCTGCATCCCAATCTTTTTTTTTTGTTTGTTTGTTTTTTTTTTTTTTCCCGAGACGGAGTCTCACTCTGTCACCCAGGCTGGAGTGCACTGGTGCAACCTTGGCTCACTGCAACCTCCACCTCCTGGGTTCAAACAATTCTCCTGCCTCAGCTTCCCAAGTAACTGGGACTACAGGCACCTGCCACCACACCTGGCTAATTTTTATATTTTTAGTAGAGATGGGGTTTCACCATGTTGGCCAGGCTGGTCTTGAACTCCTGATCCACCCACCTCAGACTTCCCAAGTGCTGGGATTACAGGGGTGAACCACCATGCCTGGACTGCATCCCAATGTTGAACGTTTACTTTGTATGCAGATCCCAGTTTTTCTGACTCCAGTCAGCTAATTTAACCCCAAGTCTCCATTATTGTCTTTGCCTGTTAGCTTTATTTGATGTCCTGAATTATACACTGCATCCTGATATCGTGGCTGCTTAGTTGTAAGGTTCTAGGACCAATTGCCCTTCCTGATCAAAGTAAGGAGAACATTAGGAATATATTAGGAGAAATAAAAGAGTTGGGATTATTTAACATTTCCCTCCTAGGCTCCACACTGCACAGAAACATTGGATTTTTACAGTTGTCTCCAAGAGGCAATTTTCTAACAGATTTTATAGCAGAGAAGAGAGCTTGGCTTTTAAACAATGCAAAGGTCAACAAAGCAAAATTTCTCTAGTTATGGTATGGGTGTGACATTTGGACCTCTTAGCATCCAACATTCTATTGGCTTTAGGAAAGAGCTCATCACCACACCTGCTTGCTTTATTTCACATTAAATGGTCTTTAGTTAAGAGGTTTGGAAACAGAAATTTTCCATAGGCATTCATGCCAAGCTTGTCACAGTTCCATGATGCTTGGCCAATAATGCAATGAGAATGGATGACACCAGGATGCCAGGGCCCTTGGTGTGTGGCGAATTGAAGGAATGTAATTGTATGTGAAATGGACAGAAGAAATGCTACAAGGGCACACTGGCACCTAACTTAAAGTAGCAGAGCAGCCCTGTTGAGAGGCAGGAATTCACAGCAGCAATAAGCCTTATATCCTGCCATGGATCAAATTGGAAAAGGGGAAAGGCTAGTTATTTGTAGACTGTGAGATTAATGTGACTCACAAACGATTTCAATCGTGGATGTCCAAACTGCTTGGAAGAACTGCTCAGCCATCCACAATTATTGATTGCCTCCTCTGTGTACAGCACTGTGAAAGCAGCTGAGGGACAAAAAGAAGTATAAAACCTAGGTCCTTTCCTCCACAGAACTTACAATATACACACATCTACATGAAAGAAAATAAAATTTAGCAGAGGTAAGTTGAAGGCTCTAAACCAATAAGGGGAAGATTCTTCTCTTTAGTCTAGAGGGGCCAAGACAGCATGAGTGATGGATGGCTGCATGCATTTTTTTAATACTTTACTGCTAACTTAGAATTATCTATCTAATCACTGGAAGAACTGGACAACCACAGGCCATCCACAAAGGCGGCCTTACTGCATGGCACAGAGCAGAACAAATGCACCCTGTCTGTAGGCAGGCATCTAGGAAAGTGAACACAGAAAGTCCAGTGGATATTAGATTACTTCATGCTGGCTTAGCACTTTCTTCAAAGCTCACCAATCAGAAAAGCCATTTCTCCTCCCTGGAAATACAACCTCTTCCCATCTGCCTACCTGCTATCATTGCCTGGAGTTTATGCTATTTTTAATTGACTCTGTAAATTGAAATCTGTGCAAGAAACCAAATGAACAAATAAACACTGCCACCATTATTTTTCTTTAAATCTGTGTTTTCGTGCTGACAATGTTTATATATATTGAATGTCTATCTCGTGTTTTCTTCTCATTAAACTAGTTTTTCTGTGTTTGATATAGCATTGTAACTATAAAAATAAAGCTTTAGAATAAAGATTGTATGATGTAAAAATTGTGACCTCCGTCTCTAAGAAATATATTACATCCTTACATTTCATTGTGGTGATTGTCTTGAATGTCTTAATATAGGTGACTGCTAGAAAGTTCCTTTCTCATCAGCCTCATTGAGAACTGTTAAAGAAACACTTATAATAAGTCAAGAGAAGGCTTGGGAGAAACAAGAAAACTACAATGTTTGGACTGTTATGTGGAAGGCAGATAAGATTTACTCTGTGGCCTCATTTCATGTAACTAAGGGCAAAGTCATGTGGAGATATTTTACTTATATACAAGGAAAAGTTTTCCAACAGTGTGAACCACTTAAATATTGAAGAGAGTTGTCTTGGGAGATTGTGAATTTTCTATGTCTAGAAATTTATCAACCAAATAACTTTTTTAAAGGTTATTTTAAGCATCAGATTGCTGGTGGCTAGATCAGAAGCTCCTAAAAACCTCTTCTAAAACTAGTGGCCTCATTGGCTGTTAGATTAATCCAGGGAATATATAAAATATAAAGATTATTGGATAGAGATTCTGATCCAGTGATATTTGGGAGAGCCCCATATGTGGATCAGAGTTTCTCATACTATACATGGGTATAGTATGCCGTGGAGGGGCCTGTGTTGAGGATGATGGAGTTCAGGATACTCTACCCCAAAATGTGATGCCTTGGCATTTGAAAAAACAGTGAAAGCAGGAAAGTCTCTATGACCTCCTGCCATTCTTCTCTGAAGCAGGCCATAAAAGCCCAAAAGGTCATTCACTGGCCTTCTTCCCTTCTCTCCTGAAGACCCTCATGAAAATGTATCCTGCCCTATACCTGGAGGAAACGAACAAAGACACAGAGATGCCAAGAAGAATCCGAACAGATGGGCTTTGCTAAATTCCTCCCAGTTTATTATCATTAGATCATACCTCCTTTTGTCCAATCATACTTCTACATAACTGTCTACTTGCCATCAAACCTGAGCATAAAAATACATAGTTTTCTCTTTTTTGTGGAACTACCTTTGGGTCTTCATTTCTGAAGGCTCTTGTGTCATGGAAAATTTATACTAAATAAATGTATATGCTTTTCTCTTGCTACTCTGACTTTTATTATATGTGCTTCCACCATGAACCTAATAATGAGTGAGGGAAAGATATTACTTTTTCTCTCCTACAGGTGTCCTCAAGAGCACCCTTGGGCTCTATGATTCACTAGAAGGACCCACATGACTCAGGAAAGCTCTTAGACTTATGGTTGTAGTTTATTGTGAAAGGATACAAATTAGTATCAGCAAAGGAAAAACGACATCAGGTGCAACCTTCCAGGTGTCCCCTCTCAGTTGAAGTTGCATGGGAATGAATTTAATTCTTCCAGCAACAATGTGTGACAACATGTGCAAAGTATTGCCAACCAGATAAACTCACTCAAGCCTTGGTGTCTAGGGTTTTCACTGGGGGTCAGTCACTTAGGCAATCAGCACCTGAGTGACTGACCTTAGCTATTCAATCTCCAGCACTCCAGATCTCAAACGGAGTGCTGGAGATTGAATAGCTAAGGTCAATCTTAGCTGGCCATTCATATGCATAGCATGGCCATTCATAGCATGGCCCACAGCTTTGGGCATACAAAACCACTCTTATCAGACAGGATATTTTGAGGGCTAAAAGGTTACCACCCAGGAGTCTGTCAAGGGCCAGTCCCTTTTTTTTTTTGGAAAGTGCAGTGTTTGAGTAATGCTAACCTGCTGAATTAACCCTTCACTGTACACATAGATACAGTTGTGGCTGGAGATACTGATCCCATCAGTTCTCAGGAGGCCAGTGCCCCTAGGCCTGGCATCTTAGCCATGAGCAGCCTCTTCCGGGCTTCTTTAGCGTCTGATGCAGGTGCGGTAGGAAAATGTTGGGAAGCACTGATAGATAGTTAAATACCTCTCCAGGTGATTCTAATGAACAGTGAAGGTCGCGACCTTTGTGGCTAGATGATTTTTAACAATTTTGAAACTGTTGTTTCTATGAGCATTGAAGTTACAGTTCCTTGCAGATGTCTTTCACTTTATCTGCATACTTATTTGCTTAAGTTTAGTTCCTGGCCAAAGATAGCACATTTTGGAGAAGCATTTCAAACAAACGCTACGGCCCTTGTTAAGATGAAGAGAAAACATTCCAAGTACATTCCCAGATGAGGAGGCATTGGGAAACCCTCAAGTTAGAGGGCACCTATACTAACAGGGAGTCTGGTGGGGTAGGTCCTCTAATAGGCTTTATAAAGACCTTAGGACAGAAGACTCTTGTCATTGAAAAATGATGTAATGAAAAGATGTGTAACAAATGATTGAACGATGGTGTCTTCAATTTAGTGGAATTTCTATTTTGCGGGAACTCTGGCATGTCACATGTCTCTCTAGGTCCCATTATCTGATTAGCTAGTTAGAATTAAATGAAACTACATCTGCATGATTATAGTGCTAAATATAAAGGGTATTTCTGAGAAATTTGCAAATGTAAATGTTAATTACCAGACAAAAATTTTGTAGTCTCTAAAGTAGTTTATAGCACATGATATGCCCACTTAGGTTGTATGTTCTAAAAATTAATTAATTTGCATTTTGGTATAAGCTTTCTTCTTTGTAATTTGCTTTGAGCACAAACACTAAGTCTCTCTTATTTTCTTCCCTACATATTACTGTGCTCTCTACACTTCTAAGATGATTTTCATTCCTCGGTCTCTCCCTCTCCTTTGATGTTCTCTCATTCTTTTTGTTTAGAACCTCATTCCTGTCCCTTAAATATAGTTGTGCCCAATTATAAGGTCCCATTCTTAGTGCTCTATAGTTTTTGTTTTTTTTTTTTTTTTTGCTAATTCCTACAGAAAGGTAATTAAATAACAAATGTGTATTGAGTGCCTACTCTGTGCCGATCAGTGTACAAGGCACTAGCGGCAGGCAGGGACTTGAAGGTCAAAGAAAGACTCTGGCCTCACAGGCTCAGACTTTAACCTCTCACAAATTTGATGAGATTAACAATTTGTATTCAGTTCCTCTCCTCTGCAGTTCCAACCTGAAATTGCAAATGAAACCCCTCTTTTTGGAAGTCCTGTTGGCAGTGCATCCCCAATGCAGAAAAATACCAAAGTCACTCTTTTTCCCCGTAAACCTACTCCTTTTTGTGTGTGTGTGTTCCCTTTCTCTATTAAATAACATTGTCCCAAGCTCCCATATTAGTAAGCTT
The DNA here is from genome assembly GCF_049350105.2 of Macaca mulatta. Classification (NCBI taxonomy): domain Eukaryota; kingdom Metazoa; phylum Chordata; class Mammalia; order Primates; family Cercopithecidae; genus Macaca; species Macaca mulatta. The sequence continues at coordinate 124,441,352 of NC_133409.1, read as the reverse complement.
GTCATCCTCTGTGTAGCCACTCAGTCACGAATTCCAGCTTATTTTGTCTGTGATATGCCTCTCAAGTACATATCCTTTTCTCCAATTCTGCCGTCTTAGTACAGGCCCCTGTCAACTCTTGCTGGCATGGGTACAGCAGCCTCCTAATTGTGTTTATGCTTCCAGTTATCACATGGCCCCAGAATGGTTTTTCTACTCACATACTTTTCTGCATGTTGTTTTTTGCTTACTTTCAGTGTAGCACATAACCCTTCCCGACGTGGTCCTAACTATTCTTTCATCCTCTATCACTTTCACTTGTGCCCTTGTGCCCAGGCAACACTGAACTACACAGAATTCCCTGCATAATCCCATGTCTTTCCGTGCCTCAGTGCCTCTGATGACCCCTGGGCCTGGGTGCCCTTTCTCCACATCTTTGCTTGATAAACTTCAGTGACCAAGGGCTAGTTCAGGTCCTTCTGTGAAGCTGTCTCCATATTTCCCAGGCAGCTGTTTCCACATCTTCCAGTTCTTTGGTTATATTTCTCTTATAACACTTTTCACACAGTAGTCTGTATTCTCTGGATCTTGTTTCATATCTGGAACAGAATAGATGAACAATTCTTTTTCTTTTTCTTTCTCTTTTTGATGGCTATTGGATAAGCAAAATAAAATTTGTCACACTTTTATATCTAAGATTCTGTATCTATATAATCCTTAACAACTTATTTTAGCCTTAGTAAAAGACTGAATTGTTGAACAGCAGATATATTTAATTTTTAATATTTAATTAATTAAGTGCCATTGTGAGATTTGAGCTTTGACTTGCTGGGTTCACATTTAGCTGAGAATTACATCTTAGTACAAAAATAGAATTCTTTTTTTTATATCTCTAACTTTCCTTTCTTAAAATATATTGCGATAGAGGAGTTGCACCTGAAAAATTAAGATAGTCCACTTTGCCTAACATATTTTTGGCAGGTAGTTTGAAGGAACTGAAAGCATTCTGAGATTTTGCAAAGCATAACTGCTTTCAATTCTATGCCTATATTGTTCTTAATATTGTACTTTATACTTTAATGAAATGAAAAGTACTGAATAATAATCTGATTTCTTTTTCTTCCTTCATGGGTTAGTAGGGATATAAATGATAGGAAAGCATATAGTTAATTCCATTTATTCTATTTATTCATTCACAAATGGGTTATGTACCTATTATCACCATTTTCCATGGTAGGATTATTGAGTCCAGTTGTTATGTGTTTTCCTTTCAATTCCAGGTATTGTAACATGGTATGTGAGTAAGTTTGTAATTGTTGCAGTGTGCTCCAGGAATACATTCCTAGTAATCTGATTGTCTCCACAGGGTAGATTTTGCAGATACACTTCAACTCATTTACAGTTCAGGACAGCATGAGAGCAGGGGGATAATAAAGATTTAGTAACGTTATTGGTGTATTTGGCTGCATGAGGGTATTTGTATTTTTCCAGATTCTTCTTGGATTTAGTGTTATTTCTGAGGGATTTTTCTTTTCAATGAGTTTCATCTAAGATTGTTAAGATACATAGAAAGAATAGACAAGATTCTCCTTGACTAAACATTTAAATATAAAAGCACTCAGGCTATAGTATAGAATGGAAATAAAAATTGGGAAAGGTGTTAAACTGACTCCAAACATTAACTTTTTATAGTGGATTGAGTGGTTTCAAGTTGTAGAGGGACCTATCCAAAATGGTACAATTAAAACAAAAATGAATTTTAAATACTCATTTCCCCAACTAAGTGTGTGCTGTTATCACACTTCAGCTATTATTCATTAATTACTGCATAATTTGTGAGGCAAATTAAACAGATCTATAGCCATTGGATAAATGATCTCCACTCCAGCAGCTTGCAACTGTCTGTGGTTCCTTGCACATACTAGGTGTTTTCATTCCTGTTTTGTCTTTACTGATTTAGTCCCATCTGCTAGAGTGTACATAACTTCTGCTCAGTCGTTAAGGCTCGTAGCAGGTGACACTGATTACAAGATGTCTTCTTGTTACTCTCAGGCTGGGATAGGTGCCTCTTTTTTACGTATGTCTATCAGTGTATTTTTCCATCCCATTTTTACAATTGCCTTTTCACTTGTCAGTTTCTACTATTAGACTATGAGGTCCTTGAAATTAGAGGTTGTTCTTTATTCACCAATGCTTCACGCTATGTTTTCAATCTAGTAGTAAATACCGTACAAGTGTCTGTAGAATGAATACATGAAGCCAACTCTCAAATACTAGAATGTTCATTGCTGTGAAGCACTATTGACAACTCTTATTTTGAAAGCTGAATTAAACATATTATCACCTACAAATGGACACATCCGAATCACTACATTAAATTACTGTGTTTAATTTAGTTCTAAAATAAAAGCAGTATCTTTTGTCTTCTAGTTTTTTAAACAGAAAGGGAAAAGTCGTAAGTGTAAATTGCTTCCCAATATAATCTCTTGAGTCCATATTTAATAAAGATAAGTTACTCAATCAACAATTATTCCATGTGTGAGGGTATTTGTACATAAATCACTTAGTCTGGCTTGGATTTAACATTGATAGGACATAATTGATCTTTAAAAGTTTTATGAAGAATCACAGACTGTGAAATTAAAGGCAGTTGAATTGTCTAATTTTGCCTTTCCATCAAGCAGACACCTGTTTTCTTGGTAGTGGAAACCTTGTTTTATATGTATTATTGACCAGTCCATTAATTAACTGTCTCACAATAATTAACATCATGTTACCTTATAGTTTATATCAGGAAAACCTACCAGAGTTATCTAATCTGATAAACTGCCAACTAGAGTTTTCCCACTCCCCCAAAATGTTTAAAGGTGTCATGAAAGAGGTATATTATGTTTTCTGGCTCATGATTTGGCAAATCCAATTTGTCATTACATATTGCACAGAGTTGTCTTGGATGAGAAGAGGTGGAAAATATCCAGTAAGCCAGTTTTACTCTGATTCTGTCAGTCTATAACAAGCTGCCCCTTGAAATTTGCTTTCTGATTATTCATAAGTATTGTCACTGTTCTTGGAAAAGGGAAAATGAAAAGTGCACAATAGGCCAGGCACGGTGGCTCACACCTGTAATCCCAGCACTTTGGGAGGCCAAGGAGGGTGGATCATCTGAGGTCAGGAGTTTGAGACCAGCCTGACCGACATGGTGAAACCCCATCTCTACTAAAAATACAAAAAATTAGCCAGGCATGGTGGTGGGCGCCTGTAGTCCCAGCCACTTGAGAGGCTGAGGCAGGAGAATTGCTTGAACCTGGGAGGCGGAGGTTGCAGTGAGTCAAGATCACACCACTGCACTCTAGCCTGGGTGACAGAACAAAACTCCCTCTAAAAAAAAAAAAAAAAAAAAGAAAGAAAGAAAGAAAGGTACACAATAGTCAGTTTGTCACTGAAATCTTTGGAAAGTATTGCATGTTTATGTATTTGTCTCATCCCCAAAATTAATGGTTCATGAGGTCACCTGTATTACTTTCCTATTGCTGCTATAAGAAATTACCACAGGCCAGGAGTGGTGTCTCATTCCCATAGTCCCAGCACTTTAGGAGGCCAAGGCAGGAGGCTCACTTGAGCCCAGGAGTTTGAGACCAGCTTGGGCTACATGATGAGATCTCATCTCTACAAAAAATAAAAAAATTAGTGGAGTGTGGTGGCACACACCTGTAATCCTAACTACTTGGGAGGTTCAGGTGGGAGGATCGCTTGAGCCCAGGAGTTAGAGGTTGCAGTGAACGATTGTTGCACTGCCACACTTCAGCCTGAGTGATAGAACAAAATCCTGTTGCTAAGAAAAATAAAAAAAGAAAGAAATTACCACAAACTTAGTGTGTTAAAATACCACAAATTTACTAGCTTACCTTAGTCCAAAAATGGGTTTCACTAAGCTATAATCATAGTGTCAGCAGGATTCATTCTGGAGGCTTGAGCAAAGAATCTATCTCCTTAGCTTTTCCAGCTTCTGGAGGCCACCTGCAGCCCTTGGCTCATGACATAGTCTTCCATCTTCAAAATCAGCAACCACATCACTCTGACCTTTACTTTGATTACATTGGGCTGCCCACATAATCCAAGATAATCTCCCCATCTCAAAGCATTTAACCATGTCTGCAAAATCCCTTTTGTTCTCTGTGTTGGGGATCCCCAAGAACATTCCCAAGTTTAATTCTTTGCTGGGAGGACTCACAGGACTCAGCACATAGTCATACTCACAGCTATGATTTATTATGGCAAAAAACATCCAAAACACATAGAAGCCAATCAAGAGAAAGGCCCTTGGGCAAAGTCTGGAAGAAATTGTGCACAAGGTTTCTAAGGTCCTCTCTCAATGGAGTCACCAAGGATGTGCTCAATTCTCCCAGCAATGGGTTGTGACAACACATGTAAAATGTTAACTGAAGCAAGTCATTAGAGACTTAGTGTTCATGTTTTTTACCAGGGCTGGTCATATAGGCAACTTCTACTTATCATGTGCTAAAATTCCAGAGTCCCAAAAGCAAAGGAGGCATTCAGCATAAACTGTGTTATTTGCCAAAACATTTTAGGCACAGTGAGCAACCCTTATCCGTTAATAGTGGGAACCCTCTAAAGTCTAAATTCCCAGATACTATCCAAGGGCCATTCCTAGAAGTAGGCCTTTTCAAGGATAGCAATTTAAGACTGCTGTGTTAACTCGTTTCTTCACATCATATAAGGTCATTTATTTGCAGGTTTCAGGGACGTTTAAAAGGGAGACATTATTCTGCCTACAGTGTCCTTATTTCTTTGTATACTCAGACCTCTAGCCCAGTGTCTTGCATTTAGTGAGTATGCGGGAAATTTTCCTGTGGACCATGATTTGGCATATTCCCCTGTGGCCTGGGCTTAGCAAATGGCATTAACATCCACCCAGTACCTGAATAGAAAATCTATTTTGGTCCTTTCCCTTTTACTGCCCTTCATATCTAATCAATCACGAAGTCCCATTAATTCTACTCTAAGCATTTTTTGATTTCCTTTGGATTCACAACTGTACTGACACTGTAGTTCAGGCCACCATAACTTCTTGACTAGCTTTGTCTATAAACTCTGGGCTGGTTTCAAGCTCTAGTTTTGCTTCTTTCCAGTCCTTTCTCCAGCCAGAAACAAGTGTCTTCTTTTAGAACACAAATGAAACAGTGTTATTGTCCTATTAAAACCCCTTCAGTGGTATCTGTACTTCTCCAGACTCAATTTTTACCCTCTTGCCTTGCACACTATACAGTTTCCAGTCACACTGAATTTCTCTTGGTTTCTCAAACAGACACGCTCCCTCAGGTCTTACATGAGTTTGTTCCTTGGTACTAAACACTTTCCCCTTTCTTTGCCAAGTTAATTCTGGTTATCCCTTTACTTGGGTCTCAGAATAAACATTGTTTTCTCAGGGAGATCTCACCAGCCTTCTAAATAGGTTAGGTCCTTTTACCACCTACTCCTTGGCACCTGAACTTTCCCTATCATTGCACTCATCCACAAAGTTATGATTTTGTCTCTCTCTACTAGGTTATACTCTCCACTATAGTAGAGTCTCTGCTTTGTTTTCTTTTATTTCACTAATAACTAGCATATGAATTCAGGCATACTAGGTTTTCAATAAATATTTCCTAAATTAGTGAATGGATTACTACCTAAAACTTTTAAGAGTGATTGTATGGCAGCTTTGGAAAACAGCCTAGTAGTTCCTCAAAAGGTCAAACATAGAGTTACTGTAGGACCTAGCAATTTCACCTCTATGTATGTATTCATGAGAAATGAAAACATACATTAGTGATTTTCCAGAGCGGAGGAAGTTGGAAAGAAATGGGGAGTGACTGCTGAGTACGGGGGTTTCATTCTGAGGTGATGACAATGTTATAAAGCTGATTATTGTACTAGTTGCACAATTCTGTGAATATATTAAAAACTATTAAATGGTGCACAATTTATAAATTGTACAGTATATGTGTTGTATGTCAATAAAGCTGTTATTAAAAAAGAATGATTGAAAACCAACCAATGTATCATTCAACTTTGAAAGAGAGCTGATGTCTAATATAGATTAAGGAGAACATTAAACTCAAGAAATACTAATTGAATGAGTAAATAGCCTATTATCTTCCCAAGACTACTGCATTCTGTGTTGACTGAAATGTCCAGTCAGCTAGTTCACTTCAAACTCAAGCACTCACATACATGCTTTTCCTTGGGTTGACTGTTGTACTTTGGTAAGAAGCAGAAGGGCTTTATGTATATTACGTGAAATATTTTAAAAAGGAATGAATTCAAGGGTTGAGATTTAATAAAATTAATACTTTTAAGTCATTCATCAAGAATACCCTTAACTAACACTGGCTGTCCCTCCTGCTTTGCCCCAGCCACTGCTAGTGTGTGGTACAGGGTAATGAATGAAATGACTGATTCAGGTTTAGGTGCCAGCAGGTGTCCTCGTTATTGCTTTTGCAATAGTGTAATATCACCTTAGTGAAGAAGGCAAATAGCTTCTTCTTAGCATGAAATAGTAGGCAAATAGCTTCTTCTTAGCATGAAATTAGTTTTAACCAAATGATTACCCTGAAAGGATCTCAAGGAATCCATGCAGATCTGTAGACCACAATGTGAGCGCTGCTGTCCTAAGTGATATAAAATCACAGAAGCCTTATAACAAAGGTTCAGAATGTGTTTACAGATCTCCCTGGTATTCGATATTAGGTTGTGCCCAAGTGGTCCTTGCTTTTAGGATTGATAATCATTGCAATCAAGGTGGAAATTATTTGGTCAAATTTCTTTTTTTTTTCTTTTCTTTTCTTTCTTTTTTTTTTTTTTTTTAAGACAGGGTCTCACTCTGTTATCCAAGCTGGAGTATAGTGGAATAGTCACAGCTCACTGCAGCCTCAACCTCTGGGCTCAAGCAATCCTCTCATCTTAGCTTCCCAAGTAGCTGGGGTTACAGAAGTGTGTCACCACGCCCAGCATATTTTAAAGTTTTTTTTTGTAGAAATAGGGTCTCACTATGTTGCCCGGGCTGGTCCCAAACTCCTGGGCTTAAGAAATCCACCTGCCTTGGCCTCCCAGAGTTCTGGGATTGTAGACATGAGCCACTTTGCCAAGTTTCTCCTTAATGTGGTATATGTCTAATTAAGGAGACAGCATTGCTAATTGTTAAATAATTAGCATTTCTCTGCTTTTCACTGTCAGTGGATACATTAACAGCAATCACTTCAACCTTTGTTATCTGTGGTCTTAATGTTTTTTTTTTTCCTCTTCTGTTCTCTTCTCTCTTATCTAGAATAGTGAAATAAGGTGGCCAAGGAGGTAGAGATGGGGTCAGGGACTCTGTAGTAAGTAACCTTTCATGGCCTAAGAAGGTCACACCATTGCTCTGGATAGCTTTTCTTAGAAGCTTTCTGAATGACTTAGGGTAATGGATTGGAGATGGATTGAAATATTCTGGCTGCTCCACATCTGAGTACCGAGAGGCCTGCCACCTTCAATTCTCGATTTGAGTTAAAAGATGCCATTCAGGACACAGTTTCAGGCATAGTTAGGCTCAGCCCATGAATAATTTTCCAAACAACGATGTAAGAGAAAAACTGCCAATGTATTCTGTGATTTGCAATTAGATTTTAAGATATAGTCACCATAATTTGTGATAACACTGAAGGATAATGTACCAGTGGCAGTTTAGGGTTTTGCAATGTGTTAATGAATGTTGTCTTTGTTTAGCTTTTTCTACACGTTTCTTCAGGGAACACTAAAATACTTCTTCGTGTTGCAGAAGATTGCCCAGCATGGCCAGGTGGCATTTAAAGAGCCTAATGAGAAAGATGACTTGGCTCCAAGTGGCAATGTCAAAAGATACATCGCAGCTGCCCTGTCTCAGAGGGCGTGGAACGAAACCACATTCTCAATTACTGCCCAGTGCTGGGGCATCACTACTCCTTCTCAGCATCTGTCTTCTTCCAGCAGTATTCATGCCCTCTTTTCATCTGTTCAAGTGGGTGCTTTGGCATGAAAGAAGCTGTGCTTTATCTCCCAAATGCATCTTGCTGTCTTTGGCACATTTGTTATTTGTTGGTGGTGGTGCCAGGACTCAGCTGTTTCATGACAGGCTTTGAGAGAGTGAATCAATTGTTATTGTTTTTCTTTTTGAAATACCCATCAGACTTTGTGATTCCCCTTTAAAAATGAAGGCTGCTTCATGTTAGTATCAGGAAAAAGAAAAATAAGTCACAGAAAATTTACATCACTTTCACATTTGATTATATTGGGTAACTGTTCAGAAGAAAACTAAGCCTTGATTTTTCACAATGTTCATTTAGGTGGGAACAAATTCTAGATTTCTCAGAAATCTCAGTTTCTAGAAATATAGCATTAGGAGTATACTGATTTGGCCTTGGCTTTTAAAACTCCTTAGAGAGAGAGAGAGGCAGACAAAGAAGAAAAAGGGTGGGGGGGAGGAGAGAGAGAGAGAGAGAAGGAAAGAAAGAGAAAGAGAAAGACAAAGAAAAAGAAAGAGTGAGACTTTATTATTTCCAGCTTTTCACTGTCTCAGGAAGGCAGGAACCCTCTAAGAAGTACTTTGTGAGAATCCAGGAGATTGCTTCTCACTTGAATGTTATTTGAAATTTCCTGTGGACTGTGGATCTGAAATCTTAGGGTCAGGATGAAGGATTTGTGATCTAAGGATTCTTGACCCTACCTCCCAAAAAAACACAAATTAATATTGGTAGAACTCATCGCCACAGGATTACTATCCAGCTGTCTCAAATCCAGATGGAACTGAGTAATAAATTCACAAAGTTGAAAGTTCTTTGTTTTTGAAGTATCAAGTTAAACCTTTTATGCCTGACGCTGTTATTCAAAACCTATACCAGTTCTAAGTTTAAAAACCAGAGCAAGAAAACTTCAACTCTGTAAGGTTTTTAGAATGACGTTTAAAATTTGGCTGAACCTAATTTATGGCTTTAAAAAAGAGGAAAGCCAGAACATATTCATGCCCTACCTTTGTATGTGGTTCACATCCTGTGAAATGGTCTCCACAGCATTGTGCTAACAAGGGATACTGAAAAAAGAAGCTTCTTGAGGTCAGTGTCTCCTCATGTTTTTACTAGCAATCAGCTAGTTTTGCCAGTTATGTGACCTTGAACAAAATCACCTTTCCATGCCTTAGTTTTCTCAACTGTGATATGGGAATAATAATAGTGATATCTTAGAGCATTGCATAAGGATGAAAATAATAAATACAATAAAGCACTAGAACAGTGCCAGATACATAATAAACACTACATTAGGTGTTGTAGTTATAACTGAGATGATGCTAATTGTACAAGTAAAAAGATGAATAAAGAGAATGTAAGAGAGAAGGAGAAAATGTGAGGGGGGGGGAGAGAGAGAGAGAGAGAGAGAGGAAAGAGAGAGAGAGAGAGAGGATCTTCTTCCTGACAAGGAAGGGGAAAGGAGTTGGTGGTGACAGCTGGCATGTTCCTTGGCATTCTCTTTTGGAAACTAACTTTCTAAGTGGGTGGAGGTTCATGGAGGGAGGTTTCCCTTTGGGCACAGGGTCTTTTCAGCCTTGCCAAAGATTCCCGTGTCCCTGGGATCTGCAGAGCCCCAGACATGAGGACTAATCTTAGTCATGACTATGAGAATCTCAACAGTGATTAGTGAAGACCCACGAGTATGGATTGGGGGTAGGGTGGGATGAGTCTGTTCTTCTCTACCTTTGATTCTGTAACACACACAATCTCTGTGCATTTTTTAAGGGAAAGAAAACTTAGTAGGCTGGGTATGTGGACTTGAATTTAGGTTTGTTCAAAGGTAATAAAGAAATTCCATGTTTTTTGTGTACCTGGATCATAGACTAAGATTTATACCTGTTGTGTTAATTGGCTTTTGTAATTATTGTTTATAGATGTGTTCTTGGATGTTTCACATACGTATGTCCCATTTTTCAAAATATATCTTTGATAGTAGGGACCATTTAAAAATATCTGTCATAATCCTCCACTGTGTCAGAATATCACGAATATCACTCTGCACACAGCGAGTGTTTAGTCAATATTGATGTTCTATACAGGGTCCCAGGATACGGTTCATAACCGGCGTACTGGGGTGCAGAGGTATAACCATATCCCTTCACCAAGTCACATAATACAAAACTTTCATCAATATATGACAGTTTTTTCTTTGTACCAATTGAATATTGTCACTCAGAACTCTGTAACATATGACATAGATTAAATGGATTGTGTGATGCACTTTAGTTAATATATAACTATCATTAAAGAAAGAGCATGTGAGAACATTTGTACCAGAATACAAGCGACTAAGGACAGAGCAGAAGACAGCTGTATTCAAACAGCCACACAGTGCAGAAAGGCGGCAAGGGAATCCATGAAGCCATAACTAGGGAAGCTTTTATGGAAATTGTGAGATGTCACATGATTTTCATGTTATTGTTGATGACTTTGATGATGATTTTGGTATTTAGTCTCTTTCAAGTACACTGCCAAAATTCTAGAATTCAAAAAACTGTGACAAATACTAAAAGGTTAAGAATTACCATTTTGGAATAATTATATCTTTTAAAAAATAGTTTGAGGCACTTAAATATTAGGTAGTTGATTCTTTCAACAGCATCTTTTTGGGCCAAAAAGAGTTATTTCAGCTGGATTGCCTCCTGCCTATTGTCCAGTGGTCAAGGAGATTTTAAGCAGCAAGGACAATGAGATCTGGTATGACTTCTAACGCTTCCATGCATTTCTTTGGAAAAGAGACAATTAGCCCAAATGGATTTAGATAGTTTATGCAGGAGCTTAATGTTTGCATCAGTTTCCTTTGCTCTGTAAGTCACATAGGGTTGGTGCACACATGGGCCCAGGAAAATATTGTACACATAGGATATGCGTCACTGCTGAGAAACCCCAAGTTTAGAAAACCCTCAAGCTGGTAAGGGGCTGCTGGTAAACCTGTCCAATCTTTGCTCTCTAGGAAAACATTATCTGTCTTACCTTGGAATGTAAGCAAATCCCCCCTGAAGAAGGCAGGGAGACTTCATTATCCTGAAGAGACTAAATAAATCTGCTCTCGGATCAGGAGAGTGACATTCTCTCTAGCTTCTTAGCTGTCTGTTATGCAAATATCCTTGAACAAAATTGTTACTGAGCAATCATTGATGTATAATGCACTGGGTTTAACACTGAGGAAGAAATGATAGAGACCATCAGATCTGAATTTGAATTTGAATTTTGCTGCATACTAATTGGGTCATCTTGGGTGAGTTATTTAACTATTATTCCCTGTAAAGTGGAGAATAGTATTTTCCTCTTTGTAGAGCTGTTGAAATAATTAAGTTACATAGTGTACTTCAAGCACTTAGCACTAAACAGAAATAATCACATTGTAAAAGTTAGGGTGGCATTAGGCTGAGAGTGCCAGAAAAAGAAGACTTTTTCCCCCTTGCATAAGTACAAGGCCAGAAATAGATACCCAAGAGCCAGTTTGGTTGCTTACTAATGCTGCCAGAGATAGGCTTGCTCTGCCTTCCTTAACATGTGGCTCTTGTCATTACAGTTGCAAATCGTTGCTGTTCCTCTAGGCCTAAATCTACTTTCCAGGGAGGAAGAGAGTGGAAGCACCCAAAAACCTTCTACTTGCAAGCTTTGTAATTTTTTATTTTTATTTTTTTATACTTTAAGTTCTAGGGTACAATTTGTGCAGGTTTGTTACATATGTATACATGTGCCATGTTGGTGTGCTGCACCCATTAACTCGTCATTTACATTAGGTATATCTCCTAATGCTATCCCTCCCCACTCCCCCCACCCCACAACAGGCCCCAGTGTATGATGCTACCCTTCCTGTGTCCAAGCGATCTCATTGTTCAATTCCCACCTATGAGTGAGAACATGTGGTATTTGGTTTTCTGTTCTTGCGATAGTTTGCTGAGAATGATGGTTTCCAGCTGCATCCATGTTCTTACAAAGGACACGAATTCATCCTTTTTTATGGCTGCATAGTATTCCATGGTGTATATGTGCCACATTTTCTTAATCCAGTCTGTCACTGATGGACATTTGGGTTGATTCCAAGTCTTTGCTATTATTTTGGAGTGAAAGCCCCTCTCAGGGACTTCATTCATATACTAACTGGCAAATTCTGGGTTACATAGCTACTCTTAGCTGGGAGATTGGACATTTTTAGTTAGGTACACAGTTTTCCCAAACAAAATCAAAATTCTGCTAAAAAGGAAGAAGGTGGAATAGACACTGGCTAGTTGACTGGCAGTGTCTGCCACAGACATTATACGTGTTCAGGCTGTTCATGTTCTAATATGGTACTTCTGTGAGCAATAAAAACTTTCTGTCCTGGAAGTAACAGACTCTAGTTGGTGTTTGCTTTTTATTAGACATTTATATTTAAACTTAAAAAGGTTAATTCTACTTGATCCAGTGGTCAAAGGACAGATACATTCTCAGCTTCCAGATTTCAGACAATGTGAATAACATATTTAGTGAACTCTAAAATAGAACAGAATTAACATGTCATAGTTAATAGGCCTACTGGAAAGCCTTATCAGCCCTAACACAGGTAGCCTAATTACCATATATTTTAATTTCTTCTTCTTCATTAACAGGTACTATGGGGGGCATTTTCAATGAATTGACTATCAGCATTTTGGCTTTAATAAAGCTTCTGTTTCCATCTTTATATTACCAAGAGTTGGTCAGTTGGGTATCAAGTCATTCTATGGAGCCTAGTTTCTTGGATGTGAATTAACCTGTAAGTTTAGGAATATATATTTCAGCCCCTTTCTGTGGCATAAATGCTACTAAAATGTATTTCTCACTCCTTAATAGGAGACAACTGAAAACAATTTTTCCTAATTTTGGTGATTCAGAATCACCTGTTAAGCATCAGTTATTATGAAATTTTATAGCCATAGCTATTGACATAAAACTCCTAGAGTCAACTTATTCCTTGTTTATTTGTTTCTTTTTCATAAAATGAAGCTGATTTGTGAGACCCTTTGGGTCAGTGTAATAGGCCACCCTCAAGAGTCATCATCATTCTTAAAGAAGTTTTCAATGCATTCACTGTTGCTCTTGCCCTTGACTTTTCATCCCTGTTTAAATAATTATTTTTGGTATCTGTAACATCCATAGTTAGATCACAAGTACCAACCTATGAACTTACACCCACTTTCCCTTCTCATTTGTACAAATTTCATTAACAAAGTAGAAGGGGAATCTCCCTCATCCTTTCAAAGAATTTTGAATGTGTTTTGTGTGGGCTTATTTCAAAGCACAACTCAGCAAACATTTTCTGTAAAGGGAAGACAGTAAATATTTTAGTCTTTGTGGACCACATACAGTCTCTGCTATATATACTTTTTTATTTTTTCATTTGCAGCTTGAAGGGCCATACATAGTTAGGTCAGATTTGGCCTGTAGGCGAAGTTCATTGACTCTCGTTCCAAAGCATATGGTTCTTTATCACTACAGCAGTGGTCTCCAAAAATTTTTTAAAGTGTATCCCTCTTAAAAAAGCTTCGAGAATGTACTCACAGCCTAGATATCAAAATGTTTATTTTTATTTATAAAATATTACATGTTTTTATCAAACTAATAAATTATGTACATTATAAAACATGCTCAAAAATATAAATTTAAAAAGCATGAGATGAAATGTGAATGTAAATAGAAGTTCTAAAAGTTCTTTCTGTGCCCCAGGAGATCATCTTGCCTTCTTTTTGGACAATCTGCATTTCATCTTGGAGTTCTCCCTGTTGGAAGAAAAAGATACTTGTCACATGACACTGGCCCACAATTTTCTAGAAGATCTTAATATCAGCCTTTGTCTTGAGTCTACTTAAACCCAAGGGAACTTAATTCATTTGGACCTGCCAAAATAAAGGTTGAAAAACATTACAAGAATAGACTTAAAAAAAGTAGTTCTCAAAGCTATTCAGAAAATAGACTGTGATAGAAAATAAGCTCTTCAAGATCATAAAAGTCTCCTTCAGGATCATAATTTATTAACCATTTCACTTTTTTCACTGGTAAATGTACAGTCTTTTAATGTGATATCTCACTTGAAATGCCAAGGCTACCTTTTGGGAAACAGCATGGAATCCAGGTAAATGCATTTACTTATGAAACCGGACTGTTAAGTGACCAGTACCTAGAACTCAGGGCACTCTCAAATTGTTTTCTAAGAACCATTATTGAAGTGCCCTGCATCAGACCCAGCATGGTAGATACCATGCTAAGTGCTTCACACACATTTCCTCATTCCTCCTCAATCTTAAGAGATAAGTACCACCACCTTTATAGGCTATTTTTCCAAATGGTACAGAAAAAGAGTGCATAACAGAGCTGCTTTTAGGTACTAATTGTCGGCAAAACCAACTTTAACAAGTGGGAGGATGTTTGATTCATACAAGCAACCTGTGTTCACATAGGGCGATGGTGCAGCTGTTTCAGGGCAACTGAAAATAGGACTGGGAAGTTGGAGAACTCTGCCACTTCTCTCTGCTTTTCTCACTATGTGGGCTCCACTCCCTCTTCCTGCAAAGTGGCCTCCTCCTCATGGTGGGAAACAGGGCTGCCAGCAGCTGCTAGTTCACGCGTCCCAACTTCATCACCTGAGAGAGATACTCTCTTCCTAAACCTGGACCACTTCACTGGCCAGGGTCTGTAGGTGTCTCTAACCTCTGCATCAATCATGTTCTGAAGGTCAAGAGATCAAACTAAGGTTCTTAGTTTTGGATTCATGGAGTTTATAGTTGGCTCTAGGTAAATTTTAGCGTACTAATGAACACATTACAATTTTTATGTGGAGTGTATGTATGTAATAGGTGCATATTTCTGGGGATATGTCCATAACGTCTATTTAGGGGACAGAATTCTCTTTTTGCTTGTTCAGTTACCTTGTTACAATTTTGACCTTAGTTAACACTTCTTTCTATTAAATTATTTCTGGAAAAATAGCTGGTGTGACTTCTAAGTGGTCACAAAGGTAGTATTTGCAGGAACTACTGCTACTCCCAGAGTTGAAAAAAACACAAAAGGGGGTCTGGAATCATTACAATTTAAAAACATGGGGAGGGGGCCCCATAGACCTGAAACTCAGCTCTCTAAGGAGCCCCTGCTCATATGGTGTTGGGACTTCTTAGAAAGAACGCCAGGCAGCTGATGCAAGGGGCTCTGAGGGGACGTGCCAGTGCTTGTTATGAGTGCTGGAGTCTCTTCACACTGGACTCAACTGAAGCCTCCAAAACAGACTGGCATTTTGAGGATGGAAGTACAGGAGCCACAGCAGACAGTTCACCTACAGGAAGAAACAGGACCCTTCTTCTTCCTCCAGTCTTGCCGTTACCCCAAAGTGCCACCTCTTGATGAACCCTAACAGGTGACAGCTAGTGAAGCAGAAGTGTGATGTGCAGCATCACAAAGCTAGGGGTTTTAAAGTTCAGAGATAATAGTTCAATCACTGGCCCAGTGGCCCTTTCAAATTCTTAAGGAGAACTGGGACCCCAAAGGTTAAAACCTCTACTTTACATTTCCTAATATTTGGGGAAAATGATTGTTTTATGCATAGAGGCACTGCTTCACAGGTGAAGATAAAATCTGAACTGTTTTATTTTATGGGTTCTGGTATCACAGAGAACAGATTAATCTCTTATGGATGTTCTGGAACTAAACTTATGCAATTAGGCAGTGAGGTTCTATTTTTTTCCCTTGAATGTTCTGCTTCTTCCCTTTCGCTTTGCCTGGAAGGAGATTTCATTTCTTAGGATGATGTATTGCACACCATCTGTGGTGGTCTAGAGCACCAAGGTCACCCAGGGGGCCTGTGTGTGCTTCTCTCTTGCCCTTCAGGCCATGATGGATAGAGAGGTTAGAGACGTCTAAAGGGTTGAGCCAATCAGGGTGGCATACCCTGGCTAGTGAAGTGGTCCGGGTTTAGGAAGAGAGTATCTCCCTCAGGTAGCAAAGTTGGGACACGTGAGCTAGCAGGTGCTGGCAGCTCTGTTTCCCACCATGAGGAGAAAGTCACTTCGAAGAAAGAGGGAACGGAGCCCACATAGTGAGAAAAGCAGAGAGAAGTGGCAGAGTTCTCCAACTTCCCAGTCCTATTTTCAGTTGCCCAGAGACAGCTACACCATCACCCTGTGTGAATACAGGTTGCTTGTATGAATCAAACATACTTTCTTTTCCCCTCGTGTTCAAGTTGGTTTTGCCGATGATTGGTGCCTAAAAGCAGCTCTGTTGTGTGCCCTTTTTCTACACCATTTAGAAAATTAACCTAAAAGGGTGGTGGTACTTGTCTCATAAGATTGAGGAGGAATGAGGAAATGTGTGTAAAGCACTTAGCTACCTACTGTAAAGTACGTACCATATAGTACATATCACAAAAAATTGTCATGGATGCAATATTGGATCATTAATAGCCTAGCTTGTCACTAATCTGTGTTGTGTATAGCAACTTCTCTCTGAGCCTCTGTTACTACTTTACTATGCCGTTTGTTTTTCCCTTTTTCTGATACCCCGATACTGTCAAAACCCAACAAGGCATAGGGAGGTAGCTATTAACCCACAATGGCAGTGCATCACTTCTTCAAAGACACTACCTTAGTGCAGGTGTCTGTGGGGGAAGGTGTCCATTTAGACTTTAAAGTGATTTGATTTTCTCTTCATCTTCTGTTAGGCACCCTTGCTGTTCTTCTCCACTATCTGTTGTTGAATTGGCGTCCTTATTTCTAATTGGTGATGTGGAAGCTACACATTTGAGTCTATCTTCTCTCAGTTTTTTCTTTTCGTTTTGTTTCTTCCAAATCGTATTATATCTCTTTTGCATGTTGGCTTCTCATGTGAAAAGTCTTGTTATTTATTTATTTATTTATTATATTTCAGAAGATCAGTGTAATAATTTTCAGTAACAATTATAACTCTCCTGCAGGCCAGTGTATTCTTTTGAGGCATGAGATAGGAAGCTAAATTACAATCCGAAGGTGTCTTGGGCCGGGCACAGTGGCTCATACCTGTAATCCCAGCACTTTGGGAGGCTGAGGCTGGTGGATCACGAGGTCAGGAGATTGAGACCATCCTGGCTATCAGGGTGAAACCCCGTCCCTACTAAAAATACAAAGAAAGCCGGGCGTGGTGGCAGGTGCCTGTAGTCCCAGCTACTTGGAAGGCTGAGCCAGGAGAATGGCGGAACCCGGGAGGCGGAGCTTGCAGTGAGCCGAGCTCACGCCACTCCACTCCAGCCTGGGCAAGAGAACGAGACTCCATCTCAAAAAAGAAACAACAACAACAACAAAACAAAATATTAGCTGGGCGTGGTGGCGCACATCCCCGTAGTCCCAGCTACTCCGGAGGCAGAGGCAGCAGAATCGCTGCAACGCGGGAGGCGGAGGTTGCAGTGAGCGGATATTGCACCCCTGCACTCCAGCCAGAGCGAGACTCCATCTCAAAAAGTCTTGGCGATCTATCAGTCAATGTATGTAAGAGGACACCCTTTCTCCAGGTTGTTCGATTTAGCCATCATTGCTGCAGACTTGAGAGGATAAAAGTACTTAGTTCTTCAAAAATTATTTTCAATTATCAAACCAGACAGCTAATGATTATGCAATTGCTATTTCAAATGAACAATTTAGAGATAAAAATAGAACATAATTGTTTTATGTATCTAAACAACTATCTCTGCCTCATAAATACAAAGATATGGGGATGTACTCAATTATCAAAAACAAAAGAGAACAAAACAAAAACCAAAAAAGCATGTGGGAGCAAGTAATGTCAACAAAGGTTTCCTACAATAATCAATGGAAAAATTGTTATTAGGGAGGCAAATGGATTCATATGAGTTTTGCCAAGCTTCGTCAACTGTAGCATTATCAATTTGATACTTTCAGTCACACAGGCTACTAATTTAAATGAGTTGATTTAAACTGACCTTCTGAGTGACTGAAATAACTGTGTTGATTGTTCAGCTATTTGGATCACACACACACTGTTTGAGACAAATTTCAAGCTGCATTAGTGCAGTGAGACAGTGTGATATAAACGTCCACATTTCTATCTTGCGCCCCACCCCTCCTCTCCCTTCTTGGCTTATACATCCAACTGGCCACTGGATAGTCCACATGAATAGCCACCTGATATGGTTTGACTGTGTGTCCCCGTGCAAATCGCATCTTGAATTGTACTTCCATAATTCCCACGTGTTAAGGGAGAAACCCGGTGGGAGATAACTGAATCAAGGGAGCGGGTTCCCCTATACTGTTCTCGTGGCAGTAAATAAATCTCGCGAGAACTGATGGTTTTATCACGGGTTTCCGCTCTTTCCGTCTTCCTCATTCTCTCTTTGCTTGCTGCCGTCCACGTAAGGTGGGATTTGCTCCTCCTTACCCTCGTGCATGATTGTGAGGCTTCCCCAGCCCCGTAGAACTGTAAGTCCAAGTAAACGTTTCTCTTTTGTAAATTGCCCCATCTCAGGTATGTCTTTATCAGCAGCGTGAAAATGGACTAATACACCACTTTAACACATTAAAAACAATTCTCAACTTCTTTCTGAAAAATCTGCTACTCTCTTTCTGTCTTCTGTTGGACCAAATGATACCCATTGTCCA
Source organism: Macaca mulatta (assembly GCF_049350105.2). Lineage (NCBI taxonomy): Eukaryota > Metazoa > Chordata > Mammalia > Primates > Cercopithecidae > Macaca > Macaca mulatta. The sequence continues at coordinate 124,422,694 of NC_133409.1, read as the reverse complement.
ACCTTTTCTCAGGTCAAAATCCTAAATTATTCTTGGCTTCTTTCTTTTGCTCACATCCCATAGCTGCTTCATCAGCTGTACCTTCAAAGGATGCCCCAGTTCTAGATGTCATATTTTAGCACCCATAGTGCCCCTACCTGGTCCAAACCTCCCTCATTTCTCTCCTGGATCTGCAGTAGTCTCCTAACTGGTTCTCTCTGCCACTGAGGCTCTTCACCATTCTCCACAGAGCAGCCACCCGGGTGGTTTAAAAACAGAAATCACCTCACATCTTTTGCATATTCAAAATGCTCAATAAGTATCCAATACACTCAAAATAACATCCAGGTGATTTGTGTTTTTCTTATATTTCCTATAATTACCATGTATAATTTTTATAACCTAAAAATTTTTTTTACATTTTTACTTTTATAAAGGATGTAACATTTTAAATACAAATTAAAGAAAGTATTTCTTGGTACAGGCTTGCTTTCTTTAATAACTTTTTTTTTTTTGAAACAGTCTCACACTGATTCCCAGGCTAAAGTGCAGCGGTACAATCATAGCTCACTGCAGTCTTGACCTTCCAGGCTCAAGCTATCCTACCACTTCTGTCTTCATAGTAGCTGGGATCGCAGGTGTGCACCACCACACCCAGCTATTTTCTTCATTTATGTTTTGTAGAGACAGGGTCTCACTGTGTTGCCCAGGTTGATATCAAACTCCTGGTCTCAAGCAATCCTCCCACCTTGGCTTTGCAAAGTGCTGGAATTACAGATGTGAGCTGCTACACCTGGCTGAATCATTTGGTTTGATACGCTTACCCTGATGCTAACTTCAGAGGCTTCCTTTTGTTTTGACTATTTTTTTGTCAATTAGATAAAAGATAGTACTCAGTGACACTGGAAGACAGCATATTACAGTGGAAAAGTTACAGGTTTTAAGCCAAAAGACATAGAATTTAGTTTATTTGTCAATGGAATTGCCACATGGCTTTAGCCAGTTGACTTAAACTTTCTGTCCCTCATCTAAAAAAGTGAGACTAATAATATCTGGCTTACCTGCCACATAGGATTTTTGTGAAGATCAAATCAATATTAGAAAGTGTTTGGTAAAGTATAAAACACTCAATGAATGCTAATGAAAAACAACAGAATTACTCAATAGTCAAATGATGGGTTGCAAAATCTGCACATGGAGTAATGAATTACCTTAAAACACTTATTAAAGTAAAGTAAGCGTTCAAATGAGCATTGCATTTCTTAAATGTAATAATAACCCAATATCCATATGCATAGAGGATGATTAGATTAGTAGATGTCAGATGCTAACTGAATAAAAATTAGAATGACAGATGTAGAGTTGGAATATTTCTGCCCATTAGAGGAGACAACTGTTCATAACTCAGAGAAAACCTTTGCCTTGTTAAGTGAATAGGCTTTCTAATATACTGTGAGGGAGGAGTTAAGAGCGTAGACTGGGCTGTGAGTGGAAATAGTGCTCTGTTCTGGATGGGGAGAGAGGTAACTGGTAGTTTTTTGGCGGAAGCCATAGGCTGACCTTGAGAGAAGTGGTCCTCTTGTCAGGTTCTACGAGAAACTTTGTTTTGCTAGTCTTAGAAGCACCGTAGATACTAGAAATGAGGCCTAAGGAAAAAAGCTCTTTGCCCATTGGGAAAATTTAGAGTTGGAGGCTTAGAAGGAACAAGAAAGGTTTTGAGATGCTTATTCAGTTTAAAGCAATCCAACATTTACTGAATATTAGACATTGCTAGATCAATTTTTATATTATCATATTTGGTTGTTACCATGCATTTTTAGGTAGATGTAATTATCACTGTACGGATAGGAAAACTCTAGACTCAAGAGGAGTTACAGAAGTTGTTCAAGATCACCCAACTAGTAAATGAGCAATTTGGGATTGAAATCCAGTTCTGTTGCCTCTTTACACTATATCCTCTTAAGTATCAATGAACTTCTGTGTAGTAGAAGCCTTGTATTTGTTCATATTAAAGATTTTCAGTGAGATCGAGATGAGGATTTTTTTAGGGATATTAGCAGTCTTTGATACCAGGGTATGATGCTATTGGAAGAAACAAACCCCAGTAATGTGTGAAGCTGCTTTCTTTAACAAAGGAGGAAAATTGGAATAATGGTTCAGGCTCTGACAGATTTTCATGATTTTTTTCCAGTCAGATATTTTCTTGGCCAAAAACTATTTTGCTGTTTTGAATATAGGCTTTACAACATCCAAAAGAATCTTACTGAATCAGTGTGTATTATGTAAGGAACCAAGGATTTTTCTGCACTAAAAGCCCTGGATGGTTTCATTCAGGTGTAGGCAAACAGCATAGCTGCCTATAATTCATGACCTGCTTCATGGAGTCAGGGACATTATTTGACAAGGACACTGTTTCATTAACATTTTTCTGCTCCACATAACAAAACAGAATACATGATTTCAAAGAGAGCTTTTCAGTCATGTGGGCCTCATTTCAATTACTTCAAGACAAGATTTTTGTGTTGGGGAAATCCAAGATTTAGTAAAATCCAGCCTTCTTTTCACAAAGATTCACATTTTCTAATATATTATGGACATACATTAGGTACTCCTTTGAATTTTGTTGGCCCCATATTTTTATTAGAAAACAAGCCTCTTAACACCAAAACAACTGAGACTTTTTTCAATTTATGTTGAACTATGTAAGTAAAATCTAAGAATATGGAGGTTTTATACATTATTTTTCTTGGCAATTTACAGCTAGTGTCTGTAACATAAATTTGTAAAAATCATCTGTCCATAAATATAATGATAGTTTAGGTTCTCTTTATTTATTTGTATATTTATTATTTTTTTTTGAAATAGTGTTTTGCTCTGTCGCCCAAGCTGGAGTGCAGTGGCGTGATCTTGGCTCACTGCAAGCTCCGCCTCCCGGGTTCACGCCATTCTTCTGCTTCAGCCTCCTGAGTAGCTGGGACTACAGGTGCCCACCACCAAGCCTGGCTAATTTTTTGTATTCTTTTAGTAGATATGGGGGTTTCACCATGTTAGCCAGGATGGTCTCGATCTTCTGACCTTGTGATCTGCCCACCTCTGCCTTCCAAAGTGCTGGGATTAAAGGCGTGAGCCACCACGCCCGGCCCTCTTGAGTTATTTTAAAATAAAAATTAGTCTAGATATCTTAGCATGGAAACAATGATGAATTGTATATGAACTGACCATGTATAGTACAAATAGTGTACTGATATTCTAAGTTATCTAGAGTTAACAATACTTTAACTTAATGTCTTGTAAATTAAAAACTTATTACAAAGTTATGTTTTAAACTATTCAGAAAAAATTAAAGACAAAATAGTTAGGCATCTGTTTCATGTGGGCCCTGAAATCAATCAGTGGACCTCAAGCTATAGTTTAAGAAATGACGTTTTAGAGGAAGTCCAAACATTAGTTAGCCATGGTATAAGAATGATAGTTTCCACAATCTGTAAAATTCAGTCTATTGCAAGAATCATTAATTGTATGATTCAATTAGATGTCAATGGCTTTATCTGATTGAAATCAAGGATACCAGATACCCTATTGTCTGACAGAATCAAAATGCCCTTTATTGTAGAAACACTTTACAGTTTTTCAAGTTTCCAGGTAAAGTATTTTGTATGTGATAGGGTTGCATTTCAGTTATTTATTTTGTGTCAAACTACCTCCAAATTTGGGGTCTTCAAACAACGTTGATTCTTTCTTGTGGTTCTACAGTGATTCTTTTTATCACACATGGGGTTGACTAGGATCACTCATGCAGCCATATTCAGCTGAGAGCTTGGTTGGGACACCTTGGTTTGTCACATGGCCTCTTTCTTTAGCAGGATAGCTAGTACCTCTTTACAGATGGCAGTAAGAGTCTTAAGAGGGAGTGAGCTGATGTATAAGCCTCTGCTTGTATCATGTTTGCAAAGATTCCATTGATCAAGGCAAATACATGGCCAAGCCCACATGGGAGGGAACTTTAATTGGGTGTGAATATTGGGAGGTGTGGTTAATTGGGGGCTATCAGTGTATCTCCTACAGGCTGCTACTTCTCTTTTAATATCTCTTGTCCTCTACCCCTTTTCCTTGGTAGTAAAAGTCCTTATTTTTAACATAATGCATGGCCATCTAGAATAAAGACTACTTTCCCATTCTATTAATAACATTTATCAAATTGTGGCTGGGAAGCTATATCTTTGACCAGTAGGATTCAAGCAGAAGTGTCATATGGGACTTCTGAATAGTGTCTTTATTATGCATGTATTGCTGTCAAACTTTCACCAAATCTGGCTGCTTAAAAGAAAAAAATCTTTATTTTCCCACAGAGTTTTCAAGAGTCAGGTTTTGGGAGTATCTAAGCTGGTTGACTTTGGTTTAGCATCTTGTGTGATCGCGGGCAAGATATCCAGAAGTGCCGTAGTTATTGAGATGTTGACTGGGTCTACAGGATCAGTTGCATAGTGGCTCACTTGCATGACTGTTGGCTGGAAGTCTCAGTGCCTCACTGGCAATTGGGAGGAAGCCTCAGTCCCTTACCATATTGATCTCTCTGTAGGGTTGCTTGAGAGGCAGCTAGCCTCATGTCATGGCAGCTAGCTTCTCCCAGAGTGAGTGAGTTAAGAGAAAGAAAAAGAGAAAGGAACCAAAATGTGTTTTATGACCTAGACTTTGAAGTTGCATATTATAACTTCTGTATTCCTTTGGTCACACAGATCAACTCTGAGGATTGGGAAGGAACTATACATACCAGGAGGCAAGGAGCACTGGGGGCCATCCTGGGACTGCCTATCACAGCGTCTTAAAGGTAAGGTGTAGATGTTTCTTCTTAGTTTGAGTTTTGAATATTTTTCAACATTCTAAGCAGTTACGTGAGACAAAGCTGAGCAAACCAAATTCTATATAAAAGGTTCTCCACAGTGTAGCTAAGCTCCAATTTTTTGTATGCTTCCTTCTTATGATAGGGAAACAGAAAAAAATCGTTTCTTAAAAGTGAAAAACTGTTATGACAATATTAACTGACAATTCTGTTCTCTAACCTAGTAGAAATGTTTTTGGATTGTTTGAAAACATGGCCCAAAACAGAAACATTGCTGTCTTATTCATATTCACTGCAGAAATATTACAGATTATTGTTGGCAAACTCATCTTTAAAAAAAAAAACTATAAATGGGGCAGTGTAAACTGTGTGTTGTATGAAAATGAATTTTCATATTGACCACTTTGGCTGTTGCTTCCTGCTGTTTTCATAGCAGAGCTCTTGGTCAAATCCTATCGGTAACACATCCAAGAAAATACTGAAACTGTTTACATAATTATTAAAGAGAAAGTCACATCTTATCTGTTTGGCACAATGGAAATTTTGATAATTTAATTCTATCAGTGGATCAAAGCATTGACTTTGTGTCAGGGATTCATGGTTTTAGATTCCAGTTTGTCCTTTCCTTAGCTGTGTGTCCTTCATATGCTCTAAGAGGCAGTTCCCTCATCTGTAAAATGGGAGTAGTATCAAATTCACAGGGTGCTGTTATGTATAAGATAAGATACATAAGGCTCATTGTAAGCACTTGATAAATGGAATTGTTGTTAGCTAAATATTCTTTAAATCTTTATTAGGATTAGTGTCTTTGGTGAGTGCTAAGCATATTGTCTAACAAGACTTTCCCTTTAAGACAGCTTACTCTGTGTGTGTGTGTGTGTGTGTGTGTGTGTGTGTGTGTGTGTTTAAAAAGAAGAGATTAAGCCACTGAGGCACTAGAACTAAGAAAGTATATTTCCATTTTGAAAGCCTCTTCTATTGTAAAATTTCTTTTAGCAACTTGAGTTGTGTTAATATAGACAAATAACTAGAAACCATCCATCCATATATCTAGCCAATTATTTATCCAACATTTATAAAGTCTTCATTATGTGGTGAGCAATAAAAATGCAAAGAATAAGATCTTACCCTACCTTTAAGGGTTTCACAATCTAATAAAGATTTATATCAAAGAGACATATAAATATAATTAAAGCAGTGTTTCAGTTGCTATATTTGTAATGTATCAGTTATTAGCTGCTTATGACACTAGATGCTTGCACAGGAAGAAGCACTTAACTGATCAGGAGAGGATTCCTAAAGGATTGATCCTTCATCTAGGCCTTGAAAAGTGAATAGTTTCTTAGATGGCCACGGAAAGAACTGGGGGTGTCATAAGGAAAGAGGACATTCTTGGCAGACGCTATGCCTGTGAGAAAATAAAAAGATCAGAAGAACATGGTGTATTCTGAGGAACCTCCATAGTTTCAAATGTCATGACTGTGGAGTGCTTAAGGGTGGCAGTCAGGGCAAGGCTAGAAAGGTAGGAAGGGCCAGATTATGAATGAGCTTGTATGGCATGATAAAGAATATAGACTTTACCTTGTGGATGTTGGTGAACCATTACAGGATTTTTAAGAGAGAAACAAACAAATTAGCACTTCCACTCTGGTGGCAGTGTGGAATATAGACTAAAGGGCTTGGTAAGGGAGGCTAAGAGACCTTGGGGGAGGCTACTACTAGCATCCAGGGAGGAATGGTGAGAGACTGAGCTAAGGCAGTGGCGGTGGATATGGAGGAGAGAAAATGTGTCTGACTGACCTGTGTGTGGGGTGAGGGGTGGGGAGGGGAGAAGTGGTAAGAAGAACTCTTCCACTAATAGGAAGAACTAGTAGTGGAGTTCTAGGAAGAACTCTAGAAAGACCCTTCTGGGTTTTGATTTGAATGACGGAGGAGGTAATGTATATCATTTTGGACATGACAAGTCTGTTGTGCCAGGGGTAATCCTAGTGGAGGCATCCTGTATCTGTTGGATGAATGTAGTTCAGGGATGGAGGGTGCTGGAAAGGCTCTATGTCCAATCCCTTTTCATCAAGTAGCTGCATGTACACAGCAATGAATTTGGCTCTTAGAGTGGAACCTGCTGTAGGCAGAACTCTGAGGTAGATGCCTTCTACCACCTCCTCACCTTTTAGAATACATTATTGGCTGCTACTTTTATCTGACCCATATCTACCCTTTTAGCCCTTTCTACTGTTTTTTTTTTTTTGGTATTTCTCTTTTATCCTGGTTACTCCGACAATATGTAGTTTTATGGATAGTTTTATACTATTTTATGAATCCATCATGCTATTCCAAGTTCCGTGTGTTCACAACTGTCTTCTGCTTTAAATTCTCTTTCCACTTTTTATATCTCATTGAAATTCCACTTAATAACTACTTTCTCTAGGAAGCCTGCCTGGATTCCCTGTCTTTTTAAGATAACTTTTTGTGCATAGTTCTTAAGTGCACAGCATGTTGGACTTTATATCATTCCAGGACAGTTTTTATAAATATTACATATTGTAAGTTTAATATTTTATATAAATGAAATTATCTGTTGATTATTTGCAATATCCCATGTCAACGATTTGTCCGATTTACCTGTACATATGAATGGGAGTATACTATACTTACTTTTTAGACCACTTTCTCTGCAACAAGCAATATATCATAAACAATTTTCATGTTAGTAAATATATGGCTTCACTGTCTTTTATAGTTATATGGTATTTTAAAATTGTATGCATTTATTATATTAGTGATTTTAAAAACAGCACTATTTCCCCATCTCTCAGTTTTAAAATTTACTTATCTATCTTTTCCTGCACATTGTAAGGTCCTTGCTAGTAGGAGCTGAGTTTTGTTGGAAGGTAATTCTCTGGATTGATTGTTTCCTGCACATGTTGAGAACAGAGACTGATAGTCTTTGTTCTGGACTATTTTTTTAAGGATGTTTGCATAGCAAATAGCCCTAGAAGTTATAGTATCTTCCTCTGAAGCAGAGAGCATGCATGCTTACTAACTAGTATAATAAGGATAATGTTTACCTTCAGTACAAACGTTAGGCAAGTTTGCTTGCAGCCCATTATATAAGATTTGAGTGTCCTGGGCTCAGAGTACCTTAACTCTGATCCAACCCTTGTGGGACTTTGGGGGATGAATGGAACTGTGCTCATGCTACTGGCTCTTCTCTAACAAAGCCCATTGTCTGACTTAATAGTCTAGTGTCTTTTCCCAGCATCCATGAAACTGTGGCAGGCTCCCTTGTCAGCTTGCAAGTAGGGTTGAATCTCACACTTTTCAGTGTATATCTCAGTACATATTGTTACTATCATTATTATTATTGTTTTAAAAAGCTAGCATTTACTAAGTGCTTACTATGGGCTAATTTTACATGTATTTTTTTTTCTTTTAGTTGTCACATAACTATGAGTAGAATGTTATTTCCTCATTTTATAGATAAGCAAATTTTATGGAGATGTTAATAACTTGTCAAGATCATGTCATTAGGAAGTGATGGAGTTGAGAATCAAATCCAGGCCTTGACGTCCCAAACTATTATTTTGCATATCACTACAGAATAGCTAAGTGGAGGAAACATCCCAGGGATTGTTAGTACTATAATTGGGCTAATTTCTTAATCTAAATGAGTGAATTCTTTGGTTTAAAGAAAATGAACACAGGGTAGAGGGACCTTTGTGCACCAGGAGGCCTTTCCCACCCTCCTCAGATAAGATGACAAGAGATAAATTCTCTCTCTCTCTCTCTCTCTGTGTGTGTATATATATATATACACATTCAGCCTAGCTGAGGGGAACAGGATATACATGTTGGACATAATCCTTGCTCTCAAGGATCTTGTAGTCTTTTTTTGGGAGGTTAAATTTACACATAGTAAGCAATTAGAAGAAAGTAAGTAGTATTCAATTAAGTTCCACATTCAATGGTTCAAGCAATAAGTAAGTTACCAGTAGAGAGAGAGCCATGAACAATTAGGGCTGTATCCATTGGGAGAGATTTGTGGGGGAGGCAGGGCTTGAGCAGAACCTGGAGGAAGGGAAAGTCAGTTCCACGTGGAGTCAAAAAGCCTAAAAATTCTGGGAGAAAATAACACACTTGTTTTCTGTTCCAGGAAAAAATACTTCTCATGCCTGATTTACTCCTTATATGGAAAGAACAGTTTTGCAGTTTTGTGTCCTTTAAAAAATCAACATACAGCCACACACACGTGAACGGACACACACACACACACACACACACACACACACACACACACACACACACACACACAACATATGTAAAGAAACAAAACCCACCATGCTATTTTCTCATTTGCACTTAACTCAGAGGTTACGAGTCTTTTTTCCTGGTGTGGATGTTGCCACAGGCTCCTGACATTCTTAACTTGATTGGATCCCTGCAGTGCAGTCTACTTTAGACTACCTTTTTTAGACCACTTGAAAGTTTTTCGATTTATTCAGCAGAATATATCAGCCTGTCAGCTTTGGAGAGCTAGTGCCTGCAGAAGATATATCTTTCCTCTGCAGGTGGCACTGGCTGCCAATTTTTCTTTGGGGTGAGCTCTTGTTCGGAAGCAGCCCTCTGTGGTTTGAGTACCAGTCACATTGCAGTTGATCTCCTTTTCTGTCTGCTGCTCTATCTGGATAATGGCTACACCTGCTGTGTGTGAGTGGAGAGAGGAGCCTATTGTATTATTTCTTGGCTTTGTGATTAGCAAATTACTTTTTGCTTAAACTGGGTCATCCCATCTCTTTTTTCTTGCCTGAGCAATTTATCTGCCTCTATCATTTCCTAGGTGTTGATATCAGTGTCACTTTGCCTTAGATGGTGTCCCCTGCGTCCTTAGAGTTCCTGCTATATCTGTCTTCTCTTTGATTATTTGCCATCAACTCTGCAGAACGACTTCACGCTCCTCCTGCTGTCCATCCTCATCACATAAGCAATATGGTGCAGCTGAACTGCCTGAGCCTTTCCCACTGGGCTTCAGAGAGGAAGCAGAAAAATTTCCTCTGGGATTGTCAGAGACCTTTAGAAGGTACCTCCATTTACTCCTGATAGCACAAGACAGAGCCTCAAGGCAAAACATACTCTTTGCTGTCAGTTTTACTCAGTGGACTTTATGAGATGACATTGACTTCAAAAGTAATCATGAAGGAGGGAAAAGACTTCCTTTTTTCTGGAGTTTTCTTCTTCCACTTTCTCTGTTCTTTGTGAATGTGAATTTCCTCCTTCTGCACAGCACATTACCAGGGGATTAACTTCAAAAATTTAACCAAATTAATTATAATTCCAGGCTGTGTCTTAAGGCATACTAAACTCTAGTAATGGAAAAGTCCAGAAGAGGCCCTTGAACTCCTTTTTCTTCCTTGAGCATCCCAGACAGATGGGTTTCAAGGGTATTTATGGGTATCTTATAAAACAAGGAGTGGGAGGAGATGTGGCTTATGGTAGATGGGTCTGTTTTTAACAAGTAACAGTTAGTAGTAATGAGGATTGTACACTGTTAATAAAACAGCTAAGAAAAGGACTGGAGAATTATGGTAGCTAATGGTCTGAAGAACATTTACTATAAACCTGATTTTATGATACATTTTAGGAGAGCAGTTTGATCATCAGTATTCACTCTTTCATGACATGTTGCACATAAAGTCTGATCCCAGGAACATCTTTAAAATACCTTCTAAAATCATAGAAGACAAGAAAAGAAAGCTTTCATATGCTAGGGAAGTTCTCTGAGGCTTTTGCCACTCTTGAAGTAGGAACCTTCCATCATATTATTTCCACTGAAGATTTACCCTTAGGGAAAACTCACAGGAAAGTGAAAAGGTCAGCTCACAGAATATTTAAACTTCTGTGAAAGAATGAGATATTCAATCAGGTGGTAGGTGGCTCACAGGTGTCTTGGTTTTGAATTTCATGATAATCTCAAGGAGTTTTTGTTAACAGTAGAGTTACAGCATTTGGTCTTTTAGTTACATCTTTAACTTATGCGGAAAGTTCGCTCTTTTCTGCTCACAGGTGATGGCAACTATCAGTTGAATCTTCCTTTGAGGTGCTAATGTTAGTGAAAACTCTTTTACCCCACCCCAGGCACTGTGGGCAGATTTCAAGCATGGCTAGTAAAATTAGTGCAGAGATATTTTCCTTCTGTTATGTCCCTGGTTTCTCAGGGCATATTTTACTTTGGAATAAATAGCCCTAGCTTCCCTTAAACCAGAAACAGATAGAAGAACTTCATTGGATTACAACTCAAATTGCTGTTTTCTCTAGATCTCAGAAGCAAATTCTAATTCAGTCTGAACTGAACAATGAAGAAATGTGTTGAAGAAGGAAAGATAAAAAGGGTATTTAGAACTTTAAAGTTTTCTCTAAATCAAATCTTCAATATGGGATTTTGTTATTAATTTTTGCTTTGTGTATACTCCCAAAACATAAACCACACTTGTATTCAGAATAACTGTGAAAACAAGAAAACACATCCCAATGGTATATATACTTTATTTGTGAGTTACTTGATGTTTTCTATCATATCTCTTTTTCTGCCACTTGTTAGGTTAATCATCTATAAACTATTTTATTAACTCATGTGTTGGTAAAATACTTTTAGCATGCACTCCCCAAATATCTTTTTATATATATGTATTTATACATTAAATATACTTACCAATATGCTAATATATGTACATTAAATATGTACAATAATTTAAAAATAAGCTTAAAAATGTATTTTAAATATCTTGCCTATGTATATGTGTATGTGTGTATTTTTTTTTTAAGGGATGGGAGTCTACCTCTGTTACCCAAGCTAGAGTGCAGTGGCACAATCATAGCTCACTGCAGTCTTGAACTCCAGGCCTCAAGTGATCCTCCTGCTTTGGCCTCTCAAAGCACTGGGATTACAGGCATGAACCAGTGTACCTGGCCTTGTTTTAAATATCTTGACAGTATCATTTATTAATAGCTTATGGCATGACAAAGAGTTAAGACAAGGGCAATTGTTAACCATAGTACATATAAATTCATATTTTATTTTTTCCTTTACAAATGGTTTGTAATTGACACATAATAATTATACATATTTATGGGGTACATAGTGATGTTTCAGCACATACAATGTATAGTAATCACATCAGGATAATTAGCATATCCATCCTCTGAAACATTTGCCACTTCTTTGTGTTGGAAATATTCAGTATCTTTCTTCTAGCTGTTTGAAAGTATATATTATTAACTGTAGTCATCCTACAGTGCTATAGAACACTAGAACTTATTCCTCCTTTCTAGCTGTACTTTCATATCTTTAAAAAGTCTCTCCCTATTCCCCACACCCTTCTTAGTCTCTAGTATACTCTATTCTACTTTTATGACGTCAGCTTTAGTGTTTTATATGTTTTTTTATTGATACATAATAGATGCACATATTTTCTGAGTACACGTAATAATTTTATACATTCATATAATGTGTAAAGATCAAATCATGGAGACTGGGATATCCAATTTTTTGGATATTTAAATGAAATATTTATCTTTGCTTTATGCTAGGAACATTCAAATTATTCTCTTCTATTTTGAAATATTCCATAGATTATTGTTAACTCTAGTCACTGTACTGTTCTACCAAACACTAGGCATCATTTCTTCTATCTAACTATATATTTGTACTCCTTAATCAGCCTTTTTAAATAATTTCCTCTCGCTACCCTTCCTGGCCTCTGATAACCGCCAATCTTTCACTATCTTCATGAGATTCACTTTTTAAATTCCCACATGTGAGTTAGAACAATACAATATTTGTCTTTCTTTGTTTGACTTATTTTACTTAATATAACATTTTCTAGTTCCATCTATGTTACTGTCAATGACAGAGTTTCATTCTTTTTGATGGCTGCATATTCCATTGGGTATATATACCACATTTTTTCTTTTCTTTTTTTTTTTTTTTGAGACAAGGTCTCACTCTATCACCCAGCCTGGAGTGCAGTGGTGCGATCTTGGCTCACTGCAACCTCTGCCTCCCAGTTTGCAATTCTCCCACCTCAGCCTCTCCTGAGTAGCAGGGACTACAGGCATATGCCACTATACCTGGCTAATTTTTTTACTTTTTGATAGAGACAGGGTTTTACCATGTTGGTCAGGCTGGTCTCGAACTCCTGACCTCAAGTGATCTGCCCACCTTGGCTTCCCAAAGTGCTGAGATTACAAGTATGAGCAATGTGCCTGTCCTCACATATTCTTTACCTGTTCATCTGTTGTTGGACACTTGGGTTGATTCCTATCTTAGCTATTGTGAATAGTGCTGCAATAAACATGGGGATGTAGATGTCTCTTTGAAATACTAATTTCCTTTCCTTTGGATAAGTGCCCAGTAATGGGATTGCTGGATTAAATGGTAGTTCTACCTGTAGTTTTTTGAGGAACCTCCATACTGTTCTCTGTACTTGTTTACATTCCCACCAACAGTGTACAAGCATTTCCTTTTCTCCACATCCTTCCCAGCATTTGTTATTTTTGGTCTTTTTGATAATAGTCATTCTAACTGAGGTGAGATGATATCTCATTGTGGTTTTGATTTGCATTTCCCTGATGATTAGTGATGTTGAATGTTTTCTCGTATACTTGTTGGCTACTTGTATGTCTTCTTTTGAAAAATGTTTGTTCAGATCATTTGCCTATGTTTTTAAACTGGCTTTTTTTTTTTTTTTGGCTGTTGAGATGTTTGAGTTCCTTTATATTCTGGATATTAATCTCCTGTAAAATGAATAGTTTCCAAATATTTTCTCTCATTCTGTAGGTTATCTTTCCATTCTGTTGATTTCTTTGCAGTGCAGAAATTTTTTAGTTTGATATAATCCCATTTGTTGACTTTTTTTTTTTTTTTTTTGCTTATGTGTTTGGGTCTTACTCATAGAATCTTTCCCCACATCTATGTCCTGAAGAGTTTCTCCTGTGTTTTCTTCTAGTAGTTTTATAGTTTCCATCTTACATTTAGGTTTTTAATCTATTTTGAGTTGATTTTTGTATAGGGTAAGAGGTAGGGGCCTAATGTTATTCTTCTGTATAGGAATATCCAGTTTTCCTAGCATCATTTATTGAAGTGACTGTCATTTCCTCAATGAATGTTCTTGTTGCTTTTGTAAAAAAATAGTTGACTGTAGGTGTGTGGATTAATTTCTAGGTTCTCCGTTCTGTTCCATTGGTCTATTAGCCTGTTTTTATGCTAGTAGCATGCTGTTTTTGTCACTGTAGCTTTGTAGTGTATTTTAAAGTCTGGTAGTGTGATGCTTCCAGCTTTTTTCTTTTTGCTCAGGCTTGTTTTAGCTCTTTGGGTTTTTTGTGGTGTCATACAAATGTCAGTATTTTTTTTCTATTTCAGTGAAGAAGGTCATTGGTATTTTGGTAGTTATTGCATTGAATCTGTAGATTGCTTTGGGTGGTAGGGTCATTTTAACAGTTAAATTCCTATTTTAAATAGTCCTCTTGATACATTAAAATTATTTTTGGCTACCAAATTATTATTGTTTTTCTCTTACAAGAAAAATTTTATGTAAAGACAAGTGTCAGCTTTATCATTTACTGTTAATTCATGTTTACATTATTAGTATCATATTCAATCTGTGGTCTTTGGAGGAATGTTTTTAAACTACTTGTCTAGTTTAGGAGAGTCCTTTAGCTAGAACTAGAAAATTATCTATAAATCTGAATAGCCAGTCACATTTCAAGCACAATATGTCTACTACACCAAAAGGAAATGCACGAGTGAGACATGACTTTTAACTCCTCCGTATTGTGGAGCAACTTTTTCCCTCAGTACACCTCATCTCCCATATGTGATGGTGACTGTGTGATACATGGATGGGCAAGGATGTGAGTGTTCATCTGAATATTAAATGCTAGAAAATTGGTAAAGCTTAATTGTCTTTTTTTGAAGATAAAATGAATAAAAATTTAAATATTTTCTTTTCAACTCATATGGATTGTCTTGTATACTCCCTGAGAGAGAGAATGCCATCTTGGAGACAACTCTTTTTTTAAATAGTATGAATTAATAATCTGAAAAATCTATGTATCTATTTAAGGTGAGTACTATTTTATTTTATGGTAATAGATACAAAGACAAAGTGTCATAGTCAAGAAATCCTAATAGGTCTTCAATTAAATAAGGTATCTATGATTCCCAATGACTTTTCAGAATCACTTCATTTAACTCTGCTACTCTGTATGAATTCTGTTAAGGATTACTTTTTGGGGAAGACAAGTCCAGCAATTAAGTTCTAGTTAAGCTGCTTAAAGTATAGGCTAACTCAAATATGCATTTACTGAGGTATAGGGTTGAACCCATTAGGTAACATTTATGAGAAATTCTATCAGTCTCTTGTGGATCTAATGAATTCTGATAAAATACCTTAGAACTTAGCGTGTGAACTGCAAGATGGTTCTAATGAAGATGCAGCTACAAATGCTCTGATGCTGTTGGAAAGTGGAAATGTTTACTAATGTAATTGATCCTAGAAAAAAACTGATTCAAGAAAAATGGGCATAAAAGAGATTAGGGATGTTGTTTTGGAGAGGGAGAACATCTAAAACAAAAATTATGATTGCTTCTCCCTTATTTTAGATAATTAAAAAGATTTGTTTATTACATAAATTTGGAAATCACTATTCTACAGTTACAGGATTAGAATTAATTTCTTTGTAAGTACTTTTTTAAAACCTTAGGGTGTAATATATTTAACTCTGGGAAAGATAGCAATGGTTTCCCCCAATCTAGGAATAAATATGGAACAGTTTGTTTTCTCTATTTTTTTCTCTAAATATTTTGTATTTGCCTTCTAACTTTTGAAGCCATATGCCATGGGTAGAAGCAGTGGCTGTATGTTTTAGAGACACCAAAGGGCCCCCTGATGTTATTTGCAGGAGCAATTGATGGTAACACCATCTTTAGGATAGGATTTATCAATTTTTTGAAATGTATCTGAGCTATTCAAGTTTATTTTTACAAAGGCTAGTATCAGTAGGTGTGACTTCTTAAGCTAGAAGTGTGTTAACATTTTTATCCTAAGTCTCTTTTTGTGTCATTGTGTAAAATCAGCAAGTGTATTTGGGAATAGGTAAAATAAAGACTCTTTCTTATCCTCAAAAGCTTCTTGATAATAACATTTTCTTCTTTCCAACTTATGTTGTGAGGCTTAGACATTTAAAATGTTGGATGTATTCCATTCACATATTATGTATCCTTTGGCCATCAAGCAGATTTTGAATTCTCTTGTAGTGCGAGCATCACATCTTTTTTTTTTTTTTTTGTCAAAGTGCTATTCAGCTTTTGTTCCTTTAGCATTACAAAAATAGTATCAAAATCTATTAATGCTTTCTATGACCTTTTATAGATGAAGACAAAGCAAAAATTTTTTTTCCCAGAAATCAATTTAAATTATTATTATAAAATTTCTGAGTGAACTGCTGTGCAATAAGGGCATATATTTGACTTTCCTAAAATTAAGGCTTAAATAATAGGTTTATATTGACTATTGATTAGTAGCAAAACTTTAGAGATGTCCATGAATCCTCATATTCTGGAAGTTGCTAGAAATGTAGAGGAAATTAAAATTAAAAGTCTTATAGCAGATTCTTATTGCCTATACTTCATATTTCTCTGTATTTGTAGCTTGTTGTCTCTGCAGAGACTTTTCAGTTTTAATGGTAAAGAATAATGGCTGCCAAACATAGTTAACCATTAAAATCATGGTAGTTAGGAAACAAGACCTCCAGCCCCGTAATTGATTCAATGATCTGGGGGCAGATAGTGAGGGTGGAGCAAAGGGGCATGCAGAAATCAGCATTTTTTTTTTTTTTTGAGACGGACTCTCGCTCTGTTGCCCAGGCTGGAGTGCAGTGGTGTGATCTCAGCTCACTGCAAGTTCCGCCTCCCAGGTTCACACCATTCTCCTGCCTCAGCCTCCCAAGTAGCTGGGACTACAGGTGCCCGCCATCACTCCCAGCTAATTTTTGTATTTTTAGTAGAGACAGGGTTTCACTCTGTTAGCCAGGATGGTCTCAATCTCCTGACCTCGTGAGCTGCCCACCTTGGCCTCCTAAAGTGCTGGGATTACAGGCATGAGCCACCACGTCCGGGCTTTGCCTTGATTTTTTTTTCCTTGATTTTATTTCCAGAATGGAGCTAATGGTATTGAAGATACGCAAAATTAGGTGGTATTGTTCAATTATACTGATTTAACACTTCCATTTTACAGCTTTTATTTAAAAAAGAGAGACTGAGAAAATTTATTTTACAAAAAAAAGAAGTGAGACTACTGAACTTCTTGATTTCTTAAGAGGACCACAAGGATTCAATAACTTTAGAAGTACAAGCTACCTTGTAGATGGCTGCAGGATGGCAGAATGTCTATAAGAGTCATGGATATGGATTCTTTTAAGAAATCAATCATCTTGGGTGATCAGACCGTATTACAACAGACAAGGCATGACCTTTCTCCTGGTTAACCTATTTATTTTTCATCTTGTGTTTATTAAAGAGTCTATTTTCAAGGTGGCGAGGATAATATAGGCATATGATTTAGACCTAACAAATGGTTGATAACATGGCTTTTTTTCGAGAATGTTTTGATGGAATTTTGTTTGTTTGAACTTGGAGGGTTAGTATTATTTTTAAAAAAAGAAAAAGAAAAGGGAAAAAATTACTTTATGAACTTTTTGGGACTTCATGATCTTGCATCAGCCTGTATTTAAAAACCATTAAGCATCCTGATTAGTGTGGAACATGGATAAATATTTTTACATTACTGGTTGCTGCAACTGAACACTGGATGCAATATTTGTCACAGTAAAATGCACCAATCAGAAAATGTGGGAAAATTATTTTACATTTCAGTGGTTGATTTGGCCTAGGTATTGAACATAATGAGATTCACTTAAAGAAAAGTATTCAAAGGGATAGATACTGTAGAAGGGACAGTAGTTCAGCTGTGGTAGATATGACCACAAAGTGAAGCATAGAATTTCTTAGGCCACACATAGAGATCATTTTCCTTATTGAATGATCACACTTTGCATATATTAATGACTTTTCCTTACATCTTTAGGTTGAGCGATCACTCTTAATGAGTTATTTTTCTTTTACAAAAAACCCCAGCCAGGCATAGTGGCTCATGCCTGTAATCCCAGCACTTTGGGAAGCTGAAGCAGGCAAATCACCTGAGATCAAGAGTTTGAGACCAGCCTGGCCAACATGGTGAAACCCCATCTCTACTAAAAATACAAAAATTAGCCAGGCATGGTGGCACATGGCTGTAATCCCAGCTACTCAGCAGGCTGAGTCAGGAAAATTGCTTGAACCCTGGAAGCAAAGGTTGCAGTGAGCCAAGACCATACCACTGTACTTCAGCCTGGGGGACAGAGCAAGACTCCGTCTCAAAAAAAACCCCTCAAGCCCCCCAAACTTTTCCTCAGCATACTTATTGACATTGTACATACTAATGACATTGTACATCTACTTGAACTGGAAGGTTTATGTTAACATTTAATATACCAATTCATTATGTTCTGAAATAGGATAACATGATGTCGCTAAAGTCAGAATGCATATGTGTGACTTCAGATATTATTTAAAAAGTGAAAGTGGGCTTTCATTGCAAACCCTGATTTTTCTGGATATGGATCCTATGGAACATACTCTGTTATGCAATAGTTGCTTATTCAGCCTGATTTTCTACTTGCTTACTTTTCTCCATGGCATCCTTAGGAAGCCTGTTAAGGGGATTTCTGACCAAAAAAAAAAAAAAAAGTATGACTCAGAGATCCAGCTATCAAAACGTGTATCATCCAACCCTGCATTGGAATCAGCAGAGGCTGTTGGGAGGCAGGGCTGGAAAAGACAATGACAGGCCTTGGAATGAGCTCACAGGCTCTGCTCGCTGTCCCGGAGGACTTGATTTTTGAATTGAGCAAGATTAAGTGGCTTTGGGAGGACAGAAGCTAGTACTATCTGGGGAGTAATAACAAAGCTCAGCCACTCTGTTACCCTGAAAGGAATGTGAGAACTGTTGTGTTTTTCTATTTGATGTTTTGTTTCATAAGTTTTGGGAGCAGAGGAAGGCTAGGATTACCCTGAATTCTACAGGTTAAAAGTACGAACAATGTGTTAGGAAGCTCTGTAAATGTAAAAGGGGGCTCTTTTCAAAGTTTTACCTGAGCAAAAGGTAGATAGGCATCAATCTTCCCAGACACTAATAACATATAGTGGCAATATGTTTGTTGTAGAATATGTTTCATTTAAGCATGAAGATATTTTATCTTAAAATTATATATATTATTTATAAAAATATATGACATTATTTTATAAAGAAGATGATTATAAGCTCCTAAATTTCTGTCTCAACTTATATAGGAAATGTGCCAAGTATATTAGGATGAAGACACACTGTGGTATTGATAATTGAACTATGATGTAATTCCAAAAGAATGGGCCAACCATGCAAGAATATCTTGGTGGGATTTTAGTTATCGTATTGGACATGTAAACTTGAAGGTGAAGGGAGGTTTTCTCTGGGCATGGAGATTAGGGAGCATAAAAAATGAAGCCAATAAACTCAAGGAAAAACATGTCCATTTAATAAGCATTTGTTGTACTTAAAAAAATGGCTTATTTTAAACAGGTTTTTAAAGTTAGCTCAAAAAAAGTTTTTTAAGTACACAAAAAGTTACGTATTTCTTCCTCTATCTTCCTCTTACCCATCTCACACTTTGTTCACCCACTCCTGCTGGTAACCACTGCTATACATTTCTTATATGTTCTTGCTGTGGCAGATTGTGTTTCCAAAGATGGCCACAACATCTCCCATCCCACCTGCTCTTTTGCAATGTGACTTTGCCACTTCCCCCATTAAGAGATAGAATCTATTTTCCCTTCTCTTGAATCTGGGCTGCTCAGTGTTCTAAGCTCTTTATAGCAATTAACTCATTTGAGCCTTACAAGAGCCATATGAGGAGATACCATTATTATCCCCATTCTAAAAATGAGGAGACAATAAAGGTAATAAGCCAAAGGTTACTTAAGAACAACATTCAGAGAGTAGAAATTATAGTATATACAAGAAGAAATAGAAACTTTATCCACAGAAAGCACTCAAGAAATGTTGGTTATTATTAACAGCATTTCAAATATGTTATTTCTATGTTAATTTTGTATAATTTCTTTTTATTTCACTTTTTTCTGATTTTCTAACATATTATTTTCATTGTTTCAAAAGAATCTTCCACTCCTTTTTTATTGTTTTACTATTACTCACTTTTCTTTTCAAGCCTTTAATTGTTTCTAAACCCTAATTCCACATAATTTTCCACTTTTAAACTCAAATTTTAAAAAATTCATGACATCTTTTGCATTCCTGTTTTCAGTTTTAAAAGTTCTATTGGTATGGAGATTTCCCAACTTAAATCTCATCTTGTAGTTCATTATTTTTAACTCATTATTTTATTCTTACTCGGAAATTAGTTTTTTTCTTAGTTTTTAAAAATTCATTTTTTCCTTTTTTTTTGTATTTTATTCTTAGTATATTTTGAATCTTTTCAGTTACTTCTAGTCTTTCATGGTGAGAGTTCCTGATAATCTTCCTAATTTGTCTCTCTCATAAGTAACATCATCTAGTGTGTAAGACTTTACAAGCCTGTAATCTTCTACCTTGAACTGGATGTGCTTGGCTTTTAAAAGATCTGGGGCCGGGCGCGGTGGCTCAAGTCTGTAATCCCAGCACTTTGGGAGGCCGAGACGGGTGGATCACGAGGTCAGGGGATCAAGACCATCCTGGCTAACACGGTAAAACCCCGTCTCTACTAAAAAATACAAAGAACTAGCCGGGCGAGGTGTCGGGCGCCTGTAGTCCGAGATACTCGGGAGGCTGAGGCAGGAGAATGGCGTGAACCCGGGAGGCGG
The DNA here is from genome assembly GCF_049350105.2 of Macaca mulatta. Taxonomy (NCBI): domain Eukaryota; kingdom Metazoa; phylum Chordata; class Mammalia; order Primates; family Cercopithecidae; genus Macaca; species Macaca mulatta. Next base: position 124,401,887 of record NC_133409.1, on the reverse strand, counting down.
AGCTTGCAGTGAGCTGAGATCACGCCGCTGCACTCCGGCCTGGGCGACAGAGCGAGACTCCGTCTCAAAAAAAAAAAAAAAAGATCTGGGACAGGTTTCTACGCTTTGAGTAGTGAATTTGATGGTTTAAGCTACCTTTGGTTGTACCTTTGAGATCCATTATCTTCCCTATATTATGGAATGTGGCCAGTTGGGGTCATTAAACAAAGGACACTGATGTAGTAGCTTTACTTGGTTTTTTATACATACACCTGCAAGAGAAGTCAGAATATTCACTTTGCCATATTCATGTTTTAGGCTTTTTTTTTTTTTTTTTTTTAATTGTTCCTGATTATAGGTTAAAAAGGTTGGTTGAGATTAGGTTTAGGCTTGCTGTTAAGTTCCTTGTTCATATGACAATGATTTTTCTTAACAATGAACCATTATAGTCAAGGTAGACTCTGTATTCTGGACACAGGTCTGTTCTCTTTTTGGTGATACTTTAGTTTCTATTTATTCTACACCCGCTGTGATTGAGCTTATTATTGTTGGTCACTGATGAACAGAACTGATTTCAAATTCAAGGAGGCATTTTCTGGAGTGATTGCAGTAGGTTCTATCTCTGTGAGCCTTCTCCCTTAGAGTCAGATGCATTAACATTAGTGAAGACTTTAGGCATGTTTCTTCTCTGGAGACCAGCAATCTAGACCACTGAATATTAAGCCTTTTTTGCTTATACCGTCTCAAGATAGATGCCTTGAAGTAAGTATTTTTATCATTGGAAAAAAGGTAAACCATAGCCAATACTACCTATGGTGAGAATAAAGATATAGGGGACAGAGAAGACTATGATGACCAAAGGGACTTTAAGATACATTGGTTTTTGGTTGTGGTCACAACTTATGATGGTAGCTTAAAAGGAGATTTCACCTCTTATTTCCTCTTAACAGTTTTGATAACTTAAAAATGGTTTGATACATGTGGTATCCTAGAAAATGTAGAAATCACCTTCTAATGCTTGGTTTGACAAAGCCTTTTAGGTAGCAAATAAAACAAAACACTACAAAACAAAACAAATTAAACAACAAAAAGAGACTAGTTAGTGCTTGACATATGAAACAAAAATAAAAAAAATCTCCACCTGTGATTTTTACCAAATTTAAACTTTAAACTAAAAGGAAAGTTCCCCTTGGCCCTCTGATGATTCATTGAAAAATCAACTCAAAAAAGGCATATTAATTGGAGAAAAGGCATCCGAATTCATTTAATGTATACACATAGAAGTCTTCAGAATGAAGACCCAAACATACAGGGAAAATTGTTCATTTTTATGCTTAGGTTCAACAAAGTATGCACATCCATGTAGAAACGTAATTGAACAAAATGTGTGTGATCTAATGCTAATATACTGAGTGGGGAAACTCAGGAAGGCCTGTCTGTCCAGTTTGTTCTTGGCCTCTCTGAACATGCACTTTTTCCTCTGAGTGTAGATCTGTACCTCTCTTGAGTGGGAGCGTCTTATGACCTACAGTCAAATAAGGTAGGTCAGATAAATTTTTATGACCAGTTTTTACACAGAAAGGTAGAGGGAAAGTTAGAGTAATGTATTTAGGTTCTCTGGCTGGCTTTGAGGAAAAGGGATTCTGGTTTCTGTAACCCACCTTGGGGAAGAAGGATTCTAATTTCCATGTCTAGCTTTGGGGGAGAATGGGACTTAGAGACAGGACGGCAGGGGAAGGACAGGGAAAAATTTTTTCTTTTGAGTCTGATTCTGAGGCCTTCATTTCGGGGTATTGCTTTCTGAGTCCCAAGACTACCCAGTCTGAAACTTCTCCAAGAAATTTACAGTCCAGAAATTGAGTTGGTGGACCGTCTTATAAGCAGCTGAATCAATCTTTCAATCCCATGAATAGGCCAGTCCAATTAAACAGTTAACATCTGTGTTTCACTTCAGGCAGTAATGTTGTAGATGGGCGTCCACCAAAGTAAGGCCTCTATATGATCTGAGCAACCAGGTATTTATTAAGAGATATTTTTATGGAAATAAAAGAAAAGCAAATATTAGTGGTTAGAACAAACTATAAACTCATTTTCTTTTTTTGAGTCCAGATGGCAGCCAACCATGAAGGTTTTTAGATGTTGGGCTTGAAGCATCTTCAGGAAGTGAGAGCAGATAGTGGCAACCTGACACATTTTTCCTGGTTTGTAGTTTGCATCAGGTGTTCCAGTGAGCTTTCTCAGCAGTCTGTATATCAACTAGCACAGAGTCTGTTCATATATTAAGTTCCTGTGATGATTTTTTTTCAAAGTTTATATCAAATTTTCTGGCTTCAGTTTCCAGGGCTTCAGGAATAAGTGTTTTTAATTTTAGTGATTCTAAGTCAGAAAAATGGAAAGAAATTTTGAAATATTAGTAATATTAGTTTAAATACTTGTAGACATGAATGAATTCAAGGTCCAGTCCAAATTTGTAGGCAAATAATAAACATTAAAAAGCCATGGACAAGGCCAGACTCTAATAATGGGTGTACTATAGTTTTCTGCTGAAAACACAATTTTTCTCTCTCTAGTCCCCCGTTTCTACCTAAGACAAATAGTAGGACCAATTTATTTGGAAAATAAGTTTTAGTTATTTATTTGGCTTGATAGTATATGTGAAGTTCACTGAGAATAGTGATTAGACAATATAGGCTCTTTTTAAGTTGGCTTTACTGGAACTTTTTCAAAAGAAATCTCAGATTAGTCTTTTACAGGCCTCAAGGCTAAAAAGCCAAGCCAAGGATTTGCCAGACTGTACCTATAAATACCGATATAAATTGGTTTAATTCCTCCCTCTCAAGGTGCCAAAGTAACTTGAGCCTGTCAGAAAGTGACGTTCCGTATTTACCTTGTAAAGAAACCATGTAGACAAGGTACCAGAACAGTCTTTCCAAGGAACTTCTTACTGGCCCTATAAAGTCAGTATCAATTTCTCAGAGCAGTCTGAGCATATTTGAAAATATGTCATTTTAGTTATGCACTGGTAAAATAACCAGTGTCTCCATTTGTATCTTGTTATAAAGCAGATAATTATTGCCGTAATTTTTATTTTTTTGAGATGGAGTTTCACTCTTGTTGCCCAGGCTGGAGTACAATGGTGCAATCTCGGCTCACTGCAACCTTCACCTCCTGAGGCGATTCTCCTGCCTCAGCCTCCTGAGTAGCTGGGATTATAGGCACCTGCCACCATGCCCAGCTAATTTTTGTACTTTTTTTAGTAGAGATGGGGTTTCACTATGTTGACCAGGCTGGTCTGGAACTCCTGACTTTAGATGTGCCACTCACCTTGGCCTCCCAAAGTGCTGGAATTACAGGTGTGAGCCACTGTGCCCAGCCAATAAATTAAGAATATTTACAAATAGTTTCCAAATTCTGGAGAAATAAAGTAGAGAGAAAGATAAATTCTTCAAATTTTGCTTACGAAAGTATACTTTACCCAATTGGTTGTAAGCTATAAACAGTTCAAAAGGAAAAAGGAAAGTTTTCTGGACTTGGTTAAACAAAGCATGAAAAGAATCAGCAATGTTTCAAACAAAAAGCTCACAAAAAATTATTTCAGGTCTTTATCACTTCAGTCCCAGGTAATTAACTCTTGTCAGCTTGATGGTGGGTTAGCAATCCTCATGAATGCACCAGTTTTTCAACTAGACTCCTGGAAGTTTTTTGCTAGTCCAATGGTATGATCTCCAAGATTATCAGAAAACTGTATTTAAGAGTACTCCTAAAAGTCCTTTCATGAATTTCCTTAAAAAAGAAGCAAGTTTTTGTCTGTATCTGATTATACACTACTTTTTTATTTGGAGAATCCAAATAAAACAATAATTGTCTGGGGATGACAAAAGTCTTAGAATAGCTATGGTTAAAAACACAATTGACAGGAAAATTTGGCTATTTTTGTGGCATACAACAATTTAATATAATAATTATTGATAACATATTAATGCATATTATCAGAATTTTAGGAATCACATACAATTTTAGAACACATATTGAGAACATATTTATACAAATATAACCTCCCCAAAAGTTAGATACTATTTCTTATTTGACATTCCTATATGATTTTTAATATACCAAATCTTGTATTACTCTCTTGGACTTCCAGGGGCCCTAATATCCAAAAAATTAGCTTGAGATCAAAAAGACTGTATTTAGAAATTGAGATTTTGACTTTGTCAAGTCAAATATCAAAGGTTTAAGACAGTTGCTCAGTATAGAGTCACAGGTCACTCTGTAAAATAAGGCATTCATTTAGTCAAAGCAATAACTCAAAGATTTCAAAAAACAGCAATCTTTAGTCTTTGATAGAAGACTCAGTTTCCCAAACAATCATAAGACCTAATAAAGATACCATGAGGCAAACACTGAATCTATCTCTCTTTCTTTGCCCTCTTTTTTTGTAGTTTACTCAAAAGGTAAACAAATATCTTTTAATAACTATTATTAATACTACAAAAAAAACTTGTTCAAAAAAGAAAAACAAATTTTACCTTTGTATCAGCATATTGTTAATGTTAAGCTAATTTTAAAATCTTATAAACAAATCCATCTAATCCCAATCAACTTTGACTACGTAAGATTTTTATAAGCCTTTAATAACCTCTTATAATTTTTCTCACTTTTAATTTCCTGAACTTTTAATATATATTTAGTTTTATTTTTCATTTTTAAATTTAAAACAAAACATTTTTTAATTATAATTTTTTAATTAGAGAAAATTATTTTTCTTTTAACAAAAACCACATTCATATGTCTTCTTATAACTTTTTATTTTAAAAAACACATCCAACTTTTAAAATGCACTTACATGTAGAATTATTTCTCTCATATCAAGTAGGTTTAATTACATATATGAAATACAGTGTTAATTCTTGGTAACCCTTATTTTCATTGAAAAATCTAGGAAGTAAGCAGTTTTAATTATGTGTATCAGATGCAGAACCCAGGACAAAGGACAATGCTCAGGGGATCTAATTATCCCAGCATGGCAGGAAGCACAGTCAGACCAGAGGACAGGCTGGGTGTCATCCCTAGGCCTCACCATGACCCATGGTTGAACTCCAAAATACAAGTTCACAGATTTAAAAATATATATATGTATAATTTGTTATATATATAATAAAAGCAACAGTTTTATTACCTTAAAATATCTAGTAGAGACAGTATAAACCTGTCTAACCAGTAGATTCAAGCAAAAATGTCTATATTAGATTTTTTTTTTTTTTTGAGACCACGTCTTGCTCTGTTGCCCAGGCTAGAGTACAGTGGCGCAATCTTGGCTCACTGCAAGCTGGGCCTCCCGGGTTCACGCCATTCTCAGCCTGCCAAGTAGCTGGAACTGCAGGCGTCCACTACCACACCCGGCTAATTTTTTGTATTTTCTTTTTTAGTAGAGATGGGATTTCACTGTGTTAGCCAGGATGGTCTTGATCTCCTGCCCTCATGATTCACCCGCCTTGGCTTCCGAAAGTGCTAGGATTACAGGCGTGCGCCACCGCGCCTGGCCTAGATTCTTAAGATGCTTTTATTTTACCAACAACTTAAAAACTATCTTTATTTACCAAAGATTAGTAAAGTCACATGAACTTGAAAAAGTAACTAATATTTTTACTTAGTTTGTGATAACTTGTTTATTTATAAGTCAGTTTAATATCATATAGACAGACATATACCCCTGTACACACAGATAGAGACAAACATAAATAAAGATATTATAGTTTTGCTTTTAAAATTTTAGCCAAGAGACAGGTAAAACTCACCACTTTAAAAGGACGGTGGGATTAAATTGTGCCTCTGTAAATGAACAAGTTGTGGCTGAAGACCTTAGCAAGTTTAGAGTAAAGGGGCAGTACATTTACATCTCAAGGCAAAGAGAGAGAATTTGAACTTTTTCAAGAAAGTGTTTAGTTGTGTTAGTTTGAGGAAGATTAAAAATGAATGCCAAAGTAACACAAAGTCATAGGAATTTACCAGAGGATTGCATAAAGAGATCAATTTCATTTAGATAGGTAGCTTTTAATTTAATATTCTAATATTTTCCAACTAAACCACTGAACTCAGGGCTAAGCCCATTAAGAAACAGGGCAAACAAAACATTTGCAGTTTTTAGGACCTAGTAATTTAAATATGTGAAAAGCAGGCATAATTGGAAGGCAGAACATGTAAACTTTAAAAATCAAGAATTTCACTTTTACACTGAATCCCAGAACCCCTCAAAGAGGGAAGTGCCACGTGACCCAGCCGTACAAAGCTTTCACAGTGTACTTGGCTACAAAGACATTTCTCTAAGTGTTTAAACTGCATCCTTTCTTATCTAAATGTGCAAAGATAAGAGTAACCCCAGTAGTAGAAACTACTGTAAACAACTGCAGCCCTTACCAGTAACCTGCCAGCCACCACACACACAAGGGTCAAGGTTTATTTTTTTCACAGTACAAAGTAATTTTCTGGTACTCTCCATAGTCAAAGAGATCAGCTAATGCAGTGCAAAAGAGCAGAGTTTTAGACCTGACAGGAGACTGTCTATGACTTCTAAAACTCTATAAAGAAAGTAGAAGAGCCCTCCAAAGGGGCTGGGTGGTGCTTTTTTCTGAGTTCCTTAAGGAGTATAAGTCATTAGAATTCTCTGGATCTTTTCATTTGTACCAAAGGTGGCAAAGAGAAAGGAGGAGTAAAAGAGGAAGAACAATTTTTAAGAAAGGAAGCAAACAGAGGGACCAAGCACATAATTAAGGGGAAAAAAAAAGGTTTTAGTCCACTGAAAATAAAATTTCCAAAAACAGAATTCAAAGAGAAAGAACAGAAAGGCCTTGTATGTATATATGTATGTGTATATATGTATATATTTATGTATGTATATGTGTGCATATACATTATGTGTATGTGTATATATATATGTTGAATGTTAGGTTTTCACTCAATTAACTTTTAATCACAGAGCTCTTAAAAATTCCTTTTAAGTCTCTTATTGTCAGGTTTTATACAGGAAAAACTACTGATATTTCTGGCTTATGAACTTTTTTTTTTTTAAACCAAAGGTACCTTTTAAAGTCAAGCCTTAACTATCCAGAATCATCCTAAAGACAGCTCAAAGATAGGAAACTTTCTCTAGAATCCTTTTTAGGGTCTCAGCTTCTCAGATGCCTATCTACACAAAAAAGGCCAAAAAACCTTGTGTGCCTTCCACAGATAGAAAAGGACATAAAATCAAAAGCTGTCCATGGATGGGAAAAGGATCAATAACAAATCGGTACCCTGAAAAGTTAAAAGCCACACAGATATTAAAAATCAAGAGAGAATGGTTTCCTGAACAGGAATTGAACCCAGGCCATGGCAGTTAGAGCACAGAATTTTAACTATTATGTCACAAAGTGGAGTGGCCTTTATTGTTACTCCCATGGGGAAACTAAAGGAGGTGGTTTGAGAATACAAAGGATTTTAACTTTGTTTTAGGTCAGATTTTTGCTCTTTAATTTAGTCAAGAGAATTTCAAAGGCTAGCCATTCTACTATTATGTGCCTTTCTTCTAATTAAATCTTCCCATCAATTGTTTAGAATAAGCGATCTCTAAAATTCTTCTTCTTCTTCTTTTTTTTTTAATTCAGGAAGCTTTCTAATTTAAAGGATCCATCTTTTCTCCACTGATTAATTAGAATTTCCAACAGTGCACTTATTCCAATAATGACTCAATCCAATAGCCTCTTCAGTGAAGAAGCAATTTCAAAATTTTCCCCAAATAGGCTAAAATAGACAGACTCTCCTAAGAGCTTGACACACTTGGAACAAAAAGTCCCGGGTTCTGGGCCATTCTCAGACTGGCCACCTGACATGACCTGAAAATGACACTCCTTGGATGGCAAGACCAAGAGAGAGTGCTCCCACAAGGTTACAAGTCAAATTCTCAAAAATGTAAAATACAATGAGAGGGACCCTCATTTGGTACCCCTCTTTATGGCATAAGAACACAAAAAAACAAATACAATGAGTATTTGTGGGAGGAAAAGGATCAAACAATACAAATATTAACGTTGCAAGTACCCATAAGTACATCAGAATCGCTACACCAAGACTAGTTACACAATTGTTTTTCTCTTATTAATCAAAAGTTTGCAGAGGAAAGGTGATTTTCGCCATCCTCTCAGCTGGATTACATAGAGAGAGTGGGAGCCTGTCTGGTAAGAAATTCCTACTCTTATGCTAACTCGTTGGGTCCTGGGTTGTCTTCACTGAGGCGTCCAGAAGAGCAGAGCTTTGGTCATCGTGTTCACAGTGCCCAATAGTTGGGGCAAAGGGACTATTTCCCCTTCACCCTCTGAAGGTTCACTGAAAACTCAACTCACAAAAAGGCGGAGACTCCAATTAATCTCCTTCTTTATAACATGTACCGTAACTTGATAGCCTTTTTGTGAGTTGATTTTTCAGTGAACCTTCAGAGGGCAAAGGGGAAATATTCCCTAGACCCCCAAAAACATTATCAGTGTTTTTAAAAAACTGGTAAAATAAAACTATGTGGAAAGCTCCAACAAGCTAGTAAGAATATATTTTGAGATATAACTGCTTGAGTACGATTTTAGAAATTGAGGGAGAGAACTGGTTATTTATATTTCCTAGCTTTACAAAAAAAAAAATTTGCTGTGAACTTTATAATGAATTGCTTCCCTATGCTTCCTTGTCTTCTGTCATTGACTTAAGAGTTTAAGTTATTTGTGGACAGATTTATCTTTTGAATTTTTCAGACTTCACATGGTGTGTTACAATTTCTTTCAATTTCTTTGTTAATTAATGCCACATTTTCCCTAAAATGTAGTTCATCTTTTCTTTTTTAAAGGAAAAATTACAGATCTATTGGAGTATAATATAATAAATTCCTTTTACAATAAAAACCATGTTCTTCTTGGTGAATTGCAAATTTGATTTTTTTATGTTAATGTCTCCCCTACCAAACAGGCAAGATTTCAGCATAGCTATTCCATTATTGACTTACCATACTCTGTCACCTCATAGAAACCTGTCTTCACCTCATAGAAACCTGTGAAATTGTTGGCAATTTTGACAATGTAGACAAGAATTAATTGACCTTAAATTTGTAAGCAGAACTTAATTATAACAAAACTAAATTTGCATTCCCCAGTTATTCATGTTTGTATTAAATTGTGCCTTAAATATTATGGGGAGTGCTGAGGTTATTAGTAATGATCTTTTGATTAATCAGATAACAATTGCTTTTGTGCAAGGACAGAGTTCTGATTCTTCTTTTTTATAACTTGTACCGTGGCTTAATAACTGTTAATAGCTGTTTTTGATTAGCTGCAAGCATACTTCCCACATAAGATAGTAAGTATATTTTTAGATGTGATGATGGTGGTGATGATATGATTTTTTTTTGGCACTTTAGAATATTTTTTATTGAAGGAAATTAATGAAATCATACTTTTGTACATGCTTAACAAATTATTACCTAAGCTAGGGTGGTAACAATTTTCTAAAGTCTTACAATATTACAATAACATAATAAACTAGCATTTTTTGAATGCTTGATGTGTGCCAGATACTTTCCCTAGGACTTTACATGTATGATCACATTTAATTCACACAATAACCCTCTTAGGTAAATACTATTATTCTTATCTGCATTTTTAAAATGAGGAAACACAGGTAGAGACAGATCAGTTTCCCTAATGTCACACAGTAAGTGGCAGTATTAGAATTCAAAATCCAGTTTGACACCAGAAAGCAAATATACATAATATGATAGAAAGTTAAAGATTTGCTAGCTGCCTGGTGCGGTGGCTCACACCTATAATCCTAGCACTTTGGGAGGCCAAGGCAGGCAGATTGCTTGAGGCCAGGGGTTCAAGACTGGCCTGAGTAACATAGGGAAACCCCATCTCTCTCTCTCTCTCTCTCTCTCTCTTTCTCTCTCGCTATTTATCTATCTATATTTGCTAAGAGCTTAGTGGCAAATTAACTTACTTCAAATAAAAATCTGTGATAATATCATTAAGAAATTTTCCTTCATTTAGGCAGTGTAGGTCCTCTTTAGTAACAGATGTCTCCCTTAGCTGGAGGTAGTAAGTATACTATCAAATATTTTTATAGGATTAATGGAAATGGCCTGGCTCTCTCGTTGATTTGTCATTATCAAAACATTGGATTCTCATTTGTTTCAAAGTGGTATTTTAGATTCAAAGTACACATTTCAAATTTTTGTTTTGCATACGCCTTCCTTTGATGCTTCCTTCACAGGCAACACATCTGCTATTGGCTTATTGAAAGAGAATTTTCCCAGAAAAATTGGAAATATTCTTCATTATACTAATGTTAGTAATACTTTCAAATACTATATTTGCTAGAGGATTAAAGCTAGTTTGAAAAGTTAAAATAATATTTTGTTCTTCCTGAATTGTTAGCCTATTTATTCCTTTGCAATTATTCTAAACTCTATCCCTATTCATTTGCAGACTTAGTCCCAGCCTTTGAAAACTGCTGGTACCATCTGCAGAAACACTACTGGTAATTTTCAGACATTACATCATTCACATTTAGTTTGGCCAGAGACATTTAAAGTAATATCTGCAGGATCATTTTTTGGTTCTTCTAGCTGAATCCTGATAAAGTCTAAATAAAAAAAATTATAGACTCTATAATAGAAGAATGTTCCTACTAGTGTACTTCTTCAGTTTAAAATGACATCTTCAAAGGAACTTCTGGATCAACTAAAATTTCTGGAGAAATAACTTTATGACCTTTTAGAGGTGTGTTGGCAATAGAATTGGCAGACTGGTCATTTGATTCTTGCTTTCTTGTGAAATGTAACCGTCTTTAACTCTGAACCTGTGGGAATGCTTTATGCTCTGCTTTTCAGGTTATTTTTATTTAGTACTGCTTCTCTTTTCCAGAGAATGGTGCTAGGGAAGAACATGCTAAATTGTCTGGGTTAGGAGATATCCTTTCGCTGTTAGTCCTGTTACTATTGTTGTCCTCATCGTGGTCATTGTTATCATCAGCATCATCACCACTGAACACACTGGTTGCATTATTTCAGTCCAACAGACTTTTGAAGCAGAAGACAAAGGAGACACAGGAGAAGCAGACTAATATGTACTATAGCGACATTTCTGTTCCACTTTCCCCTTAATTTCAGGCTCCAGTTTGTGATACAGACTTTTGTTTTTGTTATTATGCATTGAACACCTTGAGGCCAATTTAATCTTAAAGGGTTAATTTCAATTGTTTAGACATGAGATGGGTATTCTTTTCTTTGGTCTGCTGTTTTTACTCTTCTTATCTGTGCTTAGCATGATAAAAACACCTACTATGGAGGTTCCAGAAAGTAATTATGCATTTTATGTATTTTCACTTCGTTTCTAATTGTTGCTCAACATGTTAAGCCCAATTTTGTGGCTTTCCAAAGTTTAAAATATCCAGCTTTGCTTCGTTTTACACTTCAAGACAAAATCACCAGAATCACTAACAATTTTGGATCTACAATTTAATGTTCAGAGAAGTCATTTCCCCAGTGCCTTCCTCGCACTGCAGGCAGCCATCTTCCATACTCCCCCGCAGCCTTGAGTTCTTAATCTGTGGCCCAAAAGGCCAGTGGCTCTCCAGGATGCGGGGCCACTCCGCAGGAGGGAGGCTGCCACAGCGTTGTGGGCCTCAGGCAGGTGTTCTCACATCCAAACGTCCTACACCAAGGCAGGACCGAAGCCTCCAGGCCTGTCCGTGGTTCGGGGGAGCAGAGAATGGTGGCCTGGGGAGCTCTTCAGGGCCTTGTAGGGCATGAACAACAGTGACAGCGACTGCTTCTCACTGGCCCGGTTCCACTGTGCCCCTGACACTGCATCCACTCCTTACTGTGGGGAAGATTCCCCTAGCCGCGAGAGTCTTCACTATGAATTGTGAATCTTTTATGAGAACAGAGAATGTAAGGTTAGCCTATTCTATCATAGAGAATATAATATTTATGAAAAGCATATTTTAAAATACAAATAAAGCTACTTTAAAGTAGCAGTGTGGTTTTATTAAATATAAATTAGGTATTATTGCCTATGTCACTTAATTTTTAGATACAAATGTAATATATCTATCATATATTATCCTTTTTTGTGTACCCTTAATTAACTGCAGTTTTCAAAATTAGATACCCTTGTCTAACACAAGAACTTTTATATTTGGAAGACATTTTTGCAATTATAATGTTAAGGCCATTAAGATTTCAACAATACCATATGTAAAACTAAAATAGGTATTAATTCAATCAAAACCAGAAAAGAAATATCCCCCCAACTCTAATAGTTAATATGTATGAGCAATGGAATTGTAGTTTGTTTATTTGCTTTTTGAAATTTGATTTGCTGTCATCTTATTATTTTGTGAATAGGAATAACAACAATAATATTAATAAATCATGTAATTTTGGACAATGTAGGAGAGATAAAATAGGTAGAGTCAATAGCACAGTTTAAAATATTCCCAAATTCATCTACCTCAAAACAAAAACTTGATGTACAGTTTGAAAATGTTTTAATCAATGCAAAAATGCAGGAATCAGAAATGAATGGTATAATTACCGAAAAGGTAAATCCTTCTTTTAAATGTTTCAGAAGTTCTAGCCAATGTGACAAAGCTAGAAATGCATGTTTGAAAATGATAAAATCTGTTTTAAAGTATTTTTTTATTTCACCTGGATAATAAGTATATGAAGATTAAATGAAATATCATTGGAATTCAGAATAAATTACTAATCCCCAAAAAACAAAATCCAACAGATTTCATATATATTCTTGCAGTAACCAACTAGAAAACAAAATAGAAGATCCTACTAACAGAATGGAATAAAAAGTTAGCAATAAATCTCTAGGGCAAATAAAAAACTATAAAACCATATATATATATAGAGAGAAGATAAGCAAATGAACAGATATAAGCATGTCCTTTAATGAAAATGGAGATATTGCAAATATTTCAAAGCTCCCTAAATTAATGTATAAATTTAGAACTTAACAAAATAATGTTGAAGTTTATCAGAAAGATTATATGACCCAGAAAAAAATGGCCAAGAACAATTTGAATACAAAAATCATGAGAAAAAAATGTTAAATACCAGATATTAAAATATAAGATTAAGAGTAAATTAATTAAATAACCTAGTAGATTCTCAATTTCCTATCACTGGGGGTATTCAACTGAAAGATGTAATAGAAAGGGTATAATGAAATCTTTTTACTGGGCCATAAGCTGTCCCACATAATTTCTAAGGTTCCTGAAACTCTAAACTTCTGCCTGTATGTGTTAACAAAGGTGATATGTCAGATATCCTCTGAAAAACATATTGTTTTACAGTGAGACCTTCACATTTTGCCTCCAATCATAATAGGTAGACACCTGCTAAGCCTGCCAGCCTGTAACTAGAGCACCCCAACGTAGCACATGTTGCAACCTACACATCCCCAGAGGGTGTGTAGCCTTTCAGTTTATCCCCCAGATATATTTGGGGATACAAGCCAGTACCCAAAGCCTCGGGTCCAGATGACCTCTAGTATTCTGCATCTAGGGGCTACAAAACCTCACTTCCCCTAACTTGCCAAGTAAACCACACTTCACTCCAGGTCTGGAAACTGCTTTCTCCCAAGATAGTCAGGGTTTCTCCATTTATATGTTTGCAAGGTGTCCTCCAGCCATCACCTTAAAAGAGACAGTGCTCCATAATCCTAACAGAATTTCAGGTTCCCAACTTTACTGTGACACACAGGAAGCTTTCCTCACTGAAGAAAATAAAACTAATGTAAAGTTGATCTCTGGAGGATTTTCACCCTCATTTTCCACCAAATCTCACCCATTTCAGGGGACCTTTTTATAATTCTCCCAAATCAGATCTACTGAATCAAACTTTCCAGAAGGAGTTCAGGAATAGCTATTTCTTTTAACAAGCTCTCCATGAAACACTTAGATATTAAAGTTTGAGAATCACTGCCCGAGGCTTTAATCACTTTACCATTGTCTCTTTTCCCATTTCATCAACATAAAACAATATTACATTATTGCAATTATGCTTTCTATTTCTGTGGCTTCAGCAAGAATTTTTTATTCAATTTGAAAGAAAAGGAAGAATAGACAAGCAGCAGAAATCATGGCTTGGTGGTGGGACAGCTATCAGAAACAGCAACAGCGAATTACAGACTTTTTTTGCAAAACAGGAAAGTTAGCAACAAGGAGAAGGAAAGGTGTAGATTCATAAATTGCAGAGTAGAGGCAAACTACTATCTTGTCGATCAGTCCCTTCACCCGTGCAAGCACTTACGTAGAAAAAACCTTTGCATATCTTGCTCCTACTTCCATGCATGGTCTCTTTATTAATTCATTAATTTAGAAGGTTATGCCAGGCACTGTGTCAGGTTCTGCGTATTCAACAATGAACAAAAACAGACATGATCACTATCATTATGGAACTCACTATCTGGTAAGGGAGATAAGCACTAAAGAAGCAAACACTGAAAAATTTAAAAGTGCAATAAGTTCTAAAAGGTATGCATGAGTGATGAGAGAGAATAATGGGAAGGTGAAAGGGAAGGTCTCAATGGAAAAGCAACACTTAAACAGACTTGCTAGATTAGCGCGAACTAGGTGAAGAGTAAGGAGAGAGGAGCTCAGGGTGCTGGGGAAAATAGCTGTAGGCACAACAGAAAGCAAGTGCAAAGGCCATGAGGTGGAAATAAGATTAGTGCCTTACTGTCTGAGAGATACAGTAGTTGCAAAAAATGAACAAAGAGAAAGATGAAAAGATATTATGTTGAATATTCAGAAGTCAAATAACACAGAGCCTTAAAAACATTGTCAAGATTTTGAGATTTATTTTAAGTGTCATGGAAAGTCAATAAAAGGTTTTAAGCCAGGACAGTTAATCTCTTTTTAAAAAAATCACTCTGGGTACTAATGTGGAAAATGGATGAAGGTAGTCAAGAAAGGAAATAAAGTGAGTATTCTAGGCAAAGGATGATGTAGTTTATATAAAAGTGTTTGCTTGTGTGAGAAGCTTAGTAGAAACAGGGCACCAATTACTAAATGAAAACAATAGAGGTAGAGCAGGTTTGTAGGATGAAACTCAGAAATTTAAACCTGGACACATTATATTTGAGATTCTTTTAACAAACATGGAAAATATAGGCAGCATAAGATAGGTATCAAGAGCAAAGAACTGTGGACTGATCTGGAGATATGAATTTGAGTTATTTGCCTAAAAGTGCTACTAAAAGCCGTGGGATTATATGAGATTATCAAAAGGCGGTGTGCACCTAAAAAAAAAGGAAAGCTAAGATCAGAAGTTTATGGGGGAAAAAAGCCACTTCTATGTAACTAATCCCAAGAAACTTAACATAAGTGAGCCATGCTAAGCAGTCAATTAACAGATGAGATGATTGAGATTTGCCATTGTACAGTTTGACAAACTGTAAACTGTCTAGTGTTGTGTTCCATCATGTCAACAGATACATTTATATCTCATGTGCATCATAGTCCAAAAAATGCAGTTCAAGGAGGAGTTACCAGTTACTGACTGATTATTATATCTGTATTAATCTCTGTACTTTGTATGTATTAGAAGATACTGGGCTTTGGAGAACAATGGCTAAGCATAGGGTCCAAAGCTTTTTCGAAAGATCTACAACTTTGGTACCAGGCAACAGTGTCAGTAACACTCTAACAGAAAGAAACAAGGTCAGCAGGTGTGTCACACTCAGTATCTCTCCATTCAGCATGTAGAATATTGATTGCTTCCATCTTCCACTTTGAACTAAATAAGATCCCAGGGCTCTTTGCCAATTCTGGGATGTGGAAGCCTCGAGAAGATGCTAGATTTTGTTTACTAGGGCAGAAGGGTGCTCAAGTGAAATATGATCGTAAGCGTACCCAAAGCTGACAGAATGGGTCATATGGGTTAAATATATAATTAGTATATAAAGTAGCTTACTCAGTGGGATATAATCTAAAAATACTTTTCTGTTCTTACTGCTATCTTTCCAGTCTGTTCTATTGTATCTCACATCTCTTTGGTGGGTTGCAATGGGGGCATGCTCCTGTTTCACAAACAGTAGAACAAGGGTGTTTCCTAATAACCAGAACTGACTTTTAAGGAGCATGGACAAAAACATCTTAATAGGATCCTCTCCTTCAAGGACTGTGGGGGTGAGGCCATAGCATCAGGGAGAAGCTGTATGGGAAGTTGGGGTCATACCTACTAGTCTAAAAAATCTCTTCAAATAAATCCTCTTTCTTGTTAGAGTAACTCATGGATGCTGTCTTGTGTGTGGCCTTTTATGTCTCAAGTAGCTTTGGCTAGTTAGCAAGTCATTCCATTTAGAATGTTTGGGATCTTGTAATCTATTTTGTTCAGCATTGAGTTTCCATCCAGAACTCCTAGACAACAAGATGGTAACCCATTAAATAAACCCTTGGTCATAGAAGATACTATCTCCATGAGAAAACTGAGGTTCAGGGAGAGTCAGTGACTTGCTCCAGGCACAAGTCTAACAAATGACAGTGAAAGATTTTCACCATGTTCTGTTGAACCTCTAAAGTGTTTCAGTTGCACTGCAGTAATCTGTGTTTCAGAAATCAAGCCAGATAGAATGTCATTTAGAAACTACTCACCTAACTAATTAGTTAACTTGCATGTAACAGATTAAAGCAATGATTTTTTTTTTTCAACTAGGGATATAGATCAGAATCACTTTTTGAAACTATAGATCTCAAAATTCCAGTTTTGGAATTCTGATTCAAAAGTCTGAGACAAGGTTTGTTAATCCTTATATTAGTTTTTAATGTGGGAAACTCCTGGGTTAAACTTTCAATTTTTCTTTAGCATGTTATTTGAGGTTGTCTGGTCTGCTCAAGCTTTTACTGAATAAGAATATTTAAAAATCTGCAAACTTAGGAGTGGAAGTAGATTAAAGGATATTTGTTTAAGGTAAAATGGGAGCAGGAAATTGTATTGTTGGAGTATCAGTCCCTTAGGCACACAAAGAATAAGGAATGTTCTTTCTGTAAGCAAATTATGAAAACAGCACAAAGGCAAGTAAAGCAGTGATTATGGACTTCAACTAACCTTACCTTTGCCTGAATTCCGTCTAAATTTTGTCAAAATACAGCATAGGTACATTCATAGTATACCTTACTCATATCTTCATCACTTCAAAAGCTAATGAAGAACCAACAAGATTTCTTTTTTAAAATGGCACTTGTTAACATTTCTTAATGTTGCCTTTCCTATCTTTTAACTAAAGTACTTATACAAACATAGGAAAACATGAAAATACACCACCACCTAATATTAAGATCTAGGGACAACTTAAAGCAAACATCTGGAAAGAATCTCCACAAAGCGCAAGACAGATTAATTCAGTTTACCTTCAAATGGAACCCTGAGTACATTTTTTTTTCTTCTCAACCTGACTTCCAAGTATAAATCTGAGAAGTGGATTCAGTCATGACTCAAATGGAAAAAGAGACTGAAAAAAGACAATGTAACATCTTGGCTATGGAAAAATACAGTTTAGACAGATAGACTCTCTTTCAAAAATTAGTACAGAGAAAAGAGCCAACATGAAACACATAAAATATTTCTTTTGTTTCCTTGTCACTGACAAAGATCAGAAAAATATTTCTTTATAAACATAACAATATAGATATTTTTCTAAATACCACTTCATCTATGTATCACAAGTTTTGATATATATTTTTGATTATTGTTCAGCTCTAAAAAGTTTGCAACCCATGAGTTATTTGAGAATGTGTTTTTAGTTTCAAACATATTTTATTCTATTTTCATTTCACTGTTAGTTCTCTAGTAATATTTTAAGATAAGTTTGTTGTAAGATAATAAAATTGCTTCTAATAATTTTGTTTTCTAATAAAATTGTTTTAAGAGAGGAAAAATGTTCCATATGATGTCTATTTTTTGAAATTTGTGGAGATTACTTGTGAACTAGTACGTGATCAACGTATGCTTGAAAAGAATATGTTTTCTCTTGTGTGTATGATTTTTATGATTTATCTTTAGATCAATATTATTGACCTACAGCCAGTCCAGATATAACATAAAGCAGAAAAATTATAAAATTCCACATTATCAAGAGTAAACAGGAAAGTTAAGACTGTGGGACTAGACAAATTTTGTTTCAGATTTCAGAGGAAGCATGACCCTGTCAACACCTTAATTTCAGACTTCTAGCTTCCAAAAATGAGACAACAAATTTCATTGTTCTAAGCCACCCAGTTTGTGATACTTTACTATGTTAGCTGTAGGAAATTAACACCAAGATGTTTGCAGATATTTCTTAGTGAATCTAAAGAGTTCTGAAGTGAATCTGAAGAGTTTCTACATTCAAAGTAATGTAATGTTTTAATTTCATTTCATAGTGTTTTCATTACTTTGAATGTAGAAAAATTCAAAGTAATATTTTAAAATTAAAAGTGGGATAAAGATCTAGCTGGAAATCCTGAATGAACATCAGAATAAAATTCTGGAATGAATGAATGTCATGAAAAACTGAAATTCATTTGAACTCATTGCCAATGCTCAGTCTTGAAAAGTAAAAAATAATACAGATGGATATTTTAGCATTTTAAAATTACTGAGGGAAGAGCCAAGATGCCTGACTAGATGCAGCCAGGAAGAGTTTCTCCCACTGAGAGAGATTAGCCCATCAAGTAGACCAGCACACTCTAAACAGATCTTCAGAAGGAAAGCCATTGAGATTGGATACAGGGAGGATACAGATCCTGGGCTGAAAGAGGAAAAAGCTAGAAAGGCCACACAGGGCTGCAGAGTAACAGAATTCATTCCTTGCGGTGAGCGGATCCTAGGGAAGGGGTAAGTGAAATAGATGTGGAACAGCCCACTCTTACCACAGACCTCCAGGATTCTAGCTGTGGAGACCCAACAATCCCCATGGACATTTTGAGTTTTGGAGGGAGAATTGCCTGGTGAGTTGGCAGAGAGAGAACTTCAAAATGTACAGAGCCCAGAGGGTTTGGTGCGGGAATGGCTATGGTGGAGCATAGCCGTTCCTCATCCCCCAAATTTCACCATACTCCTCTAGTTGGCTTTAGCTTTCGTTAGCTGTCAGACCTGGAGAGAGCAGGGCTGTCTTGCCCAGTGGACACAGCCAGTCTGATCTGAATGCCCCCTCTATCTGCTGGCTTCTCCCAGGGTCCCTGTCTGGATGCACTTGCTTACAGTACAGCCTCAGGTGCCCTGCCAAAATGCTTGCTTGTGGTCACCGCCATAGCTCTTTTGCCAGCAGCCCCCATTGTCCCATCAGAGTACTTTTGCAGATGGAACCCTGCCGGCGCACACTCACTGGCAACCTCCCCTCATCACCTTGTCAGTGTGTGCACACATGCATACAGAAACACCGCTGCCCCACTGGCTCACACACGCACAGGGCCCCCTGCTACTCCACCCACGTGCACATGTCTGGGTCTCATCGACCACCCTGTTGGTGTGCATTCACCCACACTCTTCCCATCCCACCGCTGCACTAGTGCACAGTTGCCTGCAGCTGCCTCTATGGTACACACTCATCCAGGACGTCTGCTGAAATGCACTCTCCCGTGGCACACCTGCTGTCCTGCCAGAACACTTTTACTGACAACTCCCATCAGAATGTTATTGTCAGTGGACTGGGAACACCTCTTCCCCTCCAGTGCAGTTGGTGCTTGGCCTTGAGGAACCGGAAAGCAAAGCCAGGGTCCTGGTCCCAGGCTCCAGTGTTAGAACATGCAGCCCAGGAATGCTGAATTAAACACTGGCCCCCTGAAGACATAAAATGAATGTCTTCAGAAATGAAGCCAATTGACTAAGCCCAACTTATACCACAGTCAAACCCTCAAGGACGACAAACAATTGAAAAGCAAAAAGCCCCATTCACAAGGTCAGTAACTTCAGAAATTAAAGGAACACTAACACACACAGATGAGAAAGAACCAATGCAACCATTCCGGCAACTCTAAAAGCCAGAGTGTCTTCTTGCCTCCAAATAACCACACTAACTTCCCAGCAGTAGTTCTTAACCAGATTGCAATGGGTGAAATGACAGATATAGACTTCAGAATCTGGATGGCAAGGAAACTCAATAAGATCCAAGATGAGGTTGAAACCCAATCCGAGGAAACCAGTAAAATGATCAAGAGCTGAAAGATAACATAGCCATTTTAAGAAAGAAGCACACTTAACATCTGAAAATAAAAAATTCCCCAAAGGAATCTCATAATACAAATGGAAACATTAATAGCAGAATAGACCAAGCTGAGGAAAGACTGTCAGAGCTCAAAGACCACTTCTTCCAATCAACACAGGCAGACAAAAATTTAAAAAAAAATTTTAAATGAATAAAACCTCCAAGAAATATTGGATTATGGAAAGAGGACAAACCTATGACTCACTGGCATTACTGAAAGAAATAGAGAGAGCACAAACAACATGGTAAATGTATTTGAGGATGTAGTCTACAAAAATTTCCCCAACCTCGATAGGAAAATTGACCCGAAAATTCAGAGAACCCCTGTAAGATCCTATACAAGATGACTGTTGCCAAAACACAATCATCAGATTCTCTGAGGTCAACACAAAAGGAAAAAAAGGGCAGCTACAGAGAGTGGTAGGTCACATACAAAGGGAACCCTATCAGGCTATCAGCAGAAACCTTACAAGGCAGAAGAGGCTGGGGATCTATAACCAGCATACTTAAAGAAAAGAATTTCCATCCAAGAATCTCACTTTCACCCAAACTAGATTTATGAGTGAAGGAGAATTAAAATCCTTTTCAGACAAGCAAATGCTAAGAGAATTCATTACCTCTAGACCTGCCTTACAAAAGGTCCTTCAGGGAGTGCTAAACATGGAAATGAAAGACTGATGCCTGTCACCACAAAGACACACTTAAGAACATAGCCCACTGACAGTATAAAGCAACTGCACAATCAAGTCTACATAACAACCAACCAAAAACATGATGATAAGGTCAAATCCTCACATATCAATACTTACCTTGAACATAAATGGGCTAAACACCCCACTTAAAAGGCAGAGTGGCAAGTTGGATAAAGAGGCAAGACCCAATTGTACATTGTTTTTAAGAGACCTATCTCACATGCAATGACAACATAGGCTCAAAATAAAGGAATGGAGAAATACCTATCATGCAAACAGTAGACAAAAAAGAGTAGGGTTACTATTCTTATGTCAGACGAAACAGACTTTAAACCAGTGATGATCAAAAAGGACAAAGAAAGGCATTATATAATGATAAAGGGTCAATTCAACAAGAAGACTTAACTATCCTAAATATATATGCACCCAACCACACCAAGATTCATAAAATAAATTCTTAGAGACCTATGAAAATACTTAAATAACCACACAATAATACTGAGAGACTTCAACATACCACTGAAAGCATCAGACAGATCATGAAGGTGGAAAACTAACAAAGATATTTGGGGCTTGACACTGGACCAGATGGACCTAACAGACATCTACCGAATTTTCCCACCCCAAAACAACAGAATATACGTTTTTCTCATCTGCATATGGCACATACTCTAAAATCAACCACATCCTCATCCATAAAACAATTTTCAACAACAACAGCAAAAAACCAAAAAACCCCATACCAATCACATTCTCAGACCATAGCACAATAAAAATGAAAATCAATATCAAGAAGTTCTCCAAAATTAAACTTCTTGCACCTGAATGACTTTGGGGTAAATGATAAAATTAAGATGGAAATTTAAAAACTCTTCAGAACTAGTGAAAATAAAGATACAACCTGCCAGAATCTCTGGGACACAGCTAAAGCAGTGTTCAGAGGAAAGTTTATAGCACTAAATGCTCACATCAAGAAGTTAGAAAGTTCTCAAATTACCAACTTAACATCACACACGAGGGACTAGATAAATAAGAGCAAATCAGCCTCAAAGCTCTCAGAAGAAAAGTAATAACCAAAATTAGAGCTGAACTGAATGAAATTGAGATGCAAAAATCTACAAAAAAGTCAATGAAATAAAAAATTGGTTCTTCAAAAGAATAACCAAGACTGACAGACTGCTAGCTAGATTAATAAAAAAAAAAAAAAAAGAAAGACAATCCAAATAAACATAATCAGAAATGACAAAGTGGAAACTACAACCAACCCCACCAAAATACCTAAAACCATCACAGACTTTTACAAACAATTCCATGCACACAACCTAGAAAATCTAGAATAAATAAATTATTGGAAATATACAACCTCCCAAGATTGAACCAGGAAGACATTGAAATCCCAAATAGACCAATAACAAGTTCCAAAATTGAATCAGTAATTAAAAAACCTACCAAAAAAAAAAATAAAAAAAAGCACTGGACCAGATAGATTCACAGCTGAATTCTACTAGACATACAAAGAAGAGCTGGTACCAATCCTACTGAAATTATTCCAAAAAATTCAGGACAACGGACTCCTCCCTAACTCATTCTATGAGGCCAGCATCACCTTGATATCAAAACCTGGCAGAGACACACTGAAGAAAAAATCTTCGGACCAATCCCTACAATGAGTATAGACACAAAAATCCTCAACAATATACTAGCACACCAAATCCAGCAGCACATAAAAACAAATCCATCACAATCAAGTAGGCTTTGTTCCTGGATGCAAGGTTGGTTCAACATATGCAAATCGATAAATACAATTCATCACATAAACAGAATTAAAAATAAAACCACATGATCATCTCAATAGAAACAGAGAAGGCTTTCAATAAAACTCAACATCCCTTCATGTTAAAAACACTCAACAGACTAGGCATTGAGGGAAGTTACCTCAAAATAATGAGTCATCTGTGACAAACTCACAGCCAACATCATACCAAACAGACAAAAACTGGAAGCATTCCCCCTGAAAACTGGAACAAAAGGATGCCCTTTCTCACCGCTCCTATTCAACACAGTACTAGCCAGAACCATCAGGCAAGAAAAAGAAATAAAAGGCATCCAAATAGGAATAAAGGAAGTCACACTATCTTTTGTCACAGGTGATATAATTCTACACCTAACAAACCCCATAGTCTTTGTCCAAAGGCTCCTAGAACTGATAAACAACTTTAGTAAGGTTTCAAGATAGAAAATCGACATAAAAAATCAGTAGCATATCTATACACCAACAACATCCAAGCTGACAGCCAAATCAAGAATGCAGTCCCATTCACAATAACCACAAAAAGAATCAGATACCTAGGAATACGGCTAACCAGGGAGGTGAAGGATCAATACAACAAGAACTACAATACACTGCTGAAAGAAATCAGAGATGACACAAACAAATGGAAAAACATTCCATGCTCTCGGATTGGAGGAATCAATATTGTTAAAATGGCCATACTGCCCAAAACAATTAACTGATTCTTATCAAAATGCCTATGTCATTTTTCAAAAAATTTAAAAAAAATTCTCAAATTTATATGGAACCATAAAGAAGCCCAAATAGCCAAAGCAAGCCATGTGTATAAGATTGAAACTGGACCCCTGCCTTTCACTACTTACAGAAATCAACTCAAAATGGAATAAAAACTTAAATATGAGACTAGAAGTGTTAAAACCCTAGTAGAAAACCTAGGAAATACCATTCTGGAGATAGGCCTTGGCAAAAATTTCATGACAAAGTCTCCACAGAAATTGCAACAAAAATAAAAATAGACACATGGGACCTAATTAAACTAGAGTTTCTGCACAGCAAAAGAAACTACCAACGGGGTAAACAGACAACCTACAGATGGAAGGAAATATTCATAAACTGCATCCAACAAAGGTCTAATATCCAGAATCTATAGGGAACAGAAAACCTAATACCATGTATTTCCACTTATAAATGGGAGCTAAACATTGAGTACACATGGACTGAAAGGTGGGAACAATACACACCAAGGCCTATTTGAGTGGGAAGAGTGGGAAGAGAGTGAAGGTCAAAAAACTGCCTATCAAGTACTATGCTCGCTACCTGGATAGTGAAATCATTTGTATGCCAAACCCTAGTGACACATAATTTACCTATGTAAAAAAACCCTGCACATGTACCTCTTGAACCTAAAGTACAAATTGAAAGACAAAAATATCCTAAATTAAGTATAGTAGAATAAAAATTTAGTGAACAATTGATCTTTGTCTAATATATGCCTGTCTTCTTTGCTTTTAGGAATTTCTAATAATGCATTAAGTATTTGTGGTGCCCTTATTAAATCTTAAATTACCTAGTGAACATATACATACGTATCTAACCAAATAAACCTTGGTGAAGGTTAGCAAAGTCTTTCCTTTGAATATCAAGTCTATGGTTTATTTTATTCCACTCAATAATGAGACTAAGCAAGGAATAATAACTTGTGTAGAAGATTTCAGTAATTTTTTTTCCAAAAGAAAATACATTTTGGAAATAGCAAATGACTGCTATAACCAACTGAGCAATTACATCCCTTTTTAATAGTGCATAAAACATGCACTCATTAACCCTTGTTTTGATAGTGTGTGAATAAATTGACATCACTTGTTTCTTTGGATTACCTGGGCTTTTTTTTTTTTTTTTTTTTTTTTTTTGAGACAGAGTCTTGCTGTGTCACCCAGGCTAGAGTACAGTGGCACGATCTCGGCTCACTGCTACCTCTGCCTCCTGGGTTCAAGTGATTCTCCTGTCTCAGCCTCCTGAGTAGCTGGGACTACAGATGCATGCCACCACGCCTGGCTAATTTCTGTATTTTTAGTAGAGACGATATTTCATCATGTTGGCCAGCATTGTCTGGATCTCCTGATCTCGTGATCTACCTGCCTCCGCCTCCCAAAGTGCTGGGATTTCAGGCGTGAGCCACTGTACCCAGCCCGACTTATCTTTTAAGATTACAGACTAGCCATTATCAACTCAATGGCTTTTTAAAAATGCATAATTACATATGCTAATTATATATAAGGACAGAGTTCAAATGTTATTATTCTTACATTTGCTTTCTTGCCTGCTAAATGAAAGGAAACAATCCTCATTTTCAAATAAAAAGCCTTTAAATGGCACATTTCATTCTGTAGAGTACATTAATTCGCAAAATTAGGCTCTTCTCATATTGCTATAAAGAAATGCCTGAGACTGGGTAATTTATAAAGAAAAGAAGTTTAATTGGCTCATGGTTCTGCAGGCTGTATAGGAAGCATGATGCTGGCATCTGCTCAGCTTCTGGGGAGGCCTCAGGAAGCTTACAATCATGGCAGAAGATGAAGTGGGAGGAGGCAGTTCACATGGCCAGAGCAGGAGCAAGAGAGAGAGCAGGGGAGATGAGCAGGGGAGATGCCACACTTTTTAAACAACTAGATCTTATGAGAAATTCACTCACTATCACCAGGACAGCACCAGGAGGACGGTGCTAAACCATTCATGAGAAATCCAGTCCCATGATCCAGTGACCTCCCACCAGGTCCCACCTCCAACATTGGGGATTACAATTCAGTATTAGATTTGGGCAGGAACACACATCCAAACTATATCGTTTACCACAATACAAAAACAAAGACAAAAATGGCCTGAAGTGTGCTTTATGAAATCAGTTGTGTTATTGAATTTTACATTCTAAAAGAGATCTACTCACTACCTGGGTGATGGGATCATTTGTACACCAATCCTTGGCAACACGCAATTTACCCATGTACAAAACTGCCCATGTACCCCTGAATCTAAAATAAAAACTAAAAAAAAAAGAAATCATGTTAAAAAAATAAAATAACACGTCAATTTAAATAACTCTTCTAAATATCTGTCCTTTTTTCTTCAGAAATCAGATTAACATTGAAATAGTGAGACTCTGATATGCTAGGAAAATGTATCTGTATTAGTCCATGTCACATATATACCAGTTGAGAGACTTATAGTTCTCAATTAAAAATTAAAAGAAATATGTTATTTTCCTCTTCTAATAGCACAAAAATCCTGAATCCTTCAAAAAAAAGAAAAAAAAAAAAGAGCTCTGCTATGAGGCACATAGTTGACCCTGTTTTTTCCTAAAGTCAAGTAATAGATATGTTTAAGAAAAATTAATATTTTCTCAGAAAAAACCACATCTGTATAAATATTTTTTAAGTTTGAGTTTTTATTTTAAATGGCTATTGTTGTAACAACACATAAAAATTATTGCCATTATTTTAAGATGTCGGAGACCTAAACATATAAGGCTAATTATGCTTCCATACATAAATGAGTCATGAATAAGAATAAACTATTAAAACTCCCAAATCCAAAAGAGGAATCATTTTGTAGCATATATAAATTAAAATTTTGCTACAGCAAAAACAAATTCAAATCTATCTGTGCTATGTATGTGTATAATAAAATAAGCAATCAATCTATACACATAATTGACATATAATAAAACTGGGCATTGATTAAATTCAGTAATATTTCAAATGCTAGTATTTTCTTTAAACTGAAAGGAAATATATCATTCAATAGAAATCTTAGTTATACTAGAATACAACTATCAAAAGGTCCTACTAAGATTTTTATCTAATTTTAAGTAGCCTAGCCAATGAAAACAAACAGTGGTTCTAAATGATTTGTATTTGTGCTACCTTTGAATCTGACCACAATAATTCTAGTAGTCAACACTAATATTGAATTAATTCTGGCATTAAGCACTCTAAACAGGGTCATACAGGACAGCAGAGTATACATTCACTTTCACAGTATAAGAATGTCTTAGTACATTTAAATTTGTCATACTATTCTTTGCCCATTATTATTGTATGGGTATTTGTTTAAAAGTGGTTATTGTCCTGATAGGGTCTCCAATATATACCATCAGGGGACATTTTGGAATAATCTAATAAATATGTTACTTTGCTTGTTACCAGTTTGACATAATAATAAGCCCTTTGCTTCTGACTCACAATGAAGGGTATATACATTTCTCTCAACACAATATTACATGAATGATCCTGTCTTCCTGAATCACCATTTATGAATAAATATATCCAGGAGGAAAAAATTTTCCTCTGCCCTCTTAGGTTGAGTGTCCTGTTAATTTGAAAAAAAGGCCAATTAACAAGAGAAAAAGTTTATTCATATGTAAAATGAAATTAACAAAAGAAGTAGCCAGCTCTTTAAATGGGTAAAGTTAGAGACTTACATTCCCAATTTAGAGGAAAAGGGAGGTGGGAGAAAAGTCTTCTATCTGAGTAGCAAATAGGTTTCTTTAGGATGGCAGATGGGTTTTTAGGAGAACAAATGGGAGATGAGAAAGTTTGGGATAAGTATTATGCAGGTGAGAGTCATCTTTCCAACTTCTTTAAGACCCTGAAACTCCCTGCTACCCCAGGAAATTTATGGTAGGCTTACTCTTGGTCTCTCTCCTGGAAGTAGACCTGAAGGAATTTATGTCAGTCTCATTTCCTGGAAATTTCTACTTTTAGTCACATAAGAGAAGCTCCTAGTAAACATCTTTCACCAAACATGACTGGTATGTTGGTATCCGTAAGTAGGTCTGTATCATAGCTTTATTGTTTGGGGTTATTAAAAGCTATTCCAAGAATTATTTCAATTAAGATATTATTCAACAATTTTTATTACTTTCAATGAGAAAAACCACAGTTACTTTTGCACCAACTCAATAATATCCCTTTGAAGTTGCGTATCAATGTTACTAGTCATTTTATTAATAAGAACCTGTGATACTAAGTTTCATCCACATCTGTTTACATGCTATTGAAAGTTTTCTAGGACTCAGCTCTAAGCCTTTTTTTAAATCCTTCTTTTTGGAATGTTTACATCTCTTTAGAAAATCTCCACCGACCTCCTTCAGGATTTAACACAAGTATCACCTCCATATAAATTTTCCATGTCTATTTCTTATCTGAAGTGCCTTCTATTAGGGGAATGAATAAAATAGTCAATTATATAGAAAGGATGGAATATTATACATTCATTAATAACTTGCTCAACATATATCATGAATAAATTTCAAAATGTTCAAAGTAAAGCAAAACAAGTTTATTTATATATTTTTAAAAAAATACTCAAATGGTATCTATTTCATTCATGGATACATGCATATGTAGACAGTAGAAAACATGCATAGGAATAATATACATGAACTTCAAAAGTGTGGTTAACACCTAGGGAAAAAGATTTAGCTATTGTTGCAAATCTTTTTTAAGGCAGAGAAGGAGAGAGAGAGAGAGAAACAGGGAAGGAAGGAGGGAGGGAGGGAGGAAATTGTTAATATATATTTAATTTCAGTGATGTATACATAAGTGTGATATTTTCTCTACATTTTATTTAAACATTTTTAAAGTTTTAATTTTAACTTAAAGCTTATATAATTTTAATCCTTCTGAAATTTTTGGAGAAAAATATCTTTATTGGCTTGATCTATCTGTGTATACAGGAAATCAAGCCGACAGCCTGGAAACTCAAATCTCTGTCTCACCTAGAAAGAAATCACAATGGGCTGGGCATGGTGGCTCATGCCTGTAATCCCAGCACTTTGAGAGGCCAAGGTGGGTGAATTACGAGGTCAGGAGTTCGAGACCAGCCTGACCAATATAGTGAAACCCTGTCTCTACTAAAATACAAAAATTAGCAGGGTGGCATATGCCTATATTCCCAGCTACTCGGGAGACTGAGGCAGGAGAATCACTTGAACCCAGGAGGCAGAGGTTGCAGTGAGCCAAGACTGTGCCACTGCACTATAGCCTGGGTGACAGAGCAAGAGTCCTTAAAAAAAAAAAAAAAAAAAAGAGGGAGAAAGAAATCAGAATCTATCTTCTTCTTTCATCAAGAGAGCTAGGCAGTTATAAAAACTGCTTTCTTCCTTTAGTATTTTCATGTACCAAAATGGGAAGAAGTAAAATGGTACAAGTATCAAACTGCCTCTAGCTCCAGAGGGGAAAAAAATGAAATTAGCCTCTTTAGGGGTTGAAGGGCTTGGAGAATTCACATGGTAGGTCATAGTTCTTTGATTTCCACCCTCCTCTATAGGAATGAATATTAGGAACAATAATAAGTATGTCAAGGTCATGTTTACCTAATTCCAATGAAGCAAATCATAAATCTCAAATTGTTAACCATCTGCAGGGAATGAGTGGATCTTTTTTTTTTTTAGAAGCCAAGTAATTAAAATGGAAAAATATGTTTAGTGTTAAAAGAAACTGGAGTGTTTCTATATTAGATAAGGGAACAGTCCGTGACCACATAATGTCATTAATGTGATCGGAAATTATGTGGTCTTTTAAATTGCTTTATTTCCCTCAGCAGAATATTAATTTCAGGTGAGTAATTTAAATTGCATTAACAGCAGACTCCTTAAGATGACACTTCATTTAGTTTTGAAAGTTGCTGCTGTTTAAGATATCCCCCAGTCTGCCATTTCACACTGGTGCTAACTTGTGCCAGATTGTATATTGTTTCTTTCAAAATACCATGGGGTGTCAAATGCTTTATTGCAAACCTGCTGCTTTATGGGAATATGCAATGTAAATAAACCAGAGAGACACTTCTGTAAATTGCCCTATTTTCGATGGAAAATGTTTCAATTAGATGTATGAAATCAACTGACAGTTTTATGAACCAAACCATTTTGAAAATATCCTTCACATGTACTAGGTATCATCATATTTTCAGAGACCAGATGGTATAAAGTAGATCCACAAGATCTTCAAGGACAGGCAAACTTATACTCAGCATGAGTTTCTATCCCAATGCCTTTGTCTCCTTCACTAACAAAAGTCCAGGAAAGACAACTTTCAAAATCACTAATTCGGTAGAAAGGAAGTATCAAAATATTTTTTAAAAATTATCATGGTTATTTTTGTTATGAAAACAAGATACATGCACATTCCTGCACTCTTTCCTGGACCATCAATCCAGTAACCCAAATAGAGACAGACCATCAGAATCTGGGACAAGGGCTACAGGGTTAAAGATATGTTTTTGTAGGCAGTCTTTGTTAGGAGCCTTGAAAACCAACTCATAACATGGATAATCATTTGCAGGAGAATAAGGGTTTCATGGGTGGCTGAATGAGATTATTAAATGGCTCAAGAAACTTCACGTTAGTAGCAAATAAATATATTATATAATTTGAATTTACCTTTCATCTTCCAAGCCCTTCTTAAAGGGAAGGATACATTCAAAATTAGATTTGGCAGAGTCATTGGTTCAATCCCCTTCTCTTTATTCAATAATGCTGTTTTTTCTTTTTCTGTTCATTTTTTCTATTATTATAAATTGTTTACAAGCACCTTCAGAGATATATAATTTTCTTTTTATTTTTACAATACAAGATCTTTGCTTTCCCAACCATAATTCCCTGTGACATGCTTTCTTTTTCTTCTGTAAGCTCTCTATTCTAATCTGTGACACCTCTCTCCTGTGACTTGTATGCTCTCTGAACTTCGCTGCCTGGCAGCTGCTTTTCTGTGCTGCCATTGCTTATTCTTTCAAGCTATTCCCATGGTGTTCAACTCAGCTGCCATGATACTCTGCTGTCTCTGGCTGTTATCTGCCTCCTGAATCCAGCTCACATACTCCAGAGCCATCTTTCCAGCAAGGGAGTTTCAGGCCATGGACTCTACTCCAGCAAGTCGCTGATTTGACTGAGTGTATCTTTCTAATTCTCATTTAATGTAGGATGGAACAAATTATTTCTCCAGAAACCCTAAGTTTTAAAAAGAAAAAATGCACAACATTTCCAGAAGACCAGCAACAGGAGCAACATTCCAGAACCCTGAATTTAAGGTGCTTCCTGTTTACTTCTCTGTGAATTATCACTGCCACCTCTGTGAAATCACCTAGCCACATGAGGTAGCAAAGCTGCCTGCCACCCAACGGGCTGCAGAGGATAAGTGTGCATTGCTATAATACTCAAAGAGAGAAATTTGAAAACCCTTGAGAAAATAATGACAAAGAATGATCTAAATTGCACAGCAGGAGCCCAATAACCTAGCAAAGAACATAGAGTGATGTGGGATGTTGAGAATAGATATTTCTTGAATTATGGGTAATCTAAAGTTAGTCTCCGTTAAAAACATAAGAAAAAGTAACCTAGAAAGAAGAAAACACATTACCTTTCTTATATTAATCACAAATACAATAGTATGTTTTAACCTTCAACAAAAACTGCAGAATATTCCAGAAAACTCGTCTGTTTCTTTCATATTAATGAAATGATGCAAGGAGTAGAAGGAAAGTATGAACAAGGAAGGAAATCAAGAAGGTCTTAGCTATGGCAACTTTACTATATTTCCTTCCTTATGTAAATTGCTTTTAGGGTGCTTTAATAAAGAAAAAAAGATTATAGAGATGGGACAACTCGAAATGAGAAAGCCTTTAGCCCTAATTCCTGATAAATATAGTCTGGGTCATTTGTCACTGTTCCTTCGACACACCGTGTAGCAAAAAGCAGCAGGACTCTGAAGACGGATGCTACACTCACATGGGCTGAGTAGAAATAACACCATTTAGTCCCAGAAACTAAAGGCAGTTTGTAGGCTTATTTAATTTTAGCCTATCTTCAAATGGCACTATAAAGTTGTAGGACAACAGATATTGTCATGGTTGCATGAAAAATATAGAAACTAAGGCTCCAGAAGAACAGGTGAATGGAGCCATTTGCAGGTCAAGGGATTAGGAACTCAGCTATGGACCAGCCAGAACAGTAGGAGTGCTACTTTAAGATGTGCCCTAAGCTGGAAGGGCAAACAGCTAGGAAAGCCTGCCTGCCTGCCTGCCTGCCTACCTTCCTCCCCTCCCCACCTTCCTCCCCTCCCCTTCCCTCCCCTCCCCTTCCCTTCCCTTCCCTTCCCTTCCCTTCCCTTCCCTTCCCTTCCCTTCCCTTCCCTTCCCTCCTCTCCCCTCCCCTCCCCTCCCCTCCCCTCCCTTCCCCTCCTCCCTCCCCTCCCCTCCCCTCCTCCCTCCCTTCCTCCCTCCCTTCCTTCGTTTCTCTCACTGTTGTCAGCCCGGGCTGGAGTGCAATGCTGCTATCTCGGCGCACTGCAACCTCCACCTCCTGAGTTCCAGCAATTCTCCTGCCTCAGCCTCCTGAATAGCTGGGATTACAGTGCACGCCACCACACCCAGCTAATTTTTGTATTTTTCAGTAGAGATGGGGTTTCACCATGTTCGCCAGACTGGTCTCGAACTCCTGACCTCAGGTGATCCGCCCACCTCGGCCTACCAAAGTGCTGGGATTACAGGCGTGAGCCACCATGCCTGGCCCAAAGCCTCCTTTTAAATAGGAATCTCCCTCTCCATTCTTTAACATATAATTCACATGCCTCTAGATTGAGATGATATCTAAAGTGTTCTGTGCCTACCTCTTCAACTATGGTCAGCCTGTATCACAGCCTTTCAGAAAATTCCTTCCCCAGAGGAACACAGCTTGTTTTCCCAGGGTACATTTTTACTTCTTATTACAACACTTCTTTAGTTTAGATACCCAAAATTTTGTTTGCTCCTTAGGGATTCTGTTGGACATATCCGAATATGTTTTCAATATTTTTATTGTGGTAAAATATACATAATATAAAATCATTTTAGGCCGGGTGCGGTGGCTCACGCCTGTAATCCCAGCACTTTGGGAGGCCAAGGTGGGCAGATCACTTGAGGTCAGGAGTTCAAGACCAGCCTGGCCAATATGGCAAAACCCTGTCTCTACTGAAAATACAAAAATTAGTTAGGTGTGGTGGTGGGTGCCTGTAATCCCAGCTACTCAGAAGGCTGAGGCAGGAGAATCACTTGAACCTCTGGGGAGGAGGTTTCCATGAGCAGAGGTCCCACCAGCCTGGATGACAGAAGGAGACTCTGTCTCAAAAAAATTATTTTTAAATCATATTAACCATTTTTAGATATACAGTTGAGTGGTATTAAGTACATTCACATAGTTGTGCAACTATCACCATTATGCATCTCCACAAATTTTTCATCTTCCCCCAAAGTAACTCTGCCCTTACTACATAATAATTCACTTTCTGCCCTTCCCTTTCTGCGTAAAAGCAAGGCATACATTTCCCTTTGTAAAGGTGACATAAGTTCCTATTT
Organism: Macaca mulatta; assembly: GCF_049350105.2. NCBI lineage: Eukaryota > Metazoa > Chordata > Mammalia > Primates > Cercopithecidae > Macaca > Macaca mulatta. The sequence continues at coordinate 124,368,762 of NC_133409.1, read as the reverse complement.
GTAAAGGTGTTCCTGTGTCCTGTACCAGGAAGACCAGAAACAGCACTGAGATGAGACTGCATAACAAACCTTACTAAACATTCTGTATCTACCATACATTTCGTAGTACCTTCCGACAATTTACCATCCTTAGAAACCCAATGTTCTTTTCCTTTTCTAGTTACTTCTCCACAGCCTATCGCCCTTTGGTAAAATGGTACATAAACCTTTGTGTCTAACCACTTCTTTGGGTTTTCACTTCTTTTCTGTGAAGTTCCTGCACATGTAAAAATATTAAAATTTGCATGCCTTTTCTATTATTCATCTGTCTGTTTTCAATTAGATGAGTGTGCCCAGATAGAGGACCTAAAAGGATAGAGGGAAAGTTTTTCTTCTCCTAAACTACTTTATTTCTCTATAAATTTGACTATTTTAGGCACCTCAGAGAAGTAGAATCATACAGTGTTTGTCTTCTGTGCCTGTCTCATTTACTTAGTATAATCTTCTCAAGTTTCATCCATGCCGCAGCAGGCATCAGAATTCCATTCCTTTTTAAAGCTGAATAACATTCCATTTTATGTATAGAAAACATTTGGTTTATCCATTCATCCTTCAGTGGACATTTGGTTTGTTTATACATTTTGGTTATTGTGCATAATGTTACTATAAATAGTGGTGCACAATATTTGTTCAAGTCCCTGCTTTCAGTTCTTTTGTGTATATACCCAGAAGTGGAATTAGTAGATCATATGGTAATCTATGCTTAATTGTTGAGGAACCACCATACTGTTTTCCATAGCAGGTGTACCATTTTACATTCCCACCAGCAATGCATAAGGATTCCAGTTTCTCCACATCCTCACTGATATTTCTTACATTTCATTTTTTAGTAATAGCCATCCTTCATCTGTGGGTATGAAGTGGCATCTCACTGTGGTTTCAATTTGCATTTACCTAATGATTAGTGATGATGAATAACTGATATGTCAGATTTACAGCTATTTTATTTCTTTACTTGTAAGTACATTTATTTATTTTTCTCTCTTTATAACTTTATTGGCATTATAATTTATATACAATAAAATGCATATATTTAAGGTATGCAATTTGATAAATTTCGACGAAAGTATACACCTTTGAAACTGTCACCACACGTTAATGAACATATCCATCACTCCCTAGAATTTCTTCTTCTCTTTTTATAACTCCTCCCTGCCACACCTCCTCTCCTTACCTCATCCGCTGGCAAGCACTGATTGTCTACTTTCTGTAATTTTAGATTCACTGGCATTTTCTAGAATTTATGCAAATAGTTATAGAATATGTACTACAAGACCCATCCATGTCGTTGCATATATCAATAGTTCATTCCTTTTTACTGCTGAGCAGTATTCTATTATATGGATATATCACATGTTATATACACATTCACCTATTGATGAATATTTGGATTGTTTCTAGTTTTGACTATTACAAATAAAGCTGCTATGAATAGTCCTGTATAGTGTTTGAATTGAGATAATATTTTCGTGTCTCGGGTAAATATTGAGAAGTGAAATGGCTGGGTCATTATTAATAATTTCATTATTAACTATTTAGGGAACTGTTTCATTTGTATTAGAGTTCTCCAAAGAAAGAGGGAGAAAGAAAGATTATGGAAATACACTCATGATTATGGGAGTCAAAAAGTCCCACCATCTGCCTTCTTTAGGCTGGAGAACCAGGAAAGCCAGTGGTATAATTCAGTCCAAGTCCAAAGGCCTGAGAACCATGGGAGCCAATGGAATAAGTCCCAGTCTGAAGTCAAAGGCCTGAGAACCACTGGCAGAAGGGCAGAGGAGTCCTGCTGGTATAAGACCCACAGTCCAAAGGACTGAAAACCAGGAAGCTTTGATGTCCAAGAGAAGGAGAAGATGGATGTCCTTGCTCGTGCTTCTTCTGCCTTTTGTTCCTATTTGAGCCCACTTTAGTGAGGGAAGATCTTTTTTACTCAGTCTACTTATTCAAATGTTAATATCTTCTGGAGAACCTCATACAGACACACCCAGAAATAATGTTTTACCAGTAATCTGGGCATCCTCAGCCCAGTTAAGGTAACACATAAAATTAGCCATTAAAATTACTGCCATTTTACACTACAGTGGCAATGTATGAAAACGCCAGGTCCCCTACATTCATGGCAATACTTAGTATGGTCAGTGTTTTTCATTTTAATCATTCTAATGGGAATGCTGTAATATCTCATTGTGGTTTAATCTGTATTTTCCTCATGATAATGATAAAGAGCATCTTTACATGTGCTCATTTGTCATCAGTGTATTTTCTTTAGAGAAGTATCACTTCACATTTTTTGTCCAAGTTTTAATTGAGTTGTTTGTCTTCTTATTAAGTTGTAAGAGTAGTATGCCATTATACAAATATATCACACATGTCACACAAAGGAGATATATATATAAAATTGTCAAATGTGTGTTTTGCGAATTATTTTCTCCAACTCTGTAGTTTGCCCTTTCATTTTTTAACAATCTTTTAAAAAGCAAATATTTTAACTTTGATAAAGTTCAATTGATTGATTTTTCTTCTATGACTTGTGCTTTTTCTGTCAGGTTTAGGAAATCTTTTCTAAACCTACACTCACTAATATTGCCTCCTAAATATACTTAATATCTTATTTCTAAAATAAACTGAAAGTAAATCATGTACACCAATTAAAAAAAAAAAACAAAAAAAAAAAGAAGAAAGACTGACCATCCAACCCTGCCATGAATTAGTGCCACAGAATCTCTGTTAGTATCTTTAAGCCCCCTGTCCCTGATGGTCCTGCTGGCCCAAAAGACTATTCTTTGAAGAAAGCTGAAAACTCCATACATAATATAACATATCGTAAGAACTGGACTAGCATAGATCAGTGGTAACCACTCAATACCCTCTGTAAAGGCACCTATACAGTGATACCTGACCCATCATCCCATCTTTTACTAATTCTGTTTTTCCTTTTCAAAGACTGTAATCAGGCAAAAACAGGCAAAAGAGCTGACTAGATGCAACCAGGAAGTGCTGCCCCCATGGAGAGAGACTGGGATTTAAACCAACATAATTTAACAGGTCTTTGGAGACAAAATGCTGAATGTGGATGGGGAAAAGATGCAGATGTTGAGGTTGAAGATGGAGGAAGCTGGGAACCCTGCATAGGGTGCTGAATGATAAAGCTTGTTCCCAGTCCCGAATTTCTTCTGGGGAAGGGAGCACAGCTGCAAATGCGAGGATACACATAGACGCCATGAAGTTGAGTAAGTGCTTATGTACAGCCCATTGTTCTCAACTGTCTTCTATTGGATCACAGCCAAAACTACAACATCAGGAAATTCTTGCCTAACTCTGCTTCCTGCAAAATCAAGGGCAAGAATTCAACAACAAAGATCCAGTACAGACGCTTAGCCCTCTGAAAACTTCTACAAATGAAGCCAATGGACTAAACTCAATTTAAAACACAGTTAAAGGACACCAACCCTCCCAGATGAGAAGGAATCAGTGGAAGAACTCTGGCATTTCAAAAAGCTACAGTGTCCCATAACCTCCAAATGAGCCCACTGGGTCCCCAGCAATGGTTCTTAACCAGTCTGAAATGTCTGAAACGACAGACATGAAATTCAGAATACAAATGGCAAGGAAGCTTATCAAGAACTGAGAGAATGTTGAAAGTCATTCCAAGGAAGCCAAGCAATTCAAGAGCTGAAAGATGAAATAGCCATTTTAAGAAAGACCCAAATTAAACTTTTTAAGCTGAAAAATTCACAAGAATTGCATAATATGATCAGAAGTATTAATATTAACAGCAGGCCAGTGCAGTGGGTGGCTCATGCCTGTAATCTCAGCACTTTGGGAGGCTGAGGCAGGTGGATCACTTGAAGTCAGGAGTTCAAGACCAATCTGGGCAACATGGCAAGATCCTGTCTCTACTATAAATACAAAAAAATAGCTGGGTATGGTGCTGCATGTCTGTGGTCCCAGCTACTCAGGAGACTGAGGTGGGAGGATTGCTTGAGCCCAGGGGTCGGAGGCCGCAGTAAGCCAAGATCACACTGCTACACTCCAGCCTGGGTGACAGAGCAAGACCCTGTCTACCCTGTCTCCAGAAAAAAAAAGAAGTATTAATAGCAGAATAAACCTATCTGAGGAAAGAATCTCAGAGCTCAAATACCAGTTCTTCAAATCAACTCAGTCACACAAAAATAAAGAAAAAAGAATTTTTAAAAATAAAAGATCCAAAAATATGGGATTATGTAAAGAGACCAAATCTATATCACACTGGCATTCCTGAGAGAGAAGGAAAGGGAAAAAGCAACTTGAAAAATATTTTTGAAGATGTAGTTCATAAAAATTTTCCTAGTCTTGCTAGAAAGGCTGGCATGTAAATCTAAGAAATACAGAAACCCCTGGAAAATACAATAAAAGACGACCATCCCCAAGGTACATCATCATCAGATTCACCAAGGTCAATGCAAAAGTCAAAATCTTAAAGGCAGCTACAGAGAAGGGGCAAGTTATGTATAGAGGGAACCCCATCAGGCTAGCAGCAAACTTCTCAGCTGAAACCATATAAGCCAGAAGAGATTGGGGTGCCTATTTTCAGCATCCTGAAAGAAAAGAAATTCCAACCAAGAATTTGATATCATCCCAAATGAAGCCTCATAAGTGAAGGGGAAATAAAATCCTTCTCAGACAAACAAACGCTGAGAGAATACATTTCAACTAGACCACCCTTACAAGAGGTCCTTAAAGGAGTGCTAAACAGGCAATTGAAAAAATGACAACTGCTACCACAAAAACACTTAAGCACATAGCACACAGGCACTATAAATCAACTGCACAATCAAGTCTACATAACAACCAGCTAACAACACAATTACAGGATCAAAATCAAACATATCATTACTAACCTTGAATATAAATGGGCTAAATGCCCCACTTAAAAGACACAGAGTAGCAAGCTGGATAAAAAGAAAAGAGCCAACCATCTGTTGTCTTTAAGAGACTCATCTTACATAGCAAAACACACATGCTCAAAGTAAAAGGATAGAAAAAATCTACCATGCAAACAGAAAACAAAAAAGAGTAGGAAGTACTATCCTTATTATCAGATAAGACAGAATTTAAACCAATAAAAATTAAGGAAGACAATGAAGGTCATGACATATGATAATGGGTACAATCCAACAAGAAGCCTCAACTATTCTAATATATAGGTTCCCAACGTTAGAGCAACAGGCTCATAAAACAAATCTTCTTGATCTACAAAAGGACTTAGACAACCAAACAATAATAGTGAGAGATTTCTATACCCCACTGGCAACATTAGATGGATCATTGAGGCAGAAAACTCACAGACTCTGGACTTAAACTTGACACTTGACTAATTGGACCTAATGGACATCTACAGAACATTCCATCAAACAACCATATAATATACATTCTTCTCATCTGCACATGCAACTTATTCTAGGATCAACCACATGCTCAGTCATAAAGTCTCAATAAATTGAAAAAAATTGAAATAATACCAAGAACATTCTCAGACCACAGTGCAATACAAATAAAATCAATATTAAGAAGATCTCTCAAGACTACATAAGCACATGGAAAGTAAACAACTTACTCCTGTATAACTCCTGGATGAACATCAAAATTAAGGCAGGAATAAAAAAATTCTTTGAAATCTATGAAAATGGGGATACAACTTACAAAATCTCTGGGATACAGTCAAAGCAGTATTAAGAGGAAAGTTTGTAGTGCTAAATGCCTTCATCAAGAAGTTAGAAAGATCTCTTATTAACAATCAAACTTTGCACCTAAAAGAACTAAAAAAGAACAACCCAAAGCCAGTAGGAGAAAATAAATAACTGAAATTAGAGAAAAACTTAATGAAAACTGAAATGCAAAAATCCATATGAAAGATCAATAAAACCAAGACTTTGCTCTACAAGTGAATAAATAAGGTAGACTACTAATCAAATTAACAAAGGAAAAAAAAGAGAAAATTCAAGTAAGCACAATCAGAAATGACAAAGGTGATACTACAACTGATCTCACAGAAATTTTAAAAAATAACCCTCAGAGACTACTACAAACAACTCTATGCACAAAAATTAGAAAATTGAGAGGAAATAGATAACTTCATGGAAACACATAATCTCCCAAGATTGAATCATGAATAAATCAGACCCTTGAACAGACCAATATCAATTTCTGAAATTAAATTAGTAAAAAAGAACCTACTGACCGAAAAAAGCCTTGGACCAGGTGGACTCACTGCTGGAATCTACCAGACATACAAAGAACTGACACCAATCCTACTGAAACTATTCCAAACAAATTGAAGAGAAGGGGCTCCTCCCTAACTCATTCTATGAAGCCAGCATCAGCCTGATACAAAAATGTGGCAGAGACACAATAAAAAAGAAAACCTCAGGCCATTATCCTTAATGAACATAGATGCAATAATCCTTAACAAGATATTAGCAAACCAAATCCAGCAGCACATCAAAAAGTTAATACATCACAATCAAGCAGGCTTCTTCCCTGGGATGTAAGGCTGGTTCAACATACAGAAATCAATAAATGTGACTGATCACATAAACAGAATTAAAAGCACAAGCCTTAGGATCATCTAAATAGATGTCGAAAAAGCTTTTATTAAAATTCAACATTGCTTTATGTCAAAAACCCTCAAGAGGTATATTCCTAGGCATTGAGGAAACATACTTCAAAATAAAAAGAGCCATCTATGACAAACCTTAGCTAGTATCCTGCTGAATGCACAAAAACGCGAACCATTCCCCTAAAGAACTGAAACAAGACAAAGATGTCCTCTCTCACTGCTCCTATTCAATATAGTACTGGAAGTCCTAGCCAAAGCAATTGCAAGAGGAAGAAAGAAAAGGCATCCAAACAGGAAAAGAAGTCAAACTATCTCTCTTCACTGACAATATGATTCTATACCTAGTAAAACCCAAAAGACTCTGCCAAGAGCTGATAAATGACTTTAGTAAAGTTTCAGGATACAAAATCAATGTATAAAGATCAGTAGCATTTCCATACATTAACAATGTCCAGGCTAAGAGTGAACTTAAGAAAACAATCTCACTTAAGCCACAAGAAGGGGCCGGGCATGGTGGCTCACACCTGTAATCCCAGCACTTTGGGAGGCAGAGGCGGGCGGATCATGAGATCAGGAGATCAAGACCATCCTGGCTAACACGGTGAAACCCCATCTCTACTAAAACAAACAAACAGAAAAAAAATTGGCGTGGTGGGTTCCTGTAGTCCCAGCTATTCAGGAGGCTGAGGCAGGAGAATGGCGTGAACCCAGGAGGCAGAGCTTGCAGTGAGCTGAGATGTGCCAGCCTGGGTGACACATCTAAAAAAAAAAAAGAAAGAAAAAGCCACAAAGAAAATGAAATATCTAGGAATACAAAATGTCTGCAATGAGAGCTACAAAACACTACTGAAAGAAATCAGAGATGAAACAAATGGAAAAACAATGCTCATAGATGAGAAGAATCAATATTGTACAAATGTCCATACTGCTCAAAGCAATTTACAGATCAATGCTATTCCTATCAAACTACCAATATCATTCTTCACAAAATTAGGTAAAACCATTTTAAAATTCATATAAAACCAAAAATGAGCCCAAATAGCCAAAGCAATCCTAAGCAAAAAGAACAAAACCAGAGGCACACTACTCAACCTCAAACTATACTATAAAGCTACAGTAGCCAAAACAGCATGGTAGTGGTACAAAATTAGACACATAGATCAGTGGAACAGAATAGAAGACTCAGAAATAAAGCTGCATGTCTACAATCATCTGACTTCAACAAGGCCAACAAAAACAAGCAATAGGGAGAACACTCCCTATTCAATAAATGGTGCTGAGATAATTGGCAGGAGGTGGAAGTTGCAGTGAGCCAAGATTGTGCCATTACACTCTAGCCTGGTGGACAGAGCAAGACTCTGTGTCAAAAGAAAAAAAAAAAAAAAAGAAAAAAAAAGAAAGACTCCTTCAGACAAACAAAAACTGAGGGAATTCATCACCAGCAGACATGCCCTTCAAGAAATGTTAAAAGAAGTTATTCAGATGGTGGAAAATGATATAAGTCAGGGTCTACATCAAGAAAGAAAATGCTCTGAGGAAGGAATGAATGAAAGTAAGATAAAATCTTTTGTTTTTCTTATTTTTAGTTGATCTAAAACATCTCTTTCTTTAAAGCAATAATCATAACAGTACATTGGATGGTTATAACATATAGATAAGCAAAATGAATCACAGCAATGTCGCAAGAGACAGAAGGAATTCAGGATATTCTGTTACAAGGTAACTCTACCCACATATGACAGGGTATAGTGAGAGTTATTCAAAGGTGGACTTAGATTAGTTAACAATGTGTATTATAAACTATACATCAACCACTTAAGATGTTTTTAAAAGAAGTCATTTATATGCTGAGAAAGGAGTAAAATGGAATCATACAAAATGTTCTATTAAAACCAGAAAAAGACAGAGGACAGGGAGAGAAAACAAAGAGCAAATGCAACAATCAGAAAACAAACATAAGTATGATAGATATTAATCCAACTATATCAATAATCAGTTTAAATATGAATGGTATGATTGGGTAAAGACTGATTCTCTGGCTTATTGACTTGACTAGGAATTTTAGATGCAGGTTACATGAGAAGTCTTTACTACCTTTTCCATTTTGCTGTAAATTTAAAAGTAATAAATATTATTTTATTTATTCTAAAATTAAAAGGTTATTTAAAACGGATATTCAGCTAAAGCTATAGAGTCCATAACCTTAGTTTTAAGTAGTCCTCTCAAAATGCAATGCATTAATTCCAAGAGGATTTGGTTTATCCGCAAATGCAAATTTAAAGACATTGTTGTCTAGAACAGCACTGTCTGATAAAACTTTCTGCCATGACAGAAATGGTCTTTATGTGTGCAGTTCAGTATGGTAGCCACAAACCACATGTGGCTACTGAACATTTCAAATGTGGCTAATGTAGCAAAGAAAATAAATTTTTAATTTTATTTTCTATTAGTTATTTTTTAAAATTTAAATAACCACATTGCACCATAGTAATGCATGTGTCTTGTGCAAGTTGAATACAAGTCTTAATTTAAGCAAACAACTCACTCTCCTACCCAGTTATAGCGTTAACTTATTATATTAGGTGCTAAAATTTTCATAGTTGGAATTTAATGATATTATGAATTTATAAAAATATTTTTTTCGGACTTTACCAGATTAACTATGAAGGTGAAAGTGTAGTTCTGAAATATAATATCAGGAGAGAAATAAGATTAATTCCAATTTTAGAAACCTCTAGTCCAAATTATGGACTTTTATTTTGTTAGAAACTAACCCGTTTCATGTCAATAAAAATTGTATATGAACTAAACTGTGCAACTGCAGAATGGATTTCAAGCTATTATCACACATCTTTAAAGCTTCTGTCACAGTACCACCAGCTTTCAGTTAAAACAGAGCCTGGTTAGAAGTCCCTAAAATGGAGTAATCCAAATTCCTACTAAAATATCTTTGAAAGCAAAAACAAACACAATACACAATAGCACTGAAAACTAGAATCAACTTTATGGAGGAATTTCATTAGTTATTAGGCCAATGGATCTGGGTTGAGAAACACAGGTTTTTTTCTTCTAATTGGTTTAGCCATAAGAAACGGAAAATTTATCTGCCTAAAATGAGGCCAAAAAGCCATTAGTCCTCCAAATATTACTTTCTACTTCATAAAACAAAATATTTATTTACCCAAAAACCGGGGAACTGTTCCTCTGCTTCAAAGTAGCACTTATTGAGGTAGCCCCAATGAGTACTTGTCTTTCTTTGCATGTTGGGGAAACAAAATTTGCAACAAAAAATTGGGCTGCAAATGAAGGCCCCAGAGATGGATGTTGTACACTTGCTGGCACCATCCCCAGGCAGGTCTGTCAGCGGAAGTGGAAGCCAAAATATCTCTAGTGACACATGGTGTATGGTCTTGTCAAATTAAGTCTGAGGTGGTATGGGAAGAAACCATCTTCATGAGATACACATATTCGGTGTCACTGGGAACTAAAACAGGAATATCCATGCTCTTGTTTCAGAAGAGGGTTCACCTGGCATCAAATGGAAAATGAACTGGAAATATAGAAAACTGTAGATTTGACCACAAACTTTTTTAAAGGAAGATGATCTGAAACTCAACAAAAAATGATAAGAGATTTAAAAAATAATGAAATTTGGCAGATGTGGAGCCCGGGGAATGAAGAAATTATGTTAAGAATTACAGTTATTCCCAAAGATGTAACTAGAAACATGTAACAGAGGCCATGGTGAGTGACAGAATTGAATAAAACTTGTTGAATCTAGTTAAAGACATTATAACTTAGTTTAAAAGGCCAACTCAACTATGTTCCAAGTAAATCTCCATCAACAGAGCAAAATCTACATATTCTATGAAAGTGCCCCATTAACAGGCTCAAATAAAGCCCGTAAGGCTCTAGGCAGAAAAAGCAAAGAAACTGGCCTCTCCATCAAGGAACAATATTAGGCTGGCCTGAAATTTTTTTCTTTGCAATATGTAGTAAGCACACAATGAATTTTTAGGGAGAAAAGGCTATAATACAAGGATGTAGCCCTGCTAAGTTGTCATTCACATGTGAAGATAGCAAAAAGACAGTCTCAGTGACAGAGGGTTCAGAAAACATACCACTGTTATACCATTTTTACTTAAAAGGTCAAGTGCAGTTATGTAGTGGAACTCTTATCCTTCACTTTTCACATTCCCATCTCAAACTATAAAAACCATATTCCTGCTTCAGCCCAAAGTCTACCTTCCTAGGGAGGCTGGGGAGAGGGTTTTCCAACCTTCTTTCCTCTCTAAGAAGGGAAGAACTGTGGAAAGAACCTATCCTTCATTGGTTCTTACTACTGGGGAATAGTCGTTGTGCCTCAAAGGAAGAAATGGATTCCACCGATTCTCTCTGCTGCTCGTTCTCTGACTCTTTTCAGGCAGAGCATGCTCTCCTCTTTTCCCTGTTCCCAAGTGGTAGACCATCAGCTCAGAGCATCCAAGCTTGGAGAAAAAAGGCCTGCAGTACATCTTTTCTGCTTATGACTGAGTGGAGAAATTCATTTCTGGGTACATCCTTGGTTTTCTCAGCTTTAATACTGTGGTAGATAGGAGATTTGACTCTGGATATCTATTCCATCTTCTTTCTATAGAATATTACTGTAAAGCAGAGAATGGAAGACCCAACAATTCAATTCATAGGCTACTTTGCACTAAAGTTCCAGGTGTGATTCAGGTTAGACCAATCAAATACATTTGCAGGAGATTTGGAAAAAGCTGCCGTATTGCACAAGGCACTTTCTCCAGCTGCTGCTCCTTATTTCTGCTAGCAGCACAGTCATGAAGGACCTTAGTTTTTCTGAGGCAGCATTAATAGTCCAGTCCCTAGCTTCCTAACTGCCAAAAGGCAGACCATGGGTCATTCATTTTGCCAGCACACTTTCTAACAAGTGGGATATGGTTGTGTAACCAGGTGCAGAAGCAGCTTCCTGATCATGGCTGTGACAGAATGACCCTGGAGCTGGACGTTTCCCGATTATAGTAGTGGAGTAAGCTCCACAGGTGACCTGGTCCTGGGCTGTAGCTTGGGAGTGACTCTTGTATATTCCATTTTATAAACTATTTAATGTCAGGTACACACACACACACACACACCCCCACGCCCACACACACACAATGATTTTTCCTGCTTTAACTAGCAGAAATTGATTCATTTCTCTGTTACTGAACTCTGACGAATACAACCAGAGAGCCAAGTCCTTGTTCAGGTGTTATTGATCCCACTTGACCCCTATGTCTATTATCAATTCTTTAGAACTTGGCAGGGGAAAGGGATGAAGATTGGGCTTTCCTAAACCTCCAAAATCAGTCAGCTAATAAGAGGATTAAAATTAAAAACTCAATATTTTATACAGGGTTGTTATGTAAAAGGATTGGTGGTGAGCATTAAAATCAAATAATGGTTGCCTATATAACATTACTGTAAACATAAAATTTCACAAATAATATATAAAATATATATAGCCTAGAAAGTACCTATTTAACTACTCATATAGCCTAAAACTCAAGATAAAACTAATGAAGTTTAAGAATTTAGAGCTATTATGGGTCAAAAATAAAAGTGGCATAAAGAATACTAAAAATATACTATTTAGTTCTTACTAAAATAAATACTTTAAATGTAGCTGGAAAGTTATTTTTTCAAAAAATGTGAACCTCTAGTATATACACCTTAAATATTGGAAAACAAAGCAAAATATGAGACATCTGTAGAAAAACTCAGAAATAAGGAAACAGTAATTATGGCAAGGAAAAGTAAATTATAAAATAACATATCAAATCCTTCAGATCATAAATGTGAATAGTATAAATTTCCCAATTAAATTATAAGGTTATACACTGCTTACAAAAGAAACAATAACAGAATGATTACAATGGGTTAAAAATAAAACCCTTATAGAAAAGATATCAAACTCAAGCCAAAATAAAAACAGTAAACCCCAGGGGTAACAATATTAATTTTAGACCAAGCCACATTTAAGATACAAATTATTAAGTGGGCAAAAATTATCACTTAAAAAATCGATCCATAAAACAGAGATAGACACTTTCATTTGACAAAACATGAAATAAAAACTAAGAAGTACAAGGAGGAATATATAGGCACACAACTATTTGGGAAGCTCATAAATTCAAGCTCTGGCAGACCATATTAGTGTTAATACAGAAGAACATAGATATTTTAAATCATATGTGGAGGGAGAAAAAAATTTGTTCTTTATAAAAAAAGAAATAAACTCTCTAGGAATATTCATCTGCTCCTGGTAAAGAGAAAAACAAACACCTTTCTTTGAAAGAAAATGCAATTTAAACCAGTTAAAATGATTTTAATTCCAGGAACAAAAATTCACGTATATAGATATTAATAATAGTTACCATTTTAGTGCTTCCTATGTCCCAGACATTCTGATAAGAGGTTTACATATATTTATATGCAACAATGACATAATAAGTTAAAAATAAGGAATGAAGAATGTTTACTAACTTGGAATAGTCACATGCTATAATATGAAGTGGGACACCAAACTAAATAAGAGTACATGTATTTGTGTGCCTATGTGTATACATACAAATAGTATGACCAACCTTTGAAAAACATAGACAAAGTCTGAAATGAAACAAAAGCATCCCTATAGTAATGGCAGTTTTCTCTGGGTAGTGAGATTACAAGTGATTTTGTTGTTGTTGTTTTTTATATTTTTCTGTTGTTTCCAAACTTTCTTTCTATAATTCACTATTTAATTATCAAAAAAAGTTTTAAAATACATAGGGAAAGTTTCTGATGAATAAAATGTCAACTCATTACAATATGAAACAAGGCCCCTTATTTTAAATTTCTCTTTAATAATTTGAAATATCAACCAACTGAACTAAATAGACGTTCCCCTCACTGTAGCAATGTTGAAGGCATAGTTTAGTATATCTAACTAGGAGCTGACTTGAGCAAACCTTTTAGCTAGCTTTAGTCAGGAAAAATTTAAAAATAGCAGCTTAGCAGAGAATCTGATAAAACCAAAATACCACCTTGGTATGTGGCAGACATGTTCTTGTATAAAAACACTTTATTGATTGTGACCAAGGCAATTGTACTGTATAGAATAGGCACAAAAAAACATTGTAGAGATGAAAGTCTACAAGATGCATGTACATATGTAGGGGGAAAAAGTTACTAAAAATAATTGGTATTGGTTAAAAAATTAAGCTATCATACTTTGAAGAAAAGTTAGTTAGTAGTTCACAAGACAAAAATGAATAAAGGCTTACTTGGAGAACATGAAACCCATGAGTTTTATGGTGAGATGGAACACATATACTATGTTTTTATGAAGTCCAAAATCAACAGGAGCAATCACTAGAAAATTAGGGGTGTAGGAAAGTGGGATTATGCTTAAGAATCCACATACAAACTTACTATCATCTAAAGCTCTCTCCTTCTTCATCTCCTCAATAAGATTTGGCAATTATTTATGTAGGCAATAAAAGATACATGAATGAATGTACAATAATAAGTCACGCATGATTATAATTTGCCACTCATTATGTTAAGTCCAACACATTTGCTTAATTCTTTCATCAACTCCATGTAGTAGACATTATTAATATCTCCCTTTCACAGATGAGGTAACTAAGGCTTAAAATAAAAATAATGTTTCAATTGTCCAACTAGAAAATGGTAAAACCGGGACTTAGATACAATTTCATCTGACTCCAAACCCCTGCCCTTAACAATTGTGATGTGCTATATAATTAATGCCAGTAGATATTTATATTGGAATGTCAAGTTAATTATTTGTATCAACTTTTCCTCATTGTGACTGCCTTTTGCACAATACTTCAATTACTTTAAATCTAAATTAATCATAAATTAAATCGCTAAGAGCAAATATGGTGACTAAGTTAGAACTACGCTCCCAAAATGTTTCCAGTTTGGAATTGGTAAGTTAGAATTTTCACGAGAATTAGAAAGTGGAAATGAATGGTCAACCATGACTCTCAGAAGGTCAATGTGAGTTAGATGCAAAGATAGAGTGGCATGGAGTTGGCAGCAGGTTTCAGTTGGTCCTGGTTCTCTGCTCTGCATCAACCTCTTAACAGCAGTCCGAGGTCCACCCCAAGACTCTTGGTAGTGAATGCACAGAGGCCTTAGTTACCCAGAGTCACAGCTCCCCATGGACTTTTCCATGAACTTTCCCTTCGGCCTCATTTTGGCAATTGGAAACCTTTGCAAACTTTTCATATTAACTGGTTGATGATCTTGCCTCTCACCCTTCAATTCGTTATTGGACCTTCTCTTTTCCTGCTCCTACCACAACTGTATAAATTCTAATTCCTATAATAAATCCCTTATCTCATAACTCATTAGTGCTTCTGTTTCTATGATTGAACCTTGACTAATGCAACAAGTATAACCTTTTAAATAAAACATAAACTTATGAAAATAATGTCAATGAAATATACCTTTTTGGTTACAAGGAAAAGAATATCTGAACCAAATTGATTTTTTTTTAAGTGGAGTAGGGGCATTTATTGGCTCATGGAATTTAGTAAAAGGACAAGGATAATTCTGAGCACAGCTTGATCTAAGAGCTCAAACCATGTCAGCAGGACTGTGTCTCCTCATCCAGGTTCTGCTTCCTTCTGTGTTGGTTTCAATCCTAGAAGAGAAAATGGCCACCAGTAGCCTCAGACTTACATTATTTTCTTCTCAACCAAAGCAGAAATGAAGAGCTTCTTGCCTATAACAGATTGAACAGAAGTCCTAGACCTTGATTCCATTGGTCCAAATTAGGTCAAATGCCTATCCATAAATCAATGCCTACACCCAGGAAGAGGTAAGCTTTATAGATGGGCTCAGGCTGCAAGCCAAGCTCAACACCAACCAGATGACATATAAAAAGGAGAATGGAGGCCTGACAGATCCACAAGAATGTCCACAGGTGTTGGATATCCCTTTTGTAAAATCATACAAGAAATGAACTAAAATAAGGAAATGAACTTAGAGAGGCATCACCCCAGGTTTACTTCTTTTATCTTGGTAATTGCTAAATACCCTGCTTTACCTGGCCATGTAGCTCTCACCGTAACTTTACCCTGGTGTCTGTGACACTGAGGAACACAAGTACCAATAAATCTACTGTTATCCAAAGAATACCAATTAGATCTGGCCTTGCAGAATGTCCTTTAAAAAAATCAGCTTTAAAAAAACACCTTGTACTAACTGTCAAATTTCCAATCATGCTTCCAGACAGATCAGCATTTGTGGTAGGAACTTTTCTCAATTTTTATTAAAAATCTAATTTGCCAGTAAGTTCATATATTTTTTAGATGTCTGGCCTAATTTCTTTCAAATCTGTACATATCACATATTTTTCTTGACTATAATTAGTCACTAAGACTTATTAGCATAATAGTAGCTCCAAGAAACTCTAAACTACAAGTCAGCATGGAGTTTTGCTTTTATGTATTTCTTGACACTCAGGAAAAGTGTTTTGTTTTTTCCTCCTGGAATAACGCACACATTGGATTTCCTCTTTTCACTCCTTGAGGATAACTATTACCATTAGAAGGGAACATTAGAATAATTCTTAAAGTAACACATCAAAAGGATTTGGTTGTGTTTAAGCAGTCTCTCAATTCTGTGACTATAGTGTAGCAAAACTTTCAGGCATCAGGAGAAAAAAAAGTTAAAACAAACCCTTTACCAGCTGCTACATGTGGGGGTGAATCAATAACACTAACTGACAACTTTTCATATGAAATTCAAACAGTCTGAAGTTTCCTTTTTCTATTCCCTGAATATCTGTTCTCTCCACTTCAAAGGACTGTCTGCTACAGAGCAAGGAGAGGTGGCTTATATACAACGGCACTCCTCTTCCGTTTAAATCATACCATTCAGCAGTTCTGGGGCTGCCAGGCAATGATAAAAGGGCACATGGCTTTGATTGTTTATTCTTCAATAGCAAAGGCAGAGAAGCACCATGAACAAGGGCAAAAACTAAGGAGATAAGCATGGCTAGGTTCTAACCACTGCTCTGCCACTTAGTCTTGTGTGTGACCTTGAACAAATTATTTAACTTCCAAATTACTCCTGTCCTCATTTGTAAAATGAATACACAGTGGTCCCTTGGTATCCAAGAGAGATTGGTTCCAGGACCTACTTCCCTACCTCCCCATACCAAAATTTACGATGTCCCTTATGTGAAATGGCATTGTATTTGTATATAACCTATACATATTCTCCTGTACACATTTTTAAATCATTCTAAATTACTTATAATATCTAATACATTTTGTATGAGATAGGAAGAGAATGTAAAAAAAGTATTAGACATCAGAGAAATGCAAATCAAAACTACCATGAAATATCACTTCACGCCCATTAAGATGGTTATATTAAAAAAAGATAGATAAAGCAGGTCTTGGTGTGGATGTGGAGAGACTGGAACCCTCCCATAGTGACGGTGGGAATTTAAAATGGTACAACCACTTTAGAAAACAGTCACACAGTTCTTCAAAAGGTTAAACATAGTGTTACCATAGGGCCCAGCAGTCTCACTTCTAGGTGTATACCCAAGAGAAATGAAAAAATGCCCACACAAACACTTGTACACAAATGTTCATCGCAGCATTATTCATACTACCCAAAAAGTGGAAACAACCCACCACATGTCTATCAACTGATGAATGGATAAACACAATGTAGAATATCCTTACAATGGAATATTATTCTGAAATAAAAAGGAATGCAGTACTGATACATGCTACAACATAGATGAACCTTGAAAACATTACACTATGTCAAAGGACACAGTCACAGAAGACCACATATTATATAATTGCATTTTTATGAAATGGTCAGAATAGGCAAAGCTATAGAGAAAAGCAAGTTACTGGTTTCTAGAAACTTGGGTGAGGAGAAACAGGAAGTGGCTGCAAGTGGGTATAGGGTTTTGGGAGAGGTGAATAAAATGTTCTAAACTTAGATAGTCGTGATGGTTGCAGAACTCTGTGAATCTACTGATAATTATTCCTTTGTACATTTTAAATGGTTGAATTGTATGATGTGTTAATTACATCTCCATAAAGCCATTTTAATAAAATGTTGTGCATTGTAGGCAGAATAAATTGCCTTCACCCAAAGTATTTTTCTTTTTGTCACTGTTCAGTATTTACTTTTCCAATATGATTTCATAGGCTTGGGAAAGGCCTTTGTGTGCCAAAAATGTCTCCTGCCCTTACCCTGCTCCTGTTTCACTAGTTTATAAAATTATACCTTATTAATTTCACTCCTTCTGCTGAAGGCTTTGCTTCTAACAAATATTCAAAATAGCTCAAGGAAAGATTTCTCATTGAGCTTTATCAACCATGTGCTATTTAGTATGAATGAGTTTGCCAGATCTTTTGCTGACATTGGGATTTGGTTGAAGGCAAACAGAATAAGGATAAACTGCCAAGGGATGAAGGAAGAGGGCATTCTAATGAAAAGAGGGTACAGAGAAAAGGTTGGGGACACATGCGTTTTCATCCCTTAATGTTTTAACAGCAATGATCCTACTGCCTACCTGTCTTTGCTAATACCCTGATATGTCTCCTCTGTTTCTCTGTTTCTCATATACTGATTCATACCATCTCTGTATCCTGCAGGACCTGATTCAAAGGTCACTTATACCAAAGCCATGATTGTATAAATTTACTACTTATGTTTCCATTTCCTATGCTTTTGGTCCATATCTTGATTTATTTTAATTTGAAATTACATTGAAACTTTTTCAAGCTGCTTCACATATATGAGTTTTGCTCGTTAAGTAAAATATTAGTTCAGTAACAACATGACTATGTCATAGATTGTGGATAGGTTTTGTTTAGAGGATCAATTCCAACTGGTCAGGAGCTGTCTGAAAAGGACAAACCATTCTACCCTCAGCAAGGAGGCATACTGTGATTGACTAGCTATGCCTGCAATTAACATGGGAGGGAGTAGGGAATATGCTGCCACTCCTCATTGTTGTAACTCCTTAGACAGCCCTTTGTTATTTGATACTTCCCTCTGCCTTATAATCAGACATGAGTTTTACCTACACAGTAGAAAAACTTTCTTCGTTTTTGCACACCAGCATGGGCTGCCTTGTTAGATCGTTTGCTAATAATTCTAACACTCTGTACTCTATAACACTATGTGACACTACAATATTTTATCTATTATTTTGTAACACTACCTATGTGACTTAGATCTTTTAACCTCCATGAATAAGAACAATATTTTAAAAAATATATACATGACATTGCACAGCACACACTTTTGGCTGGCTAACCAGCATCCATCCCCTCAACCCTCCTTCCGAAAACAATTACAATGTTTCTTCCTTATCCACCCTTTCCCATGGGTCCAGGTGATTCAGGGGAGGTTGGGGCTACTACAAGGCAAAGCCTTGAAGACAAACTTGACAATTCTGTTCCTCTGCCTGGGGTTGGTTTAAGCCAGTAATATGATGCAGCTCTGACGGGAAAGGCGATTGCTGCTGGATTGGGGGCATCTGGGAAAGTCTCCCTCTCCCTCTTTTCAAGACTCACAGAAATATATGTTCTCTTCTTTCTCTGGACATTGTTGTGTGTGGCTACTAGGCCTACCCTTCATGCTATGAGTCTAAGAGCAAGGTCTGTCCACAGAGGAGGGTGAAACACAGAAAATGACAAAGGGGCAGAGCCAGAGTCATGACAACCTGTACCTGGGGTATGCCAACTTGCCCTGTCACTGGGCTTCTTAAGAGAGGTAATAATCCTGGTAATAATTCTGGTACTTTTTAAACCTACTTGATTCCAGTTTACTGATACTGATACCTTAGTGATACATGTGGTAATTCCAAACTATAGTAATACCTATATATTTGATAGCACAGACATAAACATTTATCATTAACTGCAATAACCCAATCTGGTTCAACTTTGTGTAATAAAGTGGTAAGTTATTTCTCAGTTATGTAACCTGAGTGTACCCAGATAAACTAAGTGTGCAACCATGGGCACAACCTAAGTGCTCAGACCAAGGAATGGTGACTGAATGAAGAAGCAAACACCACATGGCATGATCCAGGTCCAATCGGACCAAGCCCTGTCATCACCTCATGGCATAGTCCGGTCAGTGCACACCTCCCGGCACCACCCCCTCACAAGATCCAATCAGATCACACTTCATTACTCTCTGACTATAAAATTCGCCCAACCCCCATCTTGGAAAGACAGATTTGAGCCTGACTCATGTCTCCTTGCTCAGCTGCCTGGCAATAAACATTTCTCGCTACAAAACCCAGTGCTTTGGTGTTTGGCTTTCCATTGCACACAGGCAAATAGACACAGTTTAGTAACATGTCTCTCTGTGTGCGTGTGTGTGTTTGTGTGTGTAATTTCAGATGTTCTTTATAACAATTTTATAAAGCAACGATTTTACAGGAATTATCAGCTTGAATTAAAATACAAAGAAACTGAGCCCTAGACATGCCAGAGATCACATAATTTGTTAGTGCCATTCATTCGTTCATTCATTCATTCCTCTAGGCCCTCCAGCCTGGATCTAGGGTGGCATTATTGAGCAACACAATTATTTGTTTCATCCAAGAAAAAGCAAATGCATTATTTGTGCCAGGCATTAATCTAAGGACTGGTGACACACCTGAAGGTAACGCACCTGCTGTCATGGAGCTTTTAGTTTGTAGAAAAATATATGTGATAACTATTGGAAGAAAATGTTACACAATTCAGGCCAGTTGCGGTGGCTCACACCTATAATCCCAGCAACTTTGGGAGGCCAAGGTGGGCGGATCACTTGAGGTCAGGAGATCAAGGCCAGCCTGGCCAACATGGTGAAATCCCCTGTCTACCAAAAAATACAAAAAGTAACCGGGTGTGGTTGTGGGCGCCTGTAGTCCCAGCTACTTGGGAGGCTGAGGTGGAAGAATTGCTTGAACCTGGGAGGCGGAGGTTGCAGTGAGCCAAGATCATGTCACTGCACTACAGCCTGGGTGTCGAGCAAGACTCTGTCTCCAAAGCAAAAAAAAAAAAAAAAAAAAAAAAAAAAGTTACACAATTCAAGTGGTAATATGTCCTATGAAGGAAAAGGTCTTAGAGTGTTTAAGAGAACCTGAAAGTATGTTAAAGAGTAACCTAATCTGGACCAGGATGTTAGAGTTGCCCTCCCTATGGAGCTAAAGATAGGAAGTAGTTAGTTGTGGGAGGAGAAGGAGTTGGTTGGAAAGCATTTCAGGGAAAAAGAAACAGTATGTTAACATGAGTAAGGCTCTAAGGCAGGAAGGAGCTTGGTTCTCTCCAGGAACCAAGAGAAAGCCAATCTGCCAAAACATTATGTACACAAGGATGTGGACATAGCAAAGACAAGGTGAAATGGGCCAAGAGTGTTAAGAACCTGAAGCCGTTGAAGAGTTTTAATTAAGGAAGTGATGGGATTGGATTTACACTTTAAAAGATTTGGACAGAGGCTAAAGAGGAAGGGATATATGAGATTATTGAAGAATAGGCAAGAAATGATTGTGACTTAGACAAATTAATTAATTCATACTAAATGCTTCTGCCACACAAATCCTCCCTGCTGTCCAAAGTCCTGTGTAGCTCCTATCCTGGCAATAGCATAATCCATAAACCTTTATGGCATTGGGATTCAACTGTCTTTCAATCCAAGAGAATGAATAAGAGTCACAGAGAAGGGCCGGGCGCGGTGGCTCAAGCCTGTAATCCCAGCACTTTGGGAGGCCGAGACGGGCGGATCACGAGGTCAGGAGATCGAGACCATCCTGGCTAACACAGTGAAACCCCATCTCTACTAAAAAATACAAAAAACTAGCCGGGCGAGGTGGCGGGCGCCTGTAGTCCCAGCTACTCGGGGGGCTGAGGCAGGAGAATGGCATAGACCCGGGAGGCGGAGCTTGCAGTGAGCTGAGATCCGGCCATAGCACTCCAGCCTGGGCGACAGAGTGAGACTCCGTCTCCAAAAAAAAAAAAAAAAAAAAGAGTTACAGAGAAGCACTCCCCTGGAGCCTGTCACAAAAGCATATGCCTTAATTTATAGATCACACTGTGTTCTTATAAAAATATTTTTCATGAGTTTGCAATACCAGTCCTCTCATGCACAGGGCTCCTGCCAGTGACCCCTCAGACCTGGGTGTAAGGAGTGAACTTGCTGAATAACACAAGGATTTGTTGTTGGAATAGTTCCATCCAAGATAAACTGATTGCTAAGTGCATGCTAACTGGATGGATTAAGCTGCTATTAAAACAAGATTATTAAATATAAGCCAGTTAAATGTTGAGGAACAGCTATCACAAATGACAGCCTTAGTTTAGAATAACAGACTCGCAGTCCTTCTTTTTGTTAACAATTACATGGCAGATTCAGTTTTATATTAAGCATATTGCTAGTTTGTGACAGAGCAGCCAACATCAGGGGACAGAGTGAGGATGGGAGCTGGGTGGCATCTCTAGAGCCCACGCGGGAGGAGTGTGGCAGGGGGAACTCACCTGCACTGCCTGTTACCGGTGGAGGGTGTCCAGGTTCTTGGCTTTTTGAGCAAAGAATTGAACAAAACACACAAATAAACCAAGGAAAGAATGAAGCAACAAAAGAACCAAAGCAGGGATTTATTGAAAATGAAAGTACACTCCACAGGGTGGGAGCAGACCCCAGCAGTGGCTCAAGGACCTAGATACAGAATCTTCTCAGGTCCAAATACCCTCTAGAGGTTTCCCACTGGCTATTTGGTGTTCACCCCATGTAAATGAAGTGGTGGTAATCAGTGTGACTGATTGTGGTGGGAACCAGTCTGATTGGTTGTGGAAAGCAGAGGCTGAAGTTACAAAGTTACACTCCTATGCAAACATCTGATTGGTTGCAAAAAGCAACTTTCAATTTCCCATCTACCCTGCAGAAAAGGTGGGGGTTTGCAAAGGGAGTAGCCTCTGGTCTTTTTGTTACTTAGGTGAAAAGTTAGGATTTTCCTTTCAATTTAGTTCTAGGAAGTCAGTGTGAAATGGCCTTAGCTTCCCTGCCTCTAGAACCTATTCTCCTACCTCTTGCCCACGTGGGCTCTAACAAAGGCCGCCAGGTGCTTTCATCTGAGAATGCAGTGGACCCGTGGTCATAGAGGCAGTGGCTGCAGGAGCCAGGGCCTGGGAGTGCCTGAGGGTCACAGAGCTGTTGCTCCCGTGGTGTGTCGGGTGCAGCCATTTCATAGCCAGTGAGAGGAAGGGTGTTTGCCTGCACCCCCTTCACCAGACCATCCTGATTCTTTCATTTTTATCTTTTAATTATTCTCTCTGCATTGTACATAAAATTCTAAATTTTTTTTTCCAATTAGATTTTATGCAGCGTTGATTCTGATCTTCAGTGCTTCTAAAGATCTTCAGTTAAAATTCAGTGACTGTGGTTTTGTTTTTAAAATCCTTGTCTTATCCAGCTCTTCTCTTCCTCCCACTCAGCAAGACAGCCTTTCAGCTGAGACTGTTATGAGTTCATCTTTGGTCATCTCTTTTTTTGCAGAGTCATTTAAATTTTTAATAATTGAGGACATAAAGAAGATACATATTTCTGTTTTCTGTGGGATGCTTATCTTTTACACCAAATATTTGGTATAAAAGCTACCAAATATTTTTATTTGCTTCCTTCCCACCCCCACTTCCCCTGCCGCCTTGTCTTTAAAAAGCAGAGAGAGCCAACATATACCACAAATGGTCAATAATAATGAAATGTGTGTAACAGTGATATATCAAGTTCAGATTAAGAAAGAGATGTGCTTACTCCAAGTCTCAGAGAATGTAGAGAAGCTGGAAATGACCATCCATCTTCGCATATCCTGGCATTGAATCAATACCTTCAGATTCTCCAGAGGTCAATGGTTCAAAGTGTACAGATCCCAATGCTAGAGGAAGGATCATGTATTGTATCAGTATTATGATAAGTTCATGACTCTGGTGTAAACCTGATGTCATACCGTGTATTTTGTAAAGCGATATACTTGCACATATGACACCTAACTCCTAAGTTTTAATAAGATCACTTAGCACTTTCAGTGACTATTATCTTTTTTATTAAATCAAGGATTCATTTAATTTTTAAAACAAATATAAGTTATTGATTTACTCTTCTCGACTTGACAGTCTACCTATGGTATAACTGTCAGGTAAAAACATACATCTTTACAACTTGGTGGCCTCAAGTAAAAACAAACAAACAAACAAACACCATTTCACAGAAAGAAAAGAAACAACATGAAAATAGCTCAAGAAATACAGTAATGAGCAAAAATATATGGGGAAAGAGGAACGTGTAGTTTTGACTTAACTGAAGAAACCAAGAGGAAACTGGTCTATGTATGAAAATGTGCATCCTGAAAGTCAGGTGCCAAGATTTTCGAGTAGGAATCTATATGACTAGAATCTCCTCTATTTCCTGAATAAAAGTGACATCTTTCAGTATTTATACTTCATGGCTCAGACACCTACCTCATTTGGTTCTATTCCTTACTCACTGTAGCCTTTACTTAAATGAGTCTGAAAAACTTGAGGATATAGCATAAGAAGAAAAATAATCACACATATTATTCCCCTTTCTGTAGCTACTTTAGACCTGGGTTTGTTACTAGAAAATTCTAGAAGAAAATTTCAATGTAAGTCTGTGGCTTTGCTGAATCAAGCTCCCCCTGCCCCCTATTATTATTTAGAAAACACCCACTGTTTGGGCTAATAGCATTATTGGTGGTACCTATTATATAGAGGGATAGCTGAACAGAGTCTGTGTCTTGAAACCAGCATTGAATCACTCTCAGGGTTGAGAAGAAAAAAGGGGAGTCTAAAATCGCAAGAAGTAAAGACATATCTAGGACTCTTATCCTTCTGGATCCATGCTTCCTTCAGGGTCTTCATCGTAAATGTTCTCTGCCATTTGCCACACTTGCATGGTATTGTCTTCTGTTACAGAACAAATCACCCAAGGTTCATTGGGATTCCAGGAGAAATCAGGTATCTTGGCAGTGTGACTGCCATGAATAAACAACAACTCTAGTGGCTCATCTTCTTCATCTTCTGGGGATTGTTTCTCTCCAGTTTTACTTAAATCCCAGACATTCAGTCTGCAATTGGTACCACTGGAAGCCAAAATACTCTCATTGTGAGTTGACCACTGAACCTGGAATATTTTATCCTTATGTGATTCAAAGGAATGCAACTTAAGTTTCAGATTTCTCAGATCCCACAAGTCAACATTCTTAGTGGATCCTGTGGCAAGAAGGAACTCACTATAAGGATTGAAAGAGAGGCAGCAGTGTGAGCGTCACTTCAGCAGTGTCAGCCTCACTTCAGCAGTGTCAGCCTCAACTGAGTGGCTTGGTTTGGAAGTAGTGTTTGAACGAGTATCCCAAATCATAAGTTTCTGATCATCAGCAACTGACCCAAACAGAGACTCATGGAGCAGATGCCAGGAAACATCTTCGACTACTGCTGTATGTCCTGTAAAGATGGTGTTCACATCCACCACTTTTTCCTCCTTTGGAATGGCACTGATGCCCCACAGGCAGATGGTGTAGTCATCTGAAGCACTAAGTAAGTGCCCACTGAGATTTGGGTTCCAAGAAAGCCCATAGCCTTCCTTCTGATGTCCATGGAGATGCAAGTCTGGGTTGCACTCTCCAGAAGGATCTGGTTTAGAAGGGTGTTTTGTATAGTCAAACACAAGAACACCACTGAAGGAGTCTTTGTTGTGATGATACAAGGGTTCTGGGGCATATAACGGGCCCTGTTTACTTCTCCTTCATGGTTGATCTTGATTTCTATTTCAGTTTTTCCACTAACTGAACCAAAACCTCCAAATTCTCCTTTCTCGCTGCCGTAGTGTGACGCATCAAACTGAGCATCATCATTAGGAAGTTGTACACTGGCTATAACAGGATGGTTTTCTTCATCCAATGTGTATGTCCCCAGGGCAAGTTGATGAATGCTGAAATCTTTCCCTTCTGGTCTGGTTACATCTGGAAGCCACTGGGCAGTTAGGCTGGGCCACTCCAGAGCATGGGTCATCACCAAATCATAAAAAAAGGGGTGTTCTTTTTCCGTTTTTTGTACTCCTCGTTGATAACTCTTCCTTCCACTGCATCATCAAAGGCTGCTTCCTTGTCAGCCATGGCAGGCAGGCGAGCTGGGGGAATCCTGGGGTCGAGGCAATGTTGCGGGTGAGGGTGGGGGCACTATTATCTTTTAATTTAGTTATATAAAGATTTTTTGTTTTGTTTGGGATGTTTTTGGTTTACCATTGGATCCTTTCTTTTTCCTCTACTGTCTTGAAGTAACTGTTCTGATGTGGGTATTGTTTACTGATGTGGGTATTGTTTACTGTACTTCAAGTACAGTTATTTGAAGTAACTGTTCTGATGTGAGTATTGCAAGGTAACATTTACTAACTTGAGGAGATTGTAAAATATTTTTTCTTCATTCTTAAAAATCAGTAATTTTACCACGATGTGCTTAAGTGTGTGTCAAACATTCCTGGATTTAGTGAGCCCTTTTAATAAGAGAACTCAAGATTTTCTTTAGCTCAGGGAAACTTTATCTATTATCTGCATCATTATCACATTTTATTCTACCCCCCCTGACTCCCACCACCCCCAGCCACCTACCCTGTGTGATCTGCCCTTGAAGCCCCTTATCTCCTCTCTTATTTGCCCTTTTGGGACCTGAGTTAGTGACCTGAGAGATTTTAAAAATCTTTTTGTTAAATTCATTTACTGAATTAGTGTTTTTTTTTTTTTTTTTAGCAAATTCTTCCAATCCTGAGATTTACTGCATTTTTAATTTGAAAATCATGTCTATTTTTAGAAAATCTTTTATCATGCTGAATCTTAATCCACATTCATTTTTTGTTCAGTAGTCATTTTTTTTTTCCTCTGGTAGCTCTGTTTCACAAGGTGGTGTATTTGTTCATTCTCTGTCTCACTGCTGGGACGTATTACGAGGAGAGGGTAGGTGGAGGAGAGGAAGGTAACAGCTGCTCCATTCGGGGGATATTGTCAAGAGGAGAGGGAAAAAGGGGTTCCCATCTTTCCAGAATTTCATATAATCTTACCATAGGATATTTTTGTTTGTTACGAGAAACAGAAGTCTCATAGATTTTATGTTAGGAATCATGGACCCCTCAAATCAGGAAAATAATCTATTTTTTTTCCTTAAAAATGGCAAAAAAAATTGATTTTACCCCTTTAAATCTTTCTTCTCATCATTACTAGGTTGTTTTGCTGGATTTTGTCAACTGAAATTTTATCTGCAATAATGTCAGAACCTAGTGACACTACAACCGCAGATAGGTAATATTTTTGGCAATGAAATTTTATGGTGTAATCCCATATAAATTCCCATATAAACATATAAAATCCCATATAAACATATAAATTGTTCAAATATTAACAATATATAAAAACTAATGAAATATGAAGAAAAATCAGGGATGCTTCATTTTATTGTGTTTCACAGATTTATTTTTTTAATAAATTGAAGATTTGTGGCAACTCTGCAGTAAGTCTATCATTGCCGTTTTTCCAACAGCTTGGGCTCACTTCATTTCTCTGTGTCACATTTTGTTAATACTGACACAATAATAATAATAAAGTTTGAAATATTTCATAGTTCCCTTTTTTCCTCTCATTCTTATCAGATCATCACAACAGATACGTATCTTTGATGTTACTATTATAATTGAAGTTGTGGTAGAAATAGCAAGAAAACTAGAAGTAGAGCAATATCTAAAGATGTGACTGAATTGCTGCAATCTCACGATAAAACTTGAATGAATGAGGAGCTGCTTCTCATCAATGAGCAAAGGAAAGTAGTTTCTTGAGATGAAATCTCGTGGTGAAGATGCTGTGAACTTTGTAGAAATGTCAACAAAGGATTTAGAATATTACATAACCTTAGTTGACAAAGCAGCGGCGGGGTTTGAGAGGATTGACTCCAATTTTGAAAGCAGTTCTACACAAGGTAAAATGCTATCAAACAGCATTGCATGCTACAGAGAAATCTTTTGTGAAAGGAAGAATCAATCGATGCAGCAAACTTCATTGTTGTTTTTTCGAAATGGCCACAGCTACCCCAGCCTTCAGCAACCCCACCCTGATCAGTCCATAGCCATCAATAATGAAGTAAGAGCCTTCACCAGCGAAAACATTATGACTTGCTAAAAGTTCAGATGATTGTTAGCATGTTTTTAATTTAATTTAATTTTATTTTTGAGATGGAGTCTTGCTCTGTGGCCAGGCTGGAGTGCAGTGCCGTGATTTCAGCTCACTGCAACCTCTACTTCCCGGGTTCAAGCGATTCCCCTGCTTCAGCCTCCGGAGTAGCTGGGACTACGGGTGTGCCACCACGCCCAGCCAATTTTTTTGTGTGTGTTTTAGTAGAAACGGGATTTCACCATGTTGGCTTTCTAGTCTCACTGGCTGACCTCTTGATCCGCCCATCTCGGCTTCCCAAAGTGCTGGGATTAAAGGCGTGAGCTACCACGCCTGGCCCGATTGTTAGCATTTTTTGTTGTTGTTGTTAGCAATAAAAGTATTTTAAAATTAAGGTATGTACATTATTATTTTAGACATAATGCTATAGCACACTTAACAGACTACAGTATATTGTAAATATAAGTTTTATATGCACTGGGAAACAAAAAATTCAAGTGACTCACTTTATTATGATTTTGCTTTATTGTGGTAGTCTGAAATTAAACCCATAATATCTCAGAGGTATGCCTGTTTGTATTTTACTAAAAAAATTTATCATGTTAATTTCTATATTGTTTTTTCTCTCTGTTCCATGGCTGAGTGTCAGAGCAGTAACTATTCCCTGAAAAAGGGAACAGGCTTCTTCCAAAGGCGTTTCTATGGCACCTCCATAAATCAGCAAGGAAAGGCACCTAAGAGAGCAGTAAATCAGCACCCTGGTCTCTATCCTTTCATTATTCTCCCTTCCTGAGCACGATGAGGCTATATTTATTCCCTAAAGCAGTCCATCTATGTGACTATTTGAAAAAATGTATGTATTTTTGGCTTTTGGCTTTATGAAAGCTTTAGGAGCATGTTTTACTTCTTGTACATAGAAATCTATTTCTGTCTGCATATTTTGAGTGATGTATGAGTACATATGATCTGTGAGCATAGTTCTCCTTTATCCTCTCATTCTTATCCATCTTGATACATTAATTTCAATTTGGTATACATACATCCACTGAATAACTTGATACATCATAAATATTGTAGGTATTGGTGATATAGAAATAAATATAGCATGGTTCCTGTATGCATATATAATTTGTTTGTAAACACTGTAGGAGTGAAATGAATTTTTCTTTTCCCCTCTGAAGGTCTGAATCTGCTGAAATAAACTGACAATACATTAATAGGCAAAAGGCATACAAATCTGTTAATGTGCAAGTGTGCATGGGAGCCATATAAGATATGAGACTCAAAAGAAGGGAACAGAGATGATTGAAGGTTAAAATAGCATGAAGGAATAGGGGCTTCAGACTCTTTGGGGAGGTGGCTGTAAGTTATGGGAGGGACAGGGGAGGAATCTCATGGTGAACAAAGTTTATCTTACTACACAGATAAAAGTCTCTTAGGTAATAAAAGTTATTTGGGGATCAACCTTCAGGAGAAGATGCTGTCTGGATGTGATGATTACTTCTTTTTTTTTTTTGAGACGAAGTCTTGCCCTGTTGCCTAGGCTGGAGTGCAGTGGTGTGATCTTGGCTCACTGCAACCTCCACCTCCCGGGTTCAAGTGATTTTCGTTCCTCAGTCTCCTGATTAGCTGGGACTACAGGTGCATGTCACCATGCCCAGCTATTTTTTTTTTTCATCTTTTTAGTAGAGATAAGTTTTTGCCATGTTGGCCAAGCTGATCTCAAACTCCTGGCCTTGAGTGATCTGCCCACCTTGGCCTCCCAAAGGGCTGGGATTACAGGTGGGAGCCCTACTGTGCCCAGCCTGTATGTGGTGATGACTTTTAATGTCCTTTCTGGTAAATAATCTTTTCTGGTTGTTTGATGAGATTCCTAGGGAAGGGGTTCAAGACAATTGCATTCCTTTTGGAAGAACTTCCCTCAGTCAGATAAGGGAACTTTGAGAAAGCTTCTCTCTGCACTAGCAAAAGGAAAGAGAAGAAAGGGCAGGAGAAGGTCAGAGAGAGCGACCTTGGTT
Source organism: Macaca mulatta (assembly GCF_049350105.2). NCBI lineage: Eukaryota > Metazoa > Chordata > Mammalia > Primates > Cercopithecidae > Macaca > Macaca mulatta. Next base: position 124,338,848 of record NC_133409.1, on the reverse strand, counting down.
CTGAGGCTCATTTCTGAGGCTTTTCAATCTTCTTTGTTCCAAGCACTCAGCATGCCAACATGCCACATTGTGGGGTATTATCTTCTGAGCCCCAACAACACATAGCCCATATTCTAGCTAGATATTTAGTATGCTCGTCAAGTCAGAATATTTTTAGATGATAGAAAACAAGTAAAGCCCTAATTTTTCTTAAGCCTTTAGAGAGGTGGTGAGTTTACAATTGGGCCATGTGAAAGTAAATTATACAGTACTCTGGAGAGGTGGGGAAATAGAAATTATTCCTTTTATCTTTATCCTTTTATCCTGACCCAGTCACAAAAGTCAGTTGTCTATTTCCCTGACAAGTTAAAAATTATTGCAAGGCCCTAAGAATATTTATTACCCCTTTTCCTGTTTTATAAAATGATGTCTAACTTTAAAAAGCATTTGTAGGCTAATGGAAATAATATTATGGTGGGAAACATACACTAATTTGAGATCTTGGCCTATTGAACCCAATAAAAGCTCAAAATTTATTTTGATGATTTGATCTAGCTCACATCTGAAACTTTAATTCAATGGAATTGAAAAGATGTTTTTATGAATTATTTTAATCAAATGAAAACTTTAAAGAAATTTATCATCTTTTGTAAGCTAGTTTTGTAGGAACCATTCAGCACAGATCTACCTCAAAATTGTAATTGCAGTCCAGTTGTAATTACCTAAAAAGGTACAAAGGGATGATATTTGAATTTGGCATATATGTTCACATATTTATAGTAAAAGCAAAGTTTTTGAATAATGAATGTATAATATATTTTCTAGGTATAAACTGATATGAAGGATTTACCTGTAATCTGAAAAACTAATATGTAATTGAGGTTAGATAATTTCAGGAATTGAATAATTTGTGTAGTTGTTATTAAATACTGACATTATTTTCAGCCTTGTTTGGACAAAGTAGATAAAGGATCCAAAGTGAAGCAATATTTAGAAATAAAAATTTTGAAGAAAATAGCTTATAAGCTGAAGTAAATATTTTCAAAGTGTCTTATGTTGTCAAAATGATAAAATAAAGCAAGCTGGAGACTTTGCTCTTCAAATCTACACAACAGGACTGGCATATCCATGAACCTTTCTACATGTAAATATCTAGTTAGAAAGACGCCTTCTGGGGAGTCTATTCTGGGGTAGATCTATGCTGATAAGGGACAATGAGGCAAGGCCAAATTCATCAGAGACTCTGGCCTTTTGGAGGATTATCTCTAACTAAAGACCTAAGATTCTTCATTCCAGTGTGAAAAGCTGATAGCTGGAGAGGTAGGAAGTATTTCTGAGAATTCTAGAGGGTCAGAAACACATGGATATGTGTGTGTGTGTGTGTTGTTATATTTTGAAGTACCTTTTATAGCATGCTTCTTACGTTCCAGGGTGTGCAACTGTGGTATGAGAACAGGAAGTGGGACGGTCAGTCCCCAGTGCTTTCAGCCATCAGTCAACCTGCGGGTTAAGATTCATAACCCAGAGTAGGAGGAGCCTTGAATCCCTGATGAGGCAACTGCTTTGTAAGTGTGATTGAGGCCAAAGATGAAACAGTTTGCTTCAGTTTGTCCATTTGTGTTTAAGACAACTGAGTGGACTGGAAATGGACTGTCCAGTCACTTGCAAAACATGCTATTTCATTGTTTATCTTTAACACTTTAAGTTTAATTAGTATTTTTTTCAGGCTTATATATATATATTAGCTCAAGTGCAGTCAAACTTGCTTTAGATATGTGAAAACTTGCTTTAGATATGTGAAACAGTTTGCTTCAGTTTGTCCGTTTGTGTTTAAGACAATTGAGTGGACTGGAAATGGACTGTTCAGTCACTTGCAGAACATGCTATTTCATTATTTAACACTTTAAGTTTAATTAGTATTTTTTTCAGGCATATATATATATATATATATATATATAAGTTCAAGTGCAGTCAAACTTGCTTTAGATATGTGAAAAGGAGCTTCAACTTTAGGAAAGAAGAACGTACAAGAATGTATATTGTTAGAGTTCTTTAAAAGAAACCTTGAAACTATCCATAATACAATAATTTTTCAGGATTTGAGCATTAAGCTATCCATCTGAAATGTTCCTTCATAAATAAATAAATTATATTTTGCTTTAAAGAATGAGATAATTTTGAGCCAAGCACAGGGGCTTATGCCTGTAATCCCAACACTTTAGGAGGCCAAGGCAGGAGGACCACTTGAACAAGCCAGGAGTTTGAGGCCAGTGTGGACAACAAAATGAGACCCTGTCTCTACAAAAAATGTTTAAAGACTTAACCTGGTGGTGCACGCCTGTGGTCCCAGTTACTTGGGAGGCTGAGGCAGGAGGATCGCTTGAGCCTAGGAGTTTGAGACTGTAGTGAGCTATGATCGTGCCACTGCACTGCAGCCTTGGTGACAGACTGAGACCCTGTGTCTAAAAAAAAATAATAAATTAAAAAAAATTGAATGGGATCATTTGTCTTACTTTAAGGCCAAATAGCTGAGTTGTAATAGGCTTAAATCAGGAGTTTGACTACTATAATAAATAAAATTAATTAATTGTGGTCCATTCTACATTGTTTGTGTTACCTCAGACTTATGTAATTAAGATATTTGAATCAGAAAAGCATATTTTTTGTGTTAATTTGATAAGCGTGACCGCCAAGTACTCATCTCTGTTTGCCTTTTTTTTTTCTTTTTTTTCCTCCCTTGTTTCTTTGTGTTATGAATCAAATCATAACTTCCTCTTACAGATCCAGAGAGCTGTTTGTCTTTGAGTAGGAATATACAGAAAAGACATAAGGCATTTCTTTTCTCACATTTTAAAATAAGGAGCCTCAGCATTTCCAGGGTGAATTTTAAGGTTTATGGCTCTGAAAATTGCAAGTTAAAAAGCACATTAGCAATTATTTTTGAATTGCACTAGAAATTATGGACCAGTTCAAAACAGATTGCTGATGTTCTAAAGTGAACCAGAGGTGCAACAAAAATCTTTTGCAATAGAGATTTTTCTTTATGATTTTATCCTTATCCTATATCCTTTCTTCCTGCAACATTACTGCATTTTCTTTTAAACAATGCTATTACAAATAATTCCCAAAGATATAATGTAGTCTTTTGCTGAGAACAGGGTAAAAGTGGAAAATTCCAGGTTCTATTTCTGAGCTTTGCTCATAGTGGTTTAGTAGAAAGCTTAGTATCTGGGTCTCCCCATTACAAAAAATAGAAATTTAATTACTATTTATCCTCAAAGATACTTAATTTTCAGTAGGAAAGGCTTGATGCTATTCAGTGATCCTCAGATCAAAGCAATTTAAACATGCATTATTTTAACAATATACAAGTACAAAAGCTAAGAAATTATCTAGTGTGAGGCTCATCTCCCCCCTCTCTATGATTTTTTTTTTCTCAGAATTTATGGGTAACCTAGATACTGAAGTGGAGATATACAAAGAACATCCATTTGAGGCAGAGGAAATTATTTTCTTTGCCTTTTGTTTTGTTTTCTGCATAAAAGGAATTGCAGATATTTCCAGATGAAAGGATTTATTTATCCAGAAATATTTTTGAACTTATGCTATTTTTGGGGGGGCCCAAATCATTTAGAAGATTTTTGTATGGGGGAGAAAACAATAGTCACATTGTGACAGGATGGTAGAGTCATTGTCAGTAGCATTTAGTTAAAGGACAGTACGATGGACAAGGCATAGGCCTTAAAGTAGAAATAAAGTGCTTGCTTTGGTACATAGTTATTGCTGGCTTAATTGGGTATTTCATCATATACTGTGATGAACTTTTGGTTATTTATCATGTTTATGTGTCTTTTACCTATTTGAATCTTTATACAAATGAAAGGCTCTCTTTGAGTGTTTTCTTTTTTTTAAAGGGGAAATCATGTTGGACTTGAGCACTATAATCGATTGGTTAGCTCATAAATATATGAAAATAAAGATACTGTAAATAATGTTTTTACCTTCTGTTTTTGAGCTCTCTTTTTCTTTCCTTTGCAACCCTTCAGAGCTGAAGCATCCCATTGTAATTGCTTTTACTTTCCCATTTCTCAGTCATTCTGCTCTATCTTTCCTGTAAGTGATTATATTAGCTCAACAGTATTTAACTACAGTTTCACAGTCAATTATTAATGAATGTTTCATTTTATCTGTAGTATTACTTTGCCAACAAAACTGCGTGAAGTTAATTACTTGGCAGTTTTTTAAAGTATAAAATGGAAAGAAATGGCTTTTGCTGTTAAATTGTCATTCAGACCCACTTTTGTCATTACAGGATAACAACAGATCCCTTTGATAACTGAGCCAAGCAGGTCAGCCACTCTCTGTTGTTCAAATGGTTGATAAAATATGCACAAAACTGAAATCTGGTGGGGTCTGGAACCTGTGGCTTTGCAATTTGGAAGGCATTTGATTATGTCCTTTGTAGATTGTTCACGTTCTTTGAACCTGTTTGAAAAAAAATGTTTATATTTCAACCTGCTGAGTTCCTAACATTTAAAAGAGAATAAGTGACTTCCATAAATCAAGGCACCCCAGGCAGGAAAGGTTTGCCTCACAAACAATGGCTGAGAGAGACACCTGGCCTCGGGCACATCAAGAGGCTATATTGTTAGGCCTGGGCATTGTGGAGATGGGATGTTCAGGAAAAGGCAATTCCTAAAAGGATACTGTACTAAAAGACTTAAGACTCTTATCTGTCTTGACTCATTTCAAACATCCTTCTTCACAAAAACACTAAGGCAATACCTTTAAGATTTTTAATTAGAAGTTGTTTGTGTGCTGTGAGGGAAAGCACAAGCATAATCTCCACCTTAGGGTGACCAGATACAGCAAATAAAAGTACACAGCACCCAGTAAAATGTGAATTTCAGAAAGTATGAACCACGTGTCCTGTATTTTATCTGGAAGCCTTACATTTGAGTTCTATTTCTTTTCATCCTACGTAAAAGTTGCATGTATTTTACTGTCACATATACTGAGTAAACGGAGAATTCATGAATGCAACATAAATGAAATATGATTAGATTATTTTGTCAACACTTTAATTTGAGGCAGTTTTGAGAGTTTTTCTAAACATCTCAGTGCTGGTTTTCAAGGGTACCTAATGGATTCTTATCTAGTGAACTAAGAAAACTCATTGATGTATGCTCAAGATGGCCTTAATGATCCGCTCAGTTTGTCTAGACTTTAGATACATTTCTTAACTATAAGCCCTTGACCTCCCTTTTCTTTCTCTCTCTTTCTCTTCTTCCTTCCTTCCTCTCTCTCTCTCTCCTTTTTTTTTTTTTAATTGTACTTTAACTTCTGGGATACATGTGCAGAACATGTAGGTTTGTTGCATAGGTATATATGTGCCATTGTGGTTTGCTGCACCCATCAACCCATCATCTAGGTTTTAAGCCCTGCGTCCATTAGGTATTTGTCCTAATGCTCTTCCTCCCCTTGCCTCTCAGCCCCCAGTGTGTGATATTCACCTTCCTGTGTCCATGTGTTCTCATTGTTCATCTCCCACTTATGAGTGAGAACATGTGGTGTTTGGTTTTCTGTTCATAGTGTTAGTATACTGAGAATGATGGCTTCCAGCTTTATCCATATCCCTGCAAAGGATATGAACTCATTCTTTTTGATGGCTGTATATTATTCCATGGTGTATATGTGCCACATTTTCTTTATCCAGTCCATCATTGATGGGCATTCAGGTTGGTTCCAAGTCTTTGCCATTGTGGATAGTGCTGCAATAAACATATGTGTGCATGTGTCTTTATAGTAGAATGATTTATAATCCTTTGGGTATATACTCAGTAATGGGATTGCTAGGTCAAATGGTATTTCTGGTCCTTGATCCTTGAGGAATTGCCACACTGTCTTCCACTATGGTTGAACTAATTTACACTCCCACCAACAGTGTAAAAGCGTTCCTATTTCTCCACAACTTCTCTAGCATCTGTTGTTTCCTGACTTTTTAATGATCACCATTCTAACTGCTGTGAGATGGTATCTCATTGTGGTTTTGATTTGCATTTCTCTAATGACCAGTGATGATGAGCTTTTTTTATATGTTTCTTGGACACATACCTGTCTTTTTTTTGAGAAGTCTGTTCATATCCTTCACCCACTTTTTTGATGGGATTGTTTGTTTGTTTTTTTCTTGTATATTTGTTTAAGTTCTTTGTAGATTCTGGATATTAGACCTTTGTTGGATGGATAGATTGCAAAAATTTTCTCCCATTCTCTTGGTTGCCTCTTCACTCTGATGATAGTTTCTTTTGCTCTGCAGAAGCTTTTTAGTATAATTAGGTCCAATTTGTCAATTTTGGCCTTTGTTGCAATTGCTTTTGGTGTTTTAGTCATGAAGTCTTTGCCCATGCCTATGTCCTGAATGGTATTGCCTAGGTTTTCTTCTAGGGTTTTTATGGTTTTAGATTTTACATTTAAGTCTTTAATCCATCTTGAGTTAATTTTTGTATAAGGTGTAAGGAAGGGATCTGGTTTCGGTTTTCTGCCTATGGCTAGCCAGTTTTACCAGCACAATTTATTAAATGGGGAATCCTTTCCCCAATTCTTGTTTTTGTCAGATTTGTTGAAGATCAGATGGTTGTGGATGTGTGGTGTTATTTCTGAGGCCTTTGTTCTGTTACATTGGTCTATATATCTGTTTTTGTTTCAGTAGCATGCTGTTTTGGTTACTGTAGCCTTGTAGTATACTTTGAAGTCTGGTAGTGGGATGCCTCCAGCTTTGGACTTTTTGCTTACAATTGTCTTGGCTCTACAGGCTCTTTTCTGGTTCCATATGAAATTTAAAGTAGTTTTTTCTAATTCTTTGAAGAAAGTCAATGGTAGCTTGATGGGAATAGCACTGAATCTATAAATTACTTTAGGCAGTATAGTCATGTCCATGATATTGATTCTTCCTGTCTGTGAGCATAGCATGTTTTTCCATTTGTTTGTGTCCTCTCTTATATCCTTGAGCAGTGGTTTATAGTTCTCCTTGAAGAGGTACTTCATGTCCCTTGTAAGCTATATTCCTGGGTATTTTATTCTCTTTGTAACAATTGTGAATGGGAGTTCACTCATGGTTTGGCTCTCTGTTTGTCTGTTATTGGTGTATAGGAATGCTTGTGATTTTTGCACATGGATTTTATATCCTGAGGTTTTGCTGAATTTGCTTATCAGCTTAAGGAGTTTGTGGGCTGAGGCAATGGGGTTTTCTAAATATAAAATCATGTCATCTCAAACAGAATCAATTTGACTTCCTCTCTTACTATTTGAATATGCTTTATTTCTTTCTCTTGCCTGATTGCCCTTGCCAGATTGCCCTTGCCAGAACTTCCAATACTGTGTTGAATATGAGTGTTGAGAGAGGGCATCCTTGTCTTGTGCCAGTTTTCAAAGGGAATGCTTCCAGCTTTTGCCCATTCAGTATGATATTGGCTGTGGGTTTGTCATAAATAGCTCTTAATATTTTGAGACATATTCCGTCAATACCTAGTTTATTGAGTGTTTTTATCATGAAGGGGTGTTAAATTTTGTCAAAGGCCTTTTTGGTATGTAGAGATAACTATCCTAAATATATATGCACCCAATACAGAAGTACCCAGATTCATAAAGCAAGTTCTTAGAGACCTACAAAGAGACTTAGACTTCCACACAGTAATACAGTGAGACTTTAACGCCCCACTGTCAATATTAGACAGATCGATGAGACAGAAAACAAGAATATTCAGGACTTGAACTCAGCTCTCGTCCAAGTGGACCTAATAGACATATACAGAACTCTCCACCCCAAATCAACAGAATATACATTCTTCTCGGCACCACATAGCACTTTTTCTAAAATCAGCCACATAATTGGAAGTAAAACACTCCTCATCAAATGCAAAAGAATGGAAATAATAACAAGCAGTCTCTCAGACCACAGTGCAATCAAATTAGAACTCAGGATTAAGAAACTCACTCAAAACCAAACAACTACATGGAAACTGAACAACCTGCTCCTAAATGACTACTGGGTAAATAACGAAATTAACGTAGAAGTAGCAAAGTTTTTTGAAACCAATGAGAACAAAGAGACAATGTACCAGTGGGACATAGCTAAAGCAGTGTTAGTAGGGAAATTTATAGCCCATATCAGAAATCTGGAAATCTGATAAATGCCCATATCAGAAAGCTGGAAAGATCTAAAATGGACAGCCTGACATCACAATTGAAAGAAGAAGAGAAGTAAGAGCAAACAAATTTAAAAGCTAGCAGAAGACAAAAAGTAACTAAGATCAGAGCTGAAGGAGATAGAGATACCAAAAACCCTTCAAAAAATCATTGAATCCAGGAGCTGGCTATTTGAACAGATTAACAAATAGATTGACCACTAGCCAGACTAATGAAGAAGAAAAGAGAGAAGAATCAAATAGACACAATAAAAAATGATAAAGTAGAGATTACCACTGATCCCACAATAATACCAACTACCATCAGAGAATACTATAAACACCTCTGTGCAAATAAACTAGAAAATCTAGATGAGCATTGATGTGAAAATCCTCAATAAAATACTGGCAAGCCAAATCCAGCAGCATATCACAAAGCTTATCCACTACAATCAAGTTGGCTTCATCCCTGGGACCTCCCTTTTCTTATAACATTTATTTTAAAATTACAACTGTATAAATTCTTCCTTTCTTCCTTTGAGATATAAATACTTTCCCAGCCTTTTGACATTTTTTACCACCCACTGATGTCTTTCTCAAGGACATGGGCCCATCCTTTTGACATGTAATAACGGAAGATAGTGTTACTATTTTCCAGTCTCTGTGAGTGGGTAGGAGCCTAACTCCAATAAGAGACAGCAAACACAGATGACCTAATCACTTTGACAATCACTCTGCTAAGAAGCTAGCTCACCCCAGTGCTTAAAAACTCTCCTACCTTTTATTTCAGCAGAAGTCTCCCTCTGCTACAATAGCCTGAATAAACTCATCTTACTATTTTTAACAAGTGTCCAGTGCATTTTTACTTCAACAAATAGGACAAATTCTAGGCCTTGGTACTTTACCAAGTCCCCTGGATGATTCTAATACTGACCCAAGTTTGAGAACCCCTTTAGCTTTTGCAGTATTTTACAAAACACCACAGTAATAAGTCTTGATATTTATTTGTGGTTATAAGACAAATTTGTAATGCCCGAGAAATAGTCCCTTACTTCAATGGCATTTTTTAAAACTTAAAAAAAAAAAAAACAACAACAAAAAAAACAAAGGCCCAGGTGTGGTGACTCACACCTGTAATCTCAGGCTGAGGTGGGAGGATTGCTTGAGGACAGGAGTTCAAGATCAGCCTGGGCAACACAGGGAGACCCCCATCTCTACCAAAAAAAAAAAAAAAATTAGCTGAAGGTGGTGATGTGCACTTGTATTCCCAGCAACTTGGGAGGCAGAGGTAGGAGGCTGGCTTGAGCCCAGGTGTTTGGGGTTATAGTAAGCCATAATTGTGCAATTGCATTCCAGCCTTGGGAATAGAATAAGACCCTGTCTCTTAAAAAATAATAACAAATATTAAATAAAATAGTATTGCTCACTTTGTCTTTTTCTTTAACTCAATCTAGTCATGATTCTAAACTTTAACCAACTGGACATTGTTGGTTCCTAAGGAATGTGGCCTAGGTCTGTCAGTAAGAGTGGCTTAGCATGGCACTAACTCTAAGTAGACAGAGAAATGGGATTCAGTGAAGAGGAGAGGTATGGAGTGTGTTAAAGCCCCTTGGGTGGTTCTGCTTTTCCAGTCAACCTCCTCACTAAGAAAACGTGCTTGTGACATTCTTGGGTTGTCCCTTGGTTTGTCTGGGTAAGTTGCTCAGCAAGGAGATAATGTCCTATTCATTTTTTGTTTTCTCACTTCCTAGCACAGTGCCTGGCAATAAGTAAAGGCTTAATAAATATTATTTTTTTCTTTTTCAACCTTCTCAGTGTGTGTCCTAACCCATCTTCTTCTTTTTTTTTTTGGCCTGGCGTGGTATTAAATTAATTTAACTTTGCATGTGAAATTTTTCTGTGGGACTTGAACATTCCAAATTAGAATGGGAAGGAAATGAGTAACTTTGTCTTTTATTTCTCTAGCAAAAGAATTACCAATTTTTATGGGCAAAAACTGGAAACATTCCCCTTGAACACAGGAACAAGACAAGGATGCCCTTTCTCACCAGTCCTATTCAACACAGTAGTGGAAATCCTGGCCAGAGCAATCAGGCAAGAGAAAGAAATAAAAGGCATCCAAATAGCAAGAGAGGAAGTCAAACTATCCCTGTTTACATATAGTAAGATTCTATATGTAGAAAACCCCACAGTCTCTGCCTAAAATCTCCTTAATCTGTTAAACAACTTCAGCAAAGTTTCAAGATACAAAGTCAATGTACACACATCAGTAGTACTCCTATATACCAGAAACAGCCAAGCTGAAAGCCAAATCAAGAATGCAATCCTTTTCACAGTAGCCACAAAAAGAATAAAATACCTAGGAATACAGCTAATCAGGGAGGTAAAAGAGAGACAGTGAGAATTACAAAACACTTGGAAGAAATCAGAGGTGGCACAAACAAATGGAAAACATTTCCATGCTCATAGACAGGAAGAATCAATACTGTTAAAATGGCCATACTGCCCAAAGCAATGAGCAGATTTAGTGCTATTCCTATCAAACTACCAATGACATTCCTCACAGAATTATAAAAAACTATTTTTAAATTCATATGGAACAAAAAAAGAGCTCAAATAGCCAAGGCAACTCTCAGCAAAAAAGAACAAAGCTGGAGGCATCATCTTACCTGACTGCAAACTATATACAAGGCTACAGTAACCCAAACAGCATGCTACTGTCACAAAACAGACACATAGACAAATGGAACAGAATAGATAGCCCATAAATAATGCTGCACACCTACAACCATGTGATCTTTGATGAAGTCAACAAAAACAAGCAATGGGGAAAGGACTGCCTATTCAATAAATAGTGCTGTGATAACTGACTCACCATATGCACAAGACTGAAACTGGACCTCTTCCTTACACCATACACAAAAATCAACTCAAGATGGATTAAAGACTTCAATCTAAAACCTCAAACTATGAAAACCATAGAAGATAACCTAGGAAATATCAATCTAGAAATAGGCCCTGACAAAGGTTTCATGACAGAGTCATCAAAAGCAATTGCAACAAAAATGAAGATTGACACATGGGACTTAATTAAACTGAAGAGCTGCTGCACAGCAAAAGAAACTATCAACATAGTAAACTAACAACCATAGAATGGGAGAAAATATTTGCAATCTATGCATCCAACAAAGGTCTAGTATCCAGAATCTATGATGAACATAAACAAATCTACAAGCAGAAAACAAACAACTCCATTAAAAAATGGGCAAAGAACATGAACAGGTACTTTTCAAAAGAAGATGTATATGTGGCCAACAAACATGAAAAAAATGCTCAACATCACTAATCATTAGAGAAATCCAAATGAAAACCACAATGAGTTACCATCTAACATTTCAGAATGGTTATTATTAAAAAGTCAAAAAATAACAGATGCTTATGAGGTTATGGAGAAAAGTGGAGATAAGAGAATGCTTATACGTTGCTGGTGGGAATGTAAGTTAGTTCAGCCATTGTGGACAGCTATTTGGCTTTCTCAAACAATTTCTCAAAGAATTTAAAGCAGAATTAGCACTTGACCCAGCAATCCCATTATTGGGTATATATCTAAAGGAATATAAATTGTTCTACCATAAAGACACATGCACATGTATATTCATCACAGCAGTATTCACAATAACAAAAACATGGAATTAACCTAAATGCTCATCAACAGTAGACTGGATAAAGAAAATGTGGTACATATATACGATGGAATACTACACAGCCATAGAAAGGAATGAGATAATATCCTTTGCAGCAACATGGATAGAGCTGGAGGCCATTATTCTAAATGAATACAGGACCAGAAAACCAAATACCACATGTTCTGACTTATAAATGGGAACTAAACTCTGAGTACCTATGGACACAAAAAAGTAATAACAGACACCAGGACCTACATAAGGTTGGAGGGAGAGAAGAGGGTAAGGATTGAAAAACTACCTATTGTTTACTATCTCTGTTACCTGGGTGGCAAAATAATCTGTACACCAAACCCTTTTGCCACGCAGGTTACCTGCACATGTACTCCTGAACCTAAAAGAAAAGGAGAAAAAAAGTTGGAGACAAAAAAAATTACCAATTCTAAATCACTTAATGCATTTAAAAATTATTTATAAAATCTAAGTATGTATTTTCAGTTCAGGAAACAAAGACAGAATACCTCAGTTGCTCCAGGTCAGATAGTCAGGTTGTGCTAAGTTAAGACTCGACCTCTGTCTCATTATTGTCCTAAGTTATTCATTCATTAAACAGTTTCTAAGAGCCTATTATACATCACGTACTATATTAGCCATTGGAGATACAAAAGCAAATACGTTAAATAATCAAAAGGATCGTAATCTAATTTAAAGAGAATTTATTCAAGTGCATGGCTTGAGGATAGCCCTCCTAGAAACACTAACTTTAGGGAATGGACTCAGCCTTCTGAAGTAGAGAAGTTTCATTTATACTTCCTTGTCATAGGGGGCTGTTTTGTACACTGCAGGATGTTTAGTAGCGTCCCTGTCTAAATGCTAGTAGCACCCACCGGATGCCAATAGCATTCTCCAAGTTTAACAAACAAAAATGTCCCCAAATATGACCAGATGTTCTCTGTGGGGTAAAATCACCCCAAGTTGAGAACCAGTATACTAGAAGAAATATTTAGATTTGCCTCACTGAGGTGAAATCATACAGAATCATTATATTTTAGGTTTTATTTAAAGATTCTCCATGTTAAGGACTATATATTTAAAATCACCAATAAATGAGCTTTGGATACAAGAATAAAAGCAAGCATACTAATAATTTTAAAGAATATTATCTGCTTATTGAACAATTCAGAAAGACACATCTATATTTACTTAGTCACTATGAAATTTATGGATGGATTGTGTGACAGCAATACAACCTTTCTTGGAAAATTGTCATTATCCTTTCATCTGGGTCTGTATATCACATCCTTACCTCCCACTCCTAGGCATCAGGCCTGTGGAGATTAAGACTTGATTAAAAAGCTCTGTGTGTGTATAAGTACATGATACTTACTAACAAATTCTTTTAAAAAATCTATATAACAAAGTCTGTGTTTAAAAATAACAACACAAATCTTTATAAATCATTCAAATAAAGTTGCATGCATTTCCAGCTGAACATAACAGAAACATCTTGACACAGCTTCTTTTTCTCTAGAGAAATTCCATTCCAGGTATGGAGCTTACTAGACTGAGTTATGAATCCTGTGAAGATTGTTACAGCTCTCCAGTAACTCATTTTCTGAATTTCCTTCCCCCTTTGGTAGAGGCACTTCTTCCTTTTAGGTATACAGCATACTTAGGCTTTCTTGTGGCATACATTCCCCTACACCCTACCCTATAAAAGTAGGTGAGTCTCTGATTTCTGTGATAGATGCTAGTTGCCTGCTTGACTTTGAATCAGCCTCAGTAAACCAAGCACGTGCACATTAATTTGAAATATCACAAGAAAGACTCCACACCTCTCTTCCCTACCTTGATTTCCTACATCATTGACCATATAAGGAGATGAAGGAGGGAAGGGTGAGGGGTTCACTGCAATTAAGTGTTGGTAGTTTCTTTTGAGCACTTCCTTTGGATTTATTGAGGTTGAGCCTATTAATCCAAACAAGGAGGAAAAAGTGACTAATTATCTTTAATTTTGGAATTGGATGTGAACTCTACTGTTGAAAAATACATTTAATAACACTTTCTCTTAACCTATGTGAATTTGAAAAGAAGTTACTTCTTGTGCTCTAAGAACTTGCTATAGTTTGGACATTTGTCTCCCCAAATCTCATGTTGAAACTTGATCCCCAGTGTTGGAGGTGAGACCTAATGGGAGGTGCTTGAGTGATTCTTGGGTGTAGATCTCTTATGAATGATTTAGTCCCATTCTTATGGTAATGAGTGAGTTCTTGCACTATTAGTTCCTATAAGAACTGGTTGTTTAAAACACCTAGCATCTCCCTGCCCTCCTCCCTTGCTGCTTCTCTCATCATTTGATTTCTTCACATGCCCTTTGTTTCCCACCTTGAGTGGAAGACACCTAAAGCCCTTACCAGGAGCAGATGCTAGTACCATACTTCTTTTACAGCCTGCAGAACCATAAGTCAAATAAACCTCTTTTCTTTATAAGTTACTCAGCCTCAGGTTATTCCTTTATAGTAACACAAATAGGCTAAGACAGAACTAGAACCTAAACTCTGTTTCCAAAATGTGTGTGCAAATTTGAATAAAATCAAGTTAAGTGTTAGAAAAAAATTCTTATTGTGTTTGCATGAATATGTACACAGATGCATGTGTATATCTACTATCTACACACACATGTATGTACACCTATATATAAGAAACAGTCAATATTTTTTGACAAATTTATATTTTAGGCATTTACATGGTGGTGGTTTCTCTACATGCATATATGAATAATTACACTGCAACTCACTTAAGTAATTTTATAATTTACCTTATAGCAAAATACCTCTTTCCATTTTAAATAAATTACTGTGGCCTTTTAAAAAAGAATATAAGGGAAATAATGACTTTTTTTTTGGTATTTTGTACCCGTACCACATCCAAAAGCTTTAGGATTCAAACACAAAGTAGCAAGCATTTACTTAGAAAGCAAATTCAAAGAAAAGAGGATTTATATGAGATCAACTCACCAGGCAGGGACTGAATCCCAAATTCAGAGAAAAAAAGGTTTATTAAAATATGTCAGCTCATCAATTTCTAGACTACGCTTTTGAAATAGCCAGTGGCCCTCCTTCAGGTGATTTCAGACAGTAGTTCATTTTCTTTCAGGTAATAGGATTGAATAAATAGAGAAGGAAGTATTTCTACCATTTAATCCCTGGATGCTGGCCTATATCAGCCTGTTATATAACTATGCTTCCATTTATAGTTTAAGTATTTTTTGTTACATTTACATTATAAGAATGATTTCAGTCCATGGCCATTTAAAGTGGATCCAAGCTGAGATCAAATTGAGAATAAGCCTCTTACTGTTTGCTGAGCTGGTCTGGTGACCTATAAGAATATCTATCAGCATACCTTGTTATGCATAAGATACGTTGTTTTAGGTTAAAGCAGATTTTTTTTTTTTTTTAATTGCAGAAGTACCTGGAGATTGTGTGTGGGAAATAGCAATGGAGAGGGCAGAGTGGCTACAGCCTATTTGGATTTTTGAGCCTGGATAGAATGATGGAGGGGAAACAGCTGAAGGAGCTGCTTTCATGAGAAATGCCATGATGTTTGTGGAACGAGCTGGGCTGCTCTAAGGACAATGACAGAGGACTGTACACAGAGTATGTCAGGGGGTCATTTTTCCAACCTCAGATAACTGGCATAGGCTACTATTCCAAGACTGTCTACTTTGGGAACATGGAGGCAGCACCTTAACATGGGCCCAGGCATTTCATAGAAGTTATGGGAAGGTATGGCTGTGACTGGCAGTTTTCCTGCAGGGAGGCAACCCTCAGAGGGAGAAGTTGGAAGCAGATAACGTGGCAGATTTATTCTTCCCCTGTTAGAGACTTCCAGAAATACCTGGGCAAGGGACTCTTCCAGGGATCAGAGTCCCTCCTCCATGAGCAAAAGACTGAACCACTGAATATTGGATATCAGCTGATGCAGCTTCCTCTCTTTCCACAGGCTGGTGACATCTAGAGACATCCAAGTAATCTTGAAACTCCATAGATAATGGAGTTTCAAAATTACTGTGATGGCCTTCTTTAAATGAAGGGTGCATCGAATTACAAACAAATAAAAAATACAAACAACACCTGGGTGATGTTCACAAATACAGTTTTGTTTTCATAGTCTGGACTCATTATAAAACTTCTGAATTATCTTTGTGCATATAAATGAGTTTAATAATTTGATGAGAATGAGGGAGAAAATGTAGTTCAGAAACAACTGGTCAAGATTCTGAGAATACAGCCTGTATTAGTCTGTTCTTGCGTTACTATGAAGAAATAACTGAGACCGGGTTATTTATAAATAAAAGAGGGTTAATTGGCTGATGGTTCTTCAGGCTGTACAGGAAGCATAACGTTTTCTGCTTCTGGGGAGGCCTCAGGAAGCTTCTAATCATGGTGGAAAACAAAGGGGGAATGAAGCACTTTACATGGCCAGATTAGGATGAAGACAGAGATAGGGGAGGTGCCACACACTTTTAAATGACCGGATTTCATGAGAACTCACTCATCCACTATCATGAGAGTAGCACCAAGAGGATGGTGCTAAAACCCATTCATGAGAAACTGCCCCCATGATCCAGTCACCTCCCGCCAGGCCTCACCTCTAACATTGGGCATTACAATTAGACATCTGGTTTGGTGGAGACACAGATCCAAACTGTATGACAATCTGTAAGTTGTATCTGTTTATTCAGAAAGATTATATTCTCAGTTTCAGAATTTAAGAATTACATATTAAATTATCAGATAACTTATTTGGTAGTAAAGTTAGGATTACAATTCTATTTTTATTTAACTAGTGCTAGCACACACATTAAAGCACATTTTATTTTAGTCCGCTGTACTGAAAATTGGAGATCTTTTAGCTGGACATAATTTTCAATATGCCCTGTGCTATATGACTTTATGAAACTTGGAAAATACTTCAGATTGGGGAACAGTATGAGGTATACTATGGGAGGTTTTGAGTCACTATTAATATATTTTAAGTTCATGCTTTTGTTTTGCAGTGATTTGGGGCTGTGATTGCTCAGAAAAATTTCTATTCTGGCACAAAAACATAGAGCTATTAATTTTATTTGCACTATTTTACTACTAAAGTAGCAATGTACTCCTCTACTTACTGAATGAAAGATACTGAAAAGGTTATTTTTTTCAACCACAGTTTTGTCATTTGTAAAGTGGGGATAAAAGAAGCCCTAATAATATTGATGTGTTAAGAAACTGAGATATAGTCATTCCCAGCATCTGACTGTTGACTGTCCAACTTTTCCTTTCTGTAATGTAATTCTTGTAAAAAACAAAGTCTTTGCTTTAAATTCTGCTCTATAATCTTTTTTTCTGCCAAATGTTCCAGGCTTCTACTTATATTGTCTTCATATATTAATTCTATACTTAGATGGCCTGTCAATGATGTAGGATGAAGTATATTTATCTCTAAATCAGTAAGTCTCCCATTTTGTTATTTTTTTTTTTTTTTGGAAATGTCTTTTATATTTGTCATCTCTCTTTCCTTCCTAACACCATAATTCTAATTTGGGTGCTTATCATCTCATAGAGGGATTACTGAGCAACACCTAGCAGGCATTGCTGATATCAGATTTCCTCAGTTCCATTCAATGTGCATTATGTTGCAAAAGTTATTTTCTATAAAAGTCATATCATTCCCCTGATCAACTTCAAGACATTCAGTGGATTGATAAAATTTTAAATTTTATTATGCCCTCCTAATTTCTTTCCTAGCTTTGGTGCCTCTTTATAACAAAAACATTTTTATCTCCCATTTCTCAATATCCCTCTTCCTACATACTTCAAACTCCAGGCAGGAAGACTATTTTAGTGTGTGTGTTTGTTCTGGCCTCTGTGCTTTTGAGTGCGCTGTTCCACTCATCTGGCACGCTTCTCCTTTCCTACTCATCTTTCAGGGATCATCCTGGTTTTTCTTTGCCCTTGATACTTCCAACCCAAGTTAGATGAAACCTCACCAAATCATTATGTTTAGTACTCCTTTACCATTGATTTTTATGCATACAATAACTAATTGATCCTGACTTTTTTTTTAATTGTGGTAAAATATTTATAACGTAAAATTTACTATTCACCATTTTTCAGTGAGCGATTCAGTGACATTAAGTACATTCATATTGTTGTGCAACCATGACTACTCTCCATCTCCAGAACTTTTTTATCATCCCAAATTGAAACTCTGTACTCATTAAACAATCTATTTCTCCATGTCCTTGCCAGTAGTTGTTATTTTCTGCTTTTTGGACAGTAGCCATCCTAATGGGTGTGAAGTGGTATCTCATTGTGGTTCCAATTTGCATTTCCTAATGATAGTGATGTCGAACATCTTTTAAAATGCTTCTTGGCCACTTTTATATTTTCTTTGGAAAAATGTCTATTCAAGTCCCTTGTCAATTTTGAATTGAGTTGTTTGGTTTTTTGTTGTTTAAACACACACAGTTTAACAGGTGTTGGAAGACATATGTCATCACAGGGAACGTGAACTAATGCACTGTGTGTATAATGCAATGGGAATCATTGAGGAGGGAATCAATGCATCAGTGGTCTCAGATGCATTGCTTCTTGAGTTATTGAATATTGAGTATTGAGTTATTAGGTGTGCTCTTTTTAGGTTTTCTGCCATTTTTTTTTTTTTGGTTTGTTTATAGCAGCTCTTTTTTTTTTTTTGGTGTGGTGTGCCTGTCTTATAAACTATTTTCTTTCTCACTTGATGCCTTAATCTAACTTTTTTTCCTCGAAAACCACATGATCTAATTTGTTACAGTTACATATAAAGTTAGACTAAATAAGCACTTTTCATGGCCTTAGAGACTGACCTATGGTAAAAAGTAGAAGCTTTATTGTATGAAGCTCATGATGTCACACATATTGCTTACTTTTCTTTTGTTTCTTACTGATAGAGCTAAGTGAGATTTCTTGATGGTCTTGTTCTGGAGAAGTGAAGTTTTGCATTCATTCAAATTCATTCATTAAGGGTAGTAGCCATATTTGGTTGTTTACCTACCCTCTATATCTTACTATACTTATCATATTAATATTTAGTGAGTATCTAATGAATATATTAAGTTGCTTTGTGGTAGGTTCATTCAAGTTATATCACAGGGCAGTTATTTAGTTATCAAGTTATTTCTACATTCTCCCATGCCTATTTTAATCATATTTTTTCATTGATCAACTAAAATCATAGTGATATGGTTTGGATGTTTGTCACCTCCAAATCTCATGTTGAAATGTGATTTCCAGTGTTGGATATGGGGCCTGGTAGGCAGTGATTGGATCATAGGGGTGGATACCTTATGAATGGTTTAGTACCATCCTCTTGGTGATAAGTGAGCTCAGTTAGCTCATGTGAGATCTGATCATTTAAAAGTATGGGACTTACTCCCCATCTCTCTCTTGTTAGCTCATGTGAGATCTGATCATTTAAAAGTATGGGACTTACTCCCCATCTCTCTCTTGTTCCCTCTCTTACCATGTGAGATGTCAGCTCCCCATTTGCCTTCTGCTATGTTTTTAAGTTCTCTGAGGCCCTTACCAGAAGCGGAGCAGATGCAGGTGCCATGCTTCCTGTACAGCCATCAGAATCACAAGCTAAGTAAACCTGTTTTCTTTATAAATTACTCAGTCTCAGGTATTCCTCTATAGCAGTGCAAAACTGACTGATACACAGTCATTATATTTTGCTGGAAACTCCTTGTAAAACAAAATCATGGTTATTATAAAGAAGAGGCCTTTAGATTTGTTTTGATTCTTTAAAAATATTGACTGTATTATTCATCTTTGCTATGTTACAAATCCCAAAACTTAGTGTTTAAAACAAAGATCATTAGCTCATTTGCATACAACTCTGTAGGTCAGTAGTTTGGGCTAGGCTCATCTGGGTTATTCTGATAATCTCACCTGTGGCTACAGTCAGCTGGAGGGTGACTATGATCTCTTGGTTCCATATGTTCCTTTTTACAAGTGTGACAGTTGACTTGGATGGCCAGGGTGAGTGGGTCACATATCCACCTTCTAGCATGCTCACCAAGGCTTCTTCACAGGGTTCTAAAAGCAACAGGTAAAGGCACACTCCAGTGTGCCAACTTTCTTCTTGTCTCTGCTAGGGTCCTTTGGCCAAAGAAGTCATGTGGCTAAACCCAGATTCAGGAGAAAGTAAAATAGATTTTATCTCTACATAGAAGGAGCTGCAACCTACTGTGATTGGTTTTTTGTCTTTGATCTACCACAAACATCAGTATCAATTCATGGTCTTGATTATTATTGATGTATTAAAATTACCATATGAAAACAGTATTTCAAAAATATAACACTAACATTCTATATAGATTGAAACAATAAATACACAATACTGAAATTGCATGAGACTTGAAAATCCTCTGTTTGAATTTATAGTTTAAAATATTTTCCAACAAGTGGAAAAACATCAATTATTTGTCTTTTTATCAGAATTTGCAAGGTGAGAGAATTACTAAAATGCCAAAATCTCTGTTCATTAATCATATAAGACAACTGAATGCCATCATTTTTAACATCAAATCGCTCCCCAAAGTAGCTTTGTCCTTTTAAATGTTAACTTCTATAAAATACCAGAAAAGGAAAAAAAAAGAGTGAAAAAGCAAATGTAGAGTAAAATTGTAGTCATAAATCTATTGAAGTTACCTAAGTTATTTGGAAACTAATTATAACTATGTGCAAAGCAAATGAAGTGAGAATTGAATTAATGAATATCAGCTACCTCCTACAAGCTAATGAGGCATACTTTATACCAATAGTGCCTCAAATTGAAAAATTAAACCTCTTGATGGGGAGAAAAGGGAGCCTCTCATGTACAGAATAGCATACAAGGCCAAAGGACTTACCAAATGAGTTCTCTGGGATTAACAGTATTTGCTTATTGGTCTGTGATATGGACTGTAGACTGTAGAATCTCTGTAATTCCCCCATCTTTGCTTTTTTTCTCTGACTCCCTCCAAAACAATTCTTGCACAGTGGTTTGCTTTAGCCCCACAGAGTCAATGTAGGGTAAAAGTGCTAGTGTTCAAATTCATTTATATTTCTCAGATGTTATGCTTAACTTTAGTGCAATGGTAGTCTTCCTTTTTGCTTTTCTTGGCAAGACCATATAAGTGATTTACAACCAGGTTCTTTTTATATGTTTTCCCCCACTAAACTCATATATAATGATTTGAGGAGTATATATATATGAGAATATATGTAAACAAATATATATATATTTTTTTCTTTTGAAATTTTTTGCTTCCATGTTTTCTCTTACATTTACCCTTTTACATTCATAAATCAACATCCCCATCTTACAGTTACTGTGCTTAGTATATCTCCCTTTCACTCAGGTTATATTTTTGACTTTTTTAGGAGAAATGTATGTGAGAAAAATATATACAAAAAAATAGAAGCAAAAATTTCTAAAAGTAATATATATTTTCTTTTGGAATTTTTTGCTCCTATGTTTTCTCTCTTGTTCACCTTTTACATTCATAAATCAAGATCCTGATCTTACATTTACTGCACTTAGTATATCTTCTTTTCACTGTACATCTCAAATTATATTTTTTATTAGGAAGCCACTATGTTACACAAAATATATTTCTTAACTTTAAAATACTTTTGTTAAGAATGTGTAAAGACAGGCAAAATTTTCTAAACTAATTTTAAACTTTTAAAAAAGATTTATTTAAACTATTTAAAAAGATAATAAAGGTAACACAAATAGCAACACACACACTCACAAGACATGTCCTAAGTGTTTATAATTTTGAATTCAGAGACATAGAGTAAAGACATTTGATGAAGTCCTGGGAAATTTTGGAAACTTTAGAAAAAATGTTGTGGCCGAAATGTAAATATTTTGTTTGCCTAAGTTTTGCCCTCTGGATAGCAAATAAGATCATCTTATTAAAGACGTAAAACAAAAGGTTATTGTATAGAGTTAATAAGAATAACTTATGTGAAAGGTTAGTTGTTAAACACTTAACATTTTTTAAAAATTTAATTTCATTTTAAGTTCCAGGATACATGTGCAGGGCATGCAGATTTGTTACATAGGTAAACGTGTGGGATGGTGGTTTGCTGCACCTATCAACCCATCACCTAGGTTTTAAGCTCTGCATGCTTTGCTATTTATCCTGATACTCTCCCTCCCCCAACCCCACCCCTTACAGGCCCAAGTACGTGTTGTTCCCCTCTCTGTGTCCATGTGTTCTCATTGTTCAGCTCCCACTTATAAGTGAGAACATGCAGTGTTTGGTTTTCTGTTCCTGTGTTAGTTTGCTGAGGATAATGGCTTCCTTGAAATAATAAGACAGTTATTATTTATGACAAACCTATAGCCAATATCATATGAATGTGCAAAAGCTGGAAGCATTCCCCTTAAAAACTGGCACAAGACAAGGACATCCTGTCTCACCACTACTGTTCAACGTAGTATTGGAAGTTCTGGCCAGGGCAGTCAGTCAAGAGAAGAAATAAAGAGTATTCAGATAGGAAGAGAGGAAGTAAAACTATCTCTTTTTGCAGACGACATGATCCTATATCTAGAAAACCCCATTGTCTCAGCCCAGAAACTCCTTAAGCTGATAAGCAACTTCAGCAAAATCTCAGGATACAAAATTAATGTGCAAAAATCACAAGCATTCCTATACACCAACAGTAGACAAGCTGAGAGTCAAATATGAATGAACTCCCATTCACAATTGCTACAAAGACAATAAAATATATAGGAATACAGATAACAAGGGACATGAAGGACCTCTTCAAGGAGAACTAAAAACCACTGCTCAAGGAAATCAGAGAATACACAAACAAATGGAGAAACATTCCATTCTCATGGATAGGAAGAATCAATATAGGGAAAATGGCCATACTGCCCAATTTATAGATTCAATGCTATTCCCATTAAACTACCATTGATATTCTTCACAGAATTATAAAAAACTACTTTAAATTTCATATGAAACCAAAACAGAGGCCGTATAGCCAAGGCCATCTTAATCAAAAAGACTAAAGCTGGATGCATCATGCTACCCAACTTCAAACTGTACTACAAGGCTACAGTAACAAAAACAGCATGGTACTGGTATAATAACAGACACATAGACCAATGGAACAGAAGAGAGAACTCAGAAATAAGACCATGCACCTAAAACTATCCGATCTTCAACAAACCTGACAAAAACAAGCAATGGGGAAACAATTCCCTATTTAATAAATGGTGCTGGGAAAACTGGCTGGGCATATAAAGAAAATTGAAACTGGACCCCTTCCTTACACCTTATACAAAAGTTAACTCAAGATGGATTAAAGACTTAAATGTAAAGCACAATACTGTAAAAACCCTAAAAGAAAATCTAGTCAGTACCATTCAGGACATAGGAATGGGCAAAGATTTCATGACAAAAACATCAAAAGCAATTGCAACAAAAGCAAAAATAGACAAATGGGATCTAATTAAACTAAAAAGCTTCTGCTCAGTAAAAGAAACTATCATCAGAGTGAACAGACAACCTACAGAATGAGAGAAAATTTTTTCAATCTGTTCACCTGACAAAGGTCTAATATGCAGAATTTACAAGGAACTTAAATAAATTTACAAGAAACAAAACAACCCCATCAAAAATTGGGCAAAGGACATGGACAGATACTTCTCAAAAGAAGACATCTGTGTGGCCAAAAAAAACATGAAAAAAAGCTGAAAATCACTGATCATTAGAGAAATGCAAATCAAAACCACAATGAGGTACTATCTCATGCCAGTCAGAATGGCAATTATTAAAAAGTCAAGAAACAACAGATGCTGGTGAGGCTGTGAAGAAATAGGAATGCTTTTACACTGTTTGTGGAAACATAAATTAGTTCAATCATTGTGGAAGACAGTGTGGCAATTTCTCAAAGATCTAGAACCAGAAATACCAGTTGACCCAGCAATCCCATTACTGGCTATATACTCAGAGGAATAGAAATCATCCTATCATAAAGATACATGCATGTGTTTGTTCATTGCAGCACTAGTCACAATAGCAAAGGCATAGAATCACCCCAAATGCCCATCAATGATAGACTGGATAAAGAAAATGTACATATACACCATGGAATACCACGCAGCCATAAAAAGGAATGAAATCATGTCCTTTGTAGGGATATGGATGGGCATTTAAAATTTTTATCCTTTTTTTTAAGGACAACATTTAAAATTTTGAACAGAAATTTTTTAAGGACAGAATTTAAAAATAATGTTTTCTTTACCTTTGGAGGAAAATGTAATGATTTAGATGTGTTAGTTTTCTTCCATGCATTAAACATACTAATAATTAAAAAATTTTCTGGTTATAAAGCCATTTTAGAAAATTATAAGTAGCAAATACACATCATTTGTAATATCACCTAGGATTTATTAATGTTTTGGCATATTTCTTTCTTACTTTTCTTATGTGTATGTATACTATTTAAATAAAACTTTATACTTTATATAATTTGTATTCTTTATATTCTCTATATATGTAGTTTATATATTCTGCCTTTGCATTTAATGTTATCATGAGCATTTTTCTATGATGTAAAATATACATCAGAGTATGCATTAAATATACCCCCAAACCATCATATTAGTGCTTCCTAATACTCTCTCCTATGGATTTACTATTATTTTTTAAAATTATTGTTCTATTGTCTATATTTCAAGTGAGATAATGAAAAGCTACATATTAAATATACCAGTATTAGAAAATTTTAAGGGCTCTAATATATTCTCCTTCTTTCCTTGCTTTCCTCTCTTCCTCCCTCTTCTTTGTCTCTTTCTCATTCTCTCCCTCACCCTCTCTTTCTCTGTCTCTCTCCTATAATAACAAATTCTAATAGGAATAAGCTAGCCATTTTGCCCAGAATTTTTTAAGGCTTCTAACTACCTGCCATTTGTTTTACCATTTAAGCCTTTATAGGCTATTCTGTTATTACTTAATAACTATGTTTTTATGAGAACTTATGAAATAAAAAATGACATAATTAAAATAATGGGGCAAGTATAGTGGGTTACGGTTATGAACTAATTTCAGATTTGCAACAATATATTTCATTAACAAAGGTATAGCTATAATTGTGCATATACACAACCTAAACATCACTCAGTCAGTATTTATTACATCCATCCCTTGCTGTCATTAACACAGGACTTCTTAAACATTCTTATTTCCTCTATCTTGTGTGGTTATGATAAAGCTTGAAGCCACTCAAACAGAGGCTTAGGCTTTCAGTGTTTGGTGCCAATTTTGAATCTTGATTACTCATAACAACTGGCAGAATAAAAATTGTTTACCCTAAATAATGGATCACCACTATCTCTACAGGGAGTTATGAAAACTGCTGGGACTCAGCAGAAATGTGGATGCAGTACTCTTCTCAATTGTTTACATTCTGCTAGTTACTATGGATATAATTTATCTTCAGGGAATGTTGAGACCCTTCTCTAAAGGTTGAGCTATTCATAATTTTATGAAATGTAAATATAGGAAAATGTGAACTGCTTCTGAGGGTAATCTATAGCTATTTCACATATACCACAGTACCAGACGTGGATAAGTGTGCAATAAGCAGTGGATGTATGTAGCATATATAGTTATTGCCTTTTCTTGCTTACCTATAGACAATTGATGTGGTATTATGAATTTATCAAGAACTTTGTATGTACAGAAATGATTCTAAGCAATTTATTTACTATGAGATATGTATTCAAATTGTTTGTTCTTATAGATGAAAAAACTAGTGTACAGATAAGCTAAATTATTAGACCAAGGATGAAGCCATCTCATTTCAGAGCCCACATTTTTAACTGCTATGCCATGCTCCACCTCTATATGTAAAATAGTCTGACTCATTTGGGAGAGATGGATTTAATAATTAAATAAGAGAAACATTAATATATTGGACCTAATTCAACCATGGAGATAAAATATTTTCAGGAATAATTGAACACTAGTCTTAAAATGAAAAAATTACGAGCTTAGATCTTATATCATCCACGTAATAATTCCTGAAAAATATTTTCAGGAATAATTGAACACTAGTCTTAAAATGAAAAAATTACAAGCTTAGATCTTATATCATCCACATAATAGTTGTGTGAACTTGTTCAAGACACTTCAAATAAACATTTAAATGAATGCAGTGAGAATTGTGTATAGTTAATTGCATGATAATCCATAGAGAAATATTAAGATTTTATTACCATCTGTAAAATAGAGCACCGAACTATAAATTTGGAAGCCAAGTCTAATTCTTATTTTGCACTAGTTGGTTATGTTTAGATAAATTACATAAAATTCTTTTATTTCCTCACTTATTAGAACAATTTTTAATCATATCCTCTAAAATTATTACAGGAATGTTAGAAAAATGGGAAAGTAAATGAAAATGCTTTGAAAAGTATGTTATAAATTCAAACTGGTGGCATTGCTATAAATAGAACTCAAAAATATTAAGTTCTATGTGATATTTAGGTCCTTTTTCAGGTCTCTCTTATGTCCAAATGGCTGCTTGTGTTGAGAACAGTTGGTGGTTACTGAAATCAAACAATACCTGTTTGCGGTGGGAAGGTATATGTCCTATAAGTTTCCTTCTGCTATGATTTTATATTAACTTTTCTGAGGCTTCCATGTATAGGAAAACTAACCGTAATAATATTTTAAAATGTCTTATATATAACATATATGTATATATACAAATGTCTGTATGACTATATACATACACACCCACATAGATCTATTTCTCAGCTTCAGAATCACAGTGCTTATTCAAGTTAGAGGCATTTTTGGAAGTTGATCTCATTCAAACTCCACATTTTGTGATCAATAATAATATATCATTGTTGTCATTAACACTATTTCCAAATTAAGAGTAAAACCAAGTTGCCTGCAATAGAATACAGGGCATTTTCCACTTTCTGTGGAAGTGGTTACATCTACCAGTGTTCTAACATGCTATTTTATTTGATCTTATCCTTTGTTTTTCTTTCTTTCCATTTTGTTAATTTCTTTTTTATTTTCAAAATATCTTTCTCTTCCTCCCTCTTATAATAAATTCACATCAGAAATTTTTAAAATAGGACCAAATCTGGTTAAGGAAAATGAAATAACTTCCATCTATTCACATTTTTGGATAAAAGATCGTTTTAATTTTACTGTATTTGGTTCCGTATATAGCTACCATGAAAAGCCCAGTTTAGACATTTTTTAAATGCAATTTTTATTTTTAATTTTTGTGGGTACATAATAGGTGTATATATTTATGGGATACTTGAGATATTTTGATACAGGCATACAATGCATAATAATCACATCAGGGTAAGTGATGTATTAATCACCACAGCATTTATCCTTTTTATGTGTTAAAAACAATCCAATTCTATTGTTTTAGTTATTTTTTAAATGTACAATAAATTGTTGCTGACTATAGTTACCCCATTATGCTATCAAATACTAGATCTTATAGATACTATCTTATTTTTTCGTACCCATTAACCATCCCCACTTTTCCTCCCACCCAGGAATTCCCTTCCCAGTCTCTAGTAACAATCATTTTATTCTCTATCTCCATAAGTACAATTGTTTTCATTTTGTGAGAATGTGTGAAGTTTGTCTTCCTGTGCCTAGCCTATTTAACTTAACATAACTTCCAATTCCATTCATGTTCTTGCCAATGACAGGACCTCATTCTTTTTAATGTATATGTGTGTCACGTTTTGTGTGTATGTACCCGTTATCTGTTTGTCTGCTGATGGACACTTGGGTTGCTTCTTAATCTTGACTATTGTGAATAGTGTCACAATAAACATTCGAGTGCAAATATCTCTTTAATATACTAATTTCCTTTCTTTGGGGTATATACCTAGCAGTGGGATTGCTAGATCATATGATAGTTCTATTTTTAGTTTTTTGTTTGTTTGTTTTGAGATGGAGTCTTGTTCTGTCACCAGGCTGGAGTGCAGTGGCGTGATCTCAGCTCACTGCAACCTCTGCCTCCGGAGTTCAAGCAATTCTTCTGCGTCAGCCTCCTGAGTAGCTGGGACTGCAGGTGCACACCACCACGCCCAGCTAATTTTTGTATTTTTAGTAGAGACAGAGTTTCACCATGTTGGTCAGGATGGTCTCGATGTCTTCACCTTGTGATCCACACTGTTCTTCATTGTGGTTGTACCAATTTACATTGCTTCCAACAGTGTACAAGGGATCCCTTTTCTCCACATCCTCACCAGCATTTATTATTGTCTGTCTTTTGGATACAAGCCATTTTAACTAGAGTGAGATGAGATCTCAATGTAATTTTGATTTGCATTTCTCTGATCATCAGTGGTTTTGAGCAACTTTTCATATACCTGTTTGTCGTTTATATCCCTCCCCCTCCCCACCTTCCTCCCCTTCCTCCCCCTCCTCCTCCTCTTTCTTCTTCCTCTCCTCCTTCTCCTCCTTCTTCTTCTGACAGGGTCCTGCTCTGTTGCCCAGGCTGACGTGATCACATCACATCTCACTGTAGCCTTGACCTCCTGGGCTCAAGTGATCCTCCTACCTCAACCTCCCAAGTAGCCAGATCACAGGCACACTACGCCCAGCTAATTTTTGTATTTTTTGTAGAGACAGGATTTTGCCACATTTCCCAGGCTGATCTTGAACTCCTGAGCTCAAGCAATCTGTCTGCCTCAGCCTCAAAAAGTGCTGGGATTACAGGTGTGAGCCACTGTGCCCAGCCATGCCATTTGCATGTCTTCTTTTGAGAAATTTCTATTCAAATCTTTTGGTCATTTTTAAATTGGATTATTAGATTTTTTCCTGTAGAGATGTTTGAGCTCCTTACATGTTTTGGCTATTAATCTTTTGTCAGATGGATAGTTTGTAAATAGTTTTCTCCCTTTCTGTGGGTTATTTCTTCACATTGCTGATAGTTTCCTTTGCTGTGCAGAAAGCTTAAAACTTGATTTAATTCCATTTGTCCATTTTTGCTTTAATTGCCTGTTCTTATGGGGATATTACTCAATAAATTTTTGCCTGGTCCTATGTCCTGGGGAGATTTCCCAGTGTTTTCTTCTAGTAAAAAATACCTCATAGTTTAAGGTCTTAGATTTAAGTCTTTAATCCATTTTGATTTGATTTTTGTATATGGCAAGAGATAGGGGTCTAGTTTCATTCTTCTGCATAAGAATATCCAGTCTTCCTGGCACTATTTATTGAAGAAACTGTCCTTTTTCCAGTGTATGTTCTTGGTATCTTTGTCAAAAATGAGATCACTGTACACGTATGAATTTGTTTCTGGGTTCTTTATTCTGTTCCATTGGTCTATGTGTCTGTTTTTATGCCAGTACCATGCTGTTTTTGGTTATTATAACTTTGTAGTATAATTTGAAATCAGGCAATGTGATTGCTCTAATTTTGTTGTTTTTGCTCAGGATAACTTTGGCTATTCTGGGTGTTTTGTGGTTCCATATACATTTTAGGATTGCTTTTTCTGTTTATGTGAAGAATGTCATTGGTATTTTGATAGGGATGGCATTGAATTATGTAGATTGCTTTGGGTGGTATGGACATTTTCACAATATTGATTCTTTCAATTCATAAATATGAAATATCTTTTCATTTTATTATATTATTTTCAATTTCTTTCATCAGTGTTTTATGGTTTTCACTCGAGATCTTTCACTTCTTTGGTTAATTCCTAGATATTTAATTTTATTTGTAGCTATTGTAAATTGGATTACTTTTTAAATTTCTTTTTCAGATTGTTTGCTATTGTCATATAGAAATGTTACTGCTTTTTGTATGTTGATTTAGTATCCTGCAACTCTACCAAATTCGTGTATCAGCTGTAATTATTTTTTGGTGGCATCTTGAGGATTTTCCAAATATAAGATCATACCATTTGCAGACGAGGATAATTTGACTTCTTTTCCAATTTGGATGCCCTTTATTTCTTTCTCTTGTCTGATTGCTCTAGCAGGACTTCTAGTACTATGTTAAATAACAGTGGTGATAGTGGACATTTTTGTTGTGTTCTAGATTTTCAAATAAAATCTTTTCAGTTTTTCTCCATTAGATATTATGTTAGCTGTGGTTCTGTCATGTATGGCTCCAATTATGTTCCTTCTTTACCTAGGTTTTTTGAGGGTTTTAATTATGAAGGCATGTTGAATTTTATCAAATGCTTTTTTTTTTTTTTTGAGACGGAGTCTTGCTCTGTCACCCAGGCTGGAGTGCAGGGGCGCGATCTCGGCTCACTGCAAGCTCCGCCTCCCGGGTTCAGGCCATTCTCCTGCCTCAGCCTCCCGAGTAGCTGGGACTACAGGCGCCCGCCACCACGCCCGGCTAATTTTTTGTATTTTTAGTAGAGACGGGGTTTCACTGTGTTAGCCAGAATGGTCTGGAACTCCTGACCTCGTGATCCGCCCGCCTGAGCCTCCTAAAGTGCTGGGATTACAGGCGTGAGTCGCTGCACCTGGCCTTTCAAAATGCTTTTTTATCAATTAAAATGATCGTATGGCTTTTGCTCTTCATTTTGTTGATAGGATGTATCACATTGATTGATTTGCATATGTTGAACCATCCTTACATCCTTGGGATAAGCTGCACTTCACTTGTCCTGATGAATATCTTTTTAATGTGTTGTTGAATTTGCTTTGCTAGTATTTTATTGAGGATTTTTGCATCAGTGTTCATCAGGGATAGTGGCCTGTAGTATTCTTTTTCTGAGATGTCTTTATCTGGTTTTGGAATCAAGGTAATACTGGCCTTGTAGAGTAAGTTGGAGGTATTGCCTCCTCCTCTATTTTTCAGAGTAGTTTGAGTAGGATTGGTATTTGAATATTTGATAAAATTCAGCAGTGAAGCCATTGGGTACCAGGCTTTTTTTTTGCTATGAGAGTTTTTATTACTGATTTAATCTTGTTATTTATTATTGGTCTGTTTAGGCTTTGAATTTCTTCATGATTCAATATTGATAGTTTGTATGTGTCTAGGAATTTATACATTTTTTTTTCTGGGTTTTCCAATTGATTGGCATATAGTTGCTTACAGTAGCCGCTGATGATCCTTTGAATTTCTGCAGTACCGGTTGTAATATTCCCTTTTATATCTCTGATTTTATTTGCATCTTCTCACTTTTTTTCTTAATCTGGCTAAATGCTTGTCAATTTTGTTTATCTTTTAAAAAAACTTTTTATTTCATTGATCTTTTGTATTATTTTCTTTATTTTAATTCCATTTATTTCTGCTCTGATCTTGTGTGCTGTGTGTGAGAGACAAGGTCTTGCTCTGTCACCCAGGCTGACGTGCAGTGGCACAGTCATGGCTCACTGCAGCCTTGAACTCTGGGGCTCAAGTGATCCTCTCACTCCTGCCTTCTGAGTAACTGGTACTACAGATGTGTGCCACCACACCCAGCTCAATTTTTATTTATTTTTTTATTTTTTTAGACAGAGTCTCGTTATGTTGTCCAGGCTGGTCTTGAACTCCTGGCCTTAAGCAGTCCTCCTGCCTTGGCCTCCTAAAGGCTAGGATTACAGGCATGAACTGCTGTACTTGGTCTGCTCTCATCTTTTTTATTTCTTTTCTTATACTAATTTTGGATTTAGTTTGCTCTTGCTTATCTAGTTCCTTAAGATGCATCGTTAGGTTTTTACTTGCAGTTTTCCTACTTTTTAACATAGTTGTGTATATCTATAAGCTTCCCTCTTAGTATTGTTTTTACTGTATCCCATAGGTTTTGGTATGTTGTGTTTTCCTTATCATTTGTTTTAATTTTTTTTCAATTTTCTTCTTAATTTCTTCATGGAACCACTGGCCATTCAGGAGCATATCGTTTAAATTTCATGTGTTTGTATAGTCTCCAAAATTCCTCTTGTTATTGATGGCTAGTTTTATTCTACTGGGGTCAAAGAAAATACTTGATATTATTTTTACTTTTTTGAATTTTTAAAGACGTTTTTACTTTTTTGAATTTTTAAAGACGTATTTTTAAAGACCATAAACTATGTTCTATCCTTGAGAATGATTCATGTGCTGAGGAGAAGAATGTGTATTCTGTGGCCAATGGATGAAATGTTCTGTAAATATCCATTAGGTTTGTTTGGTCTATAGTACACATTAAGTCTGATGTTTCTTTGTTGATTTTCTGTCTGGATGATCTGTCCAATGCTAAAAGTGGGGTGGTGAAGTCTCTAGCTATTATTGTATTGGGGATCTCTCTCTTGAGCTCTAAAATTTGCTTTATATATCTGGGTGCTCCAGTGTTAAGTACATGTATATTTACAATTGTTATATCCTTTTGCTGAACTGACCCTTATTCTAGGGTTAAAATTTTTTTCTTTTAGCTCTTTAAATATGTCATGCCATTCTCTCCTGGCCTGTAGGGTTTCCACAGAAAAGTCTTCCGCAAGATGTATTGGAGCGCTTTTTTGTATGTTGTTTCTTTTCTCTTGCTGCTTTTAGGATTTTTTTCTTTATCCTTTGACCTTTGGGAGTTTCATTATTAAATGCCTTGAGGTAGTCATCTTTGGTTTAAATCTGCTTGGTGTTATGTAACCTTCTTGTAGTTGGATACTGCTATCTTTCTCTGAGTTTGGGAAGTTCTCTGTTATTATCCCTTTGAATAAACTTTCTACCCCTATCTCTCTCCCTACCTCTTGTTTAAGGCTAGTATCTCTTAGATTTTCCCCTTCAGGCTATTTTATAAATATTGTAGATGTGCTTCATTGTTTTTTAAATTCTTTTTTTCTTTTGTCTCCTCTGAGTGTGTATTTTCAAATAGCCTATCATCAAGCTTACTAATTCTTTCTTTTGCTTGATCAACTCTGCTGTTAAGAGACGACTGCATTCTTCAATATTTCATTTTTCAACTCCACAATTTCTGCTTCTTTTAATTATTTCAATGTTTTTGTTAAATTTATCTGATAGAATTCTTAAATCCTTCTTTGTGTTATCTTCAGTTCCACTGAGTTTCCTCAACAGCTATGAATTATCTGTCTAAAATGTCACACATCTCTGTCTCTCCAGGATTGGTCCCTGGTCCCTTATTTAGTTCGTATGGTAAGGTCATGTTTTCCTGGATGGTGCTGATGCTTGTGGATATTCGTTGGTGTCTGGATATTGAAGAGTTAGGTGTTTATTATCGACTTTGCAGTCTGGGCTTGTTTGTACCTGTCCGTCTTGAGAAGACTTTCCCAGATATCAAAGGGATTGGGTGTTGTGATATAAGTTTTTGGCCACTGCAGTCACATCTGCATTATGGGGCACCACAAGCCTCATAAGGCTGTGGCTCTTGCAGACTTGTAGAGGCACTGCCTTGGTGGTCTTGGATAAGGTTCAGATACATTCTCTGGATTACCAAACCGAGACTCCTGTTCTCTTCCCTTACTTTATCACAAACAAATGGAGTCTCTCTCTGTGTGCTGAGCTGCCTGGAACTGAGAGAAGGGTGACATAATTAACCCTGTGGCCACCACCACTGGTACTGTTCTGAGTCAGACCTGAAGCTAGCACAGAACTGGGTCTTGCCCAAGACTTGCAGCAACTACTACCAGGCTATTGCCTGTGTTCTCTCAAAGCCCTAGGGCTCTACCACCAGCAGGTGGCAAAGCCAACCAGGCTCGTGTCCTTCCTTTCAGGACAAGTTCTCCTGGAGTGTTTCCAGCAATACCATCTGGGAGCCAGAGTCTGGAGTCAGAAACCTTAGGAATCTCCCTGGTCCTCTATTCTGCTGTTGCTGAGCTGGCACCCAAAGCACAAGACAAAGTTATTCCCACTCTTCCCTCCCTTTCCCACAAGCAAAGGAGTCTCTCCCCATGGCCACCACTGTCCCAGGACTGCCTGTCTACTGCCAATGTTCACTCAATGCCCAAGGGCTCTTTAATCAACTTTTGGTGAGTGTTGCCAGGCCTGAGACTCTCCCTTCATGGCAGTGGGCTCCCTTCTGACTCAGGGCATGTCAAGATATGCCATCCAAGAGCCAAGGCCTCGAACTGGGGACCCCAAGAGCCTGTTTGGTGTTCTACCCCATTGTGGCCAAGCAAGACAAAGTCTGTTTTAGTCTTCCCTCTCATTTTCTAAAGCAGGAGTTTCTCCCTGTAGCCACCACAGCTGGGAATGTGCTGGGTCAGTACATTTAGATGTACTGAATCCAGTACATCTCAGTCTCACCCAAAACCCATGGCAAGTACTAGCTGGCTCCCACTGATGATTATTCAGGGCCCAACGGATCTTTAGTCCGCAAGTGATAGACGCTGCCAAGACTGGCTACTTCTCTTCAAGGCAGTGGGTTCCTTTCTCACCCAGGATGTGTCCAGAAATGTTATCCAGGAGTTAGGGTCTGGAATGGGGGCTTCAGGACTTTGCCTGGAGCCCTATTCTACTGTGCCTGAGCTGATATTCAACTTGCAAGACAAAGTCCTCGTTACCCTATCCTCTCCTTTCCTGGAGCTGTGAGCTGTGCTACCTGGGAATGGGTGAGGAGTGGTGCAAGCACTCCTTTAGCTACCCTAACTGGTGTCTTACTAGGTTGCATGTCCCCTAAGTCTACTGGCTCAGCCCAGCACAGCACTAGCACTTGCTTAGTGGTAGTCCTTAAGGCTTAGACTGCCTTTTGAGTTTATTTAGGACTCCAGAGTACTTTAGCCTTTGACAGGAAAGCTTGGTGGAACTCAGGTTCTGACTGCTGGAATGGGCAATTCCCCTCTGGCTAGGGCTAGTCGAAAAGCTCCCTCCATGGGTACTGGCTGAGTTCTGCCCAGTGTTGCTTTCTGCTGTGACAGAGCAGCACTGAGTTCCAATGCAAAATCCCATAATCATTGCATTCTGCCTCTCCCAAAGGGAGACAGTTTTGTCTCCATGCCATGTGGCCACTGCCAAGGGATAGGGGAGGAGTGGCATTGACAATTCAATACTTTCTTGGCTGGGTGCAATGGCTTATACCTATAATCCCAGCACTTTGGGAAACCGAGGTGGGAGGATCACTTGAGCCCTGGAGTTCAAGACCAGCTTGGGAAACATGATGAAACCCTATCTCTATAAAAATACAAAAATTAGCAGGGATTGCTTGAGCCTGGGAGTTCAGTGCTGCAGTTGAAGTGGCTACGTTATCTGGGGTATAAACTCGGGGTTTGTCGTCACGTGCCAGGAAAATTTAGGTCACAGACACACATGAGGAGTTTAGGAGTGGACGTTTAATAGGCAGAAGAGAAGAGAATGAGAAACAGCTTCCTCTGTAGAGAAAGCAGTCTCTGTGTGGAAAAAGACTGGGTGGCAGCAAAAGTGTTGAGTTTTATAGTCCAGTTTGAGGAGGCGGTGTCTGATTTACATGGGGATCACAGATTGGTTCAATCAGGTATGACGTTTCCATAGTGCTCTGGGAAGGCTGGTAGCTCCACCCTCATCTTCTTATGCAAATAGGCCTTCTAGTTGATGGGTGCCATCTTGTCTGCTCCTTACAGTACAGGTGGCTGGCAGAGAAGGGACGATGGAGCCACCATTTTGAAAATGTCTAGTCCTTAGTTCCTGCTGGCATTCACCTGTGCAAGCTCCCAGCTTGCAGGCTGCTCTTTGTTAGAAAATGATTTGGGGCTGCTTTTCATTAAAAAGAAAAGCCTTACCAAGGACTTCCATGCCCTTGCTATCTGCCTAAGTAATTACTTCTTAACTTCTATATGACAGTGAGCCATAATTGCACCACTGCACTCCAGCCTGGGCAACAGAGCAAGACCCTGTCTCAAAATAAATAAATAAATAAATAAATAAATAAATAAGAAAAAAAGATTTTCCTATCTTTCTCAGTGCCTCTTTCAATGATATGAAGTAAAAACCAGGTAGTGTGATCGCTTACTTGATTTGTGGCTCTTAGGAAGGTGCTTTTTTTGTGTGGATGGTTGTTACGTTTAGTGTTCCTGTAGGAAGGAAGACCGATATGAACTTCTATTTAGCCATCATGCTGTGTTTCCCTCTATGCTTCTCATGTACTCAGGGACATTCATGACTCTGAGGCAAGCAGTGCTCTCCCATGATAGATGGTGCAAGTGATCCAGCTCAGATTTTTATTAAGAAGTTTATATAGTGTATAGAATCCACATGCCATCTCCCAAGTAGGTGGACTGCTGTGGACATAGATTTCTCAGGAACTTGTGGTCTTCATAAACCCCAGATAGTCTCCCCTTAACCAGGAATGATGAGCCCCTTTTTTGAGGCAAAATATCCAACTGTGGATAGAGAGGTTTCTTTGTTCAGTAATGTAGCTCCCAACTTTCTTTGAACCCAGTTGGATAACCAAATTTGATATTTTCTAATCTCAGACCACTGTTGGAGACAATGAATCTACTACATTTCTCTTCTGTTTTAAAGGAAGTTTATATACACAGTGTAGGAGGACAGATGACACACTTTATTGGATTATTTTCCTTACATTCTTTTAAAAATAATTAGCGTAGTGACTTATGATACAAGCACTACTTAATGTAATCAATAGTTCATTTCTCATACTTTAAAATATAACTGTGATGGACAGGGATGGGTAGAAGGGATGATTAAAGAATTGGGTGGGAAATTATAGACTCATTTGACAAATACTATGTTAGTACTGCAGTAAGTCCTTGAAACTCTAATAAACTCTAATAAGAAAAGTGCAGAACCAATGAAAGAAAATTAAAAAATTTACCCAGTGAGTAGTTTATTGAGCTCATGCCTTTGATGAGCATTTTTAGGGAAGCCAGGCAAGGCCTTCCTGGATTACCTACCATTTGGCTATATTATCAGTGACTAAATATTAAATAGGGTGGGTCAAAATAACCTAGTGAAGTTACTTTTCTGTTACTTTTGTACTTAGGTTCATAAGTAGTCCTACCTTCCATGATGGACACTGATAGAAAATCTACTTTTAAGACTGCTAAAAAAGACAGCTTTGCTGGTGGCTTAGGTATACTTTTGAAAGGGATGTGACATCAACAGTGCTTATGAATTTCTTATGAAAATTTAATGGAACTTGTGATATAAAATGAAATATTGGATGAACTTATGACAGGCTGCCTTTAATCACAGTTCAAGATACAAATAACTCATTTCAGAGACCATTTACCTAAGACTTTTAAATTAAATTTTCTAAGTACCTTGCATATTCAACTCTACATTTAAAGCAAACAATTCCACTTTAGGGAACTGAAACTATTTGTGGTCATAAAATAATAGGTTCAGATTGGCCTTTCAATAAAAGGATGAGTGTGTCAAAAATCTGAAGGGTATTACTGTAAATAAAAATCTTTATTAAGAACTAAAGAGTGCAAATTGATTTTAAAGGTTGCTATTCTTGCTGGCGCATAATAAAATAAAATAATAATAATCAATACTAAAATGTTCCCCAGAAAGGAGGAGGTCCTGAAGCAATACAGGGCTCTGTGCCATTGATGAGGATTGCCCAGTACATAAACGTGATGGGTTGGAGGACTGTGTGAATGAAACCCAGTTACAAAGGCCAAAGGTCAGCAGTTCACCATTAGGTTTATTTGTTTCTTAGTCAGAAACATTGCCCTTAACTCCAGCAAAGACTCTGTTCACAAAAGGTTTTCACCCAAGTCAATCAGTCAATGTTTGTTGCTTAGAAGATGTTTTGGCAATCAGGGCTGGCTCTAAGAAAAATAAATTAGTAATAGCTGAAATTAGTACTTCCTCTCTTAACAGTTTTCTGTATCCTTTTCCTTGCTTTTGACCCACCTCTCTGCCACACACTTATACACACCTATAATAGAATAGAAGACTAAAGAAAACCTATGGAATTAGTGACTAAAAGTGGCATCCATTCTTCCTCATCCCTCCCAGGAATATTGACCTGTTTAAAGAGAGCCCACGATGTTTTTCTGAAAGCGAGTCAAACAATGACCAATATTATTATACCCATTTTGCATACTGGAGAATTGAGATTGAGGGTAGAATAAACTTCTTATTCAAGGTCACATGGTTGGGAAGTTGCAGAACAAGAATTTATACCTAGATCCAGTTAACTCCCAGGTTCTTGAACGCTAAGCTATGTCACCTCCCAGTCCCTGGCAGATACTTTGCAGGAAATCCCTTAAGTAGGAAGATGAGGAAGAGTTCCTGCTCTCCCCACAAAGCCACATTATGTATCAGCCTCTCCTCCACTGGTACACAAAAGCAGTCCATCTGGCCCAGGCCTCCTTAAGAAGTTGCCTTAGTTGCTAACTCATGGCCATTTATTCTGACTTTTACCTCAACCTTGGCCTTCCTTTAGATTTGCAGCAAGCCTTCATTTTTGAATTTTAACTCCTTCACGTTCCATGTTTCTTCCTGTCTTCTTAGGTTTTCACTTTCTTAGGATGACCCAGGTATAGAATCTGCCCCTATGGTTCAGCTACACCCTCTCACCTGTCTCTTGAGAGCATTGTGAAGTTCTGAGACACAGCAAGGACAGAAACAGAGGGCATGAAAGATGCTTTCAAGTTAGTTTATTCTTACTGATTAAATTAACATTTCATGATTGTCTTAGTCTGCACAGGCTGCCATAACAAAATACCACAAACTGGGTGGCTTAACAGAAATTTTCTCACAGTTCTGGAGGCTGAAAGTCCAAGATCAAGGTGCCAGCAGGGCTGGTTTCTTCTCAGGCCCCTCTCCTTGGCTTACAGGTGGCATCTTCTTGCTGTGTCCTCACATGGCCTTTTCTCTGTGCATGGAGAGAGCCAGATCTCCGGTGTCTTCTCCTCTTCTTAGAAGGACGCCAGTCCTATTAGATTAGGGCCTCACTTTTATGATCTCATTTAACCATAATCACTTCTTTAAAGGCCCTATCTCCCAGTACAATCACATTGAAGGTGAGGGCTTCAGACTACAAATTTTAGGCGAATACAATTCAGTCCATAATAATTATCCAAGTAGAAAGCAGGATACATGAGAATGTGGTAACTTGAGAATCTGACTTTATTTTTCTCTATATCTGTAAGTTAAGTCCAAGGCCTATAGTGAAGGTTTCTTCAACTGCAGATAGAAAGAAAAAAAGGCCTTCATAGATATAAAAATGACTTAAGACACTTGCTTCTCTGATACTCACTTCCGAGAAACGCTTCTTTGTCTCTGTGCCCAACCATTTTTCGTAACTATGTAGAATGAACACTCATCCTGATTGAGTAGAATAATAAATTTAGTAGTGCTCATTGTCCTGACTAATTATTAATAGTGTCTTCTTTTTCTTCCGAAGTTTAGATGATACAGATGTCTAACCTATAAAGGAGTTTTTCAAGTTTAAGCTATTTTTTTCCTACCTAGATTTAAGTAATTTTCTTATTTTCCTCTCCACATGAATATACCAATATATCTCTCATAACCCCTGCAGTTTTGTCTCTACTATTCTGAGTTTTTTGCTCCTGCCCCCTCTTCTGTTTGTATCTGTGGGCTGTCTTTCCTTTTACTCTCTTGCTCTGCATGTATGTACTCATATAATCAGTTTCTGTGAACTCTTGTCTGCTCCCAGGGGATTGGTTTCCTCCATGCTTGTTAATGGCAGTTACAATTTCTCACGTTCAACCAAGCTAGAAGTTTGAGAAGTTGAGATTAGCAGCCACATGAGTTTTAACCAGGTTTTAAAATGTATGATGCTAATTTTATAGCTTTACTTATTACAGAAGAACATCCACACATCTCCTGTGGTAGCAGCTAAGCTGATTAGTGCATGGAGCTAATGAAACCCACAGCTTTGTCTCCCTTCCTAAGGCTGTCCATTGTCATGGTCTTATCTCTAGCAGAGGCCTTGTC
Organism: Macaca mulatta; assembly: GCF_049350105.2. NCBI lineage: Eukaryota > Metazoa > Chordata > Mammalia > Primates > Cercopithecidae > Macaca > Macaca mulatta. The sequence goes on along the minus strand of NC_133409.1, from coordinate 124,299,132 downwards.
TATGGTCCTCCCTCTCATCAACCAATGATGTTGCTTACTGTTGGTCACAGGGGGCTTGATAAGAGAGAGGATCGGCTTCCTTCCTGCTACTAAAAAAAAACCAAAAAACAAAAAACAACAACTTATGGCACTCACTGGGGAGCAGAGTGCTCAGCAGGACAATCTTCTTATGTTAAGGTCAGCACGTTATTAAATATGCTCCATAAGGAGGTGATTGGATTAAATAATTAGTGAATGTAAAGTGCTTTAAACTGCTAATTATTATGCTTTGTGGGCCTACTTTGCAGATGATCCACAGTCAGTGAACCTATTACAAGGCATGAGGAGCAGGATGATGTTCTCTCTCACTTATCTCCATTCTCCATGAGTGTTTATAATTATATCATGGATGAGTTTTGGCATTTTACAGCATTCACAAATGTAATCTACCATGTGACTTCTCAAACTTTGGTACCCAACAAAAACAGGGCAAGATAGCTAAGGAGACCTTTTTAGGAGAAAAGGCAGATAAGATACACTAGATGAGCAAACAGCTCACACTATTAATCATGTATCACCATACCAACATAAGTACTGCGAGTCTGTGTTGTGTAGGGGAAAAAAGAAGCCCAGAAATAAAGCTCAACTACTGATAGTCTCTTATGGGCTACTTGCTCTAAAAGTTCAGTTTAATCTTCTATTGTAGCATGGAGATTTGAGAGGTAGAGAAGTAATTACTCCTGTCCCTGGAAGATCAGGCTCTTGTCCATTAAGGAATTTAAGCCAGTTTTACAGATGATTTAAAAACCTATCTTGACATATACAGTACATAAAATTTAATAACCCACTGTCAATCATGTCAGCATGGTTTCCAATAGATTTTATGTTTGTTTTTGATTTTTTGAGACAGGATCTTCTGTCTCCCAGGCTGAAGTGAAGTGGTACAATCATGGCTCACTGCAGCCTCGAATTCCTGGATTTAAGCTCTCCTCTTGCCTCTTGCCTCAGCCTCCTGAGTAGCTAGGACCACGGGTGCACACTGCCACACCCAGCTTTTTTTTTTTTTTTTTTTTTTGTTGTTGTAGAGATGAGGTTTCACTATGTTTCCCAGGCTGGTTTTGAACTCCTGGGCTCAAGCAATCCTCCCACCTCGGCCTCTCAAAGTGCTGAGATTACAGGTTAGAGCCACTGCAACTGGCCTCCAATAGATTTTAAATAATATTTCTTTGTTTAAAAAATTATTGTGTTTAATAGTGATACCTTTCCTTTGCAAACCACAGGAGAACATAACAAAATTTAAATATAAAGCACTCACTCCAGAGTTGGGCTGGAATTGAATGCACTTGACACCATTACTTTTAAGTTAAGATATTTTGGAATAGTGATAGGAGAGGGGAGTATGAAATTAGGACACAGTGTGATGTTCAGCATGTAAACCCCAAATGCTATTACTGCCTTATATATATGGGGGTAGAGTAAGTGAATCCATGGAAGTAGAGTATGTTAAGATAAAAGTGAACTAAATATTTAAAAACATTTGTTTATGGTAGATAACTAATTATTAAAGGTGAAAGCGTTTCTGGAAACAACTGTCACATTCTCTTAGCCCCTTATTACCCCACCTGTTTTCCATGTATGATTTGAAAAGGAATAAAACAAATGGATAAGCCAGTGATGGGAATCCATTGAGAAATGACTTTGTATGTCTGTGCTGGCCCCAAGCCTGAGGAAAGCTCTGATTCTGTGTGCAGCATTTGAAAATGTTAACTCTCTGAAGGCTTCCTGGAAATGGGGGTTGGAGAGAATAAGGAGGGAAGGAGTGAGAAAAACATAATTAACTTTCTACATCTTAGCTAGGGAGTAGAGAGCAGCACCACAACCGTCTCAGGCCATTAGAGAAGGCAGGCGGGCTGGAATAGAGTGTGAGTAGCATCTCAGGGTGGCTCTGAGAGGCAGCATATGCAATGGCTTGAGAGCATGGAGTCTGAATTCAGGCTGCCTCTGGTCGTGTATCCAGCTTTCTCAGGGGTTAGCTGTTTGTCCTTAGGCAGATTATTTAATTTTCCTGGGCCTCAGTTTATTTCTTTGTAAAACTGGAATAATAATAGATTGCTATGAAAATTAAAATGCTTAGAATAATACCTGGGACACTGTAAATGCTATATAAATGTTACTATAAAAAGCAATACTAAAATTACTGTTGTTATCTAAGATAACTGTTTTGGAAGATAAATTATTGTTCATAAAATAAAATTACTGTTATTAAATAAAAATATAAAATTATTATTAAAAACTCTAAAATATATGCAAGATCTGCATTTCTAATCCACAACTGAGGATAAATTAATTGTGGCTATTAGTCAATTAACTATTTCCTAATTAACTTGTAGGAAAGACAGTGTGATATAAGGGAAAGAGAACTTGGCTTTAGAGACCAAATGCCTGAATTGAAATTAGGACTCTGCAGCCAGTATATTCCAGATTGAAGTCCTCTTTTCCCCAAGACTCACTTTTTCTCTCATATACCTTTGTTCACTCAATGGCACCAACATCTCTGGAGTCAGCTGTGACTTTCTGTTTTCCCTTCCTGAATTTATCCCTTGCCAGGTAGAGATAAATGCTGTATGGGGACCCTTACTGTGACCTGCCTTCACCACCACTGTTCTTGTGTGCTACATGACCAGAGCCTCTGCATTAATCTTCTATTCCAGATCTTGAATATTCAAACCATATGATATTCTGCTATTGGATTAATTTTCTCAAAGCACCATGAAAACTTCCAAAGGTCCTCATTTTTTTTTAACAAAATAAAGATAATTTTTTTTTGCAAGTGCTCTGGACTTTTCACAGCATGACCTCCCCCTAACTTTTCAGCATTACTCTATGTACCTTCTCGATCCTACCAAACTAAGCCAAATTAATTTCCCTCTGTATCATTGGTCATGTTCCTAGACTCCCCAATGTCACTATGCAATTCCAATTTTGTCCTTTCTGAAGTCTTTGTTCTTATCTCTGATTTTTCCATAGTTCTAACCTTTAAGATACTGTATACATTCTAGCCAATCATTCATTGTAACAATTGGTATTATAGTTACGTGTGCAGACGCTTTACTCCATGTCATAAGTCTTTATGTAAGGCTTGGGCTGGGTCTTTATCATCTTGATATTCTCCACAGTTCTTATGGTACTTCTTCCTTAAACTCAGTAGGCATTCAAATATATGATGATATAATAAGTTAATGAATAAATGCTATTAATTAACTATATGACCCAGGAGATCTCACTTTTAGCTCAAATTTTCTTATTTATAAAATAATAAGATTAAAGGAAAATCTTGATATCTGTGTTTCCCTCCAACTTACAAAGGTTACAATTCTAAATCATCTCATATCTTCATATAAAGAGATACTACAGTATATTTTGAAGAATATAAAAAATGGTATATTTGAAATAGGTATAAAAAATCTCTTTGACTATAATTACTGCTTGTTTCCCCAGCTTTACACTTCTATTACTTTTAACTTTCTACTATTGTTAGCATATTAAGCACACATACCATTATTGTTCAAAAATTAATATTAAAAAAGCCTTTTTCTCAAATAAAGGAATGCATAATGGGATTTTCAGTGGGTAATAGGCTAACAGAATCTTTTTATACAAGATTTTCATGATCTGACAGATTTTCCCAAAATTTAGGGTTGTTGCTATTTGGTAAGAAGCAGAGAGCTTACATCTTTCTGTTTATTTTAATTTTAGGTAAGTTGATTAGTGCTAATGGTTCCTTTTCTTTTTTTATACCTTTTTAAACATTTCATCTTGTCAATGCTTTGTTATCAGCTGCATCCAGTCTCCTGTAGAGATGCACTATTTCACCATTGCTGTCATAGTCTAGGACTAATGAGACATCTGACAGTTTTTCATGTTTGTGATATGTGTTCTGTATGCTTAAGTACATAGGGGATGTGCTCAGATTTGGAGAGTAACTGAACCTGTAGAATAGCAAGACACTTTCTAATGGCATTTTACTGTATTTTCAAAAACCGTTATGACAAGGGATGTTACTTTGAGTCATCACTCAGTTAAATAGATAGATGCATGCATTGGAATTCTTGACTTAGTATGAAAGTTATATTTCACTTGGCATTTGACTGAATATTTGAATTTAAAAGTTTTATTACATAATATGCAAGCAAAATAATCCCAGTGCTTATTTTGCTTACTACTTGAGAGAGAATAAGAATGAATTTCTGTAATGTGTTTGTAGCAAGACAGATGTTTTGAGGTTATTTCATCACATTATTTGATTTGTACAGATCTGTGAGTTTCCATGTATAGAAAGATTTTGTTGACAATTTCAGTTCCTTTGGAGGTTGAAATAATTCAACATTTAGCTTATAATTGCTTCTTTACATTGTAAGAATGTTTCTCTTATAGTTATAATTGTATGCTTTGTTCCCATTCTTAAAATTTTGGAACATTCTTATGCATCAGTGTATTTTAATATATATATAGGAGGGATTAAATAATTAACCAACTGCTTAAGCTTTAGCTCACTCGAAGAACTTTATATTTATCCTATATGAATTATTTTCAAAATTATTACATAGTTAAGATCATTTCAACCGCAAAACTCATTGACACCCATCTAGGGTATTGGGTAACATGAGGAAGTTTGACTTTGCTAATACTTGTCATTTTTCTAAATAGGCAAATTCTCCTACCTGGTGTGTTGAAGGTACTCTACTCAATAGCTTGCACTTGGGAAATAACTTTAAGAAGTCCTGTCTAATCCAACTAAAATTCATTCTACCTGCAGTTTAAAGATTCTCTTCTTGTGTTCATCCTGTATTCCCCAATCTTGGCTTAGGCATAATCCAGGTTCTACAACCTGCAGCAGTGGGGAATGGGCCCAAAACGTGGCCTGTTTCTTCACTGGTTTTGTTCTATTTCTTCTCCCACTTGTTAGCTGTTGCTTCTGGCTACTTTAAGATCAGGCAAGGAAGAGGAACTAGAAGAAAAGGGCAAGGTTTTACTTGATCATTGCCATTGGAATCTGGCATCGAGGTCATCAGTTTGGCAGATGTGCAAATAAATGCTGGTTCTTTCTCTCACAGGATGCTTTGTTGGACTCTATAGAATCCTTCCTACTGCCCTCCCCATACCTACTCAGGGACCTCTAGCCCTATACCTTTCTCTGAAGTGGATGACATATTCTCTGGCTGACCTGAGTGGACATTGTCCCCTCAGTTACTGCTTCTAAGAGCATACCTTGCACATACTTGCTATAGAAGGCAGTTTTCCTGAGCTGTGTACTTTACAGATGTCTCAAATCCAGAGACCTTGTTCTAGCCAAAAAGAAAACGCAGCACGTTTGCTTTTGTGTCTGAAACTTGGACATGTGGCAGGTGCCATTGCAGCTTTTCCTTGGATATTTGCCATCCCATGCCTTTTTCAGATGACAGTCCAAATTCTAGGCAATGCAGTTGAAGGTTCCAGGAGAATTCTTTTCTATATCCAGGTTCAGTACTAACATTAAAGTAACTTATGAATTTCTTTTTTTTTTTTTTTTTTTTTTTGAGACGGAGTCTAGCTCTGTCGCCCAGGCTGGAGTGCAGTGGCCAGATCTCAGCTCACTGCAAGCTCCGCCTCCCGGGTTTACGCCATTCTCCTGCCTCAGCCTCCCGAGTAGCTGGGACTACAGGCGCCTGCCACCTCGCCCGGCTAGTTTTTTGTATTCTTTTAGTAGAGACAGGGTTTCACCGTGTTAACCAGGATGGTCTCGATCTGCTGACCTTGTGATTCGCCCGTCTCGGCCTCCCAAAGTGCTAGGATTACAGGCTTGAGCCACCGCGCCCGGCCACTTATGAATTTCTATAGCTGAGTAAGCTTGGGATCCGCGGGTGGAGGGGTTAAAAAGAGAGGCTTTAAGATGTTATTCTTTCCTTTTCATCGCACAATTTGTTGTTCAGGCACAATTACTCTAGAATATAAAGCAGTGTGTTTAGATACTTGAACCATTTTTAATGAATGATTAATTTGTATTTAAGGGAAGAAAAATGATCTGTTTATGTACACACATACACATAGAATCATCATGAATAGCGTAATGGTAAATGCATGATGTAAATATCTTGAATTCATGACTCAGGGACCAGTACTATCATGGGTAATGTGATTTTCTAACATTTTAATAAGTTTCTGAACAAAACAAATGGTAATGATTCTCAACTTACACAATAGTTGTATTCCTAGGAAATTCTTTGCATTTTTAAACCATGCTAGACTTTTACTTCCAGGTATGATTGACTAAATTGTGGTAGTTGAAATCCCCTTCCAAAAGCTGAGGGGTAGGGGAAACTATTCAAAAACATCTTGAAGTCACCAGGGCAGCCAGAACTGAAGGAGGCGTGATCCTGGAGAGAAGGAAACACACTATCATCTTCCCCTTAAAATACTGGCAAAGTCATAAGCAGTCAACAGTGAGAGGCTGAAAAGACGAGCAGAAACTCGTTGCCAACGTGGTATGAAACTCAGCAGAAATTTTGGAAGTCTCATGGTGCTAGAGGGATAGAGCTAGAAGTTAGGATTTGCCAAGGAGGGAGGGACTCAGGCTCTCCTTTGGGACCCTGAAGGCCTGTTGTATAGAAATAACAGAAATAGACCAGATTGTGAACACTGAGCCTTGAATTAACTCAATATCCAATTTAAATCCTAGCCAAATGCTAAAACAAATCCTCTTTGGAGAAAAATAACAATGTTAAGAGTCTCTACAGATTTTTTATACCTAAATGTTCAGCATTCGATACAAAATTATTAGGTATACTGAAAAATGATAGCAAGAAAAAATAGACAATGGAAGAAGGCTCCCAAGTGATATAAATATTAGACACAGATAATGTAGTAAAATAAAATAATTTGATCAAGAAAATAGAAGATAAGATGTAGACTTTTGTCAGAGAACTATGCCCCACCCCCCGATACACACACACACACACTCTCTCTCTCTCTCTCTCTCCCTCTCTTTCTCTCTCTCTCTCTGCTCTGGTGTGAATGTTTGTATACCCCCACAAATTAATCTGTTGAAATCTAACACCCAAGGTGGTAATATTAAGAGACTGGACCTTTCACAGGTGATTGTCATGAGGGCTGTGCCCTCATGAATGGCGTTAGTGGCCTTTAATAAAAAACGATTGAGAGAGACTGTTTGCTCCTTTCACCATGTGAGAACACAGCTGGAAGGTGTCATCTATGAGGAACAGGCTCTCACCAAACACCAGATCTGCAGGCACGTTGATTTTGGATTTCCCAGCCTGTGGAACTATAGGAAAAATTTCTGTTGTTTGTAAATTACCCAGTCTAAGGTATTTTGTTACAGCAGTCAGAAGAGATGAAGATGTACACATATCTACGTATATGTTATTAGTATTATAGTATTATATAAAACAGAGTTAGGTTCTAGGCTCAGATGAACATAAATATAACATTAACATGAAGAAACAGAAACAGGTTTTGAACCTATATGAGAATGTTCGCTGGGACATTTGAAAATCTGTGGGATTTGAAAAGATTCCTCATGGTATAGAGCTGTCAGGAGCATTGAAGGGTATCTAGTATCCCTGCTTGCTCAAATGCCCATAGCACTTTAAAATCATCATGAAAACTGAAAACACTTCCACAAGATTTCCAGATACCCTGTAGGGACAGTAATGCCCCTGTTGAACACTACTGCTCAGCTGCTCAATCTAACACATTTTTATGGGTAGTGGTGAAGCCAAGGAGTTGTGATAGCTACACAAATCTGCACAGATCATACAGCTGGATATCTGCAGAGATGATGTTTGAACCCCCACCGCCTAACTTTTAATACTAACTTCTACCAACCCTCTATTCCACTGAACTTTAAAAATTCTTGAGAAATCTTATTTTGATTTCTAGGTTAATCAGCAATTTGAGGATTTTTGTGTATATGCCCACGTAAATGAATGACACAGGATACCTGAAAACTATTAATAACTGAAAACCATTAGTAAATTTTTAAACTCCCTTTAATATAGTAATGTAAATTCCTTTCCAAAATTCCGAAGTAGGTTCAGATTTTTGCTGAGAGTTTAAAGGTCTGAAAACCTCACCCTCCTTCAGCTTAGGGGAATCAAAGGAATACTTCAAAGACCTCAAGTTTGAAAAATATCAGAAAGTCCTACTTATAGTATAGTTCAAAGCAATCATAGGTGAATCATGAGGGATTTCTGTGGGAACTTAGTATCCAAATATGTTTTTCCTTTGAAATTCCCACAGGCTTCTAAATTCAGTTGTATTATCATTTTTATAAATTCTTTCACAACTCCACTGTTCTTCAACATCACCTGAAATCATACCCTCTACTACAGCTTTAATGTTGAGATGTCTGTCATCTCACAGCCTTCTGAGATACGTTTTCCATGCATTTGCCCTCTGCTTCTCTTACACGTGGAAAATAGAGCTTGTATAAAAGATTTGATCTTTTTCTGTAACTTCACATTTGCATTTTTATTACTCCTGTCTCAAAAATGTTGATATTACTGTTGAGTGTTAATGGTTCTTTATTGATAGTACTCAAAATTAGTGGATCATTTATTGTTCTGGGTAGGTTTGTATGCAAGCTATACTCTGTTTCTTTTTTTTTTCCTCTGACCTAGTAGATTCCTAATATCTGATAGTGATCTATATAGTAATACACATATGTACACACATACAAACATATATACATACTAATATATATATTAGTACTATATATGTATATACCAGTAATATGTACATACTGGTGATATATCCAGGCATACCTTGGAGATAATGCAGATTTTGTTCCAGACCACTGCAATAAAGTGTCACCTAAATTTTTTGGTTTCTCAAAGGATATAAAAGTTATGTTTTCACTCTACTGTAGTAGATTAAGTATGTAATAGCATTATGTCTAAAATTAAAATGTACATATCTTAACTGAAAGTACTTTATTGCAAAAAACGCTAATAATCATCTGAATCTTCAGTGAATTGTAATCTTTTTGCTGGTGGAGAGTCTTGCCTCAATGGCTGCTGATTGATCAGGGTGGTGGTTGTGAAAAGTTGAAGTGGCTGTGGCAGTTTCTGAAATAAGACAGTGAAGTTTGCTGCATTGATTAACTTTTTCTTTCATGAAAAGTTTCTCTGCTGCATGAGATGTTTGATACCTTATGTGGAACTTCTTTCAAAAGTGGAGTCAATCCTCTCAGAATCTGTCACTACTTATAAACTAAGTTTATGTGCCATTCTAAATGCTCTGTTGTCATTTTGGCAATGTTCATAGCATCTTTACAGGAGAAGTTTTCGTTTTAAGGAACTTTTTTTTTTTTTTGCTTACCCATAAGAAAGAACTTGCTCATCCCTTCAAACTCTATCATGAGATTATAGCAATTCAGTAACCTCTTCAGACTCCACTTTAAATTCTAGTTGTCTTGCTATTTCTACCACATTTGCAGTTACTTTCTCCACTGAAGCCTTGGATTCTTCAAAGTCATCTGTGAAGGTTGGAATCAATTTCTTCCAAACTCCTTAATGTTAATATTTTGACCTTGTCCTATGAATCAAAAATGTTCTTAATGGCATCTAGAATGGTGAATTCTTTCCAGAAGCTTTCAATTTACTTTGCTGAGATCCATCAGAAGAATCACTATCCATGGTAGCTATAGCCTTACAAAATGTATTTCTGAAATAATAAGACTTGAAAGTCAAAATTACTCTGTGATCCATGGGCTTCAGGGGTATTTTGTTAGCAGGAATGAAAACAACATTAATCTCCTTATACATCTCCGTCAGAGCTTTTGGGTGACTAGGTGCATTGTCAATGAGCAGAAATATTTTGAAGGAAATTTTTTTTCTAAGCAGTAGGCCCCAACAGTGGCTTAAAATATTTAATTAAATTATTAAATATTTTAATCTGGTTTAAAATATTTAATTAAATTATGCTATAAACAGATGTGCTATCATCCAGGCTTTGTTACTGCATTTATAGAGCACAGGAAAAGTAGATTTAGCATAATTCTTAAGGGCCCTAAGGTTTTCAGAATGGTAAATGAACATTAACTTCCGCTTAAAATCACTAGCTGCATTAGCCCCTTAAAAAAAGGGAATCAGCCTGTCTTTTTGAAGCCAGTCATTGACTTCTCCTCTCTAGCTATGAAAGCACTAGATGGTATCTTCTTCCAATAGAAGGCAGTTTCATCTACATTGTAAGTCTGTTGTTTAGTGTGATCACTTTCATCAGTCATCTTATCTAGGTCTTTTGTAGTTTCTCCATCAGCACTTGCTGCTTCTCTTTTGACTTTTATGTTATGGAGATGGCTCTTTCTTTAAACCACATGAACCAACCTCTGCTAACTTCAGAGTTTTCTTCTGTAGCTTCCTGACCTCTCTCAGCCTTCACAGAATTAAAGAGAGTTAGGGCCTTGCCCTGGATTAGGTGTTGGCTTAAGGGAATATTGTGGCTGGTTTGATCTTCTACCCAGACCACTCAAACTGTTATCATATCTGCAGTAAGGCTGTTCACTTTCTTATCATTCGTATGGTCACTGGAGTAGCACGTTTAAGTTCATTCAAGAGTTTTTCCTTTGCATTCACAACTTGGCTAGCTATTTAGTGCAAGAGGCCTAGTTTTCAGCCTGTCTTGGCATTTGACATGCCTTCCTTACTAAGCTTAATTGTTTCTAGCTTTTGATTTAAAGTGAGAGACATGTGTCTCCTCCTTTCGCTTGAAAACTTAGAAGCCATGGTAGTGTTATTTTAATATTGTTGTGTCTCAAAAATAGGGAAGCTGAGGATAGGAAGAGAGAAAGGGATTGCCCAGTTGGTGGAGCAGTCAGGACACACAGCCTTTTTTGATTAAGTTCACTGTCTTACATTGGTGCAGTTCTTGGCACCCTAAAACAACTGCAATAGTAATATCAAAGATCCCTGATCACAGATCACCATAACAGATAGTAAAAGGATGAAAAAGTTTGAAATATTGTGAGAATTACCAAAATGTGACAGACACACAAAGGGAGTGCATGCTGTTGGAAAAGTGGTGCCCATAGACTTGCTTGATGCAGGATCGTCACCAACCTTTAACTTAAAAAAAACACAGTATCTTCAAAATGCAATAAAGTAAAATACAAGAAAATGAAATCCTCTTTCTCTCTATGTATATATCAATCACTAGTGCAAGAGCGTAGTAATGAGCACCCCTATATACCTATAGAAAGTAATTACAGGGACGTTTAATTCATTTTATACGTGTACACAAAGCCAGACAATCTCACATTTGTCAGAGCCTCAGTGAATTCCATCTCAATGAGCCTTGCTGAAAGGTACTGTACCCTCCAGAGGGGTTGACATTTACTTGCTAGACCTCTACGTATGCCAGGGAAGCTTAGAAAATTGTGGATGCCAGTTGTTACCCTTCATTCCCTTGCTATTTAGCAATGGCGTTGGTAGTAATATATCTCTGAGAGTGAATTTGCTTCATTACTCCATTCAATAAATATACTTGAATGCATGCTTAAATGCAACACTCCTCTATTGGTGTATATGTGACCGTAGGTTCATATTCAAATATTTCAGTCCTTGACTTTCTACATGCTTTTTGGAAATCTGTGAAAATATTATTTCAGTCCTAATTCTTTGCCTGAATTCTTTTATGTAGCTCCACCATTGAAGTGAATCGTTTATAGTTCACAGCAGCTGTGAAGATAGATTTCAGAGGTATCATGAAGGCCTCTGACTTCCCTATATCTCTACCCTCATTTTTCCTTTCCCACCAACTAACAGATGCTTCTCCTACCAGCTCATGGATGTGATTGTTCTATTTGGAATTGTTTATATGACTCAAGTTTTTAAAGTGGAAACTGAAACCTGTTACTTGGTTGCACATTAGTGTGAATTTGCCTTCACTTTCAGAAGAGCACGTGTTGTTAAGAAGGTGAAGGATTCTGGTTACTTTGAGGAAGGAAGTGCTACTGTTGAAGGAAGGTGGGAATACCCAAGCCATCTAGAATAGATTCTGCTGATCATCATATAACTTATTATTGGTTTAGAGAGCTGTTACTGGAATTATGATTCTCCTCTTTTATCTCAGGAAGAGACAAGTATGTCATCTAATTGACTAATTAGGTTGATGCTTAGACTTTCAGTGTGTACTGGTTTAGGCTAGAGGAATTCACTTAGAATATCAGATTCAGGCCGGATGCAGTGGCTCATGCCTGTAATCCCAGCACTTTGGGAGGCCAGGGCAGGCGGATCGTGAGGTCAGGAGATCAAGACCATCCTGGTTAACACGGTGAAACCCTGTCCCTACTAAAAATACAAAAAATTAGCCAGGTGTGGTGGTGGGCGCCTGTAGTCCCAGCTACTTGGGAGGCTGAGGCAGGAGAATGGCGTGAACCCGGGAGGCGGAGCGTGCAGTGAGCCGAGATCATGCTACTGCACTCTGGCCTGGGCGATAGAGTGAGACTCCATCTCAAACAAACAAACAAACAAACAAACAAATAAAACAGATTCAACAAGGTTTTTTTCTTTTCATAACCCAGAGTGAAAGTTGAGTACTCTCTCACCCTGTGGAAAAAGAATGGTAATACGTTTTTTTCTTACTTTACAATATCCTTATATTTTTATTAATTATATATTTCTCTAAAGGTTAGTGTTGAAAGTGTAGATTCTAGAGTCAAGTGGACTATTTTCAAATCCTGGCTGTGCTACTTACTGATAGTGTGACCTTGAACAAATTAGCCTCATTGTACTTAAGTTGCCTCAAAAATGGGGAAGAATAATGGGATCTACCTCATAGGGTGATTGTGGCGATTAAATAAGAAACTATGTAGTTGGGCATGGTGGTATGCTCCTCCAGTCCCAGCTACCTGGGAGGTTGAGGCAAGAGGATGGGTTGAGCAGTAGTTCGAGGCTGCAGTGAACTATGATGACTGACCCATTGCACTTCAGCTTGGATGACAGAGTGAGACCCTGTCTCTTAAAAGGAAAGGAAAGAAAATATGTAGATAGAATTTAGCAGTTTGTGGACTGTTAGCATTAACTATATTAAAGTTTTATTTAACTGTTCCTTTATGATTTCATACAACAAAATATGGTTGATTAGCATCCACTTAGGTGTTATTTAAATGCTTTTCTTATCCCTTTCTTTTTCCTTTCTTTCCTTTCTTTTCTTTCTTTCTTTTTTGAGGTGGAGTCTTGCTCTGTCACCCATACTGGAGTGCAGGGGTGCAATCTCAGCTCACTGCAACCTCTGCCTCCCAGGTTCAAGCGATTCTCCTGCCTCAGCCTCCTGAGTGGCTGGGATTATAGGTGCTTGCCACCACGCCCAGCTAATTTTTGTATTTTTAGTAGAGATGGGATTTCACCATGTTGGTCAGTCTGGTCTCAAGCTCCTGACCTCATGATCCGCCCACCTCAGCCTCCCAAAGTACTGGGATTACAGGCGTGAGCCACCGCACCCTGCCCATTTGAATGCTTTTCAGTGGCTATTGACTATTTTCTTTATCCTTTTGCAATGCAGGGTATGATAGCTGTTTTCTGAATATATTGGTTCCAGAGAATTACTTGCTCTTTCAGATAGTTTGCCACCAGTGGCACCTTTATATGACAACATTGTACAGATGTGTTTGTGTCTCAGCTGTTTGTTATATCAACCTGTTAATCCTACATTCCTAAATTTAAAACAGATGAAAACTGTGACAAATGCATAAGCTGAGTGTATAATTGCCCAGCAAATTTTCCTTTACACTTGCAAATATACAGTATCCCAAATATTCCCACTAGTGTAATCATCTTTTATTTTCACCAAAGTAGCTTTACAAAAGACATCTTTCAAACAACTGTTTCATAGACTGAGTTACTACTTTCTTTAAAGTTAATCAACACTTGCAATCCTTCCAAATGAAGTCTAAATCTGTTTACTTAGACCTGGTCTCTGAACCCTCATAAGCATGTCTGGTTTATATTCCTAAAGTAAAGCTATCATTAAAAAGCTATTGTTAAAAGTGTTTGTAGTAGACATAAGTTGGTGTGGTTGCCTTGCTTGCAGTAACTTTCCAGGTGGTCATAAATATGCTGTGTGAGTCACCGATTTCACTCTTGGCTACAGTTGAACAGGGTAGGCCAATCATAGTGCCTCCTTTCAGCTCACAAATGATTGTACTATTCAAAAGGTGATGATAACCTTCAAATCAATGTTGCCTGGGAATTTTGCAAACTTGAGAAAAACCTCTTATTTTAATTTTTAAATTTTTCTTATCAATAGCAGTATGATGGTACTTCCAGTGCCTGAGTGACACCTAGCCTGAGAAAGAAGCAGAGATAAAGTCTATAGAGGAAGAGAGAGCATCTGAATGGTGTTTGAGTCCCTGGATCCACTGTGTGAAGGCAGAGCCACTCCTGCAAGTGTTTTGTTTAGGTTTAAATTTGATTGAGTATTATATATAAATTTAGTATTTATATTATATTATATATAATTTATAACATATATTATATATTGTATATAATTATATATAATTTATTTATATTTTTATATATTTTATATATTATACATTTTATATTTTATATATTTTTCATTTTTATATAATTATATTTATATAAAAATATATATATTATATATAATTTTATATAATTATCCATAGAATTATATATAATATAATATATATAATATAACATATAATTTAATGTATAAAAAACTTATACTAATATTTTAAATGTAACCCTTACTGGCAATTTAAGACTGGGAACAGCTATGTCAGAATTTACCTAGTGTAGAACAGAGAATTTACAACTTTTGTGAAATCTCTTACCATTAAGTATGTAAAGTACAGCAGTAATGGCGCAAGGAAGGGTGAACTTAAACTCAACATGCATCTTTGCTGAAGGGTCAGAAGTAGCATAGATCTAGGTTCAGATCCTGATGACAACGTATTGCCTAGGTAATCTTGGCCTGTTATTTACACTTTTCCTTTGTAAAATGAGGATTGTAATGACCCCATAGTCTGGTCATGAGGAGTAAATGGCATAATGAATAAGGGAGAGTTTAATAAACTTTGTTTCCAGGATAAACATATATCTTTCTGCCCTTTTGTTGGCATTCAAACCTCTGTTCAGACTTTCATTCTGCTACAAAATATCTTTGTGTGGGCAGAGGGTGGGTTGGATTGCAGCTGATCTTCGCAGCAGATCATAAGAACTCTTATGTACCTGGCCTTTCAGTTTACTGGGATCTTTTCACTGTTATTCAAGCCCTAAGCATCTGAGCTGAAGTAGTTGTCTGATTGTTCCATTGTCACGTATTCCTTAATACCTACTTTCCATAGTCCTGTACAGATGCTTTTTATGCAAGTAATCTTTGACATAGAGACAGAACGGCTGAAAATAGACTTTCCCTTAGCTGAAACTTCTCCCAGGCAATTTAATTCTTTATCATCGTGTTAGTTCAGTTTTCTAGTTTTCTTTTGTTATTTGTCCCTGATATTGAGTCTAATGAAGAAGTGAGTTTCAGTTTGCTTTCTCTTTTCCACAGCTAGACCTCTTCAGCCAGTAGGAAGCTCTACCCTTCCTCATTCTCTGGTCACCAGCACCCCAGACTCCCATTATTAGCAGATTCTAGTCAAGGCATGTGCTTCTCTTTGATGCTTTTGATCCACTAGTCCCTCACACATTTTAAACACTGAATAAATGGTAAATATAATTTTCATCACCATAATTGTAAGGCATACCACGTTTACAAGTGCTAAGAGACGATAGATGAACTGACATCTCTCACCTCCTTGGTCACCAGGTTCTATTCTTTCTACTAATCTGATTGGTGGAGTGGGTATCTCTTTCTTTCTTCTCTATACCGTGTGTATCTTATCTGAAACAGTTCACTCAATCAAAAAAGATTACCATTTTTTAATAGAAGAAGACCTTCTTTTCTTTGGCAGACGGGTATATGAGTTAAGACTTTCTCCTGCTAGAATTTCCACCAAGGTTTAGCACATCCCCAGCTGTTAGACCTATAGCAATTAAACTTAAAATAATTCCTTATTAGGTTACTAAACCTGAATGTAGACTGTCATGTACAGATACTAGTAATAACTCTCATATGTTTTAGGTTCTTGATAAGAAAGAATAACAGTCAGTCATGATGTTTTTCCTTGGAAATATTTCTCAAGTTCAAGGATGGTTTTATTATTGCCTTTCTAAACAAGTGAAATATTTGGATGAACAGGTAATCAGTAAAGTGTCCTTGCCTTAGTGCTAATAAACTTTGAAGAAGAGTTTTCAGCTGCTTTGAAGAATTTTTTGTTTTCCTTCTGATATCTTGAAGTAATTCAAGTTGTAATTTTCACTGTTGCTATGGCCTGGCTATAGCTTTAACATGAAGGAGCAAAAAAATGAAACTTGATAGGAGTCATCTACCAGAATAACTAGATCCAAGAGTTCAAAAGGGAAGCAGAAGAGACCGAGAAGAAGTGATTTTTCTGTTAGTTATATTGTGTTTTATCTAAAATAATATGTATTAGGAAGAACTGTGTCGGATGTTGGATTCTCTGCACTCTCAGACACACATTGTCCCTACCTTTCCAAGCCTTTTTTTCAACTTCCTCCTAATGGTGAAAAGTAGGTACAACACTTGTGAATTACTTTAATAGTCACTGCTTATCTGTTGAGTTGAGGCATGTATTAGCTATCATGCAAATTTAGAAAATATGATGCATGGTAACTATCACTTTGAGCAGTAGTATGTCAAAGTAAAAATAATGAAGACAAGGAGGTGCGATGTTGGAGTCAGTCCTGGAGACAACTAAAATACCTCAGGTGGTGAGATATTTTGGCATTACAGATGGGTTTCTGGACCAATTTATAATAATCTTTCTTAGGTCATCATTCTATTTCAGTCAAATCGAGCAACTTTATGTCAGGCAGTTTAAAGAAGACAGCCCTATTTGTCTTGTATAATAAAATCAGCCAATAAAGAGGTGATACCAATTTGTTGATTCCCCTTTGTCCAACAGTAGGCCCAGAGAAAATGCCTTTCAGTACAGGTTTTATTTCCATTGATGGGTCTACCTTTCAGTGAATGTGATGCTCAAGACTCTCTGGACCATTTTTCCTGTCCTGAGGACAGGGATAGGGTTGAATCTGAAGTCATCATAGGTACATGATGGATGTAATGCAGCACCAGCAGCATCAGTCTGTGAAGAGGGCTAGGCCTTTCATTATGCCTCTCCTCAGCTGCCATTTTTCTCAGTAGGCTGGTGCCTCATAGGGCCATCCCTCTCAATTCTGCTACTTTGAAGTGAAGTCAGCAGACTTATCTTTAATTGGCTTATTTACTCCTAATGTCTGTTCATAAAATGTTTGTGGAAAGACTTAAAATCAGTTTATAGTATTGGCAGTTCTGGCTTTTAGTGCTCTGATGAGCATGTTCTGTTACAACGAACTATTAGACAATTTGAAGAATAGTTTGCTTCAAATTAGAGTGTATCAATACTTTCTTAAGGGGTTGCACCTGTAGGTTTAGCCGTCAAATAATTATGATTACAGTAGCCCCTTCTTATGCATGGTTTTGCTTTCTGCTGTTTTAGTCACCCACGGTCAACTGCATTCTGAAAGTATGAAATGGAAAATTGTAGAAATTCAGAAATTTTAAATTATGCATTATTCTGAGTGTGTGATTAAATCTTGTGCTGTGTCAGTCCTTCCTACCTGAGACATGAATTATTCTTTTTTCCAGTGTATCCATGCCATATACGCTCCTGGTCCCTTAGACACTTACTAGCTGCTTTGGTTATCAGATTGACTGTCACTGTATCACAGTGCCTGTGGCGACTTGACCCTTGTTTTATTTATTGTGGCTATTTATTGTGGTAACCCATATTTTACCTAATAGTGGCACCAACACACAAGAGTAGTGATGCTGGCAATTCATTTATGGAAAAGAGAAGCCATAAAGAGCTTTCTTTAAGTGAAAAGGTGGAAGTTAATAAGGAGAAAGATTATATACCGAAGTCACTAAGATTTACGGTAAAAATAAATCATCCACGAAATTGTGAAAAATGAAAGAGAAATTCGTGCTAGTTTTGCTGCTGTGCCTCAAACTACAAAGGTGCATGCTACAGTGTGTGTATAGAAAAAACACAGTATGTATATTGAATTCAGTACTACCAGCAGTTTTAGACATTCACTGGGGATCTTAGGACTTGCCTTCCATGGATAAGGAGGGAATACTGTATTGTCTAATTATATTTATTACTAAAATATAAAAAAAAGTACAAAGATTTCTTGAGTATCCTGGCTTCATTTTCTGAGGAAGCTGACTCAGCTGGCTAAAAGGGAGGGCACTTTTCCTTTGAAGTTGACAAAATGGTGGTCTAAGTGCAACTAGGTTGATTCTTACCTTATGAGTAAGAATCACAATTTCAACAAGTTGTATTAGTTTTCTGTGACTGTTATAACAAACGATCACAAATTTGGGGTAATTTATTCTATCACAGTTCTGGAGGCAAAAGTCAGAAACCAGAGTCACAAGGCCAAATCAAGGCTGTGCTTCCTCTGGAAGCTTCAGGAGAGTGTATATCTTACCTCTTCCAGCTTCTGGTAGCTACCAGGATTTCTTGGCTTATGGTCCCATCACTCCAGTATCTGCTTTCATAGTCACATTGCCATCTCCTCTTTTATCTGTTGTAAAATCTTCCTCTGCCTCAGTCTTATGAGGATACATGTGTTTGTATTCAGGGCCCACCCTAGATAATCTCAGATAATCTCCTTATCTCAAGATCCTTAACTTGATGACATTGGTAAAGACCTGTTTATTTTTTGTCATATAGAGTAATGCTTGTAGGTTCTAAGAATTAGAATGCAGATATCTTTTGGGAACCCATTATTCAGCCCACTACACAAGTGTTACCAGGATGTTTAATGGATAAATAACATGATCAAAATTACTAACAACAGTGCTTTTCAGGAATTAGCAACATTCTTTACTAAGAACATAGAAAATCTAAGGTGACAAATTTGGGGGCAGTTTGGCATGTGAACTAGAATATTAAAAAATACAATTAAAAATGAAACTTGCAGACGTATAGATTTGAGGTTATCTGGAATCGTATATTTAAATTTTTATAAATTTTAGATGAGGCATTTGTTGTCTGTCCACAACTTTCAATGTTTTCCAAAATCTAGAGCTTGTCTGCTAGGTCACTATTTTCTGTTCTGAGGATATTATTTGAGATGAGATGGTTAAAATGGACATTTTTCATCATCAATACATAGATTAGATATACACTGGCATGTTCTAGAAGCTATAAAAAACACTGCACCAAAACTGTGGGTTTTTTTCCTCATATTAAGGAACTTATATCTTTCATCATTATAAAAAATTTTGATGACCTAGAATTGATCCTTTGGTTTGTATATTGATCCCAGGATCCCTTTGTCAGATAATCTGACTCAGAATCTGATATAGAGAGGTAATTACTGAGTTCCCATGAAAAACTACGGCTCTCTTCCTGACTCTACCTGTTGTTTATCACATCTCTTCTCCATTACATATTATCCAGTTCTGAGGCCTTGTGATTTGGTTCCTACAGTCATGGATTGCTCTCCTACAAACTAGTGGCTGGCCTCTTTATTGTCTGTTTGTGGATATTCCTGGGCAGTGACTGCTTCCCACCCTTTAACTTCCTTGCCTCTCCAAGGTATGTTGAAATATTATGTTTCTTTCTTAATTTTAATCCTCAATTATGGCAAGGTAAAAAATAATAATGTGAAGAAACCCAAACACTATGGTCAATAGCTTGAAAAGTCTTATTTCTCCTTAGCTGAATGATGAAAATGAATTATTGAGGCCACAGTGTTCTAGATATTGGCTTGTTAAATGTTGAATACAAGAAACAGTGATTTTACTAGCCTGTGTTTTAGAAAACACTAATCCACAGACATTTATTAATTCATTCAACAAACAAGAGTATTTCATTTTCCAGGACATTTGCTAGGTGATAGGGGGAAAATTACAAACAAAACAGACTTGCTTTGTGCCCTCTTGGAGCTTACATGCTAGTGTGGAGGGTCAGATATTAAGTAGTCACAAAAAATTACACGTTACAATTTTGAATGATAAAAGACCTATTCCAGAACAGGTTAGAGCTTGTAATTGGTTACTCAGCCTAGTTGGAGAGAAGCATTCAGGGAGAGTTTCCCTGAAGAGGCAATATCTGCATGGGAATTTGAGAGATGAATGGAAATTAGCAAAATGGAGCAAGTGGAGAGCATTCCATACCACGGGCATATGCGCAAACATCCTGTGGTGAGAGAGGCATGGCATGTCAAAGGAACTGACGTACGACCAGTGAGATTGGAATAATTAGTACATAGCACAGTAAGATTGGAAGGGTAGGTAAGAATCAGATTATATTAGAGTTTATATGCCTTTTAAAAATTTAGTCTTGCCAGAGAGTCATAGGAAACTATTGAATCATGTGATCAGATTTGTTTTATTTTGATTAATCATTTAATTAATTGGATTGTTCATTATTTTACTCTAAAGTAAAGTAAAATACTCTGCAATGAAGAGTTTGAATACACAGGTAGCTCCAGTTACAATGTTTGCTCCTTGTGCTGGTACACGGTATGCCCACAGCCATAAACCTGTTTTCATTGTTACTGTTATTTTCTAATTTCTCAGAGTTTTATTTATTTTAAAATGTATTTTTATTTTATTTTATTGTGATAATAACACTTAATATAAGATCTACCCTCTTAACACACTTTTAAGTGTATAAGACATAGTTGTTGACTATAGGTATGGTGTTGTACAGCAGATCTCTCTAGAGCTTATTCAACTTACTTAACTGAAACTTTTTACCCATTAACTAGTATCTTCCCATTTACCTGACAGGGGAGACACCATGATCAGATTTATGTTTTAAAAAGGCCATTCTGTGTAGAGACGAGTTTCTAGGAAAGCAAGGATGGCCGTAGGACACCTAGTTAGGAGACTACTGCAAAAATAAATATTAAAAAAAATAGTTCACTCTATTATTCTATATTCTTCGATTTCCATGGATTTCATGTTTTTCTGTTTTCTGCATTGTGCCTGGATGAATATGTGTTTGTTTAAAGAATAACAAGAGATTCATGAATGAATAGTTTGAGTTATGGCTTGGTGCAGGAGACTCAGACTAGCTATCCTCTGTGTTTTCAGTGTCTCTGTTGTTTGTCATTGATACCCATATTATATTGAGAAACTCAAAAGTTCTATAGCATAAAAATACAGAGACATAAATGTTCTAAATACAACACTTCACTTATTGGTGTAATAAGAAAAGAAATTACAAAAATTATAGGAATATAGGGCAGACATCCGATATCTCAAATCCTTGTGGACCAGTAAGTGATTAAGCAAAATTAAAGGTCTGATTAAGATGGCAAAGGGTATAGAGATTCCTGAGGTTCTTGGTAATTATGCAATAGAAATTTAATCCAAATTGGCAGGAAATTAGTCTTTGAAGGATAAGAAGATGATAACTAGGTCAGTTGACAATATGGTGTGAATATTTTGTCTGAGCTTAAGAAGAGGTCTAACTGCTTCATTAAGACTCTAATATTTTATTAAAATAAAGATATTCTAAGAATGTCAAACTTTAGGAAAATATCTTGGAATTACAAAAATATATTTTAAATTGAAAGTGCTTGTTACCCATCCAGGAACTGAATTGATAGCCAAAAATATATACAGTTAATATTTCTGCTGAAAATTCCCTTAAATTTCCCACAAAATATATAACATATTGCAAGCTAAAACAGATTCTTTGAAGCTTTTCTATGTTTTCTGTTTGAGTTGAATTCCATGGCATCTGGGTGTCTCAGTCAGAAGTATTATTAGTGTGTCCTCCTGCTTAATGAAGGGGAGAGTGGAGGCAGCAAAGATCTGCCTTGATTGGCTTCTACCAGGAGAACTAATTTTTTCCTGTTTTTTAATTTTCAGAGATCAGATCCAGAGCCTGACAAGTTTATTTACTTGGAGAAACAGATTCTAGGTTCTAGAAAAGAAGGCTGAAAATACAACTTTAAGGGAAAGGATAATCTGATGACTAATTCTCATTTATCAAAAAGCCACTTTGCCTTAGATCTATCTATGTAAACTCCATGCTTCACAGTAAAATCCTTCTACCTTTGTTGAAAAAGGAGGCCACCTGGCACATAACACCAAGAGTATTATTTCTGGGGTTCAGTAAACCCAAAGACAATTATTTATCTTACTGAAATCCATTTCTAGGTCTACAAACCTATCGTGTAGTACATAAATACATAGGCTTTAGCCCTAGATACTTGGATCAGATCCTGGCTATACCAATTATTAGCCATGAGCCATGATCGAGGTACTTCTCCAAGTTTCTCATCTTTAGAATGGGGATAATAGTGCTATTTACTTTATATAATTATTGGGAGGAGGAAATGGCTTCATAAATATAAAGAACTTAGCATAGTGAATGACACATAATAAACCCTAAATAATTGTAGCAACTGCTTTTATTAGGAAGTCTTCCAGATCTTTGTAATCTTTGTCCAGTTCTCATCACAGGCAGAAATAAAAGAATAAAAAATTTCCATTGAGAATTATGCTAATTATATAAACATAATGCATATTCTATGAAACTAACAGATTCTCAGAGGTAATTATACAATTTTAGGAGAAAACATTATTTTAAAATTTACCAGTAAAGCATTATTATAAATATCAATAAAAAATTTATTTTAAAATTTACCAGTAAAGCATTGTTATAAATATCAATAAAATATTGTCCAACCTACTAAAACATTTAGAACATTCTCTTCACTTTTCGTAGCCATGGACTATGAAAGTGTTATGGCATATTATATGTTTTTTGTTATGTTCAAAAATAGTTTATCCTTGGGAAAATATTAACTGTGGAAGGAAATTCTACAAAGTTGGTGACTGGAAGGAATAAACCTAATGCATACATTGAATATCCTAGTGTTTTCCCAATTTGTTTAAATGGTATAAATCATGTGATTTTTTTTGAAAAATGCAATTTATATGAAAATGTAATTTCTAGACATTCAGCAGCCTATTCACATGGTAAAAAACTTGTCATAAATCCCCCAAAAATGCAATCTTATATTCTCATGACTATTTATCAAAAATGGAATATTTTTCTGTGGGCATGATAGACAACTTATTATTATACATTTGGGGTTTGTGAAGATTCATATTTTGTTTCAGAAACAGGTTATTATTTCTGATTGACTGCTTTGGGTTTCAAAACCAATATTGTCATTAGCAAAAAAGTGTACCAAGTTATGTAAGCATAAACAAAACCAGGCTATATTTGAACAGCACCTCAGAGGACGTTTCTCAAGAAGTGATTTGTGTAATTTAGAAAATATTTTTTTTGTCTCCGATGTTTTGATATGTTACATATAGATGCAAGAATTTAACTGCCTTTGTGTTTAGTCCGTTCTGGCTGTTATAATAGAATACCATAAACTAGGTGGCTTATAAACAACAGAAATTTATTTCTCATAGTTTTGAAGGCTGGGAAGTACAAGATCAAGGTGCAGATACAGTGTGTTGTGAGGGCCCACTTTTTTGTTCATGGATGATCCCTTCATGGTATCATGGTTGTCACATGGTGGAGAGGCAAGGTAGCTCTCTGGGGCCTCTTATTATGGCACTAATCCTATTCATGAGGGCTCTAGCCTTATGATCTCATCACTTTCTATAAGCCCCACCTCCTAATACTATAACATTAGTGATTATGTTTTGACATATGAATTTTTGTGGGGACTCAGACATTTAGACTATAGCACCTTGGATGATTATTTAGAAATCACAAAGCTGAAATCCTAATCCCTTTATTTCTACAGTGCCTTACAATGTTTCTCTTGAGATCATCTGCTTTACCTCTTCTTAGGTAATTGATCCCAGAGAAGGTCTTCCAGATATTCCTACCTACTCCACATGAAAGTGTCTGCTGTTGACTGTATTTTGAAGGAACCATATTATAGATATTTGGCAGTGTCTGCCTCACCTACCATCCTTTTCTGTATTACATGATTCCCACCCTTTGAACCCTGACCATTGTTGCTTGGGCCAGAGCTAGACTGAGATTCATTCAGTAAGACCCTTTTCTCTATTACTTAGAAACTGAGTTTCTGAGCCAGTAATCTGTTGCAATTTCAATGGCTGACTTTTCATTTCTGGGAAACCCTCTTCCAAAAATTTTCTTAGAAAGAGGGATACCTAGTTTTCAAAGAGAGAAGGACTAGATCGATTACACAAAGAGAAGCAGACATGAATTTCATGGAGTCCCCAAAAGGAAAAGAGAGTAATTTTATTTCCTGACACTTTGCAGCTGCTGATTCCAGTCCCTCAGGAGACGCAAGTATTCGTGAGTTCTATGAGCTTTTCTTGTATGCTTATAACAAATTTCTTTGTAGCTGAAGCTATCTTGTGTGAGTTTCTGCTATTTGTAACCAGTGTGCCTCTATTAAGGAAGAAATTCGAGTCTATGGCCTTATATGGGGGGAAAAACGGTGGTAAGGGTGGCAGGATTTTTCTGTATGAAATTGTGCAAGTTGGAATTTATATATCCCTGAAAAGCATCTGAAACAGGGCATTTTGGTGAAAGGCACAAAAAGCATGTGTGAGTAATAATTTTAGGAATTGCCGATCATTGACAAAAAGTGAAATGATATTTTATGTACCAGGAATGTTATGTCAATCTTTGAGGGGGGATCTAAAGAAATAATTTATGAAGCATGAAAGAGAAAATTGCATGGGGATTTCTTAGAGTAATTTTTACAATTAGAAATTTTTGCCTGTGATTTTAGAATCTAACCCCTTTGTGTAAGGCATGACTCCACTGCACATAGTCTCAGAGGGAATTTAAGTAATGTCCCTAAAGTCACAGCAGGTGTTTGCTAGAACTGAGATCAGTTCCAAGACACATTTTGTCAGCTACTTTTTTATTCTGCCTCCTCTGGTGATCCTAAAACTTGGAGTGTTGCCAGGCTTAACTCTTATAGGAAGTACATTTTTCAATTAATGATTTGTTCAAAGAGAGGATATAAATAAAGGAAGCTCTGACATTCCTTATCTACATCCCTTGCTCCTTTTAGGTATCCATCTTCTACCCATCTCTGCTCTTTCCCAGGCCCATGCCTGCTACAGAGGAAAACACTTGGGCGTTACCGTTATTTAGTAGCATGTAACTTCCAACCCCAACCATCCATCTTTACTGCCCCTTCCTCTACTTTTCTTGTGGTTCTGCAGGACTAGAAGTCATATTTGAGATATTAGAAAGTAGGATGGTAGCATTGGGAACCTTAAAAAAAATAGAGGCTTGTGGTATAAGCCTTCTTTGTATACTGTGTAAGCTAATGGCTATAAGTATTGTTGTGAGTAAGTGACCACCTTTATCAGCTATCGCAATTAAAAATTGAGGCCTAGAGACTTAATATGTCTTATTATTTTAAATAAAGCTGATAACACTAGGAGATTTCAGCATAATTTTTTAAAAGTGTGTTTAGGTGGTTCTCTATAGTTGATGATGACAAATGAGCACAGCTTACGGCTCTTTTCATATTAATTGATTCATGCTAAAAATACCAATATAGCTCCTACTGCAATATGTTGTGAGCAGAAGAACAATGACAAATTTAGGATGAGTCAGTTACCTGAGCTGTAGCAAGAAAAACCATTAGCCTGTTTTTGAGGAATATAAGAATAAACACCATAGCTATTATAATGACTAAAATATCTCTGACAGAATTACTATACTTTTCTTCTCTAGGAGAAATTCCATATCATATGATTTGGGGGTCATACTTGTAGTGCCAGAGATCATTTTAGGTGGAGAGATAGCAAGCAAGCTTTATAAGTTATTATTACTTCCAAAGTCTAGCAGGAAAAAGGAACAACATTAGAAATAATTGATAGTGAAGGGATGAGAGAGATAAAAAGAGATGGACTGGGAAGAATTTAATGAGTCTTTGTGGCTTTACATCTGTCACAGTTTTTGTGCTACATTAAAGTTTCATTATTTTCACATTTTGTGTTTTCATATTTTTTCATCTCCTCCTTTCTGCTAAATTTACCAAGTAATACAATGTAGATAATGGAGAGCTATTTCTGCAAATGTCATCAGATCTGTTACTGGAAATGAGTAAAGTGTTTCACTGATGCGTTTCCTTCAAAATACATTTTCAATTAGCAGGAGAGGATTTGTATACAAAATATACTCTTTATAAAATTACATTAAAAAAGACCTTAGTATGAAAAAAATGAAAACCTAAAGTCATGAATATGTGTATCTTTGTCTCTTTGTTTAATTTCATTGGATCAAATGATAGTGTCAACCTGCATTTACAAACTTTATTTTCTTGTAATATTTGGAATTTACCTAGAAATACACTCTACCTCAGCTCCTTGACTGTTGACTCGCCATGGCATGCATTTTAATTATGATTTCTATTAATTTCACCAACAGATTAAAGATATGTTATGTATGAATATTTGAGGGCATTTGTTGAATGATTTTCATAACCATGTATTTGCATAATTATCTTGGAGTAAATCTTCATTCTGAGTTAAGAAAGAACAACGATTCTGTTCTGTTTACATGACTGAATCATCATGTAACCTCTTGCAGGAACTTGTATTTTTGATGCCTTAGTTGACTCAAGTAGAAGTGAATGGGTTTTAATAGCTTGCCTTAGGCATGTTTGTCCCATAAATGTATGGAGGCACGCTGTAACTTAAGATGCCGTTACTTCAAACGAGCACTGAGCTTCTAGATAACTGTTGCAGGAAAAGCAGGAAGGAAGGGATCCATGTCTTCATTCACCATTTCTTTCTTTTAATGTTTTTATTTTTGTCTCATTTTTAAAAATTTTAAGTTTGGGGTACAAGTGCAGGTTTGTTACATAGATAAACTTGTGTCGTGGGGTTTTGTTGTACAGATTATCATCCAGATATTAAGCCTCATATCCATTAGTTTTTTTTTCTGTACTCTCCCTCCTCTCACCCTCCACCCTCCAAAAGGCCCCAGTGTTTGTTGTTCCCTTCTATGTGTCCATGTGTTCTCATTTAGTCATTTAGTTTTCACTTACAAGTAAGAACATGTGGCATTTGGTTTTCTGTTTCTGTGTTAGTTTGCTAAGTATAATGACCTCCAGCTCCATCCATGTCCCTGCAAAAGGACATGATATCATCCTTTTTTTTTTTTTTTTTTTTTTTTGAGACGGAGTTTCGCTTTCATTGCCCAGGCTGGAGTGCAGTGGTGTGATCTTGGCTTACAGAACCGCTGCCTCCCAGATTCAAGTGATTCTCCTGCCTCACCCTCCTGAGTAGCTGGGGTTAAAGGCATATACCACCATGCCCAGCTAATTTTGTATTTTTAGTAGAGATGGGGCTTCTTCATGTTGGCCAGGCTGGTCTCGAACTCCCAACCTCAGGTGATCGCCCAGCCTCAGCCTCCCAAAGTGCTGGGGTTATAGGTGTGAGCCACCACACCTGGCTGATCTCATTCTTTTTCATGGCTGTATATTATTCCATGGTATATATGCACTACATTTTTTTTTTACCTAGTCTATCATTGATGGGCATTTAGGTTGATTCCATGTCTTTGCTATTGTGAATAGTGCTGCAGTGAACATATGCATGTGTGTGTCTTTTTGGTAGAATGATAATTGATATTCCTGTGGGTATATATGCTCAGTAATGGTATTGCTAGGTTGAATGGTAGTTCTGTTTTTAGATCTTTGGGGAATCACCACACTACTTTTCAGTATGTTGGAACTAATTTACACTCCCACCAACAGTGTATAAGCGTTCCTTTTTCTCCACAACCTCATCAGCATCTGTTTTTTTTTTTTTTTTGACGTTTTAATAATAACCAGTCTGACTAGTGTGAGATGGTGTCTCATTGTGGCTTTGATTTGCATTTCTCTAATGATCAGTGATGTTCAGTTTTTTTTTTTTCATATGATTGTTGGCTGCTTGTATGTCTTCTTTCGAAAAATGTCTGTTCATGTCCTTTGCCCCTTTTTCAATGGGGTTGTTTTTTCTTGTAAATTTGTTTATGTTGCTCGTAGATGCTGTATATTAGACGTTTGTCAGATGCATAGTTTGCAAAACTTTTCTCCCATTCTGTAGGTTGTGTGTTTATTCTGTTGATAGTTTCCTTTTATTTCTTTTACACCCTCTCTTGCTGTGTACACAACCCTGCTTAGCTTTGGAAATCATGTAGGACTTTGTATCTTCAGGTGAGAATGATCTGTTTTATACATCTTCATTCTCCCTCTGGTCTGGCGTAGGAAATACTAATTAAATGATTGTTAAATGCATTTTTGAATACTACATCTTTAATTGAACTCTGTTTACTCGTCTACATTCAAAAAAATCTAAAATAGCACCAATCACACGAAGTGCCTGTTGTTTCTAGAAAAAAATGAAAGAATTCCTCAAATTCCATTGCCATTTGTATTACTGATCTAGTTCAGAATCTATTTTTTACTTATCCATGTGTTATGGGTTAAAAGATGGAGATCCAGTCTTACAGAGCTAAATGATGGGAAAAAAACATGATATTCGAGTTGAGAATTAAGCTTGTCCTCATCAGGTAATATTGTTGAATAACATCATTTTTTAGCCTATTGCACTCTTTTAGGGTGGCTTTTCATTTAGATATCATTCTCTCATTTTTTGGATTTCAATAATTTTTTTAATAACTGATATTAATCCAGGTATTAATTGTTAGCAACTGATGGTAATTGTTAGCATCCAGCAATTAATAACTGATATTAATTGTTAGCATGCCTCTTTTAAGAAAAAACTAAAGTGTATTTCCTGTATCTTTGGTTGTAGGTGAGCAAGTTAAAAAAAATTAAGAATAGGAATGCTTTTATTGACATCTATTTGGAGTTTCATATTGCATCATATGATAAAGACTATTATGTAATATGAAGGCAATTTGCTATGTTCGTAAACTGTAGCTTATTTTTGATTGCTTTCAATAAACATTTATAACTTTTTTGATGCCACTTAAGTTTTGTGCAAGAAGATAAAACATGGATAGAGCTACTAGGGTTATGGTGTGCCCTGTGCCCTGTGGCTTACCACCATCATATGTAATGGTCACAATCATGCATACCTGTGCTTGAACTTTCTAGACAGCCATTGTAAAATTGAAAGAGCTATGTGTTTGGAGTTGGAAAACTGGGTTGAAATCTAGGCTGTGTTTCATGGTAACTTTATGGTTTTGGGTAATTCCATTTTCTTTCTGCAGCTTCAGTACTCCATTATGTCAAAAACAGGCATGTTGGTGTTGGCAGGCTTGTGTGAGATAATTCATGAAAAGCACTTGTAAATTCTGGATAGGTTCCCAAATTTAAGTTATTAGAATTATTATGAAATGTGTAGGCAGTTATTGGTATGGAGCAAATGGAAAGTACTTTCAATGAAAATGCCATGCCAGCAGAGAGTTTGCCAGAATATCTCACCCAGGGCTTCTTTGAAAGCTGGCTTCCGGCTGGACTTAAGTACTTGATTGACAGTATCATGCTTGGAGCACTACATAGCCCTGCTTCAGTGCTCCCACTGTGTTTTCACACAACCTGCTCATTGTTAATTAAACTGAGCCAGGAGTGTCAGCATTTATTAAGCTGGACTCTGGACAAGCATGGAACTGTGAAAGCTAAAAAGAATTTAAAATTTGTGAAAGGTTATTTAAAATACATAGGCTTTGAGGTTTACATAACTTACCTTCTTGTATATTATAATTTAAAATAGGCCTCTTACCCAAACAACGAAAATGCAAAAGAAATGTCCAGCTTTGCTAATACAGATGGGCATATGGGTATTTCAGTGCCATTGAAGCATTTCGATTTTTATCCACAAGAGGCCTGCAGTCTTCACTCAGCTGGAACAAGTGGGAAAGGATTTCCGTGATAACGTTACAGCCAGAACGTCTAGAGCCATTTTCATCTGCATGATGTGTTTTAGTTTCTTCACCTTTTAAATGGAAAAAAAAGGAAAAAGCTTTGTTCCTTCTTTTTATTTTTTCCTAATTGAGTTGCACAACTCAGCATCTTGAAAAGCTATTGACAGACTCCCATTTCTTTGATATATTTAACCAGAGGGGACTCTTGATGTTGAGAGATCATTTACAGATACTTTGAAAGGTGGGTGTTAATGGAAGTGAGAATAAAAGGAGAAATTAGTTTTATTCCTTACTACGACTTCCAGTTAAAAGATTTTTAGCCTCATCTGAAGGAAATATGCTTCATTCACCTGCCTGGTGATTACTGATGGATATTGACCTATGCCTTTACCACACCAGCATGAATGTGTCCTGTTTTTTCTTTATCTTTATGAACATTTCCTTCTTTGAATCATTAAAGGCAGATTTAAGAGGGGTTTTCCCTACTCATTCTTAAAGCAGAACACAATTTTAAGTTGTCTGTATAGAAATAAATTATACTTTGATGCTTCTCTAATAACCAAAAGTGAAAAACTGACAATTTCCTTAGAATCAGAAAGGGAAGTACTCACACACTTACCAGTATTTGTAAAAAACAAATATTTCTTAAACAAATTGACTAGTCAGTGACACATAAGCATATGCCAGTGTGTCTGAGATTTACTTTAGGGGCTCCTGTGTGACATGAAAGTGTTACTATCAGCTTCACATTTTTGCCTGCCAGCAGCTTCAATTTGTGCAAATTTAAAGGTTTAAGTTTGTTGTATATATAAAGGACATTTTTAAAAATATTAGACTGCAGCTTATTATAATTCAAAATTATAATGAGTGAATTATGCACACTGAATTACATTAAAATAATCTCATTTAAACTAGAAACAAATGGTACATAATTGTTTTACACATTTTTGCTTAATTTTATCATAAATCAATTGGACAACATTCTCTTACATTTTGTTTCTTGCCTCGATATAGGTCAGACATAACATTGTTGCTTTTCAATGCTTCTAATTTTCAAAGTGGTTAAAATTTATTTTCCATTTTAGCAATTTTTAGGTACTCAGCCTTTTTATAACAACCAAAGAGAGAAATGAAATGTATCTTATGAAGAGACATGCATTACTGGGCAAATATATGGCGATTAGAAAAGTCTCTCTGAATCACAAGGCAGGGATGGCATTTAGTATCCAAATCCACCTCCAGACAAAGTTAGCAAAGGCTGCAGTGCAGTTAAAGCCTGCTGGTTGCAAAATTGGAAATTGGTTTCCTGGGGCTTTCTGTAAACTCTTCATTACTTTACTCAATCATGGTTCATTAGTAAGTTAACAGACAGAAGACCAGTGCGTATTGGGATATGTGTGGAGCCAATCCTTCCGTCTCCTTGAACATCACTTAAAACTTGAATGTCACAGCAGCTTAGACATTGCATCAAGCTGCATTTTCATACAGTGATGTACGTGGTCAGTGGCAGATCATATTCACTTAACCTCTAAATGCTGTCAGGTATCTTTGTTTTATCATGAATTTCATAGAGTGGCAAAGGTTTTAATTCAGGGCGACTCTGATGGAACAAATAAAAAAATCTCAAAAGGCATCTGAGAAAGAAACTTGAAGAAACTCAGTTAAGAGACTCAACTAAAGTAGATTCAATGGTTCTCATTAACTTGGATCTAATTCAGTGGAGGGGAAAAATCTATAGGGACATTAGGGCATTTAAATGTGCTTCTGAAAATGATTGGACAAACTGCAGCCTTGGCACATGAAATAGTGTTGCTCAACCTAAGCAAATGGCTTTGACTCTCAGATCAAAACAATTCATTTTATGCAGTTCATATCACAGGGAAGTATTTCTGTAGTCTTATGACTTGTGAAAAACACTAACTAGGAAATGCATGTAACTCCCAGTGACTCACTAGAAGTTATGGTATATTTCTACTTTGGTCTGATGGATATTTGTATTACTCAGAGGATCTGTTATTAGTTGTTGTCTAGACGATCCATTACTCAAGTCTTATGTGTGTTTCATATTCTGAGAGTGTTTCATATTCAGTGAGTAGGCCTGTCAGATGAAATAAAATAGGATGGATGTTTAGTATGAAAAGGATTGAGTTTGATAGAAAGAAAAAGAAACACGTAACTACGGATTGTACATTGTTTCTAAAAGGTCAGTGTAGTAGCAGTTAGTCTCCAACATAAGTATCAAAACAAAAATGGTATTTTATTTAACAATTATTTTACATAGGAGAAAAAAACCAATGACAATGATTTATCTTGGCTTTCTTTTGAGATAAAATATTTTTCATTTTTTCCCCTCATTTTTGTTTCAGGAGCATGTTCCTTGCATTTATTTAACAATTTCTAGGTCAGCCTTCCCTACATCATTTTCTCATTTGTTTTCACATACAATTTTAGAGAATTTTATGAAACACAGCCTGCATGCTGGCAGGTGAAGACACAGCTGTCTGATCATTGCACTGGAGTGTCGCCTGATAGATCCAAATGTACTGATTGGAATGAGATGTTCACCACAATTTTTAAAACCTCTAGTAAAATAGTATTCAATAACAGACAATTGAACTATATGTTTATTTATATTCGGGCTACAGAATTTCATTGTCATTAATTTTTTTCTTGACATTTTAATAAATAGATGAACAGGTCTTTCTGTAGAAACTTATTCTGTAGAGAAACCTCACAAGGTAAAAATCG
This sequence comes from Macaca mulatta, assembly GCF_049350105.2. Lineage (NCBI taxonomy): Eukaryota > Metazoa > Chordata > Mammalia > Primates > Cercopithecidae > Macaca > Macaca mulatta. Next base: position 124,266,410 of record NC_133409.1, on the reverse strand, counting down.
CTCCCTCCTTTCTGCCTCCAGAAAATTAAGCTCTTTCTGTTTTAAATTATGAAGAACAGATCTGGTCCAGAAGGACCCATGTTTCAAAGATATCTGGGAGTCTGGGATGGTTGATGGGCCAACCAGGGCTGCTTCTGGTTTATGGCTAGAGAGGCTTATGAGTACTCTTCTATACTGGGTTCAAATTAAGCTAAATTTTAGGTTAATGATTGAGATTCAGGAGGCAGAGAGGTTTGAACTGGTCTTGAGACCTGCACCATTATATGTGTTTGATTTATTATGTTTATAAATAATTTATTATGTTTATTATGTTTGATTTATTATGCCTTAACAAGAAAGATGCCATATCATGCATTAAATTTCCATCCCTTTTTATTTTGGCATCCTTATCAATGCATAACTTGTTCTTACCTGTCCTCTATTTTCCTTCATATACTCTTTCCCTGAGAAAATTCAATAGCACTGTAAGTATAACTTGAAAATATTCCCAAATAGTAAGGTAAAAAAAATATAAAATATCCTTGCATAAATCAGGCTGTCTTTTTTACATTTATGCTTTTGGCACTATTGTTTAGATTACAAACTTTAAGCAAACAAGGATAATGCAAAGTTTAACTTCTTTTTTTTTTTTTTTTTTGAGACAGAATCTTACTCTGTTGCCTAGGCTGGCGCGATCTCGGCTCACTGTAAGCTCTGCCTCCCGGGTTCACGCCATTCTCCTGCCTCAGCCCCCCAAGTAGCTGGGACTACAGGTGCCCGCCACCACGCCCACAAATTTTTTGTATTTTTAGTAGAGACGAGGTTTCACCGTGTTAGCCAGGATGGTCTCGATCTCCTGACCTCGTGATCTGCCCGCCTCGGCCTCCCAAAGTGCTGGGATTACAGGCATGAGCCACTGCGCCCGGCCAAGTTTAACTTTTATCCAATGCCATGTAATTAAACCTCAATACATATTGACTATTTTTACCCATTAACATAATCTCATTTACCCAAATGCAATATTTTCTTTCTTATTTCTTTAATTTACGTTATGTACACTTTAGAGTCAATAGGAAAACTTTTTTTTTTTTTTTGCACTTACTTTTGGAGATTTTTACTTTTATCAGTATTTGCCCTCTCCTTTACCAGTCTTTTTGGCAAAGACATTACCCTGTTATTTTCAGCAGGATTATTTCTCAGGTTGCCTTTTGGTTGCTAACTACCTTGTTTATAAACATCTCAAGAAATATTCTTCTCTTGTACGGAAGTACGTAGTCTGTACTTCACAACTAAATGCCTAAAGGAGCTGAGTGTGGATGTTATCGATCTCAAATCTCTTGACACAACGAATTTATCAGCATGCATATCTTCTGTTTGTGGGGCTGTGCCACACTTTGATGGATTCTGATTTAATTATTTCTTCAGTAACACCTAATCTGCAGAGAAATATTTTTGTCTTGTTCTCTGAGAACAGCTACCTAATGAAACAGTTAATCACCATCCAAATCAAATGCAAAAATTTCAATTCACAGGCCTGCAGTAATGGAAATTATAGGTGCTACATCTGAGCAGGAAAGTGAGTGAAATATAGAACTAGTCAAACCCATTGAATAGGCAATCTATAATAATAATCTGTTTAAAAGAGAAGACTCCAGTTTGTATTTAAAGAAAAGACTGAGTAGAATGCAGAATACCATGGGAAATTCTTTATATACTAGGGTGGGAGAGTGCTGAATACAGTGAGAAATTATTTGTATTTCTAGGGCGGGATGCAGAATGATATGAGAAATTCTACATAGGTAGCATCCTTCTTTGTTTTAAGAGGTCCTACATCTCAAGATGCATAGGGTCATAAACTGAGTTTTCTCATGATTTCTGAATATTCTGGCTCCCATAAGCGTGTTTTTTTTCATCATTAATAGATAGCCATCGGTTTGTTGTTTCAGCTTTTTAATGACAGGAAGTCATTCTCCATAGAAGATTTAAGGTAGCCCACTGTGTCTGTAGAGTTCTCTTGGAATCACTTAGGAGAACTGGAAACTAAGAGGCAGAAACAGAATAGAGGGAGAGAAAGGTCTGGTGAGGTAAGCATCTTGAAAAAGTAATAGATAGAAGGAGAGAGTGGACCAGGTAAAAGGTTGGTTTCAGACAGTGGAGAACTAAGAATCTTGGACTATGGACTTAGACTAGGGTGAGACAGTGTAGGATTATAGGAAGTGTACTAGGCTAGGACTTAGAAGGAGTGCATTCTGGGTTTGGTGCTGCCACTAATGATTTGTGTGATGACTTTGGGCATATTATTTAATTTTACTGGCTCTCAGTTTGATTGTAAAATAAATGGAAACACCAAATAATTTCTGAGTTCATCACAGTTTTAAAATCTGTGATTCTATAGTATGCCTCATTTTGAGCTGTTTAAAGGAATGAGGCTGCTTAGAGAACATTAGAATTAAGTTGAGAATGAATACACTAGATCAATCCTTTTGACGCTGATGGTTAGTTAGCAATTTAACAACTGTAGTCAGCAAATGAATTCATGAGAGAGATAAAGAGTACACTCACCAAATACTCTATTAAGAAACACTTTCTATTTTATGTGCTGACAGTAACAACAGATTAGAAAAGTTACTTAAACAAGTAACTTGAGCATTTAAAAAATTATTTAACAAAGGAATGTGCTTGTTTTAGATTTTGTTTGACTGCTTTTATTAAAAAGTCATGCTTGCACTTGAGTTGAAAGACATTTTCCTGTCTTCTTTTGAGCCCTCCAAACTGTTCCAACTCTGCCTGTTACCCAGTTCCAAAGTTGCTTCCACATTTTCTGGTATCTTTTTAGCAATGCAGCACTCTCTTGTTACTACTTTTCTGTATTAGTCCATTTTCACACTGCTGATAAAGTGCTTAACAAAATAAACAAAAATGCTTAGAACAAAAGCACTAGAAACTTCATTTTACTTTTTTGCAAAGGAAATTATATTCACATTGAAATTCTATCAAAAGTGAATATGATGTATGTTCTCGCCCCTCTGAAGGCAAGTGTTGGAATGCAGACTCTATCTAAAACCAAATCTCCTAGATAGTTTAACAAAATATAAACAGGGAGAAAAATAGGTATTATTCCGAGGAAAAATTGAAAGCTAACTTGTACTATGCTGCATTGAGGTGGCAGAAACAGCTGTGGAACAGCTTAATCCTCATGACAAGCCCAGAACTCTACAATAACGGCTGGCACTATCTGATGAAATTGCTAAGGACCCAGATGCCACAGCTGGGAACATTATCCTTGTGTTTCAGATCAAATTGATACAGCAAATGACATTTCATTCTTAACTCTTTGGTATCTTAATAATCTTTCTTCAAATAATTGAAATATTCTTTTTTTTTCTTTTTTTTTTTGAGATGGAGTTTCACTCTTTTTGCCCAGGCTGGAGTGCAATGGCACAGCCTCGGCTCACTGCAACCTCCGCCTCCTAGGTTCAAGCGTTTCTCCTGCCTCAGCCTCCCTAGTAGCTGGGATTATAGATGTGCCACCACACCTGGCCAATTTTGTATTTTTAGTAAAGACAGGGTTTCTCCATGTTGGTTAGGCTGGTCTCGAGCTCCTGATCTCAGGTGATTGGCCCGCCTCAGCCTCCCAAAGTGCTGGGATTACAGATGTGAGCCACCACACCTGGCCAGAATTGAAATATTCTATTATAAAGGGTAAGTTGCAAAGGGTAATGGGGAGGAATGAATGAAAAGAATAATACTTTTATTAGAAAAAGAAAGTGAAGAAGAAATTGTAACTATGGCTTAAAGAAGGAAAAATAGAAAATAAGAGTGATTTTTTAAATGATAAACTGTAGAAGGATAGAGGAGTTGTAACAGCATCAGGTTGATGGATGCCCTAAAAATTACAGGACTATTTATATTTCCTCTAAAGAAGGCATTAGTATTTTTGCCAGAGACAATGAAGAAAACAATAGGGAGAAAACTTGAACTAAAAAGACGAAGGATTCTTCTCATAACATTTTAAATAATTGTATTAGTCCATTTTCATACTGCCAATAAAGACATTACTTGACACTGGACAACTTACAAAAGAAAGAGCTTTAATAGACTTACAGTTTCTCATGGCTGGGGAGGCCTCACAATCATGGAGGAAGGTAAGAAGAGTAAGTCATATCTTATGTGGATGGTGGCAGACAAAAAGAGAGCTTGTGCAGGGAAACTCCTGTTTTTAAAATGATCAGATCTCATGAGCATCATTCAGTATCATGAGAACAGTGCAGGAAATACCCATCCCATAATTTAATCACCTCCCACTGGGTTCCTCCCATGACATTTGCAAATTCTGGGAGTTACAATTCAAGATGAGATTTGGGTAGGGACACAGCCAAACCATATCATTCTGCCCTGACCCATCCCAAATCTCATGTCCTCACATTTCAAAACCAATCATGCTTTCCCAACAGTCCCCTGAAGTCTTAAGTCATTTCAGCATTAACTCAAAAGTCCACAGTTCAACATCTCATCTGAGACAAGGCAAGTCCCTTCCATCTATGAGCCAGTGAAATTGAAAGCAAGTTAGTTACTTCCTAGATACAATGGGAGTACAGGTATTGGGTAAATACAGCCATCCCAAATGGGAGGAAGTGGCCAAATCAAAGGGGCTACAGGCCCCATGCAAGTCCAAAATCCAGTGAAACAGTTGAATCTTAAAGCTTCAAAATGATCTCCTTTGGCTCCACGATTCACATCCAGAACACACTGATGCAAGAGGTGGACTTCCACGGCCTTGGGCAGCTCTGCCCCTGTGGCTTTGCAGGGTATATTTCCCTCGTGGCTGTTTTCACAGGCTGATGCTGAGTCTCTGCAGCTTTTCCAGGTGCACGGTGCAAGCTGGCAGTGGATCTGGCATTCTGGGGTCTGTAGGATGGTGACCCTCTTCTCACAGCTCCACTAGGCAGTGCCCCAGTAGGGACTCTGTGTGGGGACTCCAGCCCCACATTTCCCTTCTGTGCTACCCTAGCAGAGGTTCTCCATGAGGGCTCCACCCCTGCAGCAAACTTCTGCCTGGGCATCCAGGTGTTTCCATACATCCTCTGAAATCTAGGTGGAGGTTTCCAAACCTCAGTTCTTGACTTCTGTGCACCTGCAGGCTCAACACCACATGGAAGCAGCCAAGACTTGGGACTTCCACCCTCTGAAGCAGCAGCCTGAGCTGTACCTTGGCCCCTATTAGTCACAGCTGGAGCAGCTGGGATGCAGGCCACTAAATCCCTAGACTGCACACCACAGAGAGACCCTGGGCCAGGTCCACAAAACAATTTTTTACTTCTAATCTTCCAGGCCTGTGATGGGAGGGGTTGCAGCAAAGGTCTCTAACATACCCTGGAGATATTTTCCCCATTGTTTTGGGGATTAACATTTGGTTCCTCATTATTTATGCAAATTCCTGCAGCTGGCTTGAATTATTTCTTAGAAAATGGGATTTTCTTTTCTATTGCATTGTCAAGCTGCAAATTTTCCAAACTTTTATACTCTGTTTCCTTTTTAAAATTGAATGACTTTAACAGCACTCATGTCACCTCTCAAATGCTTTTCTGTTTAGAAATTTGTTCTCCTAGATACCCTAAATTGTCTCTCTCAAGTTCAAAGTTCCACAAATCTCTATGGCAGAGACAAAATGTCACCAATCTCTTTGCCAAAACATAACAAGAGTCACCTTTGCTCCAGTTCCCAACAAATTCCTCATCTCCATCTGAGACCATCTCAGTCTGGATTTCATTGTCCATATTATTATCAGCATTTTGGTCAAAGCCGTTCAACAAGTCTTTGGGGAGTTCCAAACTTTCCCACATTTTTCTGTCTTCTTCTGAGCCCTCCAAACTGTTCCAACCTCTGCCTGTTACCCAGTTCCAAAGTTGCTTCCACATTTTCGGGTATCATTTTAGCAATACCCCACTCTTTTGTTACCAGTTTTCTGTATTAGTCCATTTTCACACTGCTGATAAAGATATAGCCAAGATTGGGCAATTTGAAAAAGAAAGACATTTAATGGACTTACAGTTCCATATGGCAGGGGAGACCTCATAATCATGGTGGAAGGCAAGGAGGAGCAAGTCATATCTTATGTGGATGGCAGCAGGCAAAAAGAGAGCTCGTGCAGAGAAATTCCTTGTTTTTAAAACCATCAGATCTCATGAGACTCATTCACTATCATGAGAACAGCACAGAAAAGACCTGCCTTCATAATTCAATCACCTCCCACCTGGTTCCTCCCACAACATGTGGGAATTGTGGAAGTTACAACTCAAGATGAGGTTTGGGTGGGGACACAGCCAAACCATATCAATAATCCATAAACGTAACCTGAATGTGTAGAATGTGTATGACTCTATGACAACTGGATGGATCTCAAAGAGTCTATAATATAGAATAGTATAGACTATACATATAGTATAGTCTATGTACAGCATATAATAAATATTGTATGATTTATTTATAATATGTAAGACTTTGTGTGAAGTGCTAGATGGTTTGAGTCTATAGTTCAATCTAGTGTATAAATATGGTATATTGTATATGGTAGGCAGAATAATTTCCCCATACCTGTAAGAGGTCCAAACTCTAATTCCCAGAATTTGTGAATACCTTACTTTTCATTGTAAAAGGGACTTTGCAGATGGGATCAAGTATATGGAATTTGAGATGTGGAGGTTCTCCCCCTGGATTATTTGGGTGGGCCCAGTCTAATCATATTGGTCCTTAAAAGCAGACAATCTCTCTAACTGAGTCAGATGACATAGAAGGAAGAGAGTTCAAAACATGAGAGGGATTCAATTTCTTATGGCTGACCTTGAGGTTAGAGAAAGGGGACCATGAGTCAAATAATGTGACTGGCCTCTAGAAGCTGGGAATGGCCCTCAGCTGACAGCTGGCAAGAAAGCAGGATCAGTCCTACCACTACAGGAAACAATTCTGTCAACAACTAAATGAGCAAAGAGACAGCATTATAAAGAGTGATCTGTTGAAATGATCAAGTCCCTGATTATGTACTGAATACATGGTTAAAATGAAGGGAACTTATCTGAGATCATGCGGCACTCAATTGGGCTGAGATTTTATGAAAACCAAGTTTGATAGACTTGGAAGGATATGTAGGATTTCTTAAGAAAAAGATGAAGTCTATGAAGATGATATGTTGGGGAATAACAAGAGGAAACTTATTTGTAAGAAGAATATGAGATGTCTTGTGGAGGAAATGGGTGAGAGCATAAGTTTTATATATAAGAATTACAGAACAATAAGGTAAAGTACATTTTGAATAGATTGTATAAAATGTATGGAATTTCTTTTAACACGAGAAAGAAACCTTTTATTTTTTAAGATATGCACGTAAATATTTCTGGGGCACAGAAAACATAGAATTATGCATTTTAACTCTACCATGGTGGCTTAGCATTACTATAAAATAGATGTAAAGTGGCTTAATTTTTTCTGATATTAAATTATCATTAAGATATCACTAAACTACCCATTATTTCTCTAAGATTACTACATTTTTTTTTTTTTGAGACAGAGTCTTGCTCTGTTGCCCAGGCTGGAGAGCAGTGGCACGATCTCTGCTCACTGCAAGCTCTGCCTCCTGGGTTCACGCCATTCTCCTGCCTCAGCCTCCCAAGTAACTGGGACTACAGGTGCCCACCACCATGCCCAGCTAATTTTTGTATTTTTTTTTTAATAGAGGTGGGGTTTCACTGTGTTATCCAGGATGGCCTCGATCTCCTGACCTCGTGATCTGCCTGCCTCGGCCTCCCAAGGTGCTGGAATTATAGGCGTGAGCCACCGCGCCCAGCCTAAGACTACTACATTCTTTATTCTACCCCACCTTTACCTCTCTCATGAAGCCTGCTAGATTTCTATCACCTCCCATGTTCCCATGGGGACTCCTTTGAAATGTAATTCCTTTTATGAGATCTTTCTAGATGTTTCTGAGCAGAAGTGGCCTTTCCCAACTTTGTGTGTCCAATGTATGTTGAATCTACCTGTATTATAGCATTCATTCTTGCCACATTTCAGTTATTTATGTGCATGTCTATATCTTCTTAACTCAACATCTTTCTTTTCCTTGGAGTTCAACAAAAAGAACATAATAACGATTACTATTTAAACAATTATTAGAAAGGCACTTTATACATATTATTTCATTTAATCCTTACAATTCTATGGAACAGTTTCAAGGATTCCCCTTTTGTTTCCTGCAGATGTATTTCCAGAGCTTTTTTTTTTTTTTTTTTTTTTTTTTTTTTTTTTTTGAGATGCAATCTCACTCTGTTGCCCAGGCTATAATGCAGTGGCAACATCTTGGTTCACTACAACCTCTGTTTCCTGGGTCCAAGAGATTCTCCTGCCTCAGCCTCCCCAGTAGCTGGGATTTCATGCACCTGCCACCAAGCCCGGCTAATTTTTTTGTGGGTATTTTTAGCAGAGATGGGGTTTCACCATGTTGGCCAGGCTGCTCTCGAACTCCTGACCTCAAGTGATTCAACCGCCTTGGCTTCCCAAAATGCTGGGATTACAGGTATAAGCCACCGTGCCCAGCTTCTCCAAAGCTTTTTAACCTCCTGCTCCTGTCTGCTGCCCTTGTTGCTCAACTCTTCTTGACTGCTGATTGTCATCTAGCAATTTCCCATCACTGCTCTAGGATTGAATCTACTCTTTCCTGTATCCACATCTTGCTTTTCCTGGTTTACTCCTTTGTTTTGCTTCTAAATGACTTGAAGTAACTGCCTAAGAAAAGGTGGGAGTGGGGTTCTGTGTGGAAAGTCAATATTCTGAGTTCTTAAATACTTGAAATATCTTCATTTTTCACTTAATGTCATTAATATGCCTACATATACAATTTTAGACCCCAATTTATTTTCTCCCAGAACTTGAGAACTACTGGTTTCTGGGATTCAGATGAGATATGTTAAAGTAAGACACTTCTTTGTAGTGGCTTCTAGGATTTTCTCTTTATCTATGAGGTTCCAAAGGATGGTATGAGAATATAACTAGGTGTGTGTCTTTTGCCATTCATTGCTCTGGAGATTTTTCATTCTCAATGATGGCAATGGTGGGCTATCTGGAGCAGTGGTGGCAGTAGGTCCTCTGTGCCCCACAATCCCAAGGCAACCGACCGCACCACCCCCCACCCTCACACGGCTGGGCAGGACCTGCTACCAGGCCCAGAGCCTCTGCTGAGGCCTCAACCTTGCTGCCACTGCATCTGGGGTCCCAGAAGCACTCGACTGAAGGTGCAGGTAGGACTCGTGGGGCTGGCCCCAGGAATATTGGGTTTGTTTGTGTGGGGTTGGCCAAGGCCACTGCACCACCTGTACCTTGCCCCTGACCACTGCAGGGAAAATACAGAGAGGAGGTGTGACTGGGGCTGCATGGTCCAGGGAGCCAGTGGGAGCCAGGGACAAGTAGGGAGCTCCACCCTTCTGAGTCTGTGGGATGAGAGCTCCCCAGGCGCAACTGCAGCAGCCCAAGCCACAGCTGCAACCTGGGCACCCCTGTGCTCTTGGGAACCAGGAGCAGGAAGGAGTCCTACCCTCCCATACTCAGCTGTAGCTACCCAAGCTGTGGCTGTGGACCCAGGTATCTCTGCACTGGGGAAACCTGGGGAGACCCCCTTCCCCCTGCAGGCTCAGAAGTACCTGCTCCTGCTGTCTGGCTTCTCCCCACTGTCAGCACCCACTCCAATCATGAAGCAAAGTTGAGGCCGAGCTTCAGTGCTATTGCAACCCTCTCTGGTGTGCATACTCAGGGAGCACTGACACATTAGCCCCCTGTCACCTTGGCCCCCTCCAGATTTTGGGTGCCAACGATCACAGGAGGGAGGCCAAAAGGGGGCTGAGGGCAGCTCAGCACTGGTCTGCAGGTATCCCTTGGCACAAATAGCCTGGGTGCCATAAATGATGCCAAAAGGCAAATAGGCTCCTGAATGGAAGGAGATGGGTCCCCAGTGAAGCCCAGCCTCCAAGCCCGCAAGGGTCTGAAGCCTGGGGGCCAGGCTGCCAGTACCATGGGTTGAAGTGGGAACTTGTGGTGCCTTTTCTCAGCTGCCCATGGCTGCCCATGGACCAATCAGCACGTACTTCCTCCCATGTGAGGCCCATAAAAGCCCTGGACTCAGCCAGACTCAAGGAGATGACATGATGACCAGCTGCAGAGATGAGGTGCCCACCCCTGGGTCTCCTCTCTGCTGACAGCTGAGGAGATTATGGGATGACCAGCTGCACAGAGGAGCTACCATCTCTGTTGAGAGCTGAATACTTGTTGAGACACCCTGGCTATGGAGAGGAGCTACCCACTGTGGGTCTACTCTGAGCTGTTCTATTGCTCAATAAAACTCCTCTTCATCTTGCTCACCCTCCACTTGTCTGTGTTCTTCATTCTTTCTGGATGCAGGACAAGAACTCAGGACCTGCTAAATGGCAGAGCTAAAAGAACTGTAATACAAACAGGGCCTAAACACTCCCCTTGCCCACCATGTTGTGCATGAGAGGGAAAAGAGGAGAGAAAGAGAGAAGAGCTATCGCCCTTCAGGGAGCCCAGACCTAGGAACTCCCTGAGCCAGGGCTGTGACATCCTCTTTGGGGTTCTGCAGTTCCTGGTGTCTCCAGGCTTCTGGGTGTGACACTGAATTCTCTAATGTCAGCTGTGGAAGCTGCTTGTAGTACACCTAGTCCAATTGTAGCCTTCCAGGGAGCCGGCACCCATGCTGGTGCCTGGAGCTGCCCGCCCTGCTGCAGCCGGTGTGCACTGTGGCTGGACCCCACGCTTGCTCACTCGCTTCTCACACTCCACTCCTGGCTCACCTTTGGCAGGCATGGGGTCCAGCCAGTAGTGGAAGCTGAGTGCAGCCTGCTAGGTTGGGTGGGCAAAACAAGCCCACCAGGCCAGAGCAAAACTTAGGCAAAGGCACCACTGGCCACAGAGGTTTCCAGCTGGTGAAGCAACCTTGCAAGGATCCCGTAACATCGAGACTTGAATTCAGCAATTCTGTAACTCTTTTATTATCTCTTCCTTTTAGTCTCTCAGCTTCCTCTTTCTGGATATCTGTTGGTTAAGTGTTAAAAGATGGCTAGAAAAACACTCAAAATAAATTAGCAAACAAAAACATAAAAATAAGGATGGATAAAGATTTATTTAGAAAACCAACAAAAATAAAGCAAATGTGATATTAATTTCCAAAGTAAATATATTTATGAAGAATACTATGTACAGTGACATAATGAGGCATGTATTCGAATGCATAGAAAAAGGTATATTATTAAGCGTCTAAATTCTTAGCTACCTTACATATCCCCTACTGTATTCTTTTGTAAATTCCCCAGTCTCGGTTGTCTTTATCAGCAGTGTGAAAATGGACTAATACAGAAAATTGATAACAAAAAGATACCCAAAAATGTGGAAGCGACTTCTGGAAGCCTTAATGGCCATGAATATTGGAAAATTGGGGGTCACTGTCTCAGGCCAGTCTTCTATCTGCCTGAACACAAGCTCTGCTACTTTTCTACTCTGTTCATTCTTAATATGAACTTTGCTTAATATGTAAAATCTTTGCATATTCCTTCAATAACTCCTGAAAAGTGGAAAATTATGGAGAATTTCCAGCTTACAGAAAGCAGCATAATGAACACTCATATTTTGCATAATTTGTTTATTTCTGTTGAATGATTTTAAAGTAAATTACACACTTCCTGACATTTTTACCCTCAATATTTAAACACAAGTCTCTAAAAGTAGATTTTTTCTACCTAACCACAATACTATTATCAGACCCAACAGAATTAAAAAAAATTCCCAAATATCAGTTAATACCCATCATATATAAACATTTTTCAAAATTTCTCAAAATACCTTTTACGGATAGGTCATACATTGCCTGATTCTGATGGCTCCTAAGTTTCTTTTAATAGAATGGTCCTGGCTGGGTGCGGTGGCTCACGCCTGTAATCCCAGCAGTTTCAGAGGTTGAGGCAGGTGGATTGCTTGAAGTCAGCAGTTCAAGACCAGCCTTATCAACATAGTGAAACCCCGTCTCTACTAAAAATACAAAAAATTAGCTGGGCATGGTGGCAGGCACCTGTAATCCCAGCTACTCGGGAGGCCGAGGCAGGAGAATCGCTTGAACCCAGGAGGTGGAGGTTGCAGTGAGCTGAGAACACAGGCCACTGCACTCCAGCCTGGACAACAGAGCAAGACTTCATCTAAAAAAAAAAAAAAAAATGGTCCTTACCATAGAATGATAGAAATACAGAATGGTTTTCTTATGATATTATGTTCTTTGAAGGGATCGGCTTAGTAGCCTTTGTAAAATGTATCATTTTCTGGATTTTTCAGATAATTTTCCTTATAAGTTTTCTTTCTAAAAATTTTCTTGAAATCCATGCTTTTACTGTTTTTGAAATGTAAAACGTTTTCACTTTAGAATAATTCCAGATTTACATAAAGGTTGCAAAGATAGTACAGAGTTTCTTTGTATCCTAAACCCAGTTTCTCCTATTGTTAATGTCTTCTATTACCATGGTATATTTGTCACAACTAACAAGCCACTAGGTTGATACTTTATTTGATTAATTTGTTTCTCTATTTTAGGATCCTATCCAGGATACCACATTTATTTATTTTTCATGTCTTAATTTCTGATTTCCATGGTATAAAAACTCCTACCATGGCCTATTTCAAGATAGCAAGAATCTGAAACTACTTGGCAAAATTCTGGAATATTTAACAATCAGCTTTCCCAAGCTGGCAGGAAATGGCTCCAGAACAAAACTGTTTAATTTAATTTGTATGTTTAATGTAATTACATTATAAGCCTCATTATCATGTTTTCTGAAGATCACGCTTTCTTACATTCATCTTGGAAAATAAAATCATGATACCAGCCAGCAAAATTTTGCAAAAGTGAGGGGGGCACAGACCACTGTACATAAAGATGTGTTATAAGACTACCATAAAAACCAGTGTGTTGTAGGTACAAAAATCAACATATCGATGGCTCGGATAAGCAAGGAATGGATTCTAGCATATGTACAAAATCATTGTGTGAGAATACTTAGTTTTACTTTTAGTTGCTGTATTGGTCCATTCTCATGCTGCTAATAAAGACATATCTGAGACTGGGTAATTTATAAAGACAAAGAGGTTTAATGGACACTCAGTTCCTCATGCTGTGGGGGCCTCACAGTCATGACAGAAGGTGAAGGAGGAGCAAAGGCATATCTTACATGAGGTCAGACAAGATAGCATGTGCAGGGGAATTGTCCTTTACAAAACCATCAGATCTCATGAGACATATTCACTATACCAAGAACAGCATGGGAAAAACCCACCCCCATGATTCAATTACCTCCCACCAGGTCCCTCCCACAACACATGGAGATCGTGGGAGTAACAATTCAAGATGAAATTTGGGTGGGGACAGTCAAACCATATCAGTTGCAGAAATGCAAACATATACATTGAAACATACTATTTTGTTCTTGCTTTTTTGACTAATGATTTTTTTCATTGATACATATTTGTATGTATTTACATGTTAAATATAGAATACATGTTACATGCATAGAGTGTATAATGACGAAGCAAGGGTATTTGGCACATGCGTCATCTGGAGTATTTATTATTTCTATGTGATTGGAACATATCAAATCCTCTGTTCTAGGTATCTTGAAATACACATTGCTGTTAACTATAGTCACCCTATTCTGCTATCAAACATTAGAACTTACTGGTTCTATTTAAGCATTTTTTTGTAACCATCAACAAACCTCTCTTTATTTCCCCCACCCACTCCCACACACCTTTTCCAGCCTCTGGTAGCTTAATTCTATTCTCTACCGCCATGCTCTCAGCTTTTTTGGCTCCCACATATAAGTGAGTACATGAGATATTTGTTTTTCTGTGCCTGACTTATTTCATTTAACATAATGCCTCCAGCTCCATCATGTTGCTGCAAGTGAGATTATTTCATTCTTTTTAATGGCCATTGTGTGTGTATGTATGTATGTGTGTGTGTGTGTATGTGTGTGTGTGTGTGTGTATATATATATAACATTATCTTTGTCCATTCATCCACTAATGAATGAATATGTTGAATCCTTATCTTTGCTATTGTGAATTGTGCTGCAATAAACATAGGGGTGCACATATCCCAGTGATATACAGATTTCTTTTCCTTTGGATAAATACCCAATATGGGATTACTAGATCATATGGTAGTTCTATTTTTATTAATTTTTTTAAATCTCCATAGTGTTTTCCATAGTGGCTGTTACTACTTCTCATTCCTGCCCACAGTGCATAAGAGTTTCCTTTTCTCTGCCTCCTCAGCAGCAGCTGTTATTTTTTGTCTCTTTAGTAATAGCCATTCTAACTGGGATAAGATGATATCTCAATGTGGTTTTCATTTGCATTTTCTGATGATTAGTGATTTGAGCATTTTTCTGTATATATGTTGGCCATTTGTATGTCTTCTTTTGAGATTTGTCTATTAATGTCCTTTGTCCACTTTTTAATGGGATTATTTGCTTTTTACTGTTGAGTTGTTTGAATTCATTGTATATTCTGGATATTAGTTCCTTGTTAGATGAATAGTTTACAAATATTTTCTCCCATTCAGCAGGTTGTCTCTTCACTTCACTGATTTTTTTTTCTTTGCTGTACAGAGGCTTTTTACTTTAATATATTCCTATTTGTCTATTTTTGTTTTAGTTCCCTGTGCTTTTGAAATCTTAGCCATAAATTTTTGTCTACACCAAGATCTCCTATGTTTTCTTTTAGTAGTTTTCTAGTTTTTGTTGTTGTTGTTCGAGACAAGGTCTCACTCTGTCACTTAGGCTGGAGTGCAGAGGTGTGATCATAGCTCACTGCAGTCTCAAACTCCTGGGCTCACAATCCTCCTACCTTACCCTTCTGAGTAGCTAGGACTATGGGCACATTCCACCATGTGTGGCTAATTTTAAAAATTTTTGTAGAGATGAGGTCTCACTATGTTGTCCAGGCTGGTCTTGATTCCAGGACTCAAGGGTTCCTCTTACCTCAGCTTTCCAAAATGCTGAGATTACAGACATGAGCCATGCCATCTAGCTTAATTTTATAGTTTTGAGTCTTCTTTTTAAGTCTTTAATTCAACTTGAGTTGATTTTTGTATATGATGAGTGATATGGGTCCAGTTTCATTCTTCTGCATATGAAATCATTTATTGAGGAAGGTGTCCTTTCCACAATGTATTTTCTTGGAGCCTTTGTCAAAAATCAGTTGGCTGTAAATAAGGATTTATTTCTGCACTCTGTATTATGTTTCATTGGTCTATGTGTCTCTTTTTATACAAATACCATGCTGTTTTGGTTATTGTAGCATTGCAGTGTGTTTTAAAGTCAGATAGTGTGATGTCTACAGCTATTTTTTTTTCCCCCCTCCATATTGCTTTGGCTATTCAGGCTCTTTTTTTGGTTTCATGTTAATTTTTGGATTGTTTTTCCTTTTTCTATGAAAGATGACATTGGTGTTTTGATAGGGCTTGCGTTAAACCCTAGATAGGCAACTTTGGGCAGTATTGTCATTTTAATAATATTAATTTTTCTGATCCATCAGCATGGGATATTTTTCCATTTGCTTGTATCCTCTTTAATTTCTTTCATCAGGGTTTTTTAGTTTTCTTGTTGAGATTTTGAACCTCCATAGTTAAATTTTTTTCTAGGTATTTTAATTTTTTAAATAACTTTTCTAAATGGGATGGGATTGACTTTTTGACTTTTTTTTTTTTTAGCTAGTTCATTACTTATGTATGGAAACACTACTGATTTTTGTATGTTGACCTTGTGTCCTGCCATTTTACTGAATTTATATTTTAGCTATAAGAGATTTTTGGTGGAGTCTTTTGTTTTTGCTAAATATAAGATTATATCTTCAGTGAACAGGGATAATTTGACTTCTTCTTTTCCAATTTGGATGTGTTTTATTTATTTCTGTTGCCTGATTGCTCTGGTTAGGGCTTCCAGTAGTATGTTGACTAGGAGTAGTGAAAGTGGACATCTAGTTCCAATTTTTAAAGGAAATGCTTTAATCATTTCTCCATTCAGTATGATGTTAGCTGTGGTTTTTGTCATATATATCCTTTATTATTTTAAGGTATGTTCCTTCTATATCTAATTTGGTGAGAGTTTTTATCCTGAAGAGATTTTGAATTTTATCAAATACATTTTTAGTATCTATTGAGATGATTTTTTTTTGTCTTTTATTCTGCTGATGTAATGTATTATCTTTATTGATTTGCATATGTTAAACTATCCTTACATCTCTGGTATAAAATCCAACTTGACCATGGGGTATGATCTTTTGGATATGCTATTGGATTTGGTTTGCTAGTATTGTGTTACGGATCTTTGTGTCTGTGTTAATCAGGGATATGGGCCTCTAGTTTTTTGTTTTTGTTGTTGCAACCTTGTCTAGTTTTGGTATCAGTGTAAGCCTAGCCTTATTGAATGAGTTAGGCAGGATTCCCTGCTCTTCTATTTTTTTGGAACAGTTTTAGGAGAATTGGTGTTAGTTCTTCTTCAAAAGTTTGGTAGAATTCAGCAACGAGGCCATCCAGTCATGAACTTTTCTTTGTTTGGGGACTTTTTATGACTGGTTCAATCTCATTAATTATTATTGTTCTGTTCAGGTTTTCTTTTTTTCCTGATTTAATCTTGTGGGTTGTATGTTTCTATGAATTTTTTCATTTCCTCTAGATTTTCCAGTTTGTTAGTTTATAGCTGTTCATAAATATCTCTAATGACCTTTTTTTTTTCTATGATATCAGTTGTAAGTCTCCTTTTTCATTTCTAATTTTGTTTATTTGGATGTTCTCATTTTTTTAGTCTAGCTAGCAATTTATATATTTTGTTTATCATTTAAAACACATTTTTGTTTTGTTGATTCTTTATTTTTTTTTCATCTCTATTTTGTTTAGTTCTGCTTTTCTGCTTATTATCTATTTGTATGAATTTTGGGTTTGTTTTGTTTTTGCTTTTATAATTCATTGCAGTACATTGCTAGATTGTTTCTTCGAAATCTACTGTTTCGATATAGGCATTTATTGTATTGTTCCAAACTTGCCTGTTAGCACTGCTTTTGTTGTATCTTATAAACTTTTGTATGTTGTGTTTCTATTTTTATTCATTTTTACTAAGTTTTTAAATTACCTCCCTAATCCAGTGGTTAGGAGCATGTTTCCATGTATTTGTAGTTTCTGAAGTTCCTCTTTTTTATTGACTTATAGTTTTATTCCATTGTGGTTTGAGGAAGTACTTGATAAGATTTAAGTTTTTTAAAATTTGTTGAGACTTATTTTGTGACATAACATATGCTTCATGTGGTGATGAGAAGAGTGTGTATTCTGTCACTGTTGGATAAAATGTTCTCTAAATGTTTTTTAGATCCATTTGGCCTAATGTGCAGTTTAGATTCAATGTTTCTTTGTTAATCTTTCATCTAGATGATCTTTCTAATGCTGAGACTGGAGCATTAAAATCCCCTACAAGACTGAATCAGGAAAAAAAGAAAGAAAACCTGAAGAGAACAATAATAGTTTATGAGATTGAATTAGTAATAAAAAGTCTCCAAACAAAGAAAAGTCCAGGACTGGATGGCTTCATTGCTGAACTCTACCAAACTTTCAAAGAATGTGTTGAAATCTATCTTTCCCTTCAGGTCTAATAATATTTATTTTACATATCTAGGTGCTCTGGTGTTGTTTGTGTATATCTTTACACTTATCATATCTTCTTGCTGAATTAACCCCTTTACCATTACATATGAATAATTACCTTCTTTGTTTATTTTTACAATTTATGACCTAAAAACTGTTTTATCTAATATATGCATAGCTACCTTGGTTTTTTGTTTTGTTTTGTTTTCATATGCATGGAATATCTTTTTTCATCCCTTGATTTCAGTCTGTGTGTCTTTATGAGTAAGGTGTACTTCTTGTAAGGAGTATAGTTAGATTATATTTTTAAAATCCATTCAGCCAATCTATATCATTTAAATAAAAAGTTTAATTCACTTATATTCAAGATTATTATTGATATGTGAGGGCTTATTTCTATCATTTTAGTAATTTAATTACTGGTTATTTTATATATTCTTTCTTCCTTTTCTTCTCTCTCATGTTTGTCACTGTTTTTTGGTGGTTTTCTATAGTGGTAACATTCGAATCCTTCTCTTCCTTATTTGTGTGTTGTCTCTACCAATGATTTTTATACTTTCATGTGTTTTCATGATGGTAGATATCATCCTTTTGCTTTTGTATGTAGGACTCTCGTAAACATTTGTTGTTCTGTTCTAATGGTGATGAATTCCTTCAGCTTCAGTTTGTCCAGGAAACACGTTATGTCTCTTTCAGTTATGAAGGATAATTTCGCTGGATATTGTATCCTTGGCGGGCATTTATTTTTCCTTCTCCTGCCTTATAAAGTGTCTGCTGGGAACTCCACTGTTAGTCTGATGAGGATTCTCTTATAAGTGACTAGACACTTTCTCTTGCTGTTTTTAGGACTCTCTCTTTGTCTTTTGAGAGTTTTACTATAATATACTGTGGATAAGACCTTTCTGAATTGTATCCATTTGAAGTTCTCTGAGTTTCTTGTATCTGCTATTATTTTGTGAAATAGGTTTTTACTCTTTTTGTTTTAACTTCTGGGACATTGAATATTTGGTCATTTATGATGTTCTGTATGTCATATAGACTGCTTATTCTGAGAAGTTTTTTATTTTATTTTTATATAACTGGATTATTTCAAACGAAGTGTTTTCAAGTTGTAAAATTCTTTTGCTTAATCTAGGGTTTTGTTGAAGCTTTCAACAAAAGCTATTTCATTTAATAAATTCTTCATTTCCAGAATTTCATTTTATTTTTTTTTATTATTTCTGTCTTTTTGGTAAATTTCTCATTCATGTTCTGAATTGTTTTGCCTTTTCTTTGAGTTATTTTTATGTATCTCATTAAGTTTCTTTGGTATCATCATTTTGAATATTTTTCCAGGATTCCAGTAAAACAACTCCTTTTTTGTTGCAACCTGTTGCTATAGAATTATTATGTTTCTTTGGAGGTGTCATATTTCCTTGCTTGCTCATATTGCTTTTGCCCTTACATTGATAACTTTGCATTTGGTGTAACAGTGTTTTCTTCAAGTTCTTAAAATTAGCTTTCATAGGGGAGAACTTTTTCCTGAGGATGTATCTATGGTGTTATTTGGGCAGGGTACTTTGGCTTTGATTCTGGATATGTGCAGTTATGTAGTCTCCACATGATTTCTTTAGCTGTAAACAGCATCAGTGGTGTCTGTGGTTTCCTTAGTGGCTTAGGGTCCTGTTGTTAGTGGAGGCTGTGGTGAAGTTTTTCTGGAGATGGTGATGCCAGGTGGACCTGTTCTTGTGCCCAAGTGGTGGCTGTGGTGGGTGGCATGTGCCTGTCCTTGAACTTCAGGGAGGCATATGATGGCACTGGTGTTAGTGTGTCCAAGTGGGCTGATTCTTGGGCCTCTAGGCAGTTTCCTAGGGTGCTGGTAGCAACACTGGTAGACTGGGTGGATTTGTTCATGGACCCCTGGGCAGTGAGTGTGGCATAGGTGATAGCAGTAGCAGTTGTGAAACAACGCTCTGGCTCCCAAATGATCTGTGCTGGTGTTGGTGGTGCATTCTATGGTTATAGAATGCAATGGCCTGTGTGGTCCAGTCCACAGGCTCTAAGGTGGCAAGTGTGACTGTGGTGGTGTCAGGTTGAGTGGACTTTACCTCAGGCCTCCAAAAGTAGTGTTTGGGTACCAAAGGTGGTAGACCGAACTGGGCAGTCCCCAAGTCCTCAGACAATTTGCTTGGGCACTGGGTGTTGGGGGTCAGTATTGGGCTGGGCATGTCTGTCCTCAGGCCCCGTGGTGGTACAGGTAGGAGCTGGCTATGGTAGGCAAAGTGACCTCCAGACCACCAATGAATGCTTGAGTGAGAGTAGCATTGGCCACACTGTAGCCCTGCACCTGGGGAGGTCAGGGTTGCTTTCAGTGGCAGCAGCCATATTTAGGCAGCTGGAGAGGGGCATACTTTATTTCATGCTTTATTTAGGCTTTGGCCCAGTGGTGGTAGTTTGCAGCAGCTGTGGGCAGGGGAGTTTGTCTACAGAGTGTGAAAATGTGCATGGCATGTGCAGTTGAGGGTAGTGGGGTTGTTGACAATGGCTTGCACTATATTCCTAGTGGAAACAGCCAGTCAAGGTGGTAGCTGTGAGCGGGGGATATCAATGGAGCTCCAGGGATGTGGAGATGCAGGAGCTGTTGGGCCTCCATGCCGGATGCAGTCTGGAGGGGTATGGCCTCTCAATATGGTGTCATGCTGTAGCTGCTTATTACTAGGCAGATGTGTGGGACCCAGCATGAGCCTCTTCTTTGGAAAAATGCCATCATGTTACATGGTTTCCAGGCAGTGCTCCATCTTAGTGTTGGGGCCTATGAGGGTCCAGGGGCTCTTCCTTCTCTAGGATTGCAGTTCATATTCCAAAGTGGGAATCTGGACTGCCAGGGGTATCTCACATTTCCCCTGCACTGGGGAGCTTCTCAAGGTCCCTAGAGAATCTTAGTCAAGCAGATTACCTCACTTTCCTCTCTTTCTTTGCTTTAGGAATTTCCTGCCACTTCTCTGTTGAATTCCAGGGCTCTCTCTCAGATGATCTATTCAAAGAGTGGTTATCTAGTAGCTATTTTGGTTCTTCTTTATAAAGGAGACCATTACCAGCTGCCTCTAGTCAGCTCTCTTGAAGTCCCTTCTACTGATTGAGACATATTTTTTTAAAACTTAATAAATGAGCAAAGTTCTAAAAGTGTTGATATTCAGTGCTGATGATTGTATGGTGAGTGAGCACTTGTACATGTTATAGAATTGCCAATTTTTGTGTAACCTTCCTGGAGATCAGTCATTAATATATATTGAGAACTTCAAAGACTCTACAATTTAATGCACAGTTCATTTGCTTTTTGAATATATTTTAAATACATTTCAGCTTAGTGAAAAATTAGAAGCAATCTAAATATCTGTTCTTATTTGGAATAATTCTTCTTGCATCTAAACCCACTGTAACTAGCTGAAGGAATGGGGGAAGATGATATGTATATATATTTATAGTTATTTCATGTAACCCAAAAACAGGAAGTACAATTGGCCTTTATAGAACTAAACAGAAAACTAAAAGCCATCTGTATTTAGGTGACTGTGTTCTCCATATCTGCCTGTGATACTAAAAGATCTCTTGTCTTTGTTTGGGTATTGTGGGCTATAGAGAGAAAAGTTTTGTGTTTTGTCAGTTAGGGATTTCTGAAAAAATTATATTGAAACTAAGGACCTGACTAAAAGAGCAAGCTCTGTGGGATATTTAAACTGTGAGAACTCCAGAGGGATTTACCTAACTCCAAGGGTTATGTGTTTAGATTTCGAGAGGAAGGGTGAAATCTGGGACCTTGGTGATATCCCTAGGTTATAAAGCTGAAGACAATGGTTTTCTCTTTCCTTTTGATAGATTTCTTTGTATTTCAAAAATTACAGTAGGAACCTAGAATTCTTCCCTTGGAGCAATGGTTTTTCCCCTCTATCTGGAGGAGAGGGGCAATGTGAAGAGAATTTCAGCCCTCAGATTAATTTTTTTGGTTTTTAGACTTCATATGTCTATGTAGTATAATATCTAGCTTTAATCACATTGCCCAAGGAGTAAGAAATTGAGGCACAGCATACCACACAGTTATTTGCTATAAAGTAAACAATAATTACCTTCTCTGTTCCTGAAAGCTGTATGTGCATGTAAGATAACAAATACTTAGAAGATGATTCTAAAAACTTAACAGCTTTTTTGATCTACTTTTCAGCTTCTCTCTGCAGCTATGCTAATTAGCCCATATAATTCCAAAATGGCTGCTTCCTACATTCGATAGGCTCACCACCCAAGGCTAAGTAACTTAGTTTTTTGATTATAAATTTCCAAGAGAGAGAACCATCTCAGAATCTGCCTTACTACTCAAGGAAAAAGGGTACAGACTTTTGAATGGAAAAGGAAGTGATTGGCTCCTTTATGACAACCTCCAGTAGTGGTAAAAAAAGTGATTAATGTACACCTAGTGCCATTATATGCAGTTACCAAAACTGTATTTTTGAAGAATATTTAGTGTTTCTGAAATATGTTTATGATATGTATTTATGCCCTTGAGGGATATTGGTATATATATATATATATATATATATATATATATATTTTTTTTTTTTTTTTCCTTATAATGTGTTTGGTAATACTGGTCTCAGAAAATGAGTAGGGAAATGTTCCCACCACTTTTATTTTTCTGGAAAAGAACATGTAGAATTGGTATAGTTTCTTCGGTAATTGTTTGGTACAATGTACCAGTGAAACCATCTGGGCCTGGAGTTTTACTTGATTCAAGGTTTTTAATTATATATATATATGAATTTTAAATAGATATAGGACTACTCATGTTATATATTTCATCTTGAGTAAGTTTTGGTAGTTTGTGTCTTTCAAGGAATTGTTACTTTATGGAAGCTTTTAAAGGGAAAGAACTTCAGGATACAGTTAGCTGTCAATCTCACAAATCCTTAACTTTAACTCAATAAAATATTTTAGTGGAATTTTCTTTTGTAAAATTCTTTTGGATAGATCTGTAGGACTCAGATAGTATTGAAGTGGCTGAATTTTCTTATCTCTCAACTGGCATTGGGATTTTTCAGCTGAGGAATCATTTTAGCAGTCACCTCTTTCTTACTGCTTATAAAAGTATTGACTAGGTTTTTTTTCAGTTTTATTCCACCAGATGGGCTCTAATATCTTTCTCACAACAAAGAAAGAAAAGTGAATGGGTTAAATGCAACTTCTCTGAGAGTGAAAAATCAACAAATAACATCAATAATAACAAAATCATGTCTAATATTTCTCCTGATTATGATACAATTCATGGAAAGAAAAGCTCTCCTAATCTTGCATTTAAGTTTAGAAGCCTATTAAATTAATTGTATACAATGACTACTTAGTTAACTAACAGACACTAAAGACCAACTTTGTCTTAATGTTTAGCTAATGATATTTATAACCTAGTTTAACTTTAGCTGGACAAGGATTATATCCTATATACCAAAACAGAACATTTTGGTTAGAATATTTGAACTTCAACATAATCAAGGTTTAAAATTATTTCATCATACTTGGTATGAGTTTAACTTTAATCGTAGTCCATTGAACAACTAGAATTTTAAAAAACTTGATGGATTCTTAGCCAAATTTCTGTTGATTATTTTTTATCTCTTAAGCCAGATTCATTGAAGTGTAATTTACACACAGTAAACTCCAGCTTTTTTAGTTAGTATATAATTCTGGGCATCTTGGCAAACATAATCAGCTTCTCAGATTGGCTTATTTCTATCCCCTGATCCTCTTATTGCCCCTCCTGCTGCTGTTCTTCCATTATTCTTCTCAACCCCACCCAACCCTCCTGTGAATATCTGAAATACATGGATAGGTGCTCTTATAAGTTTCATAGTGTTATACCTAATATGAAAAGAAACTGCTCTTTGGCAGATATAGAAAGATGCCAACTCCCTTCTTAAAACTTGATTGCCCTAGGTTTGAATTTGTGTGAGAGTCTTTTGGATTTGTTGGAAACTACAGCATTTCTTTTTAATGTTTATGCTGTGATCTCTGGAGCTGTTGTATTTCTGTAATTTGTAACCTGTGCACTGCAATGCAGACATGGAAGCCACAGAGCCATGTGATCCTTATATACTGTAAATCCTACAACTCATCTGTTGTGGGGGGAGGAGGAGCTCTTCTGTTTTCTTGTGATAGTGTTATTTTCCTACTTTCTTCTATGACCTTTTTCTTCTCTTTACAGAGAGTTTCAGAATTTCTCCCCAGCAGTCCTCTGAGGGCCTCTCTTAACCCTCTGACCTACTCTGTGCCTCAGTAAATTTCTGTTTTACAGCCATGTTGCATATATGACCCCAAAGAGAAGAGAGGAGTGAAATAAAAAATAGTATGTTGGCATTTGCATTTAAAGGGGAAATATAAATGTGCCATATAATGAATAATTTGTGCGTTTATCTTAAGATAAACTTGTGGAATTGCTGAATCTAACAGTATTATGGTCTCAAAGGCATAGCCCCCAAATTGTTCTCCTGAAAGTCTTCACTGTTAAATTCCCATCAGTGTATGAGAAAAAAATATTTCACAACTTTCTTGCATTTCTTTGCTTTTATGTTTGTAACTTCCATGTTTAATACAGTTCTGATTTTCAGTAACCACAGGATAAACATTTGCTAAGCTGACTTGAACTAAAGATATCTTTGCCAAAGATATGCTATTTAAGGTAGGTATGCTTAATTAAAAGAATAGATAACTTCAAAATGAAATGGATGTTATTTTCCTGCTAATCACTGTACTATACTATGAAGAAAAATTGCTTAAAATGAAAATTTAGAATCTCAAATTGTGCTGACATAGAAAATACAATTTAGAATAAAATGCTATCTATAAAATGTTAAAGTGATGATTCCCACATAAGAATAAGAGTTTGGCACCATTTTACTAAAGTAATTGCTCAGCCTCTGCCAGTACACTTTTCTATTTATGACGACAGGTGTCAATTCCCATTCATTTCTCATACATGTACTTTGGGGATTTTTCTAAAAGTCGATACTATTTTATCATTCGATGCACTTGTATTTCTTGTAAACATAATCAACAAAAAAGCTCTACACTAAAATAAAATCTAACAAAAAGCATAAGATCTTTGAACATCATGAGAGTTTGCAGATTTTATGAGCAGTAGTTAAGGACAAGTCCATCTAGTTACATTTTGAAGAGTTACTCCTGGTCTGTGTGGGAGCTCCAGCCTGCTCCATCTTACCTGCTGATAATACTAATTGAATGACTAGATCCTTATGTAGAATGGTTTCTGTTAAGAGAGACTAGGAAAGAAGTTCAAATCCAGAGAGATGGCTAAATTATGTCTGATAAAATGGGACAACTTCGCTCAGTGAGAAAAATCGTAGATTTTAAAATTCAACTGTGATTCTGACTTTAGTTGTAGGATTATATGCACCACCTGAAATGAAGAACTGATTTACATGCCATGAAAATTGGAACTCCAAATGCTTTTGTTTAAATTACTGAGGTGGGAGGAGAAATAAATAAATTACTGAGGTAAATCCATGTGAACATATGTGTATAGTGCCTGTTTACTATATATTTGTTTCAGGGCTTAAATTGTGTATGTATATACAGAAATCAGAGTATTATAAAATATAATGGCTTTACATAAAGAATGCTTTACTATGGAAATAAATGAAAAGATGCTTTTGGGAAAAAGTCCAATGTTTCATATTAAAAATATCTGTATGAAGTAACTAAGGAGAAACAGATTTTAAGCTTCTAAAGTCTCCTTGCTTCAGTAGCTTTAGCCACAAAGGAAAATAAAACCTGAGGTAAGAAAAGCAATAAGACTCAATTTTTAATGCTCAAACAATCTTAGGTATGGTTCTCTGTTCAGTTTGATAACAGAACTCATCTTTACTTTTGCTTATGCCAGACACCTAACAGAAAATTCCCTTTGGAGTCTCTTAATCTCCCTTTTGTGCATTCTTTTCTGTACATTGCTTGTTTAGAACAGTTACCTTTCCTTTTTGTAACCAGGTAACTTCCCTTTAGTGCTTTTATAAACATAGCTATTCTGTGAGTCTGTTGCAGTGACAACCCATCAAAAAAAAAAAAAAAAAAAAAAAAAAAAAAAAAAGACTGAAGCCAAGACTGAAACAGTAGAAAAAAAAAAAAAAAAAAATCCAGAAACCATGAATCTCCTGAGACACAACCTCCTTGTCTGAACTATGACTATTAATTTCATTTTATATTTTATTCAGATTATAAACTCACAGGGCAGAAACAGTAATATTTAAATAATACATTTCCAAAGAAAATTGGAAATACTTATAAATTGGCTTGTGTGTTGTTATGTTCCACAATATAAACAATTTTATAAATCATTTCAATTTTGTTACTAAGAAACTTTGGCTCCACACAGCAGATTTCATTGTCTTCATTAGTCATGTTAATTTTTATTAATTCTTTTATCTAAGTTATACAAGCACATGGATGAAAATTCAAATAGCACAGAAGGGCTGGTTATGAAAAAAATGTTCCGGAATATACCCATTCCCACTTATTCCTATCCAGGCCTGTTTCCAGGGGCAATAGCTCTAGCTGATTTCCTCCAGTACCCATACAGTTTAGATATGTTCTTATCAACTCCAGACATCATCCATTTTCTGTAATAATGCATCAGATTTGGCTCATTTTCTAATCCCCCCATGTTTATCTCCCCTGCTTAATGTTACTATTTTATTTCCTCAATTGCCGAACTGTATAACCTTGAGACCTTGTTTCATTACCTACAGCCAGTATTTCTTGACTCCTTAGTTCATCAAGTGAGAAAATTAGGGCCCCTACCTGTTTATTTCCTTTTTCTTCCCTCCTTCTACCTCCCACTTCTGTCATTCCAGTTTTATTTTTAAATTAGCAAGTTTGAAAACATTTACTGTTTGTTCTGTAATCACATTTAATGTTTCTGTATTTTTCTTCAAGTTGATGGCTGGTAATTGACATTTATATTATTACGACCATAGAGTATTCCTCATTGGAGAGCCAAGCTGTGTGCTAGGATTTGTTTTCTTTCTCTAGGGTTTGATAACTCTGTTTCACTCAAAGACAATTGTTCAAATGGGTTTTTCTTTCCTTCTGCCAATCATTTCACATTAGCATTTGCCCCATATTCAGACGATGCCTACTTTTACAGTCTCTACTGCCCTGGAACCCTGTGCTGGTTTTCCTGCTGATTTCTTTTTTTTTTTTTCCACCAAAACTTAATGCTCTCAGCTTCTTGCTCATTCTGGGTCCTGCTTAAAATTCATTCCATTTTTCTTGAAACTCATTGATTTCCTCTCAGAATTTGGATTCACTGTGGTTTTATATTTCAAACAGTTTTATTTTATAATGTTTGAATTTTCATAATTGAGTTCTCTTCTATTATTTTGTACCTTTTTTATATCCCCAAGTTGTTCCAAGTTGTTAGTTTTACCATATGATCTCCTTGGTCCCCTTTTGGCAGATCTTCCTCCCAGAGTCTGCTGCTTTCCTCTTGTCCAGACTGGTCACTGCAAGCTGTCATCTTGGTTCTTTCGTTCACTGCTATTCCGGTTTGCCTCTTGTTTCCAGAATCCTAGGTTGGCTTCTCGTATTTCACTTACTTGTTTTGCTGGGTGCTTTTTCAAGTAACTTCCAAAGAAGAAGTGTTAGAGTCTTGTGTGTCCCAAAATATCTTTAGTCAAAGCGAGAAATGAATCGATGATTTGGCAGCTAAAGATATTTAAAGGTCAGCAACATCTTTCTTCACAACTTGCAGGGGATTGGCACGTTGCTCGTTCCCCCCGTTGCAGTCTATCATCCCTTTCCATTCTGAATCTAGAGCTTTTGCAAGGATCCACAGGGTAAGCTGGTTCTTCCCTTGACCTTATCCTCTTCTATGCATATTTTGAAGATTTTATCCCATGGTTTCCTCTCCTCAGCGTCTATCAATTCTTTTCTATTTACTTTCTGTCCTGAAATTTCAAATCTGCTGATGACTCTCCTCCCACTGTATTTGCTCTTGGGGGTTTCAAACTCAAAAAATAATTTACTATCATTTTGGGGAAGAAGAGAGGAAATAAATATAATGACAAGCCTCAATATTTCAGTATTTTAAAATATTTCAATTTAAACATTTTAATATCTAATGACAAATATATTGGTTTATATTTTTGCCTTTAACCCTTACAACAATTCCCTGAGCTATGTTCTTCATATGTCTAGATGTGAAAACTCGAGAATGGATAGATAATGTAATGTGCCAGGCTTTTCTCAGGTACTGATGGGTGATGTTTACAAACCTGGATGTATCATTTGAAATTCCATGCTCATTCACTCTGCCTTTCTGGTTCATATGCTGTTCTTATATTGGTAACTAAATTTGTCTCTGGAAACCCTTGAGGAAAGGTATGTCAGCCAGATGCAGTGGTTCACGCCTGTAATCCCAACACTTTGGGAGGCCAAGCATGGCAAATCACGAGGTCAGGAGTTCGAGACCAGCCTGGCCAACATGGTGAAACCGTGTCTCTACTAAAAATACAAAAATTAGCCTGACATGATGGTGCACACCTGTACTCCCAGCTACTCGGGAGGCTAAGGCAGGAGAATTGCTTGAACCTAGAAGGCGGAGGTTGTGGTGAGCTGAGATCGCACCACTACACCCCAGTCTGGGCGACAGAGGAAGACTCCACCTTTGGGGAAGAAATAAAATAAAAAAAGAAAAGATATGTCAGCACAGATTTTTCAAAATGCAAAAGAGAAAGAAAAGCAAACTTCTTAATCACATTCACATAAATCTCTACTTCTCAGGTAGATTATAGTATAATTAGAATACAGTTGGATACATTGTTGCATGATGATGATTTAGGATTATTTGAGATTTGGAGATGACTTCCCAGGTCTCTTAAAAATGTAGATATTGGTGGAAATATTTATATTATTTTAATATAATTAATAAATATGTAATAATAAATATGTATCAAGTATCTAATATGGGTAGAACATTATAGTTCATGCTGTGCTAAATACAAAGATGAGCAAGGTGTGCTCTGTGTCATTGATTTAAAGAAAAGTACAAAAATAGTTATAATGGAAAGCAATGTATAGGCATCATAAGAGACATATGATATGCCAAGAAAATTCAGGAGGAGAGGTAAGCAAGGATCAGTGAAGGATGGGAGAGGGAATGGAAGAAGATTTATGAAAGACTTCCTGGGGAAGATGCTATCTGAAATGAGTTTTGTTAGATGTACAAGAATTTAATAGACGGGACTGTCTGAGGGAAGAGTATGAGTAAAAGCACTAGTAAACCACAAACGTAGTTAGGAAAGAGAAGAATATCCAGGTTTGTTTATCACTTGGCAAATACACAACATAAAAAAACCAGGGCACTGCACAGAGTAGGCAATCATTTATTTAACAAGAAGTTATTGAATTATTACTAAGGTTTGAGGGGATCCAATAGAGAACCAAGATGACATAGTCACTGCTCTTATTGAGCTCACCATATGTAAAGTGACCAAATAAGGGAGTAAGCACAAAATGAGTGCACATTATATTAGTGCCATGAAGGACTAGTGCTGGTCTCATGGAGTTCTGTGGAGTACATGTGCTAACATATGGAAAACACCTAGAACCTTGCCATTATTATTTTTGTGATTTTTTTTGTTATATTATTAAGAAGTAAATAAACAGTGTATTACAAAGAATAACAAGGACCACCAACTTTAGATACAGGGGTTAGGAATGGTCTTTCTGCTAACATAGTATTTATGAACTTGAAATCTGAGAAGATGCTGAGCCATGCATAGAAATGGGGGAAAGAGTGACTGAATTGAAGGAATGGAGGATCAAATGCAAGAAGGCAGAACATTTGGGGAGAGGGATATAGGAGGTGAGTATTGATCCTGTTGGCTGCAGCAATTAGGTAGGGAAGATATGAGATACAGTTTTAGAGGCAGGGAAAAGTATAGTATGTTCTCTCTCTCTCTCTCTCTCTCTCTCTCTCTCTCTCTCTCTCTCTCTCCCCCTCCCCCTCCCTCCCTCCCTCCCTCCCTCTCCTCTCTCTCTTTCTCTCTCTCCTCTCTCTCCTGGATCCGGAACACTCTTCTTTTCTTACCTTTGGAATTGGCTCTCCTGGTTCTCAGGCTTTCGAACTTGGACTGAGCCATGCTACCCACATTCCAAGTCTCCAGCTTATAGACAGAAAGTTGCGGGATTCTCAGCCTCCATAATCACATAAGCAAATTAATAAATCCCCTCTCATCTATCCATCTATACATTTTTATACCATTTGTTCTGTTTCTCTGGAGAACTCTGACTAATACAGTCAGGGTGCCTACCTTGAAGTACTGTAAAGAGGCTAGCGAGTAAAAACATTAACTACCTTTAACAGTGTATTAATCGGTTCTTGCTTTGCTATAAAGAAATACCTGAGACTGGGAAATTTGTAGGGAAAATAGGTTTAATTGGCTCATGGTTCTGCAGGTTGTACAGAAAGCAGATGCTGGCATCTGCTTCTGGGGAGGCCTCAGGGAGCTTTTACTTCTGGTGAAAGGCAAAGTCCCAGCAGGAGTCTTAATTGGTAGGAGCAGGATGGAGAGAGAGGGGAGGTCACTTTTAAATGACCAGATATGAGAACTTACTCACTATCACTAGAACACCAAGAAGGAAATCCACCCCCCATGATCCAGTCACCTCCTACTAGGCCCCATCTCCAACAATGGTTATTACAATTCATCGTGAGACTTGGGTAGGGACACAGATCTAAACCATATCAAACACTACCTAGCACATAGTCAACACTCAATAAATGTTAAGTCTTTATATGACATTGGCTCATGATTATTTTAGACAAGTCCTAGATTTCAAGTTGGTAAATTTTATGGCCAACATAAGTAGTAGATGAAAATGCATCAGGATAAAATAGGTTTGTGATTTTTATTCAGTATAATGTAAGAAATTCTCAATGGAGTTTGTGGTAAGGAAAAAAACAGATTATGTAATTTTTAGACCAGTAAATCATAAACAACCAGAATCTAATTTGTTAGTAATTATTCCACTAAGCATTAGCATGCTTTACCAGTTAGTCAAATATTACTATCCATATATATTTTATGTGCTCATGTACACATGTACATATAAGGGCAGATATATTTTGGATGCTAACTCAGCAATGCAGTAAGTGGTGATAATGATTATTCATGCAGTATTCCCAAGAGTTTTTCTACATAAGATTAGAGAAATATTAGTAATTAAGTCATAAACCTGTGTTTGTAAACGTTATTAGAGTTGTATAATATGTACTTGGTAATTTTAGTTTCTCCTGCATTATACTTTATCTTATCTATCTAGTCAAAATCAGACTATTTCAGTAAGAGTAAATTAATGGTAGTGTTATACTGTTCCTGAAAATAGTGCAGTAGTCTTCCTTTTTGTGCCCCTTCCATTGAAGAAGTAATTTGTGATATGAATGTGTTTCATTGATTTTATCACAAAAAATAGAGATAATTGATTATACCTTTTAACTGCATTGCCAGTGAGTTATTTTAAAAAAAATCAGTGTCTTTGGACCATTTTTTGACTATTTTAGCTCTAATACTTCCTATTCTTTATTATTAATAAAGCTTCCACACTGATCCCCCTAACCATTTTCCTCTCAGAGGGTCCCCTTTTTCTTGAGTGCCTTGACCTTCCATTTCTGTAACCTCAAACATTTACTTAATTACTTTATCTTAAAACAAATTTTTAGTTTTCTATATTCTCAATAGTAGCATTTCTGTCTGCATTTCTCTTTTAGCACTTATCACTTTATATCATATAAATATTTGGGAAGGGGGCAAAGGCCAAACTCCATACTTATAACATACTATATGATATCAACTTTGACTCATTGACTCTTACTCTGAGGCGCTTGGAGGTTCTTGCACCCTATAAAGCAAACCTAATGCATAAATTATTGATAAAAGTGAGTCAGGGGCTTCTCTATGACTCTTATGCCTTTGAGGGGGTTAGTAAAGGACAAGAAAATGTCAAATTTGCTTTTACATGACAAGTACTGAGATAAGAAAATAAAAATAATTACCTGCTTTCAGGTAGTTACTATGAATCTTGTGCTCTCTTGCTAGTATTAAAAAAAATCTTGCTGGGCAAAATACAAATTGATCTAGTAAAAATTTGTGATCCATTTCCAATGAGAAAGTCTTAAGAATAAATAAGCTGGTGCAAAGTAGGCCCCCATTGCTGGCATTATCATTTTGGTGAGCCTTTGGCAAGAAGGAATAGGCAAAATGGACTTGAGGCAGCAGTGGCAGGGAAGAGCCAGAGGAATGGCCCTGAACTTTGGGGTGATAAAAGTGTCAACACCCAGCTTGACACCTTTGCTTCTGCTCTTAAACAAAGACCTAGAAATTGGAGCCCAAGAGGAGTCAAATTCTGGGTAGAGGGGAGTCACCAAGAGCACACACATCATCACCTGAAATGAGTGTACACCCAATCCCACTCAGGCCTAAGCCTGAAGATTAGAGGAAGAACAACTAGGATTATTACCTTCCCTTGTTTATTGTTCTTAGTTAAATGGAGTTTATTCTATGCTGGGAGCATGATGTGCTGTAAGGCCTTGTTAAAAGGTTAAGAGTAGCTTAAATCCATGTGGATTAGTTACGGAGAATTAGAATAAGCTATTTACCTGTTTTAAAAAATTCTTTAAATTATGGGATAACTTAAACCAGAAGAAGGGACAGTTACCAGGTAGGGAAAGTCTCTAGAAACCGAGTCAGAAAAGAAATAGCTGAATAAACTGGTTGTTTAATCTAGAAAAGAGGATTTAACAGGTATCATGATAACTTTTCAAATAATTACAGACCCTTTATATGGGAAACTGTACTTCTTTTGTTTCAACTAAAGAAGCAGTCCTAAGACTAATGAATATCCTATATTAAGAGGTAGATTTCAGGATAGTGGAAAAACAAATCAGTCAATCACCAACTAACCAACAAACAAACATAAACTTTTAACCACAAGAGAAAAAAATGCTTTCTTATGAATTAATGAGTTCTGGGTCATTAAAAGTGTTCAAGCAGAAACTGAATGACCACATTTAGGGAATAGTGCAGAAAAGATTCTAACATCTGATAATGGTTGGGTTAAATGACCTATAATATTTCTCTGAAATCCTACATTTTATGTTTCTTAGAATGTACCAGATTTAATGCCTTTAGATGTAAGAATCAGGAAGCCATAATATTTCTGAGCAATTTCTCATGTCTCATTTAGTAAAACATAAAGAAATGAACTAGTTCCTGAATGAGAAAGGAATAGACTTGGAGCTTTGTAAAATTTTCTGATCAAAAGAGGCCTTCAAAATCTTTTGTCCTATGGAATCTAAGAAAATAATGCACTAAATTATAACACCTTTCTCATATATATATATATACACATACACACACACACATATATGTAGTGTCTGTGTGTACGTGAAAGCTACTTTCATTTCTCATCTTGTGAGGAAGAAGTCATCTCTAAGGTTTATCACTTTTTATGATCCCATTCACCTCAGAGAGCAGTTTCTCAGTGTGCAGTCAGAGCACCATTTAATTCAACTATCCTCGGGTGCTTCTTTAAAATTTAGATTTTTGGCCGTACTCAGACATAATGAATTAGAATCTTCTGGATGGTACCTTTTGAATCCTAATATTTAACAAATACCATCATGATTCTTACGCATATTAAAGTTCAAGAATATTTTCTGTAGATCTTCAAGATTTGAGTTTTCAGTATATAAACATATTTTCATGTTATCAAATATCCAAAAACCCACTTCTTCTTAATTTCAGGGGATAAAACCCTTGACAAAAGTCAATCATTGCTCTCTAAAAATATTTTTCTTGGTGTAGTTTTTAAATTTTTCTTGCTTTCATTCATCAACTTAAGAAAAAGAAAAAAAGTCACGATATATTTATTTTTGCATATGAGCATGCACTTCTAACAGGGGAATCATGTCAGAGAATTTTAAAAAGAAGGAAAAAAATTTTGTTTTGTTTATTCATGTAAAAATAGTTGGTAGTAGGTTAACTTATTATTTACAACAGCATGCTACTGAATTCAAAGATATGCCTGTATTCTATATAGTCAGTAATAATGTTGTTTCATTCCATGGTCTTAAAAATTCATGTTCTTGTTTGAAGGGGTAACTGTGTTTACCAAGACATTTTTAAAATTTCCAGTTACAGAAATGATACTCAACCTATCTAAAGAAAACGCAATAACCTCATAACTGGAAAGGATAAGAGTGAACTTCAGGTATGTCTGGAGCTGGGGTTCAAATAATGTCATCAGAAGTTTGTCTTGCGCCATCACTTAACTCTGTTTTTTTCTGGATTAACTTTGTTCTGTAAGTGCTCCCTATGTGGTCGCAAAGATGCCTGTCACTGAAACCAGCCCAATTTATCCACAGAACTGATATTTACAGGTTTTTTTTTTTTTTATTGAATAAACATAGAAATTGACCTTCTGGTCTTAAAACTTGAAACTTACATTTGTCTTACCTGAGATCTTCCTCAGGAAGTCAACTTTCAGGAAAGGGAATGAAAGTCACTAGATCATCTTATCCAGCCAGTTGCCTCCCTAATGTCTGTTTACCAACTCCTCTTCCTTACCCCTTCCTAATTTGTTTTCTCTCATGTAGTTAAATTTCTTCCCTGCTATATAAACCTCTAGATTTGCAGTTTGGCTCCCATCTCTTTAGTTGACATCACTCAAATAAAAAGTCTTCTTCCCTGGCAATACTGATTGACTCAATGATTGGCTTTCTGTATGGGGAGCAACAGGACCTCTGGCATTTTGTAACATCATCAGCATTAGGTTCGTATCATTCTTACACCTAATGGCCAAAGAGAAAAAGAAAAACTCCCAGGATGACCTCCTTGGCCCAGCCTGAGTTGTACACCTTTTCCTGACTTAATCGCAGTGGTCAATGAAATGAAGTACTTGGAGTTCTCTAATTTTTTCATTCCTGGGTCACACATCCAACTTTGAAGACAAGGTTTGTGTCATCAATGGGAATCGAAGAGTATGTGTGAGCAGGGGCTTGATTCTCCCAAAGAGGGCGATGCTGAGCAGAAGAAAGTAGATGATGTCCCCCAGTGGAACTACTTAAAAGTCCTTTCAATAGATATTTATTGATTATGAAATATTGGAGCTATAGAGGGAAACTCCACACTGATATCCTCTCATTATGCTCAACCCAGTGAATGGGATTAGTTTTTGACAATTGCTTTCTAAAGTGGTAAGGGCTATGGTGGATATAGAAGTTCTGAGAGAGCCAAGAGGAGTTTAGCTAAGTAGGACTCAGTTATTTGAAGAGAAAACACCAGAGGTGACAGGTGAGCTGGATCTGGAGCTATAGTGGGAGGGAGAACCCTGGAAGAGGAACATAATTTAAAAAGGAAAGTAAGTGAGAATATCATCTTCTTATATGATAGCTGGTATTTATATTATAGTCAAAGTAGACGTTTAAGCAAGCAGTTTGAGGAAAAGTCCTCAGTCAGGGTAAAATTTGAGTTGTTTGTTCATTTTGGCTGGGAGCCAGTGTAACCTAACCTAGATAACTCAATTTCTACTAAAGTGAACTGTGATTCTACTTGTAAGGAAAGTCCTATAGTGGGAATAAAGTTTTTTTTTCCAGACCATGTTAAGATAAAATGTTAGAAAGCTCTTAAAGGTAATTGCAGTGATGTTTAACACTTTTACTTCATACTGAAGGAAAAAATGTGGCAGCAATTCAGGAAGGCCATGCTTAAAATCCAGTGAAATGCAGGAACACTAGAAGTTAAAAGTGAAACAGTTCTCTGTAGATTTTGTTTGCTTTTAAAGATAAGAAGTATTCCATGCATGTGTCACTGGTGATGATTTAAATATGGAACATTCTGAATACAATATTGGTTCAAAATATAAAAACAAAAATAGTTGTAATTATTTTGGAGTGGAATGGAGTGAACTGGTGCCAGGAAAGAGACGGTGTAACAAGGCAGTACAATTGCAAAACTATGTTTGGATATAGTTAGCTTCAGAGAGACCAAGCAATCATATAATGATAATGTAGGTGATGATATTATGAACACTGTTTTAAACCCTATCCCTATATTGTTGTATTTAATCTTCAAAATGACCCTTTATGCAGGCTGCAGTATTTTCACGATGAAATAACAAGACAAAGATAAACTGAGTAACATAGCCAAAGTCAGGGATCTGGTGTTAGATCTGAGATCCTAACATATGCAGTGACACTGGAGTCCAACTTTGGATAATATTTGTTAGTATTTATTAAGCATCTACTGTGAGTCCAGACTTACATTTGCATCTTCTGTTCTTCACAGATGCTTGATGAATAGATATTATTTTATACCCCATTTTACAGATGAAGAATGACTGAGAAGCTGAGAAAATTGTTCAAATAGAATTAATAAATGCAAAAATCTTGACTAAAAATAGATCTTCTGGACTTCACAGACTGTGCTTGAATCACTACTCTATATGATCTCTTTCCTATGCTAGATACAATGATAATCATAAACAAGGGGTAATCTAATCTTTCATTATCCTTTATAAATTCACAGCAAATGCCCATTTAATTACCAGATACTACTCTACTGAGATTTTAATAGTAAAGAATTACTGAAGAATTTAAATATTCTAGTCACAAAAGTAGTTAATTTTAAAGCAATCTGTATCCATGCTATATAGAACTATGTGCAGCAGTTTGGGATTCAAATTTATTTATGAAAAATTACTTTAAAATATGTTTTATATATTCTCAATACCTCTCTGAACTTACTCTTAAGATATTTCATTGAATTGTGATACTGATTTCAGATATAAAATTGTTAGATCTCTGGTTAAATACACCTGGTAACATTTGTCAGAGGTTAAAAATATAACACGGGCTTATGGTTCAATGTAATCGATTGAGCATAGGCCAATGTCTACTGCTTTGTTCCAAAACTCATTTTAATAGGAATATAAATATAGAAATAAGAAATGGAGGAAGGATGTCAATGGGATATGAAAGAATTTATAAAATCTAATGGGAAGTAATTAGTGGATGAAGGAATAGAAATAAAGGAAGCCACATCTTAGAAAATGTGCAAAGAGGAGCACATATCAGAAGAGCCTTACCTTGCCTTTCAAATACCAAGAGGTCATATGGGACTTGGAAATTCCAGGTTAGAATAGACACAGGTGTGTGTAACTGTTTGAAAACAAGGGAGAGGAGGGTAATGGAAAGCCTGTAGCTGCATAATGTTCACTTCTCACATATCTTCCTTTCCTTTGAGCACGACCTAAAGCCAAAGAATGCCTCCAAACAATTATATATATATATATGTAAATTAACTAAAAATGGGCACAGAAAGTAGAATAGTGGTTACCAGAGGCTGAGAGGAGGAATGGGAAATTACTATTGATAATAGGTACGGAGTTTCAGTATGGGATGATGAAAAAATCTGGAGCTAGATAATGGTGATAGTTGCATAACAATATGAATGTACTTAAGGCCACTGAAATTAGAAATGTTTTAAATGGTAAATTTTATGTTATTGGTATATTACTGCAATAAAAAAAGTAAGGAGACTTCTTAAGTATATTGATTAAAAGGATGATATGGTAAAACAAGGACAGTTAACGTGGGAATTGCTATCCTGGTGGGAAGCCTTCAGCATTTCAGCCAGTCATAGTGGTTGACTTGCTACCACAGCCTCAACACAAGGTTAAGGCTTCCAGTTGATAAACTTTTGCCCATGAATATGAAGAGCTCAGCTAGATTTTCTGTTTTTCTCAACCCTAAATACAAACCAGGAATCAAGGATGGCCAGACAAATGAGGAATGTTAAAGAGAAAGAGCAAGATTAATAATTAGCAACAGTGGTCTGATAGGAAATAGTTAATCTAGTAAACAGAAGAGTACTTTAAAATTCTCTCTAATTAGGCTGGGCGTGGTGACTCACGCCTGTAATCCCAGCACTTTGGGAGGCCAAGGCAGGTGGATCACGAGGTCAGGAGATCGAGACCATCCTGGCTAACATGGTGAAACCCCGTCACTAGTAAAAATACAAAAAAATTAGCCGGGTGTGGTGGCGGGCGCCTGTAGTCCCAGCTGCTCCCCAGGAGGCTGAGGCAGGAGAATGGTGTGAACCCGGGAGTCAGAGCTTTCTGTGAGCCGAGATTGTGAGCCGAGATCGCGCCACTGCACTCCAGCCTGGGCAACAGAGCGAGATTCTGTTTCAAAAAAAAAAAAATTATCTGTAATTAGTATTATTAGAGGGATGTTAGAGAGATATTTCATTTATTAAATCATAAAAGTGTGCTCTAAGAAACACATAAAAATGTAACCAATGGGAAAAAAGTGAACAATCTCTTAGAATAAAAGGAGAAAAAAAAGCATGAAAAGGAAAATGAGAATAAAGACAAGGATTAATTCAAAGTTTGTTACATAAATAATGGAAGTTCTTGAAAGAGAAAACAGAGCAAGCAATTATCAAATAAATAATGAAAGAGGTAACCTTAAGCTGAAGTATGAGTCTTTATGTTGAAAAGGCCCACTGTGTACTCAGCAAAGTGAAGAAAATGCATTTTCCGAGACATGTTATGAAAATTCAGAATATAAATGGTAAAGAGAAGATGCTAAAGTTTTTAGAAAGAAAACAACAAAGGTAAAAAGCAGATCACCTTATAACTCAATAATGAAAAAACAAAAAGCCCAACCTGAAAATGAGGAAAGGATATGAATAGACATTTCTCCCAAGAAGAGACACTAATAGCCAAGACGCATATGAAAAGATGTTAAATGTCAATAGCCATCAGGGAAATGCAAATTAAAACCTCAATGAGATATCACTTCACACTCTCTAAGATGGCGATGATGAGAGAGATAATAAGTGGTGGAGAGGATTTGATATGCTGAGACCCTCTTACATTGCTGCTTGGAGTATAGAATGGTGTATTGCTTTGGAAAACAGTTTGTCAGTTTTATATGACCAAATAATTTCACTCCTAGGTATATAACCAAGATAAATCAAAACAAATGTTCATACAAAAACTTATGCATAAATGTTTATAGAAGTTTTATTTATAATAGCCTTAAAGTAGAAACAACTCAAATGTCCATCAACTGACAAATGGGTAAGCAAAATGTAGTACGTACATACAATGAAATAATATTAGGACATAAAAAGGAACGAATTCCCGATACATGCTACATGGATGAACCTTAAGATCATTATGCTAAGTCAAAGAAGTCAGTTACGAAACCCTAAATATTTGAGATTCCATTTTTAAGGTATGATCACAATGAAAATCTATAAAGATACAATACAGATTAGTGATTGCTGAGGGATATGGGGTTTGAGGGAAAATAGGAAGTGACTGCTTACTGGATATGAATTCTTTTTTTTCTTCTTTAAATTTCAACTTTTATTTTAGATACAGGAGGTATATGTGCAGGTGTGTTACACAGGAATATTGGGTGATGTTGAGGTTTGGAGTATGGACCCCATCACCCAGATAGTGAGCGTAGTGCCTAATAGGTAGCTTTATTCAACCTCCCACCACCAGTAGTCTGCAGTGTCTATTCCCATATTTATATCCATGTGTGTTCAATATTTAGCACCCACTTTTAAGTGATAACATGTGGTATTTGGTTTTTTTATTCCTGTGTTAATTCACTTAGGATTATGGCCTCCAGCTCCATTCATGTTGCTGCAAAGGACATGATTTTATTATATTTATGGCTACGTAGCATTTCATGGTGTATATATACCACATTTTCTTTATTCAATACATCATTGATGGGCACTTGGGTTGATTCCATGTCTCTGCCATTGGAAATAGTACAGCAATCAACACAGGAGTGCATGTGTCTTCTTGGTAGAATAATTTGTTTTCCTATGGGTATATGCCCAGTAATGGAGTTGCTGGGTGAAATGGTAGCTCTGTTTAAAGTTCGTTGAGAAATCTCCACACTGCTTTCCACAGAGATTGTACTAATTTACATTCCCATAAACAATATATAAATATTATATAAACAATATGTAAACATTCTGTTTTCTCTGCAACCTCACCAGCATCTGTTAGTCGTTGAATTTTTAATAGTAGCCATTCTGACTAGTATGAGATGGTATCTCATTGTGGTTTTGATTTGCATTACTCTGATGATTAGTGATGCTGAGCACTTTTTCATGTTTGTTGGCTGCTTGTGTGTTTTCTTTTGACAAGTGTCTGTTCATGTCCTTTGCCCATTTTTTAATGCTATTTGTATTTTGCTTGTTGATTTAAGTTCCCTATAGATTATATATAGTAGGCCTTTGTTGGATGCATAGTTTGTGAATATCTTCTCTCATTCTGTAAGTTGTCTCTTGGTATGTTGAGTTTCTTTTACTGCACAGAAGCTCTTTAGTTTAATTAGGTCTCACTTGTTTATTTTTGTTTTTGTTGTGATTGCTTTTACGGACTTAGCCAAAATTTTTTACCATGGCTGATGTTGAAAAGAGTATTACCTAGGTTGTCTTCCAGGATTTTTATAGTTTGAGATTTTACATTCAAGTCTTTGATCCATTTTCAGTTAATTTCAGCTAATCCATTCAGAAAAAGTGAAAAGTAGGGGTCTAGTTTTAATCTTCCGTGTATGGCTAGCCAGTTATCCCAGCTCTATTTACTGAATAGAGAGTCGTTTCCCAATTGCTTTTGTTAGCCTTGTTGCAGATGGTTGCAGTTGTACTTTATTTCTGAGTTTTTAATTCTGTTCCATTGCTCTGTGTCTGTTTTTGTACCAGTACCAAGATGTTTTGATTACTGTGGCTTGATAGTATAGTTTGAAGTTGGATAGTGTGAGGCCTCTGCCTTTTCTCGTTGTTTTTGCTTAGATTGTTTTGGCTGTTTGGGCTTTTTTGGTTCCAGATGAAATTGGGAATTATTTCTTCTAATTCTGTGATAAATGCCATTGGTAGTTTGATAGGAATAGCATTGAAACTGTAAATTGCTTTGGGCAGTGTTCCCATTTTAATAATAATGATTCTTTGGGCAGTGTTCCCATTTTAATAATAATGATTCGGCCGGGCGCGGTGGCTCAAGCCTGTAATCCCAGCACTTTGGGAGGCCGAGACCGGTGGATCACGAGGTCAGGAGATCGAGACCATCCTGGCTAACACAGTGAAACCCCGTCTCTACTAAAAATACAAAAACTTAGCCGGGCGAGGTGGCAGGCGCCTGTAGTCCCAGCTACTCGGGAGGCTGAGGCAGGAGAATGGCGTGAACCCGGGAGGTGGAGCTTGCAGTGAGCTGAGATCCGGCCACTGCACTCCAGCCTGGGTGACAGAGCGAGACTCCGTCTCAAAAAAAAAAAAAAAAAAAAAAAAAAGTAATAATAATAATAATAATAATAATAATAATAATGATTCTTCCAATCCATGAGTGTGGAATGTTTTTCCATTTATTTATGTCATCTTTAGTACCTTTCAGCAGTGTTTTATGGCTCTCCTTGTAGAGATTTTCCACCTCCTTGGATAGCTGTATTCCTAGATATTTAATTTTCTTTGTGGCTATTTTGAGTTGAATTGTGTTCTTGATTTCACTTTCCGCCTGGATGTTGTCTGTGTGTGTAGAAATGCTAATGATTTTTGTACACTGATTTTGTATTTTGAAACTCTGCTAAAATCATTTATCAGTTCTAGGAGCCTTTTGGCAGAGTATTTATGATTTTGTTGGTATAGAGTTATATCACCTGCAAAAAGAAATAGTTTGACTTCTTCTTTTTCTATTTAGGTGCCTTTTCTTTCCTTGTCTTGCCTGACGGCTCTGGCTGGGACTTCCAGTACCACCTTGAATAGAAGTGGTGGGAGTGGGCATCCTTGTCTTGTTCTAGTTCTCTAGGGGAATGGTCAAGCTTTTGCCCATTTGGTATGATGTTGACTGTGAATTTGTCATAGATGACTCTTATTATTTTAAGGTATGCTCCTTTGATGCCTAATCTGCTGAGGGTTTTTATTATGAAGGGATGTTGGATTTTATTGAAAGATTATTCCATGTATATTAGATGATTATATGGTTTTTGTTTTTGCTTCTGTTTATGAGGTTGATTGGATTTATTGTTTTTTGTATGTTCAACAAGCCTTGCATCCCAGGAATAAAGCTTGCTTAATTGTGATAGTATATCACACAAGTATTAACTTGCTGATGTGTTACTGGGTTCAGTTTCTTAATACTCTGTTGAGGATTTTTGCATCTATGTTTATCAGGGATATTGGCCTGAAGTTTTCTTTTTTTTTGTTTTGTCTATACCAGATTTTGGTATCAGGGTGATGCTGGCTTCATAGAATGAGTTAGGGAGGAGCCCATGCTCCTCAACTTTCTTGGAATAATTTCAATAGAATTGGTATCAGTTCTTCTTTGTACGTCTGGTAGAATTCCACTGTGAATGTTTCTGGTCCAGGACATTTTTTGGTTGGTTGGTTATTACTAATTCTATTTCAGAAATTGGTATTTGTCTATTTAGGATTTCAATCTCTTCTTGATTCAGTCTTGGGAGCTTGTATGCTTCCAGGAATTTATCCATTTCCTCTAGATTTTCTAATTTCTGTGCATAGAGTTGTACATCATATCCTCTGAGGGTGTTTTGTATTTCTGTGGGATCAGTGGTAACATTGCCTTTATTGTTTCTGATCGTGCTTCTTGGACTCTTCTCTTTCTTTTTCTTTGTTAATTTAGCTAGTAGTCCATCAATTTTATTTGTTTTTTTTTTCTGGTTTCATTAATCTTTTGTATAAATTTTGCATCTCAATTTCATTAAGTTATTTAATTTTAGTTTTTAAAAATTTTCTCCTGCTACTTTGGGGGTTGGTTTGTTCTTTTACTTCTACTTCTTTTAAGTGCAAATTTAGATTGCTAATTTATGGTCTTTCTGACTTCTTGATGAAGGAATTTAGTGCTATAAACTTTCCTCTTAACACTGCTTTGGACTGCGTGCAGAGCTTTTTGTAAATTGTTTCCCTATTTTCATTAATTTCAAAGAATTTTTTTATTTCTGTCTTAATTTCAGTTTTCACCCAGGAGTTATTCAGTTTTGAGTTATTTGATTTTTATGTATTTGTATAGTTTTGAAATATCTTCTTGGTATTGATTTTCTGTTTGTATTGCACTGTGGTCCAAGAGTGTGCTTGGTATGATTTCAATTTACTGCGGCTTGCTTTATGACTTAGCATGTGGTAGATTTTAGAATATGTTCTGTGTGCAGATGAGAATTCTGTGGTTGTTGGGTGGAGTTTTCTGTATATGTCTATTAGGTCCAAATGTCAAGTTTAAGTTCAGAGGTTTTTGTTTTCTACCTTGATGATCTGTCTGTCAGTGGGGTGTTGAACTCACCCATTATTATTGTTTGGTTGTCTAAGTCTTTTGTAGGTGAAGAATAATTTGTTTTATGAATGTTAGTCCTCCAATATTGGCTGTGTATATATTTAGGAGAGTTAAGGCTTCTTGTCAGATTGTACCCATTATCATGATGTAATGCTCTTCATTTGTCCCTGTTAGTTTTCATTGGTTTAAAATTTGTTTTATCTGAGATAAGAATAGTGACTCCTGCTCTTTTTTGTTTTCCATTTGTATGGTATATCTTACTCCACCCTTTTGCCTTGAACTTGTTGGTGTTACATGTAAGATGGATCTCTTGAAGACAACATATGGTTGGGTCTTTTCTTTTTATCCAGACTGCCATCCTTTGTCTTTTAAGTGGGGGCATTTAGCACATTTACATTTAAAGTTAGTATTGATATGTGTGATTTTGATCCTTTCATTGTGTTGTTTTCTGGTTGTGTATGCAGTCTTGATTGTGTAGTTGCTTTATAGTGCCTGTGACCTATGTGCTTAAGTGTGTTTTTGTGGTAACAGGTGTCATTCTTTGAATCCATGTTTAGCATTACCATAAGGACTTCTTGTAAAGCTGGTCTGGTTAAAATGTATTCCCTCAGCATTTGCTCATCTGAGAAGGATTTCATTTCTCCTTCACTTAAAAGGCTTAGTTTGGCAAGATATAAAATTATTGGTTGGAATTTCTTCTCTTTAAGAATGCTAAAAATAGGCCCCCAATCTCTTCTGACTTGTAAGGCTTCTGATGAGCCATCTGGTGCCAGACTGATGGGATTCCCTGTGAAACTTACCTGCCTCTTCTTTCCAGCTGCTTTCAAGGGTTTTTTCTTTCACATTGACCTTGATGAATCTGAAGATTATATGCCTTGGAGATGGTCGTTTTATATAGTATCTTGCTGGGGTTCTCTGTTTTTCTTGGATTTGCATGTCAACCTCTCTAGTAAGATTAGGGAGATTTTCAGGGACTATATTCAAATTGCTTATTTTCTATTCCAATTCCAAGTTGGTTATTGTCTTTCTTTTTCTTTCAGGAATGCCAGTGAGTTGTAGATCTGGCCCCTTTATATAATCCTATATTTTTGGAGCTTTTGTTCATTTTTTCTTTTCTTTTTTTTTTTTTTAATTATACTTTAAGTTCTAGGGTACATGTGCACAATGTGCAGGTTTGTTACATATGTATACATGTACCATGTTGGTGTGCTGCACCCATTAACTCGTCATTTACATTAGGTATATCTCCTGATGCTATCCCTCCCTCCTACCCCCTCCCCACAATAGGACCCAGTGTGTGATGCTCCCCTTCCTGTATCCAAGTGATCTCATTGTTCAGTTCCCACCTA
Organism: Macaca mulatta; assembly: GCF_049350105.2. Taxonomy (NCBI): domain Eukaryota; kingdom Metazoa; phylum Chordata; class Mammalia; order Primates; family Cercopithecidae; genus Macaca; species Macaca mulatta. The sequence continues at coordinate 124,221,941 of NC_133409.1, read as the reverse complement.
TGAGTGAGAACATGCGGTATTTGTTTTTCTGTTCTTGCGATAGTTTGCTGAGAATGATGGTTTCCAGCTGCATCCATGTCCCTACAAAGGACACGAACTCATCCTTTTTTATGGCTGCATAGTATTCCATGGTGTATATGTGCCACATTTTCTTAATCCAGTCTGTCACTGATGGACATTTGGGTTGGTTCCAAGTCTTTGCTATTGTGAATAGTGCTGCAATAAACATACGTGTGCATGCCGTTCATTTTTCTTAACTCTTTTTTCTTTATTTTTGTTTGACTGAGTTGATTTGAAGGAGCAGTCTTCCAGCTCTGAGATTCTTTCCTCAGCTTGGTCCCTTCTGCTGATAATACTTCCAATTATATTATAAAATTCTTGCAGTGATTTTTTTTCAGCTCAAGAAGTTCATTTTGGGTCTTTCTTAAAATGGCTGCTTTGTCTTTCAGGTCTTCAATCATTTTACTGAATTGCTTTGCTTCCTTGGATTGAGTTTCCGCTTTCTCCTGGATCTCAGTGGTGTTCCTTCCCACCCACGTAAGGAACTCCAAGTCTGTCATTTCAGACAATTCAGACTGGTTAAGCACCATTGCTGGGGAGCTATTGGGTTTCTTTGGAGGTATTGGGACACTCTGGTTTTCTGAATTTCCAGAGTTTTTGTGCTAATTCTTTCCCATCTGTTATTCTTTTAACTGTGGTGTAAATTGAGTGTAGTCAATTGACTTTCTTTCTGGAAGTTTTTGAAGGGCTAAGACTCTATAGTGGATATTTGTCTATTGTTGAATTCTTGTCCTTGGCTTTGCAGTGGGGAGAATTAGTAAAATGTTTCTTACTGTAGTTTGGGCTACAATCCAGTAGATGGGACTTGAGATCAATGGGCCATGGATAGGCTCTTACTCAGCCACATGGCTTCTTTGTATGACTTTGCATTTGCAGATGTGTTCTGTGGTGTGAGGAGGATAGTGTTGAACCCCTCACTGGGTCTCTACTCCTGGACCTTCGAGGAGCCACCTCCCATCATTGGCACTGAGCATATGGCTTTGGTAGTTGTTGTTAGGTCTTTTGGGCTATGGGGCTTCCCTGAGGAGAGATCTAGCAGGGAGATAGACCGCACTCTTACCAGACCAACCCTGCGGAGGGAGGCAAACCTAGGTCCCACATCAGCCTAAGAACTTGTGTGACTCACCTCTCTCAGTTTCTTGAGAATGCTGGCTCATCTCTCATTCAGGTGCTGAGCACAGATCATGGCTCAGCACTCCTAAGCCACAAACTGTGGCCCTGGGGTGGCAAAACCTGGTCATGGCTCCCTCCTCTGGACCCACCTCCAGGTACACTGGAGGATCCAAAGGGCTCCCAGGCTGCTGGAACACACTCAGGTGTAACAAAGGTTCCAGACTGGGCAGCAGAGGCTGCACTGTGTACACACTCCTATGGGGTGGCCAAGTTGGGCCTCTAGGATGGGCTGGCAGTTAGGGGGCTCTTAGGCAGATGTTCCCTAGACCTGTGGGGAAGCAGATCCTGTTTTCTCCCTGGCAGTTAGCTGGAGCCAAAGCCTCTCAGAGGGAGACAGGTAGCCCTGCAGGATGGGCACTTATGGCCAGGCTCCACTGAAGCTGACCTGCACTCAAATGTCCCTGGTTCCATGCTTGCTGCAAGTCCGTTTCTGTCTAATCTCTGGGGAGATCCCCTGCTACTTCCCATGTCCTAGGGGATGTGGGATCTCCTGCAGCTAGGATCTCAGAGGTCTGTGGCAAGAGTGAGCAGTCCCCCAGTCCCTTCATTCACCCTTCCCCAGGCACCATCTGGGTTTCTTTTTTGGAGACAAAAAAGTCCTTGTAGGAATGGTTGCACAGGTCTGTGAATATACTAATTATTAATTAATAATAATAATTATTATACTATTTATAACTTTATAATAATTATTTATATATTATGAATTATTTAAATAAAACTAATTATTTATAATAATAATTATTATAATAGTATTGAATATACTAATTATTAATTCAATATACAAAATTATTGAATTGTATACTTTAAGTGGGTGAATTGTGTTGTGTATGATTATATGCCAATAAAACTGATATTAGGAAAAACGTCACACTGTTATCAGTCTTATAAATAGCATTAATTCTAGAAGTCCATGTATAATGTGTCAATAAATAAAGACCACCCAGGTGAGAAAGCAAAGGCAGTCTATTCAGGGCTTTCTTTAACAATGGAGTCAGCCACCATTACTTGGTTTTGGCAGAAACTGAAACGGGAGGCAGAGATGTGGCAAAGTGTTATAGTGGAAAAACGGGAAGGCTTCATGTATGCTGATTGGAAGGTGTTGGTATAAGGAAGCTGTAGGTAGGCTAACTAGAAGTGGGGCATCTTATGTGATTAACAAAGGGTGTATACTGTATCTGCCTTTCTTTGGCTTGTACTGAGTTGAAAGCAGGAACAAAAATTAGGGAACCTACCATTATTAATCAACTGACTGTTTGGGATCCATTTTTTTGTTTGTTTGTTTTTCAGGAACAAACAATCCAAAACCAAACAATAACCATTTAGTCTTCTTCGATTGTTTGCTAGAGATAGTGGTTTGACTTCCTCCAAGTCTAAATGTCAGGTAGTAGCCTGGCTTCCTGGTCTGGTTACTGTAGATAAGGGATTTGTTCCCTAAACTGGTTGTAGCAGATTGTGAGTCAAAGCTGTATTTTTATATGTGGTCTGGTTATTGTTCATTTGTATATTTAGCTTCTCAGTAAAAATGCTTTTAAAATTGTGGAGGAAAAAAGCCATTAAAAATATGTACCCAAGAATTAATAAAATGTGAGGGCCAAATAAAATGTTACATATATGGAGGGGATCCATAAACTTTACTTAGGAAGTGAATTGAAGATATGTTTCAATAAATAAGCAAGAAAGCGAAGAAATGACATTCAAAAAAAGGTGATGCAATTCAGACAAGCAGGAACCTGAAATTCTAGGAAGAGCATGGTGTGTCTCTTCCTAGAGAGCAGCCTAGAGAATAGGGATGCTAGCAAGGAGTTCTGTGTGGGCAAGGAAGGAAGGGAGATTTTAAAAGAGTTGATATAAAGGGCTGTTTCCAAAGAAAGTAGGGATATGTAAGGGTGCAGGGAAAGAAAGACAGGTACTTTAAAAAGGCATTAGATCCTACAGGAAAAACCAGGAAAAACACAAATATATTTAGTGTTTGCAGTTTTATTGTTTTGAATGATGGTTCACAGCAGAGCCTATAATTTTAAAGCTGCAATAATACAAACACTACTGTTTTTCAATAAAGATAAAATGTAAAATAACTTAGTTACAGAACACATTGTATATATTATCATCCTTGATAAAGTAAAAGTAAAAGTACAGGTGACAGAAGTGGGGAGGTAGAAAGCGGGGAAAAAGTGCAGGGACAGGCAGAGGTGCAGATCTCATTGTCATAAGACAGGAAGCCTAGAGATACTATCCATAGTTAGGAAATGAAAAATAAACAGGTCAGTTAATATTTTTTTTATTTTCTAAAATATTTTGAAATCTGAGATTCTCTAATTGTTTTAAAAGAATATACTTGGAGTAGCCATCTACATGTTTCTCCCCTTTTCTGACCAATCAAGTTTGAGATCCATAGCTTCCTTTCACTGTTGCCTGTTTATCTTCCATTCCCTCTTCATCACAATCCATTTCTCAATCATTGACTTCTTAATAGCCAAATCTGATGAATTCTTTTTAGTTTTTTTTTTTTTGATATATTTGAGTCATTTTGCTAATGAGAACTCGTTTTCTAAAAGCAGACAGACTTTAACTTTCCTGTTATTACTCTCTAAGGAGGGTGATATTACTCCCAATATTGCAGGAATTATAAACATTTTGTGTGATATTTTTCCTAATATCAAGGGGCAAGGGAGGATAATATTGCTCCCAATATCACAGGGGGTGTATACCCACCCTGTGATATTGTTTTTAATATCCAGAGGAAAAGAGAATGACATTACTCCCAATATTGCATGAGGTGAACACACCCTCTGTGAACCCTAAGATTCAGAGGGAGAAAGGATGATATTACACCCAATATCGGAGGGGTGTACAAACCCCTGTGATAGTGTTTCTTATATCCAGGGGGAGACAGGATAATATTACTCTCAATATCACAGGGGGTGTACACCGCCCCCCCCCGCAATATTGTTTGTAATATCCAGGGGAGGAGAAGATGATATTACTCTCAATATCGCAGGGAGTGTACACACACCCTGTAATATTGCAAATAATATCCAGTGGGGGAGAGGATATTACTTTCAATGTTGCTGAGAGTGTACATACCCCTTGTGATATTATTCCTAATATCCAGGAAGGGAGAGGATGATATTACTCCAAATATCGCAGGGAGTGCACAACTTTCCAGAGATATGGTTCCTAATATCCAGAATGGGAGAGGATAATATTACTCCCAATATTACAGGGGGTGTACACTTCCTCCTGTAATACGGTTTCTAATATCCAGGAAAAGAAAGAATGATATAATGCCCAATATTGAAGGTGTACACTCCTTTCCTGTGATATTGTTCCTAATATACAGTGGGGAAGAGGATGATATTACTCCTAATATCACAGATGGTTTACACACCTTCTGTGATATTCTTCCTAATACCCAGTGAGGGGGGAAATAATATTACTCCCAATATTGCAGGGTGTATACACCTCCCCGGGATGTTTTTCCCAATATCCAGGAGGGGAGAGGACGATATTAATCCCAATATTGCAGGGGGTATACACCCCCTGTAATATTGTTCCTAATATCCAAGAGGGAGAAGGATGATATTACTCCCAATATTGCAGGGGGTGCACACCCTCTGTGATATTATTCTTAATATATAGGTTTGGAGAAAAGAATATTAGTCCCAGTATCTCAGGAGGTGTACACCCTTTTGTTGATACTGTTTTTAATATACAGAGGGTAGAGGATGATATTACTCCCAATATCGCAGAAGATGTACACCCCCCCTGTGATATTGTTTCTAATCCAAGTAGGGGAAAAAAATGGTATTATTCCTAATATCGCAGAAGGTGTACACTTTCCCTGTGATATTGTTCCTAATATTCAGGGGGTAAGAGGATGATGTTTCTTTCAATATTGCAGGAGTTGTACACCTCATCTGTTATATAGTTTCTAATACCCAGGAAGGGAGAGAATGATATTACCACATTATAGTAGGGGATGTACATGCCTCTGTGATATTGTTCCTAATATCCAGAGGGAGAGAGGATGATATCACTCCTAATAACACAGAGGGTGTACACCCCCGTTATGTTGTTCCTAATATCCAGAAGGGGAGAGGATGTCATTACTCCCAATATCTCAGGGTGTGTGCACACTCCCTGTAATATTGTTTCTAAAATCAAGGGGGGGAGAGGATAATATTACTAGCAATATCACAGGGGGTATACAGCTCCCCTGTGATATTGTTCTTAATATCCAGGGGGAAAGAGCATGATATTCCTCCTATCATAGCAGGGGGTGTACACCACCCATGTGGCATTGTACCTAATATACAGGAGGGGAGATGATTATATTACTTTCAATATCACAGAGAGAGTACATCCCCTTTGTGATATTGTTCCTAATATCCAGGGGGGAGAGGATGATATTACTCATAATATTGCAGGGGGTGTACTCCTTTTTGTAATGTTGTTCCTAATATCCAGGAAGGAAGAGAATAATATTACTCTCAATATAGAAGGGGGTATACACTCACCCTTTGATATTGTTCCTAATATCAAGGGGGGTGGGAATCGTATTACTCTCAATATCACAGAGGACATACAACTGCCCCCCCCCACCCACCATGACATTGTTCTCAATATCCAGGGTGGAGAGGATGATATTACTCTCGATATTGCAGGGTGTGTACACCCGCCCTTTGATATTGTTCCTAATATCAAGGGAAGTAGAGGATCTTATTATGCCCAATATTGCAGAAGGAGTACACCCCCCATGAGATACTGTTTCTAATATCCAGGGGTGGAGAGGATTATACTACTCCCAATATTGCAGGGGGTGTACAAGTCCCCTGTGATAATGTTCCTAATATCCAGGAAGGGAGAGGATGATATTACTTCCAAGATCACAGAAAGTGTAAACCTCCCTTGCGATATTCTTCTTAATATGCAGGGAAAAATACGATGATATTACTGTGACTATTCCAGGGGGTGTACACCACCCCCTGTGATATTGTTCCTAATATCCAGAGGGAGAGAGGATGATGTTACTCCTAATATCTCAGGGAATGTACACCTTTTCTGTGATATTGTTCCTAATATTCAGGAGGGGAGAGGAGGATATTACTGTCAATTTGGCAGGGGTGCACATCCCCTGTAATATTGTTCTTAATATTCAGTTTGGGAGAAAAATTAAATTGGTTTCAATATCGCTGTGGGTGTACACTTCCCCAGTGATACTGTTTTTAATATGCAGAGGTGGTGGGGGGAGGATGATATTACTCCCAATATCACAGGGGGTGTACACCACTTCTGTGATATTGTTTCTAATATCCAGGCAGAGAGAAAATAATCTTACTCCCAATATCGCAGGGGGTGTACACACCCCTGTGGTATTGTTTGTAATATTCAGGGGGAAAGAGGTTGATATTACTTTCAATGTTGCAGGGGTTGTTGTACACCTTTCCTGTAACATAGTTCCTAATATCCAGTGGGGAAGAGCATGATGCTATTCCTATTATAGCGGGGCTGTACACCCCCCCGTGATATCGTTCCTAACATTTAGAGGGGGCGAGGATGCCATTACTCCCAGTATTTCAGGTAGTGCACACCCCTCCTGTGGTATTGTTCCTAACGTCCAGAGAAAAAGAGGATGATATTACTCCCCATATGGCAGAAGGTGTACATGCTTCCTCTGATACTGTTCCTAATGTTCAGGGAGGGAGAGGATGATATTACATTCAATATCACAGGTGTACACCCCCGCTGTGGTATTTTTCATAATATTTAGAGAAGAGGATATTACTCCCAATATCACAGAAAGTGTACATCCACTCTGTTATATTTTTCCTAATATCCATGAAGAAAGAACATATTACTTCCATTATCCAGAAGGTGTACACCCACTCTGTGATGTTGTTCATATTATCCAGGGGAAGAGAGAATGATATTACTCTTAATATTGCATGGATTGTACAGTCTTTCATGATATTGTTCCTAATATCCAGGGGGGAAAGGATGATATTACTCCCAATATCACAGGGGTGATATTGTTCCTAATATCTAATATCTAAGAAGAAAGACGAGGATATTACTTTCAATATTGCAGGGGGTATAAACCTCCCCTGTGTTATTGTTCCTAATATCCACCGGGGGAGAGGATGATATTACTCCCAATATCCCTGTGGGTGCACACCGCCCGCCCCGTGGTATTGCTCCAAATATAAAGGGGGCTGAGAATATTACTCCCAATATCGAAAGGGATGTACACCCCTGCTGTGATATTGTTTCTAATATCGCAATATCCTAACTCCCAATATCGCAGGAAGTGTACACCTCCCCTGTTATATGTTTCCTAATACCCAGAAAAGGAGAGAATGATATTACTCCCAATATGCAGGGGGTGTACAACCCCCCACTGAAATTGTTCATAATATTCAGGGGAGGGAGGATGATATTACACCAAATATCATCAAATATTTGATATTACACCAAATATCAGGGAGTGTCCACTTTTTTGTGATATTGTTCATAATATTCAGGGTCGAGAGGATGATATTACTTGCAATATCACAGGGAGTGCACACCCTTCTGTGATATCGTTCATAATATTTAGGGAAGGAGAGGATAATATTACTCCTGCTATCGCAGGGGGTCAAAACCACCCTGTGATATTGTTCGCAATATCTAGAGGAGTAGAGGATGATATTACTCACAATATCACAGGGGGTGTACACCTTCTGTGATATTTTTTGTAATATCTAGAAGGGAAGAGAATGTTATTATTCCAAGTATCACAGTAGGTGTACACCCCTCTGTGATATTGTTCATAATATCCAGTGGGGAAGAGGATATTAATCCCAATATCGCAGGGGTTGTACACCCCCCTGTGATATTGTTGGTAATATTAAGGGGAGGGAGGACGATATTACTCCCAATGTTGTAAACACCATGTGTCTACACCTTCCTGTAATCTTGTTCATAATATCCTGCGAAGAAACGATGACATTACACCCAATATCACAGAGGGGGTCCACCTGGCTGTGACACTGTTCGTAATATCCAAAGGGGGAAGGATATATCGCAGGGCATGTACAGCCCCCTGTGATATTGTTCCTAAAAACTACGGGGGGGGGGAGAGGTGTAAGAGGATATTTTCCCCAATATCGCAGGGGGTTTACACCCCCCTGTGATATTGTTTCTAATATCCAAGGGGTAAGAGGATGATATCACTACCAATATCTCAAAGGGTGTACATACACCCTGGTATATTTTTCCTAATATACAAGAAGGAGAGGATGATATTATTCCCAACATTGCAGGGGGTGTACACCCCCCTGTGATATTGTTTGTAATATTCAGGGGGGAGAGAGGATGATATTTCTCCCAATATCATAGACGATGTACACTCTCCTGTGATACTGTTCATAATATCTAGAAGGGGAGAGGATAATATTACTCCCAATATCATAGGGGTATACAAACCTTTGTGATATAGTTCAAAATATCTAGAAGCAGAGAGGATAATATTACTCTGAGTATCGCAGGAGGTGTACATCCCCCTGTGATATTGTTTGTAATATCCAGGGGGAAAGAAAATGCTATTACTGCCAATATCACAGGGGGTGTACACCCCTCTGTGATAGTGTTCGTTATATCCAGGAAGAGAGAGATGATATTACTCCCAATTTCATAAACAACTTGTGTGTACACCCCTCTGCGGTAAACACCCTCATGGAATATTGTTCCTAATATCCAGAGGGAAAGAAGATTATATTACTCCCAATATTGCAGAAGGTGTACACCCCCTCCTGTGATATGCTTCACAATATTCAGGGAATTGGAGGATAATATTACTCCCAAAATCGCAGGAGGTGTATACCCCCACTGTAGTATAGTTAATAATATCCAGGGAGAGACAGGATGGTATTGCTCCCAATATTGCAGGGTGTGCACACCCTTGCTGTGATATTGTTCCTAATATTTATAGGGGGAGAGGATGATATTACTCCCAATATCGCAGGCGGTGTGCACCCCCCAGTGATATTGTTCCTAATATTCTGGGGGGGAGAGGGTGATATTACACCCAATTATCACAGGGGGTGTACACCCCCACTGTGATATTTTTTATAATATTCGGGACAGTAGAGGATGTTTCTCTTAATATCGCAGAGAGTGTACACCCCTCTGTGGTATTGTTCGTAATATTTAGTGAGAGAGAGGATGTTATCACTCCCAATATCGCAGGGGCTGTACAACCTTCTGTGATATTGTTTGTAATATCCAGGGTGGGAGAAGATGATATTACTCGCAATATCGCATGGTAGTGTGCATCCCACTGTGATACTGGTCATAATATCCAGGGAAAAAGAGGATAATATTACTCCAAATATCGAAGGGGCTGTACACCCTCCCGGTGATATTGTTCGTAATATCCAGAAAGAAAAAGGATGATATTACTCCCAGTATCCCAGAGTGTACACCCCTGTGTGATGTTTGTAATATCCAGGGAGGAGAAAATGATATTACTCCCAATATTGCAGGAAATGTACACCACCTCTGGAATATTGTTCTTAATATCCAAAAAGGAATGGATGATATTTATCCCAATATCACAGGAAATGTACACCACCTCTGTAATATTGTTCTTAATATCCAAAAAGGAAAGGGTGATATTAATCCCAATATCACAGAGGGTGTACACTACTCCTGTGGTATTGTTCCAAATATCTATGGAGGGAGAAAATGACATGACTCCCAATATCGCAGGGGGTGTACACCCCTCCTGTTATATTCTTCCTAATATCAAGGGAAGAAGAACAACATATTACTCCCAATGTCGCAGGGTATAATCCCCCTGTGATATTGTTTTTAATATTTAAAGGGGAAAGAGAATAATATTATTCCCAATATTGAAGGGGGTGTACACTCCCCCATGATATTGTTCCAAATATCCAATGAAAATGAGTATGATATCACAAAGCATGTACTTTCCTTTTGTGATATTGTTCCTAATATCCAGGGGGGAGATGATGATATTACTACCAATATCGCAGGGGGTGTATACGCCCCCTGTGATATTGTTCCTAATATTCAAAAGGAAAGAACATGATATTACTCCCAATATCGAAGGGTGTGTATACCCCCTGCGATTTTTTGTTTTTTAGACGGAGTCTCGCCCTGTCGCCCGGGCTGGAGTGCAATGGCACGATCTCTGCTCACTGCAACCTCCGCCTCCCAGGTTTTAGCAACTCTCCTGCCTCAGCCTCCGGATTAACCGGGATTATAGGTATAACCTGCCGCCATGCCCGGTTAATTTTGGTACTTTTAGTAGAGACGGGGTTTCACGATGTTGTTTAGGTTGGTCTTGAACTCCTGACCTCAAGAAATCCACCCACCTCAGCGTCCCAAAGTGCCGGGATTACAGGCGTAACCGCCCCCCCCAACCATCCCGTGATGTTGTTCCTAATATTCAGGGAGAAAGAGGATGATACTAATCCCATTATCGCAGAGGGTGTACACTTCCCCTGTGATATTGTTCCAAATATTCAAGGGGGGAGAGGATGATATTATTCTTAATATCACAGAAGGTGTGCATCCCCACTGTGATATTGTTTGTAATATTTGGGGGTGGGAGGAGAGGAGGGTGATATTACTCCTTATATCATGGGGTGTGTGCACCTCCTGCGATCAGGTTTATAATATCCAGAGCGGGTGAGGTGGGTGATATAACTCATAATATCGCGGAGAGTGTGCAACCTGCTGTGATATGATTTTAATATCCAGGAGGGGAGAGGAGGGTGATGTTACTCATTATATCTCGAGGGATATATGACCACCTGTGATATAATTTGTAATATCTTATGGGGAAAAAGAAGGGTGATGTTACTCCCCATATCGCAGGGGGTGGACAGCCTTCTGTGATATGGTTTGTTATACCCAGGTGGGGAGAGGAGGGTGATATTATTCCCCAAACCCTGGGTGTGTACATACCTCTGTGATACAGTTGATAATACCCAGAGTGGGAGAGGAGGGTGATATTACTTTCAATATCCTGGAGGGTGTACACTTCCCTGTGATATGGTTCATAATATCGAGGAAGGGAGAAGTGGGTGATATTACACCCCACATCACGGGGGGTGTACATCCCTGTGATATGGTTTGCAATATCCAGAAGGGGAGAGGGAGATATTACTTCCCATATCGCAGGAACCCTAGACCCCTCTGTGATATGGTTCATAATATGCAGGGGGGCGGGTGGAGAGGGTGATATTACTCTCCATATTGTGGAGTGTGTACACTCCCCTGTGATATGGTTTGTAATATCTGGGGGGGAGAGGATATTATAACTCCACATATCGTGGAAAGTGTGATATGATTCGTAATCTCCCAAATTTGAGAGGCTCATATTACTCCCCATATAGCGGGGGGCATACACCCCTCTGTGATATGATTCGTAATATCCCAGGGAGGAAAAGGTGATATTACTTACCATATCAAAAGGGGTGTACACCTTCCTGTGATATGGTTCGTAATATCCCAGGGGGGAGAAGGTGATATTACTCTCCATATTGTGGGGACGTATACCCCCCTGTAATATGGTTTGTAATATTCCGGGTGGGAGAGGGTGATATTGCTCTCCATAGCGTGAGGGGTGGACAACCCCCTGTATAATATTCTTAACGTTCCAGGGGAGAGAGGATATTACTCCCCATATCGCGAGGCGTATACCGCCCTGTGATATGGTTTGTAATATCTTGGGGGAAAGAAGTTGGTATTACTTTCCATATCGTAGGGGGCATACATCCCCTTGTTATATGGTTCATAATATCTCAGGGGGTAGGGGTGATATTGTTCTCCTAATCATAGAGGCGTACACATCTCTGTGATATGGTTCATAATATCCTGGTAGGGAGAGGGTTGTGTTACTCATACCAGGAGAGGTGTACACCCTCCTGTGATATGGTTTGTAATATCTCGGGAAAGAAAGGGTGATATTACTCTCGATATCCTGGAATCTTATGCCCCACTGTGGCATGGTTCATAATTTCCAGGAAAGCAGAGGGTGATATTACTCCTCATATTGTGAGGAGCGTACACCCCTGTGTGACCTGGTTCGTAATATTTTTGGGGAAAAGTGTGATATTACTTTCCTTATTGCGGGGGTGCACACCCCCGTGTGACATGGTTAGGAATATCCTGGGGGAGGGTGGGTGATATCACTGACCATATCGTGGAAGACATACACTCCCATGTGATATGGTTCATAATATTCTGGGGGGCAGAGGGTGATATTACTCCCCATATCGCGGCGGTCGTACACACATCTGTGATATGGTTCATAATATGCAGGGGGAGAGAGGGTGGTAACACTTTTCATATCGCAGTGGGCATACAACCCCCTACACCCCGCTGTAATATGGTTCGTAATATTCCAAAGGGGAGAGCATTTTATTACTCCCTATATAGCGGGGTGTATGCACTCCCCTGTGATATGGTTTGTAATATCCCAGGAAATAGAGGGTGATATTACTCCTCATATTGTGGGAGGTGTACACTCCCCCACGATATGATTCGTAATATCTGAAGGAGGGGAGAGGGTGATAGTACTTCCTAAGTGGCAGGGCGGGGGGAAGGTACACCCCCTGTGATATGGTTCATAATATCTCAGGAAAGAGAGGGTGGTATTACTTCTCATATCGCAGAGGGCATACAACCCTGTGATATGGTTTGTAATATCTTTGGGGGAGAGAGGGTGATATTACTCCCCATATCACTGGGGGAATACAGCTTCCTGTGATATTGTTCCTAATATCCTGGGGCAGAGAGGGTGATATGGCTTGTAATATTTCGGGGGAGAGTGATATTATTCTTCATACCACGAGTGGTGTACAGCACCCTGTGATATGGTTCATAATATTCCAAAGGGGAGAGAATGATATTACTCCCATATCACGGGGAGGTACACCCCCTCCGTAATATGGTTTGTAATATCCCAGAGTGGAGAGGGTGATATTACTCTCTATATCGTGGGAGGCGTACACCCCTTTGTGATATGATTTGTAATATCCCAGTAGGAGAGGATAATATTACTCCCTATATCGTGGGGGTGTACACTCCTTTGTGTATGGTTTGTAACATCTCGGGGGCGGGGGGAGAGGGTGAAATTACTCCCCATGTCGCAAGGGGAGTACACCCTCTTTTGATATTGTACATAATATCCCAGTGGGGAGAGGGTGATATTACTCTCCATATCGCGGGGGGCATACAGCCCCTTGTGATGTGATTTGTAATACCCCGAGGGGGAGAGTGTGTTACTACTGCTCATATCTCCGGGGAGTAAAACTTCCTGTAATACGGTTTGTAATATCCAGAGAGGGAGAGGATGACATTATTCTCCATATCACAGAGGGCTTACACCCCCTTGGGATATGGTTCATAATGTCCAGGGGAGGAAGAGGACGATATTACTTTCATTATCTCAGGGGAAGTATACCTCCCTGTGATACTGTTCATAATATCTAGAGAAAAAGAAAATATTACTCCCAACATTGCAAGAAGTTTACACCCTACTCTTATATTGTTTGTAATATCCAGGGGGGATGGGGAGAGGATATTACACCTAATATCGCAGAGGTTGTACACTCCCTTGTAATACTGGTCGTAATATCCAGGAGGGGAGAGGATGATATTACTCACAATATCGCAGGGGATGTATACTCCCCAGTGATATTGTTTGTACTATCAGGGGGTGAGAGGATAATATTACTCCCAGTATCGCTGGGGGTGTACATCCCCCTGTGATACTGTTTGTAATATCCGAAAAGGAAGAGAATTATATTACCTAGAATATCACAGGGGGTGTACACACCCCTGTAATATTGTTTGTAATATTCATAAGAGGAGAAAATAACATTACTCCCAATATTGCAAAGGATGTACACCAACCTGTGATACTGTTTGTAATATCTAGAAAGAGAGAAGATGATATTACTCCCAGTATCACAGGGGGTGTACACCCTAATGTGATATTGTTCATAATATTAAGAGGGGGAAAGAATGATATTCCTTCCAATATTGCAAGGGGTGTACACCCTCCTATGATATTGTTTGTAATATTAAGGGGGTGAGAGGATGATATTACTCCCAATATCACTGGGTTGTACAACCTCCTGTGATATTGTTTATAATATTTAGCGGAGGCAAGGCACAGGAGTGCATCCTCCTGTGATATTGATTGTAATAACAAAATAAGGAGAAGATGATATTACTTCCAGTATTGCAAAGAGTGTGCACCAACCTGAGATATTGTTGGTAATATCCAGAAGATGAGAGGATATTACTCCCAATATCACAGGAAATGTACACCCCCTTTGTGATATTGTTCGTAATATCCAGGAAGGGAGAGGATGATGTTACTCCCAATATTCTAAACACCCTGTTTGTACACCTACCTTGATATTTTTTATAATATCCAGGGGTAGAGAGGATGACATTACTTCTAATATCGCAGGGCATGGACCCCCCCCACCCTGGGGTATTCTTCTTAATATTCGGGGGGGGAGGTGAGAGGATGATATTACTCCCAATATCGCAGGGTGTGTATACCCCCTTTAATATTGTTTGTAATATCAAGTGCAAAGAGGATGATATTATTCCCAATATCATAAATGGTGTGCACCAACCTGTGATATTGTTTGTAATATCCAGAAAGGGAGAGGAAGATATTACTCCTAATAAAGCAGAAAGTGAAGACCACTTTGTGATATTATTCGTAATATCCAGGGAGAGAGAGGATGATATTACTCTCAATATGGTAAACACCCTGTGTGTACACCCTCTGTGATATTGCTCCAAATATCCAGAGGAGAAGAGGATATTACTGCCAATATCTCACAAGGTGTACATTCTTCCTGTTATATTGTTTCTAATATCCAGGAAGGAGCCAATGATACTACTCTTA
Source organism: Macaca mulatta (assembly GCF_049350105.2). NCBI lineage: Eukaryota > Metazoa > Chordata > Mammalia > Primates > Cercopithecidae > Macaca > Macaca mulatta. Next base: position 124,206,766 of record NC_133409.1, on the reverse strand, counting down.
ATATCGCAGGGGCTTTGCACCACCCCGTGATATTGTTCCTAATATCCAGGATGGGAGAGGATGATATTACTTTCAATATCGCAGGAGATGTACACCTTCCCTGTGAAGGTGTATTTACACCTGTATTCGTATTTTACTTCCCTGTATTTGTTCGTAATGTTTAGGGGGTGAGAAGATAATATTACTCCCAATATCACAGGGAGTGTACACCTTCCCAATGATATTGTTGCTAATATCCAGTGGGGGAGAAGATGATATTACTCCCAATATTGCAGGTGTACACCCACCCCCCCTGTGATATTGTTCCTAACATCCAGAAGAAAAGAGGACAATATTACTCTCAATATTGAAGGAAATGTACAGCCACCCTGTGATATTGTTCTTAATATCCAGGAAGAAAGAGAATGATATTAGTCTTGATATCGAAGGAGATGTACACACCCCTGTGATATTGGTCCTAATATCTAGAAAAGGGAACAATGATATTACTCTCAATATCACAGAGGGTGTACACCTTTTCTGTAATATTGTTTCTAATATCCGGAGGGGGAGAAATAGTATTATTCCAAATATTGCAGGGGATGTACACCCTTTCTGTGATATTTTTCCTAATATTGAGGGGGAGGGACAGGATGATATTACTCTCAATATCACCCTTTGTGATATTGTTTTTACTATCCAGGGTAGGAAAGGATAATATTACTCCCAATATTGCAGGGGGTGCACACCCGCCTTGTGATATTGTTCCTAATATCCAGGGAGGAGAGGATAATATTACACCCAATATCACAGGGGATGTACACCTCCCTTGTGCTATTGTTCCTAATATCCAGGTGGGGAGAGTATAATATTTCTTTCAATATCGCAGGAAATGTACACTCCTCTTGTGATATTGTTCCTAATATCCAGGGGTGACTATGATATTACTGTCAGTATCGCAGTGTGTGTACACCCCACCTGTGATATTGTTCCTAATACCCAGGGGATAGAAGATGATATTACTTCCAATATCACAGGGTGTGTACACTTCCCCTGTGATATTGTTTCTAATATCTGGGGGGGGAAAGAATGATATTACTCCCAATATCGCAGGGGATGCACACCCCCCCATTATATTGTTCCTAATAGGTTGGGAGAAAATATTACTCCCAACATCGCAAGGGATATACACCACCTCCTGTGATATTGTTCCTAATATTTGAGGGGAAGATGATATTACTGTCAATATTGCAGGGTGTGCACACCTTTGCTGTGATATTGTTCCTAATATCCAGGCGGAAAGAAAATGATGTAACTCCCAGTATCGCAGGGGGTGTACATTTCTTCTGTGATATTGTTCTAATATTCAGGGGGGAAAAGATGATATCACTCCCAATGTTGCAGAAGGTATACAGGCTGCATGTGATATTGTTCCTAATATTCAAGGGGAGAGAGGATGATATTCTAAGTATCGCAGTGGGTTTACACCTTTCCTGTCGTATTGTTCCTAATATTCAATGGGGGAGATGATGATATTACTCCTAATATCGCAGGGGGTGTACACCCTTCCTGTGATATTGTTAATAATGTTAATAATATCCAGGGTGGGAAAGAATGAGATTACTTCCAACATCGCAGCTGTTGTTCACCACCCGTGTGATATTTCTTTTAATATCTGAAGGGGAGAGGATAATAGTATTCATAATATCGCAGGAGGTGTACACAGCCCCTGTCGTATTGTTCCTAATATCCGGGGTGGGGGAGAAGATATTACTACAAATATTGCAGGGACACCGCCCCTATGATATTGTTCCTAATATCCAGGTGGTGGGGAAGATGATATTATTCCCAATATTGCAGGGAGTGTACACTCCCTGTGATATTGTTTCTAATATGCAGAGAGGGAAGAATGATATTAATCCTAATATCGAAAGGGGTGTACACCTCTCCTCTGATATTGTTCGTAATATTCGGGGAAAACGGGTGATATAGCTCCCCTTAGCGCGGAAGGTGTACAGTGCCCTGTCGTAACATGCAAAGGGTGAAAGGATGATATTACTCCCAATATCGCAGGCGGTGTACTCCCCCTTTTGATGAGGTTCATAATATCCGAGGAGGGAGAGGATAATATAAGTCTCCATATCGCAGGAGGTGTACATCTCCATTTGATATTGTTCATAATATCCAGGGGGAGAGAGAATGATATTACTCCAGTGTCTCAGAAGGTTTACACCACCCTGTGATATTGTTCATAATATCCAGGGGGAAAGAGAATGATATTACTCCCCATATCGCAGGAAGTGTACACCTCTTTGTGATATTGTTCATAATATCCAGGAGGAAGAGGATAATATTACTCCCAATATCACAGAAGGTGTAACCCCTCCCCCCCCGGGATACTGTTTGTAATACCTAGAGAAAGAGAGGATGATATTATTCCAAATATAGCAGGGGCGTTATACTCCCCTGTGGTATTGTTTGTAACATCCAGAAGAAAAGATGATATTACTGCCAATATCACAGGAAGTGTACACCGTTCTATGATATTGTTCGTAATATGCGTAAGGGAAGAGGAAGATATTACTCCCAATATTGCAGGGGGTGTATACCCCCTGGTTATATTGTTCATAATATTCGGGGGGGGAGGATTGTATTACTCCCAATATCGCAGAAGGTCTACCCCACCTTATGATATTGCTCATAATATCCAGACGAGGGAGAGGATGATACTACCCTCAATATCGAAGGGGGTGTAATAATCATCTTCTCCCCCACTGGATATAAAAAACAATATAACAAGTGGGGTGTACACCCCCTGCGATATTGGGAGTAATATAATCCTCTTTATTCCTGAATATTAGGAATAAAATCAAAGGGCAGGTGTACACTACTTGTGATATTAATAACATCTTCTCTTTCTCTAGACATTAAGAAAAATATCACAGCGGGGGTGTACACTCCCCTGTGATATTGAGAGTAATATCATCCTCTCTTTCCCTGGATATTAGGAACAATATCACAGGTGGGGTTTACACCCACTATGATATTTGTAGTAATATTATTCAGTCCCCTTCTGGATATTAGGAACAATATCACAAGAAGGTTGTACACCCTTTGTGATATTGGGAGTAATATCATCCTCTCTTCCTCTGGAAATTAGGAACAATATTACAGGGAGCGTGTGCACCACCTGACATATTGGTAGTAATGTCATCTTCTCCGCCCTGGATATTTAACACCATATCACGGGGGTGGTGTACGCCACCTGCGAAATTAGGAGTAATATAATCCTTTCTTCTTTTGATAAAGGGAGTAATATCATCCTCTCTCCCCTTGAATATTAGAAACAATATCACAGGGGTGTGTACATTTTCTGCAATAATGGGAGTAATGTCGTCCTCTTCCCCCCCTGGATATTAGGCACAATATTACAGGGTGTGTGTACACTCCCTGCGATATTAAAAGCAGTATCATCATCTTCCCCCCTGGTTATTATGAACGATATCACAGGGGATGGTGTATACCCCCTGCGATATTGGAAGTTAGGTCATCCGCTCCCCCTCTGAATATTAAAAACAATATCACAGAATAAGTGTATACCTCTGCAATATGAGGAGTAATACCATCCTCTTGTCTTCTGGATATTAGGAACAATATCACAGTGGGAGTGTACATACCTGTGACATTGGAAGTAATATCCCTTTTCCCTCTGAATATTAGAAACAATATCAAAAAGAGGTGTACACCCCCTGCAATATTGGGAGTGATATCATTTATTCCCCCTATTTATATTAGGAATATCACAGGGAGGGTGTATACCTCCAGCTATATTAAGCATGATATCATCCTCTTTCTTCCAGGATATTAGGAAGAATAGCACAGGGTAGGTGAACACCCCCTTGTATATTGGGTGTAATATCATCCTCTCCCTTCCTGGATATTAGAAGCTATACCACAGTGGCATGTACAATCCCTGTGATATTGAAAGTAATATCGTCCTCTTTCCATTTGGACATTAGGAACTATATCACAGAAGGGGATGTACACCCCCTTCAATATTGGGAGTAAAACTATTTTTCTCGGTCTGGATATTAGAAACAGTATCACGGTGGGGGGGGGGTGGGGTTGTACACCCTCTGCGATAGTGGAAGTAATGTCATCCTCTTCACCCTCGGATATTAGGAACATCACTGGAAAGGGTGTACACACTCTGAGATATTGGGTGTAATATCATTTTATCCCACCCTAAATATTAGAAACAATATCACAAGGAGGGTGTACACTCTTGTGATATTGACAGTAATATAATCCTGTCCTCCCCTGGATATTAGAAACAATTTCAAAGGGGGTGTGTACAACCCCTGTGATATTGGGAGTAATATCATCCACTCTTCTTCTAAACATTGGCAATAATGTCACAGGGAGGGTGTTCGTTCCCTCCGATATTGAGAGTAATATCATCCTTGTCTCCACTGGATGTTAGGAACAATTTCAAAGCGAGGGGGGTGTATGTATAACCCCTGGAATATTGGGAGTAATATCATCCACTCTCCTAAATATTAGGAACAATATCACAGGAAGAGTGTACACCCCCTGCAATAATGGGAGTCATATCATTTTCTCCCCTGATGTGTATTGAAAACAACGTCACAGAGAGAGAATACACCCCCTGAGATACTGGAAGTAATATCATCCTATCCTTTTCTGAAGATTAGCAAAAATATCATAGGGGGTGTACACCTTCTGTGATATTGAAAGTAATATTATCCTTTTCCTCCCTTCATATTAGCAGTGTGTAAACTCCCGTGATATTAGAAATAATATCATCCTCTCCTCCCATATATGGAGAACAATATTACAGGGGGTTTGTAAAACTCGTGCGATATTGCAGGTAATATCATCCTCTCTCAACCTGGATATTAAAAACCATATCACAGTGGAGTGTACACCCTGTGCAATATTGTGAGTGATATCTACTCTTCTCCTAAATATTAGGAACAATTTTACAGGGGCAGTGTACACTCCCTGTGATATTGAGAGTAATATCATTTTCTCCTCCCCTGTATATTAGAAACAATGTCACAGGGAGAGGGGGTACAGCCTCTGCGTGGTTGAGAGTAACATTATCCTCTCCCTTCTTGAATATTAGGAAGAATATCAGAGAGGAATGTACACCTCCTGCGATATTGAAAGTAATATTATTCTCTCACTGGAAATTGGGAACAATATTACAGGAAATGTGTAAATCTTCTGTGATATTGGGAGTAATATCATCCTCTCCCCGTCTGGATATTAGGAACAATATTACAGGGGGGATGTACACCCTTGCAATATTGGGAGTCATATCATTCTTTCTGCCCCTGGATATTAAGAACAATATCAAAGAAAGTTGTCCATCTGTTGCGATATTGGGATTAATATCATCCTCTCCCCCTCTGAATATTTGGAATAATATCACAGTGGGAGTGTACACAACCTGCACTATTGAGAGTAATATCATTCTCTTCCCTCCTGGGTATTAGAAACAATATCACAGGGGGGTGGTCTACACTTCCTGCAATATTGAAAGTAATATCATACTCTTCCCCCCTGAATATTAGGGCTAATAATATCATGGGGTGGGTGTACACCTTCTGCGATATTGAGAATAATATTATTTTCTCTCCCCCCAGGTATTAGAAACGATATCACAAACGGGTGTGTACACCCTCTGCGATATTGGGAGTAATATCATCCTCTTTCCGTCTTAATATTAAAAACAATATTGAGGGTTTACACATCCTGTGATATTGGGAGTAGTATCATCCTCTCCTCCACTGGATATTAGAAACAATCTCACAGGGGGAGTGTACACCCACTGTGATATTGGGAGTAATATCATTCTCTCCCCTTCTTGATATTAAGAACAATATCACAAGGGGCGTGTAAACCCTCTTTAATATAGACAGTAATATCAACCTCTTCTCCCCTGAATTTTAAGAACAATATCACAGGAGGGGTGTACACCTCCTGTGGTATTGCAAGTAATAACCTCTTCCCACCTTGCTATTAGGAACAATATCACAAAGTGGGGTTACACCCCCTGCAATATTAGGTGTAACATCATCCTCTCTTCTTCTAGGTATTAGAAACAATATCACAGAGGAAGTGTACACTTCTGCGATATTGGAAGTAATATTCGCTTCTTCTCTGGATACTAGGAACAATATCACAGGGGTGGTTAACACCCTCTGCAATATTGGAGTATAATGATTTTTTTTCCTTCCTGGATATTAGCAACAATACCACAGGTGGGGGATGTTCACTTCTGCGATGTTGGGAGTAATGGCAACCTCTTAACTTTCAAATATTTGAAACAATATCATGGAAGGACCGTACACCCCCTACGATATTGGGAGTAATATCATCTCCTTCTGTATATTAGGAACAATATCACAGAAGGGGTATACACCCTCTGTGATATTGAAAGTAATATCATCCTCTTTCTCCCTTCGTATTAGGAATAGTATCACGGGGGCGATTTGTAAACTCCCTGTGATATTGACAGTAATATCATCTTCTCCCCCACTGTATATTAGGAACAATATCACAGGTGGGGGTGTACACCCCGTGCGATTTTTCAGGTCATATCATCATCTTTCAACTTGAATATTAAAAACAATATTACAGGGGGGTGTACACGCCCTGCTATATTGGGAGAAATATTGTCCTCTCTTTTCTTTGATATTAGGAACAATAACACAGGAAGAGTGTACACTTCCTGAGATATTGAGAGTAATATCATTATCTCCCTTCCTGGATATTAAAAACAATATGATGGGGGGGGTGTACCACTCCTCCGATATTGGGAGTCATATTATCCTCTCCATCCCTGGATATTAGGAACAATATCACAGGGGGGTGTACACCCCCTGTGACATTGAAAGTAATATCATTTTCAATGGTATTAGAAAAAAATATCACAGTGGGTGGATAAACCCCCTGAGATATTGAAAGGAATATTATCCTCTCCCCTCCTTGGATATTAGGTACAATATTACAGGGGTGTTGTACCCCTTCTGTGATATTGGGAGTAAGATCATCCTCTCCCCCTCTGAATATTATGAAAAATATCACCGTAAGTGTGTACATCCCCAGCGATATTGGAAGTAATACCATCCTCTTCTTTTCCAAATATTAGGAAAAATATCACAGTGAAAGTATACACACCCTGCGATACTGGAAGTAATACCATCCTCTTTCCCCCTGGATATTAGGAACAATATTACAAAAAGGGTGTACATCCCCTGTGATATTGGGAGTGATATTACTTTTTCTCCCCCTGGATAATAGGAGCAATATCACAGAAAGGTTGTACCCCTTCTGTGATATTGAGAGTGATATCCTCCTCTCTCCCCATGGATACTAGGAACAATATCATAGGGGTAGCTTACAACCCCTGCTATATTGGGAGTAATATCATCTTCTGTCCCCCTGGATATTAGAAGCTATATCACAGGGTGATATACAACCCCCGCGATATTGAAAGTAATATTTTCTTTCCCCCAGGATATTAGGAAAAATATCACAAAAGGGTTGTATGCCCCCTTTGATATTAGGAGTAATAACATCTTTTCCCCGCTTGGATATTAGAAATAATATCACGGAGGGGGCTATATACAATCTGTGATAGTGGAAGTAATATTATCCTCTCTTCTCCTGGATATTAGGAACGATATCACCAGCGGGGAGTGCACACCCCCTGCAATAGTGAGAGTAATATCATTTCCTTTCCACTTAAATAAAAACAATATCAGAGGGGGAGTGTATGCTCCCTGCAATATTGAGAGTAATATCATCCTCTCTTCCCCTGGATATTAGGAAAAATATCAAAGGGGACGTATACAATCCCTGGGGTATTGGAAGTAATATCATCTTCTCCCTCAATATATATTATGAACAATATATATTTAAAAAGGGTGTATGCACCTGCGATACTGGGAGTAATATAATCTCCCCCTGCCCCGTATATTAGGAATAATATCCAAGAGGGACTGTATACACCCTGTGATAATGGGAGTAATATTCTCCCCCCACCCCCCGGATATTAAGAAAAATATCACTGGGAAGGTGTAAACCTTCTGCGATATTGAAAGTAATATAGACGGGCGGATCACAAGGTCAGGAGATCGAGACCATCCTGGCTAACCTGGTGAAACCCCGTCTCTACTAAAAAATACAAAAAAACTAGCCGGGCGAGGTGGCGGGCGCCTGTAGTCCCAGCTACTCGGGAGGCTGAGGCAGGTGAATGGCGTGAACCTGGGAGACAGAGCTTGCAGTGAGCTGAGATCCGGCCACTGCACTCCAGCCTGGGCGGCAGAGCGAGACTCCATCTCAAAAAAAAAAAAAACAAAACAAAACAAACAACAACAAAAAAGAAAGTAATATAATCCTTTTCCTTCCTTTATATTAGAAACAATATCACGGGAGCGGGGTGGTGTAAACTCCCTGCGATATTTTGAGTAATATCATCCTCTCCCATCCTGTATAATAGAAACAATATCACAGGGGTTGTGTACACCCCGTGCAACATTGCAAGTAATACCATGATCTTCCAACCTGGGTATTAGAAACAGTATCACAGGAGGATGTACACGCCCTGTGATATTGGGAGTAATATCATCCTCTCCTCTCCCAAGTATTAGGAACAATATCACAGGGAAAGCCTATCACCCTCTGTGATATTGGTAGTAACATTATTTTCTCTCCCCCTGGAACAATATCACAGGGAGGTGTACACCCTCTGCGATATTGACAGTAATATTATCATCTTCCTTCCTAGATTTTAGGAACAATATCACAAGAAAGGCGTGCACGCTTTGTAATATTTAGAATAGTATTATCCTCTTCTCCTCCGGATATTAAAAACAATATTACGAGATGGTGTACACCCCCTGCGATATTGGGAGTAATGTCATCTTCTCCCCACCTGGATATTAGGAACAATATCACAGGGGAGGTGTGTACCCAAACTGCAACATTGGGAGTAATATCATTCTGCCCACTCCAGATATTAAAAACAATTTCACAAGGGGGTATATATATATTATATATATAATATCCAGGGGTGCAGAGGAGGGTGATATTCCTCCCGATATCACGAGGTTTATATACTTTTCTGCGATATTGGGATAATATCACCCTCTCGCCCCTTGTATATTAGAAACAATAGCACAGGGGGATGTACACACCCCACGGTATTGGGAGTGATAGCTTCTTCCCTCGATATGAGGAACAATATCACACGGGGACGCCCTGTGATTTTGGAAGTAGTAACACCCTATCTTGCCCTGGATTTTACCAACAATATCACAATGGGGAGTACACTTCCTGTGATATTGGAAGTAATATCAACCTCTCCCACATGGATATTATGAAGGATATCACAGGGTGGTTTACACATAGAATACTGGGAGTAATATTATGCTCTTTCCCCATGGATATTATTGACAATATCAGAAGAGGGTGTGGAGCTCCTGCGATGTTGAGAGTAATATCATCTTCTCCCACCCTGGATATTAAGAACAGTATCAGATGATGGTGTACACTCCCTGGAATATTGGGAGTAATACCATCCTCTTTCCTTCTGCATATTAAGACAATATCACGGGGGTGTACACCTCCTGCAATATTGCGAGTAATATTTTACTCTCCCACCCTTAATATTACTAACAATATCACAAAGAGGTGTACACCCCCTGCGATTTTGGGAGTAATATCATCGTCTTCCCCCTGAATATTAGGAACAATATATTAGGGGAGTGTTCACCTTTTGCGGTATTAAGAGTAATATCATCATCTCCCCCTCTGGGTATTACGAAGCATATCAGCCCCTGTGATATTGTTTGTAATATCCAGTGGGGGAGAGGAAGGTGATATTACTCCTTATATCATGCGGATGTGCACCCCCCAATGATACGGTTTTTAATATCCAAGGGGGTAGGAGGGTGATAATACCTTCCATATTGCAGGGGGAGTCCGCCCTGTGATATGACTCATAATATCCAGTGGGAGAGAGGGTGATATTTTTCCTCATATCGCTGGGGGCTTACACCCCACCTTGTGATATGGTTCATAATAAACGAGAGGAGAAGAGGGTGATTATACTCCTCGTATTGCAGGGTCATACACCCCCCTGTGATATGGTTCATAATATCCAGGGGGAGGAAAGGAGAGTGACATTACTTCCCATATCACAAGGGGCGTACACCCCTCTCTGATATGGTTCATAATATACCTGGGGGAAGAGGAGGGTGGTATAACTCCTTAAATCGCGGGTGGCCTACATTCCCCTGGGATATGGTTCATAATATCCAAGGGAAAAAGATGGTGATATTACTCCCCTTATCTCGGGGGAGGTTACATCCCCCCTGTGATATAATTCATAATATCCCGGGAAAAAGATGGTGATATTACTCCTCATATCGCCGGGGAGGTTACATCCCCCTGTGATGTAATTCATAATATCCAGTGGGGGAGAGGTTTATATTAATCCCCATATTGCCAGAAAGTTACACCCTCCTGTGATACTGTTTATAATTTCTATTGGGGGAGAAGATGATATTACTCCCAATAACACAAAGGGTGTACACCACCCTGTGATATTGTTCATAATATCCAGGAGTTGGAGGATATTATTACTCCAAATATCACAAGGGTTGTACACTCCCCTGTTATATTGTTTGTAATATCCAAGGCGAAAGAGGTTGATATTACTCCTAATATCACAGAGGGTGTACACCCCTATGTGATATTGTTTATAATACCCAGGGGGGTAGAGGATGTTATTACTCCCAGTATCACAGGGTGTGTAACCTTCCTGTGATATTGTTTGTAATATCCAGAAGTGGGTGTGTAACCTTCCTGTGATATTGTTTGTAATATTCAGAAGTGGAGAGGATGATATTACTCCTAATATCACAGGGGGGTTAAAACCTGGGTTAAAAACTGTGAACAGTATTGCAGGAATTTTACACCCCTCTGTGATATTGTTCGTAATATTCAGGAAGAAAGAGGACGATGTTTCTCCCAATATCACAGAAGTTATACATCCCCCTGTGATATTGTTCATAATACTTAGGGGGAAGGAGCTATTACTTCAAATATCGCAGGAGGTGTACACCTGTCTGTGATATTGTTTGTAATATTAAGGAGGGGAGAGGATGATATTACTTGCAATATCACAAAGAGTGTACACTGGCTGTGATGTTGTTCCTAATATCCAGAGGTGGGGAGGATGATATGATGCCCCAAATTGCAGGGAGCGTACACCCACCGGTGATATTATTTGTAACATCAAGAAGAGGAGAGAGTGATATTACTCTCAATATTGAAGGGAGAATACATCCCCATGTACTATTTTTCATGATTTCCAGAAGGGGAGAGGATGATATAACTCTTAATATCGCAGAGGGTGTACACCACCCTTTGATATTGTTTATAATATGTAGGGGGCAAGAGGATGATATTGCTAAATATCGCAGAGGGTGTAAACCCCTCCATGATATTGTTTGTAATATTTAGGTGGAGAGAGGGTGATATCATTCCCAATATTGCAGGGGCTGTACACCCCTCTGTGATATTGTTTGTAATATCCAGGGGGGGAGAAGATAATACTACTTGAAATATCTCAGGGGGTGTACACCCCACTGTGATATTGTTCGTAATAGCCTGGGAAAATATCAAAGGACCTGTACACGCCATTGTAATATTGTTTGTAATATCGAAAAGGAAAAAGGATGATATCACTCCCAGTATCCCAGGGAGTGTACACCCCCGTGTGATGTTGTTTGTAATATACAGGGAGGAGAAAATGATATTACTTTCAATATCGCTGGGGTGGTACAGGCCGTTGTAATATTGTTTGAAATATTAAAAAGAGGAGAGGATACCCCTCTGTGATATTGGGCATAATAACATCCTCTTCCCCATTGGATATTAAGAAAAATATCAAAGGACGTACACACCCTGCAATATTGGGAGTAATATTGTCCTCTTTTTTGTTAGATATTAGAAACAATAGCACAGGGGGTGTGTACATCCCCTTCGATATTGGGAGTAAGATTATCCTTTCCTTCTTGGATATTAGGAACAGTATCACGGATAAGGGGTGTACACCCTCTGCATTTGAGAGTAATATCATCCTCTCACCCTGTTGGTATTAGCAACAATATCACAGAAAGGTTGTACACCCTTTGCGATATTGGGAGTAATATTATCCTCTTCTCCCTGGGTATTAGCATCAATATTACGAAAAGGTGTACACCACCTGTGATACCAGGAGTAATATCATCCTCTCCCCACCTCCCCTCCCCGGATATTAGAAACTATATTACAAGGGGGATATACACTCTCTGCGATATTAAAAGTAAGATAATCCTCTCTCCTCCTGGCTATTAGGTACAATATCACAGGGAGGATGTACACCCTCTGCAATACTGAGAATAATATCATCCTCTCTAACCCTGGATATTAACAACAATATCACTGGGGGTGTACATTCCCTATGGTATTGGGAGTGATATTATCCTCTTTCCCCCTGGATATTAGGAACAATATTACAGGGCGGGAGTACACATCCTTCGATATAGAGAATAATGTCATTCTTTCCCCTTATGGATATTAGGAACAACAAAACAGGAAGGGTGTACACTCGCTACAATATTGGGAGTGATATTATTCTCTCACTTGCCATAATCAGAGTAGTATCATCCTCTTTCTTCTTGGATATTAAGAAATATATTACCGAGGGGGGGGTGTTCAACCCCTGCAATATTGAAAGTAATATTATCTTCTTACCCCCTGAGTATTATAAACAGTATCACAGGGAAGGTGTACACCCCCTGTGATATTGGGAGTAATATCATTTTCCACTCGCTTGGATGTTAGAAACAGTATCACAAGGGAGGTTTACACCTCATGCGATATTGGGAGTAATATCATCCTCTACCCCTCTGGATAGTGAAAACAATATCACCAAAAGGTTGTGCACACCCTGCGCTATTGGGACTAATATAATTTTCTCCCAACATAAATATTAAGAACAATATCACGCGGGGTGGGCAACGCCTGCGATATTGGGAGTAATATCCTTTCCCCTACTGAATATTTAAAACAGTAATATTATCTTCTTACCCCCTAGGTGTTATAAACAATATCACAGAGAAGGTGTATACCCCCCTGTGATATTGAAATTAATATCATCTTTTCCCCTTTTTGATGTTGAGAACAATAACACAGGGGGGCTGTATACACCCTGCAATATTGGGAATAATATTGTGTCCCCCCCCACTGGATATTAAGAGCAATATCACAGGGGAGGTACAAACCCCCTGCAATATTGGGAATAATATCATCTTTTTTCCCCTTAATATTAGGAACAATATCACAGGGAAGGAGTTTACATTCCCTTTGGTATTTAAAATAATACCATTATTTCTTTCCTGGATATTAGAAACAATATCACAGGGAGTTTGTACATCTCCTGCAATATTGGGAGTAATACCCTCTCCCTTTCTGGTTATTAGGAACAATGTCACTGAAAAGGTGTATACTCCCTGTGATATATGGAGTAATATCATCCTTTCCCTTCCTGGATATTAGGAACAAAATCACAAAAGGGATGTGCACTCTTGGCGATATTCAAAGTAATATAATCCTCTCCCCCACTGGATATTATGAACATTTCTAGGTGAATGTACACTTTCTGCGATATTGAGAGTAATAACATCCTCTCCCCCCTGGATATTATAAACAATATCGCAGGGTGGGTGTACACCCCCTGCAATATTGGAAGTAATACCATCCTCTATCTACCTTTATATTAGGAACAATATCGGGGGTTGTACACACCCTGCAATATTGGGAGTAATGCCATTTTCTCCCCCCTTGGAAAATAAGAACAATATAACAGGGATGGTGTACATCCCCTGCGATATTGGGAGTAATATCATCCTTTCCCGCTTTAGATATGAGGAGCAGTATCACAGTGGGTTGTACACGTCTTGTGATATTGGGAGTAATTTCGTATTCTTTCCCTCTGGATATTAGGAACAATATCGCAGGGGGGGTTTTTACCCCATGTGATATTTGAAGTAGTATCATTCTCTTTCCCTCTGGATATTAAAAACAGTATCACAGGGTGGATGTACACCCCCTGTGATATTGGGAATAATATCACCCTCTTTCCCCGGGAATATGAAAAACAATAACACAAGACTTGTACACCTCTTGCGATATTTTGAGTAATACCATCCTCTCTCTCTCTGGATATTAGCATCAATATCACAGGCGGGGTGTATACCCTTTGTGATATTGAGAGTAATATCATCCTCTCCCTTCTTTAATATTAGGAACAATATCAAAAGGGGGTGTACACACCATGCGATTTGGGGAGTAGTAGTATTCTTTCCCTCCTTAAATATTAGGAACAATAACATAAGGGGGGTGTACACCCCCTGTGATATTTGGAGTAATATCAAACTCTTTTCCCCTGTATATTAGGAACCATATCACAGGGGATGTGTACACCCCCTGCGATATTTGGAATAATATCAACCTCTTCCCCTCTGGATATTAGGAATAATATCACAGGGGTGGGTACATTTCCTGTGATATTAAGTATAATATCATCATCTCCCTGCCTGGATGTTAGGAACAATATCACAGGGCGAATGTAAACCCAGTGCGATATTGCGAGTAATACCATCTTCTCCTTCGCTTTATATTTGGAACAATATCACGGGGCGGGGGCGGGGGGGCGGTGGTGTACAGCCCGTGCGATATTGCAAGTAATATCCTCTTCCGCTGTGTATATTAAAAGCAATATCAGAGGGAGGGTGTACATTCCCTGTGATATTTGGCATAATATTATTCTCTCTCTCCTTGGATATTAGGAACAATATCACAGGGAAGGATTACACCCCATGAGATTTGAAAGTAATAAGGGGCCAGGCACAGTGGCTCACACCTGTAATACCAGCACTTTGGGAGGCCCAGGCAAGTGGATCACACGGTCAGGAGTTGGAGACCAGGATATGGTGAAACCTCCTCTCTACTAAAAATACAAAAATTAGCCGGGCTTGGTGGCAGGCCCCTGTAGTCCCTGCTACTCGGGAGGCTGAGGCAGGAGAATCGCTTGAACTTGTAAGGCAGAGGTTGCAGTGAGCTGAGATTGCACCACTGCACTCCAGCCTGGGCCACAAAGCAAGACTCCGTCTAAACAACAACAACCACAACAAAAAGTAATATTATCCTCTACCCCCTGGATATTAGAAACAATATCACAGGGAGAGTGTACATCTTCTGTGATATTGGGAGTATATCATTTTTTCCCCTGCTAGATGTTAGAAACACTATCACAGGGGGGTTTACATCCCCTGCGTTATTGAGAATAATATTATCCTCCCCCCTGGGTGTTAGAAACAATATCACGGGGGCGGTGTACACCCCCTGCAATAGTGGGAGTAATATCACTCTTTCCCCGACTGGATATTAGGAACAATATCACAGATGGGTTACACCCCCTGCGATATTGAAAGTAATATCATCCTGTCCCGCCCTTTATATTAGGAACAATATCACAGGGGAGGTGTACTCCAGCTCTCCTCCCCTGCATATTAGGAACAATATCAAAGAGGGGTGTACATTCCCTGTGATACTGGGAATAGTAGCATCCTCTTCCTCCCCTAGATATTAGCAACAATATCACAAGGGGGTGTACACTCTCTGTGATATTGGGAGTAATATTATTTTCTCCCCCCAGATATTATGAACAATATCACAGGGTGGGTGTACACACCCTGCGATATTAAGAATAATATCATCCTCTCCCCTCCTGGGTAATAGAAATAATATCACAGGGGTGTGTACATCCCCTGCGATATTGGGACTAATACCATCCTCTCTTCCCTTGGATATTAGGAACAATATCACAGGGCAAGTTTACACTGCTTGCGATATTGTGACTAATATTATCTTCTTATCCCTTGGATATTAGGAACAATTTCACACTGGGTGATGTACAGTCCTGCAATGTTTGGTGTAATACCATCCTCTACCGCCCGGATGTTAAAAACAATATCACAGGGAAGGTGTACACTTTCTCTGATTTTGACAGTAACATTATCCTCTTCCCCCCTGGGTATTAGTAACAATATCACAGGATGGGTGTGCACCCCCTGAGATATTTTGATTAATATCATCCTCTCCTCCTTTGGACATTAGGAAAAATATCACAGGATGGGCATACACCCCTTAGATATTTGGAGCAATATAATTTTCTCACTTCCCTGGATATTATGAACAATATCACAGAGTGGGGTATAATTTCTGTGATATTGGGAGTAATGTAATCCTCTCCCCCATGAATATTATGAACAATATAACAAGGGGCTTTACACTCCCTGTGATATCCCTCCTACCTATGGATATTACAAACCATATCACACCAATATCACCCTCCCCCCCCCCCAGATACTACAAACCATATCACAGCGGGATGTACACCCCCCGCGATATGGAAAGCAATATTACCTCCTCCTTCCCTGGATACTGTGAACCGTATTACAAGAGGGTGTACACCCCACGTGATACGAGGAGCACTATAACCCTCTCTCTCCGTGGATACTACAACCACATCACTGTTTCTCCCCAGGATATTAGGAACCATATCACAGAGGGCTGTATGCCCCCCGCAATATGGGGAGCAATATTACCTTCTCACTCCTGGATATTATGGAACATATTAAAGGGGGGGGTGTACACCCGTCGCTATATGGGGAGCAATATCACCCTCCCTCTCCCTGGATATTACAAACCATATCACAGGGGGTGTACACCTCCCGCGGTATGGGGAGCAATATCACCCACTTTCCTCCTGGATATTACAAACCATATCACAGGCGGGTGCACACCGCTTGAGAAATGAGGAGCAATATCACTCTTCCCCCACCCCTGGATATTATAAGCCATATTACAAAGGAGTGTACACCCCTTGCGATATGTGAAGCAATATCACCCTCTCCACCCGAATATTATGAACCACATCACGGGGGGTGTACACCCTTTGGGATATGAGGAATAATATCACGCTGTTCCCCCCCTGGATATTACGAACTGTATCACAGGGGGGTGTACATATGGAGAGAGCAATGTCACCCTTTCCCCCTGGTATTACCAACCGTATCACACTTATGGGCGTAAGCTTCCCACGATATGGGGAGCAATATCACCCTCTCCTCTCTCGGACATTACAAACAATACAACAGGAAGGTGTACACACCCCTTGATATAAGGAGCAATATCATTCTCTTCCCTACTGGATATTACGAACCACATTACATGAAGGTGTACACCCCCTGTGATATGGGGTGCAATATTACCCTCTTCCTCCCTGGATATTACGAACCATATCACAGAAGGGTGTATACCTCCTGCGATATGGAAAGCAATGTCACCCACTCCCCCTCTGGATATTACGAACCATATGATGGGGGGGGTGTACATCCCCCGCAATATCGGGATAAATATAACCCATTCCCCCCTAAATATTACAAACCATAGCGCAGGGGGGTGTACACACAGAATATTTACGATCTAAAAGAAGGGTGTAAACCCCCTGCGATATATTAGAGTAATATTTTCTCCCCTTCTGGACATTAGGAACGATATCACAGTGGGGATGTACATGCCTTGCGATATTGGGAGGAATATAATTATCTCCCCACCTGAATATTAGAAACAATATCAAATGGGGGGTTTACACCTTCGGTGATTTGGGGAGTAATATCAATCTCTCCTTCACTGGATATTAGGAAAAACATTACAGGGGGATAGGTGTACACCTTCTGCAATATTGAAAGTAATATCACCCTCTCCCTCCACCCCCCACCTATGAGAAACAATATCACAGGGGAGGTGTTCACGCCCTGCGATAATGGGAGTAATATTCTCTTTCCTGAATATTAGGAACAATATCACAGAGAGGGGTTACGCCTGTAATCCCAGAACTTTGGGAGGCTGAGGTGGGTGGATTGCTTGAGGTCAGGAGTTCAAGACCAGCCTGACCAATATGGTGAAACCCCGTCTCGACTAACACTGCAAAAATTAGCCAGGTGTGGCGGCAGGCGCCTATAATCCTAGCTAGTCCTGAAGCTGAGGCAGGAGAATTGCTCAAACTTGGGAGGCGGAGGTTGCAGTGAGCCAAGATCGTGCCATTGCACTCCAGCCTGGGCAATAGGACGAGACTCCATCTCAAAAAAAAAAAAAAAAAAAAAAAAAGGGAAATCACAGGGAGGTGGTGTACACACCTTTCGATAATGGGAGTAATATCATCCTATTTCTCCCTGAATATTAGGAACAATATCACAACAAGCGTGTACACCCTCTGTGATACTGGGTGTAGTATCATACTTCCCCCCCTGGATATCACAGGGGTGGTGTACACTTGCTGCGATATTGGGAGTAATATCATAGTATTACTGGATAGTAGGAACAATATCATGGGGGGTTGTATACCCCTTGCGATATTGGGAGAAATATCATCGTCTTCCCCTTGGGTTATTCAGAACAATGGTGGTGGGGGGGGGTGTACACCTTTTGCGATATTCAAAGTAATATAATCCTCTCCCTCCTCTGGATATTAGAAACATTATCACGAATGGGGTTTACAGCCCCCGCGATATTGGCAGTAATATAATCTCTTCCCCCCCTCCGGATATTAGGAACAATATCACACGAAGGTGTACACCCCTTACGATATTGGGAGTAATATCATCCTCTTACCACTGGATATTAGGAACAATGCCATAGAGGGGGTTTACTCCCGTTGTGATACTGTGAGTAATATCCTTCCCTACCCCCCTGGATATTAGAAACAATATCACGGGGAGGGTTTACACCCCCTGTGATATTAACAGTAATACCCTCCTCTCCCCCTTTGGATATTAAGAACACTATCAGAGAGAGGGTATACACACCCTGTGATATTGGGAGTAATATCATACTCTTATTGCCTGGACTTTAGGAACAATATCACGGGGCTGTGGGTGTACATTCCCTTTGATATTGGAAGTAATAACTTCCTATACCTTCATGGTTATTAGGAACAATATCACAGAAGTGGTTTACACTTCCTATGACATTGGGAGTAATGTAATCCTCTCCCCCCATGGATATTAGAAACAATATCACAGAATGGGTGTGCTCCTTCTATGATTTTGGGAGTAATATCATCCACTCCCCCACCCTGGATATTATAAACAAATTTCCAGGGGGGATGTACACACTCTGCGGTATTAGGAGTAATATCATTCTCTCCCCTCCTGGATATTAGGAACAATATCACAGGAGGCCTGTACAGCCCCTTCGATATTGAAATGAGTATCATCCTCCTTCCCCAGCATATTAAAAACAATATCACAGGGGAGGTGTAAACCCCCTGCGATACTGGGAGTAATATCATCCTTCCCCTCTGGATATTAGAAACAATATCACAGAAGAGGTGTACACCCCTGCAATATTGGGAGTAATATTATCCTCTCCCCCACTAAATATTAAAAATAATATCACAGGAGGAGTGTACACCTTTTTTGATATTGAGAGTAATATCATCCTTGACCCCCCTGGATATTAGGAACAATATCACAGGAGTGGTGTACAGCCTCTGCAATATTGGGAGTAATATCATTCGTTCTTATGCTGGATATTAGGAACAATATCACAGGGGAGGGGTACAATCCCTGTGACATTGGTAGTAACATCATCCTCTCCCCACCTGAATATTAGAAAAAGTATCACAGGAAGGGTATCAACCCCCTGGGATGTTGGGAGTAATATCATCCTCTTGCCCCTAAATATTAGGAACAATATCATAGGGGGAGTGTAGGCCTCCTGCGATATTTGGAGTAATATCATCCTCTTCCAGCCTGGATATTAGGAACTACATCAAGAGGGGGTTTACAACCCCTTCAATATTGGGAGTAATATCATTTTCCCCCTGGATATTAGGAACAATATCACAGAAGGAATGTACACCCCCTTGCGATATTGGGTGTAACATCATTATCTCTCCGCTTGGATATTAGGAACAATATCACAGAAGGGATGTACAAACCCTGTGATATTGGGAGTAATATCATCCCCCCGCTCTGAATATTAGGAACCGTATTACAGGTGGGGTGTACACCACCTGCAATGTTGGGAAAAATATCTTCCTCTCACCTTCTGGATATTAGGAAAAATATAACAAGGGAAGTGTACACCGCTTGCAATATTGGGAGTAATATCATCCTCTCCCCCTGCCCCCGGATATTAGCAAAAATATCACAGGGAAGGTGTACACCCCCTGCGATATTGGGAGTCATAATCCTCTCCCTCACTTTATATTATGAACAACATTACAGAGAAGGTGTACATCCCCCTTGATATTAGGAGTAATGTCATCATCTCCACCCTGGATATTAGGAACAGTATCCCAAGGGGGTTCTATACCCTCTGCGTTATTGAAAATAAGATAATCCCTCTTTCCCCTGGATATTAAAAACAATATCACAGAGGGGATGAACATCCTCTGCAATATTGGGAGTAATGTCATCCTCTTTTGCCCTGGATATGAAGAACAATATCACAGGGAAGGTGTACACCCCCTGCGATATTTGGAGTCACATCATCCTTTACTCTTTTTAAATATTAGGAACAATATCACATGGGAGGTGTACACACCCTGCGATATTGGAGGTAATGCCATCCTCACCCCTCCCCGGATATTATGAACAATATAACAGAGGGATGTACACCATCTGCCGTATTGGGAGTAATATAATTCTCTTTCATTCTGGATAGTAGAAGCAATATCACGAAGGGTTATACACCCTCCAGTGATATTGGAAGTAATATAATCATCTCCCCCTCTGGATATTAGGAATAATATGACAGGGGGTTGTACACTCACTGCGATAGTGGGAGTAATTACATCCTCTACCCCCCTGAATATTAGGAACAAGATCACAGGGCGGGCGTACACCGCCTGCGTTATTGAGAGTAATATGATTCTCTCCGCGTCCTCCCGGATATTAGGAACTATATCACGGGGAGAGGAAGACACCGCCTGTGATATTGGGAGTAATATCATCCTCTCCGTTTCCTGAATATTAGAATCAATATCAAAGGGGGAATATCCACCTCCTGTGATATCAAAAGTAATATCACCTTCTTTTTCCGTGGATATTAGGAAAAATATCAGGGCAGGGTGTACACCACCTGCGATATTGGGAGTAATATCATCCTCTTTCTCCCTAGATATTAGGAACAATATCACAGAGGGGGTGTAAACCCCTGCGATATTGGGAGAAATATTATGATTTCCACCCCTGGATATTAGAAACAATATAACAGGAAGGGTGTACACCATGTTCGATATTGGGAGTAATATCATCCTCTCCTCCTCCGAAGAGAAAAAGCAATATCACAGGGGGATCTACACCCCGTGTAATATTGAGAGTAACTTTATCCTCTTTTCCCCTGAATATTAGAAACAATATCACAGAAGGGATTTACAGCCCCGGTGATATTGGGAGTAATACTATCCTCTCCTTCCCTAGATATTGGAAACCATATTTCAGGGTGGTTGTACACCCGTGAGATATTGGCAGTAATATTATCCTCTTTCCCCTTGAATATTAGAAACAATACCACAGGGATAATGTACACTTCCTGAAATATTGGGAGTAATATCATCCTCTCCCTTTTTGGATATTAGAAACAATATCACAAGGGGGTTGTACATCCCCTATGTTATAGGTCATAATATCATACTCTCTCCCCCTGGATATTAAAAACAATATGATACGGGGATGTACATCCCCTGAAATATTAAGAGTAATATCATTTTCTCCCTTCATGGCTATTAGGAACAGTGTCACATAAGTGGTGTACACTTCCTGCAATATTGGGAGTAATATTCTCTCTCTCACCCTGGAAATTAGGAACAATATCACAGAAGAGCTGTACACCTTCTGCGATAGTAGGAATAATATCATCCTCTAAACTTCTGGATATTAGGAACAATATTACAAGTAGTAAAACACTCCCTGCAATATTGGGAGGAATATCATCCTGTCCTCCCCTTGGTATTACGAACAATATCACAGGAGGGGTGTACACTCACTTCGATATTGGGAGTAATATCATCCTCCCCACCTCCTGGATATTAGGAACAATATCACAGAGAAGTTGTATACCCCCTGCGATATTGGAAATAATATAATCCTCTTTTTCCCAGATAGTAGAAACTATATCACAGTGGGGAGGTACAACCTTTTCAATCCTTCAATATTGGGAGTAATATCATTGTTTCCCCCTGGATATTAGGAACAATATCACAGAAAAAGTGTACACCCCCTATGATATTGGGCATAATATCATTTTCTTTCTACCTATTAAGAACAGTATCATGGGGGGTGGTGTACGTCCTTTGCAATATTGGGAGTCATATAATCCTTTTCTCCCCTAGATATT
The DNA here is from genome assembly GCF_049350105.2 of Macaca mulatta. Lineage (NCBI taxonomy): Eukaryota > Metazoa > Chordata > Mammalia > Primates > Cercopithecidae > Macaca > Macaca mulatta. Next base: position 124,184,233 of record NC_133409.1, on the reverse strand, counting down.
AGGAACAATATCACGGGGAAGTATACACGCCCTGCGATATTGTAAGTAATATAATCTTCTCTCCCCCAAATATTAGGAACAATATCATGGGGGGGTGTACACCCACTGCGATATTAACAATATCATCGTCTTCACCCCTGAATATTAGGAACAATATCACAAGAGGGTTGTACGTTCCCTGCGACATTGAAAGTAATATCATCCTCTCCTCCCCCCACTCCAGATATTAGGAACAATATCACAGGGGAGGTGTACACTCCCTGTGATATTGAGAGTGGTATCATCCTCTCCCACCCCTGGATATTAGTAGCAATATCACAGGGGGCTGTACATCTCCTGCAATATTGGGAGTAATATCATCTTCTCCTTTTCTGGATATTAGCAACAATATCATCGGGAAGGTGTACACCCCCTGTGATATTGGGAGTAATATTATTCTCTCCTCTTTGGATATTACAAACAGTATCACAGGGAAGGTTAAATCCCCTGTGATATTAGTAGTAATATCATCCTCTCTCACTCTGGATATTAGGAACAATATCACATGTGGGGTGTAAACCCCCTTCAATATTGGGAGTAATATCATCCACTCCTTCCTGGATATTGGAGAAATATAGTAGGAAGGGTGTACATCACATGCAATGAGTAATATCATCCTCTCCTCCTCTTGGTATTTCAAGCAATGTCACAGAGGGTGTACACACAGGGTATTTACGATATTGAGGGTAATATTCTTTTTTTTCCTTGGATATTACCAACAATATCATGGGGGTGGTGTACACCATTTGAGATATTAGGAATAACATCATCCTTTCCCCCGCCTTGATATTACGAACAATATTTAAAAGGGTACACATCCTGCCTTTTTGGGAGTAATATCATCCTCCCCCCCACCCCCGGGATATTACAAACAATGTAACAGGGTGGTTACACGCCCTGTGATATTAGGAGAAATATCATCCTCTCTCCCCCTGGATATTACAAAAATTATCACAGTGGGTGTACAAACAGGGTGTTTAGAGTATTGGGATTAATATCATCCTCTCCCTTCCTGGATATTACAAACAATATCACCGGAGGGGGGGTGTACACTTCCTGCGACATTGGGAGTAATATCGTCCTTTCTCCTTCTAAATATTACAAACAATATCATAGGTTGGTGTATGCCCTTTGCGATATTGGGAGTAATATCATCTTTTTCCCCTTTTGATATTACAAACAATACCACAGAAAGGTGTACACTCCCTGTGATATTAAGAATAATATCCTCGCCTTCGCTAAATGTTATGAGCAATATCACAGGGGACTGTACAGCCCCTGCGATATTGGAAGTAATATCATCCTCTCCCCCACTTAATATTATGAACAATATCACAAGAGGGTGTACACAAGTCTTTGCTTGTTCATTAATTCGAGGGTAACGAAGGCAATTTCACTGCAGAGACAGTGACGTAGAGGCTTTCAGTTGCCCTTGGGCACTCTGTCTCCAAGAAATATGGAGCTGCTCTTACTGGGGGTGTTCAGCCAGCAGGGTGGGACAGATACATTGCTGAATGAACTTTGGGTTCCAGTTGTTGGGAAGCAGGGGGTCAAAGGCTCAGAGGGAGGAGATTGGTCTCCTCTCTGTACAGTGGCTGTGGCATACTGTAAGTTTGACTGTAGCCCTCAGGCTCTTTGTTTCTTCCCTAGACCAAGGACAGCAGGGATAGAACTCTTACTGTGGTAGTGGCAGAGGGGCTGTTGGATGCCTATGGGAGACTATCCTTAAGGAACCTCTGGGCCACTACCAGTGGGTATGCTCAGCTGCGGGTGTGATGACTGTGTTCATGAGCTGGGGGCTTGGCCTGGTGTATAGTGAGGGTGGGAGCTCTCAGGGTAGAGGGGCTGACCTTCCCTCTGTATGGTGGCTGCAGTGTGCTGGAGGTACTAGCATAATGACTAGGCCCTTTGTTCCTTCCCAGTCTGAGGGATGTTAGGGCTGTAGCATTTCAACTGTATTGGTGGAGGGGTTGTGGGTTGACTGGGATTTCTTCCTTGGAGAAATGCTGGGCTTCCTTTGATTGTGGTGATCAGGTGGGGGCAGTGTGGTTGCCTGTCACTTTTCTGTTAAATTCCAGTGTTCTCTCTTGGATTATCTATTCACACTACGATTATTCACTCACTGTTTGGTTCTTTTCAGCGGAGGAAGTTAGTATGAAATGCCCCTAGTCAGCCATCTTGAATCTGGGCATTTGTATGTTTTCTGTAGTGTACAGAATATTACATTAACATTGTTGATAGGTTCTTGGAAATTGAACCAAGATAGGTTCCTTGTTATATGAAATGAAATAGAATAAAACCAATTTTACCATAGACTAATGATAAAAACTAGAGTTAAACTTCTATAGCATATTTCTGTTCACAAAAACATCACCAAACTTCCAAATAAAGACCAAAACACTTTTAATGTTAAACACTGAAATAAATGTGAGTTCTCTCTCTACATATGTATGTGTATATATATATGAAAGATTAATAAAAATAAGATAATGATTTACCCAGTTATTTCAGTTTAGGGTTGCAAGTGGTCAGAGCCAATCTAGGCAGCGGAGGGCACAGGTGGGAGCCAACCCTGGACAGATGCCATCCCATTGCAGGGCAAACTGTCACCCTTCTCCCCAACACACAAACTCACTAGGACCAGAAACCATTAAGACTCTCCAATTCACCTAACATACACATCTTTGGGATGTGGGAGGAAACCAGAGCACCTGGAGAAAGCCCATGCTGATACGGTGAGAACATGCAAGCTACAGAGACAGTGGCCCTAGTCAGGAATTGAGATTTTTTCCTTCATCAATATTATAATAAAATGATGTTGAACTAAATGAAGTTATTTTGGGACATGCTGTATTCTGCAAATAACTTTCCTAATTTTCTGTTCACTTTTTAAATTCAAGTGTGTTGATTTTGTTGGCCGGTTTTAATATTGGCACATCTTTCAGTCCTTTTGTTATTTTTATTTCTTCCATTGCTTCTAAAATAGCAATGCCCTTGTTTCTCTAGAGTTAATAAATATTTGCTTTTATATTATTCCAATTTATGAGTTCAGCTTTACATGTAAATTATTTGAAGATGTTGTGCAAGCTGCATTAATAAATTTTAACTAATTTTTATTTAATTTCTAATAGAAATATTTAATATTTGCGGAATAATGCATTAAGTCACTTGCCTTCTGAAAGTGGTTCAGTGTACGTAGGTTGTACTAGGAGTATCTAGCATATTTTATTTTCAGTTAAAATATCCATGACTTTATCACCTGATAATCCTGTTTTATCAGTTTATACTTGCCTTATCAGTGCATCATTCCTTTCTGAAGAACTAAGTCATGTTTTCCCAGAAAAAAATGAGTAATGTGACATAGTATCATCATTTTAAGCAATGATATTTATAAAATTATCTTCACAAACCTGAAGAAAATATGGCTGCTTTCCTTTCAGTTTTTTTATTTTTCTATCTAAGTTTTATTTAAGGAGTAGAGTGATAATATGAATACAATGAGCTCAGGTAACATGTAGTAATTGTATTTGGAGAATTTTAGATGTTATACCTTTGTATATAATGAGTTTCCCTGAAAAGGAGGTTCATTGAGTCTATCTGAAAACACTGTTCTCAAAATGTGTAGTGTGGTAGTTGTGCATTGCATAATAGTCATGTATTTAGCATCATTGATAGTAAACTAAGAGGCCATGATTGCGAAGATGAACCTCAGAGTAACTTGGGGTGGCAAAAAGAAACATTTTGAAACAAATGATAGATACAATGTGGCACCAGTTTTCTACTTCAGCTCTCCGACACATTTTCATATCTGCTTAAATGTTCTTTTCAAAGAACTTACGTGTTCTTTTGGTTGTTGTTGTTCTGACTCGGAATGGGAGTCATTATCTTCTCTATTTGGGTCCAAGCCTCTGGAAGGCAGGGAAAATGGCTCTTCACTCTTACTTGTGTAGTACCTACACCACCATTCTGTAATATTCAAATGATTGATTTCTTCAAGATGGTGAGAGCTCAGAGGAGGGACCATAACTGTAAGGAAAACTGCAGATTTCCTTAATATAATCAAATTACAAGACTGAGATTAACAATAAAAAGGGTGTACCTAGGTGGGAAAGGTTGCCTTTGACTCTTACCATGCAGACTGTTATCTCTTGCCAAATCCTCCACCATCCTGGCCCCAGGGAACAACAGCCAGGGATTTGTGAAACAGCTATGCTTTTCCAGGAGGATATGCTGTCATTTTTGTCAACTCTGGAAGACTAGGGTTTAATTTATTAAACGAATCAGTGGGATATCCTTTCAGGAGTCAGTTGTTTCTTTCCAATTATAGCACTGTATTTGCCCTTATTCGATTTTTCAACCCTGGCCTCTAGAGTCACTGCCCCCGATTACTCCTTAGTACTCTTAACCTCACTACAGAAAAGGGAAAACTGAAACTCAGAGAGATTAAATGACTTGGCTAAGGTTAAAAAATGGGTCATCTTGAATGTGATATAGAAACCAATTCTGTTGGTCATATTTCATAGATTTCACTATATGTGACTACACCATCTGCTCTAGACTGATTCAATCCTGCTTTTCTTCTTCATATTCTCTAGGAGAATTGTGCTGTTGATGAGTTTTTGGTGACAAGCATGCCATTTGTTCTCATGTGGACTGCTATCTTTAACTTCAGTACATCTTAGCTGTTCTGGGTTTGTTCATTTGTTTTGCCACTGATTCCATTTTATTTTTTAGAGTGCATTCTCAATTTTATGAAGGCATTCTACCCTTAATAGTCTTTCTATTTTATGTTTTATTTACTTGGTTAAACGATGAACTCATCTCTTGCCTTTTTTAAAATTATATTTTGTATTTTGCTTTAAAAATGTCTTGTTCTTTCCATTCCCATCAGTACTTAACTTACTACAGATCTCACTGGCTGACCTCACTGATTCTAGTCCATCCTACACACTACCAGATTAATGTTTTTAAACACATATCTTATTTTATTCTTCTCAAGAGCCTGCAATTCAGGATGATGAGTGATAAATGATAAAGAGAGACATAAAATATTTTCAAACTCAGTTCTGGCAACATTTGTGACAGAAGCACTGATGATAATACAAAAGGTAAGGGACATTTCATATAGGAATTGAAACCTCTGGTATAGAATATGATCCAGGTGGACAAGGGCAAGAGAGAAGAACCTAAGAAGAAGCAGCAATTGGAAATGGAAACAACCTCACATTGGTCTAAAGATCTTTCCCAAGTTAAATGTCAGCCATAGGATTATGGGTTCTAATGTGGCCAGCTGATCCTGATAAGTCTTTTCCAGTGTCTCATAATGTCTCTTGAAGAAAATGACCTGAGCCTGGAGCGCTGCATCTTAGTTTGTGAAGTTCTCATAAGCAGAGTGCTATGGGATGGACAGGGACAGGTGTGGCGTATTACGGATCTTGAGATACATCTTTCTAGCACATCAGAGAGCAAAACACTAGGATTCGGAAAGAACCCATCACAGTGTAGCAAAGTCATGTTGACAGAAAATCTACTAGACATTGGGGGTTGGACTAATAGGTGAGAACAGCATCCTGTTATTTAGCTTTAGATTTAAGAAGGGATTTGAACAAGAACTGTGTACTGCATGGACATAAATTTTGCCAAGATTATAAGTTTGAAAAATACCAAATGGTGAGAGCTTTCTCCCATATAAGGAGTAAACAGAAAGTAATCAACAAGGAGACTTTAGACAAAGTACTTTAAATTTAGGGAAAGGGAACATTATCTTGAAGAGGCAGAAGTAGGGTGAATCGTAGCAATGGATTTATTCCAGAATCCAAAGCAATCTTGATGAAAACTGTTTGCCATTCTCTATAGGGTGAAAGAAGAATGTTTTCTATGAAACAGGAGAAAAATGTTGAAAAAGAAATACAGAGGATTGGAAGAAGGGGTAGATTGAAGACGTTTCACAGCGAGCAGATCTATGCAAACATGCCCCTAAAGGCTGAGGATGCCGAGAGGCTGAATAAAGAGACTGACAAACCCAGTTTCTCAGAAAGAAACATTTAATGGTGACCTATAAACAGAAGCCTCCCCTTGGGCTGTGGCAAGACAAGGTGGTGGATCCTTACACGATTATTCTCAGACCCAGGGCTTATATACTGCAGAGAAGAAATGTGTAGGAGAATTGAAGTCAACTTTTCAGGAAAAGACAAGAATGCTTTGTGAATCTGCATAATGGAAGGATTTATGGCCAAGATTGTTTTGACCCAAGGGCAAGATTTATGATAGTAGTAGATAAAATAGAAATCCTGTTTTTCCAATTTTTATTTCAGATTCAGGGAGTACATGTGCAGGTTTCTTACATGACTATACTGCATGATGCTGAGGCTTGGGTATGGATGATCCCATTACCCAGGTACAGAGCATAGTACTCAATAGTTCATTTTCAGTACTTGCCTGCCACCCTCCTTCTCTCTTCTAGTAGTTTCTAGTGTCTATTTTTTCCCATTTTTATGTTTATGAATACCCAATGTTTAGCTCCCACTTATAAGTGAAAACGTGGTATTTGGTTTTCTGTTCCTGTGTTAATTCACTTAGGACAATAGCCTCCAGTTGCTCTTTTATATGGGTGCAACGGACATGACTTCATTTTTTATGACTATGTAGTATTCCATGGTGTATATGTACTGTGGTTGCTTAATTCAGCACAACATTGATGGGCACCTAGGTTGATTTGATATCTTTGCTATTGTGTATTGTGCTGCAATGAACATACAAGTCCATGTGCATTTTGGTAGAATGATTTATTTTTCTTTTGGATATATATCCAGTAATGGGATTTCTGGATCAAATGGTAGTTCTGTTTTAAGTTCTTTGAGAAATCTCCAGACTGCTTTCCACAGTAGCTGAACTAATTTCCATCTCCACCAACAGTATGTAAGTGTTCTCTTCCTCACAACCTCACCAGCATCTGTTATTTTTTGAAGTTTTTGTAATAACCATCCTGACTGTTATGAGATGGTATCTCATTGTGGTTTTGATTTGCATGTTTTTGATACTTAATGATGTTGCAGTATTTTTTCATATGTTTGTTGGCCGCATGTATGCCTTCTTTTGAGATGTCTATGTCTTTTGCCTTTTTTTTTTTTTTTTTTTTAAAAAAGACAGAGTCTGACTCTATCACCCAGGTTGGAGTGCAGTGGCACAATCTCGGCTTACTGCAAACTCCAACTCCTGGGTTCATGCCATTCTCCTGCCTCAGCTTCCCAAGTAGCTGGGACTACAGGCGCCCGCCACCACACCGGCTAATTTTTTGTATTTTTAGTAGAGATGGGGTTTCACCATGTTAGCCAGGATGGTCTCGATCTCCTGACCTCATGATCTGCCCACCTTGGCCTCCCAAAGTTTTGGGATTACAGGCATGAGCCACCATGCCTGGCAGTCTTTTGCCCATTTTTAATGGGGTTGTTTATTGCCTGTTTATTTTAATGTCTTACTGTTTCTAGCTGTTAGGCATTTGTCAGATGCATAGTTTGCAAACACCTTCTCTGAAATTGTAGTTTATCTGCTTACTTTGTTGATAATTTCTTTTGCTGTGCAGAAACTCTTTAGTTTAATTAGGTTGCATGTGTCAATTTGTGGGTTTTTTTTTTTTTTTTTTTTTTTTTTGCAATTGCTTTTGAGAATTCAGTCATAAATTATTTCTCCCAAGGCCGATGTTCAGAATGGTATTTTCTTTTTCTTTTTTTTTTTTCTAGGATTCTTATAGTTTGAGGTCTTACATTTAAATCTTTAATCCATCTTGAGTTAATTTTTCTATATGGTGAAAGTTAGAGATCCAGTTTCATTCTTCTGCATATGGTTAGCCACCTATCTCAGTGCCATTTATTGAATAGGGAATTCTTTCCCCATTGCTTATTTATGTTGGCTTTGTGAAATGATCAAATAGCTATAGGTCTGCAACTTTATTTCTGTGTTCTCTATTCTGTTCCATTGTTCTATGTATCTGTTTTTGTACTAGTACCATGCTATTTTGCTTTATGTTGCCTTATAGTATAATTTGAATTAAGATAATGTGATGCCTCTGACTTTATTCTTTTTGCTTAGGATTCCTTTAGCTATCTGGGCTCTTTTTTTGGTTCCACAGGAATTTGAGAAAAATCTTTTCTAATTTGAAGTCCTAGCCAGAACAATCAGGCAAGATAAAGAAAGAAAAGGTATCCAAAAAGGAAAAGCAAATGTCAAACTGTCCCTATTTGCTTACAATATGATGCTATACATAGAAAACCCTGAAAGCTCTGCCAAAAGGCTCCTGGAATTGATACATGGTAAGGTTTCATGATACAAAATCAATGTACAAAAATCAGTAACATTTTTATACACCAATAACATTCAATCTAAGATCTAAATAAAGAATGCAATCATATTTATGATAGCCACAAAAAGAATTAAAAAACTAGGAATACATCTAACCAAGGAGGTGAAAAATCTCTACAAGGAGATCTACAAAACAGTGCTGAAAGAAATAATAGAAGACACAAACAAATGGAAAAACATTTCTTGCTCATGGATCGAAAGAGTCAACATTGTTCAAATGGCCACACTGCCCAAATCAATCTATAGATTCAACACTATTCCTATTAAACTACCAATGTCATTTTTCACAGGATAATAAAATAGAAATCTTAGAGATATTCCCAGAATAGGGGTTAATCAGAAGTCAATATGCCTGATTAGCATTCAAAATGGAGTTGCATTATCCTCTACAGATGAAATGAGAGAAGTATTTCAGGGAACTCCCATATTAGTTGCGTGATCACAGTTAATAAGAACATGCATGGCAAAAAACTGGAAGAAATAACTAAATGTGTTAAATGTTATCCCTGAGAATAGGTATTATGAGACAAGGTGTATTTTTTCCTAATGACTATGTAGTTTTACATTTCTTCTGTAATAAACACTAGCGAATTTTCTGTATTCATTCAATTTTAATTATTTTTTATTGAAGTAATACCAGTTCATGAAGAGAAAAAAATCAAACAATAAAGGGTTTAAAGTTGAAAGTATAATTAAATTCTACCCCTTCCTCTGCACTTCTCTCTAGATATCGTCTAGACATCAAGTATATGAATATACCTACTGAGGTCTTAATATTGATAATTTTACTTTTTAGTTCTAGAAATTCCAGTTTTTTTTCTCAGAATTTTAATTTCTTGGTAAATATTTTCATCTCATTATACATTTAAACAATTACATTTCATGAATTGACCATGTTTGGCAACAAAGCCTATGTTTGATAACCTCAATTTATGGATTATACATGGTCTGTTTTTATTTTTATTTTATTTTTTTGCTTTAGATATTTGATCATGTCTCCTGGCATGCCTGGTTATTTTGAACTGAATGCCATATATATATATATATATGTATATATATATATATATATAATTTTTTAATGAAAAACTGCAGAAGCTCTTCATGATCTTGTTTTACTCCAGGAAAGATTTATTTTGGCAGTTAGCATTAGGGCAAAGCAATTTACTGCAAACAGAGATTAGAGGGTTTGGTCTGACACAGTTTTAACCTTTGTAAGGCTTCTAACTTTGGTTTCTAAAGTGTAGCCCATCAGGGGTTACAATAGAAAGCTTGATAAACTGCGTATTCTTCTCCTTGGTGAGCCCTGAACTATAATTTGTCTCTCCAGTATCATCAGACCAATAAATCTTCTGCTTGATTCTTAGCTCCTTGACTACCACTTTCTGGTTTGCCTCCCATCTGCTTGCTCTATGCATATTAGGACTCAAAAAAATGCCTCTGAGGAAAAGTGATTTGGAAAGTTAGGCTTGTTTCTCTCTGTTTTTCTCTGGGACAATGGCCCCTCATATTCTGAATGCCTTGGGATCACGGACCTCCAGTTTTTGTCTCCTTAACTGAGTCACTGCTTTTGCTTGGTCTTTCAGACCCAAGTCACTCAGGCATTGTCAAATGGAGGGATGTCAGATCTAACCTACGGGAGACCCTCAACTCTTTGTTACTGTCCAAACAGCTGTCTTGTTTCATTTTCCTTCCAGATTTTCATCTTCTTTTCAATGGGAGAGATGTTATAAACCAGTCATTTATTTTCAGAAGCATTCTATACCTCTCTTTTAGCTCCTAATGTAAACATTATTACTTTCGTTTTAAATGGCTAATGCTTAAATTTATCCACATGCTTTCTTTTCTCTCCATTTATTTATTTATTTATTTATTTATTTATTTATTGAAGTGCATTGTTTCACATTGTTTAAATTATTTCAATGAGAGTCTATTGGTACGAGACTTCACATTTGGTCTTATCTAAAAATGTCATTTAAAAATATAACTATTTAATAAAAATGTGTCAGTTACATAATTCTTTGCTAACATTATTTTGTCTTAACAATTTGAAAGTATTATACCACATGTCTTGGCTTTCAGTTTTGCTATGGAGAAATTTCTCCTCAATCTAATCATTGCTCATTTTAAGTTATCATTTTTTTTCCTCTGCGTGCTATTAAAAGCTACTTTTGACTTGGTCAAAGATGATGTAATGTGTCTAAATGTTTATTTTTTATTTTAAAGAAATTTATCAGAAAATTTAAGCATCCATAAAAGGGAAGACTATGATTAATCCATCATTACCCCTAATCTTTGCCCTAGCTTAATTACTAGCCTTTTCCCATTCCCATTGTATCTTTATTTGTTTTTATACAATTTGACATTTTTTTCTATTATCTGTCCTGGACAAATCCCAGCTGTTATCTCTTTTAATAGATTATTCACTTCTTTAGTCTGTCCTGAGATAACTACTAGATGACTAAATCTTATTATATTTTTTCATGTCATAAACTTTGAGTTTCATTACCTTGTCTTTCTCCATTACAATCTGATTAATGATTTTAGCTTTGGCTTCTGGTTCAAATTCTTTCCTCAACTTTGTTTAATCTACAGTTTAACTGACCATTAAGATTTTACTTTTAATTATATTTCTAGTCTAGTAGTTCTATTTTTTTATTTTTAAAATAGGTCAGTTAATTGTTGAAAGATTTTTGATACTTGCTTACCACATACTTAGGAGGATAGACTCTGCAGGATTTGAATTCTAGCACTACAACTTGCACTGTGTAAATTTAGGCAAGTTTCTTAATTTCTCTGTTTTCATTTTCTTGTTCATAAAACAAGTAGCATCTACTTTATAGAGTTGTTGAGGATTAGATGAGTAAATACATGAGTGAGGCATGTAGAACAGTACCTGATACAAATAAGCATTATAAAAGCATTTATTAAAAATGATATTTTGTTTCTTCATCTATTTCTTTAAATCTTTTAAAAATTTCTTTCTGCATGCTTATTTTATAATTTCAATAGCTGGCATATTTATGTTTATGATTCTATTGATTTCATTTCTGCTGACTTTCATTGATATCATCTTGCTTCCTCATATGTTTTGGAAACTTCATTTTTGTACTTCTTCCTGACCAATTTTCATTTCTAAGAATACTGAAAGCCTGACTTGAAGGTGCGTTCCTGCATTTCTTTGGGATCTATTGTGATTCCCAGGGTGCTGAAGTCCCTGCATAACTTTAAGTTAATGTTCTGGCTTGGGAACCCAGAGCTAATTTGAGGGCAGACCTGTCGTTCTGAATTCTCTCTGGATACTCTTTTCCTAATATCTGAAGCTGAAACAGACTTGTACTTCCCCTTTGCTGGTGGGAAATTTTAATTATAGCTGGTCTTCCACTGAAAGTGCAGATTTTGAGGGTCCTGGCTCTGTGAAGGAGTCTCAGAGTCCATCCTTCCAAGAGGCATGGGTCCAAGGCTCCTTCTTGACATGGACATTAGTGCCTAGGTCTAGGTTTCTTGGATTCATAAACATCCAGGGCAGTTATGGCTCCAGAGTCAGTTTACCATTCTGGCTTCAGCTTTTTTGAGCCACTGGGGTGTGACCTTATTTTCATATAAACTTGGTTATAATTTAGAGTAAAATCTATCACAATTCCTTTTGGCACCTATAAACTTTTAATTAACTCTTTTAGAATGTCTATGCTACTAAATTGTTGAAAGTTATATAGTCAAATCAGTATTTTCTTTGCATTATGTGTGCATGCATGTTTGTATGTGTGTGTTTGTGTACATATGCTTGTATTTGCATTTTCCTTTATTGTATTTGGAATGTTTATAGCCTCTTCTTGTTTTTTAATAATTTGGTTAAACTTTAGCATTACCAGCTGATTCCCTCCTATGACATATAATAGAATCATAAGTTTGTACTTCTTTATCTTTTGCCTATATTCTTCTACTTCTGAATTTTTGTTGTTATTTATCCATTGGGTTTTCAATTTAGGATTACAGCATTCTTATTATATTCAGCTACTGTAAATCCAATATTGATCCTTGTATTCTTGTGTTCAAACGTATTCAGAGTTCATCTTCAATCCTTTTACAATATAATGCTCCAGTTTCTGAATTCTTTATTTGATCATTTTGGATTGATTTTTTCATTGAGTAAATTTAAAAAATGACTTCGTGAGTACTATAATTCTAGAAATTTTGTTTATTTGTAATTGTTTCTATTGCCTTTATAAATGAATGACAAATTGGGTGTTGAAAATAGGGATCACTCTTGCTTTATCCAGAACTATGTAAATACTACCATTCTACTCTATAGTTCTATGAGATCAACTTTTTTTGAGTTGATGCTGGAACAGCTTAAGATTGCACATATGAGTGACGTCATTTGGTATTTATATTTTTGTGATTGGCTTATTTCACTTAACATAATGTCCTCCAGGTTTATTCACATTATTGCAAATGGCAGGGTTTCCTTCCTATTTATGGCTGAATAGTACTCCATTGTGTATACGTGCCACTTTTCTTTATACATTCATCCATTGATTGACATACAGGTTTATTCCATATCTTAACTATTGTGAATATATTGCAGATATCTCTTTCACATACTGATTTTATTTCTTTTGGAAATACACCTGGTAGTAGAATTGCTGGATCATCTGGCAGTTCTATTTTTTTTTATTTTTTCAGGTTTGGTAGTTCTATTTTTAATTGTTTTCTATAATAGCTATACTAATATACATTTCCACCAGTAATGTGAAGAGGTGCCCTTTACTCCACATCCTCACTATTGCTTGTTATCTTTTTTCTTTCTGATAATCACCATTCTAACAAGTGTAAAGCAATATCTAATAGTGGTTTTAATTTGCGTTTCTCTGATGATGAGGAATGTTGATCATTTTTCCGTATTCCATTTGACCATTCATATATCTTTTTTTTGAGAAACATCCATTTAACTTCTTTGCCAGTTTTTTAATTGCAGCATTTGTTTATTTGCTGTTGAGTTGTTTTAGTTCCTTAAATATTTTGGATATTAACTTCTTGTCAGATGTATAGGGCTATGGTTGGATGTTTGTCTTCTCCAAATCTCATGTTGAAATTTGATTCCCAATGTTAGAGGTGGGGCCTAATGGGAGGTGTTTCAATCGTGGGACAGATCTCTTACAAACATCTTGGTTCTGTCCTTTTGGTAATGAGTGAGTTCTTGCTCATTTGGTTCCTGTGAGAGCTGATTGCTTAAAAGAATCTAGCACCTCCCCTTCTCTCTCTTGCCTCCTCTCTCACATGTGATCTCTGCACATGCTGGCTTCCCTTCAACTTCCAACATGAGTGGAAAGCAACCTGAATCCCCGACCAGAAGCAGATGCTGGCACCATGCTTCTTGCAAAGCCTGTAGAACGATAAGCCAAATAAACCTCATTTCTTTATAAATTTGGCAGACTCATTGGTTCCTTTATAGCAACACAAATAGACTAAGACAGAAAAATTGGTACCAAGGAGTGAGGTGTTGCCATAAAGATACTTGAAATGTGGAAAAATGGCTTCGTAACTGGGTAGTGGACAGAGGCTGGGAGAGTTTGGAAGTCTCAGAAGGCAATAAGATGAGGAACTGTGAAACTTTATAGAGATTGGCCAAGTGGTTGTGATCAAAATGCTGATAGAAATACAGACAATAAAGGCCATGCTGATGATGTCTCTGGTGCAAATGAGAAACTTCTTGGTAACTGGAGAAAAGGGACCCTTGTTACGCCTTAGCAAATAACTTAGCTACATTATATGCATGACCTAGGGTTTTGTGGAAGGATTAAGAGTGATGACTTAGGGCACCTGAAAGAAGAAAGTTCTAAGAAGCAAAGCATGGAAGAAGTAACATGGCTACTTTTAACAGCTTACAATCAGATATGGGAACAAAAGAATGACCTAAAGTTGAAATTTATAATTAAAAGAGAAACAGAGTATAAAAGTTCGGAAATTTTGCAGCCTGGCCATGTGCTAGAAAAGGAAAGAGTGTTTATAGGAGAGAAAGTCAAGGGTGCTAGGGAACAAACATTTACTAGAGAGATTAACATAGTTAAAAGGGAACCAGATGTTAATAGTCAAGACAATGGGAAATGGTCCTGAAAGCATTTCAGAAACCTTCAAAGTCTGGGGCACTGCTGCCCAGCACAACCTCAGGATGCTGCTTCCTATTTTCTGGCCACTTTACTTCCACCTCCAGCTGTGGCTCAAAGAGACCCAGGTGCTGCATGGGTCATCACTCTGGAGGGTGCAAGCCATAAACATTTGTGGCATCCATGTGGTGTTAAGTCTGCAGATGCACAGAATGCAAGAATAATGGAGGCTTGGCAGCTTCTACCAAGATTTCAGAGGATGTATTGGAAAGCCTGGGTGTATGGGCCTGCCACAGGGGTGGAGCCACTACAGAGAGTATTCACTAGGGCAGTGCATATTGGAGCCATGGCAACAGGGCCCTTACTTTTGAGACCCAAGAATTATAGAGCCACCAGCAGTGTACCTGCTCAGTCTGAAAAAGTCACAGGCATTCAACTACAATATATGCACCTAGCAAAACCATGTGGGGGTGCAGGGCTGCCTGAAGCCTTGGGAGCCAACCCCTTGCACCACTGTACCCAGGGTGTGGAACATGGAGTCAAAGACTATCTTGGAGCTTTAACATTGAATATCTACCCTGCTGGGTTTCAGACTTGCATGACTGTCTGTTATCCCTATCTTTTAGCCCATTTCTCCCTTTTGAAATTGGAGTGTTTACCTAATGTCTGTTCCATCATTGTAATTTGGAAGTAAATAACTTGACTTTGATTTTACAGGTGTGTAACTGAAGCAACTTGCCTTGAGTCTCAAATGAGACTTTTGATGTTAGACTTTCGAGTTGATGCTGGAACAGGTTAAAACTTTGAGGGACTATTGGGATGGAATGATAGTATTTTGTACGTGAGGACATGAGATTTCAAGGGGCAGGTATAGAATGAAATGGTTTAGATATTTGTCCTCTCTAAATCTCATGTTAAAATTTGATCCCCAATATTGGAGATGAGGCCTAATGGGAGGTATTTTGTTCATGGGAGTGGGTACCTCATGAATGTCTTGGTGCTGTCTTCATGGCAATGAGTGAATTCTCACTTGATTAGTTCCTGTGAGAGCTGGTTGTTCAAAAGAGTCTGACACTTCCCTCCTCTCTCTCTTGCTTGTTTTCTCTCACATGTGATCTCAACACACACTGGCACCCCCTTCACCTTCCACCACGAGTGAAAGCAGCCTGAGTACCTCACTAGAAGCAAATGTTGACACCATGCTTCTTGCACAGTCTGCAGAACCATGAGCCAAATAAACTTAAAAAAATATAAGTTAGCCAGGTTCAGGTATTTCTTGATAGCAACGGAAATAGGCTGAAACACATAGCTTGGAAATATTTTCTCCCATTATGTAGGTTGTCTTTTCAGTCTGTTGATTGTTACTTTTGTGTGCAGAAACTTTTTAGTTTGCTGTTCTACTTGTACATTTTTGCTTCTTGTGGCTATGCTTTTGATATCATATCCTAAAAATCTTGGTCTGGACCTGTGTCATGGAAATTTTTCCTCTGCTTTCTTCTAGTAGTCTCCTAGTTTCAGTTCTTATATTTAAGTCTCTAATCCATTTTGAGTTGATTTGGGATGTGGTATGAAGTAAAGGCCTATTTTTATTCCTCTGCATGTGGCTATCTGGTTTTCCCAACACCTTTCCATGAAAAGACTGTCCTTTCCCCATCACACGTTCTTGGCATCTTCGTCAAAAATCAGCTGGCTGTGAATGTGTGAATTAATTTCTGGACTCTCTGTTCCTTTTCATTTGTCTGTGTTTTTGTTTATATTCCAGTACCATGCTCTTTTAGTTACTTTAGCTTTATATTACACAGGTGACCATGGTACAACACAGATTTCAACTGCACAGGTCCACTTATACTCAGATTTTCTTCCACCTTTGCCACTCATGAGACAGAAAGACCAACCCCTCTTCATCTTCCTCCTCCTCCTCAGCCTACTCAACATAAAGACAATGAAGATGAAGAACTTTATGATGACCCCTTCGACTTAATGAGTAGCAAATATATTTTCTCATGATTTTCTTAACATTTTTTCTAGTTTGCTTTACTGTAGGAATACAGTATATTATACATATAACATAGATAATAAGTGTTAGTTGATAGTTTTTATTGTTGATGAGGCTTCCAGTCAACAGTAGGTTATCAGTAGTTAAGTTTTGGGGGAGTCAAATATTATACATGGATTTTTGACTGTATGGGCGGTTGGTGCACTTTATCCCTGTGTTGTTCAAGGATCAAATGTATTTCAAAATAAGGTGGTGTGATGCCTCTGCTTTGCTCTTTTTGCTCAAGATTGTTTTGGATATTTAGGGGTCTATTGTGGTTTCATACAAACTTTAGTATTATTTTATATTCCTATGAAGAACAAAATTGATATTTTAATAGTGATTGCACTGAATTTGTAGATTGCGTTGGGTAGTATGAACATTTTAAGAATATTCTTCCAATACATAAACATGGGATATCTTTCCATTTATTGGTTTTTTCTTTAGTTTCACTCCTGTTTTAAACTTTTCATGTTGTGATCTTGCACTTCCTTGGTTAAATTTATTCCTAAGTATTTTATGTTTTTTTCATTATTTTTAATGGGATTTTTCAAAATTTCTTTTTCAGATTATTCAGTGTTAGTGTGTAGAAATGCTACTGATTTTTGTATGTTGATTTTATATCCTGCAGCTTCACTGAATTCATTTATTAGTTCTAACAGGTTCCCCCTCCCCCTTTGGTGGAGTCTTCAGGTTTTTTTTTTTTTTTTTTACTCATATAAGATCACGTCATGTAAATAGGGACAATTAAACTTCTTTGTTTCCAATTTGGATGCCTTTTCTTTCTTTTTTTCTCTTGCCTAATTGATCTGTCTCAGACTTCTAGTACTATGTTGAATAGAAGCAGTGAGAGTGGACAGCTTTGTGTTATTCCTGATCTTTGAGCAAAAGCTTTCAACTTTTCCTTGTTGAGTATGATGTTAACCGTAGGTTTGTTACGTATAGCCTTCAATGTTTTGAGGTAAATTCCTTCTATACCTAATTTCTTAAGAACTTTTATTATTTAAAATGTTGAATTTTGTCAGACGCTTTTTTTGCATCTATTGAAATGATTCTATGGTTTTTGTTCTTATTCTGGTCATGTGATGTACCACTGATATTGTTTGGCTGTGCCCCAACCCAAATGTCATCTAAAATTGTAGCTCCCATAATTCCCACATGTTGTGGGAGGGACCCGGTGGGAGATAATTGAATCATGGGAGTGGTCTTCCTCATACTGTTCTCATGGTAGTGAATAAGTCTCATGAGATCTGATGATCTTATGAGGAGTTTCCCCTTTCACTTGGCTCTCATTTTCTCTCACCTGGCACCATGTAAGACATGACTTTTGCCTTTTGCCATGATTGTGAGGCCTCCCCTGCCACATAGAACTGTGAGTTCATTAAACCTCTTTTTCTTTATAAGTTACCCAGTCACAGGTGAAAATGGACTAATCAGCAGTGTGAAAATGGACTAATACAATCACATTTATTGATTTGCATATATTAAACCAGTCTTGTATACCTGGGATAAATTCCACTTGATCATGATGAACGATCTTTTAAATATGCTGTTGAATTTGGTTTGCTAGCATTTTATTGAGGATTTTCACATCTTTGTTCTTCAGGGATTTGGCATATAATTTTCTTTTATCTTTTAGAGACAGAGTCTTTCTTGGTCATAAAGGCTGGAGTGCAGTGGCATGATCAAGGCTCAGTAGTGCCTTGACCTCCTGGGCCGAAGCGATTTCTCCCTCCTCAGCCTCCCAAGTAGCTGGGACTGGTGCATACCACCACCAGACCCGGCTAATTTTTGTATTTTTTGCAGAGATGAGGTTTCGCCATGTTGCCCAGGCTGGTCTCCTGGGCTCAGCCAATCTGCTTGCCTCCTGAAGTGCTGGGAGTACAGGCGAGAACCACTGCACCCAGCCTTGGCCTATAATTTTCTTTTCTTGTAATGTCCTTTCTGTCTTTGGTATGAGGGAAATACTGCCATTGTAAAATAAAATTGGAAGTATTTTTCCTGTTTCATTTTTTGGAAGAGTTTGAGAAGAATTGCTTCTTCTTTAAAAGTTTGGTAGATTTCAGCCATAAAGCCATCCAGTCTTGGGCTTTCCCTTTTGGGAGACTTTATTACTGTTTCAATCTTGTTACTTGTAATTGGTCTGTTCAGGTTTTGATATCTTCTTGGTTCAATAGGTTGTATATGCCCAAGAATTTATCCATTTCCTAGGTTATCCAATGTGTTGGCATATTAAATGTTCATAATAGTTTCTTACGATCACTTATATTTCCATTCTATCAGTTGTAACATTTCCTTTCTGATTGTATTTATCCGACTCTTCTCTTGTTTTTCTTATTCTAGCTAAAGATTTGTCAATTCTTTTTATCTTCTCAAAAAACCAACTCTTCTGTTGATTTTTTTTGTATTTTTCTAATCTTTATTATTTTCTTTTCTTCCTTTATTATTTTCTTTATTATTTCATTATTTTTCTTCCTTCTACTAACTTTGAGCTTAGTTTGCTCTTGTTTATCTAGTCCCTTGAGGTGCAAAGTTAGGTTGTTTATTTGAGAGCTTTTCTTTTTCTGTAGGGGTTTATTGCTATAAACTAGTAGTTTATAGTTTATATATAGCAAGTTTGTAGTTTATAGCAATAGTTCTAGTTTATAGACATAAACTTTATCAGTTTTCTCTATCACTTTCTCTGTCGCTATTCTCTTTACAGACATAAACTAGAATTGCTTTTGCTGTATCCCATAAGTTTTGGTATGTTGTGTTTCTATGTTTGTTTTTCTGAAAAAAAAAATTAAAAATTTTCCTTTTTATTTCTTAAATGTCCCCTATTTCTTCAATAGCATGTTGCCTAATTTCCTTGCACTTATGAATTTTATGAAGTTTTTATTTTTCTGTTTTATACAATTTTTTTTGTTTTATACCATTGTGGTCAGAAAAGATACTTGATATAGTTCTTAAACTTGCTAAGACTTGTTTTGTGGCCTAACATATAAACTTTCCTTGAAAATGTTAGATGTGCAGTTGAGAAGAATGTGTATTCTGCAACTATTGGATGGGGTGTTCTGTTTATGTCTGTTGGGTCCATATGGTCATATGGTCGGGAGTGTAGTCTAAGTTTCAGGTTTCCTTACTGATTATCCATCGAGATGATCTGTCCATTGCTAAAAATTGGATTTTAAAGTCCCCTATTATGGTTGTGTTTCAGTCTATCTTTTTTTTTTTTTTTTTTTTTTTGAGATGGAGTTTCATTCTGTCGCCCAGGCTGGAATGCAGTGGCGCAACCTCGGCTCAGTGCAGCCTCCACCTCCCGGGTTCAAGCAATTCTCTGCCTCAGCTTCCTGAGTAGGTGGGACTACAGGCACGTGCCACCATGCCTGGCTAATTTTTTTGTATTTTTGGTAAAGATGGGGTGTCACCATGTTAGCCAGAATGATCTCGATCTCCTGACCTCATGATCCACCTACCTCAGTCTCCCAAAGTGCTGGGATTACAGGTGTGAGCCACCAGGTCCGGCTGTTGCAGTCTATCTTTCTTTTCAAATCTATTAATATTTTCTCTATATAATTAAGTGCTTTGATGCTGGGTGCATATATATTTACAATTGTTATATCCTCTTGCTGATTTGATCCCTTTATCATTTTATAAAGACTTCCTTGTGTCTTCTTACAGTTTTTAACTTAAAGTCTATTTTGTCTGATATAAGTATGGCTACTACTGTTAAATTTTGATTTCTGTTTGCATGGTATATCTTTTTATATCCCTTTACTGTCAGTTTACATGTATTTTTCAAGGTGAAGTGAGTTTCTCATAGACAGCATATTGTTGGTCTTGCTTTTTTTCTTTCTTTCTTTTTTTTAATCCATATAGTCATTTTGTTTTTTGGTTGAAGATTTTGATCTATTTACATTCGAGTGAATGATTGGTAAGGACTTATTACTGCTATTTTGTGAATTGCTTTCTAATTGTTTTGTAGATCCTTTTTTCCTTTCTCTCTTTTTATCTTCCTTTGTGGTTAAGTGATTTTCTCTAGTTATATGTTTTGATTCCTTGCTTTTTATTTTTTGTCCATTTTTTGTGCATCTACTCTAGGATTTTGCTTTGTGGTTATCATGAGGCTTATAAAATCATCATAATAAATTATTTTAAGCTTATAATAATTTAACTTTGGTAATTAAAAATAACACTTTTGCTCTACTCCCCTTAGATTTTGAATTTCTGATGTCATAATTTACAACTTTTTATACTGCATACCCCTTACCAAATTATTGTTGCTCTTATTGTTTTAATAGTTTTATCTTTTAACCTTCATACTAAAGATATAAGTGATTTACTTACCACCAGTATAGTATTATTCTAAATTTGACTGTGTACGTACCTTTAACAGTGAGTTTTATACTTTCAGATATTTTTGCATTATTCATTAGCATATTTTTCTTTCAGTTTAAAGAACTCCCTTTAGCATTTCTTGTAAGACAGATCTGATGGGGATGAACTCTTCAGCCTTTTTTTGTCTGGAGAAGTATTTATGTCTCCTTATTTTCCCAAGGACAGTTTTAGGTGGTATGGTATTCTTGGCTAGCTGTTTTCTCTATCACTTCAAATATGTCATCATACTCTCCCTTAGCCTGTAAGGTTTCTGTTGAGAAATTTGCTGCTAGCCACACTGGAACTTCCTTGTAAGTTATTTGCTTCTTTTCTCTTGCCATTTTCAGGATCCTCTCTTTGTTTTGATTTTTGACCCTTTGATTATAACATGGGGAGGTAGTCTTGTTTGGACTGAATCTGATTAAAGACCTTTGACCTTTCTGTACCTGGATATTGAAATCTTTCAATAAACTTTAGGAAGTTTTTACTATTATTTCTCTAAAAATCTTTCTATTATTTCATCTTTCTCTTCTCCTTTGACTCCTATGGCTCAAAAAGTTACTCTTTGAATACTGTTCTGTAAATCCTACAAACTTTTAATTCTTTTTTCTTTTTTCCCTCAAAGTGTATATTTTCAAATAAACTTATTTTGAGTTCACAGATTCTTCTACTTAATGAAGGCTGCTATTGATGCTTTCCATCTCATCTATCAGTTCTTTCTTTTATTGTATAGTTCCATCTCCAAAATGTCCATTTGATTGTCTGTTTTAATTATTTCAATCTACTGTTACATTTCTCATTCTGGGTTATTGTTTCCTCATTTTGTTGAATTGTTTTTCTATATTTTTGAAGTTCATTGAGTTTCCTTAAACTGTTTTTTTGAATTGTCAGGCAGTTTATATAGCTCCGTTTCTTTTTTTTTTTCTTTTTTTTTTTTTTTTGAGACGGAGTCTCACTCTGTAGCCCAGGCTGGAGTGCCGTGGCGCTATCTCCGCTCACTGCAAGCTCCGCCTCCCGGGTTCACGCCATTCTCCTGCCTCAGCCTCCCGAGTAGCTGGGGCGACAGGTGCTCGCCACCATGCCCGGCTAATTTTTTTTTTTTTTTTTTGTATTTTAGTAGCGACGGGGTTTCACCGTGTTAGCCAAGATGGTCTCGATCTCCTGACCTCGTGATCTGCCCGCCTCGGCCTCCCAAAGTGCCGGGATTACAGGCGTGAACCACCACGCCCGGCCAGCTCTGTTTCTTTAGAGTCATTGACAATTTTGTCTTTTTGGTGATGCTATATTCCTCTGATTGTTCTTCATTTTTGTGGCTTTGCATCAAAGTTTGCATATTTGAAGAAGTAGATACTTATTACAGTATTTGAAGACTGGTTTTGTCTGAGAAAGCCCCTCAACAGTCAACAGGCAAGCCTTGTGATGTGGTTCCAAAGCCCAGGGCCACTGAGGCTTGTATGGTACTGGGGCATACCAGAAGACTGGGCTGTCTGTGGTTGACAAAGCATTGAGGCAGTCTGTAAGTCTGAGGCTACTGTGTGCAAATTGAAGACTGAGTCTGAAGTCTAAAGCCTGGAGCTGCTGGGTTCCACATGGCACCAGGGCAAGTCAGAACTTTCAGTCCATGGGTACTGGTCTGAAGTCTGGAGTTCTGGGGGCCTGCCTGGTGCTGGGTTTTACTATGGTAGGCCTAGTTTTAGGGTTCAAATCTTATGCTCACTCTTTCCCTCAAATGGATGGTATCTTCCTCCTCACTGTGCTATCTGGGGTTGGAGGTACAGTGATATGGATATGAAAAATGGTCCTTGCTACACACTTTAATACATATTTTCTTCTTATTGTGCTACAGCTGGGTACTGTGATTTTTCACCTGGTTTCTTTTCCTCTTGTAAAAGTATTCTTGTACATAGATAGTTGTTCAAGTTGATAGTTCTGAAAGGGGATGATTGTTGGAAAGTCCTATTCTGCTATCTTGCTTCAACCCTTCTTCTGAGATTTCTTCTTTAGAAATATCAATTATGTGTCTTTTTCTGCTGCCCATATTTATCATATTCTCTCTACTTTCTATCATTGTTCTTTACTATTTAACTTTGTGTAATTTTCTCTAGTCTTATGACTTACTCTATTTTTAGTAGCATTGAATCTGTATTCCAATATAGATTATTTAATATAATTCTATATTAAATCTGCATGCCTTTCATTTCTCTGTGGATTTGTTGTCACCATATATTTCGTTCATGAGTTCTGCTAGGTAACTTCGTATTTCTTTTGATTGTTTCTTCATCTGTTTTAAAATCCTTGTGTCCCATTTGTTCTATTTCAAACATTCTAAATATTTTTCTCAAGCTTTCTTTTGAGTTCTACTTTTGATGTGAAATTTTCATCTTTATTTTGTTTGCTTTATTTTTCTTATTATCATGGTGTTAATGTTGCTATTGTAGGACTTGAGCACAGGTGCAATGATGAATCCTTTAAACTTGGCATGGGCTTAGATTGTCACCCTGTGGAATACAACAGAATCCACATAGACTTGTTCTCTGATGATCTCTTAGCCGGTTTTTAATCTTAACATTCTGAGATTCTTTTAAAAAAATTACTAATAGGGCCTTCTACTATACCTAACAAACTTTTAGAGAAACCTGTAGCTTCTTTAAGATTTTTAGCAACCTTCATGATTATCTCTAGATTTGGTGCAAATTTTACTATTGTATATTCTTTTAGTTTGTGATTTGAACTTGGTCTTATGGAAATAGAGGTTTTATCTCTTTTTCATTTTTTAATGATCTGGGATTCAGGAAGATGAATTAAATAAAATTGCCTATTTTGCTCTCTTTACTTTTATAATGAAAGCACCAAGGTATTTTTTTACACTCCCCTGTACTTATCAAACTATATTCATTAGTTTTCTATTACCCCATATAAATTGCCAGAAACATAGTAGCTTAAAACCACAAACATTCATTATCTTACTATTCTGTAGGACAGAAGCATTAATGACTTTAATTGAGTTTTCTGCTTGAATCTTTCAAGATTGATGGGGAGAATCAATTTTCAAGGTTATTCAGGCTGTTGGCAGAGGTCAGTTTCTGTTGGTGGTAGGGCTGTAGCCCTTTCTTTTCTTTCTTTCTTTCTTTCTTTCTTTCTTTCTTTCTTTCTTTCTTTCTTTCTTTCTTTCTTTCTTTCTTTCTTTCCTTCCTTCCTTCCTTCCTTCCTTCCTTCCTTCCTTCCTTCCTTCCTTCCTTCCTTCCTTCCTTCCTTCCTTCCTTCCTTCCTTTCTTTCTTTCTTTCTTTCTTTCTTTCTTTCTTTCTTTCTTTCTTTCTTTCTTTCTTTCTTTCTTTCTTTCTTTCTTTCTCTCTCTCTCTCTCTCTCTCTCTCTCCCTCTCCCTCTCTCTCTCTCTCTCTCTTTCTTTCTTTCTTTCTTTCTTTCTTTCCTTTCTTTTTTTACTGTCAGCTGGGAGATTCCCTCACAGTTCTTTAAGGCCTTCTACATCCTTTATTATGTTGGCCCTTCCATCTCCAAATCAGCAATCACATATGGAGTCATCTCACACTTTAAATCTGGCTCCTCTTCTGTGTTGTCTCTTCTGCTACCAGCCAAGAACTCAGTTTTCAATGACTTACGTGATTACTTTGGAGCCCCCCACATAGTCCAGAATAATTTATTTAAAAGTCCTTAAACTTAATTACATCTGTGAAAGTCTCTTTTGCCATTTAACATAACATATTCACAGATTTCAGAGCTTGGGGCACCAACATCAATAGGGGGACATTATACGTCTCACTC
This sequence comes from Macaca mulatta, assembly GCF_049350105.2. Classification (NCBI taxonomy): domain Eukaryota; kingdom Metazoa; phylum Chordata; class Mammalia; order Primates; family Cercopithecidae; genus Macaca; species Macaca mulatta. Next base: position 124,159,556 of record NC_133409.1, on the reverse strand, counting down.
TAGACATTAAAGAGGGTGATCATATTTCCTAACGCATTCCAATCCTTAGCCCACATGCTTTCTAGATTAAAGTTTTTACTCTCGGGAATAATATACATCATATTTAGATATGTCTCTTTGCCTGTTAGAACCTATAGATTTCATTTTCTTGCTTAAATTAATTAAAATACAGTAATAGCTTTCTGTACTTAGAATTTAAACCCCCATGGTTCAAGAGGTGGGCTCTAATTACTACTCTTTAATCTCACCCTCTCTTGCTCCACTCCCCTCATTATTATCTCTGTCCAACGAAATTGCTCACTCTGGTTTATCAACTAAACTTGACTCTGCCTCAAGTCCTTTAGACTTTTTCTTTCCTCTTCATCAGACATTCTTGTCATGATCTGACTGTGTTTGACTCTGTTTTGTCATTTAGGTTCAAATAAAATGCCATCTTCTCAAAAGTGCCTTCCCTGACCATTTTTGAGATGTCTGCTCATCACTCTCCTTGGCAATTATCATCCATTTAAGTATTTTCGTGGCATTTATCCTTATGTCCAGATGATAGAGAATGATTTAAAGATTATACTTCCAAGTCATATCTGGCCTTATTAGTAAGTGGAAATATAAAAGCGAATCTGGTAGATTTTTGGAAACCTGTCACCTAGTGGCTTGAGAAAGGAATAGTTTCTTAAATAATTTTATCTGTAATGATAGAGTCATGCTTATTGAGCTACAAGAGTAAAGATGTTAGTGAAAAGTCATGCAGTCTAGGTTCTAATACCAGTTGGTGATGGGAAAGTCATTGCACCTTTTCCTCAGCTTTCCATTTCTTCTCATACAAAACAAGGGAGATAGACCATTTAATCTCTGTTTATCTTTTACTGGAAAGGTCAGTGGTTTTGAGTTCTGAAGTCAGTTTGATATTAAGAAGTTCCAAAATTCCTGGATTCTTTAAACCAGCAGTTTTTAAAAGTGTGGTCAGCATGTCTCTGCAGGTTCCTGAGACCCTTTCAGAGGGTTTGTAAGGTTAAAAGTTCTTTTTTAAAAATGTTAAGATTTGGTCGGGAGTGGTGGCTCATGCCTGTAATCCCAGCACCTTGGGAGACCAAGGCAGGAGGATCACCTGAGGTCAGGAGTTCGAGACCAGTCTGACCAACATGGAGAAACCCTGTCTCTACTAAAAATACAAAATTAGCTGGGTGTGGTGGTGCATTCCTGTAATCTCAGCTACTTGGGAGGCTGAGGCAGGAGAATCACTTGAACCTGGGAGGCAGAGGTTGCAGTGAGCTGAGATTGCACCATTACACTCCAGCCTGGGCAACAAGAGCAAAACTCTATCTCAAAAAAAAAAAAAAAAAAAAAAGAAATTAAGGTTTATTTTTCCTTTTCACTCTGTTGACATTTACACTGATGATGCAAAGGTGAAAACTACTGGAACCTTAGCACAAATCAAGGCAGTGGCACCAAACAGTAAACATAATTATTGCATTCTTCAGGACACTGAATAAAAAGTATTCATATAACAAAATCTGTTTTACTTAAGAATGTTTTTAGCAAAGCAGTAAAAAATATTAAATTTTAAAATCTTGACCTCAGAGTACACATATTTTTAATATTCTGTATGAAAAAATGGGAAGCTGATATAAACACTTTTGCTGCATACTGAAGTATCAAATTATGGTGGTTGTCTAAAGGAGAATAACTGTGTGATTGAGTTGCAAGTGGAATCAACCACTGTTTTATAAAATACACTTTATTTTACATAAAAGGATGTCAGACAAACTAGGGTTTTTCATACATGGGTATTTGGCAGACATATTTCAAAATTTGAACAAGGCACACCTGCCAATTCAGAAAATACTGCTGACAGTATTGTTACCAAAAATAAAATGAGATTTTAAGTGAAAATTTGAGTTTTTAAAATTTGTATCAACCTCCCAAATACTTAAACTTTTTAATGAGAGAAATGTTATATTAATGAATGTCTTTTAAGATTGAATAATGAAATATGTCAACATATCAAAGATCTCAGTGATAACTTGGTGCACTAATATTTTCTAAATGAAAAATTCATGATATTACAATTCATGCATAAAAGATATACTCCAAATATAAAAATAGAGCAATTGACTTAATATAACAGCATAAAAAATTCACTGATATTTTAGATTCCAAATTGCAATAACATTTAAAATAGTACTACTTGTTGAATTTGAGTGTAGTATCAAAGAAAAAAATCCACATTTATCTCAAAAGAGTTTTAAATTCTCCTTTTTTTTTCAATTTTTTGGGGTACACAGTAAGTGTATATATTTATGGGGTATGTGAGATGTTTTGATATAGGTATGTAATGTGAAATAAGCACATCATGAAGACTGGGGTATCCATACCCTCAAGCACTTATCCATTGAATTGCAAACATTCCAATTACACTCTTAAGTTATTTTAAAATGTACATTCAATTTATTATTGTCTCCTTTCCAACTGTGTAACTGTGTGAGGCTGGATTTTCTTTACATACCGCAATCAAAATAATGTATTCTAACAAATAAATGTAGAAGGAGATATGAGAAAGCCACTGTCTTATATTTAGCTAGATATTACAGACATTTCAAAAATGTAAAACAGTGCCACTTTTTTCACTAAAATTACTTATATATTGTAAAATGATGTTAAATTTCATAAAATATGTTGCTTATTTAAACATGTAATGAATTTGTTATAATTTTAAATGAAGTAATAAATATTTTAAATTTTAACTATTTTAAATATTTATTTTAAAAATATTTAACTTAAATATTAATATTAATATTAATTAGAACAATTAATATTAATCAGAACAATTTTCTATTAACTAACGTTATGTTTTCACTTTTGTTTTTAGTATGTTTTAGTACAAACATCCATGAACAAATTATGCAATAAAATATTTAAATTAAATATTTTAATTTCTAATATAGTAAGCTGCAATAGTTACAATCCATATAAACAAAAGCTGTTTGCAGTCCTCCTTAATTTTTAGGAGAGCAAAGGGATCTTAAGACCAAAAAGTTTGAAAACTATTGGTCTGAACAGAGCCAAAAATGTTTGTTCAGTAGGGTTAACTACTTTTTAAAAATTGTGTCCTTTGATGCACAAACACTTTTAATTTTGATGTAGTCCAGCTTATCAATTTTTTTTCTTTTGTTGCCTGTGCTTTTGGTGTCATATTCAAGAAACCATTGCCAAATCCAGGATCACAAAGTTTTCCTCTGTTTTCTTCTAAGAATTTTATAGTTTTAGCTCTTACATTTATGTCTTTCATCCAACTTGAGTTCATTTTTGCATGTGTTAGGTGGTCAGGGTCTGATTCCATTCTTTTATATGTGGATATCCAATATTTCCAGTACCATTTATTGAAAAGATGGGGCCGGGCGTGGTGGCTCACGCCTGTAATCCCAGCACTTTGGGAGGCCGAGGCGGGCGGATCACAAGGTCAGGAGATCGAGACCACAGTGAAACCCCGTCTCTACTAAAAATACAAAAAATTAGCCGGGCGAGGTGGCAGGCGCCTGTAGTCCCAGCTACTCGGGAGGCTGAGGCAGGAGAATGGCCAGAACCTGGGAGGTGGAGCTTGCAGTGAGCCGAGATCGCGCCACTCACTCCAGCCTGGGTGACAGAGCGAGACTCCGTCTCAAAAAAGAAAAGAAAAGAAAAGAAAAGATGGTGCTTTCTCCATTAAATGGTCCTGACACCTTTGTTAAAAATCATGTGATGACTGGGTAGGGTGGCTCATTCCTGTAATCCCAGCACTTAGGGAGGCCGAGGCAGGCAGACTCACTTGAGGTCAGGAGTTCAAGGCCAGCCTGGCCAACATGGTGAAACCCCATCTCTACTGAAAATAGAAAAATAAGCTGGGTGTGGTGGCAGGAACCTGTAATTCCACCTACTTGGGAGGCTGAGGCAGGAGAATCGCCTGAACTTAGGAGACAGAGGTTGCAGTGAGCTGAGATTGGGCCACTGCACTCCAGCTTGGAAGACAGACTGAGACTCTCTCTCCAAAAAATAATAATAATAATCTGACCATCTATATGAGAGTTTATTTCTGGGCGCTTGATTCTATTCCATTGGTCTGTATGTCATTTTCTATGCCAGTATCATTCTATTTTAATTTATGTAGCTTCACAATGAGTTTTGAAATCAGAAGTTATGAGTTCTCTAGCTTTGTTCTTCTTTTTCAAGATTGTATTGATTATTCTGGATACTTTGAGATTCCATATACATTTTAGTACAGATTTTTCTATTTCTGCCAAAAAATGTTAGTTGAGGTTTTGATAGAATTTGCATTGAATCTGTAGATCACTTTGGGCAGTATTGACATCTTAGCAACATTAAGTCTTCTAACTAATAAATATGAGATGTCTTTTTATTTATTTTCATCTTTAATTTCTTTCAGCAATATTTTGTAGTTTTCAGTGTACAAGTATTTTGCATCGTTGGCTAAATTTATGGATAATTTGAGCAATTTGATTCTCAGCTGTATTCAATTAATTTGTCCATAGATATTTGTACCAAAACATACCAAAACGAAAGTGAAAATGTTAGTTAATAAGAAATGTTTCTGATATATGTAATAAAAGGAAACATCATATTAGTTAACAAGAAATTGTTCTGATTTATGAAGTAGAAGGGAATTGAAAGCGTTATTTCCAAATTATACCACATAAGTTCAACCAAATATGTGTCCAACATATCACCACAAACTTTTCTCGCAGTCTTGCACTTTGCTTTACATTTGTTCAAATAGGACCCAATGGATAAGATATTTTCGGGTAAGCATGCCAAGAGATGACATGAAATGGAAGTTGGCATAGCTGTGGTTAACCTGAGCATGTTAGAAACTGAGGAGAAGCTGAATGGTATATGCAGCCTATGAATAAGAGTCAATGCAAGAACCAGGGTGACCAACACCTTGCAACATAGGCTGGAAATTGTGGGCATAATGGTCACCAACAATTTCCAAGTAACCAATAGCTGACCGATGGATAGTATCAACAAAACCAACAACTCACGTTTCTCTCTCTGGAGCACGGCCATGCTTATACTGGATTTTGTGGCTAAAACAGGACTCATCGATTTGCAAATAATGACCTGGGATACCAAGCTGTATCAGATGCAGTTCAAAGTAATACTTGCATACTTTGTGAGAGAAACTGTAGATATCAACCATAGTATTGGCTGAAATTTCATAATAGCAGTAGTTGCTTTCTCTGTGACTTTCATAGACTCTAAGAATAAAAAATAAAGCCGGATTTTTAGGGAAATGTTAGAATTTGCAAGAAAGATACCTTTGAAGCAAGACCCATAAAGACTGGCAGTTGTGGTAAATGCATTTGACGAATAGCCATCTTTGCATTGACATCATACCATAAGAGTTGGTGACATGAGGAACGTCCAGGAGACACAGATAACAAATTACACTGCTTTAGTAACTTAGTAGCTTGACAATAATAGGTGGCAGTGTATCTTGAGATAAATGCTTCTCTACTGGGAGAGGTGAAATTAAAATTTTCTTAAAAATAAAACTAGTAAATAAAACAAAATTTGAATTTGACCCACAGGGTTTGATCACAATTGAGAAATTTGACTTGCCACAATTAACTTTGATCTGCTAGGACAAATTATTCAGTTGATTCAGGTTTATTCTTAACTATTTTATTCTTTTGATGCTTCAGTAGGATTGACTATTGCTTGTAAGCAACATTTATTGAATATAAGCAGTGCTCTGGTTTGAAATGGAACATCATATGGATCACATCTTCAATTTATATTAAAGAAGGGTACAATGCATTGTAATACATGCTGTAAAGGAGCTTATCACAGGGTGTTATTGGAGAACATAGAGCAATCATTTGTACCCTAACTTGAGATATGTATATAATTTTGGAAGTTACATCTCAGTGGAACCTTGAAAGATGCTCCGGTTTGAATAGTCCCTTTAAAACTCATGTTGAAACTTGACACCTAACATAACAGTATTAAGAGGTAGAGCCTTTAAGAGGTGATTGGGTCAGGAGTACTCTGCCCTCATGAATGGATTAATCTATTCATGGATTAATGGATTGATGGGTTAGCATGAGAGTGAATTTGTTATAAAAGCCAATTTGGCTCTTTCTTACGTGGCCCTTTGCCCTGTGATGCCTTCCACCATGTTTTGGCACAGCACAAGGCCCTCAGTAGAAGCTGACCAGGTGTGGCCATCCAATCATGAACTTCCCAGCCTCCAGAACCATTAGTTAAGTAAACCTCTTTTCTTTATAAATTTCCCAGTCTCAAGTATTCAGTTATAGCACAGAAAACAGACTAAAATAAAGGAAAAGTAGGCTTGAAAAAGAATAAATGAGAGTGGGCAGGGGAGAATGTTAAAAGTCAAGGGAGGAGCCTCTGCATAACGAATTGCAGGTATGAAACAGCATGATGTGTACAGAGAGCTGCAAACAGCTTTCATTATCTGAGCATAGTGTGCACCTAAAAGAGGTTAGGGGAAGGCAGCTAGAAAAGCAGACATGATCCAGTCTTGATGGTTTTAGCTCAAACTTCTACTCCTGTTAAAACTCAAGTGTTTGCCAAGTCCAGAAATCCCTCACTGACACCTACCCTTTTCTCCAGGTTGTGTTAGGTCCTTACCACTATGCTCCCATTAGTACTTCCTGCAAAGGGCTCTTAGTTAATACACTTAAGAGCTGTATTATAATCTGTTTATATGCTTAACATAATGCCTAGAACATACAATTGTTTGTTTAACTTCTCTGAATTGGGTACACAGTTTTGAACAGATACATTAAACTAATGTTTAAGGAAGATAATTTTTGTTGCCATTTGCCTGGTAGTCAGGGCTAATTTAGATTTGAGACAGGAAGGGTGAGTGGAAAGGTTTCATGCAGAAACAAAGTGATTAGGACCTGAGTCAGCATAGTGACTCTGGAAGTAAAAATGGCTCAGAATGTGCTGCATTTCACCTACGGTGAAAATATGTATTCCTAGTAAAGCATGGCAGTAGAGTTGACACTGAATGATAATGTATGTAAGCTGAGCTCTGAAGAAGGACCAGGCCACACAAAGATTTTGGGTGGAGCATGAAACAGTTGAGTTTATTTTCTGTTAGGAAAAATGCAATCATAAGTGAGGTATGGAAAATAAAATAAAAATGGCTGTTTAAATTGTTAAGAGAGGTTTGAGAAGAATTTTGAAGTGCCCAGCAACAAAAGTGGCCTCTCAAGGAAGGCCTCCTGCTTAACTCAAGGCAACACATATTTCTTAGACATGAAGTTGAACTAACAATCTCTCTTTTCGACCTCTCCTTGGAAGAACTGAGGTTCTGCTGCCAAGGTCGAGTACTCCTTTCCTAGGTCTATCCATCTGCACTTACCGTGTAATGTGAAGATTTTTATTTTTTCTTTTCTGTAACAAGGCAAAATCATTTTAGAAAATAGGTTTTCTCAAGAATTTCAAAGTGTAATATTAATCTTTAGTAGACTAGTACAAAATAAAGTCACTGCTACTCCACATTTTTTAAAAAAGAAAGAGAAATGTGCAAAATTATTCGAGGTGACAGCAACCACCTTCAACTTTTTGTATGCCAGCATTGCAATTTTTTTTTATACAGTGACCTTGAATCACAACAGTGAAAAGAATCAGGTATAATATATTAGGGTTACTGTAAGACTGCCACGAAAAAGAAAAAATAAGGAATCCTTATAATGTAAAATTCTTGTAATCCACCATTTAAAAAATCAGATATTTTATGAGAGCGTATTGTTTTTTCTTTTATGGAGCTTCCAATAATGAGAAAATGTCCCCATTTCAACTAGAATTACTGGAGTAATCTTAGTTACTGCATAGAATATAGTAAAAGTAAAGTGATGTGTAAATTCAGTACATGGGTATATATTTTTGCTTTGTAATCATCAACTTTTTTGTGCATTGTCTTTTGAAAACCATGTTATTTATTTTTCAGAGACCTAAGTTGAAGTGAGAAGCAGTATGTCTGTACTAAATTAATGACCGAGCAAAATTTAAACTTTTCAGAAATTTTAGTTTGAGACATTCCTTTGCTTTATTTGAATTTTTAAACTAAAATAGGATCTTTCGTATATATGACTGAAGTATTAAATGTAATTTAATCTTGTTATAATATAACATATTAACAACTCAAATATTCAGCATTTGGCCTGAAAACAGGAAGGAAGCAATTTTAAAACAGCTAAAATTGATGATAAATAATACTTAAAGCCTGGGTAGTTTACTACTAGGAAAGTCTTATAAGTACTCCCTTTAATTTTAGTTTTATATTGCACAGCAGTCCAATAAGATTCATCATCTCATATTTTAAATCCCAGGAGATTAAAAGTATCACAGTTGAATAGTGAAGTGTCATTGTTACAAGCAGACACACAGTCAAGTAAGGAGCTAATATGGCAGCAAGACAGGAGATACACCTCCAAAAGGAACACACACACCACAAAGAGCAAAAGCAAATTGTTTGACCCTTCAATATATGGCAAAACATTACTAATCTTAGTGTTCCCTGTATATACAGGTGCTTACAGCACAGTACCTTCATTGATGTTTAGCATTACATCCTGAATCATCTAGAAAAGATTAAGTAATGTACAGTAATAAATGCATTTTTAGAAAATATAATAAAAAGTATTTTAACTCTTGCTGAAAAGACCAAACTGTTTTGTCTTTGGAGAATTTACCTATGAAGACTTATTTCTTAATGACTCAGAATAATTATGATTTTTCAGTGATTTGAGTTAACTGTTAAGCCGATGTTTGCAATGACCAGTGTATTCGTTTGTGTGACAACTGTATTAGAAAATAAAAACTATTATGATTTCTTACTGATCACTTTATATTTTTATTGGGGAAAATAGCTAAATAGGACCTCCTAATTTCTAGGCAAGAGTCAGTTCATAAATTGACTTGTATGTAATTCACAAGAATATTGCTAGACTTGTCATATGCCACACAATTAGTTCGTGGTGGAAATAAAACTCTGCCCTTAGTTCCTGATTACCACTTTGATATTATATTATCATTTCTGATTCTATTCAGCATGTTTATTAAAGAAGAAAGTGATTCTATTTACATTTTTAAAATGTTACTTTTGTAAAAAACATGGTTTGAGAAGCTGTTGAATGGAATAAAGACATTAGGCAAGACAAATTACTGCTCCCTCTAGGAGTTTAAAATACAGTTAGAAACTAAGAGTAACATAAGGGAAGGAGGAATGAAGAAAAGAACTATTGAGTACCTCATGTATGCCAGGCTTTGTGTTCAATATAATTAAAGAATTTGATTCTCAAGAATTCCTGTGTTACAGATGAAGAACATGAAACTCAGTCTATATTTGAACAACTGGTAATTAGCAAAATTGGAATCCTAACTATGGCCTGTCTGGCTTTAAAGTCCTGCTCTTTCCACTCCCCTCCATGGCACCCAGGAACATGCATGATGGAAAATGCATGATACAAAAATAAGACCTCAAGAACAACCAAAGGAGATCAGTGGGACCGGGTGGATAAGAAAAAGTGTCATTAGAAAAGAGAAGTTTTTATAGATCTCACACACATACACACACACAAATCTTGATAAGAGGAGTGGGAGGGGCAATTTATTCACATTTTGGTCACGAAGTACCATAAAATAATATTCTGATTCTTATATGAAAGGTTAATATCCTCAGTTTTAAGAAGGTGGCAGTAATATCAGGAAAACATTTTCATTTTCACCATACATTCAAGGATTCTTCAAAATTGTGTAAATATAAAAATTTCCCTGAAAAATAGTAAGCAAATCTAGACTTTTTCAAAATGATAAAAATTGCATAATTTATAAAAATGCAATTACATATGAATATATTTCTCTGCATATTGATATTAAGTGTTAACATTAATAGTAGTAGTTGACATTTACTTTTTCTTTACCAGCCACTGACTTGAGAAAATCGCATGTATCATCTCAATTAATCCTCAGAGCAACAATATAAAATACTCTTGTCATCTCCAGTTAACAGACCTGTAAACTGTGATACAGAATACCTAAGTAACTTGTCCAAGGTAACACACTGGTGCCGTATACCTTTATGTCCTTCATATCCTTCTGTATCCCTATTCATTCTTCTATATGTCCTGGGAGCAGGCTGGCTTCATGAGCATATGACCTATACAGTTGCACAGGGTTCCACACTCAGTAGGATCCTACACTTGATTTATTGCTTTGCAATTATCATCTTGAAATTCCTAACAATTTTTTTAAATAAAGGAGCCCTGCATTTTCATTCTGCACCGAACCACAAAAATTGCCTAACCAGTCTTGTCAAAGTAGATAACCCATTTGCTTAGCATCAGTGAGCTGCCTTCTTCCTGGTTTTGGGTTGATTTAGCCAAAGAGACACACTGGCAACAGACAAAAGGGTGCGAAGACAGTAAGGGTGGAGGATTAATTGCTCCACAAAAGGCACAACCCATGTTGAATCCTTCTCATAATGCTGCCTTTTCTGGGTGTTGGTAACTGCTTTCTACCTTCCTCTTCTTCAAGGTGTCTCCCCATGATTACCAACCCATTACTTGACTGGCATTGTGGGTCTCCTTAAATCTTGTCCATGTCTTTCTACATAGTTTCTTTATCAAATCAAATTATCCAGTTTGAATGAGCCATCTGTTTTCTGCAGGGACCCTGACTGACATACACAATTACCCATGCATCTTTTGATTTTCTGGCACAGTAGAAATCAGCTCAGGACAGTAGTGTAGGAGCTGGCTGAGGGAAAATAAGGAACACTTAGTTTCACATGGAGGCATCAAAGGAAATTAGCTCTAGGACCTTGCTGCTAATGTCTTCTCCACAAAGCTTGAATCAGCTTACATGCCTACCATTTACGTACTTGCATACTTGTTTCATTGAATCTTTACTTTTACTAGATTTTATAATGCCCCATCCCCATCTCTGATGCTTTCTTTTAATTATTATACTTTAAATTCTAGGGTACATGTGCACAACATGCAGGTTTGTTACATATGTATACATGTACCATGTTGGTGTGCTGCACCCATTAACTCATCATTTACATTAGGTATATCTCCTAATGCTATCCCTCACCACTCCCCCTACCCCACAACAGGCCTCGGTGTGTGATGCTCCCCTTCCTGTGTCCAAGTATTCTCATTGTTCATTTCCCAAATATGAGTGAGAACATGCGGTGTTTGGTTTTTTATCCTTGCGATAGTTTGCTGAGAATGATGGTTTCCAGCTTCATCCATGTCCCTACAAAGGACATGAACTACTCCTTTTTTATGGCTGCATAGTATTCCATGGTGTATATGTGCCACATTTTCTTAATCCAGTCTATCATTGATGGACATTTGGGTTGGTTCCAAGTCTTTGCTATTGTGAATAGTGCCGCAATAAACATACGTGTGCATGTGTCTTTATAGCAGCATGATTTATTATCCTTTGGGTATATACCCAGTAATGGGATGGCTGGGTCAAATGGTATTTCTAGTTCTAGATCCTTGAGGAATTGCCACACTGTTTTCCACAATGGTTGAACTAGTTTACAGTCCTACTAACAGTGTAAAAGTGTTCCTATTTCTCCACATCCTCTCCAGCACCTGTTGTTTCCTGACTTTTTAATGATCGCCCATCTCTGATTCTTAAAGGAAAATGTGTCCAGAATCAGTTTGGAGTGATGCCTGACTGTGGGAAAGAAGAGAGGGGAGGAGAGTGGAGTTGTGGTAGATATCTTTGTAACTACACTCTACATATTACTTTAAATTCCTAAGCCTATTAGTTGAGTTTCTGACAAATACCTACATAATTACTTTCTGAAGCAAGCTTTGGAGGTTTAGAATAAAGATCTTCATTCTGTGAATTCTCTGACATTAATAATGAATATGAGAGAACGTGCTTTTCGAAGAAAAAAAGTGAGGTGTTAACATTTACTCTACATTTCACTCTCAATTTTTATGTTTAAAGGTTCTGTTTTTTATATTAAGTTGTTTAAATCTCCCCATTATTTTTTATTCATCACTGGAAAATAACAAAAGATATTCCTTAAAGTTCAATTTTATTATATTTCAAATGCCTGTTACAGAAATTTTCTTTAAAGGCAGAGAAGCTAAACTGCTAGAAATACTTCCATTGGGTAATAATAGCATCTGTAAAATAGGGATCCAAATTTTGGAAATGGACATTTTGTGTTCTTACTCTCAGAGTGGTAATAATACATTGGCTCATTGGTGTTGATTTAAAGTGTATATGAGAGCTAGAGTTTTCAATTAGGAGGTGATGTATTATAGAACAAGAGTAACTGAAGATTTTTAGCTCAAAGGAAAATGAGAAATAATCACATGGAGAGCCTCAAACACCGAACTTTCATTTTATTTTATGAAAAAAAATGAAAACACTATCCTGCTTTAAATATCTATCAATAGCAACATGAAATGGACTAAGAAAAGAAATAAATCTCTGTTGAAAGGGTTAAGATACTTATAAATCATAATGGAAGATAAAATTATTTTTCTTTTCTATCTATCCTCACTTCGTGATTTTACTCAGGCTATGGTTTTAAATATCTCTATATGCTGATAACTCACACATTTCCATCTCTCTTCAGAACTCCTGACTTGTATACATAGTCCAACTTAACATCTCCCCTTGGATGTTAAATTTAACTCCTAGAACTCAGTTCCTGATCTATGCTCCAGAACTGGCCTACATACATCCTTATCTATCTGAGTTAATGGTAGTCCAGTTGATCAGGCCAAATCCAGGAGACATCCTTATTATTTTTTTCCTCAGATCTTATATCCAATCTTTTAGGAATTCCTATTAATAAATGCCTCAAAATCCAAATACCTTTTGCCACCTCTACTGCTACTCCCCTGGTTTAAGGCACCAGCACCTGTCTTCTGGACTATAGCAATGATCTCTTACCTATTTTCATATCTCTTCTCCCTGCATTGCCTTTGCTTTCCCTCTATTGATTCTCGATGCAATAGAAAGAGTAATCACTAGAAATATAAGTCAGATTATGCCACTTTTCTGCTCAAAACTTTGAAATGACTTCCCACTGGATAGAGAGTAAAAGCCAAAGTTTATGAAGTCTTGTGTTATCTGAGTCTCTCTAATTTGACCATGTCCTCCTACCTCTGCCCCTTATGACTGATCAAATACACTGGATCATGCCTTTTTCCTACTCCCCTCCCTTCCATTCCCAATCCTCTTTACCTTACTCCATTTTTTTCCTTATTCCAAAGCGCCTACCACTTTTTAACACAGTGTAATTTTCTTATTTATTGTGTTTATTATTTATTGCCTGCCTTTCACTGCTAGAATGTAAGCCTCATGAGAGCAGGGAACTTTCTGTGTTTTGTTTGCTGATTTAGCTCCTGTGCCTAAAATAGTGCCTGCCCTGTAGTAGCCAGTCAATACTTGTTAAGTGATTGAAAGGTTTGCTTATGTACTCCCCTTTTTTAAAACTGTCTATTTGAAGGGCTCTCTTGAGAGGTAATTTCATGCCCAATCTATTTACAGATTGATAAAACAAGTTTTATATAGGTACTAGGTCTTTTGAGCTGAGGGAGTGTGAAGATTTGCGGGTATGTACTAGATAGATTGTTGAGTCGGTGATTCAGTGATGAACTGAAAATATCAGGGTTCTTGGCAAGATATCAGTTAACCAAATCTAAGAATAGGTTTGTCTTTAGAGGGAATTTTATTGATAAAATATCTTTACATGGTACAAACATACATTAAAACAAATAACAAAAATAACTCAAACTGAAAAAGATTTTTGGAGCCATGTAAGTGGCTGTTGATAATTTGGAAATTTAGTGTTATATCACATATATTTAAGCAAGTTTACATGTACTCTACATTTGATTAATCCATTAATATCTAATTTCTATCTTAAGATCATTTCTATAATCATTTATTTATTCAATTTCCCTACATAATACTTAGAAATTATCTCTTTTTTTACATTTCAGAGATTTAAAAAATTTACAAGAAGATAGGTTAAATAGTTAATCCAGGCTCAGTCATTCAATTAGTAATAACTGGAATTAAAACACATCTATGTTGATTTTCTTACCAGATCTGTGTCTAGTGTGATCATATCTCTGAATACTAACTTTATTTCTTTTTGGAAAATGCTTACACAGGCCAGATTAAGTGGAAGAAATGTGACAGCATTTTTCAGCTATAATAAACTGAATCTGAATGTTCCTAACCTGATCCTAGAGACAGCAGAAGCAACTGCCTATCTTCTCTCTTGACCTCACTGGGGGAAGCTTTTCCTTATTTCAGAATCTTAGAAGACATATTCCTGTGGGTTGACTGTAGCAGAAATGTGAATAACAGTATAACTCATCTGGGAAAAGTGCAGATCTGTAAAGCTCTGCATTTCTCTGGACTTACTCACTTGGGTGATTTCATCTGAAGGTCACCAAAGAGTTCAAAAATACAGTTGGCAGCATAAAGTGATAAGATTGTCCTTTTAGTCTCATAATTCTTTGCAAACTTATTTTGTTGAATCTTGGTGCTAGATGCCAACATCAAGGCAGGGCACATGGAATTTTCTTCACAAAGATGTGATTCCACCAAAAGCACTATAATCAATATGTACTCACCGTTATTTTTCACAGTATAAATAATTGATTGACAAAACAGTGGGTCAAATCACTGTCAATTTTATTGCCATAGGAGGCTCTTTTCTCAACTTACAATATAAAGTATTGCTCTATACCCTTTCATTAAATCTAGTTTTGTATTTCACCATTATAGAAAATTCTATGCTTGAATTCCCTATAAAGTCATATTATGCTGTCTGTTAACCACAGGGGCTTTGAGCTTGAAGTTTGAGTACTTTAATTGTCACTGTAATTGATTTTACCTTTGACTTGGTGTAGTGATTGCCTTGTAATTTGTTGATGATTAATGACCATCCTCTGGTTATCGCTGCTCAGCTGACCAGAAATAGAGCAATTGGTTTGTCTTGGCTCTTAGTTTACAAAAAGGACTTTAAAAATCATTGAGGGGGCCTATGTAAAAAGGTTTTACACCCTCTGTGGTTTAAGTGTATTGCAGGAAAAATCAGAGGCACAAAATTAAGTGTATGTTTGGTTAATTTTATCTTTATGTCCTTAAGATACATTCAAAGCTTTCTACTTTTAGCATTTTGATCAATGAATAAATTTTAGAAAATAGAGGGTTTTGAAGATTAGGAGAAGTTAGGGTATTTGAATTACTATGAAAATTTTTCAAGTAAAAGTTCCCCAAAAAGTGATATCATCGTTACTAATGGAATTATTAGGATCTAAGAATATAAATTGTTGATCAAAACACCAGGAAAAAAGAGAAAATGGCAATAGGTTATAGGGATCTGACAGTAAGAATTTTTCAGAAGTGATGAATAACTCGGGATTTTAAATATAAAGACGTGAGTTGATACTATGAAAGACATTTTGCCAAATTCTGAAGAGACAAAGAATTATGTAGACATGACTTTTGTCTGTCTCTTCTCAATGTGTACAATCACCAAGAAATTATAATCTAGGAAAAAAATTAAGTGACATAAAAGAAGTAAAAATGTATAGCATATACATAAAGATTCAAGGAAAACTTAAATTGTCCACAACATCTTTCTTTTTTAAAAAAGAAAATGCATATGGACTGTAATACATAAATATTTTGAAGCTCTTGGGAAAAGTTTTAGATACTTCATTCACAAGACTAAATGAATAGAATCCTTAGGTGTGACTATATCACTGGTAACAGGGAGAGAAAATAATCACCAAGAAATACATTCAATCTTATTTTAAAATTGGTTTAATTTAGTTCTATTTTGAACACAATAATAAACTATTGACACTTAAAGTATCTCAAGCTAATGTATATATACGAATATAATTGATTTTAGAACATCAATTCTTAATAGCAACATGTCTTTGGCATGAGTATTACATTTCTTTTATTATGCTGAATGTAGTTACAACCTTGCAAATGGTTTTTAAAAATTAAATTAATAAGAAAATAAATTGTAAGTTCAGCATACAGATCCATTTCTTGAATCCACAAAATAAGCTAGCAATTTCTGGGTGTTTTTCTAATTAGAATAAGAAAATTTGTTCTAAGCAAATGGAAGGGCTGTTCCCTTTAATAAGAATTCTGCCCCTGATTTTAAATATTTCAGGACTTCTACACATGCTTACATTCCTAATGGGCTGTGTTTCTAGAAAAAAAATTAATTAAGTTGTTTAAAATATTAAGTGTATTTTCCAATAAATAAAATATTTTAAATTATGATTGTGTTTTCAGGACAAATAAACAAAATCTTTTAAACTCCAAGTTCCTAATGGTCTATCTAAATAGTATAAGACATTAATCATTGAATAATGCTAAATGATATTTCAAAAGGAAAATGTGTTTGGAGTTCTCCCCTGAGATAGCAGAAGCACACACACCTTCCCACTCTACACCTGCAAGGGATCCAAGCTACCATGGGTAACTTCTGTGATCTCCAGGAAGGTGACTGCAGGGAAATAAATGGAGGGAATTAGAGTCTATGTAGTATCTCATCTCAGAAATCCTCCTTGCTTTCTACTTCTGCCATTACCTATTTCTCCAGTGAATAATGTAATCTTCTTTACCTCAACCAGACTATCAAAAACAGTTGAATGACTTCACCTCTACCATTGCATCTGCTAAGCAAGCACAGGGTTCTTCAACAGTTTTTTTTGTGGACTCCAGAGATTGTCTAATAGCAGTTCTATAAGTCTTCAGAGGAAAGAGAATTTACCTCTTATTATCTGAATGCCTTTGTGCAGTTTATGTAAAGCATTTGGTTTTGGTTCTACGTTAAAACAGTGAACATGATGTACATCTTGTGGTTCTTTGAGAAGAAAGTAGTGGATATAAAGCAAAACCTGGAATTTAAACTATTCTAGGTCTAGCTAATAGTGTAGGCATAATGAGGTTGATCATTTTGCTATATTCTGCACTATGTTTTACTCAAAACTTGTAGCAAAAGGCAGAGTTGTGCAGGTGATTGTTCTTTATGTAGATGAAGAACTGAAGTACTGAATACATTTAAAAGGTTGCCCATGAAGGGCTTTTAAATAAGAAATATAACTGGGTATCAGATCAGATGCTAAGAGAACTGAATCTCTTTGATAATGCTGGGTGGTGAAATGGTGGGATGATTTGGAATCCTGATTATGAGACCCAATACCCTTCTTTCTTTGTGTCACTTGCAGTCTCTTGTTATCACAGACCACATCTAGAATCATGGTCAATCCCTAGATAATTTCAGAATCAGGAATTAGAGCCCACTGATTTATTCAACCACTATTTCTTACTTAATCACCAATTGCCAGGCATCTATTGCAAAAATGTAACCCCCCATCCCCCCCGAAAAAAAATAGTCTATTTCTTCATAAAGCTTACACTCCAGTGGGCTTACAGATACAGATCAAACAATCTACAAGCACATGTGAAATAACAACTGTTACCTATGCTGTGAGATAAAAGGCCCACACAATGCATTGACTGATTATCAGGGAATTTGAACTAGTCATGGAAGTCAGGAAAGACTTCCTGCAGAAAGTGATGATTAGTTTTATGGCCAAAGAAGTCAGCTCTTAAATAAAAAGGGAGGAAAAGTGCATTCTAAGCAGGAGGGAAAGCTGCTAAAAATTCAAACCAAAGAAACAAATAAAATTTTGGACCAGGCGCGGTGGCTCATGCCTGTAATCCCAGCACTTTGGGAGGCTGAGGCGGGCAGATCATGAGGTCAGGAGATTGAGACCATCCTGGCTAACACCGTGAAACATCGTGTCTACTAAAAATACAATAACAACAACAAAAATTAGCCAGGCTTGGTGGCGGGCGCCTGTAGTCCCAGCTCCTTGGGAGGCTGAGGCAGGAGAATGGCGTGAACCCGGGAGGCAGAGCTTGTAGTGAGCTTAGATCGCGCCACTGCACTCTAGCCTGGGCGATAGAGACAGAAAAAAAAATTTTTTTCATGCAAACATGAACCATGTGAAGAATTTTATCTAAAGAATAATAGGAAGCTTGGCAAGAGTTGGGAGGACATGTAGGGAAATCAGGGTGACATGGTCTGATATCCAGTTTGAAAAGCCCATTCTGACAAAAATACAAGATTATGGATTGGAAGGGACTTTAGAGGCTGCAGCAGATCCATCAGGAGCCACTGAGGCAGCCCAGGTAAGAAATGATACCATAAACAAGGTTGTAGTTGGTGTACATGTAGAGAAATGGATTAATTGAGAATATTTAATGGTAAAATAAGTAAGAATTGGTGACATATGAGAAGAAAGTGGCAGGGATTTACCCTCAATACTGGAAATTGGGGGAAAAAAATCTTAGTCCAATATAGCAGAAAGAGAAAAAGTGTTCTCATAATTAACAGTAGTTGGCAGTGGTAGGTGGTGAGAAGGAGTGGTGGCAGGTTTCCAGATAGCTCTTCATTTGATCCAAGTATAGAATTACTGTAATTTATGTTGGCTGCAAACTTATTTTTATAAAATGCTGATTCATTTCTTTCTTCTTTCTTTCTTCTGCTTTTAAACCTTCACTTAAAGAAAATATGAGAAATGAGTTTTTTTCCTGTTTGGAGGTAATTAGTAGAATGAATCAAGTATGTTCCTTATGTTTTTGTTAACAATCTTCAATAAGTCTGAATGGTTTCAATAAGTCTGAATGGTTCATATTTACAATTACTTCTCAAAACATTGCTATCTATGCTGTACACTTTCTAAAAGTATGAAGTTTACATTATTTATGCAGTATATTTGATATATTTATTCAGTGTTTAGCTTTGAACATTGTTTACTGATGCAGTTTTCTGTGATTAGTTGAACAACAAAGCTTGGATTGTCAAGGTAGGCTAAGGGCTATTAAAAAAAAACCCCTCCAAATCCCAGTTACTTAACAATGGATAAAAGGTACATGTATTAATTCGTTCTTTGCTCCAGTTCCCAATAAGTTTCTTATTTCCATCAGAGACCTCCTCAGCCTGGACTTCACTGTCCAAATCACTATCAGCATTTTGTTCACAATAATTCAACAGCCTCTAGGAAGTTTCAGACTTTCCCTCATCTTCCTGTCTTCTTCTGAGCCTTCCAGACTCTTCCAGCCTCTGCCCATTACTCAGTTCTAAAGTTGCTTCCACATTTTCAGGTATTTTTGTAGCAATATCCTACTCTTGGTACCAATTTCTGGTATTAATCCATTCTCTGATTGCTATAAAGAACTGCCTAAGACTGATTAATTTACAAAGAAAAGAGGTGTAATTGACTCAAGATTTTGCAGACTATACAGGAAGGGTGACTGGGGAAGGCTCATAAAACTTACAATCATGGCAGAAGGCAAAGAGGAAGCAGGTACATCTTACATGGCCAGAGCAGGAGGAAGAGAGAAAAGGAGGAGGTGCTACACACTTCGAAACAACCAGCTGTTGTGAGAACTCACTCACTATCATGAGAGCAGCAAGGGGACAATCTGCCCCCATGATCCAATCACCTCCTAGTAGGCAC
Source organism: Macaca mulatta (assembly GCF_049350105.2). Classification (NCBI taxonomy): domain Eukaryota; kingdom Metazoa; phylum Chordata; class Mammalia; order Primates; family Cercopithecidae; genus Macaca; species Macaca mulatta. Next base: position 124,139,970 of record NC_133409.1, on the reverse strand, counting down.
CTCCTCCAACACTGGGGATTGCAATTCAACATGGGATTTGGGCAGGGACACATATTCAAACCATATCAATATATGTCGTCTTATTTCACAGTCTAATACAAGTAAGTCAGGGCGAAGGGGGTCTGTTTCACTCATTCATGGAGCTAGACTACTTCCATCCAGAAGTCATTTTGTCTATTTTACAAAGCCTAGGAGTCCTCATCTGATTCTTCTACCTCTATCAGGCAGGCAACGGAAGACACAGAACATGGAGGATTGCGCAGTAGGTTTTAAGAGTACTTTCCTTTAGCCAGAGTTTAGTCACAAATCTAATCTAACTGCAGGAGAAGCTGGAAATATAATCTAGCTGTTTGTCCAGGAGGAAAAAGAAATGACTTTTGTTAATACAGTTGACCCTTGAATAAGAGGGTAGGTAGACTGACCTCCTGGGCAGTCAAAAATTCACATAAAACTTTTGACTCCCCAAAAACGTAACTACTAACAGCCTACTGTAGATTGGAAGCCTTACCCGTAATATAAACTGTCAATTAACACATTCTTTCAGTTATATGTAGTAAATACTGTTTTCCTGTAATAAAGTAAGCTAGAGAAAAGAAAATGTTAGAGAAAATCATAAGAAAGAAAAAAATGTATTTACTAGTCATTAAGTGGAAGTGGATCATCATAAAGGTCTTCATCTTTGTTTTATTTTATTTTATTATTTTTATTATTATTATACTTTAAGTTCTAGGGTACATGTGCATAACGTGCAGGTTTGTTACATATGTATACTTGTGCCATGTTGCTGTGCTGCACCCATCAACTCGTCATTTACATCAGGTATAACTCCCAATGCAATCCCTCCCCCCTCCTCCCTCCCCATAATAGGCCCCGGTGTGTGATGTCCCCCTTCCCGAGTCCAAGTGATCTCATTTTTCAGTTCCCACCTATGAGTGAGAACATGTGGTGTGTGGTTTTCTGTTCTTGTGATAGTTTGCTAAGAATGATGGTTTCCAGCTGCATCCATGTCCCTACAAAGGACACAAACTCATCCTTTTTTATGGCTGCATAGTATTCCATGGTGTATATGTGCCACATTTTCTTAATCCAGTCTGTCACTGATGGACATTTGGGTTGATTCCAAGTCTTTGCTATTGTGAATAGTGCCGCAATGAACATACGTGTGCATGTGTCTTTATAGCAGCATGATTTATAATCCTTTGGGTATATCCCCAGTAATGGGATGGCTGGGTCATATGGTACATCTAGTTCTAGATCCTTGAGGAATCGCCATACTGTTTTCCATAATGGTTGAACTAGTTTACAATCCCACCAACAGTGTAAAAGTGTTCCTATTTCTCCACATCCTCTCCAGCACCTGTTGTTTCCTGACTTTTGAATGATTGCCATTCTAACTTGTGTGAGATGGTATCTCATTGTGGTTTTGTGTCTGTTCACAAAATAATAAGAGCTATTTATGACAAACCCACAGCCAATATCATACTGAATGGGCAAAAACTGGAAAAATTCCCTTTGAAAACTGGCACGAGACAGGGATGCCCTCTCTCACCACTCCTATTCAACATAGTGTTGGAAGTTCTGGCTAGGGCAATCAGGCAAGAGAAAGAAATCAAGGGTATTCAGTTAGGAAAAGAAGAAGTCAAATTGTCCCTGTTTGCAGATGACATGATTGTATATTTAGAAAACCCCATCGTCTCAGCCCAAAATCTCCTTAAGCTGATAAGCAACTTCAGCAAAGTCTCAGGATACAAAATTAATGTGCAAAAATCACAAGCATTCTTATACACCAGTAACAGACAGACAGAGAGCCAAATCATGAATGAACTTCCATTCACAATTGCTTCAAAGAGAATAAAATACCTAGGAATCCAACTTACAAGGGATGTAAAGGACCTCTTCAAGGAGAACTACAAACCACTGCTCAGTGAAATAAAAGAGGACACAAACAAATGGAAGAACATACCATGCTCATGGATAGGCAGAATCAATATCGTGAAAATGGCCATACTGCCCAAGGTTATTTATAGATTCAATGCCATCCCCATTAAGCTACCAATGAGTTTCTTCACAGAATTGGAAAAAACTGGTTTAAAGTTCATATGGAACCAAAAAAGAGCCCGCATCTCCAAGACAATCCTAAGTCAAAAGAACAAAGCTGGAGGCATCACACTACCTGACTTCAAACTATACTACAAGTCTACAGTAACCAAAACAGCATGGTAGTGGTACCAAAACAGAGATATAGACCAATGGAACAGAACAGAGTCCTCAGAAATAATACCACACATCTACAGCCATCTGATCTTTGACAAACCTGAGGGAAACAAGAAATGGGGAAAGGATTCCCTATTTAATAAATGGTGCTGGGAAAATTGGCTAGCCATAAGTAGAAAGCTGAAACTGGATCCTTTCCTTACTCCTTATACGAAAATTAATTCAAGATGGATTCGAGACTTAAATGTTAGACCTAATACCATAAAAACCCTTGAGGAAAACCTAGGTAGTACCATTCAGGACATAGGCATGGGCAAAGACTTCATGTCTAAAACACCAAAAGCAACAGCAGCAAAAGCCAAAATTGACAAATGGGATCTCATTAAACTAAAAAGCTTCTGCACAGCAAAAGAAACTACCATCAGAGTGAACAGGCAACCTACAGAATGGGAGAAAATTTTTGCAATCTACTCATCTGACAAAGGGCTAATATCCAGAACCTACAAAGAACTCAAACAAATTTACAAGAAAAAAACAACCCCATCAAAAAGTGGGCAAAGGATATGGTCTTCATCTTTGTTACCTTCATGTGGAGTAGGCTGAGTAGGAGGAGAAAGAGGAGGGGTTGGCCTTGCTGTCTCAGGAGTGGCAGAGGTGGAAGAGGTGGAGGTGGAATAGAAAGCATGAAAGTCAGAAACACTTGGTGTAACTTGATGGAAATACATTGTAATTTATGTCTGACTTAAGCTTTCTCATTTCTCTAAAAATGTTTCCATACAATGTAGATGTTCCTTCCACCATTTGCTTCAGTTTTGATGCCCCTATCCTAGAAGAGTCCATGTTATAAAATAAATCAAAAGTAGTCTTAAATAATGAGAATCTTTCTGCCAGATTGCCTAATGTCAACCTGTTTTCTGGCAATGCTTCTTTTACCTCTTCTTCCTTACATCTGACACTGTCTCAGAAGCACTCATCTCCATCAGGTCGTCTTCTGTTAATTCCTCTGATATGGTGTCTATTAGCTCTTGAGTTTCTCCAAGATCCTTACCTAGAAATTGTTCACCTAACTACTTTTTTTTTTCTATATATCCACAGTCTCTTTCATGTTCTCCTCAATTGGTTGTTTCAAAAATCCTATGAAGTCATGCACAACATCTGGACATGGTATTCTCCAGTAAAAATCTGTTGTTTCAGGACTGATAACTTTCACAATCGTGAAATCACTTTCACATCATTGTTTCACAAACAATGATGGTGTATCTTCAATGGCATAATTCTTCCAGATTTTCATGATGTTCTCTCTATTGGGGTTCTCTTTTACAGTGTTGACAGTCCTTTTCATAGGGAATCATGGGTAACGAGCCTTAAAGGTCCTACGACTCCCTGATCTAGAGGCTGAATTAGAGACATTGTGTTTGCAGGCAAGTAGAACACTTCGATGCCTTTGGTGTTGAACTCATGGCACTCTAGGTAGCCAGGAGGCATTGTCTAATATCAAAAGACCTTTAAAAGGTAATTACTGGCAATGTACTTTTTGACTTAGGGGACAAAGCATCAATGGAGCCAATCCAGAAGAATGCCGCAGGTTGTCCAGGCATCTTCTCTTGTTGACATTTTTTAAGCCAACTTCTTCCCCAAATTATCAAAACATCAAATATTAACATCTAAACTGAGATATACTCTAGTGTAAAATACATACAAATTTAGAAGACTTAGAACAAAGTATGAAATATCTCAATAATTTTTATTTTGATATATATTTGTATTACATTTGCTATATTAGGTTGAATATATTATTAAAAATTATTCACTTGTTTTTTATTTTTCTTAAAGTGTTTACTGGAACACTTTAAATTATGTATGTGGCTTGGCTTGCATTATATTTCCATTGGACTTCAGTGTTATGAACCAACCTTTTAAAAAAGATGTATAATAAATAAAATATTAGTAAATTGGATTTAGCACTGTCCAATAATAAATTATTGTTATTTTAGGTACTCAAAGATAGTCCAATTACAAAAATGTATTAATGCTGTCCACTGCATTAATAGATTAAAGTTTATGTAATCTTTATGTTTGTTTGTCTGGTTTTATCCTTATCACATAACTTTTCTTCTTTCCCAGGTAGTAACATAGGTTAACGAGATGTGTAGTGTCCAGTAATTTTCTCCATAACTTATACATTCATTTTACACACACACACAGAGCAAACATGAATATATGTTTGTCATTTCTTTACTTTGTAAAAATAAGATTATATTTGTTTCTCCTCTTCTCACAATTTTTTTAACTTATCAAAGCCTCATGGAAACCTCTTGAGAAAATTATGGCAACTATTATTCTAGTAATTATATAATATTACATGTGGAAAAAGATAAAATTTACATAAAAGTTTATTTAACTTTTATTCAGTTGAGAATTTAATTTATTTTAATTTTTTTTGCCACTCGGACAACATTCAACATCCTTGAATATATAAAGTATATACTAGGCGTGTCAGATGTCCAGACTAAAGTGGCATAATTGCATCAAAATTTTAAATTATAATAGATGTTTCCAAAAGGACAGACCTAATGTACATTCTCACCGTCAATTAAAACGTATATTTTCCTGTACCATCAGTAACAGTAATAGGTAATATTATATAAGAAATTCACTGGGATAAATTAGAAGAGAGTGGCCAATTCTGTACAATGTGAGGAGAATATCAGAATTTTATAGAGAAGGAAGGCTTAAGGCGAGTCTGAAATGATAATTTTATATATTTATATTTCTGAACATATAAAATGATGTAACATATTTTGTACATAAGAAGTAGCTGCTTTTATACAGTATAGAATATGGAATTTTTATTTTTAGGAAAAATAAATTGCCATCCTATAACTAGGTTTGTAGAATTCATTCTTTCCTAATCATTAATTTGTAGGGCAAAATTTCAATTATAAGAACATAGGATTTTTTTTCCCAAAAGGATATTTTTTGAGGTTTTTATTCTAATGTTAATTCATGTTTATTACAAAAAGATGTCATGCAATATAGAATTCTATAAAGTAGAAACTAGAGTCTATTACTGTAACTTTATGATGCCATTGCTTTGCTATCAATATGGCTCATCTCCTTTCCTCATAATTCTTATTTTTCTAGAATTACCTGATTCCTCTACAAGAACTTCAGAATCAATTCATTAAGTTTATAGAAAGTTCAAATGAAATTTTAGATTAAATTAATTATACTTAATTTGTAGATTATATAGATTGACATCTTCATAATACTGAGTCTTTCTTTCTGGGAACATGGTATATCTTTCCATTGATTCATCATTATTGAGCTTTTAAAACTATTTGAGCCTCCTTGGGAGGATGGGATGGGGAGCAGTAGATGGTTCAGCTCAAGCAGAACATATTCTCTTTCAGGCTTTGAATCTTTCTTTGAATCTTTCTTTGTAGTTCATTCCGTATAGAGATAAGCTCATAAAATGATAGGAAGTTTCTCAATACTATAAGACCAGAGGGAGCACTTAGCATTTAAAAACATCTTTAAGCCATGAAAAACATTTGTTAACTTTAGTTGTTGACATTTTTAGGTTGATTTTACCTAGGCTGTGAAATCTAACTCTGAAAGCTTCCTTGGATAAGCTTAAGAAAATGTTGAAAAATGCATGGTTAAATTATTTGATTGCTTATACTTTTAACAAAAAATATTTGTTGATTAGGCTCCTTAACTAATGTTGTAATTTTAAAACATCACTTCAACATTTATTTTGCTTAATATTACTATTTGGTTTATCCAGGAGTAACCCAATGTTCTTTTTGTAAAATTTTATTTAAAAGGTAATGTTAAAAATTAAATGTTTCTTAATATTCTTCCTAATAAAATTTGTCACAAAGGTTTTACTTTATTTTAGACAGATTATTTAACATTAACTTACTTTATGTCTAATCTAAAAATTTTGCTTTTGCTTTTGCTTTATTTAGAAACTTGTAGAATTGTATACTGTCAAGATCTCCAGCATGTTATATGGTTCAAATTTATGCCTGAATGTCATTTTGCTCTTACAAAAAAAATATTTGCTTTATTGATCCCATTTTAAAAGCTTTCTATGTGCTGAGATTGCGTTGTATCTTTTAATGCTGTCCAAATGTTGAATCATCCTTTCACTCCAGGACTATATTAATTTCTAAATGAATTACCAATTGGTTGACATGTCTAGCAAAAGTCATAGTCTTTTTTTATTTATTTATTTTTTTTGAGACGGAGTCTTGCTCTGTTGCCCAGGCTGGAGTGCAGTGGCCGGATCTCAGCTCACTGCAAGCTCCACCTCCTGGGTTTACGCCATTCTCCTGCCTCAGCCTCCCGAGTAGCTGGGATTACAGGTGCCTGCCACCTGTAATCCCAGCTTTTTTGTATTTTTTAGTACAGATGGGGTTTCACTGGGTTAGCCAGGATGGTCTCGATCTCCTGACCTCGTGATCCGCCCATCTTGGCCTCCCAAAGTGCTGGGATTACAGGCTTGAGCCACAAGTCATAGTCTTAATTCTCACATGAGCCAACTTGTTTTTCCCTACTCAGGGCCCTGAAACTTTATTTCTAATTCTTGTGAGAATTAGAAATACCTCACAAAGTATGTGATCTGCATAGATCCATTAACAACTACTGGGTAAAATTAATTTTGTTTTAAGATTTTTGACTTCACTTATAGTTTTATCTTTTCATGACCGATTTTCTTTAACTCTTTTCATTTTCGTCATACACCTGATTTAAAAAAAAAAAAAAACATTTAAATAGTTTTTGCTACTTGTCATCCTTGAAGCTTTTTGACTTGAACTTGTTGGCTAAAGTTGGATATGACATACTTATGCATATAATTCTTCCTGAATATAGGGGAAGGTTTGTTTGTTAGTCCTTATTCTAGTGTCCTTTTCCTATCTAGTATCCAATATTCCATTAGGAAATGATTATGTCTATAAAGCAAACAATTAACTTTAACCAAATAGAGATCTGGCTTCACTCTTGACTACTGGGAGGTGACTTCTACCTCCCTGGAATGTCTTCCCTGACAGAAGGCTTCTTCTCCTTCTCCTTCTCCTTCTTCTTCTTCTTCTTTCTTTCTTCTTCCTCTTTCTTCTTCCTCTTTCTTCTTCTTCTTCTTCTTCTTCTTCTTCTTCTTCTTCTTCTTCTTCTTCTTCTTCTTCTTCTTCTTCTTCTTCTTCCTCTTCTTCCTCTTCCTCTTCCTCTTCCTCTTCCTCTTCCTCCTCCTCCTCCTCCTCCTCTTCTTCTTCTTCTTCTCTTTTTTTTTTTTTCTCTAGGGACTTTTGCCATTGGAAAGTCTAACAGTGGGATTTGCAATGGGGTTGCTGTAATATGCAATGAATTCCCACCTCCTGAAAAACTGGTGACTAAAGGTATTAAATTGAACTGTTAGGAGAGGCTGGCCACTAAAAGTCAGCCACTTGGGCAGTGTGTGATCAATCCCCAATAAAAACTCTAGACTTCACAGGTGAACTTCTTTGGTTTACAATATTCACTCTTGTCACACACTATATCCATCATTCAAGATGCCGCAGAAGATGACCTGAAACTCCACATTTGGACCTCTCTGAGATTCTGGTATCCAGGCATCTCTTCCAATTTGGCTGATTCTAATTCATATCTTTTCACTGTAATAAAACTTTAATCATGAGTAGAGTGCTTTCTTGAGTTATTTGAGATTTTCTAGTGAATTATCCAACCTGACAGTGGTCATGGAAACCCTGAAACTTATAGCCAGCTGGTCTGAAGTGAGGGTGGCCTGGGAGCCCTCAAGCTTGTGGCTGGTGTCTGAAGTGAGAGTGGTCTTCTGGAGACTGTGCCTTCAAACCTACATAGTTTCTCCAACTCGGAATAAAGTCCTTATGTTAATTAATGCAAAATGTAAGTACAAAGTGTTCTTCATGTATACCTAGATATGACCATATGAAAAAGATCCACTTTGTTTAAGAAACCTCATTGAATAACTACTATGTGTCAAGCACTGAGAAAGGGAAATATTTTAACAATTTCTTTTCTTGCAAGTAATATTATTTTTAACTCATGTATTATGTTATCTTAAAAACATATGCTTACCATAGAGATCATTAAAGTATGATAATATCTTAGGATAAATAAAGACTGAAAAGAAACACTGTATTTGTGAGCAATTTGAATAACTTGACCTTGGGATACCAGTTACATTTTAAACCTGTTCAGTCTAAGGGGCTATAGCCTAAAATTCTCTTCTGTTGTCATTAGATGCATAGTGTGATAGTAACAGAATACTCATTCTTGTTTTATAGAGATATCTTGAGGAAAGATGAAAAAGATCAATTAAACCACAAAATTTGGCAATTTAAAACAGTCTGCTTTGAAGGGAGATAAAATGCTGCTCTATTTGAAGCTTTAAAGGTTTCATTGTGTTTAGAAGTTTCTAGGGATTAAAAACTTCTCTAAAAAGGGTTGAATGATTGCCAAGATTGCTGATAAATAACCCTCTATTGAGTCTGAAGGAGGTGGTTATTGTGAGACCAGATGACTGGCCTCTTAGAATGCCTTAATTAATAATCTGGGAGAGATTGTAAAAGCATTCAAATGAAATTTCAAAGATGCTAAATGAAGGCTTTTCAAACACCACAAAATTGGTCAAATTATGTAGCTGGGAATTAGGAACCTGGGATGTAATTATTTCTAAGGATTCAAGTGGTAACATTCAGGAAGAGGTAATGACAGTCGTGAGGGCAATTTTTCATTCCCGTAAGAATATTTGTCTGATCTTGCCTTCCTAATTTGCTATGTAGCTTATATATGCTTGTTAAGTGTTTGGCTATATTCTGATAATTTTCACAACTGTCAATGAGTCATCTATGTCATTTGGAATCTACTGTCATGGTTAATTCCTTATATTTAAAAGTAACAAAAAAGGACACGACAGCTTTGGTTTTGAGAACAATGTCATTGAGCAAATTAGTTATCCAAATAGAGCTGTTTTACACTTCCACCATGAACTTTTTTAGGGAGTTATTTTTGTAGTAGAAAACATGTATATTTTGCTACACAGTTTGCATATAATTAGTATCTGTTCCTATAGTTAAGAGAAATTCTAAATGTATATCTTTTTTCTTACTAATTCTCTTTGATTTTACAACCTTTGAAATCCCTTAAGACTTACCATCATTTTCCAAGAATTGTGTTGAGAATAATTCAAAAGCAGTAAATTACTGCCTTTATACCTTCTGTTCAGTGGCGGGAGTGGAAGTGCAGCTGAAAGAGTTAATGTAGCTTCAATTGGTGTCTATTTACTACCACAGAGTGGCAAGCCCCAGGAGAATATGGCTAAGTGCATGTTTGTGGAGTCAGCTAGTAGCAGCAGGATTTCAGAAAATGACTTAATGCTTTGGTCATGTGCTTCAGTTCCAGGGACTGGGGCTATTAGAGTGAAGACAATATTCAGTGTCTTACACCTTCTGAGTGTTCGACATTATGTTATCCTTCCAACTGTGAAATGAATTCTGGGCTGTCCTCAATCCCAGTAAGTAACTAAAACTACTCTAATGTAAAGAAGTAGGTAGCAGAGCAGTAATTACTACACACACTTAAAAATGTACTAAGCTCATTTACCCTGTGTTTTTAAAGTGATACATAGGTTGGCTATACTGACGCTAATTAGACTCGTGGGTGACGCCACAGGATGGCATAGACAAGGACACAATTATTGCAATCACAGCTTCTTCCAAGTCAGGCTTTATAATAGCATAAAGACTGGGGGCAGTGGGTGTGGTAGTCAGACCCCAATCTCAATCAGAGATTTCAGGAATTTATGGCCAGAATTCAATCTAGAGAACTTTAAAGTAAATTCGTGGGTACCAACATGTTTAATCATCAGAATATGTTGTCTGAGAGGTGAACCAGGAGTCCTAAGACAGCATCTTCCTCTGAAGATGGGGCTAAGGCAATTTCAAACACGGCGAGTTCCCAAGAGAATAATGGTGATGGTGCCCAGTCTGACATGCACTGAGAATTCAAGATATATTAGACATTGCTCTTAATGTTTTTGATATATAAACACATTTAGCAATCCAAACTCATTTAGTCTTTGAAGTAGGTACATTATTTCTACTTTATGGATAAGGAGAATGAGGCACAAAGTAGTAAGTTATCTGCAGTCACAAAACGGGTCCACTGGGATTCAAATTTATGCAATGTGATAATAGTTTCTTCACTCTCAATCACAATTTTATGATAATTTAGGAATTTTGACATATTTGATCTGTTATTTCTATAACTTAAAGTATATTTGGGAAACCTCAAACTTTAGCAAGCAAACTTAAGATAGAAAAATAATTTTGTGTTGTCATTTTAAGAGGAATAAAACTTTGTGATATGCATTACTTCAATGCATCTCAGGAATGTCATCAGGTTAAAATACCTATATCTATATCTATATCTTTATCTATATCTATGGATGATTTTTTCTGAGACCGAGTCTCTTTCTGTCACCCAGGCTGGAGTGCAGTGGCGCAGTCTCAGCTCACTGCAACCTCTGCCTCCCGAGTTCAAGCGATTCTCCTGCCTCAGCCTAAAATATATGTTTTATCAGATCATTGTTATCAGAGATAGAGGTGTCTTTGTAGACATCTGGAGTGTAGTCCTGATTCCCTGCAAGCATGTGTTTAAAAAAGGTGCTTGGAACTCCAGAAATAATGTGTTTTGTAGGTATATTTTTCTGGACTGAATATTTATTGTTTTAAAGCTTCTCAAAGAGTTATGTGACCCACAAATATTAAAAATCCAATCTATGTGTCTTTAGATAATTCTTCTCTCCTTCCTTCTCCTCAGTGCCACAATTGTCTCCTTCAACTCATCTATTTTTATCTTCACCTCTTCCCCATTTTTACCCTTAGCCTATCACCACATAGGACCGGCTTCTCTACCATTCTCTCCTTTGCCCACAGCCATGAGAGCTGATAGTAAAGGCAATTTGGTCATCTTTGAATTGAACTCACCATTCTTTTGGCTTACCAAAGGGTCCAAACTTCAACCACAGAGTGGTCTGAAGGAGTTTGGTGGTTTCAAGTTCACCTTCCCTCAGTTGCTCTTTACTCTTTTGAGTCGCCTTAGTATATTATGGTTGCACTGTCTTCCAGAGCCTGAAACTCAGAAAAGTCACCCCTTGTCAGAGATTACACAGGAAAGCCTGGTTACAGTCTCATGACTTTCCATCTATTTGAAAGTGTAATTTCTCCCACATATGCTGTTCTTTCAGGAACATTCCCCCTCTGCTCCTCTTTCAAGGCAGATACAAAAATAAAAATGTACTGGGTAGGGAAAATCCAAATTAGAGGACATCCTCTTCTGGTTTCTTAAATTCTTACTTGAAGCACTAACTGGCTATGCTCCTCAAGTTTCTATAGGTCAGAAATCTTAATTTGCAATTGATGTTTAATTCATTCATTCGTTTGGTTTTTTTCATTCAATGACCTGACATTGGACTAGGTGCTAATGACATAACAGTAAATAAGGCAGACTATACTTTTGTCTTATACAGGTTTAATTCAAAGCCAAACTTCTTTTAGGCTTTCTGAACATAAATCTTAAAATCTCAGGTATTTAATGAATTCTGTGTCCCTAAAGTGAGCAAAATATTTTAGTTCTCATCTGAATAGGGCCATTCATATCTTTGCCACTTTCTTGCTAAGTATAGCCACTGAAAAGTTGCTTAATATTTTGGTTTCTTATTAGCTGATGAGCATGTATAATAGAGATATATAGTAATGCTGTATGATTTTAGTGACTAGAAAGTGTCCTAAAAGCATGCGGTACTGAGAGGGCTCCAGGTAGTGAGGGGACCATTTGAAATCTCATTTCCATCTGGCTCCTTATGCAAATGTTTAACTTGCATTTTGCCCTCTTTATGTATGTTTCCTTTGTGGTTGCAGGCATCCCTGATGCCATTATCTGCTGTTTGACTTGAAAATTGAACTTGTCTATGTGAAATATATTACACAGTTTAAAAAGTGTAAGCAAATTCTGACATTAAAATCAACTTAAGCAGAGACAAACAAATGAATATAGATGGGGTACTTCACTGCTTTTCCCCTGGCTCCCTCCCCTGACTACCCTTTGGCTGGGATGTGCATAGTTTGACAGAGCCATAATTCAGTATATGTTCAAAGGCTACAGATGCAGCAGTGAACACTTAAATGGTACTGTAAGTGATATCTTAACAGCTTCTGTTAGGCTTAAAAATGAATTCTTGTACCGACTAATATATTGTACAATTTTTTAGAAAGATGAATGGAGAAAATACCCTGACTTTAATAGAGTGCTCTTCCCATAATAGCTGAAATTTGTGATTCACCAGCAGGCCCACATAATAGTTTGTGCAGTAGTGGTACTGCAGCTTAAGGAAACTTCTTGATTCTAAGCCTTTATTAATTAGAATTTATGTTTAATTATTATACAAAATAGGATTTCAGTAAGAAAACAATTTTGTTAGCATTTCTTACACTGATATGTTTCTGGGCATTACTGCTCTTGTAATTTTTTTCAGTACATTGAATATAGCTATAGGTACCAACTGCTGCAAAGACAGGGCCTGGGACAAATGCTTGTTATGATTGGCTGAGGAGGGCAAAGGTCCCTGGATGGATGACTGACTGGCTTTCCTTAGTCAAGCTAGGAAACCACCATTTGACAGAGTACCATAGTTCTTGTCTATTGCTATAATCTTAATTGCTTTGGGGAGACTTGAGATGAGGCTGTAAAGAATATGCAAAACGTGAACCTCTGAGAATAAGGCAGGACCATTTCTCAGACTTCTCAAAGATATACTGGAAGACCTGTTCACGTAGGTCATTGTTCTTTGACTGGGGTGGGGGTTGGAATCAGCTTTAGTTAGGTGAATACACATAGGGAGAAACTAATAAAAGACTACATACTTTTGTTTGCCTTAAACTTCATCTGTCTCTTCAAGTTATTTTTTGTCTCCAAGAAACTAATCTTCTAAGGGAAAGTGAGGCAACAGCTGTATTTTGAAATCATGTTAGTGTACAGTTGCAGCCTCAAGATTCCAAGAAGGCCTATGGAATTTTGTTCTAAGCATATCAGAACTATGTGTTTGCATAAAGGAGCAAACCAGTTCATATCAGAACTATGTGTTTGCATAAAGGAGCAAACCAGTTCTGAGGCTCCTGTGCATTTATGAGATGTGTACAGCAAATGCAGAAGCAGTAAAAGAGGAGACAGAGTGTGGGTGCACAGGAGGAGGCTAGACCAGATGAACAGCACCTACTCTCTCACCTTCTGGGGTAGAAATGGACACAAAGTAAGTGACTAAGAGGAGTGGGTGGATAAGCGCATAAAGCTAGGATTCTCTGAGCTCCCTGAATGATATGAACAAGAATGACTAAACCAGGATTAGAGAAAATCCAGAACACATAAAGAAAAGAAGGTCTCTGAAATATTAATAAAACAATGGATTTTTAAAAGCAGTTTAATTCAATGATTTCAAATTGCATCCTGCTAATTAGGTGCTAATTGGGAGAGTTTAAATTGTGGGAATTTCTACAATAGGAAAATATGCTTTTCCTTACATTTCGAGACTCCCTGTAGGACTCACAGGAAGCAATTTTTTTTGTCGTATGGAGGTTAGAGGGGCTTAGCAGCCCAGAAGTGCTAAACAGATTGTTTTACATAGTCAACAGCATTTATTAAGCATTAATTATAAAGGAAACAACATATCCTTCACTACATTTTGTCTGAAAAACTGAACATGAAAGTTTCTGAGAACAGACGTAGGTTCAAGTTTAGTAACATCAGAGACTGCATTAGGAAGCAACCTCACTGATCCTGTGGTTCAGCTTCACGGTTCTAAAGATTGTGCCAGAATGAGACTTCTTTACATTTTTTGTTACTTGGGTTTCTTTTTCTTGAAGATAAGTGATAAATTATATCCGACTGAAGCAGGTGCATTTTAGCATTAGTTTCTTCTCCCCAACAAAGGCTTATTCTCCACAGGAGGTTTTCTTTAAAATGAATAAATTGTATCAAATTCAGATCATGCTTATAATCAGATATTGGGATTCAGAGCAGCACTTGTTCTGCAAACAGTACTTTTTCTGTCAGGAATACATGTGGCTTTTTCTAAAAACTTTAGTCGGTCAGTTCAAATTTCCCCTCTCTCCCTCTCCTGCCAGTCCTCCCTCTATCTTTCACCTCCCCTCTTTGCTTCCTGCTTACTCCTGTGCTGTGGATTAGAACATATTTTCTCTTGGTAGAAGGCGTTTATCACTTCTTATGGGTATCTAACATCACCAGGCGAGTGGATAAGAGCAGTCACAACAAAAATGATAATGAAGGGTTTTGTAGCATGAAGGAACAAAATAGAGCCAGCTCTCTGCAATTTACTTGAGTCATGTACAACTCTGGCTGTTTGATGTTCAAAAGCCACAGTAGATCTGCCTTTAATCTTTACATGTGTAGGTTTAGCTGCAATTCTTAGCAGAGCATTAGTTCAAAGGGGAGAAATGCAATATCCACCACCACCACCAATAAACCGAAAACATGCTTAGCGGGGCTTGGAAGCCCCAAAGTGCTAAACAGATTGTTTTACATAAGAGATACAGGCTGGGAGCAGCCCATTAGAGAGAGATCCAAGATAAAAACTGTAGCAGAGGTGGAAACGTGTTTCTGTGCAGCAAATTTATGGTCTGAAATATTATGGAATAAAACATTATAGAACATTACAGTCACCTTCAGGAATTAACATGGTAAACCTGATGTGATGTTTGTGATGTGATGTGATGTGACGTGACGTGATGTGACGTGATGTGATGTGATGAGCACGGACTCCATGCATGTCTTCAAGGTTTCAGCGATTCTGAATTCTAAATGTAAACATGGCCAGGCATTCTGGAAGTATGTGTGTTCTGTGTTTGTTTACATAATGGTGTAAGGGTTTCTTTATTCAACCAGGGATTTTCAAATTGAGCTTTGTCTTTACATGAAAATAGTAAGTATTCTCAGCTTCCCTATATCCCTCCTTTATTCCAAATGGACAAATCAGCAAGTTGGAAGAATTGGTAAATTGCAGCAGCTGTTGTATTAATGGCTTTTGGGTTAATTTGTTTGGAAACAATTTATGAGAGATGAGTTATTGTTCTCCATAATGAATTTTCAAATATTCAAATGACATTGTCAGAACAGCTGCATTAGCTAGTCTTTAGGAACTATGAAATAATTTATTTTCAGGTACCTTATTCCAGAATGCTTTCTCTCTATAATGGTTTAGGTGTTGAGGTTTACCACTCAATAAAAAATTAATGCCTTTGGGGAATTGCTTATTCTTCTGTAGTATAAGTTTAACTATATTGCCGTTTTAGAAGTAATATGAATGCAAAATTAGGTCAGTGTTTTGGGTAGATCCAAAGGTTTTCTTGGTTTTTTGTTTTTTTTTGTTTTTTCAACTTGAGACTAGTTTTCAGTAATTTTTTTCACTGTTAAGTAGCCACCTTGCAGGTTTAAAAATAACTAGCTGTATGTGGCTATTGACTTAGCCATGGACACAGTAGGTTATGCCCAGTTATGCCTGTGTGCCTGAGGAAGTGTCTGTCTTTTCCAGAGTTAGCCAATAAGGTGCCAATGAAGCATACATCTCTCATACTTACAGATGGATGGGAAAAAGGCTGCTTTATTTGCAAAACTGCCATTCACACAATCATATATCTGAACATTTTGCCTGGATAACTTAATTGAAACAAAAATTCCCTTTTTCCTTTTTTCCCTTCAGTTATGTAGCTTTTCAGCTTAATTCAGGTTTATTTTGGTGGCCATGTTCAGAATTTTTCTTAGATATAACACATCAAGAGAGGTAGTTCTAGTTTATATAAAAAGCCAGACCTCGTATCAGAGGATTGGACTTGAGGACAAACTGTGTCAATTATCAGCCCCGGAATGTACGGCAAATCACTTCATCTGTCTCTAAGCCTTAGTTTACTCATGGACCAAAGGAAAATGAGATATTGTTTTCCACCACAACACTGTAAAAATTAAAAGCACAATACCAATAAAAATCATTTTTGTTGTATCCTTTGGGGTTTGCTAGCTCGTGTAAGATGATTTAAAATAAAATTTGCTACAACCGTATTAATAATGTTTCATACTGATTGATCTCGTTCCAGCTTAGGATTTAATCCACGGGGTATGCATTTAAGATTAAGGCTTTTATAACTTATTGCTATTAAATAAATGTAAGAGAAAGGGAAACTGTAAGGAAATCTAAATATATTCATTTATCACCTCATTCACTCGTTCAGCATTTATTATGTTTCTGCAATGTGCATGGTACTTAAAGTATAGGGGAACATAAATTCTTGCCTTTATGCAAGGACTGGTATCAAAGTGAGTAATTGTGATATGATTGGTGTTATAACATAGTTTATAGCAGTGTAGGGTCTTAAAAGGAAAAGATTACAATGCTGTCTGGGCATGGAAGGGAGGCAGTGAGGATGGGGGGTTGCAAAATAGGGTTGTGTAAGGGTTCTTGTTCTGTAGTAGCCCATGGGCTGGTGGGGATGCAGATATATACTTAATTTTAACAAGAAAGATGCCTCAGTAAAAATATGTACAGAAAGACAAAGATGTGTACATATATACAAATATGTACTTTGAGAGCACAGAAGAATGAATGTCTCCTGAAGGTGAAAAAGGCTTCACTTTGTGGGGGAAAGATAATTTCGACAACCCTCTATGGAGGACCCACTCACTCCTAGGGTGGTGCCAAACACTTCACTTATACTAGCTCATTTCGTTATCACGGGGAGCATGGCCTGCTAGTCAAGTGTACCCATTCTGAAACCCCTATAAACCTGGATTTTCATCCCAGTTTCTCAGAAGCAAATAATTGTATTACTTAAGATACTTAGGCTTTAAAGTCTTTTCAGCCACAAAAAAGGGATAAATATCCTGTCTCTCTGAAAAGTTGGCATGGGGATTAGTCAGAGTATATATAAAGTAATTAATCTAGTGCCTAGAACATAGTAAACACTGAATATATAGTGCATTCTATGGTTGTTCTTGTTGGAGCAATAGCAGCAGTAATAGGAGTAACTGCAGTAGGAGTGCTAGGAGTACAAATATATGAGATCGGTATCTGCATTAGTCAATTCTTGTACTGCTATAAAGAAATACTGGAGGCCGGGCGCGGTGCCTCACGCCTGTAATCCCAGCACTTTGGGAGGCTGACGCAGGCGGATCACAAGGTCAGGAGATTGAGACCATCCTGGCTAATACAGTGAAACCCCATCTCTACTAAAAATACAAAAAATTAGTTGGGTGTGGTGGTAGGCACCTGTAGTCCTAGTTACTTGGGAGGCTGAGGCAGGAGAATGGCATGAACCCGGGAGGCGGAGCTTGCAGTGGAGCCGAGATTGCGTCGCTGCACTCCAGCCTGGGAGACAGAGCAAGATTCTGTCCAAAAATAAAATAAAATAAAATAAAATAAAATAAAATAAAATAAATACTGGAGACTGTGTAATTTATAAAGAAGAGAGGTTTAATTGGCTCGTGGTTCCACAGACTGTACAGCAAGCATGATGCTGGCCATCTGCATGGCTTCTGGGGAGGCCTCGGGAAACTTACAATCATGGTGGAAGGTAAAGGGGGAGCCAGCACTTCACATGGCCAGAGGAGGAGAAGGATAGACAGAGGTGAGGTGCTACACACTTTTAAACAATCAGATCTCAGGAGAACTCCCTCACTATCATGAAAACAGCACCAATGGGGAAATCTGCTCCCATGATCCAATCACCTCCCACCAGGCCCCACCTCCAGCATTAGGGATTACATTTCTACGTGACATTTGGGTGAGGACACAGATTCAAACCATATCAGTATTATTAGACCCTTTTAAAATATAGCGACATCAAGTCTCAGATTTTCATCCCAGTTTCTCAGACATCAAGTCTCAGATGTCCCTATATTCTAAAAGGGTCTAATAATACTGGTATGGTTTGGAAACTCCTTAGTTAAGGAATTTCCTCAGTGCTAGTGGTGGCATAGTCATGATCAGAACTCAGGATTATCCCATTCTGTGTCCAGAATTGGTGAGTTCTTGGTCTCACTGTCTTCAAGAATGAAGCCGTTGTACCCTAGCGGGGAGTGTTACAGTTCTTAAATATGGTGTGTCCAGAGTTTGTTCCTTCAGATGTTCAGATATGTCTGGAGCTTCTTCCTTCTGGTGGATTCGTGGTCTCGCTGTCAGGAGTGAAGCTGCAGACCGTCAGGGTGAGTGTTACAGCTCATAAAGGCAGCCTGGACCCAGAGTGAGCAGCAACAAGATTCACTGCAAAGAGCAAAAAAATAAAGCTTCCACAGTGTGGAAAGCGACCCCACCGGTTTCCCACTGCTGGCTCCGGCAGCCTGCTTTTATTCCCTTATCTTACCCCACCCACATCCTGCTGATTGGTCTATTTTACAGAGAGCTGACTGCTCCATTTTACAGAGAGCTGATTGCTCCATTTTGACAGAGTGTTGATTGGTTCATTTACAATCCTTGAGCTAGACAGAGTCACAGAGTGCTAGTTAGCTAGATACAGAGTACCAACTGGTGTATTTACAAACTTTGAGCTAGTCACAGAGTACTGATTGGTGTATTTACAAACCCTGAGCTAGACACAGAATGCTGATTGGTACATTTACAATCCTTAAGCTAGACACAGAGTCACAGAGTGCTAGTCCTCCAAGTCTCCACTAGGTTAGCTAGATACAGAGTACCAATTGGTGTATTCACAAATCCTGAGCTAGACACAGAGTGCTGATTGGTGTATTTACAAACCCTGAGCTAGACACAGAGTGCTGATTGGTGTATTTACAATCCCTTAGCTAGACATAAAGGCTCTCCAAGTCCCCACTAGACTCAGGAGCCCAGCTGGCTTCACCTAGTGGATCCTGAACTGGGGCTGCAGGCGGAACTGCCTGCCAGTCCAGAGCCAGCACCTGCACTCCTCGGCCCTTGGGCTGTCCATGGGACCCGGCGCCAGGGAGCAGGGGGTGGTGCCAGTCCGGGAGGCTCAGGCCCCGCGGGAGCCCACCACAGAGACAGGGAGCTCAGACATGGCAGGCTGCAGGTCCAGAGCCCTGCCATGCGGGGAGGCAGCTAAGGCCCCGCCAGAATTTGAGTGCTGCGCGGGCAGGCCGGCACTGCTGGGGGACCCTGAGCAACCTCTGCAGCTGCTGGCCGGGGTGCTAAGCCCCTCACGGCCCTGGGCCGGGGTTGCCGGCTGGCTGCTCCATGTGCGGGGTCCCCTCCTGCGCCCGCTGGAACTCGCACTGGCCCGTGGGCGCCGCGCACAGCCCCAGTTCCCGCGCGCACCTCTCCCTCCACACCTACCGGCACGCAGAGGGAGGCGGCTCAGGCCTCAGCCAGCCCAGAGAGGGGCTCCCATGGTGCCGGTGCCCATGGTGGGCTGAAGGGCTCCTCAGGCACCGCCAGAGTGGACGCTGAGGCCGAGGAGGCGCTGAGAGTGAGGGCTGCTAGCACATTGTCACCTCTCAATTCCAAAACTCAAGCTTTGGAGTGTGCTTAATACTAAAAGAAGTTACTATAAAGCTGGTTCCTAAAGAAGCAGGAATATGTCTAAAGAAATCAAGATGAGTACTTCACTTTTGAAGTACTTTTTGAAGGCTCAGGGTGCCATATCATGCCAATTGGAGAAAGAACATGTATATTTTAAAGATATTCATCCACATTATTTCAAACCAAATCCAAAACAGGAATTTGAAAATCAACAATGTGGTGCAAACAAGGAACCTTTGTGTTAATTGAACAAGTTCTTTCAATTTCTTTCTGCTCTGGAACATGAAGAATAATTTCTAGTTATCTACACAGAACTAGTCTTAAAAGTAAAAAGCAGTTTGTATATGTGTGTGTGTGTGTGTGTGCGCGTGTGTTTTTCAATAATGCTATTTCTTTGGAAGATGATTTTAGAATCCACTGTGTTACAGTTTTGCCCCTCTTCTCTTAAATCCAGAGTTCATTGTTTTGGGCATGATACCTCTCAGGCTGTTCTGGAATAAATATGCCATATTGATGAAGGTGTCAATTCCTACCCTAGGCTTAACAAAAATCTGTTAGTGACAGGCCCCTCCATCTGTAGGCTTTCCTGTTTCAACACCTTGGAACCTGATCTTGGGGAGCAACTGTAGTTCTACAAAGTGGGGTAGCAGGGATAGAGTTTTTGTGGGGTGAGCCTGGGATTAGTGCCAGTAGACCTATGTTCAAATCCTAGGCTAGTAACTCCCCCTTTCATAACCTCAGTTTCCTTATCTAGAAAATATTATCTATCTTACTGGGTTGATATAGTAGTCAGCAAAAAGTGGTAGCTATCATTATATATGTGATACCCAAGAATACTGCTCCCCTCTTCTATGCCAGAAAGGCTGAGGGATTCTGGAATTTGATGCCAAAATTTGCTATTTTGGAGGTACTTCTGAAAATCTAGCTTGCTGAATTTTTGACTTCCTACTCCATTTCCAAAGAGGACAGCAGCCTGTCAGTTATCCCATCACCTAGAAACCTTGGCATTTATGAAGAATATAGGTCTGGGACCCATGTAGGCAGAGTTGACCTGCCCTCACCTAAAGGATCTTGTGAAATCTTTGCATCTGCTTTCCACCGCTCTCCCCTCACTTGTAACTGACATACCCAATTAATGCCATATTCTATGTGGCTCTGGGCATTTCTCGTCTGATCTCATCACCCAAGTTATGCCCCTCCTCTTCTTTCTTTAACTCATTATTACTGACAGATGCCCAGATACTACAGTTGGGACTTTGTGCTGGATGTGTCCTTGTTGCTGATGTTCGCTCCATATTTCGCTTGTTTCCTCACTACCGTAAAGTCTCTACCTATGCCATAAGGCCAATGACATGCTTTCGGGTATACTAAACCTTTCCTGAGAGCCAATATGAGCCAATGTAATCAGTGTTGTCAATGCATATTTTGGGGTGAAAAATATCTATTTCACCATAAAACACTTGAAAAATCCACAGGAAAATGATAAGGCATGTGTAAAAAACTGGCAAATGGACCTTAGGATGGTGACTCAACTTTAAAACGTATCTGCAGGAAGGTAAACCCAACACAAATGCATTCTAATGGTTAATTTTATCTGAGTATTTCAAGCTGTTATGCAGAAAACACCAATACTGTTAAGAATACCTCAGTACCAACTTTGGGCTGATCTAGTTGATACAGTATTATCCTTAGTTTCTAAAGAAAACATTGATTGCTTTGGGTGAGGAGAGAGTCATCCCTACTTAATTTTATTGTGTAGAGTTCATATGTGTGAATAGCGTGTATGAACACACACACAATCACTCATGTATAAATGTTGAGTCCCATACAAGAAAATATTGCCCTAGCATGGAAATACAAGATAAATATGACATAATAAATTTCTCTCAAGAATCTTACAGAGTTTAGTCTGAGAGATATTTTATTCTACAGAGTGTAGGAAGTCATGTGCCACAAAAAAGTGAGAAATAAAATGCCATAGGATTTCACAGAGGGGTAAAGTTCAGATCACGTCCATAAGAGAATATCATGCCTAAAACTTAAGGGCCTAACAACAATCACCATTAATTTGCCACAATTCTGCAATTTCAATTTCAGTAAGGCTAAATAGGGGTAACTTGTCTCTGCTTCAAGTCATGCTTACTAGGATTGTTTGACTAAAACTGAAGGATCCAAGATGTCTTTACCACATGTCTGGCGTCTTACCTGGGTTTGCTGGGTCTTTCTCTGTTGCCCTTCATGGTCTCTCATCCTCCAGAGCCCCTCTCTCTCTCGGAGGAAGATCAGACTTCTTTATATGGTTGCTGGTTTCAAAGAAGGTGAAAGTAGAAGCCGCGGGCCCAGTCAAGTCTAGACCCAGACCTGGCAAAGTGTCACCCCTGCCATATTCTGTTGGCTAAAGCAAATCACAAGAGTGGATCATATTCAAAAGGAGGGAAAATAGCATATGCATACAGTTGTGGGAAGAATTGATTGTGGCTATCTTTGTAAATAATCTACCACATTGGCCTTGATAAAATTTGTAAAATTGAGGCATGTGGAAATGTGAAGAAAGGATATTCTAGGTGGAAGAAATGAACTAAGCAAAGGTTAGAAGTAGGAAAGTATATGAAAAAAAATTGCTGAATATTTTCAGAGCCCACACTCTGAAGGTTGATTGAAATTAGACTCTGGAGACTGGTCTATAGCTGAGGAGTCTCTCAACATTCCTCATGAAAATTCATGCATAGCCTCCTTATGCCCATTTCTGGTATCCATTGGCTTTAGATCTGTCTATATATGTTCACTACAGAACTGGAAGTGTGCTAAAGAAGAAAATGAAAAAACAGATTAGAGTCAGAAGAATATTCTCTCATAAGCAAAAGAAGGATGTAAGCCAGTATCATCCTCCAAATCAGTAGAAGAACTGATGATTTATAGGTCATTAAGGAGAGGAGTGGCTTGGCCTGTAGAGGAGCCCTTTTGCAACATTGGTCTTATAGGCTCGCTGTACCCAATAAATAGCCTCTATAGGGGTAAAGTTTGTAAGTAAATGTGTCATGGAGTAGGACACTACTGCATTAAACAAAATATAAGGAGTTTAAGAGAAATTTAGAATAATTTTACAGATATCTAGAAATTTTATGTCAATAAGCTAACCTCTGTTTGAGAATAATAATTCACTAACATTTTCATTCCTGCTGTTTTAACAAAGAAAGGATTGGAGTCATAGACTCTATAGACTTGCTGAGATCTTTTTGAGAGTTCATCTTTATTTGACAAATTTTTGACTTTTTTGTTTTGTGTTGTGATTTGCGATAAAACTGGGCAAAAACATCCTCCTATAAATAATAACAAAAGTAAAACAACCAAGTTGGGAAATGGATGAAGGAAATGAATGGACGAGTCACAGATGAGATAAGTTATGTGGCAAATAGAATGGTGAATCAACATTCATTCATCGATAGTACAAAGAACTAAGAATTAAAATAATAATATCCTACTTTTTAAATGTTGTGTTAATTAAAAAGTAAAAGTAATGAAAACAGCTATACCTGGTAAGTGTGTCAAGAAAAAGTCATTGCTATGTATGAATATGTATTACTGTTCATGTTTTAGAATATATTTTGGTGGTATCTGTTAAATTCAAGGCATGCCTACCCTCTGACTGAGAAATTTCACACCTATTGATCTATTCTAAGGAATATCAGCACCAGTTTATCAGATTAGGATGAGAATATTTATTACAACATGATTTGTGGTGGTTAAATATAATAATGATCTTAATGGCCACTAACTTAAGAATGGTTGATAAAATTGTGTTATATTCATGCTATGGAAATTATACACAAATTAGAAACAATGAGTCAGCAATACATTAATTGACTTGAAGGGATTTTCATAATATAGTACAAGAAAAGCAAGTTGCAGAGAAAAGTCCATGGCATGATTCCTTCTCTTTTAAAGTGACCCCAAATGTTTCACCTTTATGCATATGGGTGTTTTACATGAATCTTTGAGCATGGAGAATATTTTGGAAGGTTGGAAGGAGTTGACGTGGGAAATAAAGGGGAATAGAAGAGGTAAAAATACAGCAAGGCATAACAAATGTTAAAAAAAATGAAGCCTATAGTATTCTATCTATTATATAACTAAATATTTTTAAGTAAAATATCGACAGGTTTACAAAGTGACAAAACCAATGGTAATATTTTTTATGAATTCCGATTGTATTAATGGTGCTACCTAAAAATAATTAGATTAATGTAAATTTCTGATGAAGTAGAAAATACTCAATATCTCAACTAAAGTAATGAAATACATGTTTTATTATTAACCAACTTTTTATTAATGGGAAAATAATTCATTTACACTGTCAAAAATTCAGATAGAACAAATGGCATGCTGAAAAATGAACCTCATTCCCAGAACTTTAAGCCCTACTCAAAGGCAATCACCAACAATTTCTTCTGAATCCTTCAAAAAGATAATCTATGTGTGGTCAAGAAGACAGGTAGATAGATATCCAAATATATATACACACATACATACACATATACCCCATTTGCATGCATATGAGAGCATACACAATAGATTATTATATCTATTGATTTTTTCATTTAATAATATATTATGGAGATTGCGTAATATCGCACATTCAGACACAACTGCCTTCCCAAACAGTGACAAGTCACTACTTGTGAAAATTTTTTTAATGATCAAGCAAACTTTTCATTATGAGTTTCACAAGGATCAAACATATGCTTGTAGAGACAACTGGAGTGTAAAGAGATGACCATGGCCAAGCAAAGATGATAACTAAACAGTGTTTAGCTATCAAGGCCAGGTATACTCAAGAGTCCACAGATGTTTACTGTTGATAAAAAGTTTTTATGGTACTACCACTAGAAATAGTGTTTGAGAAGTCACAATGCCTGCTATCATTATAAATAGCAAGGGAAAGGCCTCAGAGAGGGCAGGCCCATTCCAACGATTTTCCTGGTTCATCTTCTCATGCAGCTCCTCCTCTCTGAGCTACTCATTCTACTTTCCATTCTTTAACTTGCACAAGTGAGTAAATTACAAGGGGACATTGCAGAGAAGAGATATAAAGAACTTTATGGGCATAGATGAACCTTTCAAGTATTTGATTTTTTAGGAAACACTGACTTTCCTTTTAAAGCGTTTTACATATCCTTTCTTTCTCTATTTTCTTTGTAGGCAGTCTCTTTTTTTTTTTTTTAATTATACATTAAGTTCTGGGATACATGTACAGAATGTGCAGGTTTGTTATATAGGTATATATGTGCCATGGTGGTTTGCTGCATCCATCAACCCGTCATCTACATTAGGTATTTCCCCTAATGCTATCCCTCCCCTAGCCCCCAACCCCACAACAGGTCCCAGTATTTGATGTTCCCCTCACTCTGTCCATGTGTTATCATTGTTCAGCTTCCACTTATGAGTGAGAACATGTGGTATTTGGTTTTCTATTCCTGTCTTAGCTTGCTGAAAATGATGGTTTCCAGCTTCATCCATATCCCAGCAAAGGACATGAACTCATCCTTTTTTATGGCTGCACAGTGTTCCATGGTATTTATGTGCCACATTTTCTTTATCCAGTCTATCATTGATTGGTATTTGGGTTGGTTCCAAGCCTTTGCTATTGTGATTAGTGCTGCAATAAATATATGTGTGTCTGTGTCTTTATAGTAGAATGATTTATAATCCTTTCGGTACATATCCAGTAATGGGATTGCTGGGTCAAATGGTGGTTCTGGTTCTAGATCCTCGAGGAATCGCCATACTGCCTTTCCCAATAGTTGAACTAATTTACAGTCCCACCAACAGTGTAAAAACATTTCTATTTCTCCACATTCTCCAGCATCTGCTGTTGTTTCCTGACTTTTTAATGATTGCCATTCTAACTGGCATGAGATGGTATCTCATTGTGGTTTTGATGTGCGTTCCTTTAATGACCAGTGATGATGAGCTTTCTTTCATATGTTTGTTGGCCACATAAATATCTTCTTTTGAGAACTGTCTGTTCATATCCTTTGCCCACTTTTTGATGGGGTTGTTTGTTTTTATTGTAAATTTGTTTAAGTTCCTTGTAGATTCTGGATATTAGCCCTTTGTCAGATGGATAGATTGCAAAAATTTTCTCCCATTCTGTAGGTTGCCTGTTCACTCTGATGATAGTTTCTTTTGCTGTGCAGAAGCTCTTTAGTTTACCTAGATCCTATTTGTTAATTTTGGGTTTTGTTGCCATGGCTTTTGGTGTTTTAGACATGAAGTCTTTGCCCACGTCTGCATCCTGAATGGTATTGCCTATGTTTTCTTCCAGGGTTTTTATGGTTTTAGGTCTTACATTTAAGTCTTTAATTGATCTTGAGTTAATTTTTGTATAAGGTGTAAGGAAGGGGTCCAATTTCAGTTTTCTGCATATCACTAGCCAGTTTTCTTATTGTTTATTAAATAGGGAATCTTTTCCCCTTTGCTTGTTTGTGTCAGGTTTGTCAAAGGTCAGATAGTTATAGATGTGTGGCGTTATTTCTGAAGCCTCTGTTCTGTTCCATTGGTCTATATATCTGTTGTGATACACGTACCATGCTGTTTCGATTACTGCAGGCTTGTAGTATAGTTTGAAGTCGGGTAACATGATGCTTCCAGATTTGTTCTCTTTGCTTAGAATTTTCTTGGCTATAGGGGCCCTTTTTTGGTGTCAAATGAAACTTAAAATAGTTTTTTCTAATTCTGTGAATAAATCATTGGTAGCTTCATGGTAATAGCATTGAATCTATAAATTACTTTGGGAAGTATGACCATTTTCACAGTATTGATTCTCCCTCTCCATGAGCATGGAATATTTTTCCATTTGTTTGTGTCCTCTCTTATTTCCTTGAGCAGTGGTTTGTAGTTCTCCTTGAAGAGGTCCTTCACATACCTTGTAAGTTGTATTCCTAGGTATTTTATTCTCTTTGTAGTAATTGTGAATGGGAGCTCACTCAGGATTTGGCTGTCTATTATTAGTATATAGGAGTGCTTGTGATTTTTGCACATTGATTTTGTATCCTGAGACTAAGTTGCTTATCAGCTTAAGATTTTGAGCTGAGACGATGGGGTTTTCTAAATATACAGTCATGTTATTTGAAAACAGAGACAAACTGGCTTCTTCTCTTCCTATTTAAATACCTTTTATTTCTTTCTCTTGCCTGATTGCCCTGGCCAGAACTTCCAATACGATGTTGAATAGGAGTGGTGAGAGAGGGCATTCTTGTCTTTTGCTGGTTTTCAAAGGGAATGCTTCAGCTTTTGCCCATTCCTTATGATATTGGCTGTGGGTTTCTCATAAATAACTCTTATTATTTTGAAATGTGTTCCATTGATAACCTAGTTTATAGAGAGTTTTTAGCATGAAGGGGTGTTGAATTTTGTCAAAGGCCTTTTCTACATCTATTGAGATAATCATGTGGTTTTTGTCATTGGTTCTGTTTATGTGGTGGATTAAGTTTATTGATTTGCCTATGTTGAACCAACCTTGCATCCCAGGGATAAAGCCAACTTGATTATGGTGGAGAAGCTGTTTGATGTGCTACTGGCTTTGGTTTGCTCGTATTTTATTGAGGATTTTTGCATCAGTGTTCATCAAGGATATTGGCCTGAAATTTTCTTTTTTTGTTGTGTCTCTGCCAGGTTTTGGTATCAGGATGATTCTGGCCTCATAGAGTGAATTAGGGAGGATTCCCTCTTCTTCTATTGTTTGGAATAGTTTCAGAAAGAATGGTACTAGCTCCTCTTTGAACCTCTGGTAGAATTTAGCTGTGAATGTCTGATCCTGGGCTTTTCTTGGTTTGTAGGCTATTAATTGCCTGCCTTAATTTAAGAACTTGTTATTGGTCTATTCAGGTATTCAACTTCTTCCTGGTTTAGTATTGGGAGGGTGTATGTGTCCAGGAATTTGTCAATTTCTTCTAGATTTTCTAGTTTATTTGCGTAGAGGTATTTGTAGTATTCTCTGGTGGTAGTTTGTATTTTTGTGGGATCAGTGGTGATATCCCCTTTATCATTTTTTGTTGCTTCTATTTGATTCTTCACTCTTTTCTCCTTTATTAGTCTGGCTAGCATTCTATTTTGTTAATCTTTTCAAAAAAACAGCCCCTGGATTTATTGATTTTTTGAAGGGTTTTTCATGTCTCTATCTCCTTGAGTTCTGCTCTGATCTTAGTTATTTCTTGTCTCCTGCTAACTTTTGAATTTGTTTGTTGTTGCTTCTCTAGTTCTTTTAATTGTGATGTTAGGGTGTCGATTTTAGATCTTTCCCACTTTCTCCTGTAGGCATTTAGTGCTATAAATTTCCCTCTGAACACTAGCTATGTTCAAGAGATTCTGGTATGTTGTGTCTTTGTTCTCACTGGTTTCAAAGAACTTATTTCTTTCTGCCTTAATTTCATTACTTTCCCAGTAGTCATTCAGGAGCAGGTTGTTCAATTTTCATGTAATTGGGCAGTTTTGAGTCAGTTTCTTATCCTGAGTTCTAGTTTGATTGCAGTGTGGTCTGAGAGACTGTTTGTTGATTTCCATTCTTTTGCATTTGCTGAGGACTGTTTTACTTCCAATAATGTGGTCAGTGTTAGAGTAAGTGTGATGTGGTGCTGAGAAGAATGTATATTCTGCTGATTTGGGGTGGAGAGTTCTGTAGGTGTCTATTAGTTCTGCTTGGTCTATAGCTGAGGTCAAGTCCTGAATATCCTTGTTAATTTTCTGTCTCACTGATCTGTCTACTATTGACAGCGGGGTGTTAAAGTCTCCCACTATTATTATGTGGGAGTCTAAGTCTCTATGTAGATGTCTAAGAACTTGCTTTATGAATCTGGGTGTTCTGTATTGGATACATATATATTTAGGATATTTAGCTCTTCTTGTTGCATTGATCCTTTTACCATTTTGTAATGTCCTTCTTTGTGTCTTTTGAACTTTGTTGGTTTGTTTTATCAGAGACTGCAACCCGTGCCTTTTTTTTTTTTTTTTTTTTTTTGCTTTCCATTGACTTTGTAAATATTTCTCCATCCCTTTGTTTTGAGCCTGTATGTGTCTTTGCATGTGAGATGGGTCTCCTGAATACAGGACACTGATGGGTCATGACTCTTTATCCAATTTCCTACTTTGTGTTTTTTTTTTAATTGGGACATTTAGTCCATTTACACTTAAGTTTAATATTGTTATATGTGAATTTGATCCTGTGATTATGATGCTAGCTGGTTACTTTGCCCATTAATTGATACAGTTTCTTCATAGTGTCGATGGTTTTTACAATTTGGTATTTTTCTGCAGTGGTTGGTAACAGTTTTTCCCTTCCATATTTAGTGCTTCCTTCAGGAGCTCTTGTCAGGCAGGCCTGGTGGTGACAAAACCTCTCAACATTTGCTTGTCTGTAAAGGATTTTATTTCTCCTTTGCTTATGAAGCTCAGTTTGGCTGGATATGAAATTCTGAGTTGAAAATCCTTTTCTTTAAGCATGTTGAATATTGGCCCCCAGTCTCTTCTGGCTTGTAGGGTTTCTGCAGAGAGATCCACTGTTAGTCTGATGGGCTTCCCTCTGTGGGTAACCTGACCTTTCTCTCTGGCTGCCCTTAACATTGTTTCCTGCATTTCAGTCTTGGTGAATCTGACAATTATGTGTCTTGGGGTTGCTCTTATTGAGGAGTATCTTTGTGATGGTCTCTGTATTTCCTCAATTTGAATGTTGGCCTGTCTTGCTAGGTAGGTGAAGTTCTCCTAGATAATATACTGAAGACTGTTTTCCAACTTGGTTCCATTCTCCCCGTCACTTTCAAGTACACTAATCAAACATAGGTTTGGTCTTTTCACATAGTCTCATATTTCTTGGAGGCTTTGTTCATTCCTTTTTATTCTTTTTTCTCTAATCTTGTCTTCATGCTTTATTTTATTAAGTTGATCTTCAATCTCTGATATCCTTTCTTCCACTTGATCAGTTCAGCTATTGATACTTGCGTACGCTTCACAAAGTTCTCCTGCTGTGTTTTTTAGCTCCATCAGGTCATTTATGTTCTTCTCTAAACTGATTATTCTAGTTAGCAATTCTTCTAACCTTTTTTCAAGGTTCTTAGCTTCCTTGAATTTGGTTAGATCATGCTCTTTTAGCTCAGAGGAGTTTGTTAGTATCCGCTTTCTGAAGCCTACTTCTGTCAATTCATCAAACTCATTTTCCATCCAGTTTTGTTCCCTTGCTGGTGAGGAGTTGTGATCTTTTGGGGAAAAAGAGGCCTTCTGGTTTTTGGAATTTTCAGACTTTTTGCACCAGTTTTTCCTCACCTTTGTGGATTTATCTACCTTTGGTCTTTGATGTTGGTGATCTTCAGATGGGGTTTTTGTGTGGACATCCTTTTTGTTGATGTTGATGCTATTCCTTTTTCTTTGTTAGTTTTACTTCTAACAGTCAGGCCGACCCTGTTTGCCTGAGTATCACCAGCAGAGGCTGCAGGACATCAAAGATTATTGCCTGTTCCCTCCTCTGGAAGCTTCATCCCAGAGGGGCACCCACCAGATGCCAGCCGGAGCTCTCCTATATGAGATGTCTGTTAAACCCCTGCTGGGAGGTATCTCCCCATCAGGAGGCATGGAGGGTCAGAGACCCACTTGAGGAGTTAGTCTGTCCTTTAGCAGAGCTAGAGCATTGTACTGGGAGATCCGCTGCCCTCTTCAGAGCTGGCAGGCAGGAACGTTTAAGTCTTCTAAAGCTCTGCCCACAGTCGCCCCTTCTCCCAGGTGCTCTGTCCCAGGGAGGTGAGAATTTGATCTATAAGCTTCTGACTGGGTCTGTTGCCTTTCTTTCAGAGATGCTCTGCCCAGAGAGGAGAAATCTAGAGAGGCAGTCTGGCTATAGCAACTTTGCCAAGCTGCTGTGGGATTTGCCCAGTTCAAACTTCCTGGTAGCTTTGTTTACACTGTGAGGGGAAAATTGCCTACTCAAGACTCAGTAATGGTGGACGCCCCACCCACCCCCAGGCTTGAGCGTCCCAGGCCAACTTCAGACTACTGGGCTGGCAACAAGAATTTCAAGCCAGTGGATCTTAGCTTGCTGAGCTCCATGGTGGTGGGATCCACTGAGCTAGACTACTTGCCTCCTTGGCTTCAGCCCCGCTTTTAGGGGAGTGAAAAGTTCTGTCTTGCTGGTGTTCCAGGTACCACAGGGGTATGAAAAAAAAAAAATAGCTGCAGCTGGCTCGGTGTCTTCCCAAGCAGCTGTCCAGTTTTGTGCTTGAAACCCAGGGTCCTGGTGGTGTAGGCACCCAAGGGAATCTCGTGGTCTGTGGGTTGCGAAGACCGTGAGAAAAGCAAACTATCTGGGCTGGCATGCACCATTTCTCATGGCACAGTCCCTCACAGCTTCCCTTGGCTAGGGGAGGGAGTTCCCCCACCCTTGCACTTCTTGGGTGAGGTGATGCCCCAACGAGCTTCGGCTTGCCGTCCGTGGGCTGCACCCACTGTTTAACCAGTCCCAATGAGATGAGCTGGATACCTCAGTTAGAATTGCAGAAATCACCCCCTTCTTCATTGATCTCACTGGGAACTGCAGACTGGAGCTGTTCCTATTCAGTCATCTTGCCAGCCATCCCTCTGTCACCTGTATTTTTTTCCTTTTTCTTTTTTTTTTTTTTTTTTGAGAGTGAGTCTTGCTCTGTCACCCAGGCTGGAGTGCAGTGGCAAGATCTTGGCTCAGTGCAACCTCCACCTCCCAGGTTCAAGTGATTCTCCTGCCTCAGCCTCTGGAATAGCCAGAATTACAGGCACACACCACCACGCCTGGCTAGTTTTTGTATTTTTAGTAGAGACGAGGTTTCACTATGTTGGTCAGGCTGGTCTCGAACTCCTGACCTCAGGAGATCCACCCACCTCGGCCTCCAAAAGTGTTGGGATTACAGGCATGAGCCACCGTGCCCAGCTGAACCATGAATTATTGCAAGCACTTGTACTGGAGCAAGAATGCCAAAGCAGAGAGAAGAGAAACTTAGCATTATTGAGAACCTCATTCTGTGCCAGGTAGAAAATGAAGCACTTTTTTGCCCGCATAATCTCATTTAATCCTTATTGCAACCTTTATTACACAAAATTCTGAGAGAGTGGCTCCAGTGTCATAAAATAATGAATGGTGAATGTAGCTCAACTCCTTAATAAAAAGCAGTTATTCTGTGTATGGTATTGTACATTTTTTTAGGAAGACAAAAATAGAATATTTTGCTATTCCAGAAGAGCCAAAAGTAGAGAAATGGAAAGAAGATATTGAAAAATGAAATCAAATAAATGTGTGCCCATATGTGTTTATCTCTCTTAGCACTATAAATTACCTAGCAAACTTGATCCCCTCCATGCCTGGAGTTCCAATTCTGTTCCTGCATTAGATTATGGTAGCACCTCTAATTTTTTGGCTGCAATGTAAACTATTACTAGTCATCTAATTAAAACAATATGTGTATGACAATAGGTACAATCAAAGTATAAGAAAACATTTTTAACTTCTAAACTTTTATTATTGTGTCATAAAGGTATAAAATTTTCAAGAGATAAGGTTGCAGAAATAATGACAAAAGTTCTTCAACAGTAAGCAGAGTGGAAGCCCTTTAGAACATCAGATGGTCTCACTATGTGTTTTATCTCAGATTTCTACTGTGTGTAGTTATTGTTTAATATTTTGCTTTCATCTATAGCCAAATAATCAAAACTATTTTTAAATGATATCATTTCAACTACAAAAAATATTAAGAGACCTGAAATTTGGCACTAGCTTTGTCACAGGTATAATCTGGCTATTAACTATGACTAACTATAAGAAATACTTTAATTAATTTAGTCTTTATAAAGACAACCCTTAACATTCCCAAGAGATGCATTCCAAATCCTTTGCAAGTATTTTGGCACTTTTGGCATTTGGACAGAATAATTCTTTGTTGGGAGGAAATATCTTCTGCTTTGTCCAATCCTGTATATTATAGGATGTCTGGCAGTATTCCTGGCTAGACATACTAGATGCAAGTAGAATTCCCTCCAGTGTAACAACCAAAAATTTCTTTATGCATTGCCAAATGCAAAGTTGCAATCAGTTGAGAACCTTTGCCTATAAGTTTAAAAATAATTCTTTAGAATAATGTGTGATTATTTAAATTAAATGACTCTCGTAGGTCCTATAGTAAGTAGACAATATCCAGGCTATCTTAAAATTTCTAAGAGTTTTTATTCAGCAAATTTTTCAAGGAAATCATCTAAATTCATGTGGAAGACATACTAGATATAACTCATTTTCCCCCTTAAAATCATTTCTATTACTATTTGCCATTTACAGTATGCTATTATAATTATACACTGAAAACAAAATTATTTATCTGAAAAATCATGAAGAATAAGTTATTAGAAGAATCCAAAGTATTTTAAATGATGCCATTATGTATCCCTTAGCAGACATAGGATGTACCTGAACTATGCCTCACTGCTCAATAATGCCATTGTACACGCAGGCTTTTTCTATTTCGTTGCTTGCTATGGTGAGTGTGTTGACTTTTATCCTCATGACTTGTCAAAAGATAACTGCTGCATCTGATTCACATTCAAGGAAGGCAAATAGAAGAGGTAAGGGACTATGCCAGTCACATCTGTCTCCTTTTACAAGGTAATTAAGTGCCTTCTCAGAAACATCATCAGAAAATTTCTGCATAAATCTTATTTCCCTAACTTGGATCCTTTGGCTGCCCTTGCTGCAAGGGATATTGGGAAATTAAGAAAGAGTGAGAAACAAGATTATTATTCCTGCCTAAAACTAATAGGAATGTTAGGAATAGAATAGGAACTAATGTTCACTTCATTTCCTGAAGTGAACACATCACTGCTTTATTTCCAAATTCAACTTCCATTATCCAGGAAAAAAGAGAAAATGACATTTGTAGCGATTAGCTACACATGATAAGAATAATAACCACACCACCACCACCACCACCAATAATAATAATGACAAGGTATTATAAAATATTTATTAAATGCCTATGATGTGACAACCATGCTTCTAACAAAAGTTCAAGTTAGGCACTATTATTACCTTTATTTTACAAAGAAGGAAGGTAGGGCCCTTAGTAGTTGAGTAACTTGTCCAAGATTATATAATTGGTCAGTTTGAAATTCTTCAAGTGTCTGTTGAGCAAAAGTTATTTTATAAAGTACTATCTTTGGCACTTCATCATAAATAAATTTTTCACTTGCTGTTTAACTGGTAATAAACTGTTAAGTAACATTTATATAAGTGGCTATATGTTTTACTCTTTGCATAAGTAAAAATAAATGTATGTATCAGGAAAAGAGATGTAAAGAAGGTAAATATACAACCAATAATATCCAATTACAATGTAAATGCATATACATACTTATTAACATTATTTGGAAATAATTTTAGAGATTTTTAATTAAATGGATTAAAGTAGGAAAAACTATATTAGTTCTTAAAGATTAGCATCACAGGTTGGTGTACACAGCTGGAAAACTGCTGTATTATACTTTATGCATATAATTAGTTAGTGATCAGATGTGAGACAAGTAATAGACATCATTTGTGCCGTTGGAGTAATCCAAAATATTATGAAGAAAATTCTTGTGAATTTTAGAGAAAAAAACATAAATGCAAGACAAAGAAAGAACTATCTCTGGCAGCAGAGAACACTGAATTGGAGTAAGAGATCTTTTGGAAATAAAGATATTTTGCCAAAATGAGGATAACTAGCTCTGAGTTTACTTTTATTTTGATAAATGTCTGCTTCCATTGTTCCAATTGTTGCTATAGTAGAGTTAATTAATACCAAATCAATTTTGCCAAACGGAATTATAACAGATTAAATTTAAAAAATTTGAATGTGACATCTTATATTCAGATGGAAAGAAAAATAAAACAAAGCAACCCACAAAATTTGAACATGTGGGATCAGAATGGGAGCTCAAGCTGAGACCAATAGGAAGGTAATTCTTTTGAAAGCCAAAAAAAAAAAAAAAAAAAAAAATTGCCTATAAGGTCTGTATTAGCCAAATGAGTGATGAAGTATGAAAAAAGCTGATGACATTCAGGGTTGACTGCATAATTTATGGGACCCAGTGCAAAATGAAAATGTGAAACCACTTGTTCAAAACGCAGAAAAATATTTACATAAGGGTTACTGAAAATGTTTTTCCTGTCTTCTGCGGCCTCTTCCATGACTTGTCATGAGGGGTGTGTGTGTGTGTGTGTGTGTGTGTGTGTGTGTGTGTGTGTGTGTGTGTGTATGCGCGCGCACGCGCGCGCGCATTTAAATTTGCTCTTTGAAGTTGCTTTAAGTAAAAAAAAAGAAATTTTATTAATTAGCATGACCTTTGCCACACACATTTATATTGTGTAATGCCAGTTTTAAATGCAAATGTAAGACTATTAACCATTTAAGTAGAATTACTGAAATTATACAATTTGTATTTCATGCTTTGTACGTGCGTATATATTTTGCTGTTAACAGGCAGTTGAAAACACTGCGTAAAACTAACTCAGTTATTTTTATTTCAGTTCTTGATATGCACATATTCTAACAATACTCTCTACCTCAGGCTTACTGTTGAATACAGAAGGAAAGAAAAAGTAACTATGAGTAGCTTTCTCTTTTCTTCTATATCATTTTCTTCTGTATCACTTTTATTGTAGCTGGTTGGCAAATACATTAAAGTAATGAGTAAGAAAGAATATGGCGGAGTTTCATGGTGGTTGATATTCTTAGAATGTCATTGCCTTCTTTCTGCATTTGAATCAAGTTCTGGTTCAAATAGAAATGTCGTCTCTCAGGATTGCCTGTGCTCCTGCTTACTTAGTCATGATATAACAGGCATTCATTGACTTGCTTTGTGTCTCTCTGAACTGCCCCACACTCTGAGTCCACAATATTTCTGTGCTTATGTGGGCATCATGAATACTCTATGGGAATGAGAAGCAAGGAATGGCAGACACACATTTTCCATATATATATCTCCCCTGCCTACACACATACTCCATCATCCTGCCAGACTTCGCTTGCAAAACACAAGTTCAAACATAAAATTTTTAAGAATTTGAAGACGTTCTCAGCAGAGCAATAAATCAAGTGTGGGGCTCTTCCGAGCATGGGACCCGGTGCAACAACCAGATCTTATGACAACAAAACCAGCTTTGATGACATTTTGGCTGAAGGAACTTTTAAAAATA
The DNA here is from genome assembly GCF_049350105.2 of Macaca mulatta. Taxonomy (NCBI): domain Eukaryota; kingdom Metazoa; phylum Chordata; class Mammalia; order Primates; family Cercopithecidae; genus Macaca; species Macaca mulatta. Next base: position 124,103,938 of record NC_133409.1, on the reverse strand, counting down.
GTATTCCAATCAAGAAACAAAATGGAAAGAGAAGCTAAACCTCTTTGGATTGTAATCGGTTTATTTTAAAAATTTTAATAACTTTTGAATGTTAACAGTCAACTCTTCTCAGCTGGAGATCTTAACTACAGGCTTTTTTTTTTTTTGAAGTGACTACAAAGTTCTGCTCTAGTCCAACACATGCAGATGTATATTCAAGTTATCAAAAGAATTATTATTTCCAAAAAGTTGTGAGTAGGGGCAAAATGGGGTTCAGTGTTATGCCTTATATCACCTTCCAATTTTAGGAGTTCCTATTTCTTCAATTCTACTTTTCAGTATTCTACTTATCACTGTCTTTTTAAAAGCCTGGAAGGTGTCATTTACCATCATAATTTTTTAAATGGATATGGAATCAGTGTCCAAAGCACAGAAAACAGCCAGGATTAGGACTCAAAAATGCATGTTCTCCTTTGTGTCTCTTGCCACAGAAACATGCTGTTTAAATCTGCAAGTCTACTGATAGTGATAAAGCATTCTGAAACATTTCTGAAGAGCGACAGTTATGTTGCCTTTGAATAGCGTATGAGTCAATTGATTGGCTTCCATTGAACTAATTTAGTAATTTAAAAATTATCTTCCTGTTGTTTGCTTTTATTGTAGCAGTACTAATCTATAGAATATCTATATAATCAATTTTTCCCCTACTTTCACCACTTCTTCCCTGGATAGGCACTAGATAGAGCAAATGGCTAACATTTTTTCAGGATCATTACCCACAGTGTTTCAAGGTATATAAAAAGTTTTTCCTGCTTCTGAAAGTAGCATTAAGATGGAAGTCATAGGGGAAAAAAATAGTGCCTCTGTGTTTTATGTTTAGGAATGGTTGTGAACATTTTCCCCTGCAAATAAAACACTAATAAAATAGTCACCTATAGAGACCATCCTGGCCAACATGGTGAAACCCCATCTCTACTAAAAACACAAAAATTAGCTGGGCCTAGTGGCACACACCTGTAGTCCCAGCTACTCAGGAGGCTGAGGCGGGAGAATTGCTTGAACCCTGGAGGTGGAGGTTGCAGTGAGCCGAGATGGCACCACTGCACTCCAGCCTGGGCAACAGAGTGAGACTCCATCTAAAATAAAAGTTACTTATGGAAATTGGAACACTTAATATCTGTCATTTAGAATGTAAATAGTATATAAAAGTGAAAGAGATAAAAAGCTAATTGTTTTCTACATTAATATCGAAATATATATAAATAATTTTACTATACATTTAACTAAAGACAACTGTTACACATATCTCATGAAAATATATGGTATAATTAGCACATAAAAATTGATTTGTATTTCTCATGGAAATTTAGATCCAATGGAAGGATATGAGATAGGCTACATAATAAAAGGGATGAGTAGATCCAGAAATTGAAAAGAATAGGAACCACTGTCAGGAGAGGTTAATTCCAAACGTTTTCAATCTTTGGGTCCCATGCCACACTTTGCTTGGAATAGATGCAATATCTTCCCCATTTTTCCTCCCCACTCTTCTCCTTAGGGAAAGAATCCTTAGGTCAGGCAGCTAAGCCAACTCTATCAGTCAGGGTTCCTAAGGGAAACAGAACAAATAGCAATAAGTGTATATAGAGCAATCATTTTTTATACACACACACATTTTATATATATATATATACACACACACACGTATGTTTATACATATATACACATATATCTCAAATATACATGATTTATTTAAAGAAACTGGCTCATGTAATTGTGGGGGCTGAGCTGGTAAATTCAAAACCTGTAGGGCAGATCAGCAGGCTGAAAACACAGGTATGAATTGTTCTTGCTGTCTTGAGTTTGAAATTTGTAGGGCAGGCTGGCAGGCTGGAAACATGGGCAGGATATCCACCTTAAAATCTTGATACATAATTCTTTCTTTTTCAGGAAAGTTCAGTTTTTGCTCTTAAGGACTTCAGTTGGTTGGATAAGGCCCAAACAAATTATCGAGATTAATCTGCTTTACTCAAAGTCAACTGGCTCTGTATGTTAACCACATCTACAAAATAGCTTCACAGCAACACCTAGATTAGTGTGTGATTAAATTACTGGGTACTAATGCCTTATGTTGACACATAAAATTAAACATCACAACAACTTCAGCAAAAGGAGTTTATGGTTTATGATAATGATATAGTAGCACTGGAATTGGGACAGCATAGCTGCAGGAAGCAAGACAGGACTAAAGCGCCTCATTATACCTAGGTCCTTTCCAAATTCAACATGATCTCTTAATGATACAGTGAATATCAATTGCTTTGCACATTGGCTGGAATTTAGTAATTGCCCAAAATTATGAATTAGTATTTAACTACTTTAAATCCTGAGAAGTCTTTGAAATATCCAGGCAATAATAAGCAGTTTGATGTAGGGCTCTAGAGCTGCTACCAAGACGTCAATTAAATCAGTTAGAACAGCTTCCTCTATGATTTGGACTGGAAAATATGAAATATGGAAAGGATAATTTTGTTATAATGAGAGAATAATAGAGCAGATTTACATATAGAAACAATGATAATGTTATCCGGGTTGGGGATTTAGGGAGGGGTGTACAAGAAAAGGATAGAATTGACGACCTATTAGTAGGAATTCGTAATCCTAACCCCTCCATTCCCCCCACCTCTTCTATGCATTAGATTAAGAGATATGTCATAACCTTCCTCTAATCTGTCTCTCTATCCCCTCTACCCCTACCAGAATAATAATTGTACAACAAAAGGGTACCCATGTCATCTCCCAGTTTAAAACTCACCATGACTATCCATAATTCTTTTCCAAATTTCATAACATGTGATGTCTATAGCTGTCAGATTCTTGTCTACTTCTATGGTTTAATTTCTAGTCATTTCCATCACCTTTTGCATTCTATTCTTAACACATATTGAACACACTTCCATTTCTGCAAATTTGCCTGATATCTTTTGCCTCTGAACCTTTCAACACTTGTGTATTTATTTCCAATGCCCCACTAAAGTTAAACTGCTGAAAGGTAGTGACCACCCATACTCTTTTTTGTTATCTGTTTGCCCAGCACAGCACAAGGCACATACAGGTGCATAATTGTATCCACTCTCCCCTTCAGATGCCAAATTCTTTAAGTATAGAAAGCATAACTATTTCATCTTTATTCCCTCTCACAGCGTCGTTTGCAAAGTACTTTACACTTAGTTTCCTCAATAAATTCTTGCTGAATTCAGTGGAAGCAGTGATAGAATTATAAACCCCTATAATCATTGGAAATAGGGAAATTATATTCCAAGTGTTACAGAATGGGCATAAATGAACCATATGTATTGATTATATATGGGGACTGAATATGCTATAAAGTGCACATATGGTAGCAGGAACACAACTCTACTGTATTACTAAATGTGAGTCATGTAAAACTAATATGCTTGCAATAAATGTTAATTAAACATTCAATTAACAATTTTCTTGCCCTTTTGAAACTTAGAATGCTTTGAAGGGGATTATTTGGTCTCTTAAAAGCATTTTCCTGGTAAATTTAAATAGGTACTTTTTTCTCTCCATTTAATTTCTTTCTTTATCTCTTTTTGCATAGAAATTATGCACATCCCCTCATATACTTTTGCTTTGCCTTTAGTTTTTTAATTTTTATTTTTAAAATGTTTTAAATTGATACATAATGATTGTACATATTTGTGGGGAACATATGATATTGTGATATATGTAATGTAAAATGATCGGAGCAGGGTAATTAGTATATCCATCATCTCAACTATTTATCATTTGTTTGTGTTGAAGATGTTCAATATTGTCCTCTAGCTATTGAAACTATAAAACATATTATTGTTAACATTTAATTTATTTAAAATGTACAGAGATTAGCAAAATGATTCTAATGACCTCAATTTTTGACACTTCAAGAAGAGGCTTCGCATAATATTTTGAGAAGCCCCCACATAAAAACACGCCATTTGCAGTGCTTTCTTTCAGAAGGCTTTGGGTCTTCTGCCTTTCAACCAGAATTCTGGGTGTATTCTAATCCTTTCAAATGAGTACACACACACACATGCACATATGCACATTCCAAAGCGGCCATGATGCAGATCACAGTTATTCCAGTGCTTTTGTTCAGGAATAGTTTCTGGTCCACTTTCTTAATAATTTCAGGGGCATATCTTAGGAATCTGGAGCTGTCTGAATTACCTAACAGCTCCTCATAATTCCATAAAGACTTTGCATAGAACAAGTCTGTAGATGTGGAAAGCTCAGAAATCATGCCTGTTTTGTTCATTGTTAACTTCTCATTCTTAGGACTAAATTTAGTGCATAGTTGGCACTCAATATACTTTTGTTCACTGGGAAATGGGTGTATGAATTTCTAAGGTTAAGTATATACATACTCCCTGGTAATATTAGTAGCTGCTAAAGATACTTTGAACAATAATGGATATGGTATACACACACACACACACACACACACACACACTATGTTGCACTAATCCTGCAGTAACTAGGGATCATTCATAGGAAGGAAGTGATATCCAAATAACATCCACTGGCAGTAGAATCCCAGTACACACATGGTACCTGACTTTGGCTGGAGTAAAAATGAATAGGAAAGAAAGGTCATATAATGACAGATGCTTTATTATATCAATTTTAAGATACATCTTTCCCCATAGTTTAGCCTATCAAGAATAATAATTCATTTTAAAATTGATAATATTTATTGAAATCAATGAGATCTGAAGGAGTAGAAAGTTACTCCTTATTGACTGAGTACAGCAAAGAAGAATGCCTTTGCATAAACTTCTTCAAATACCTTTTACAAGGAAATAATTTGATAGCATATTGAGGGGAACACAACAGCCCTTCTGATAACAAGCAATGAAAATGCTTAGAACAGCAAACAAAGTTTCAAGCACTCTGGCTTGTGTGTTTTCTTCAAACAGGATGTTTGCAATGAGTGACTGTTTTTAAAAAAAGAGTCCTGCAGTTTTTTGTTTTTTTGGGTTTTTTGTTTTTTTTTTTTTTTTAAAGAAAGACACCAGTGGTTATTTCTCAATAACTTAGCTTTAACTCAGGGACCAATAAAATTTTCCAGCTGGGGTGAATAAGGCCTGGGGAAAATGTTAAAAGAAGGGATTTAAGACATTTCTGGAAAATACAGTTTTCACATCCTCCTGTCATTGTCAACCAGGTGGCAGTTATGACATAGACGTCACTTACTGCACATCAGCACATCCTCCTGTCATTGTCAACCAGGTGGCAGTTATGACATAGACGTCACTTACTGCACATCATAGTTGTTCATGTTGCCATTTTAAATGAATTATGCTTGTACTACAGTCATTACGCTTAATGGCCTTTAAAAATGTCTTCAAAAATTATATCATGATTCTGTGCTAAAATGAAAAATTATTGTATGTACAGAAACAGAAATCATGCAGTGGGACATATATTTAATAGTCCAGAAAAAAATATTTATCCTAAAAGCAATGAAAGAAACTTTAAAATTTTCTTGGAAATCAAAAATAGTGATTTGTTGGAGTTAAGAAAGAAAGACTCCACAGGGAGAAAAAGATGTGTTATATTTTGCTTCTATTGACTATTACATGCCAACCAAGAAAGTTCCAGAAGCAAATTTTGCAGAACAGGTGTCAACAGCTTGTGAGAAAATCCCAGAGACTACTTTTGGAGTACTTTTCAAAGAAATTCTGGCTGCATAACTAATGTTCTTTATGGCATAGAGGACCATTTTTAGTGATAAAACACGGATAAGTATTGAAACCCCTGGATTTGAAAGGGATGCAGAAAAGTTGCAGTCTAAATGTGGAATTGTTTAGGAATATATTAAGAAATTTATTTCACCAGTTTAAAAATATACACAAATTTGATGATGGTAAATCATCTACAACAAAAAGTCTTTAAAAAGCTATTCCAACATGCGTAAGATAAAAATTCTAAGAGAAAAAGTATTGTGTCACAGTTTTACAGGCAGCATTTTGTTCTTTCTTTGTGAGTCATAACAATGTCTTACATTAATAGCCCTTAGATTCTGTTTTATATTAATGCTAGCTGGATCCTGAAGTATCTGGAAAGTTCTTTTTGGCATGGAGAAATAAGTGTGCTTCAATACTGTAGAATCTCAGCTTCGTGGTAAGGAGAAGAAAGATGGAAGAATTAGAAAAGACTAAAAAACATTTAAAAGAAATGTTCCGTGCAATCTAAAACAAGAAGATTGCTGTCATTAATATGGTTAAATAAACAGTACAAGTTGATCCCCAAAGCACTTTTGGGTTAGAAATTTAGTCTTGGAACAGCCTGTTTTACAAAGTCCATGCTCTTCAGTGTAGCTTTGGGGGAGACACATGAGGCAAAGAGGGGAGAAGCAAGTATATACTTAGGCAGCTAGATGGTCTGAATCAGCCCTGTGTCTTTCTGTGTGACAGACCTTGCAGCCAAGTTAAGATTCTTTTCACATTCTAATCACATCTGTTGTTGTGTTGTCCTAGCACTCAGCCAGGGGCAGTCCTGGATTTATCTGACAGCATAATCTGATGCTGCTGATGGTACGTGGCTAGGTGAACCATTCATTTTAAAGTGATAGAATATGTCTATTACAGCGGTTTTACACTCCTTTCAATACCTATGGCAGCAGTTCATGGTGCTATAAAATTAACTTAGACTGACTTTCATGACTCTACATTTTTCATTTCCTTCTGGGTTGCCACACCCTCTGGAAATCAGACTAGTGCTAAATGACTTAGGCAATGAGGCTTCCATTTCTTCCCCTGGGAAACTAATGTACAGTCTAATAGACTGTTAGGAAATTGTTTCTGATATTCAGCCTAAATTTTCTTTTCCTTAATTGCACCCCATTACTACATTCTAAACAATTTTTCTTTCTCCTTTTTATCCTGCAGATTCTTGTCTAGAGCCATTTCAATTTGGCCAAGCTTTGTAAAATGAATAGTTTTTGATCTTTGCTTCTACTGGAAGTCAAACTTTCTTGTTTTTAGTTTACTTACTTGATATTCTCAAAATTCCTTTGCTGCTAACTGTTACTAAAATAGTCAAAAGACTATCATTTACAAAGATGATCTGTCCAGAAAAGCACAGAAAATAGTATTACCTTATTTTGAATGTAAAAATTGAATTAATCTCATACTGGCTGTGTATTACCATCCCAATTTATTTTTAATCAGACAGCCCTATCTAGATCATCTTTTCTACCTATATAGGTTTTTAAAATTTATATTCTTTAGGTATTATTCCCCTAAAGTATGCACACACACACACACACACACACACACACACACACACACACATACAAAACACATTTGAGATGAGAGTCCCGTCACTCTGTCTCCCAGGTTTCAGTGCGGTGGCGAGACCTTGGCTTACTGCAACTTCCGCCTCCTAGGCTCAAGGGATCTTCTCACTTCAGCCTCCAGAGCAGATGGGACCACAGGCACACACTACCACGCCTGGCTAGTTTTTGTATATTTTGTAGAGATGGGGTTTCGTCATATCGCCCAGGCTGATCTTCAACTCCTGGGTTCAAGCTATGCACCTACCTTCACTTCCCAAAGTGCTGGGATTAGAGGCATGAGTCACCATGCCTGACTTCTGCTTGCCTTTTAGTAGATCTGAATTTATCAATAAACATTAACCAAATAGGTAGTTTAGTTCAATTTTATGAAATAAACAGCTTGCAAAAATCAGAAATATACCTTAAAACGAATATCAGTATCTCAAAGCTGCTTATGGCTAGATGTTTTTTCCTTTTTTGTAATAAAGATATCAAATATTTACATAACATTTTAAATGTCTACAATGATTTTCACATCTATTACCTTAGTGAACCCTGATTTTAACTCTATGACTGATTTCTATCTTTGCTCTGATCCCCAAGCATCAATGAGTGACCATGTTGGGATTATTTCTCTCCCCCACCCCTTCTTCACCTGCTACCCTCTTGCTCACCTAAACACACGCTCCTGATAACAGAGTCTTCTTTTCATTATACCATGTTAATAATACTTTAAATGTCATTTACAGGAGTCTAAACTTGAATCTGGGCCCTATGGACACTGAAATATAGTAAAGTATTCCTAGACTTCATTCATCCTCTAATATTGAAATAGGAAAAATAACTAACGAGAGAGACTCATCCATTGCAGAAAAAAAACAAAACAAAAGAAGGAAGGAAAGGTTTGTTTATGTGTTGTTGAAAGAACCACAGTTTCTTCAGAATCTTATTAAGAAGAGAAGAGACACTTGAAATATATGCCAGCTAGTAATAATATTATAAGGTGTCAAGGATAAATGTGTGTTGGTAACTGAAGGGCAATACTCTGATGTAAGTCTAAGAAAACTGCCATATAATGAGTACTTTTCTCTCCAATATATAACTTAACTTGAAATATTGACTGCAGCCTTCATAGACCAAGGATTCCTACCACCCTTTCCCTAGCCTCTCTTATTAACCTCTTTACACAGCAGTGGGAAAGAATACAAGAGGCAAGACCTCATGTGCCATTTCCCCAGAATGCTCTGAGAGCATTAAAGTAGCATATTGCAGCCTGATGAAGTATCGGGATCTTTTACAAAGGAACTATTATTCCACATTAATTTCTTCTACTGTTCTTGGAGGACAGTACAGTAGGTGGGGAAACATCCTCATAAATGATTCATTCAGTTCTGAAAAAGCATTTGTGTCCCTCCCCTCTTTCTATAGATGCTGTTTTGATAAAGCTTAATGGTAATTGCCTTATTCCAGTTAGAGATCTATGAAGACTTTGTAAAAAACAAAAGTTATCCTATTACACTTTGTGATGTTTGGCATTTTAAGTCATATAGCTCTACATTATTCTGATCTTGAGTATGAGAATTGGTAAATAAAATGTTAAGTGTATAATGGAGGCACTTAACTTACACAGACCCAACTGTATGAATCAGAGAGAAGAGATAATGGAAAAAGAAAAAGAATAACATTGCTGACCCATCTTCTGGCCACAGAGTGATCAGGATAAGGCTTTCTTTGAGTTTTATCTCCCTGACCTAATGCCCCTCATAGCTTGAGCACCCCTCTATGCCAGGCATTATGATAAAGTTTCATACCTCCTGACCCTATCTGTCCAAACAACTATGGCTCCATTTGAAGGAAAATTCTTCAAGAGTTACTTAGATGCATCATTTTCAATTCCTTTTCTCACATTGTGTTTAATAATATTTTACTTTGAAGTAATGTCAGCCTTACAGAAAAGATGTAAGAATAGTATGAAGAGATCTTGTACACCTTTCATCCAGATTCCATAATTGTCTCCTTATTATCATTTACTATGTTGTTTCTCTTTCTTTCTCTCAAGTATGTACATTTTATGCATTTTCATAATGACTTGAGATGACCCTTAACACGTAAATATTTCAGTATGTATTTCCTAAAACAAAGACCAGTCTTTTACATAACTACAGTCCAGTTAGGAAAATCAGAAAATCAGTATTGATATAATACTATTACACAATTGACGGACATTCTTTCTATTTTGCTACTGTTTCAAAAGTGCCATTAAAAGTAAATATTACTACTATTACAACAACAACTAATAATAATTCTGGTCACGAATGCAATTGCAGTGAGATTATTTTGTGCAATTTCATTTTCTAATGGTTTGTTGCTAGTAGATAGAAAAACGATTGTTTTTTATATATTGATCTTAGATCCTATAACCATGCAGAACTCATACACTCGTTTTCTGGTAGATTCCATCATTTTTTATATAAATGACCATTTAATCTTTGACTAAAAATGGCTTTACTTATTTGTTTTCCAAATTGGATGCTTTTTATTTCTTTTTCTTGCCTTACTACACTGGCCAGAACCTTCAGTACAATGTTGAATAGGAGTGGTGGGAGTGGATATCCTTGTTTTGTTCTAGTTCATAGGGGAAAAGCATTCAGTCTTTCACCTAAGTATGATACTAGCTGTAGCGTTTCTGTAGATGCCCTTTGTAAGGGTGTGGAACTTCCTTTCGCTGTGGGTTGAATAGTGGCCCCCAAAAGATTTGCCCACATTCAAATCCCTGGAACCTGTGGATGTTAACTTATTTGAAAAAAAAAAAAAGTAATTACGATGTAATTAGGTTACAGATCTTGAAATGGCAGCATTATGAATTACCCGGGTGGGCCCTAAATTCAATGACAAGTGTCTATGTGAGACAGAAAAGGAGAAGATGCAGACACACAGAGGAGAAGGTGCTGTGAAGATGGAGGCAGATGTTCGAGTGATTTGGCCACAAGCCAAAAAAGTCAAGGAATGCCAAGGGCCATCCAAACGTGGAAGAGGCAGAGAAGAATTTTCCTAACAACCTCTGGGGAGTGTGGATATGCTGACACCTTGATTTTGTATTTTTGACCTTCAGACTTGTGAAATAATAAGTTTCTTTTGTTCTCTGCCACCCAATTTGTGGTGATTTGTTATACCAGCCATAAGAAAATAATATGCCTTCTGTATACCTACCTTGCTGAGAATTTTTAACAGGAATAGATATTGAATTTATCATTTATTTTTTCCCAGCTTTGTTAATGTGGGGAATTGCACTGATTGAACGAACATTTTTATTCCTGGAATAAAGTCCATTTGGTCCTGTACTGTTGAATTCAATTTGAGAAAATTGTTCAGCATTTTTGCTCCATGTTTATAAGGGATATTGGTCAGTAATTGTCTTATGAAGTGTTTGATTTTGGAACCAAGGTAATGCTGGCTCCATAGAATGAGTCTGAAATATCCCTCTTTTAAAATATATAAAATAGTGTATATAGATTTGGTATTATTTCTTCCCTAAATGTTTGGTAGAATCCACTAGGGAAGGCATCTGAAGTCTGAATTTTCTCTGTAGGAAGGTTTTTAGTAAAAATGAACTTTTAAAACTACATATAGGGTTATTCATATTAGGTATTTCTTCTTAACTGAGGTTTGGTGGTTTTTTTTTCTCTTGAAAGAATTTGCCCATTTCATCTGAATTTTTGCACTTATTACCATAAAATTTTCCATAATACCTCTTTATTATACCTCTAATGAAGGTTTTTAGTAAAAATGAACATTTTAAAATAGATATAGAGTTATTCATATTAAGTATTTCTTCCTAAATGAGCTTTGGTGGGTTTTTTTCTCTTCAAAGAATTTGTCCATTTCATCTGAATTGTTGCATTTATTACCATAAAGTTTTCTATAATACCTCTTTATTATACCTTTAATATATGTAGAATCTGTAGTAATATAACTTCTCTCATTCCTGCAATTGGCAATTTGTAACTTCTTTTTTTTTGCTTAATAAGTCTGGCTGAAAGTTTATTCTTTCTCAGTATTATCAAATAACCAGCTATTGGTTCCATTTATTGTCTCTCTTTTCTTCCATTTATTGTTTCTCTTTTCTATTTTATTAATTTCCAGACTCCAATCTTTATCATTTCCCTTCTTCTTCACATTTCAGATATATTTCTGCATATTTCTTTTTTATTTTCCAATTTTTTTAGGTAGAAGCTGAGGTCATTGCCTTGAAGCTTTTCTTCCTTTCCAGTACAAATATTTAGTGCTATAAATGTTCCTCAAATACCTTTTTGGCAACATGGTACCAATTTTGATAGGCAATATTTTCATTTGAACTGAATAGTTCAAAATACTTTCTAAATTTTCTTTGATGTCTTTGACACATGGATTATATAGAATGCATTATGTCATTTCTAAATATTTGGGGGAATTTCCTAGAGAACTTTCTGTTATTGATTTCTAATTTAATTGCTTCAAAAACTTATTATGTATGACTTAAATTATTTAAATGTATTGATACTTGTTAAATGGTGCAAAATATGGTCTATCTTTGCAAGTGTTCTATGTGCACTTGAAAATCATGTTTATTCTGCTTTTGTTGGGTAGGGTATGCTATAAATGTTAAGTCAAGTTGGTTAATAGTGTAGTTCAAGTCTTCTATATCCTTACTAATTTATGACTACTAATTATGACAGGTTCTATCAATTTTTAGAGGGTTTGGTTTGGAAATCACTGACTAATATTGTGTTTTTAAATTATGCTTTGCAATTCTGTCTGTTCTTTCTTCTATTTTGAAGCTCTATTATTAGATGCATAAGCATTGACAATTTATGTCCATAATAAGCTGATCTTGTTTGATCAGTTACTACAATTCTTCTTTTATAAAATCAATTATTTTAACTTTCCATTTTTTAAATTTGCAAACATACACAAAATCAGAGAGAAAATGAGTATTATGTACCCATCTCTCAGTTTCCATAACTATTAATGTTTGTCATATTTGTTTCCAAACTGGATGCATTCTCTCTTTTTTTGCTTGAATAGTTTATTGCAAATCCCAGCTACCAAGATACTGAGATAAGCTTTAGAGTAAAAAATACATTTTTTTTTTTTTTTTTTGTGAGACAGAGTCTCACTCTGTCGCTCAGGCTGGAATGCAGTGGCTTGATCTCAGCTCACTGCAAGCTCTGCCTTTCGGGTTCACGCCATTCTCCTGCCTCAGCCTCCCAAGTAGCTGGGACTACAGGAGCCTGCCACCATGCCAGGCTAACTTTTTGTATCTTTAGTAGAGATGGGGTTTCACCCTGTTGGCCAGGATGGTCTCGATCTCCTGATCTCGTGATCTGCCCACCTCGGTGTCCCAAAGTGCTGGGATTACAGGCGTGAGCCACCGCACCCGGCCAAAAATACATTCTTATATTACTGCAATTCTGTTGTCACACATAATTATCTAACAGAAATTGCATAACATGACCTAAATACAAATTCATATTCAAATTATCTCAATTGTTAAAAAAAAATGTGTGTGTGAGTATAAACTGAAACATCATGGATTTTAGTTTGTTTGTTGTTTTGGCTTGTGAGGATCAGATCCAAATAAAGTCTTCTCAATAAATTTGGTTATATGTCTTTTAAGTAAAGTGGTCATACAATCTGCAGCCCTACCCTAAATGCCTCTGAGCTTAAAGGGAGAATAAATAACAAGTACATTGTGGTAACAAGAGTAAACCATGACTGTTTCAGCCAACTGGTAGATATGCTCACCTACACTTAAGTCTTTTTAAAATTACTTGTGATCTACTCTCACCTTTTCTTAATGGCATTGGAGAAATGGTTCAGTCTTTTCTACAAAATATCGTCGTTCTGGATTTGACTGTTTCCTGTTGATATCATTTAACTTGTTCCTCTATTCCCTATGTTTTCAATAGACTGCAAATTAGATCTAAAGATTTGGTCAGATTCAAGTTCTTTGTGTACACAGCGGTGTGTGTGTGTGTGTGTGCAAGAGAAAAAGAAGAATACTTCAAGGGTCATTCTGTGTTTTTCCTATTGCATCATTATATAAAAAGCACATGATGTATAAGAACCTCACTCTTAGTGATAACGAAGTTGATCAATGGCGACAACATGATCTCTTCACTGAAAAGTTCCCCATCAACTTTCACTAGTAGCCTTATTATCTATTAATGATCATTGTCTGAATCATTTATTTTATTAGTAATTGTATTAGCTTGTTTTCACACTGCTATGAAGATACTACCTGAAACTGTGTAATTTATAAACAGAACAGGTTTAATTGACTCACAGTTCTACATGGCTGGGGAGTCCTCAGGAAACTTACAATCATGGCATGGCAGAAGGTGAAGGGAAAGTAGGCACCCTCTTCACAGGGCATCAGGAGAGAGAGAGAGCAAAGGGGGAACTGCCGAATACTCTAAAAACCATCAACTCTCGTGAGAACTCACTCACTGGCATGAGAACAGCATGGGGGAAACCGCCCCCAGTTTCCAATCACGTCCCACCAGGTCCCTCCCTTGAACATGGGGATTACAGTTGAGATTTGAGTGGGGATATTGAGCCAAACCATATTAGTAATCACAAAATTGTTATTTTTATAATTTTATTACTCCTTTTGTGGCAATTAGCTGGAGAGCTTAGGCATTGAAAAATGTATCACCTAAAGCATTGAAAAATGTATCTAGTAAGGCTATTTAATTATCCTGAAATACAAGTTACACTGTAGGAGTAGGATAAATACTATTTCTTTCTGTTAATGATCGATTTTCAGGATAATAAGTGGGTGCTCTGGCAACTTCCCATGAGTTATAATGTCTTTTATCTTTGCTTTTTTTATTGTTTTGTTTTATTGTCATTTGTGACTTTAAAATATATTCAACATATTTAAAATAGCTTTCAGCCGTTATTCATTTTGATGTGTACCTCTAGCCATCCCTTTTGCTTTTAAAATTTAATAATCATTTATTTATGTTTCTTGCTACAGCAGTAAAATTGAATATTGCTTTGTTAGCCAAACTAACATTCTGTTTTTAAGAAGTGAGTTAATCAATTTGTATTTATTGAAATTACTGATTTATTGATCTATCTTCTATATTTATAACATTCTCTTGAAACATTTTTACCTTATTTTGTTGTTGTTATTGTTCTTATTGTTGTTCATTAAATGTGCATTCCTCTATTCTGTACCTTAATTCCTGTACTACACTTTTTCTTGTGTGCAGCTATTTTTTCTTGTATTTCTTCTATTTTAAAGTCCATTTCTAAAGTGTCTTTCTTTTACATTTATCTAGTTCATTACTAATTCCTTTCCATTCTCTTTACAGATTCTATTATTGTTTAGTTACCTCTCTTCAGAGCTGTTCTATTACTGATTTATGCTTTTCTTGCAAAGCTTTGACCATTTAAAAAATTTTCTAGACTATCTAGAAATCTGAAAGTATTGGTTTTGTCTTTTTCATAGCTATGTTTATTAGGTGTGTTTTCATTATTTGTTGGAATATTATTTGGTTTATTTATATATTGTCTTAGAACTTATTTATGTAGAGTTTGATTATAAATTTTTTTCTGTGTTTAAATAAAGTTGAGTTTCTTTTAACTATTCAGAGAATGTTTCTACATGAAGAGCAGAGAAAAGCCAAAGTCGCTTTTACAAATTCATGGCTCAAGAGCTCCTTCCTATGTTGTTACCATGATTTATTCAGAAATATGGTTTCTTTTTGGTTTTTGAGGTTAAGCTTGATTCAGAAAGTTGTCCTGCCTCTACCTCTGAAACATTCAGAGCCTTGTGGCCTTCTGCAGTGGTGCTCTTACCTTCAAAAATTATATTTTGTGGTTATGGAGTATTCTGAGATCCTTCTCTGCTAGTCCCTTCCCCAGCAGTTTGTTCAATTTAGATTCTGTTCTTGATAGTCTTTTCCTCAGTTTCTTCTCTATCCATCTAAAACCGAGATTTTATTGAATGCTTTGAGATTTTTAAGGCTTAGGCTGCTTCCACTGCATGTGATTCTTGCAGCTTTGCCCTCTCATCTGGAGTTTAGAGTCTGTGAAGAATTTTGTTTCACTGGTTCTTCTTTGTTTTCCTAGCCTCCTGTGTTGAGTGCTGGCTACATCCTCCCGTATTCTGACGTATGTGGCAATTCTGGTCATCAAGCTTTGTTGAACATATCATGTATGAGCTTTGTCTTTTATTAACTGATATGGTTTGGCTCTGTATCCCCACCCAAATCTCAGGTCGAATTGTTATCCTCAATATTAGAAGAGGGGCCTGGTTGGAGGTGATTGGATATGGGGGTGAACTTCCCCCCTTGCTGTTCTCGTGATAGTGAGTTTTCATGAGACCTGGTTGTTTAAAAGTGTGTAGCTCTTTCCCCATAGCTCTCTTCCTCCTCTGCCTGTGTGAAGATGTGCCTGCTTCCCCTTCACCTTTTGCCATGAATGTAAATATCCTAAGGCTTCCCAGCCATGCTTCCTGTACAGCCTGTGGAACTGTGAGTCAATTAAACTTCTTTTCTTCATAAATTACCCAGTCTCAGGTAGTTTTTTTATAGTGGTGTGAGAATGAACTAATACACTAACCTAGTTGATTTGACTGGTTTTTGTAAGGGGATTGATGTGTTAAATGTCACTACCATCACATTCTTTTTGTCAGAGTCAACTTATGTGCTTTTTAATTTAAATGATGTGGCTGTTCCATAGAAGAAAAAGTATGGCATCCCAGAATTTGATGATGAGTTCAGAAAAAAAATTGTCTTCAGAAGCAAAAATTCACTAAAGTAAATACATAATATTAAAGATTCGTTGTTTAATCCAATAAAGTACTTTGCTAATACCTTTTGAGGTGTGTGTGTGTGTGGGTAGCTTTTATCAGTATTAGTATTTGCTTTTCTATTCATTAAACACACTTCCTCTTCAAACAACCATAGTCCATGCTTCTGAAGTAGACAGCTCTGTTTTGCCATGCTATCTGCAGTCATGAAACAAGATAAAGACCACTGGTTGACCTTTGGCCTCATTAGACAATAAAATTGGACTGATTGACAAAACTGAATAAAGAATAGATTTAAGCACAGTGCTATTGAGGCCATGATCACAAAGTTTACACAGGACCACTGATTTTATTCTATCTTATAGCCACAGGATGTTCCCCAACACTCAAAGTGTTTCCTCTTGGACATAAAAAAGCCTGCATAATGAGCAGGAACAGGCAACCACGAATCCATCACATCTACTGGAAACCTGCCGAGTTATTGGCCAAATTATTGGCCATCTTCGTCTATAAGAAACAATGCAAATTCAAAGGATACTAGCAGATAAAGTGAAGTCAGCTCCAAAGCCTTTCACTGTGAGTAAGAACCAAGTACAACTTGTCTGTGAGTCAGTCCAGGCACAGTTCCTCTGTATCATCTGACTCGAAGTGTCATGCATCAGTCAGCAGCATTGACTTCACTTGGGAGTTGGTTAGAAATGCAGAATCTAAATCCCTTTCCAGACCTGCTGAAACATAATCTGAATTTAGCAAGGTTCCCTAGTTGGTATGTTTGCATATTCAAGTTCGAGAAGCCCTGGGTTAGACCCCAAAATTTGTAGCATCAACTCTTACATCTATTATAACAACTCTAGGATTGTTGTATTGTTATGCATAAGAGTAAATAAATATCTTCCTGGAACATCAGTCAACATTCTTCACTTGATGAGTATGATAGCATCTCATGAAATTTTAATAAAATTAAAAACAGTTGACTACTTTTTTCTCGAGATGGCATCTTGCTGTGTTGCTCAGACTTACCTACAACTCCTGTGTTCAAGGGATCCTCCTGCCTTAGCCTCCCAAGGAGCTGGGATTAAAAATGGATGACTATTTTTAAAATTCAGTATCTTGTTTCTGTTAGCCCTGTTTTCTCTTGCACTGTGTATACACACTCCAATTGTTATCTGTGCATCTGCCTTCCCTTAGCTTTATATTGCAGTAAGAGAATTTTTAAATCTCAATTATGTTTTCCCCTAATACCACAAGACTTAAGAAAACAATTGTCAAATGGCTTAGCTTAATCCATTACATAATTCTTTTAAATATCTAGATAGACTGTGGAGCCATTCCACTGATAACTTTTACTTAATACACTTAGTTATCTGGTGTATCTTCTGTGTGATCTCTCTTTATTGGAGAGGCTCCAATCACTTCCCTTTTTATTCATATGTACTATTTTCTTATTAAAGATTATTTTAAGAAGGCAGCGCTGTATTTCAAATGTTTTATTTTCTAATCAAATAGGAGTATCTATTGTACTTTCGAAGACTATTTCCCAGGATACATATATATTTTTTTTATTTCCCAGAATGTTTGTGGGAAAAAAAATCTCCTTATACGATGATATTAACACATTGTTTTCTTGGGATAGCAAGGACACAATGTCTGAACATTGACCCTAATTGGTTATCAGATTAGGCTATGATGCAAAGAGAGCAAAGCTCTGTTTTAATAGTCTTCTATGTATTAGTTCATGTTCTATCATAGCAAGCTCTCAAAACATCATTGATGTCTTCTCCCATATCACTGGTTAATAGGCATGTTTAGCTGATGACTCACCTCCACAGCATAATATCTGTCAGTGCTGTCATTTAGCCTAGACCTCTGTCTAGAGCTCACCCCTCTTTTAGTGTTTTAATTTTTTTACATTTTTACATATAACAATCAGTTATATGTGTTTTTGTCTCCTCTTCTCTCCTGCCCTCCATCCTCTGTCTCTCACTACTTGTTTTTGTTCTGTTTTTGGATAAATATTTTTGTACCACAGGGACTTAAAGGTTTGGAGGAATCAGCTAAAACAGGAGTCCCCAACCCCTGGGAAACAAACTGATACTGGTCCATGGCCTGTTAGGAACTGGACCACACAGCAGGAGGTGAGTGGCAGGTGAGTGAGTGGAGCTTCATCTATATTTACAGCCACTCACCATCACTTGCTTCACCACCTGAGCTCTGCCTCCTGTCAGATCAGCGGTGGCATGAGATTCTCATAGGAGCGTGGACCCTACCGTGAACTGCACATGCAAGGGAACTAGGTTGCGCTCTCCTTATAAGAATCTAATGCCTGATGATCTGTCACTGTCTCCCATTACCCCCAAATGAGACCATCTAGTTGCAGGAAAACAAGCTCAGGGCTCCCACTGATTCTGAATTATAGTGAGTTTTATCATTATTTCATTATAGATTACAATGCAATAACAATAGAAATAAAGTGCACAATAAATGTAATGTGCTTGAATCACCCAAAACCATGCCCCAACCTCAGTCTGTGGAAAAATTGTCTTTTACAAAACTGGTCCCTGGTGCCAAAAAGGTTGGGGACCACTGAGCTAGATGAAAAGGTGGGAAAACGGCATTTCAGGAAAGGAGTTACCAATGATCTTATTGTCAATTCTTAGTTCTCATGTTACTAAATCTCTCAGCAGCATTTAATAAATCTCATAATTTTCCTCTTCCTGAAACATCTTTTTCTCTTGAGTCTTATGACATTCTGGCTTGGGACTCTTCCTTCCTCACTCACTGCTTCTCCTGACACCATAAGAAATCCCTCCTCACCTCCCTTATCTCGATATTTGGGGTGCCCTAACGACAGTCCTCTGGCTCATTCACTTCTCTGTAAGCGTTTACTCTCTAAGTGATCTCATCTAGCTGCATTCTTTGAACACCATCTACATGCAAACGACTCTCAATATTGTGTTTCAGGCCTCATTACTCCTCCGACTCTAAGCTCATATATTCAATTGTCAATTCAACGTCTCCACTTTCATATCGGATAGCTATCTCAAAATCAATATATCCAAAAGAAAACTTTTTTTGGCCCTAAACACAAACATACCTGCTACTCTCCCAGTGTTCACTAGCTCGGGAAGTAGAATTCTAGGCTTCCAAAAATCTTGAAGACATCCTGACTGTTCTTGATCAAACCCACATCCAATCCATTAACAAATCTTGTAGAACTACCCTTGAAATATATCAAGAAAGCTCATTGCTTCTCCCACTTAACAGCTACCACTCCTGCTGAAGCTACCATCATTTCCCGCTGGGTTTATTGCAAAAGCTTTTTAAATGTTCACACTTCTTCTAGCTTGACTTCCTAAATTGTAGTCTCAACATGTCAGAGTTTTCCTTTTATAGCACAAGTCAGACCTTGTTGTTTCTCTTTCCTATCTCATACAGGGTAAATCCAAACTTCTTATGGTAGTCTAAAAATCTTTCTCCAGTAAGTCTCTACTAACTCTACAACTTCATACTTTATTACTATCTGCCTCCCTCAATCCGAGCCAGCCCTGCTGCCTCCTTGCTCTTACTTGAACATGCCAGTCACTCTCTAGCTTCCGTACCTACCTTGCTGTTTATGCCTGAGTGCTGTCAGCTACCCCCTCACTATATTAAAATCTCTGTTCAAATAGCATCTTTTTAGAGAGGATGAATTTGACCAACCCCTCCCCTAAAATCCCTTTGCATCCTCTTACCCTGATTTGTTTTCCTTCTTAGCCTTCATAATTACAGATATATTATGTCTCTGTTGATTGTTCATCTTCCCAATAGAATGCAAGAACTGAAGCTTTGTATTTCTTGTTCATTTCTGTATCTCTGGTGCCTAGAATTTTAGGTATTCAATAAATGTATGTATTGAAAGAAAAATTGAATAAATGTGGAAAGTAAAGTACATGCAAAAATTCTTTCTAAGGGACACTCATAGAGTATGAGGTATATGAGTAGTGTACAGAGTTGTTATGACTAGTGGCATAAATCTGGTATGTGGTTCTGGAGTTTCTCCAAAATTTCAATGTTGTAATTGTATATTTAAAATGTATAGATAATGACATTCAAATATGGGTTAAAACAACTTTAGAAATCATTGATTACATAAACATTTGTTAAGTTTCTACTTTGGGCCAAACACTAATGTTTAACACTATCACTACAAACAGGGAACCTGACATCACTGAACAACAATTTTGGGGGAAGTGAAGGTCTGAAACTATATAAGATATTGTAAAGACTCTATATATTTAGCTTCAGTATATAATTCTCTTCCTATGTTTAAATCTTACTCTGGTTTGTCTCTATAGGCAGTGAGAGATGAATAACCCCAGTGTGGTACACAGGTCAAAGCTGGAGGCAAGGCTGGAGTTTTTTACAAAGAGGCACTACCTCCTGCCTGGGAATAAAATCCCTGTAACATTTTTAGAATGAAAGACATTACTCTGAAGTTTAACAGCACTTGCTATCAGTATCATTTGTTTAACAATACAATAGACGCTATACCACTGTTGTCTTTTTGTATATCTGTGTCACATCCCATTTGAAGGCTGCTGTCAAGCATAGTAACTGTATAACCTAACATTCACTATATATTTGTTGCCTGATTGGATTAAGGACTCAGCAAAATAAGGCAATATGTTAGTAGAGCCATACACAACATTCTGGATTAATAATCATGATCAGGCATAAAATTTCCTCCTATTCTTTTGAGTTTCTCATAATCTTCTCTCTCCCATGGGAGTAAAAATCTTTATAGATTTCAAAAGCCATAAGAATACTGAACTAGAATACTTAAAATTTTTTTCAATCTAAGTATTAAAATAAGCCAAGAACACACATCTGTCAAAATGACAGGTTGGATATGGACTTCAAATAATACTGTGTTCTCATATATACTTTTTCTAAGATCATCCTCCCAATTTAGACTTTCAGTGAACCAAAGTCTGGGATGCAAAGTAGCTCATTCATATTTTAATTCAGGCAAAGAGAATATGAGCTTAATCTAAAACTTAACATATAGTTGTGCTATGAATTTATAAGAGCAGCTCCATAATTTATAGGTTGATGGAACATATTTCCAAAACAACCTGGTATGACTAATGAAACAGCATGTCACAGTTCAGCAGCTGAATAGGTAATGTAGCT
The DNA here is from genome assembly GCF_049350105.2 of Macaca mulatta. NCBI lineage: Eukaryota > Metazoa > Chordata > Mammalia > Primates > Cercopithecidae > Macaca > Macaca mulatta. Next base: position 124,082,639 of record NC_133409.1, on the reverse strand, counting down.
ACAGGGCTTAATTTCTACATCACTGAACTCATCATGCATAGACAGGAGAGACTACATCCCTCTGCGATAAAAATAAAGATGAAGGAGCATGTGACATGAGCAGCAATGGCATTAAGATTGAATAGCATACAAACACCCATTTACGTTTTTAAGTTTAGAAAAGGACACAAGAAACCATATATACATTTTCATAATTGGCCAATATTATCGAGGACAGCTTCCTCAATTCAAATAAAAATAATGATGATGATGATGACGATGATGATGATGATGATGATGATGCCTGTCATTGTTCATTTCCTGCATACCAGGCACGATTAAGAGCGTTAACATAATTATACTATGATACTCAAAAATGAAGAGCAAGATAATACTCGTCTCTAGCTCCATTTAGAAATGAAGGAACTTCCCTGCTTTTCATCCAGCTGACCTTCTGCTTCACAGTTCCTTCTCCACTCATACATACTCAGGTTTTTATCCTTGGCCTTACTCCTGTAAGATCTATAACTTTTTTCTAACCTTAGAAAAATTTCTGAATCCTGGGTCTGGTTCTTACTTTTTCCCTTATCTCCTAGCAACCTTTATTGCCTCCCAAGCCCTATTATGACAGTAAATATATTATCCATTAAGATCTACCATTAGCTTAATCTTGCAACAAAGAATTCTCAAGCTAATGCCAATTTGAAGAATGGTAATTTATTAGTTTAAAATGAGGAGATATATAAATTAAGAAGTCTTTCCCAGTTATGATGCCTATCACAACACATAAAGTGTAACATATATTTTCTGTTTTCAAAGCTATCCCAGTTCCTCAGGCCAGAATCTATATAAACAATATACAGATCTATCAAGCAAACACTGAAGAGCACAGAAGAGATAAATAAATCTTATACTTCATTTGTGGTCCCATTTAGGTCATATGTAGAAAGATTAATGAATAAATAATTTTAAAATCTGTCATTATGTAAATCAAATAATTTAACCTTTTTTCAAAGAAGCTCTAGAATGCCTTCTATCAAGAATACCTACCTAGTACTATTTCAAGCTCCCTGCATTTGTGTTGGTCAGCATCTCAGGATGCTGGTGAGAGAACACACACACCGTATTCCCTGAGCATATACTTTAGAATCCTATGCTATCACTGGGCAGCTAGAACTAGCTATTTAATCAATGAGACAAAAAGTGTTTCTTTAAAAGTATCTCCTCTCATTTACACACAGAAAATAACTGTTCATTCCAGGGATGATCTTAAAAAAAGCCCCCTTTTCCAGAGTGTTGGTGTTTGATTAGAAGGAAACTATGTATTCTTATATAAGGCAGCAATAAGTCTTAAACTAGTTTTTTATTCATAATGATTTCAGTTAAATTATTTGTCTTCAAAGGAAGGTCTTCATGGTCAAGGCAACACAAACAGAGGCTCAGAAAGAAGTCACTATATCTAGAGAAAAAAATGCAAAAGATGCATACATCACAAGATGCTCAGAATAGGAAGAAGAATAAAATAAAGGTATTGAGCTAAAAAATAGACTTAGCAGATGTCTGTTTTCCATAACCAATTAACAGTTTTATAAGCCAGTGGAGAGGTTAAAAGACTCATAGTAATAGGCAGTTTGTAATAAATTCAGCCTTAAATGATAAAAGAGAAAATGAAAAGGAAAATTGAATAGTCTGTCTTTCAAATCTTATGGCCATAATTAAAAGTGTATTGTTGTAATGACATTAAAATAAAATGTGCTAGACTTACAGGACTTCAAAGAGTTCTTCTAGATAAAATAGTAATGACAGTAAAATCACATGTCAGGCACTGTGCTTGACTCTTTCCGTTTATCATCTCCTAACAATGGACACAAAGACTAAGGTAGCATTTTAATGTTCATTCCAGAGATAAGGAAACAGAGACTTACTGAGGTTCAGTAATTTGCCTTTAGTCACAAACTCAACCAACCTTATCTGACTCCTGAGATTTGACCCATAAATATATAGTATTCTATCTCAACATAGGTTAAGAAATAGTTTATGGCAATGTATAAGGATTTTTAAAGGGTACTTCGAATTCTTTCGCTTGTAGTGTTCATACTGAACATTTCTGGGACTGTCACACATTTGATCACTTGTTCAAATATGTGGTATTTTTGTGAACAATATAAACAAGAGTCAATATTAATTAGGTGGTTACTATGTGCTTGGTATCCTTCTAAGAACTTTGTGTGGATGAGTCATTTAAGCTTTATACAACTCTATAAGGTGGGGACTCTTATTATCATTCTTTTGTTACAGATGGGGAAGGAAATCACAGCATAGTGAAATTAAGAAAATTGGCCAGGATTACACAACTAGTGTAAAGAGTCTGGTTCCAACATCCACGTTTTTGACAACCATGCTATGAAGGATGCTTTCATGTAGACCTAGCTATATTTTAAGTTTGGTATAAAATATATTCTTTATTTGATGATTATAATATGTTATTTACCAGATTATTTAATCAAGGGGAAAACGGAGATTTAAGAAAAATGCTGTTATAAACAAGATCCTGCATATTCTAATTTCTCTAGAATTTGGCTAATGTACACACTTATCTTCAAAACTCAGTTTTCACCAGACTTCTTGCTTTTGGTCAAAAAGATCTATTTCAAAACTTGGAAAAAGTGGTGTGTTCCTATAGTCCCAGTTACTTGGGTGGCTGAGGCAGGAGGATCCCTCGAACCCAGGAGTTTGAGTTCAGCCTGGGCAACATAATGAGATACTATTAAAAAAAAGAAAAGAAAAGAAAAACCTACTAATTTAAATGGTGTAAAACAATTGGATCGTTTACTTTTATTTATCTTAAATCGGTTTTAGTTAATTCATATGTGTTGACATAGATAAGAAAACAACTTAAAAAGTAGGGTTACTATCTCCATTTTGTAAGTGCTTTCTGAATGTGAAAATATTCTCAAACCTCAGAGTAATAGCCATTTAGATTAGTGTTGTTTAGTAGAAGTTTAATATAATCTACATATATAATTTTAAATTTTCTAGGAGTCACATAAAGTATAAAACAAAATAAAAAGAAACCACAAAAATTAACTTTTTAATGATATTTTGATTTACTCCATATATCCAAAATAATACCATTTCAACACGTAATAGCATAAAATTATTTCTAAAATAAATTACTTTTTTGTACTAAGGGAGTATTTTATATCTATTGCATACCTCAGTTCAGATAATACATTTTCAATGGTTAAAGTGAAATGCAGTTCTACCAAAACAGTAATTGTTTTTAATGGAAAATATTTTACATTGCTCTAGTTTTCAATTTACATTCAAATTAATTAAAATAAAATGAAATTTAAAATTCAGGTCCTCATTCACATTAGACACATTTCAAGTGTTCAGTAGTGGCATGTGGCCAGTCACTACCATAGGGATGGGTAGCACAGCTTTAGTTGATTTCAAAGTTTAACCTTTCCCTTCTGTAATCCAAGCTATAGATTATCAAGATAATCATCCTCAAGTCCTATCTTTATAGCATCGCACTTCTGCTCAGTAATCTCCAGTGTCCTTCAAATCAAATTATTCTATCAAATTCAGAATCCAAGCACTCAACATCCTCTAACAAAAAGTGGCCTTACATTTCCTGAACAGAATTCCCACTATTATCTGCTTCCTTAAAGCCTTGACTCCTATACTCAAGCTAATCTGCACATTTCATCCCTTATCCTTCCTCTGTGTCTTTCTCACCCTATTGGCGCCTACCTCTTCCCCTTCAATGCATATTGGTAATCCACATTGAAGTATACTGTAGCAGGAAGTGTCTCTCATCCCCTGGCACAATGTTCACTCCTTTACACAATGTTTCTTTGGCATAGCATGTACTCAGTTCGTAAAACGTTGTAATTTCTATAATTACTTAAACTTATTTTTGATGTGAAAATAATTTGGGCATACAGTAGATCAGATTTCATACGTTTTCACCATGACCCACTGCACACATTAAGAAATACATTTAAACATGTGAACCAATACACAACTTTGTGTGTGAACGTTGAAAAACATTTACATGTATATGTGTTGCCACAGTTTGAAAAAAAAAAAACTGCTCTAGACCACATCAGAACCATGCTATAAGAATTACTGGAGTGCAGATAAAAAAAAAACAAAAAACAAGGAAACAAAAATAACAACAAAAAACAAACCAAGGCCAGTGGATCACGAGGTCAGGAGTTCGAGACCATCCTGGCTAACATGGTGAAACCCCGTCTCTACTAAAAATACAAAAAACTAGCCGGGTGTGGTGGCGGGCGCCTGTAGTCCCAGCTACTTGGGAGGCTGAGGCAGGAGAATGGCGTAAACCCGGGAGGCGGAGCTTGCAGTGAGCCGAGATCGCGCCATTGCACTCCAGCCTGGGTGACACAGCGAGACTCCGTCTCAAAAAAAAAAAACAAAAACACACAGAAACAAAGTGAGTTTGGGTACAACTAGAAAACCTGAGTTCTAACCTAGACAGTGATTATTTCAGTAAACAGAGAGCCTGAAGTAACCATGCACCACAATTAGAGTAGAAACTTTGAAACATGAGAAAAAAGATGTGTACTCGCATAGATAGCACAGAGCAATATGGAAGGTTAGAAATCAAGTTAACAGTCAAACAAAAATTGATTAAGTAAAATTGAGCTCAACTATAAATCCTGTAGGTGATAGGAAACTGACATGCCAGATTTCAAAGCATATAGGAAAGCACAGTACTTAGGTGGCCAAAGCAGACAGACTAGGAGAATTTAGATGTGTGGCACTAAAAATACAGAAAACTTATTTCTGATCCATAAGAGTAGGCTTCATGCTGTGATCTGTGCAGTTGTCCCGGACTCTATGCTCAGAACTGTGCTTGGTTTAATGCTTTACTGTCATTTCTTTGGAACTCTCAAAAGAGTTTTACCTGTGAATATGTTTTGTAAGTGAAGTCCAATGAGACAATGGAGCATACCTGTGAGCAGAGGATATATATACATACAATATACCTGCCCACCATTTGTTGCTGACTGTTTAAACACAGAGCTCCTGTGGTCCCATGCACACAAAACACAAAATTCTGGTGAACTTAGAATTCAAGGGGCTTCAGTGAGATTCAAAGCAAGTACAAGGTGAGCATTTACAGCTGCGTAAGCAAGGGCACCCCCAGACCTGAGGCCAGGCATTCCATTTTAGCCAGAACTTGTTTCAAATGCAAACAGAATGCAATGGAGTTGTAAGAAACACAAATGGTCAAAGAACACAGTCATATCTTTTCTCTCTCATGTTACTTCCCAGTAAAAGCTAACCAATTAAGCTAAAAATGACAACAAAGAAAAGGCAAAAATAGAGCAATTCATAGTCTCCTTTCCTTTTAGCCCTTCTGTACTCACCAGTAGGCTAAAGATAGAGTGTTGATAGAATGTGTACATATCAAAAAGTGAAATAAAAACAGTTGACTTAGTTTTGTGTGGCATTTCCACTGTTCTGGTAAGAACAAAATTCACATGTATGCACAAATTTTTTTGTAACTTGGTTATTATTTTTGTGAGTCTATATAGGAGCTATGTATGAATATAAAGATGAATGGTAAATTTTGTGCTCACAATTTAGAATTTTAAATTTTTTTCTACTTAAAACAACATTAAGTCACAAATAAAAAACATTGTGACAAGCCAAGAGAGCAATGGTGAAATAAAAGAAAAAGCTTTATATTTTAGTATCTTTAATGGCCCCTTTTACTGCTTTTTGAATAGTTGACTCATTTTTATATTGCACTAGGCTAAGAAGTTTTAATTTTAAAATAATTATCTCTTCTTCTTCTTCTTCTTCTTCGTCGTCTTCTTCTTCTTCTTCTTCTTCTTCTTCTTCTTCTTCTTCTTCTTCTTCTTCTTCTTCTTCCTCCTCCTTCTTCTTCTTCTTCTCCTTCTTCTTCTTCTTTTCTTCTTCTTTTCTTCTTCTTCCTTCTCCCTTCTCCTTCTCCTTCTCCTTCTCCTTCTCCTTCTTCTTCTGACAGAGTCTTGCTCTGTCACCCCAGCTGGCCAGGAGTGGCATGATCAGGATTCAATGCAGCCTCAACCTCCTGGATGATCCTCCCATCTCAGCCCCGCAAAGTAACTGAGATTACAGGTGCACACCACCACTCCTAGCTAATTTTTGTATTTTTTGTAGTGAACGGTTTCTCCAGGTGGCCCAGACTTATCTTGAACTCCTGGGCTCAAGTGATCTACCCGCCTCAGCCTCCCAAAGTGCTAGGATTACAGTCATGAGCCACTACATCTGGCCGAATTTTAAAATTCTAAAACATGGCAGCCCAGGATTCCAGATAACTCTATCATCTCTTCAGCCCACTTCTTCCTTGACACATCCATACTCAGAGTCTAGTACTATATTCTTCACATAGTAGGTACCTAGTGAGTGTGTGTGGACAGGTTTCCACACTGAGCTTCAGAGAAGCTGCACAGAAAGATGTGCTCTCTCTCTCTCCCCTCTGTAGAACATCACCAGCCTCAGAAAAATAGAATGCATAAAAACATTTCAGGTTTTGGAGTCAGAAATTATTCACTGTACAAATGTGGACAAATTAATTAACTTCCCCGAGTCTCCTTTTTTCCTCCCAATCTATAAACAGGGGTTAAAAAAGCACACAGAGGTTCTAATTGAGATCATTTAGGTACATTTTTTGAGTCCCCAGCTTTCTGGCAAACATCAAAAAAGAAGTATATGAAATCCTACAAAAGAGGTTTCTGTTTGAGACTCAACAAAAGCAAAGATGTATATTTTTATTTCTTAATTTTCACTGTTGGTTATCACTATCAAGGGGTTCCATAATGAAAATAAAAAAAAAATACTCTTTGTTCAAAAAGAGATAAACTAACTTAAAATGTTTAGTCTTAGAAGAAAAGTGGTAGTAGTGACTACATGCATATTTATTTATTCAATTAATCAATTATTCAAGCAAAATAACCCTCATTGACTCAGTTTAGGTTCTGGAACTATTAAGTTTCTGGGGCAGTTAATGGTGTATTTTGGGAATGCCAATGCTAGAGGCAGTTCAAACTCATGATAAGCTATGGAGGTGTAAATGCCAAAAAGTAGAGTAGCCCCAGATGAAACAGGTATTGTGAAGATTCTTATTATTCTAAAGGAAGGAATATTTTTGCTTTTCTTGGAATGGGCAAACAAATGCCATCAAGTTTAATTTACTTTTAGAAATTCTAAAATAAATCATGAAGTATATACAGAAAGGATTAGAATTCCACTTCTGAGCCAGTGGAGTAGACCATACTTTTCCCTACCCTTCCACGAAAACCCGCAGACTTTAGAAAGAAAACCAATATTAGAAGTCTCTGAGAGGAGGGCCGGGCACGGTGGCTCATGCCTGTAATCCCAGCACCTTGAGAGGCCAAGGCGGGTGGATTGCCCGAGGCCAGGAGTTTGAGACCAGCCTGGGCCAAAATGGCGAAACCCCATCTCTACTAAAAATACAAAAATTACCCAGGCATGGTTGCCCGCACCTGTAATGCCAGCTACTTGGGAAGCTGAGGCATGAGAATCACTTGAACCTGGGAGGTGGAAGCTACAGTGAACTCAGATCGCACCACTGCACTCCAGCTGGACTCTGAGAAGGGGAGAGAAGGACAGCTAGGGACCTTAGAACCCGAGGAACAACATGGTTGTGAGTTCTGTAGGTTTTCTTTTTGCCTCCTGTATCTCAGACTTGGCACTGAAAGCTAGAAAACCACAAACACCAATGACTGCTGATATAAATAAATAAATAATAAAATAAAATAAAGTGAAATAGCCTGCTCTTTTAGCCAAAGAATCAAGAAAGGGGAGACCAAGAGGAGAGCAAGGACTTTCATTCCTACCAGGCAGTAATGAGACCCGGAGTCCAAGTGGGTTGCCTGGACTTCCTCCTTCACCCAGCAGTGAAAAGATACTCCTCCCTGTTTCCGTTGTGGTGGTTTCAGAGGAGGCTTAATGGAAAATCGGGACTTTTACCATCACCCAGTCATACCAAGGCCACCCTTCACCCTACCCCTTGATCTTGTTGTCATGAAGGCCATTTAGGAAGCAATAACAAGACATTCCTGTATCTCCAAGTAAAGCCTAGTGGGGAGCTGGGACTCCCACCTCCACTCAGAAATAATAAGAAGCACCCCCACTAGATGACAAGTGGAAAAGATGGACCTTTAGCTCCACTTTGCAATAACAAAGGCAGCATATGCCTTGTTCCCACATCAGAACAATGTTAGAGGAAGCCAGCTAAAGCAGAAGGTTTAAATAAGACCCGGAGTCTCTAACATAAAAATAAATGTCCTGTCAAAATCAAAATTTCTTATCACACTAGAAATCAGGAAGATCTCAAAGTATAGAAAAAAAAAATACTATCACAAGATGCTAATACAAGATGAGAGATGATAGAATGATTTGGCAAAGATTTAAAAGCATCCATCATAAAAATGTTTCATTGGCTGGGCGCGGTGGCTCAAGCCTGTAATCCCAGCACTTTGGGAGGCCGAGGCGGGCGGATCACGAGGTCAGGAGATCGAGACCATCCTGGCTAACACAATGAAACCCCGTCTCCACTAAAAATACAAAAAAATTAGCCGGGCGTGGTGGCGGCGCCTGTAGTCCCAGCTACTCGGGAGGCTGAGGCAGGAGAATGGCGGGAACCTGGGAGGCGGAGCTTGCAGTGAGCCGAGATCGCGCCACTGCACTCCAGCCTGGGCGACAGAGCGAAACTCCGCCTCAAAAAAAAAAAAAAAAAAAAAAAAAAAAAATGTTTCACTAAGTAAGTATGAACCTGCTTGAAATAAATGAAACAAATAGAAAGTCTAAACTAATAGAAGACATAACAAAGAACTAAATGGAAATTTAGAATAATAACATACAAACCGGAAATAAAAAATTCAAGGAATGAACTCAAAAGCAGAATGGAAGAGACAGAGGAAAGAAATAGTAGACTTGAAGACAGAGAAATTAGTTCATCTGGACTAACAGGAAATACACATAAACAACAACATAAAAGAATAGTGCCTCAGGGACCTATGTTATCAGACTCCCTCCTAGAAGGAAAGAAGAAAGCAGGCAGAGTGGAAAAAACTATTCAATAAACAATAGCTGAAAACCTCTCATATTTGGCTAAAGATATAAACCTAGAGATTCAAGAAGCTAAGCAAATCCCAAACAGGATAAACCTAAATAAATGTACAGAAAGATACATCACAAACTTCTCAAAAGTAAAGACAAAGAAAAATATTTGTAAGCAATGGGAGAATACCTTACCTATAGTGGAAAACAATTTGAATTATAGGATATTTCTCATCAAAAACCACAGTGGTAAGAAAAAATTAGAGCATTATTTATTAAGGCTAAAAGAAAGGGTTTTGAGCTTTAGATCCTATATCCAGCCAGAATATGCTTCAAGAGTAAAGGTGGAAAAAAAAAAAAAAAAGAATAAAGGTGAAATCAAAATATGCTCAGATAAAGAAAAACTAAAAGAATTTGTCATCAGCAGACTTACTGTAAAATAATGGGTAAAGGAAGCTCTTTAAATAGAAAGGAAACAATGAAGAAAAAATCTTGGCACATTAGGGAAGAAAGAAAGAACATAGTAAAATGTGAGTAGATTAATTAGACCTTCCTTCTCTTCTTGAGAATGTTCTCCCCTTAATTGTTTGAAAGTTAAAGCAAAAATTGTAACACTGACTGATGTTATTCTAAATGTATGTAGAAGAAATGTTTAAGGAAATTATAAATGGGAATGGGTAATGGAGTGTAAAGGAAGGTTTCTCCACTACACTTGAACTAGTAAAATTACAATATCATGTCATCAAGATAAAGGAAATTCTGAGCAACTGTCATAGCCAAAAACAAAACAAAACCCAAGGAGGCATGGCAACTAAATGTAATATGGTTACCTAGATGGAATTCTAGAATAAAAAGTCATTAGGTTTCAAACTATGAAATCTGAACAAACTACCAGCTTTAGCTAATGTACTAACACTGCTTCATTAATTGTAACAAATGTATCATGTAATGTAAAAGGTTAATTATAGAGGAACTGTGTGTAAGAATATATGGGAACTGGACTACCTACTCAATTTTTATATAAATCTAAAACTATTCTAAAAAGTAAAACCTGTAAAAACACTAGTGATAACACCAATTGCTGCCAAGGTTGTGGGTAAACTGGATCACTCCCATCGCTGATATGAATGTAACATGGTACAGACACTCTGGAAAACAGTTTAGTGTAGTATTTTAATAATGGAAACAAGCAACTAGACTACAACTCAGGAATTGCACTCTTGGGGATTTATCCCAGAGAAGTGAAAACCTGTGTTCAACACAAAAACCTATAGACAAAGATTTATAGCTGTTTTATTCGAAATAGCCAAAAGCTGGTAACAACCTAATGTCTTCCATTGGTGAATTATTAATCAAGCTGTGACATACCTATACCATGGAATACCACTCAGCAATAAAAAGAAATGAACTATTGATACACGCATCAACTTGCATGAACCTCCAGAAAATTATGCTGAATAATAAAATTCAACCTCAAAAGGTTAAATACTGTATGATCCCCATTTCTATAACATGCTTGAAATGAAAAATTATAGAAATGGAGAACAGATTAGTGGTTCCCAGGAGTTAAGGTGGAGGTGAGGTGGAAGGGAACTGTGGGTGGCTTGTTATAAGGTCCTTGGGGTGATGGCAGTGTTCTGTATCTCGAGTGTTTCAATGTCAAAATCCTATCCTGCTTGTGATATTGCATTACAATTTTGCAAGATGTAATCAGGTAGAAACACTGGGTAAAGGATATGCAGGATTTCTTTGTATTACTTCTTCCAACTGTATGTGAATCTACAATTACCTCAAAATATTACATGATAATAAAAAGCACCACTTGAAAAAATATATGGAAGAGTTTCCTCTCCTTCCATCACACTTTAGGCCTACTGGAACACAAAAATTGTATGAAACTTTTCAGAAAATATTTTTAGTGTATGAAGAGTGATAATTCATACTGCTTTTGAAAATAATTCATTAAACAGGCTATACTGTAGGATGTTAACTACTTTATGAGTGTCGAAGTCACAGCAAATCATAAACACAATTTCTCCCTGAAAACGTGGCATTGTACCCTTTGACCCTGGTTTTCTGAGTGAGCAACCCTCAGCATACACATAAAGGTTTAGAGTTGGAAGAGATTTAAAAGGTCGTCTAGATAAAATTTCTCATAAAAGAGATAAGAAAACGGAAGCCAAAAGTGTTTAAATGGGGTGGCCAAGGTCATATGACTAACTGAGGCAGCTCTGTGTCTGGAGCCCCAGTCTCTTGGCTCCTAGGCTATTGCTGTCACACTCATATTTCAAACTTTGTATGTCTTCATAGATGGTCCATATAAGAACCTTAAAAATAACTGTGTTTTGCGAATCTGGTTTGCTTGTTGAGCTAGGTAATTGTAGATCCATGTAAGAATTCCTTATTAGGCATTTAAGGAAAAGGGACTGTGAAGTTCTTTAAATTTGCCTGCTCTTTGTTGAAAGTACATACAATTATTAAAAGGAGAAAGTTGGCATATTTGGGTTAATGGTGACAATCAAGCATAAATTGACTTGTACGGAGCATGGAAATGTGCATATAAAACTCTAAGGTTGCTTTTAAATACTGTTAAAATATTGTATGGAGCCAAGTGAGTAAAAATAGCAATGCTAAAGGAAACAGTATTTTACTACTCTTCAAAAATGACTCCAGTGTTCTGCATACCATTAAATTCAGGGTATATAAGTGTAACCCAAATATTACTTTGTTCTTTCCGTGACCTCTGGGGTCAGTTCCATACTCAACTGCCACACTTAAAAAATGAAACTCCAAAAGCATTTCTTTGCAGAAATTCTAGTGAATCTGAAGACTTGGAAACATCTTCAAGAAACAGAAGAAGAAATTTACATAGCACCTAACATTGCACATGATCTCTTATCTTTGTTTGCTAGTTCTCTTTTCCTGAAATTTCTGAACCCATTAGAGCTGCCAAATTTCTCTGTTTCTGATGTTGGATGTATGCTTTCTGTCTCTGTCCTTCTCTCAATCAATTGATCTCTCTCTCTCTCTCTCTCTCTCTCTCTCTGTGTCTCCTTCATTCCCTCTAGCATTCTTCCTTCATACCTAATCTCTCCTCTACTACCACCTCTTCTCTGCAAACTGTCTATTCCCTTTCCAAAGCCCACTCACTTTGCATATTTTTCTGCTCTTACCAGAAAATTCACAGAGTGCATGCATCTGGGTTTCTGGAGAACACAATTTTCTACCTGATAACCTAAGAAAAACTTGAGAATCAAATCAACAATTGGTTGGCTGAAATAAAAGCACAACTATAGGATAATGTAAAATTGGCTTTGCTTTCTGGTTTACTGCACTGTTTCAATTGGAAACCAGATAAAGACTTACTGGATATTTATGCAGTGAAATATGGTTTATAAGTTTATGGAAAACACTTAGAAAACAAACACACACTTAGTCTTGCAAACATAGTAAAGGTCACTGAGTCACAGCCCGAGCATCCCAGATATAGAAAGTATATTTGGTTCTTACTTTCCATATTTTTCTATTATACTGTTTAGTAGAACCTCTACACATATAATAGCATTGTATTAAGAAACTCACCCCGCACCCCAAGCCCGGTTACATCAGAACTTCGAGATGATGGGTAATTTGGCTCATGGTGAATTGTTTTAGAACATAGCAAAGAAAATATTTTCATGAAAACAAATCAATAAATAAATAGCTACCAAAATCAGATGAAGTATTCTGTAAATTCTAGAGGGTGTGCATACTGAAGGGAGCCTTACATAGGGATAGGAATAAGTCCTACTGGCTTCCATCATTTCTAACTATACACATTCCTGCCAGTCCTTCTCAATATGATTTTCCCTTTCAAATGAAAGTAGCTTGGCTCTTTCCTCATTTTGCTAATCATTGGGAGAAATAATTAAAGCATTAAGGAGCACTGGAAAATGGTCAGTACAGCTGGAGCTTATTAAAAGAAGTGGAGAGTGGAGGGATACAGTGTGGTCAAGTCACGGAAGCAGCTACATTGGGCAGATACATAGAAAATGGAATTTACAGTATTGATAGAAATGTCTGCTTACTAATGCTTTCACTTGATTTCTTATGTGATCTTGAGCATGGGAATATAAACCAAGCTCTTTCACCATATAATATTTATTCAAGTAATGTGAATACAGTTGATTCACAAGGATATGATCCTACTCAGCATACTTTGAATCAGAATGAGAAAATTATATTCTAATATCCTACATTCCTCTCCAATACATGGTTCTTAACTTTCTGGGAGATGACGTGTAGATTTATGCAGTATAGAGAGAGGGAGGCTAAATTTACTTGGATACTAATGCATTCAGATAGTTTCAGCAGTCTCAGTGTCATTATGTAAATTATTTAAAATGTCATTATTGTTTATATAGTTTTCCTTCACAAGAAATATTAACATATTATTTTTGTATGTGTATATATATACAAGTCTATACATGTATAGTTTTCCAACTTTTCATCAGAAACAAACAATTATTTCTGGAGGGAAAAAATTTTAAAAACTTATTTCCTCTTCATAGATGTGTAATAGACTATGTTTGGCATGTGTAATAGACTAGCCATATGAAGAAAGCTGAAACTGGATCCCTTCATTACACGTTATACAAAAATTAATTCAAGATGAATTAAAGACTTAAATGTTAGACCTAAAACCATAAAAACTCTAGAAGAAAACCTAGGCAATCCATTCAGGACATACGCATGGGCAAGGACTTCATGTCTAAAACACTAAAAGCCATGGCAACAAAAGCCAAAATTGACAAATGGGATTCAATTAAACTAAAGAGCTTCTGCACAGCAGAAGAAACTACCATCAGAGTGAACAGGCAACCTACAGAATGGGAGAAAATTTTTGCAATCTAGTCATCTGACAAAGGGCTAATATTCAGAATCTACAAAGAACTCATACAAATTTACAAGAAAAAACAACCCCATCAAAAAGTGGGCAAGGGATATGAACAGACACTTCTCAAAAGAAGACATTTATGCAGCCAACAGACACATGAAAAAATGCTCATCATCACTGGCCATCAGAGAAATGCAAATCAAAACCACAATGAGATACCATCTCACACCAGTTAGAATGGTGATCATTAAAAAGTCAGGAAACAACAGGTGCTGGAGAGGATGTGGAGAAATAGGAACACTTTTACACTGTTGGTGGGACTGTAAACTAGTTCAACCATTGTGGAAGACAGTGTGACGATTCCTCAAGGATCTAGAACTAGAAATACCATTTTACCTAGCCCTCCCATTACTGGGGATATACCCAAAGGATTATAAATCATGCTGCTATAAAGACATATGCACACGTATGTTTATTGCGGCACTATTCACAATAGCAAAGACTTGAAACCACCCCAAATGTCCATCAATGACAGACTGGATTAAGAAAATGTGGCACATATACACCATGGAATACCATGCAGCCATAAAAAAGGATGAGTTCATGTCCTTTGTAGGGACATGGATGAAGCTGGAAACCATCATTCTCATCAAACTCTCGCAAGGACAAAAGAACCAAACACCGCATGTTCTCACTCATAGGTGGGAATTGAACAATGAGCACACTTGAACACAGGAAGGGGAACATCACACACCAGGGCCTGTGGTGGAGTTGGGGGTTGGGGGAGGGATAGCATTAGGAGAAATAGTTAATGTAAATGATGAATTAATGGGTGCAGCACACCAACATAGCACATGTATACATATGTAACAACCCTGCACGTTATGCACATGTACCCTAGAACTTAAAGTGTAATAAAAAAAATTCATGAAACGGGTAATTAAATGAGTATTAATTTTTTCAATTTTTTAACATTCTGCATTTTTTAAATTTACCTAATAAAATGTTGAAGAAAAAAAAAAGTACCTGAATTATTGTTTATCCAATGCTCTGAATATATAATGGATTATTAGAAAATAATCATATCTAAGGGAATTTCTCAAAATATACAATGTGAATTGATATTTAATGTACTTTGGGTTGTTAAATGATGACAGTTGTTGGGGTTTCTTAATAATGTTGTGTTCCTTTTGGCCACATATTGATTTCAAATCTAGCATGAAAGGAACTTTCTCATCAAAGAATGAAACAGATAATCACATATTAGTGACACATTTTTTTCAATTTACTGAAATATTTGAATAAATTCTAGTCATAAACTTTTAATATTATTTTTACCAGATACATATGAGGAAGTGTCCCTAAATAGACACATAGTTTTAGCCTAGGGAAGGGCTCAAACCCTGGAGTTTCAATTCTTTCATCAAAATGCATTGGAGGATATTAGTACTAAACTAACCATGTGGCATTTCCATACATTGAGTCTGGAGAGGTTTTTGTTTTGGTTTGTTTCTGAAATTTTGTCTCATTCTTGGAATGCAAATATATCTCATTCTTGGAATGGAATATATATAAGACTTTAAAGAAACTGAATACTTAGCTCTTCCCTTCCTTTGACAAGTTAATGATTAACTTGATATGTTTTAATTCGATCTATCTTTTCTGACCCAAATAATCAGTGCTTAAATTAATTATGATTCCTATTGTTCAACTATAACATATATATTTTTAAGTGAGTTGGTTTATTCTATGCATCTTAATATATATTTGGGGTAAGTTCTTCTTTAATTGTGCTAATATATAGATAACATAACATTTAACATTTTAATCATGTTTGAGTGTACAGTTCAATGGCATTAAGCACATTCCCATTGTTGTGCAACCATCACAACCATCCATCTCAAGAACTTTTGTTATCTGAAACTGAAACTACATACTCATTGAACAATAATTTCCCATTCCCTCTTCTCCTTCAACCCTTAGTAACTACCATTCTATTTTTTGTCTCCATGAATGTAACTATTGTAGGTCCATTATAAAAGTGAAATCATTCAGTTTTTGTCCTTTTGTAACTGGCTTTTTGCACTTAGCACAACGTCTTCAAGTTTCCTTCATATTGTAGCAGGTGTCAAATCAATTTCCTTTTTAAGACTGAGTAATATTCACTATATTATATGATACATATATGACATATTATATACTATATATCATATAATATACATGTATATGTTATATCATATAACATGTGTCATATAATATACTATAATATATGACATTCATATAATACATTGAATATTATATGTACATAAAACATTTTGTTTATTCACTGATGGATGGGACAGAGATAAGAACATCAATACAGTATCAAGAGAATAAACAGAGAGAGAGAGAGGAGAAAGAAGAGGGAAAGGAAGGAAGAATTGGGAGAGGAGGAGAGGTAGAATAAGAGATAAAAATAGAGACAGAGAAAGAGGGAGGAGACAGAGAAAGAAAGAGATAGAGATGGATACAGATGGATACAGACAGAGAGGCAGAAAGAGATAGAGATGGATACAGAAAGATACAGAAATACAGAAGCATTGCCTCCATCTTTTGGTTATTGTGAATAATGCTAATATGAACATGGGTAAATAAACTTTGTTCAAGTCCCTGCTTTCAGTTCTTTTGGGTATTAAGTATGTACAAAGAAGTGGAATTGCTGGATTATACACTTGATCTTAGCCAAAAGGCTGAGAAGTGATGAATTGCTGAATTATATAGTAATTTTTAATTTTTTGAGAAACTACTATACAGTTTTCCACTGCAGCAGCACCATTTTACATTCCCACTAGCAGTGCACAAGGGTTCCAATTTATTCACATCTTCACCAGCATTTATTATTTTTTGTCATTTTTGTTCTTGACAATAGCAGTCATGTGGTTGTGAAATAGTAGCTTATTGCAGTTTTGATATCCATTTCCCTAATAATTAATGATACTGAGCATCTATTCATGAGTTTCTTAGTCATTGGTATATCTGGAGAGAAATGTCTATTCAAGTCTTTGGCCTTGTTTTAATTAAGTTTGGTTATTGGTTGTTGGGTTGCAGGAGTTCTTTTTGTATTTTGGATATTAACTCCTTCTCATATATGATTTGTAAATTTTTAACCCCATTCCATTGGGTTGCCTTTTGACTCCATTCATAGTATATTGCAATTCACAAAAGTTTCAAATTTTGATGTAGTCTAACTTGTCTACTTTTTCATTTGATGCCTGAGTGTTTGATATTGTATCTAATAAATCATTTCCAAATTCAATGTCACAAAGATTTTTCTCCATGTTTTCTTCTAAGAGTTTTGTAGTGTTAACTCGTATGTATAGGTCTTTGATCCAGTTTGAGCAGTTAAGGTAAAGGTCCAACTTCATTATTTAACATGTGGATGTCCAGTTTTCCCAATACCGTTTGTTGAAAAGACTGTCCTTTCTCCATTAAATAGTCTTGACACTCTTGCCAAAAATCATTTGACCATATATATGAAGGTTTATTTCCAGGTTTTCTATTCTATTCCTCTAGTATGTATGTTTATTGTTATGCAAGTACCACACTTTTTTGAATACTGTAGCATTTTAGTAAGTTTTGAAATCAAGTGTTAGAATTCCAACTGTCTTCCTCTTTTTCAAGATTGTTTTTGCTATTCAGGGTTCCTTGATATTCCATAAGAGTTTTTGGATAAATTTTTCTATTTCTACAGGTAATGCCATTTGGGATTGCATTGATTCTGTAGACCATTTTGGATAGTATTGGCATCTTAGCAATATTAAATCTTTCAATCCATGAAAATGGAATATCTTTCTATTTATTTGTGTATTCTTTAATTTCTTTCAGGAACATTTTACAGTTTTCAGGGAACAAACATTTTCCCTTATTAGTTTATTCTATTTTTTTGTGATGTTATTGTAAATGGAATTGTTTTCTTAATTTTCTTTTCAAAAAGTTCATTGTTAGTATATAGAAGTGTAATTGACTTTTGAGTGTTGATTTTGTATTCTACAACTTTGCTAAATTTATTTATAGTGATAACAGTTTTTTGTAAAATCTTTAGGGTTTTCTACAATTATTCATGTTACCTGCAAACAGAGACAATTTCACTAATTCCTTTCCAATTTAGATGCCTTTTATTTATTTTTCTTTCATAAATTTTTCAGGCTAGAACTTTCATTACTACATAAAAGAGAAGAAGCAAGAGGAATGCTTCCCTGCCTCATTCCTTATCTTAGAGGAAAAGCTTTTCACCTTTCACTATTGAATATTATGTGAGCTGCAGGTTTTAATATATGGTCTGTATTATGTTAAAGTAGTTTCCTTTTATTCTTGATTTGTTGACAGTTTTCATATTGAAAATGTGTCAAATTTTGTCAAGTGCTTTTTCTTCATCAATTGAGATGATCACGTTTATTTTTTCCTTCATTCTATTAATATAGCATATGATATTGATCACTTTTTATATGTTGAAACATATAAAAATTGCATTCCCGGAATAAATCCCACTTGGTTATATGTATAAGGCTTTTAACTAAATGTTGAATTTTGCTTGCTTGCTAGTATTTTGTTGAGAAGTTTTGAACCAATATTCATCAGGGATATTGATCTGTAGTTTTATTTTCTTGAAGTGCTTTTGTCTGGTTTCGGTATCAGAATAATGAGGGCCTAATAAAATGAGTTTGGAAGTGTTCCTTTGTCTTTAATTTTTTGGAAGAGTTTGAGGGGGATTCGTGTTATTTCTTCCTTAAGTGTTTAATAGAATTCACCAGTTAAGCCCTCCAGTCCCAGGTTTTTCTTTGTTGTGAGATTTTTTTGTTACCAGCTGATTTTATCTCCTTTCTAGATATGGGTCTAACTCAGATGTTTCTATTTCTTCAGTCTGGGTGGTTGCATGTTTCTAGGCATTTGTCCATTGTATCTAGGTTATCCAACTTGTTAACATACAATTGTTCATAGTAATCTCTTATGTATTTTTATATTTCTAAAATTTTTACTAATGTACCCTCTTTCATTTCTAATTTTAGATGGGTCTTCTTTATTTTCATCAATAGAGCTAAAGTTTTATCTTTTTTGTTTATTGTTTAAAGACTCAACACTTGGTTTCATTATTGTTTTCTGTTCTTTGTTTATCTCTGCTTTCATCTTCATTTTCTTTCTTCTGCTAGCTTTAGGTACAGTACTGTATGAGTCTGTTCTCATGCTGCTTTGAAGAACTGCCTGAGACTAGGTAATTTATAAAAGAAATTGGCTTAATTGACTCACGGTTCAGCATAGCTGAGGGGGCCTCAGGAAACTTACAATTGTGGCAGACGGGGAAGCAAACACATCCTTCTTCACATTGCAGCAGAAAGGGGAAGTGCAGAGCAAAGTAGGGGGAGCCCCTTATAAAACCATCAGATCTCACGAAAACTCACTCACTATCATGAGAACAGTATGGAGGAAACACCCCCATGATCTAGTCACCTCCCACAAGGTCCCTCTCCCAACACGTGGGGATTACAATTCGGATTACAATTCAAGATTAGATTTTGGGTGGGGACAAAGCCAAATCATATTATTCTACCCCTGGCCCCTCCCAATTTTATGTCCTCAACGTTTCAAAACACAGTTATGCCTTTCCAAAACTCCCCCCAAATCTTAACTCATTCTAGCATTATCTCAAAAGTCCATGTCCAAAGTCTCATCTGAGACAAGGGAAGTCCCTTCTGCCTGTGCGCCTCTAAAATCAAAAGCAACTTAGTTACTTCCTATATACAATGGGGATACAGGCATTAGGTAAATATACCCATTCCAAACAGGAGATATTGGCCAAAACAGTGGGGCTACAGGCTGATATGGATAAACTGCCCCCAAAAGCTTCTTGGTACTGCCAACACCCCACCCCAAACCTCTCTGTGCCACCCCTCCCCTTCCTCCAAGCCTTTTTACATTTCTAAGCCCTTATCTAGGTGCCACAGTGGAGCCAACAGCCTTCACTTATCAGACCTTGCTGTGACAAGCAGACTGCAATTACAAAGCATCTGGACCATGCAGTGGGAGGTCATGGGAAGCATAAACAAACTTTACCCACACTATCTGGTACCATAAATGTCACACGGTGATATGTGGCAGAATTAACCAGCAAACAACCCCAAGATGTAGCCATACCAAAGGACTCCCTCAAACTCCCTGCCCCAATATAAACCCTTCATTCTGTAAGCTTGGGGCTGCTTTCCTTGACTGTTAAGGGGGCAGCTTGCAGGTTGAATAAAGGCTTGCCTGAACTTGGGTCTCTCTCACTTGTCCTTTCTCTTGGCTGACCTTACACAAGCCCCATGCAGGTCAGAAATCCAAGGCATCGTTAAACCTTAAAGTTCCAAAATAATCTTCTTTGACTCCATGTGAGGGGAGGCCTCACATCCAGGTCACACTGATACAAGAGGTGGGCTCCCATGGCCTTGGACAGCTACAGGCCTGTGACTTTGCAGGGTACAGCCTCACTCACGTCTGTTTTCACAGGCTGACATTGAGTGTCTGTGGCTTTTCCAGGCACATGGTTCAAGCTGTTGGTGGATCTACCATTCTGGGGTCTGGAGGATTGTGGCCCTCTTCTCACAGCTCCACTAGGCAGTGCCCCAGTGGGGACTCTGTGTGTGGGCTCCTCTGACCTTACATTTCCCTTCTGCACTGCCCTAGCAAAGGTTTTCCATGAGAGTTCCACCCCTACAGAAGACTTCTGCCTAGACACCAGGCATTTCCATACATCCTCTGAAATCTAGGTGGAGGTTCCCAAACCGCAATTCTTTTATTCTGTGCACCCACAGGACCAACACTACTGGAAGCTTCCAAGGCTTGGGGCTTGCACCCTCTGAAGCAACGGCCTGAACTGTATGTTGGCCCCTTTTAGCCATGGCTGGAGCTGAAGCAGCTGGGATGCAGGGCACCATGTCCTGAGGCTGCATAGAGCAGGAGCCCCTGGGCCCAGCCCACAAAACAATTTTTTTCCTTCTAGGCCTCAGGGCCTGTGATGGAAGAGGTGGCCGCAAACATCTCTGACATGCCCTGGAAACATTTTCTCCAGTCTTGGTGATTAACATTCTGCGTTAACTTATGCAAATTTCTGTAACTGGCTTGAATTCCGGTCCCCCCCCCAGAAATGGGTTATTTTCTATTGCATTGTCAGGCTCCAAATTTTCTAAACTTTTATGCTCTGTTTCCCTTTTAAATGTAAGTTTCAATTTCAGATCATCTCTCTCAAGTTCAAAGTTCCACAGATCCCTAGGGCAGGGAAAAAATGCTGCCAGTCTCTTTGCTAAAGAACAGCAAGTGTGACTTTTACTCCAGTTCCCAACAGGTTCTTCATCTCCATCCGAGACCACCTCAGCCTGGTCTTCCTTCTCCATATCACTGTCAACATTTTGGTCAAAGCCATTCAACAAGTCCCTAGGAAGCTGCAAACTTTCCCGTATCTGTCTGTCTTCTGAGCCTTCCAAGTCTAGGAAGTTCCAAACTTTTCTACATTTTCCTGTCTTCTTCTGAGCCCTCCAGACTGTTCAAAACTCTGACTGTTAACCGGTTTTAAAGTTGCTTCCACATTTTCAGGTATCTTTATAGCAGTGTCCCACTCTCTGCAGTACCAATTTACTGTATTAGCCCACTCTCATGCTGCTGTAAAGAACTGCCCAAGACTAAGTAATTTATAAAGGAAAGAAGTTTAATTGACTCACAGTTCAGCAAGGCAGGGGAGGCCTCAGGAAACTTACAATCATGGCAGACGGGGAAGCAAATATGTTCCTCTTCACATGGTGGCAGGTAAGAGAAGTGCAGAGTGAAGCAGTGGAAAAGTCACTTATAAAACCATCAGATCTCATGAGAACTCAACTCACTATCACAAGAACAGCATAAAGGAACCACTCCCATGATCTAATCACCTCCCATGAGGACCCTCCCCCAACAGGTCAAGATTACAACTTAAATTACAATTCAAGATGAGATTTTGGATGGGAACATAGAAAACCGTATCATGTTTTCTTTTTTAGTTCCTAAATGTGTCAAGTTAGGCTGTTGGTTTGAGATATTTCTTCTTTTTTAATGTAAGTATTTATACATATAAATTTCTTAGTACTGTTTTGCTGCATCCCATACATTTTGGTATATTGTGTTTCCATTTTCATTTGTTTTGAAACATTTTCTAATTTCCCATTCCTTCTTTGACCCATTGGTTTTTAAGAAATGTGTTTAATTTTCACACATTTGTAGATTTTCCAGTTTTTCTTCTGTGACTGATTTATACTCATTCTATTTTGATCACAAAAGATACTTTGTAAAATTTTAATCTTTTGAAATTTATTAAGAATTGTTTGATCGCCTAATATATGGTCTATCCTAGATAGTGTTCCATGCACACTTGAGAAAAAATGTGTATTCTTCTGTTGTGTAAAACGTTCTGTATGTCTGTTAGATTCAATTAGTCTATACTGTTGTTCAAGTCCTCTATTTCCTTATCAATCTTTTGTCTGATCATTCTATAGATTATTGAAAATATGGAAGTCTTCTGCTATTATTAGAGCTGTTTATTTCTCTTTTCAAATCTGTAAATATTTGTTTGCTTCATACTATCGTGTATTTTCAAGGGCGTGGATGGAATTATATTTATGCCTTTAAACACCATGAAGCAGGATCAGAAAATTCATTCACATCTATGGTGACCATGTAGGTATCTCACTCAGATGTTCCTTCAAGCAATCTACTATAGGGAATATAGTTGACTGACAGCCCCAGCTGTCAGTGGATCTACCATTGTACACAGTCAGAGAACACAGTTCTTTGGGCTGTTTCCAGCCAATAACTGAGCATGGCCCAAATTCTGGAGCTGAGCTATTCTTGTTCAGTGGGCAAATTTTGCTAGGAAATTCCCTTTGTCTTGACTAAGACTTTATCAGAAGCACCTATGATCTGAAACCTTTACTTCCCAATTCTCCTTCTTTCTGACTCTCCTTTCACAGATACCAACCAACATCACAGTCTGAAGGTTTTCTGTGCCTCCTTCTACTCTCTCTAACTTTATCCTTTACAGGCGTTGCACTCAATAAATCTCCTGTGCTGGAATTCTGTCTTAGAGTTTTCTCGGAGGACTCATGTAATCTTCCTTAAAAGTCTTTTACTTTCATTTTCCACCACATTAGAAGAAAATTCAAGTCTCTTCCATTTTGAATATTCATTTTATTTAAAGTTGAAGTCCCCACTGGGCATATTTAGATAATATCTTATAGAAGATTCTGCTTTTCTAGGCAAAAAGAAGAAAAAAATCCCATACCATTTTTCTGCTCTCAGATGGTATTGCCTGTCTGTGTGAGGACTCTGCTTGTCTTTGTGGAGCTAATGATAATGGTGGCAGTAGTGGTGATTGTAGTGGTCTTATTAGTAACTGATATTTATTCAGAGCTTTCTATGAGCCAGGAACTATTATGACTCATTTAATCCTTATAATCTCCCATGATATATGTCCCCGATAAGCTAACTGGTTCAGTGTCCTTTTGCAAATTAGGAAAAAGGTGGTTCTTCTTCAAAATACGTTGTTTTCACCTGTCAGAAAATTGTTGCTTTATACTGATTTTCTTAGAGTAAAACATTTCGCTGCCATCTACTGGAAAATTTTTGTTAAAATAAATATTCAAACTATGATGTCTGTAATATGAATGAATCCTTATTAGATGTGACAATCTCACGCAGCACACAACTGGTGTAGCTGTATGTGGCAGCCCTGAAGTAAAGACTATTGCCTCCAAAAAGCATTTTACTTATTACTGTTGCTGTGGCAGCAACAGTGGCCAAGGGCTGGGAAATGTAATTTATAAGAACAAGGAATGAAAACCATATCATTATAGTTTTTCAAAATATTATGCCAATTATATATGCTTAATTAAATTATTAACTGTGACCCTGGGCATGGTTAAATAAAGTGACTTCTTACTCACTAGACACTCTTCACATTATAAAAGTTTTAGCGTAAGCGAATGCTTGTACTGCAGTGCATTTAAATATTTTTAAGTTAGATCAGTTCGACAACTGAAAAATATAATGAGATGAGTTCTATTTTTCCCAGAATTAATAAAGAATGGAACGGGTGGCCAATTTATTATGCCAGTTATCAAATGTTAGCATATGCTCTATCTATGGATGACCAGTTTAAAAAGCAATTTAACACAAGAAGTATACTGAATATAGTTTAATTCATTGCTTATAATTCAGAAGGCACTGCAGTATCTTCGGTTGCCTAATGTCATGTTTATCCACATAAATTACAATTGGGCAAAACTATGTTTAAAATACTGTTTGAGTCTTAAGGCTGCTGTGAACTGAATTCTATCTTCTCCAAATTCGTATGTTGAAGCCTTAACCCTCAATGTAACTGTATTTGGAGAAACAATGATTAGAATGTAATTAAGGTTAAATGAGGTCACAAGGGTGGGGCCCTAATCCAATTGGATTGGTGGCCTTCTAAGAGAGAAATAATAGAGAGAAATAATTCTCTCTCCCTATTGCTTTCTCGTCCCCACGTACACACAAGAAGTCATATGAGTACACAGAAAGAAAGTGCTGTTTGCAACCCAAAGAAAGTGCCCTCACCAGCTATCAACCCTACTGGCACCTTGATTTTGGACATTCAGTCTCTGTAACTGTGAGAAAATAAATTTCTATTGTTTCAGTCACTCAGCCTGTTGTATTTTGTTACAGTAGTCTGAGAAAACTAATGTAATTGCTAACTGGATCCTGAATCAATTAAGTTTTACTTTTCACTACATCTAGCAAAAATTTCAAAAATTTCAAAACTGTATATCTAACTGCCTATCTCAAATAAAAATTGAGATTTTTGCAGGGCACAGTGGCTCACGCCTGTAATCCTAGCACTTTGGGAGGCTGAGGTGGGTGGATCACTTGAGGTCAGGAGTTTGAGACCAGCCTGGTACATGGCAAAAAACCCATCTCTACTAAAAATGCAGAAATTAGCTGGGCGTAGTGGTATGTGCCTGCATTCCCAGGAGGCTGAGACAGGAGAATCGCTTGAACCCAGGAGGCAGAGGTTGCGGTGAGCCGAGATTGCAGCACTGCACACTAGCCTGGGCAACAGAGCAAGACTCCCTCTCAAAAAAAAAAAAAAAAGAGATTTTTATTTGAGATAAACAGTTAGATATTTAGTTGGTTAAAACTCAAATTAAAAAACAAATTCAGCTTCAATGAAAGGTTTTGAATTACTCTAAAGTAAATATGTGGTATAAGTGGAAATATCTACATGGCCCATATTTGCCAGCTAATTTTTCTAAGAATATACAACATATAAACCTGATGTTACAACTCAAATTGCAGGCGAAATATTTCTATGGGACTAATATGATCTTTCTCCGAAGTCCTGATCTGATGGCTGAAAGAAATTAATATATAAACAATAAACAAATCCAGTTAGTCTGAACAGGCTTAAAGCTTAATTGCTTAGCCTGATATAATTTTAGCATAGTCTGTGATAATCACCCATTTTTTCTCCCAATGCCTGTTCTTAGTATGGAATCTGGGTATATATGAGGAGAGGAGTGTGGCATTAATGTCCTCATGGAATGGAAGGAGTCTGCAACCTTGCATGACTTCTGAGGGTGTGCTTACTGGCATCCACTGGTCATGGGAACAATCCCTATAATGTTTATACACATACATTATAATTGAGCAGAACAATTATAATTGGGCAGGTGACTGGGTGCCCAGTTGGCCTCCTATGCTGAAGTCTTCAGCTGATTAATCATGGTTCATCTCATGGCCCAGCAAGATTTCTGGTGGTGCTTCCTGTTGAACTTGACTTCACCTTGGTTTTTGTCATCTAGTTTTGACTCCCATTCACTCTCAGCCCAAGAGGTCTCCTCTATGCCACCCTATAAGTTTACTCTGCACCAACATGTTGCCTCCTTTAACCAGTTTGTCAGTCAGCCTGCAGTTACTTCTGAGTCTGCTCAAAGAGAAGCTCAGGAAAGCTCCCCTTTTAGGCCTCTATCTTTCCAACCTTTGTGAGATGCTGACTTTATTTGATGTAGTTGTGGTCCAAATCGTTGGATTGCAAAGTAGCCTCTTCTTAGTGTCCCAAAGAGGAAACATGAGGAAAAAAATGATCTTCTATTGAGGAACAAAGCTTGGAGAAGCAAAGTGTTACACATTAGCTCATTTTGCACTGCTAATCACTCTCCTCTGCTCACAATTATCTCAGGGTCATAAAGAGAAGACTTTTCCTTCTTCTCCTCATCTGTACCTATTTCATCTAAAACTCTAAGGTGTCAACTGCTACAACTGTCCCTTAAAATGAAGTTAAAGTAATTTATAGAATCCTTACTCAGTGTAAGAGTTTTGCATATAATGTATTGTTTGTTTTAGTGATAAGTTCTATTTTTTGAATGTCAGAAACTGAATATTACTCAATGGTAATATTTGAATTCTTTCTGTAATTTATCCTAATCTGTCCCCAGCCATGGGATATCTCATGGAGCCTAGAATGAAGGTTATATATATAAAGCAAAAGAAGTAAGAAACTTTTTCCAAACATTTGGCATAGGTTTCTGTAAGCACGCCAGCCAAGAGACAGATTAACAGATTAGTAACAACTGTATGAGTGGTTAAGTGTGCATATACTTTTGTGTGTCTTGCCCTTTTTCTAGGGTGAGGCCCAAGCATCAAATTTATTTTAAAAGCCCCGTAGTTAATTTTGTATATGGCCAAGGTGGAGGGTCACCATTGTATGCGTGCATAAATAAATAGAATGTTGATGCTTAAAAGGTAGTGCATTGTATCTTATGAAGAGAAGTTAGTTTTTAAGGGTCTTCCAAGCTTATATTTAAAGTTCTTTTATCTCTTAAGACAGTTCTTAATTTTATTCACATGAATAAGTGATAATCAAACCAAATGCCTTTATTTAAACATTATCCAAATCCAGCATCAGATTGCATAACAGAGACAGCCTTATCCCATGTGGCTGAAAGCTGAGTGGCTTAGAAGTTTCCACAATTCTCAAACTTCATAAAGATTTGAAGGCACATGAATCAAAATAGAACTTACATGCCTAGAAAGCATTCTCATTATTAAATATTATTAGTCTGAATTAAAAGTCTGAAATTCTCCTGTTTCTTCATTATCCAATAATAGTAGCCTCCTAGCGAGTGCAGACACTTCATTGTTTTTGACAAAATATATTCAGTATTACACTCAAAATATTCAATTGCATTAATTAAATTTTTGTATTGCAAACATTCTTTTATAAAGACCACAGAAAATAAGACGGAAATGGACATCCCATAGAAGCGCCAAGGCCAAAGACTGAGACTTTGGACAAATCCCACTGTCAATCTAGGTCCAGGCATGACTGGACAACATATGCAAGGCAACAGCACTGGCACTGCCAATATGGACTTTCCCATTCCATCTCTGAGAGATAATCACCCTTTAAATCAAAACCTACAAGTTGTGACAACTGCAGGAACTCACCATAATCTAAGAGCTTGGTTCTTTTACATCCCAAGGGCATAATGCATTTCCCCTAAATGACCTTTACTATCCCACGTTACTTTAACCTATTCTCAAAAGTGAAAACAACAACAACAACAACAACAACAACAAAAAACAGTTTTCAGGTTGGAAGAGAAGAGGCTAAGCAGCATGTAATTCTACTCACAATGGATTTTTACAGGCCTCACTGGAGTTAATTACTGAAAACTTGTATATGAAGTAATTAATTTTATGCAATTCAGCACCATCTGCAGATGCATTATTTTCATTCAAAAGTAATATATTTTGATACAAACTTAAAATCGTTAGAAATTTTGAGAAAGCCAAAATGTTTGCACCTTTGTTTACATTATCCAATTAGATAAAGAAATTATGTCTTATAGAAAACTCATTCAAAATTATCAACTGGATTTCCTTTAAGATAGATGTCAAGGAAAAAAACAAACCACAAATTCAAAATGTTGACCTTAACTTCAGAGGTTATTTAGTCTAACTTAGATTTCTAGGCTATAATCGTGCACTCCTGCTGAAATAATACTGTACAGAGTCTTCAAAACTCCGTAGACTTACAAAGATTTTTATACAGATTGCCAAGTTTGTACTATTCCCATCCACATTTAACAACCCCAGCTATTGCTCCCATAACGCTGGAATGCAGAGCACAAGCATCCTCTGGTTGCACATACACTCCAGAATTTGCTCCCGAGAGCCCGATGAAAAACTAATCAAAAGAGAGTATGAAGGGGAAGTAGAGTATATTACCCTTTTTTGTGGGATCCCTGCCTAGTCCTCATTAGTTTTGCTCTCTCACCCTTTTGTGGGCCTGTCCTAATTTATTTTGGGCCTTAGGCATATGAGTCAGTACTTTTAGCTTTTCATGACAGGTTTAAATAGCAGGTAAACCTTGCTAGAGCACAGCCCACTCTGCCAAGATCTGAATTTATCAGTTAGACACTGTGGAAAAGCAGATTCTCCACTTTACAAACTCTGAGACTGCTGAATGCAGTTTAAGATCGAGAACACTGTATCATTTCCTTGGTCTTAAGGATACCGCTGGAATGATTATGATTCATCAGTGAGAGATCCAGGAAAATAAAACGTGTGTTTTGGACATGGTCTCAAGATTATCCCACAGCAAAATCAAGGTGTGGGGTTCACCTAGATATGCTGCCTTTCATTCTTCGTGTAATAAGCACACATGCAATGTATTCAAAAAGTGGAAGTAGATATTTCAGGCCCCAATCACGGCAAGTGTTTTCTTGTATTAAATTAGCAGTAGTCTCTTCTCTGACAGAGTTGAAAA
This sequence comes from Macaca mulatta, assembly GCF_049350105.2. Taxonomy (NCBI): domain Eukaryota; kingdom Metazoa; phylum Chordata; class Mammalia; order Primates; family Cercopithecidae; genus Macaca; species Macaca mulatta. The sequence continues at coordinate 124,053,834 of NC_133409.1, read as the reverse complement.
CATTTGCAGACAGAGATACAGATTGTACAAAATATGTACCCAGAGAACTCGTCTTTAAAACTCTAAATGTAGGATTTGGTTTTTAAATTTTTTAAATGTGGTTTTTGTTTTACATGTGTATTTCTTATCTGCTAAGATGTATTGGCCTTCGCTTGCTATGAAATGAGTTGTCAGGGAAGCAACAATATATGACTGTTACCTCTTTTTTGTTTGTTTGTTTTAAACATTGCCTTAAAACTCATCACAGAAGATTATATAAGCCATTTCTTTATGGCAAGGAGAGAAAGCCATTTAAAAAGTTGAATAATTAGTTTGGGAAATAAAATCTTTGTAACAGAGATTATTTATAACATCCTCACTATTTATATGGCTACTGTCTTTGTGAACCTTTCCCAATAATTTTAATTAAATAAATCTCACTTCTAAAAGTATAAAAGTAATAGCAGAAAAAAGTTCTGGGGCTTTGTCTGTAATTCAGCCCCACAGGCAAAGTAAGTCATAGCAATTCTAATGTCATTTTTAGCAAAAGAAAGTCATGCAGTTTCAGACATTTATTTAACTGACATTTATGGGTAGGAAGTTTCACCTAGAAGCCTTAAGAATGTGAAAACATGATAAGTCATCCATTTCTCTTCCTTGTACAGGTAATTTGATCTTTATCTCACACTTTCACACTTCAACACTGGAATGAAGTCTTTGTACTACCTAAACTGAGTGATAACACCGAAAGAAACAAAGTCAGGGGCTCAGGAGGCCAATTCACGGTGAGAGCTAGATAAAAATCACCCAAGACTAAATGCTGTTATTGAACTAAGTTGGCACAGTTTAACACTGATTTTGACATCAGAAGACTAAAGTTCATGCAATATTTTATCCGTTGAAGAAGAAGCTACAACCTGTGCTGAAAAACAATTTGACTTTTTAAAATCAATGCTTTAGTAATCCGTATTTTTAACAATGTAAACTATGGCTGCAGCCGTTGGTTACCAACCTCCATTAGTAGGTTTTGACCCATAGCCTTATTTCAACACCTCAGGATACACTAGCAGGCCACATTTTGAAATAAACATGTTCATGTTAAAATGTTTTTGAGCTAGGAGAGAAGCTTAAAATGTGGTTTTTAAAAGATATTCATGTGTTTGAGGAGATTATCTCCCTTTTTGTGCTTTAACATTTAAAATTGGAGTTTTATAAATACAGAAGTAGACTTTCTATGGAATTAGCAAGCATCCATCTTTCTTACCCCCACAGCACAAAGATGAAAGCAAATGTCCTAAAACATATGTAAACCCTCAAGGGTGAGTGAATAGGAGAGGAATCAACATGAGATGTCAGGAAAATTTTGGAAGATGAAAAACTAAGAGAGAACTTCAGTGGCAGAGCAAAGGGAGGTGAAAATCAAGTGCCTGAAGAAAGAGGCACACCGGTGACCATTCAGAACCCAAAAAAGGCAAAGCTGATGGGAATGTTAGATACCATAGGAGAGAGTAAGATACAGAGCTAGAAGGAGCAGAAGTAATCTCAAAGGTTTCCCAGTTCTCTGCCTGACCCCACTAAACAGGTGGTCACTTCTTCCCTGTACAAAGGAGATCTGGCAGGTTCTTCCTGGATGAATGAATTGAAGATAGGTGACAGCCTTGGATACTAAGCATAGCTGAGACAGGTGCAAGGCTTAGGCCTAAAAACATGAATTATCAATAGATAACTACACACTAATGCTGAGACCCTACCACTTTCCCTAGCCAGTAGCCAGACTGACCCCAAAACAGCAGAATGGAGAAGCACTTTCTGAAGAAACTGAAAAATCCCAGAGAAGGAAACACAGATACTGACATTTGATAATTTCCAATAGGATAAAATTTGTCAAATTTTGCTAACATCACTTTCATGAAGGTTCTAGTACACAGTCTTTCCCACACACACAATCTCCATCCAGCTTCTTGGTTCTCACTCACAGACACCGAAATATAGCAAACATTTGAGGAAAATACCTGAAGGAGACAGACACAGAAATTAACAAAAAAAAAAAAAAAAAAGGGGAAATATGAGATAATTGAAACATATTTTAAAATGGTCTAAATAGACTAAGGTAATGAAAGTAGACATATTCATGGATTCCATTCATTCTCATAAAGAGTGATCCTCAGAAAACAAAAGAATATGATGGATAAATTCTTAAACTTCAGTACATCTACTTTAAGACAAATAAATCAAGATAAAACAACCCCACATTCCATCTCATTAAAACTTGGCAAATCTTTGGATCTGCTTAGAGACACTGTGTATAGAAGAATAACTATTATTACTTATGCTTAAAAATGTTTGTTTACATTGTTTTTCTGCCTTTCTACGACCATCCTGTTGGCTTGGTGACACTCATACTATTCCAAAAGGTTTTGCCCAACTCATGTAGCTAATAAAGCAGAATTAAGACTCAAACCCAGGTCTTCTGACTATGATCTGATATTCTTCCTACTACTACTTTCTGTGAACATTTGGATTTAAGAAAGGCACCTGTTTCTAATTTAATAGTCATATACTTAATATTTTTAATGAATATCTCTCCTTTTTACTAGTTAATATTACCCACTGTAGGAGACCAAAATATTAAACCTGAAAATATACTTCTTTGATGTATTTCAAGATGGCATTTCAGTGAAGATAGAAATACAAGAATAATTGAAAAGCTGACTTTTGTGGAGATTTGCATCTGTAGAGGAAATAAAGTGAAGTGTATAACAGATGCAAACAGGCTCTCTCTGAACCACACCACCCCTTGTCTGAATCTAGGAAAGATTTATAGAGAGTCTGATGCCTTTAAAAGTCTGACAAAAACATTTAGCATCTATTCTCCCTGATGGATTCTACCTTCAAGGTTTTCGCTGCATGATAAGACCGCCTTTGCTAGGCAAGTCTTTCTTTTCTCTCCCTTTCATAACCCCATTTTGCCATCATAACCTGTCACATTCCAAGTCCCTGTTCTTTCTATAATTTCAAGATGGTATAAAAGCGTCAACTATGTTACCTTTCTTTAAGTTTTTATACTTCATATAATTCCCATGCACACAAGTACATGTAATATAATTTGTATGCTCTTTTCCCCCTTTAATCTATTATCAGTTTGTTTTATAGACTCAAATTATTGAATCTTCAGGGAGAAAATGTAAACTTCCCTACAGTTTTGGTGCAGTGAATAGGTTAAGAAATCCTGTTTACTAGTTAATATTACCCACTGTAGGAAACTTTGTTCTGGAGCCTACAGATGGGATCTTGGGACAACTGACACAAAGCCAACAAAGAAAGTAAGAATTTTTTTTTACCAAGTCGGTTCTCCAAGATCTCTGCCTATGACCCCAGGTCAAATGAGGGTGGTAAGAGACTTGTCTTTTTTCTTTCCCCAATTTGGATTAACAGGAAAAAAATATATGTGAACTGGTTCACTTAGTAAATGAATGAATTTGGCTATATTTAAAAGAAAGCTTTTTAGAATGCTCTTGTCTTAAACAGCCATGTTAATGGTACCTATGAAAAGACTTAAAAAAATAAATATGGCCTTAGAAACTCCCTTGACAGATTGTTTTTAAAAGAAAACAGAAATCAGATTTAAAAGAAAGCAAAATTATTCATACACTCCAGCTGCCTGCTTTGGATCCCCGTGGGATTTGCGATGAAGGCCATATTGTCTTCTAGTCAAGGAATTAAAATTCCATGCATTCACCACCATGCCCTGGTGTTCAGTTCCTGGAAAGGGAACCAGTCCCTTGGAAATAAAAGTCCTTTAACTCTGGAGAAGAAACATTTATAAAAACTGGTTCGATATTTGTGCAACTATTGACTTTTTAGGGTACCCATTCATTATTGATTCCTCTCCCTTCCATGGCCAGCTTTTGATTTTCTGTCTTACCAACTGGTTCTAGTAATGAGACACATGAGATTGTTGGCCTCTGTGTGCAGAACATCAGCTAAGAAGCTGAGACCATAGAGAATATGGCCAGATAGAAAAGTGGTTTGTACGCCATTTGTGGCTAGCAAAACTTTTCTTTGAACTGTCTTTGGGATGGTTCTAGGTCTTGCGAGGACTGCTTCTCTGCACCTCTGGAGATGTCTCATGCGTCCTTGGTTAAGTCATAACCTTGGTTAAGACTTGATTGGTTTTGGTGAGTCACTTTGAAGGTATCTTTGGTTTAAAAGAAAGGCAAAAAAGTCGAAGAGCCAGGAATATTGGCTATTTGTCCTGGTTAAAATCTAATAATATGAAGTCTGAAAGGATATATATTTTAAAGAGCTCTATGGTCAAAAGTCGGTTAAAAAGGTGATATTCAAGCTATAACTTTATTTTGGAAAAAAAGGGGGGGCTTTCTGCTTTTTGTCTTTTGGATTGTGTTTGTGGAAATATCTTTTAATTCACTAAAACCCATTTTTATTTTATATTTGGTTCATTTGTTCATTTCCTTTTTTGTTGGTATGATTTTTGCTGAGGAAATGTAAAACTTAATTGACCTTCATTAGGGAGCTTAAAATCTCTCCAAATCAGCCTCTCTATGACTTGCTCTCCCATTGAATATCGCTAATTCAAACTACATTCCAGAAAACTCTGTCAGATTGCAACTTCAACTGAAGATGCTTCAGACACTCTAGAAAAGTTTTTCTAGAGTAGTTCGTAGACTACTCCAGGTATTAACCTTTGCTTTTTTTCCTCTGTTTCTGTATAAATGCCTCATATTAAAGACCTATTTGCCTGCATCATATATAGAATCCTAAGTTTGGTGAGAACCTGTCTATAACAGCACCTCCTGAAATAAGATTCAACTGTTTAACAAAACAGACCTATTTTCAGTACTAAGAGACTGATTCAAGAAGACATGAGATAATATATTTAAATTTGTTCTTTCTAGTAATTTCATGTTTTCTTCCCCTTTCACTTAATCTGTTACCTAAAACCTCTAACCCAAATCTCTTCAAAGCTATCCTCTTGGCTTTTAACATGAGTTTTTCCAAAAGTAAAGTTTCAAAGGGGGGATAAAAGGAAATCAAAATATTTAACCCTAAAATATACATCTTGGACGTATTTTTAATATGACTTCAGGAGAGCTGGAAATACAAGAACAGCTGAAAAGTTGACGTTTGTAAAGGATATTTATTTGCCTCTGCAGAAGAAATAAAGTGAAGTAAACAGCAGATGCCAACAGGCTCTATCTTAACATTCTCCCAACTCCCAGTTGTCTGGACCTAGGAAAGATTAACTGAGAGTATGACACCTTTTCACTGAGAGTATGACACCTTTAAATGTCTGACAAGAACAGTTACCACTGGCTACCATCTATTCTTTCTGAGGGCTGCTACCTGTGAGATTTCATCTGCATAACAAGACTGCTTTGCTAACCAGATCCTTCCCCTTCTCTCCTTCCCATAACCTGTCTGATCACCATAACCTGTCATATTCTGAGTCCCCGTTCTTTCAGTAACCTCAAGATGGTATAAAAGCATCAACCGTATTGCATTTCTTTGAGTTCTTCTATTTTCTATGCCTATGAACACACATGCATGTAATAAAGTATTTATGACCTTTTTCCCTTAAATCTATCTCTTATCAGTTTGTTGTATAGATTCAAATTATCAAAACTTTAGGGGGAAAATTTAAAATTCCCTACATCATCCAGTTATATTGAAAATATTTACATAATATGTAAATAGAGATTCCTGACAACTTACAGTGCTCTGCACCTTTGCTTAAAAATTAAAGTCTAAATATGAAAAAAAAGACCTTCAATAACCCCTTTTTCAACTAAAGTTATTACCTTTCAGTGTTTTTGCCATATAGTGGCAAGATTAAGAACCACATGTATGTAAATATTTTCCAACACCTAGTGAATATTTTGTATAGCAAATCAAATGCTGGTTGAGTTTCTTCTGGTTTGTGTGTTTGTTTAAAGTCTTGCTGAATCAAGCAACAGGGAACAAAATAAAAGTTAGCTGATATGCTACATGACATAATACGTTAAACAGATAGCTCTTCTAATTGAATGAGATTTTACACTGTGATTTTAAAATATGTGATTGCTCTGTAAGTTGATCCTCAGCCATTTACTGTCAAATGTATGCTACTGCAATATGTATTACTGGAGCCTTTGTAGTTAATCAGTTCATTTGAATCAAACATATTGTTGGTAGGCTTGAAGTAATACTTTTGATTCCCATATCATCCAGTTAACTCCGTTCCATTTATGCCCATAGACTACATCACTAACTATGGCCAGCTACCTCAGGATCCTGAACTATTGGTTACAAGGAAACGATGTGAAAATTAAACTAACTTAATACACCTCTTCTAAAGAAAAGAAAAGAAGATGTCCTATATTTGTATTGTTTATTTTCATATATGAAGGAGAGCATATATAAATATTTTTAAATATTCCCAAATTAAGTTGAAAAATTTTCCTACTTTACTCATATCACCAGTAATTTCATAGGACACTTTATCAGTCAGGACCTAACCAGAAAAACACGAACTACTATTAGTATTTAAAACAGAAAAAATTTAGTACCAGGAATTGGTACACAGATGGTAGAATTGCTGAGAAGCTACCCAGGATTAGTGAAGCAATCCACAGATTAGCAATTGAAGAAAGATGGAAACATTTCTAAATCGGTGATGAAAAGAAACAGGAGTATTAACAGAGGCCAGGGCCAGAGTCACCTGGTGGAAGCTGGGAGCACAATGGGCCTGTCTGGGGAAGGCAGAGCCAAAGAAGAGATGTAGCTAGTATAGATGATGCTACTTGAGACAGACAGAAAGGGCAGAAAACACCCTAGCTTCTCCCTTCTTCCTGCCCTCTTTCTTCAGGTGTTTCTCTCATTGTCCAGAGTTGGAAACCAGTGATAGGAAAAGGGTGGAAAACATGGTTTACGGGAATCAGCTCCATGAGCTAGACCAGAGGAAGAAATTGATTAAAGGGCAAATAGGTCAAGGGTTGGATCAGACATTCAATGTGTTGGGAAACAGGAAGAAAGACAAACAAATTTATTACCATGCACATGTGTTCACAGGAGTCATAGAAAGTATAAAAAAAGAAAGGCAAGATAGTTGATGCTCAAATATCCTTTTTATTGGAGATATGGGGGATAGGGGTTGTAGGAGTAAATGATTTTCAGGGGAAATCAATGAGCCCAAAGAACAATGAAGTGGGACCAAGTTTCTCTGAACCCTGAGGGAGGTGGCATCATAGGTTACAGAAGAGTGAAGGAAGGAAAGTATTTCAAGCAAAGGCTGTTCTGTTCTGCAGATGAAAATATCTCAGGAAATGTTGGAGTTGTCCCCTGAAAGCATAGATGGGAGCCTATGATTGAGTTAATCTTTCCTAGATCCAGACAAGAAGATGGGTTCAGAGAAAGCCTGAGTGTTTATGTTATCAATGCGATTTTTTCTACAGATGCAAATCTCCTCTACAATAGGCAACTTTGTAGGGTTATTCCTGTCTGCAGGCCCTCTGAGTAGCCATCTCAAACTGTGTCAAGCAAGTATATCGGGGAGTGAAATGTTTTTGGTTTCCTTTAATTTCGAGTATCTGCAGGCATACCTCATTTTACTGTGCTTAGCTTCATTGCAATTTGCAAATATTGTGCTTTTCACAATTAAAGGTTTGTAGCAACCCTGCATTGAGCAAGTCTACTGGTGGTAATTTTCCAACAGCATGTGCTCCCTTTGTGTCTCTGTGTCACATTTTGGTAATTGTCAAATATTTCAAACTTTTCTGTTATTATTTTATCTGTTATGGTGATCTGTGATCAGTGACCCTCTATGTTACTATTGTAATGGTTTTGGAGTGCCAGAAACCACACCTATGTAAGATGGTGAACTCAACTGATAAATGTTGTGTGTGTTCTGGCTGCTACACAGACTGGCAACGAAGCCTTGGAAAGCATTTTCTGCATCCTACTGGTTGTGGAAGTGTTTTCCCTGCAAACTGCAAAAAGTTGTCAAGATGCTTGGAGAAGTGGTAGCCAGTTGGCAAGAAGTCAGGAGAATATAATGGATGAGGCAAAAGCTGGTAGCCCAATTCATTCAACCTTTGAAGAGTTGGTTGTGTGATATGCAGTTGGGTGTTGGGGAGAAGAATCATGCCCTTTCTATCCACCAATGCTGGCTGCAGACATTGCAGTTTTCAGTGCGTCTCATCGATTTGCCGAGTATACTTCTCAGATGAAATTATTTTGCCAGGATTCAGAAAGCTGCAATGGATCAGACCAGCAGCAGACCACCAAACAGTGACCATGGACTTTTATGGTGCAAGTTTGGCCTTGGGAAGTGCTTTGGAGCTTCTTCTCAGTCCAATTACTGAGCTGGTCATTGCCGGTTGTCATGTACAATCCACTTTTCTTTGCACATCACAATCCAGTCATGAAATGATTCGCTGTTGTTACGTAACGTAAGACAAGATGACACTTCAAAATGACAATTTTTTTAAAAATTTTCAGTCAGCTCATGGGGCACCCACTTATCGAGCTTTTCCACCTTTCCAATTTGCTTCAAACGCCAAACAGCTGTAGAATGGTTGATATTGAGTTCTTCAGCAATTTCTCATATGGTCATAAGAGGATCAGCTTTGATGATTGCTCTCAATTGGTCGTTTTCAAATTCCCATGGCTGGCCACTATGCTTCTCATCTTCAAGGCTCTCATTTCCTTTGCAAATCTCTTGAACCACCACTGCACTGTATGTTCATTGGCAGTTTCTGCACCAGATGCATTGCTGACATTGAGAGTTGTCTCCACTGCTTTATGACACATTTTGAACTCGAATAAGAAAATCTCTCGAATTTGATTTTTGTCTAACATCATTTCCATAGTCTAAAATAAATATAAAATAAGCAATAAGGAATAAGTCAGTAGCAAAAAAGTAAAGCACGAAATGCACATTAAAATGATGCACAACATAACAACATTTATTAAGAACATATTCCAATATCAAGCAGCAAATTCCAATGATGCAAAAACTGCAGTTACTTGTGCACCAACCTGAATGATTAAGCTTCGTGAGGAAAGCATGTTGAAAGCTGACAGAGGCTGAAAGTTGGGACTGTTACATCAAACATTTAGCCAAGTTGGGAATGCAAACGAAAAATGCTTAAAGGAAATTTATAACCTTACAATGGCCTCTAAGTGTTCAAGTAAAAGGAAGAGGCACACATCTTTCACTTTAAATCAAAAGCTAGGTGATGCTGGGGAAGATTCTAAACTCTAAGTCTTGGTCTTCTCTCACTTAAAATGGGGTAATAATATTTGCCTCATAAGGTTGTTAGAGCACTAAGTTTGCTCATTCAGGACTCACATTAATGGAGCAGTTAATGTAGTCATTCTTTAGTTGTATTTCTTAAGTGAGCTCTTTTGATTCAGTAATCTTTATTGCCCAGCTGTATTCAACATATTAAAATAGTGGAGAGTGAGTCATCAATAAATGTTAACTATTATTATTACAATTTAAATGATGAATAAGATACTGACTCTTTTCCCAAGGATTTTAAAGGGAACAGGATTATACTCAATTATAATGTTACACAGAAAGAAGTAAGTATATCTATAGAGATACAGATGCCGTGCATTTTGTGTGTGTTAATTAGAAGACAGAACATTTGTTTCCAACTTGAGGTACCAGGGAAGCCTGCACAGGGGGAGGAATTTGGGCTGAAGTGGGAAAGAGTGGTAGGATTTGGATATACATATAGAGGTACACAGAGGATCATATGAGTGAAGGAAATCAAAATATTTTACCCTGAAATAGACTTCTGTGACATATTTTGAGACAGCTCTTTAGAGACCCTGCGAACAGAAATAGCCCTGCAAGGCTGTCCTTTGTGGGGAACATCGGCATCTGTAGAGCATCTGCATTGATGCAGCCAGGCTTTCTCTGAGGCATTTCCTTGTCCAGTCTAGGAAAGATTAACTGAGAGTCTGACAGCTTTAAAGGTCTGAAAGAAACATTTACCATCTATTCTCTCTGAGGGCTGCTACCTGTGAGGTTTCACCTGTGTAACAAGACCACCTTTGCTAGCCAGGTCTTTCGCCCTCTTAATAACCTGATTGGCTACCATAAACTGTTTTGGGCTGTGCTTTGAGCTCCCTGTTCTTTCTGTTACCTCAAAATTGTATTTAAGCTTCTGTACCCCATTGAGAGTTGGCTTAATCACTCTTTGTTTCCCTCCCATTTATACTAATAAGTTTGTATGCCTTTTCTCTCATTAATCTGCCATTTGCGAGTTAATTTTCCAGTGAAAATTTTGAGGGCAAAAAGGGAGTTTTCCCTTCACTCTCACATGAGCAAAGACATAAGTGTGAAAATATGAACATGCTGGGTGTCAAGAGCAAATGGTGAGTGGGTGCATTTAAACATCCAGTGGGTGACAAGTGATAGTAGGAGTCAAATTTGGAAAGAAAGGTTGACTTCAGCTCACAGGGAGTCATCAAGGACTGGCCATAGGGCTTGGACTTTTAGAAGGAAAGCTCTGGGCTGGTATCCAGAGCTGGACTTAGAGAACATAATAATAATGTCAGTTGAATGCATGAATCAGGATGGAAAAAAGAAAAGCAAAAATGGAAAACAAGTTAGGTCACTTTTGCAAAGCTGGTGCCAGTGATAATAAGTAGTTGAATTTGTTAATTCTGTGCATCTGCCTGATGTCTTGGTCATCTGTGATGGAAAGAAAACCCTAGTACTACTATAGACCACTCCCAGAATTCAAAACAGCTGCTGACCACAGATGACTATACATTATCCATCTGATTCAATATCCCCTGATACTCCATAGTCACATCTTTTAACCTACAGTATTTCCCCAGTAGAAATAATTTGGTCATTTAGTTTCCAATATTATGGCTATTTATAGTCTTTCAACTTAATCCAGACCTCACGCTGCAATGCATCTGCCTACCCACAAGTCAATTTCATGTAGAATAAGGGTTATTAGAAGTTTTGTTCAAATCTGATGCAATTCCAAACACACACACACACACACACACACACACACACACACACACACAACTAACCTCTTCAGGATGTATAATAGTGATAGATTATTTCTGACTCTGACCCACAGCAATTTTCACGAGTATCTAAGATCATAAGAAGCCTGCAACTGGCTTTCCTTTTCTGCTTTTTAAACTCACTTACGGGATGTATGTATTGATACACTGGAACAAAGAGGTTCCAAAAGAAAAACTAGGAATATTTTTCATAAGATGCAGAAAGTATCCCTCATTTTATCGTTAAAAGATCTTGCTGTGCCTTATCTTTACATATAGTGAAAATAAACATGGTGCCATAGGAGAACCAAGGAAAATGGAAGCATGACTCAAATCCTCTGGCCCTGTGAATTTCTATTATCACACATATCTGACACAGATACTCAACATATTCACATTTAATTTATTTTCATTAGTCTGCCTGTTTTTACTAGATTGTGATCTTCTTAAAATCGGAAACTATATTACATCGTGTATTTTTAATCTGATGCCTAATTAATACCTGCCACACAACGGGTATTAGACAGTATGTAATGAATAAATTAATGGAATATTGATTTGATTTAATTCCTCCATATTTTCTTGTTTGTTTCATTAACCTGTGAGTGCAGATTTTAATAATCTTATTTACATGTCTCTTTTATTAAAAATTGACTCAAAATCTTTTAGGAAGAATATGAGATATGAATTATAATTATATATATACACATTACGCATAAATGCTGATTCTCAAAGAAGTTTCATATATGAAACGCTTGAAAATGCAGAAATGTTTCTTATTATAGTAAGGCCAATTTATAATCTGTTCACAGTGATAAGAATGATTAAAGATTTTACCAAGGAGAAGAATTCATTTCGCCTGGATGAGAGAAGTTGGTGTTCAGTTTTCTACCAATCTTGTTTGTATAGATTGTGATATTACCTACTAGAAAAGGAAACCTCTAGCTGAAAATCTGATAATTCCTTTATGGCATTTGAGATGAGTCTCTGACAATGCCCTGGGTAAGATATTTTCCCAGAGGTCTATTCACTAAATTTCAGGAGATAATAGCCACAACATTAACGTGATGCTAGAATGTGATAATAGAGAAACAAATGGAAATTCCCACAAAAAAATCCAAAAGGTAAAAATGTCACAATAAAAATGCAAGTAAGAATACATAGGAAGCTGAATGATGTGTTGCCTCTAGAAAAAAGTGTGATTACTTGATGAAAAATATAAGGAGCTGGAGCTCATATGATTGATGAAATAATAAAATTGGATGAAAAGGAGATACATAAGGGAGGGAGGTAAGATTAGGGTAATTGTGAGATGGAGGGGAACATTGCTGGTGGATACTGTACGGAGGAGGAGAATTACTATGACTAAGATAGATTAAAAGAGAATCCAGTGCTAAACAATATGAGAACACAGAGCGGGATATATTGGAAATAAATTTATTTATGTGATTAATAGAGAAAAGTTAAGATGGATGAGAGAAAAAATTGTGGGTAATAAATATGCTATTAAGGAATGCCATTTTTCTTTTCTCAACAAATGACTGGGAAATTTTAGCTTTGGTTAGATTTGACAAAATGACAATTTTCTTTTCAATTTTTAAGCAAATCACAAAGCAGGGACTAAAATAAGATAAATTTAAAGCCTCATTTTGGAAATAATTAGACAAAACTTCTGTGCATTCAAATGTAAATCGGTATGATATGCTGTGTCCTTTCACTAAGGCACTCAATAGCTTATATAAATATATTTTATAGCTAAAATTAAAATAATAAATTATAAATTCCTCTACTAAGATTATTATTTCCTTATGTTAGTTTGTTTTTGCATTTCCCATATATCCTGGAGACCTTTGGAAGTGACCAGATCATCTCTAAAACTCTTTAGCCACCCTTCCTAAAAAAGCAGCGTGAGAATGGGTGGTATTCACTAGCACTGGTTTTACATAAAGTAGTAACCTCACCAGCAGAGACCTGAGACATCAGTGAAGACAATACATAATTATTACCTGGTATTATTTTGAGTATAAACTTTTTTTTCTTAAAATGATGAAACACACAGTAAATTTTTACTACTCTTAAATGTTATTGGATATCAGAATCTCAAACCTGCCCCCAAACCTACTGCATTAAAATTTCATTTTAGCAAGTTCAGATCCCCAAATGATTATTGTGAACATTCATATCTGAGAAGCACTTCTTTAACTTGTCTCTTTGAATTCTGAATCATTTTTTAGAAAAGTTTGCAAAATAATTAATTTTGGCAGGACAAAGGGAAGGTCTCCCTTAATCTCTGTTCAAAATTTCCCGTAGCACAACACCACAGTGTCTAGCTGGGAGACAGTACATGCCTTTTAAATATAATCAATGCAACAGACTTTATTAACACCTACCCTGGGTCCTGACCTCATCAACTATTATTCAGGCTATCCACCAAAAAAAAAAAAAAAAAAAAAAAAAAAAATCGATTCTTAAAGCATTTCTATTGTTCACAAAATATTAATCTATTTTGCCTCCCCACCCTTGCATTATACATGGATATGCACAGAAATTCTTTATGGTGCTGTCAAAGAACAGTAAAAACACTCATTGGTTTAAGCTGTCTTATATCAAGGTTTCACTGTATGTAGTTATGTTTTAGGAGATATGATTTGAGTTGCAGTATATCTGATGTTGTAAAACAGCATTTTAATGTGGTTTTATACTAGGTGGAAAGTATAGAGAAAGATACATGTAAACAAAGGGCAAGAAAGTGTGATTATATGTTACTGAAAAAAACCATTTGATTAAAAATAGAAGTTGAAAAGTATTGTGATTCATACCAGCATCTTCAGACATGCAAACTAAAGAAAGTTCATATATATTGAACACATCATGGTTAGAATTAACTTGTTCATCTATTAGAGTTTACAAATCAAGCATTCTGATTAAAGAATTTCAAAAAAAGTTTTTATGTGATGTATTACAATTTTACTACTTAGATTTTTCTTCTAGGTGAAAAGTTAATACGAGATCTTATGTTAGGCCATACTGTTATCCAAAAGCTATAAAAAGTCTTCCTTTAAAGTGAGATCGTTATATTTAACCATTGAATAAAATATTTATCTCATATTCTGTCTTTTTCAAAAGTAATCAAGAAAAGTATGTTTATGGCTTGCTTTAAGTAATAATGACACTGTCAATCTAAGTGATGATATACATAAAATATTAGAAAGAAATAATTAACTGCAAATAATCATTCCAAAGTCAGCAGCACTAAACATCTGAATGTTAAAAAAATTAGGAGTTTCAATATAAATTAATTAGAAAGGCAGCTATAACCTAATCGATTGCTAACCCATAACATTGACTGAGCATGTCCAGAGATTTGGAACTTTTGAAATATTAGTTGTTTCGTGAGCAGATTTATGTTAACATTTCTTTATCATTTCAGTGTGGGTTAGATCTAAGAAGACCTGCCTATTTCATTAGGCAGGAGAATCTTTATCTCAAGAAAGGGCTTCTAGTCCTAGAACCCCTATTCCATCCCCAGACTTCTTTTCTGAAAAATCTATGGTAATAATGTTTTATGCTGAGCTTTTCAGAGGTAAGTGTTGATCTTATTGAATAGTTAGGAAGGCAGAGAATTCTTTAGAGAATTACTTTCTCCTCCAGAGAATTCCTGCAGTGTGCATATAACCATTGGGTGCTCAATATACATTTGTTACAAGTTACCATTATTGACTGTTCTTAATAAGACTGAATAGCACTAAATAACAACTTAGAGTTTAATAAGGACAACTCCATATTTTTAGATAGTTGAAATTGCATTGATTTTTTAGGTTTTTCCTTAAAAGGATACATGGCTACAAATACTTTATATATAAACAATGTTAAATTGAAAACATTATAATAGAAACACTCCCAGGAATTTATAAACAAGTTTATAATACAGGGTTATACGGAGCTTTAATGCTGTATCTGATGAAAAGTTCATAAATATTTATATTGAACCCTGCAAATGCAGTGAGTAGTGATTGAAAAAAATGACAATTCAGATGCACTAGAAATTTCCATATACATATAATTCTTAAAGATTATTGTAAGATAAGGAAAATGACATGGCTCCTCTAGTATGCCAGCTTAAAAATCATCACGAGGGGACAAATTTAACATACACTGTCATTAAAACAATAAGGTACTGACAGAATAACCGCAAGGTGAACAGAAGAGACTACAAAAGTAAGATGCAGGGCCAACAGTATATGAAAATTTAATATACCCTAAAGGCGGCTTTTGAAAGTAATGGGAAAGAGATAGATTACCCAATAAGTGATGTTGTCTACCCATAAACAAGGAAATGCACACTAGAAAATATATTAATGAAATATTAAGATATAATGTATAAAATTAACTATAATTATAATTAATTAAACATTAAGTCATTTTAAAATAATCCTGAGGTGGAAACATTTTTCTAAGCAAGGCATGAAGCCAAAAAGCCATTACATATTTTGACAAACTTGACTTTCTAAAATTTAAAACTAACCTATGGTAAAAAGTAAAAGAAAATAAAACTTTTTAAAGCAATACACTGAGAGAAAATATCTGCAATATATTTAAAAATTAGCTAATACAAATACATAAAAATCTCCTACTCACAAAAAAAGAGGAAAAAAACAATGCAATAGAAGAATAATGAGTCATGGATAGGAACAGATAATTCCCAGAGGAAGACAGTAATGACAAGGAAACTTTTAAACAGATGTCACCTTTATATCTTGCTAAGGATGTGGAAGTTGAAACAACATATGAATTTCATTTAAAATCTATTCTATTAATAAGTGTCAAAAGATGCACTATTATTGAAAGTTTAAATGGGAATATCTACTTTGGAAGATATTTAGTAATATCTATTAATATTTTTAAAATGTGATGCTCAGTAAATATACTTTAAGATCCAGCCTAAAAATAGAAAGGACAATACACAGGATATGTGTACAAGGGTAGACAATACAATATTGTTTGCAATATGAAAAAAAACAAAATAAAGAAACATATAATGATAGAATAGTTAACTGCATTGGGTACATTCATTCAATCAGATGTCATACATCATCACAAACAATGAACTGCTGATTCATAAAGAAATCCATGATAGAATTGGTAATTGAAAAATGTGAGTTCATACGTAAAAGTACTTTTTTTCAAATGAATGAATAAATACCTCTTAGCTCAATTATTGTCATATGTGTAGGTGTGTATTTGTATAAGCATCAAAATTCTTAAAACGTTTATTATCTGATTTCTTCTAAAAGAGGATTGGAAGGATGGGGTTGGGAATTGGCTCTGTGTTACCTTTAAGTAATAATATTATGAAGAGATTTTCACTTTTTGCTAATTTTTACATTCTGGAAACTAACAAATAAATATAAGTCACTCATAATAAGTTCATTTTCTTTGGAAAAAAATCTCACATCAAACAAATGTATTTCTTCTCACTATGAACAGAACTGCACATTTTTCAAGAAATGTTACTGATTTGGCTTGAAAAGAAACACTAAATGCAAGTATTCTTATATTTTCGTTTAAAATTTTAGAAAAAAAAGCACATAAAAGCTGATAAATGTTGATTGATTCTTCTGCCAGGGTTTTTGAGAACTAACCTCTTAGAACTTCACACCAGCATGTGCCACCTAGTGGTATATTAAGGATGGTATTGCTGTCCTAGAGAGCAAACAAAGCATAAAAATCACTTTTCTTGAGTAACAGGTTCCTATGAAAATCATGGGGCGAATATTCAATTTCATGAGTAAGAATTTAAATCCTTATACTTCTAATAATAAAGGATATATTAATAATTAACATAAACAGGACTGCAATTTGATGTACAATTTTTTGTAATTAATATAGATGTTTTTGTTCTTATTTGGAGCACCTGTGTATTATGGTATGCATTTTTTAGCACATTTCTTGAATTTGGTTGAACAGTAATCAGTATTCTTTTTAATTGTTTGTAGTCTGCCTTACTACAGTGTTTTCAAACTTCAGTATGCATTAGAATCACCTGGAGGGCTTGTTAAACAGACTCGTGGACACATCCCCAGAGTTTCTGATTCATTAGGAGTGGGGTGGGTCAAAAATTTGCTTTTTTCAAAAATTCCTGGGGGATGTTGATGTTATTGATCCTAGGATCACATTTTGAAAATCACTACCTCATTTCACTGCAGAGACTAAAAAGCAGAAACTACATTTTCCAGATTCCCTTGCAGCTAGGGATCCAGCTGTGAATCCTGTTCCATTCATTAGATGTTCTCTCCTGTGATCTGGAGAATGAATTAAAGAAAAAAATTAATTTCGTGCTCTTTGGGACTACTATCTGTGGCATATAAGGGTATAGAGAACTGGGGTTTTTCTAAGTAGCATTCTTTTGTCCAGCCTCCAGCTAAGGAGCAACTGGACTTGTCATTGTCTGGTCAAATACAAGACTCACGGGACTGACAGGCCTCTCTGGTGGCAGTGTCAGCAACAATGGCAAAAGAAGTGGCCTGACTTCAGCTTCCTGTTTCTTGGAACACAGGTCCAGCAATGAGATTCTCATAGTGGGCTCCAGAATCATCTTCTGATTGTGGTAGGGGTGGTAGCTTCTTTGGTGGGCCAGTGCCTTGTGTTCAGGGAGTCACACTTGGAGGCACAGCATAATCTCTGCTTCTTCCTGTCATTCTGCATTAAATACCTAGAGTGGTTTCTGTTTTCTCTAAAAAATCCAGACCCAATAGAATACACAAAGATGTTAAGAAAATGTTCAAAATCAAGAAATATCAACTGGCCACAGTGGCTCATGCCTATAATCCCAGCACTTTGGGAGGCCAAGGTAGGAGGATCATTTGAGGCCAAGAGTTCAAGACCAGTCTGGGAATCATAGCAAGACTCTATCTCCACAAAAACAAAGAAACATAAAAAAAATTAGCTTGGCATGGTGATGTGTGCCTGTAGTTATAGCTACTTGGGAGACTGAGGCAGGAGGATGATTAGAGCCCAGAAGTTTGAGGTTGCAGTGAGTTATGATCACACCACTGCACTCCAGCCTGAGAAAAAGAAAGAAATTTCATCTATGATTCATTCCTGTATAGCCGTGTGCAAATTGTGTACCTAGTTTCTATATAGACATGTCTTAAACTAAAAATAGTTTTCCATCCTATCTAACAAATATGTCTAGATATTTACAATAATAAGGGAAGTTTCCTTGAAACCTAACTGCACTCTAATTTAGAAGCTTACTGCTTACTATGGAATATGTGCTATTCCTCAAATGATGAGATATTAGGGCTGAAAGGAATCTTAGAGGTCATCTAGTCTAATTGCTCTTCCTGATATCCCTGCCCTTGTATGGCAGAAAAGGTAACTAAAATTTAGAAAACTGAAATGATAACTTATACTCAAGCCCAGGTTTTCAAATACAATTGATAAAATTAATAAGAGGATAATTGGGTTGCCTAATTTACCATCAGAAATAGTTTCTACCTTATATACCACAATGCTTACATACTTTCTTTGTATTAATATGTTTCCTATACCTTATGTCCTGGTATAATAGTATAAGGTAGCTATTATATCGAGTGATAAGAATGGACTATAAGAATAATAGCAATTACATGTACTTTGTAGTTTATGGCATTTTTACATATCTTGTCTCATAAACTCAAATGATTCTTTCCACAGTCCTATAGGCAATAGTTACTCTTTAGGGATCCTAAAATAAAATTCAACTTATATATTGTGTCTACTCTGTAATTGAGGCCCCAGATAAATTTGACTCATGCCAAAAAGTTTGCTGAGCATCTTGAAAGAAAGATATCCTATGAGATAGTCATAGCAAAGCAAATTATTTTTACGCTGTGCTATATGTGTTTCTGGGGGAAAAAAAAAAAAAGCGATCCTAAATCTTTGGAATCCACCCAAGAAAAAAAATCAGAAAATGTGAAATTGTCTAAGTCCACTGAATCAATATAGTTACTGTCTATAAGATACCCCTAGGCTCAGAAATTATGTGCTCAGGAGAGAAAGCATACTTCTAGAAATCAGGGCTTTGTTCTCCAGGAAACACTAAAGCTAGTAATCAAAATGAAATAAAGGCACCCAATGAAGATTCCCATAGGTAAAACTGCTTCCTAAGTGGATGTTTGATTGCTTTCAGCTTCTCCTTTTATGTTCATCTTTCTACCACAAAAGCCCATTCTCTGTGGCATTTCATAAGGTTGCTAATGATTTACTGTTGGTAGATGCAGGAGCCTAGAAGGGAGATACACAGAAAGAATGCATTTCTTAAAATGTAGGACATGAATAGATTTCAAATTTTTTGTCCCATTACTTTCACTTAGAAAAAAAGGAATGTATTTTCTCCACGTATTTTCTGGTTATCTTAAATCTATATGTTTACCTTAATATCTGAGCATTATAAATATATGAGTTACTATAGGAAAACTGTGAAGAAGTTTACTTGAGGCTTTCTTATTTCATTTTCATCTTTTTCATTTTCTGAAACATCCACAGGGTCACTGTCAGGGACACTATTGTCACTGGCCCTTACTTAAAATTAAATATCCTTCTGTGGCTCTATTAACATTTTCAATTATTCGTTGTAAGTGATTGTACATATATTAAGAGAAAGGCCAGCTAATAAACAATTCATACTAAAGTATGAGTGACTAATGGCTCCCATACATTTCCCTTTTAAAAGAGTAACTTATTAACCAAATTAGTTTCTAAATTATGAAATTAATATGGATGGGAGAGACTAAAATGCAATTTTCTTCCTAATCTAATAAGGGGGAAAATTACTCAACCGTATCAGTATAATAACCTGTGCTTTTCAAAAGTTACTTTTTGTTCAAAATACATGAACAAGAAAATATATCACTTAACAACATTAACAGTCATTTGGGTTGATTGCCAGTCATATATGACAAGAACTAAACATCATTTTAACAGAGACTAATTTTCAATTATGACACCAAATCACTTCTACATTCCATATCTTAAGAAATACTAACTTTTTGGGCTACTTATAATATCTTCCTTAAGTGGAAAAATCTAAATTGAGCCCAAAACTTCCCTCCATTTAGTTTGAGAGGCTATGAACAATGACATACCCTTCCTCCCAGATTTGTCAAGTAGATTCTGTGACCTTAGAGAAACGTGCCCCTTTAATATGATATTGTAATAGTATATGAGAGAAATGGCTTGAGATTTTACTATGTGGGACATTTTCCCACTCAAAATCAGACTTCCTCTCTTATTGGGTATCATCTGATACTAGTGAATCTTTAGATAATATTATTGGGGAATGTGGTGATTCGTATCATGTACACGAAATATGAAACACATTGTGTATGTAACCTGGGTGTAGTTGAGGCACTGGAACCTTTAACATTCAAATTTAACATAAGAAAGAATCTATTCTACTGGCTTCTGAAACCTGCTGGCTCTGAGTTCCTGCTCTGCCTAGGGGAATCAGTCTATGGATCCTTTCTCTATTCAAGGCAAGCTACTTCTATGCCTCTTTTGGTCTTCTTAATCTTGGAAAGAACCATTACCTATCCATTCCCTAAGTGGACATGCCCCTGTTCAACTGTCACTGAAGTATCAGGAGTTATGACATAATGGTGAGGTGGGGAACAAGAGGTCTCTACATGACCAAGAGCTTATTGTGGGAAATGAAACACTCCTGTTTATAAACGCTCCTTCAGCCATTCTCATTTGCCATCACAGGGTGTAGCATTCTGGCTATCCTTGGGTTGTTGGCCTCCTTTCTGTTCCTTCTAGTGACTTTCTACTTCCACTTTCCACTTCTCAACTTGTCAGGAAATTCAAAGTCTTATTTTATAATACATTAAGAGCAACATAATGTTGGTTTGTCTCCTTAGCCTTCATAGCTATGTCTAAGCCTCATTTTCCATGTTTAATGAAAGTATTTTGCTAAACAAGTGCAAACCTAAAAGTATCTGAGACAGGTGTCAATCAATTTTGAAGTTTATTTTGCCAAGATTACGGACATGCCCAGAAGAAAAAAACACAAAATCACAGAAACAGTCTGTGGTCTGTGCCTTTCTTCAAAAACCATTTTGAGGGCTTCAGTATTTAAAGGAAAAAATGTGGGCTGGAGGAGAAAGAGGGAGAGTATGGTAATCCACATGTTGCAAAAGAAAAGAAGCAGGTAGGTGAATACTCAATTATGTATTCATGCTGTGCTCAGTAAATCAGTACTTTATATAAGATAAGGTGGATATAGAGTAGCTACCTGTAAAGATATTTAACATTTTATCTGTAGCTATCTGCTTAGGAATAAAGGAAAGGCAGTTTCCTGCATTGTTATGGGATACTTCAGGTGATGCTTCACCGGCTGGAAACCTTTGTGGCTAGTGGTGCCTTTACCTGAGTTTTGCTTGGGCCTGCTGGGCTTATCTCACCCACTCAGGTTGGCGGACTGTGCTCAGCTCATGTTACCAACCTGGATCCCACACCTGCAAAGGAGAAGCCAGGTACAGAGTGGTGAGTGGTGCAAGAGTGTGTGAGTGTGGGGTCCAACCACTGCTCACAGCCAGGCATGCTGATTGCAGCAGGGCAGGCAGCCCCAGATGCTGTCATGGGCACTGATTCCCTGTGAGGCTGCAGCTGGAGCAGGAGTACCACAAGTGGCTTCCATGGTAGGCACAGGGGAGTGGTGCCCAGAAGTTTGGAGTCACCAGGAACCACAGAGCCCCAAAGAAAGTGTCACAGTCCTGGTTCAGGGTGGTCCCTAGGTCTGGGATCCCCAAAGGGATGCAGCTGTTCTCTCCTTCTTGTCACCTGTAATGTGGCAAGTGGGGGGTGTATTTCAGCCTTGTTTGTGTTACAGCTCTTTCCCGCCATTCAGCAGCCCTAAGTTCTTGTCCCACATCTAGGAAGAATGAGGTACACAGACAAGTAGAGAGTGAGGAAGGCAAAGAGGTGTTTTATTGAGCAACAGAACAGCTCAGAGGACACCCACAGTGGGTAGCTCTGCTCTGCAAGCAGGTTGTCTAAATGTCTGCTCAGCTCTCAGCAGAGAGAATACTCACAGTGGGTAGCTCCTCTTTGAAGGCAGGTCATCCTGATGTCTGCCTGAGTAAGGCTGAGTCTGGGGCTTTTATGGGCTTCAGAGGGGAAGAGGATGTTCCAATTAGTCCACTGGCAAACATTGGCAGGTCCGGAAAAAGCACAGTAAGTTCTCACTCTGGTCTGTGGAACTGGAAGCCTGGCCCCCAGGTTTCTGGCCATCCCAGGCCTAAAGGAGGAGCTTCACTGGAGACCTACCCCTTTCCATCCAGGAACTTGTCTTCCTCCTACCACCATTAACCTGCCACCAATGGTGCCCATGGGGCCCAAGCTGTCTGTGTCAAGTGGTGCCTGCAGGCCCATGCCAAGTCATCCTTAGCCCCCCTTCAGCCGCTCTCCCATGCTCATCAGTGCTCAATATTCAGAGAGGGTCAAGGAATCAGGGGCTTGTGTGTCAGCACTGCCCTGAGCATGTGCACACCTGGCCAGGTCATGACAGCACCCAGGCTCAGCCACAACTTCGCTCCAAAATTAGAGTAGGTGCTGGGATTGGGCAGAAGCCAGGCAGTGGAAGCTGGCACTTCCAAGCCTGTGGGGGAAGTGGGGTTTCCTGGGCCCCCAAAAGTGCAGAGATGCCTGAGTCCACAGCCATGGCTGGGCTTCTGCAGCTGTGCCTGGGAGAGTGGAGTTGCAGCCCCAACAACTTGGAAGAGGGTAGGGATCCCACCTGTTCTCAGCTCCCGCCAGCTCCACAGAACATGCAGCCCTGGTCATGCCTCCCTTGCTGCAGTTGGTCTTTTTGCAGCAGCTGCTCAAGACAGGCCACTGCTGCCATCACCCCACTTCCCCGAAAGAGGTACATTTAACTGCCATTAGGATAGGGACAATGACCACTCTTAACTCCTTCATGTTGAAGGGGGCATTTGGGGAAAAATGGCAGTCAGATCTTTCTCAGAGGCCTATCTAAACATCCCTGGTAAAAAGAAAGCCATTTTCTGAGGCTCCAGTTACATGTCCACTTGGAGTTTGATGGCTTCTAGGTGAGAAGAAACAAATTTTACAAGGAGATTAAGTATGCAAAGGAAAAAAATCTAGTGCCAAAAGATAACAGAAGTAAGAAGTAAAATAGACTAATCATTCTGAAAACAATGTTGTGGCTAGAGCTGTTTCACCCTGGTAAAAGGAATTAAATCTTGTTTGGGGCAGTTAAACTTTAAAAGAGAAATAACTGCTTAGGGGAGTAGATAATCCCTTGGGAGTTCAGGATTAAGGGATCCTTGATGAAGATGCCCTATGGCAAGGAACAAAAAACGAGAAAAGCAAGCATGGAGGGTTAATTGTTAGCACTTCTCTTTTGGGATTGTTAGCTTGAGGTCCCTGATTTATTCACTCTGTTACTTTGGGTGCTCTCCTAGGTCAACGGAGGTAATTTCATCAGTTTCTCAGGTCTTCACGCTAGTATAATGAATCCAAGAATCTATTCCAGTGACATTTACTGCTGTAGAAGTAGAAAGAAGTACAGTTTAAGGTCCCTCCCATTCCAGTCCTAGAGAGGAAAAAGGGAAGGAAGTGCCTTTATCAGGGCTAAGTCCCCTGGGTTGAATAGAGATGCTTCGTTCATGGTACTGGGCCTCTGACAGTTGTTTCAGTTCATGTTGGAAATGGGCCAAAGAACATACATAGTTAAATCAGAGGTTTCTTGGTCTAGCAAGAAATTATTGGTGAGAAAAGGTCATCCATACATCATTTCAAGGGGACCTAAACTCAGATTTGAAGGGGTATTTCTAACACATGGTAGGGCTATGGAGAGAAGAGTAATCCAAGGGAGATGAGTCTCTTCAGACAGTTTTCTGAGATGCCTTTTAATAATATCATTTGTCTCTTCTACCTTTCTCAAGGATTGTGGTCTCCAAGCACAGTGAAGATGGTATTCTATGCCTAGGGCCTTTGAGATGCCCTTTGACAGCTACCTTGAATGAGGGACCATTATCACTCTGGAGGTACTTAGGAAATCCAAAGTGAGGAATTATTTCATTAAGTAGTAATTTTATCACCTCAGAGGCTTTGTCCATTCAACATGTAAATGCTTCTACTCAGTTAGTGAAAGTATCTACCCATACTAGGAGGTACTAGATGCCCCTTGTCTTTGACATATGGTTGAAATCCACCTGCCAGTCTTCCCCTGGGTAGCCTCCCATTCTTTGGGTTCTGGTGGGGAGAAGCTGTTGATTGAGAATATTATTTTTAAGGCATGTCTCACAACAATTAATGACCCATTTGACTGTTTTTAGTAGATTTTTACCTGAGAACAGCCTTTGGGCCACTTGTTAGGTTTTATCCTTTCCTAGCTAGAAGTCATGGTGGAGAATTTTGAGAACTTTCCATTGGCTGGTAGCTGGTAGATGAAGTTTACCATCCTCCAGTTGCAACCACCCTGAGGACTGAAGTGTGTATCCCTGAGAGGTGGCCCATTCTGTCTCTGCAGAGGAATGCTGAGATTTTCTTTCTTTCATGGAGCCCTCTCAGACCAGAGGGGCCTCCATGGTGGAGCAGAAATCTAGCGCCCTCTTGCTGCTGGTTTCGCTGCCTGGTCTGCCAACTTACTTCCCTCAGCTCTTTCATCCATCTATTGCTTCCACCTCCTGTGGAAGGAAGACCAAGGATAATAGTCTATTAATTTCCTGATGGTATTTAATGGGAGACCCACTGACTGTGAGAAAGTTCCTCCTTCCAGATATAGCATTGGCATGGAGGACTAGAAAAGCATATTTAGAACATTTAGTATAAATGTTAACTGGTTTTCCTTTGCTTAATTCAAGTGCCCTCATGAAGGCAATTAGCTCAGCTAGTTGAGTATTTCTGCCCATGGAGAGAGGTGTGCTCTCAATAATGTCATTTAGGGTGGCCATTGCATACCCTGCCTCACAGACCCCTTGCCCTACAAAGGAACTTCTGTCCATAAAGGGAATCTAGTCTGTGTTCTCTAAGGGGGTTTCTGTGAGGTCCTCTCTAGCCACATAGGTTTGCACTATCATCTGTTCATAGCCATTTTCAAGCTCCCCAGCTTTCTCTTGGAGGAAGGTGGCTGGATTTAGGGAGGGATAGGATTTTGGGTTTTTTTTGTTGTTGTTGTTGTTGTTTGAGACAGAGTTTTGCTCTTGTTGCCCAGGCTGGAGTGCAATGGTGTGATCTCAGCTCACTACAGCCTCCTCCTCCTGGGTTCAAGTGATTTACCTGCCTCAGCCTCCCAAGTAGCTGGGATTACAGGCCTGTGCCATCACACCCAGCAAATTTTTGTATTTTTAGTAGAGATGGGGTTTCTCCATGTTGATCAGGCTGGTTTCAAACTCCCAACTCAGGTAATTCACCCATCTCGGCCTCCCAAAGTTCTGGGATTACAGGCGTGAGCCAGGAGGGACAGGTTCTTAACTGGACTGCAGATCTCTCTAATACCAAAGTTTGATATTTGAGGAGGCAGTTGTCCATTAGCCAGAGACTCCCCTAAGACAGCAGTTCTGTCACATTATGTGGGATATAAATGGTTAAGTTATTCCCCCGTGGTTAACTTATAGCCTCTGGTGCTAGCAAACTACTGCTGCAACTACCTGGAGGCAGGCTGGTCATCCTTTAGCCACCAAATCAGGCTCCTTGCTTAGGTAGCCTACAGGCTGCTGAGCTAGATCTCAGGCCTGGGTTAGAACTCCCAGACTGATTCCCTTCCTTTCTGAGACATAAAGATTGAACATCTCCCTATTGGGAAGACTAACAGCTGGTTTATCAAGCAAAACCTGTTTTAACTGGTCAAAGGACCTTTTAGCCTTTGGTTCCCAAGTTAGGGAATGGGTCTTAGCTGCCTGAGTCACCTTTATTAGATGAGATAAGGGACAACCTATTTCACTGTACCCAGGTATCCATAGCCGGCAGAATCCTGTAATACCCTAGAATCCCCTCAATTGCTTGAAGGTTTGGGGGAGGAAAAAGGAGGAGATGGGCTTTCTTCAAACCTTATAACATAAAGGACTTGAAGGGATCCTTTCTTCACCTAGTGCCCTGCTCCCCTCTAACAAGACTAGACCTAGGTACTTGACTGAAGCCTGACAGAACTGAACCTTAGATTTTGAGAACTTAGACACTCTTAGCGAGAAATTAAGAAGGGCCTTCCTGCCTTCCTGACAGATTTCCTCAGTTAGGGCACAAAGGACAATGCCATCTACATATTGTAATTTAACCTGAGGACTCAGGGACTCAGAGAGATCATTTGATGATGCCTGCCCGAACAGGTGGGGGCCATCTCCGAATCCCTGAGTTAACACAGTCCAGATTAACTGGGTATCTTGCCTGGAGGGATTCTCTAATGCAGACAAATACTGGGAGTCAGGGTGTGATATGGTTTGACTGTGTTCCCACCCAAAACTCATCTTGAATTGTAATTCCCATTATCCCCACGTGTGGTGGGAGGGACCAGGTGGAGATAATTCTATCATGGCAGTGGTCTCCCCCATCCTGATCTTGTGCGAGTGAGTTAGTTCTCACAAAATCTGATGGTTTTATAACGGGCTTCCTCCTTCACTAGGCATTCATTCTCTCTCCTGCCATCCTGTGAAGGGTTGCTTTCTGCCATACTTGCAAGTTTCCTGAGGCCTCCCCAGCCATATAGAACTGTGAGGCAATTAAACTCCTTTCTTTTATAAATTACCCAGTCTCAGGAACTCCTTTACAGCAGTGCAAGAAAGGACTAATACAGTAAATTGGAAGCAGGTAAGTGGAATGCTGCTGTAAAGACACTCAAAAAATGTGGAAGCAACTTTGGAACTTTCAGAGGTTAAGTCAGAGGTTAAGTTAGGTAACAGTCAGAGGTTAGGACAGTTTGGAGGACTCAGAAGACAGGAAAATGTGAGAAAGTTTGGAATTTCCTAGAGACTTGTTGAATGGCTTTGATCAAAATGCTGGTGATATTGACATTAAAGTCCAGGCTGTTGTGGTCTAAGATAAAAATAAGGGACTTGTTGGGAACTAGAGTAAAGGTCACTCTTGCCATGCAAAGGGACTGTTGGCATTTGCCCCCATGCCCTAGAGATCTGTGGAAATGTGAACTTGAGAGAGATAGTTTAGAGTATCTGGTGGAAGAAATTTCGAAGTGGCAAAGCATTCAAGAGGAAGCAGAGCATAAAAGTTTGGAAAATTTGCAGTTTGAAGATGTGAAAAGAAAGAAAAACCCACTTTGTGAGGAGATAGTCAAGCCCACTGCAGACATTCACATAAGTAATGAGAAGCCAAATGTTAATCACCAAGACAATGGGGAAAATGTCTCCAAGGCACATCAGAAACCTTCATAGCAGACCCTCCAGCAACAAAGGCCTGGAAGCCTAGGAGGGAAAAATGGTTTCATGGGCAAGGCCCAGGGCCCCTCTGTTCTGTGCAGCCTCAGGACATGGTGCCCTGCATCCCAGTTGCTTCAGCTTCAACCATGGCTAAAAGGGGCCAACATACAGCTCAGGCCATTTCTTTAGAGGGTGCAATCCTCAAGTGTTGGTGGTTTTACGTGGTGTTGGGCCTGTGGGTGAACAGAAGTCAAGAACTGAGCCTTGGGAATCTCTGTCTAGATTTCAGAGGGTGTATGGAAATTCTTGGCTGTCCAGGCAGAAGTTTGCTGCAGGGTCTGAGTCCTCATGGAGAACTTCTGCTAGGGCAGCGTGGAAAGCAAATGTGGAGTCAGAACCCCAACACAGAGTCCACACTGGGGCACTTCCTGGTGGAGCTGTGAGAAGACGGCCACTGTCTTCCAGACCCCAGAATGGTAGATTCACTGACAGCTTGCACTGTGCACCTGGGAAAGTGGCAGACACTCAATGCCAGACCATGAAAGCAGCCAGGAGGGGAGCTGTACCATGCAAAGCCACAGAGACAGAGCTTTCCAAGGTTGTGGGAGCCCACCTCTTGCATCAGTGTAACCTGGTTCTGAGACATGGAGTCAAAGGAGATCATTTTGGAACTTTAAGGTTTAGTGAGTGCCCTATTGTATTTTGTACTTGCATGAGGCCTGTAGACCCTTCATTTTGGCCAATTTTTCCCATTTGGAATGGGTGTATTTACCTAATGCCTGTAACCCCATTGTATCTAGGAAGTAACTAACTTGCTTTCGATTTTACAAGCTGATAGGTGGAATTAACTTGCTTTGTCTCAGATGGGACTTTAGACTTGAACTTTTGAGTTAATGCTGGAGTGAGTTAAGAGTTTGGGGGACAGTGGGAAAGGCATGGTTGTGTTTTGAATTGTGAAGACCTGAGATTTGGCAGGGGTCGGGGTGGAATGGTATGATTTGGCTGTGTTCCCACACAAATCTCACTGTGAATTGTAGTTCATATAATCCCTATGTGTTGTAGGGGAGACCAGGTGGAGATAATTGAATGCTGGGGCCAGTTTCCCCATCCCGTTCTTGTGATAGTGAGTTAGTTCCCACTAGATCTGATGGTTTTATAAGGGACTTTCTTCTTCACTGGGCACTCATTCTCTCTTCTGCTGCCCTGTGAAGAGGTGCCTTCTGCCATGATTGTAAGTTTCATGTGACTTCCTAAGCCATGCAGAACTGTGAGTCAATTAAACCTTTCCTTTATAAATTACCCAGTCTCAGGCAGTTCTTTATAGCAGTGTGACAATGGACTAATTCAGGGTGTAATGGTGATATGGTTTGGCCATGTCCCCATGCAAATCTCATCTTGAAATGTAGCTTCCATAATTCCCATGTGTTTTGGGAGGGACCCAGTGGGAGATAATTGAATCATGGGGGTGGTTTCCCCACTACCGTCCTCATGGTAGTGAATACGTCTCACAAGATCTGATGGTGTTATAAGGGGTTTCCCCTTTCACTTGGCTTTCATTCTCTCTTGCCTGCTGCCATGTAAGACATGGCTTTTGCCTTCCACAGTGGTTGTGAGGCCTCCCCAGCCACGTGGAACTGTGAGTTCATTGAACTTCTTTTCCTTTATAAGTTACCCAGTGTCAAGTATGTCTTTATTAGCAGCATGAGAATGAACTAATACAAATGGTATGCAGAAAAAGGCATCCTTTAGTTTGGGAATGTGAACCATTTGGTTCCCTCAGCTATTTGAGTTAGCAGGGTATAGGGATTGGGGACCACAGGGTAAACTGGAACCACAGCTTCATTAATGAGGTGGAGGTCCTGGACCAGTCTCCATTCCCTGTTGGGTTTTGATACCTCCAGTATCGGACTGTTGCCCTGTTGCAAGGTTTGAGGAGTTCCTGCATCCTCAAGTTATCGATGATGGCTTCTAGTCCTTTTTTACTTCTTGTTTTAGGGGATATTGTCTCTCGTTAGAGAAGGAGGTAGGATTAGGATCCTTAAAGTGGATCTGCACCAGTGTGGTGATTGTGGCTTGGCCTGTTTTCCCTTGAGGTGCCCAAACTTCTGGGTTAATATTGGTCTCCACTAGGGGGAGACAAAGACTCTGTCTTGGAGCCATAAGGATGGTGGCTCCCATAGGAGCCAAAATATCCTTGCCCAACAGAGGAGTTGGACTTTCAGGCATTATTTAAAAGGCATGATTAAACAAGAGGTTTCCCCAGCTATAACTAAGGGATTGGGAAAAATATCAGGCTAAAGGCTTTCTTGAGACACCCCTCATGGTTGTGCTGAAAGGAGGCGAGCCTGGATTGAAGATGAGAACAGAAATGCCTGCTCTGGTGACCACGAAGAGGTCCACCTTCCTCCCTTCAGCTTCCAAAATTACCCCGGGACCCAGGATGGCAATGGTAGTCTGGACCACCAGAGCTGGGGAGAGGAGCCCCGGAACCTATCAGTCTTGCTGGACCATTTGGGAGACTGGCTCTGGACCCGGTGACCTGTGTCTCTGTAGACAGTCTGCCCTCCAGTGGTCCCCATTAGAAACTGGATAAGGTTGAGGTGGCTTCCTCATGTTGCTGGGCAGCCTTCCTAAATTGCCCTGGCTTGCCCCATTTGTAGCAGGTAAAATGTATATCTTGGGGGCTCTGAGGTTTGTGAGCCTGCAAGTCCACTGTTAAAGCCTCTGCCTTTTTCTTGTATTTTCTTTTTCTTTTTTGGACTTCTTCCCAATCCCTATTGTGAAAGACCAAGATGGCCACTTTCAGGAGGTTCTCAAAAGTACTATCTGGTGTTGTAGCCTGTTTTTGCAGCTTTCTCCTGATATCACAGGCTGCCCAAGTAATAAACTTATCCTTCAGGATCAGTTGTCCCTTCACTGGATCAGGAGGTATGCTTTACCAAAACCACTCTTAGCCTTTCCAGGAAGGCAGTGGGGTTCTCATCGAATCTCTGGTCTACCATGGATAGCTTGTAGTAATTGAGAGGCTTAGTTGTAGTCCTTTCTAGTGTGCATGCCTGAAAGTGTTTCCTTTTCCATTCTCCCATTTCACCACTGGGGCCCCATTTGGGGTCCTCCAATGGTACTGATATTTTTCCAATTGGAGAAGACTCCTCCTCTTCCCTGGCACTATATGAGAGACAAAGCTCATCCCCCAAATTCTCTGCTTCTTGCAGGGTGGCCTGCTTTTCTGTGGTAGTCAGTGTTTGATTAAAAACTAACATAACATCCTTCCAGGAGAGCTCAAATACTTAGGTTAAATTCTGGAAAGCCTCTATATACCTGTCAGGGTTGTCTGAAAACTTGCCAAGATTCCCCTTAATTTGCATCAAGTCCTGTAGAGAAAAGGAGACTGAGCCCTTAATGGGGCCATATTCACCAGACATCTGTTTTAGGGGAAGGAGTGACAGGGGAACTTGCCTAAAATGAGAATTTCTAGGACGGGTAAAGTCCAAGAGAAAACCTGGATAGGGAGGAGGGGACGAAGTTTACTCCCCTGCTGGAGGTACCTTTGGGGTTTGCTTGCCTACTTTCCTGGGATTGCCCCTTGCAGTATCTCCCGAGATGGCTGCCAGGAGGACTGAATCAATCCTACAATGTTGGCAAAGGTCCAGACTACCCTGCAAGGCAAAGAAAGCCTGGACATGTGGGACCTCAGACAATTTGCCTTCACATTTAAAGAAAAGATCCAGCTAAAGGAATATATTGAAATTAATGCTTCCTTCCTTCGGCCATGCTTCTCCTTCCTGCAGAACATAATTCAGTCACGCTTTTGTACAAAGGAATATGAGGTGCATTTTCTACAGAGTCTGAAGGTCAAAGGAGTCTCAGTGATTCAGGATACACACTAGAGGAGTGTAGGCTGAAGATGATTGGTTACCCATAGGGAAGAGAGGACAGAGGAGGAAAAAGGCATTTTTTTCTCTTTCCAGAGTCTGAGGGTCAAAGAGGTCCCAGTGATTCAGGATGCCCTCCAGAGGAGTGCAGGCTGAATATAGTTGGTTTCCCATCTGGAAAGAGGGGACAAAAGGGCACTCTTTGTTTCTTTCTCTTTCCAGTGAAAACCGGGGGTATGTGAGGGAGAGAAAAAAAAAAAGTGCCCGCTTCTTTCTTCTGATGTTTTATCTCCAAGTCCCTGTGACCTTTGCAGGTGCCGACCATGGGTCTAAGTGTGACCTTCACCAGTGAAGTGGGCATAGCCAGCAGGAATATCCTCAATCACCTAGGCAGAGCCTAAGCCTCCTGCTGCTAGAAACTTTTGAGTTCCCTACACCTTATCTGTGCCATGGATATGAGTATAACCTCCATTCATGAAGCAAGAGGGCCTAAGTGGCAGAAATCAGTCATGCTAATCTGCATGACTAATTTTTCTTTCCGGGGCTTCAACCCAAAGCTTGGAATTGCCTCCAGAGGGTGTATGGACTCAATGGTCCCAGGTGGCCCTCACCAAACTGCAGCCAGCAACTGGTGGGGCAGCCCCTATGTTGCTTTCCTATCATAAGCAGGTGGAGCTGTGGGACCAGGTCCTCCTCAAACAAGGGAGAGAAAAGGAGTCCTGGGCATTGGGGAACTGGCCTAACAAGGTGCCTCCCAAGAGGAAAAATCAATATAAAAGCTACCTGTATTCATAGAACTTTGTTGACTCCTGACATGGTAGAGAAAAGAGAAGAAAACAACTTAAGTGCAGGGAAGGGGAAGGTGCCTGGAGGAAAAAGCTTCTTGCCCTTTACAAATGGGTTCCTTCAACAGGGGAAAGAAACCTCTCAATTGTTACATCCTCCTTGCTTCTAAGAATAGACAGAAACCATTGTTCCAATTTACACTCCTGATGACCAAGCCAAATGCTCACTCTACCCAGTAATATTATCTCTGAGGTTTGCAAAAACACCCATTACATTGTATATAAAGAAGAGGTAGGAGGCTTGACAGCCACAAAAGAAAGGAAGGAAAGAGAGAAAGGAAGAAGAAATAAGGAGAAAG
Organism: Macaca mulatta; assembly: GCF_049350105.2. Lineage (NCBI taxonomy): Eukaryota > Metazoa > Chordata > Mammalia > Primates > Cercopithecidae > Macaca > Macaca mulatta. Next base: position 124,021,426 of record NC_133409.1, on the reverse strand, counting down.
AAAGAAGGAAGGAAGGAGGGAAGGAAGGAAGGAAGGAAGGAAGGAAGGAAGGAAGGAAGGAAGGGGAAAGGAAAGGAAGGAAGGAAAGAAAGAAAGAAAGAAAGGAAATAAAGAGAAAGAAAGAAAGAAAAAGAGAGAGAGAAAGAAAAAAAAGAAAGAAAAGAAAGAGAAAAGAAAGAAGGAAGGAAAGAAAAAAGAAAAGAAAGAAAAAGGAGGAGGGAAGGGAGGGAGGGAAGGAGGGAGGATAAAGAAAGAATGGAAGAAAGAAAAAAGAAAGGAAGGAAGGAAGGAAATACGGAAAAAGAAAGAAAGAGAGAGAAAGAAAGAGAAAGAAAGAAAAAGAAAGAAAGAAAAAGAAAAGAAAGAAGGAAGGAAAGAAAAAAGAAAAGATAAAGGAGGAGGGAAGGTAGGGAGGGAGAGAAGGAGGGAAAGACTGGAGGTCCTAGTGCTGACACGCTAATGGGGCGTCGGGAATTGAGTTACTCCAGGGCCCTTTGGATAACACTGAGTTGTAGCATCAGCCAGATACCCTGAGTTACCCCAGGACCTCCTTATGATTGCACACAATGGCTAGACCTCTGTGAAGGGAAACTGAATTGGAACAAAGCCAACATTCCCAACACCCAAGGGTGGTGGGAGATTGACAGTGTCCTCCTCAGCAAATCTGTCATCCATGTAAGTCTGACATCCATACTAGTTGCTTTTTTTTTTTTTTTTTTTGAGATGGATTCTCACACTGTCGCCCAGGTGGAAGTGCAATGGTGTGATCTCGGCTTACTGCAACCTCCGCCTCCTGGGTTCATGCAATTCTCCTGCCTCAGCCTCTAGAATAGCTGGGATTACAGGTGCACACCACCACAACTGGCTAATTTTTTGTACTTTTAGTAGAGATGAAGTTTCACTATGTTGGCCAGACTGGTCTTGAACTCCTGACCTCTTGATCCACCCACCTCAGCCTCCCAAAGTGCTGGAATTACAGGTGTGAGCCACCATGCCTGGACCATGCTAGTTGGTTTTAACCGGCTGACAGAGGCAGAGTATTTTTCTTTTTTTCTTTTTTTTCTTTTTTTGTTTTGTTTTTTGAGATGGAGTCTTGCTCTGTTGCCCAGACTGGAGTGCAGTGGCGTGATCTCAGCTCACTGCAAGCTCCGCCTCCTGGGTTCAAGCAATTCTCCTGCCTCCAGACTAATTTTTTTTTTTTTTTTTTTTTTTTGTATTTTTAGTAGAGATGGGGTTTTACCATGTTAGCCAGGATGGTCTCGATCTCCTGACCTTGTGATCCACCCTCCTCGGCCTCCCAAAGTGCTGGAATTACAGGTGTGAGCCACCGCGCCCGGCCATAGGCCCAGTATTTTTCTTTTTTTTTGGCTTTTCTGGAGTTTAGACTGCAAAAAAAGGACAGAAAGCAGCAAGTCTACTTTTACTCACCCTTCCACAGATCCCAGATGAGCCCCCCCAAAATGTCACAGGATCCTTGGGGTGTTGTTTCACCAGCTGAAAACCTAGTGCCCAGTGGCACCTTTGCCCAAGTTTTGCTTAGGCCTGCTGGGTTCATTCCACCCACTTGGCCTGGCAGACTGTGCTTGCCTCATGGTACTGGCCTGGATCCCATGCCTGCCAAGGGCAAGCCAGGTGCAGAGTGGAGAGGGATGCATGAGCGTGCAAGCATGGGGTCTGTCCACTGCACAAAGCCAGGCATGCTGGCTGCCACAGGGCAGGCAGCTACACACACCAGCATGGGCACCGGCTCCCTGCAAGGCTGTGGCTGGACCAGGTGTGCCATAAGCGGCTTCCACTGTGGGCATCATGGAACATGGTGGCATCCTGAAGCTTGGAGTTGCCAGGAACCACAGAACTGCAAAGAAGGTGTCATAGCCTTGGCTCAGGAAACTCCTAGGCCTAGGCTCCCCGAAGGGCCACAGCTCTTTTCTCCTTCTCTCATCTCCTTCTCATCACCACAATGTGGTGAGCAGGGGTGTGTTTCAGCCCTGTTTATGTTACAGCTTTTTCAGCCCTGCCATTCAGTGGGTCCTGAGTTCTTGTCCCATGTCCAGGAAGAATGAAGTATGTAGGCAAGTGCAGGATAAGCAAGGTGAGAAGGTGCTTTATTGAGTAACAGAACAGCTCAGAGGAGACTGATAGTGGTTAGTTCCTCTTTGCAGACAGATCATCCTGATGAGAGTCCAGCTCTCAGCAGAGAGGAGACCCACAGTGGGCAGCTCCTCTCCACAGGCAGGGCATCCTGACATCTGCTCAAGTCTGACTGAGTTCAGGGTTTTTGTGGGCTTTGGAGGGGAGAAAGTGCATGATGAATTGTCCATAGGCAGCCATGTGCAAACCCAGAAAAACACCAAGAGTTCTCACTTCAGTCCACAGAACTGGCAACCTGCCCACTTGGCTTCAGACCATCCCAGACCTGAAGATGGGGCTTCACTGAGGACCTGCCCGTTTCCTCCCAGGAGCCTGTCTGCGTCCTGCTGCCATTAACCTGCCATCCACAGTTTCCACAGCACTCAGGCTCCCTGTGCTGAGGGTGCCTGCAGGCCCACAATGAGCCACCCTTAGCACCCCGCTCAGCCTCCCTCCCATGCTCACTGGCTCCCAACATCTGGAGGGGGCTGAAGCAGCAGAAGGCTGGCATGTCAGCACTTCCCCCAACATGAGCACACCTGGCTGGGTTGTGACAGTGCCCAGGCTCGGCCACAACTTTGCTCTGAAACTGGAGTGGGCACCAGGAGCAGGGAGAGGCCAGGCAGCTGGAGCAGGCTCTTTCAAGCCTTCAGGGGGCTTCCTGGGACTCCCAGTATGCAGAGACACCTGGGTCCTCAGTCATGGCTGCATGGCTACAGCTACGCCCAGGACAGTGGGATCCCTGCCCCACCAACTTGGAAGCGGGTGAGGATCCCTGTCTGTTCCCAGCTCCCACAGACTCTGTGGAGTGTGCAGCCCCAGCCGCATATCCCTGACTACAGTTAGCGTCTTTGCAGTGGCCACTCCAGACTGGCTGCTGCCGCTATCATCATGACTTGGCTTTCAGCTTAATTTTTTTTCCGTTTGTGCATAATCAATTGGAGTTCCAAGTTTTAACTTTCACATTTCTCCCTCCTCCTCTTTTTCTTTTTAAAATCTTTCAGATAAACCATTTTAGAAGAAAATTCATCTCTGGTTTGGGGTTTTGTCTGATCTCTTCAGCTAGGATGGTTATTCCTAGACAGATAGGTCCCATATTGTTAGAAAAGCTCATTTTTTAGCAGGGTGTGAAGTTTCATATCCCAGGAAGAAAGAATAAGAAGAGTAAGAGAGAAATAAAACAGAGGGGAAAAAAGGGGAAATAATATACAACAACAACAAAAAAGGGAAAACAATCGTTGAAAAGTGATACAGGTCATATTATTCTGAAGTCCATACCTCAGCAGGCAGGTATAAAATAATTTGTGTATATAAATAGATCGCTGTCGTTGTCTTCTAAAGTTTAAGTGTTTAGCTTCAGTTTTCAAGGCTTTAAGTTTAAAGCACAGCTTAATTTTTAGGGATTTCAAATCAGGAAAAAAGAAAAATAATAAAGAAGGAAGAAAATAATGAAGAAGGAAAAAAAACCTGAAAACATTATTTTGGAGACTTGTAGCCAGGAAAAATTTTAGGACTCAGTCCAAATTATAGAAAACAATAAAAATTGGAAAATATTGTACAAGGCTAGAATCCAATTAACAGCAGTTCTATAGTTTATTTTGAAAGATAATTTTTCTCTCTCCAATTCCCCACCCCCACCTTTTTTTTTTGAAACAGAGTCTTGCTCTGTCACCCAGTCTGGAATGCAGTGGCACAATCTCGGCTCACTGCAACCTCCACCTACCAGGTTCAAGTGATTTTCCTGCCTCAGCCTCCTGAGTAGGTGGGACTACAGGCAGGCATCACCATGCCCGGCTAATTCCCAATTTTATTAAAGACAAAAATCATAGTAGGAGCAATTTCTTTGTGAAATAAGTTTTAGTCTTATTATATTTGGCTTGATTATTTGCCTGAAGTTCACACAGGCTCTCCCTTTTTCTTAACATTGTCTTTGCTAGAACCTTTTCCTTAAGGAATCTAAGACCTGTTTATAAAACTTTGGCCCAGCCAAGGATTTATCTGTGCTTGCAGATACCTGTATGAATTAGTTGAATTCTCTTTTCGAAGTCCCAATAAAACTTGGGGTTCCTGGGCCTATCAGAGAATGGCATTCTTTACTTACCAGGTCAGGACCCTGAAAAAGACAAGGTATGAGGCCAGTTTCTTTCCAACGGGCTTTCATTGAAGCTATAGGTCAGCCTCATTTTCTCAAAGTTATCTGAAAATATGTCATTCCAGTCAAGGCCTTGGTAAAATAACCAGTGTCTCCAATTATTCCCTGTTATAAAAGAAAGCAGATTCTTACTGAACATATGCAAATAACTATATTGACATAAATTAATAATACTCAAAATAGTTTCCAAATTTTGGATAAATTATGTAGAAAGAAAGGAATCATATTTTAAATCTTGCTCACTATATTATACTTTACTCAATTGTTAAAAACTGTAATAGCTTAAAAGAAAAAATTTTCTTGACTCAAAAACAACAAAAAAAGAATCAGCAAATGTTTAAAACAAAAAGTCATAAAAGAAAATTTCAGTCTTCTGTTAGTTTACCCCAGACTAACTGCTGTTCTGCTCAATCAGAACAACAATTGGAGCAACAATCCTCATGAATACATGGGCTCTCCATGAGGGTTCTGAAAGTTTTTCTCTGTTCCAATGGTACAATCTCTAAAGTTACCAGAAACTTATATTTGAGAGTACTCTGCAGAGTTCTATAGCTGATTATAAACTGTCCTATAAAAGGATCAAAGTAAAACATCACTTGTGGATGACAGAAACCTTAGGACAGACGTGATTAAAGACACAATTAACAAGAAAATTTGGTTATTTCTGTGGCATACAGCAATTTTACATAATAATTATGACTATAGATATCATATGCTAAGACATATCAGAAGGGGTCATAATCTCATACAATTTTGGAACACACACTAATAACACAGTAAATAAATATAATCCATAGAAGGTTATTATTTGACAATGCTGCCTGTGTGATTTTATTATACCAAATAAGCCAAATATATCTCTTTTTGACTACAGAGGACCTAACATCAAAAAATTAATGGGGTTAAAGGGACTGAATTCAATATGATTTTGGAAAATGTTTGTCAAACACTTGCTATCACAAAGTAGGATCACAGGTCATTGTAAAATAATTAATTCATTTAGCTAAAGTATTAACTCAAAAGTTTCAAAAGAAAAAAACCTTTATCATATGAGAGAAGAGACTTAATTTACTAAACAATAAGCCCTAGTAAAGACAGCAGAAGGTGACTTAAATCTGTCTCTCAACATTTATAAACAAATCTACTAAATTTTAATCATCTTGACCATAAGATATAATTTTCACAAATCTTTTTATAACTTTTTATAACTAGCATAGTATTTTAATTTAAAAGTAGGTTAATCTTCAGAAAAACCTTATTAATTTGACCTAGGGGCCCAGATACTAGTCATGCATCAGTGTGCCTTTGATATTAATGTTTAATTTACAAAGAAATTCTGAACTAATTTTATCTTTTGAAATTGGCCCTTACACCTCTTCTCATGTGGACACCTCTTCTTCAATAGTCCATACACATACAGGGGTTTAATAGCTTTAATTCTGGCCCCATGTCTCAAAATTATGCATTTTGTTTTGATTGTCATCTTCTCCCAGATCTGAAGATGAGGCTTTAACTACTGTCACACTTTAAGATTCAGCAGGACTTGGATTTTTAGACACAGGAGTCAAGGCCCTGTAACTTAACAGCACAAAGACTTTAAAAGAAGTACAAGAAGCTACATGGATGTTATAACTTTAATTTTAAAACATTTTAAAATCGGTTTTCCTAAGCAAATGAAAAACTTAATAACAATGAAATAGAAACTATTTTGATTAAATGTAAAATCCAGTTGTTAGGCCAGTTACCAAAAGGCAAAAAATAAAAAAAAAACTTCCTGCATTGCAATTGCTTTCCCCCCATGAGGATTCTATTTATACAACCTGCAAGTCAAAAATGAATAGGGTACTTAATTAATTAGATATAGGGAGAATGTGTCCTGGGTCATAAGTGAAGGTTTTCAGTTTCATAGAACATTTTAGGCATACTAAGAAAAGCCAAGAGCACAGAATGTTATATTGGAAGAAAACGTTTCCTCTAGACCTTTAAGATAAAACATTTTTACCATCAGGCCTCAACAGCAGTTAGAACCTGAGGGGGAAAAAAATTACAGGAGCTGACAAAAAAGTTGAAGGAGAGAATTATTATGTCAGGTCTTTTCAAAGGGGAGAGAAACCTGAAAATAGCATGATGTAATAGGAGTTAAATTTTTGGTTTACAAAATTAAAATCTCTTGCAATTTTATTAAGAGTAAATCAATACTTTCAGAACATTTTGTTGTTCTAGTCAATTTTTAGAGTATTAAAATATTTTAAATATCAAAACCCAAGCTCTAGAAAGACTATAAATAACTTCCTTTTAATTATAGCCAACTTGATCACATGCAGTTTTTTTTTTCCATAAATTCTCTTTTTACAAACTTTATTGTGACTTACATAAACCATTTATGACATTCTCGGACTTCCTATTTTATTATAACTATCCCTCTTTCTTAAATAACCAGTTATTTTATTTTGTGACAAAGAAGTTACCATACATGATTCTCATAGAAAATTATTTCCCTTTTAACCATTCTTATCAAAAAGACCTCTTTATGTCTAGAACTTTCTTTACATCTCTGTTATTTACTGGTTGTTTTTTCCTTGTTTCTTAAAAAGCCTTTAAACAAGACAAAAATTATTTCCTTTTAGTAAAAGTTTTTTAGAAGACTATTTTAAAATTGGAAACAACCCAGATATTTAGTTGGTATATATTATTTAATTTAATATAATACTTTTGGATTCTAAATTATATGACAAGTTTTTATAAGCATTTTTTCCTTACATTTACTTACTTAATTAATTTTAATAGTTTATTTAGATTATTTAAGAAAACATTATTTACTTATTTCCTTATTAACAATTTTTATAGCCTGCAAATTTCAGGTGTTTACCTGAGTAAGACTTTTAAGGTTAAAACATGTTTTGTTTTTTTTTTCTCCAATAACTCAGGATTTAATTGTTTTCATTAAACCAACAATATTAGACAACATATTTATTGAAAAATTACCATAAGATCATTCTGTTTTGGGCTGGATTTATGCAAAATTTTGGCACCTTGTAATAATATCTTGCAGAAATTTTAATTCTAAAACCATTTGATCAATACATCTAAACAAAGCATTCTGACAAATCTGAAAACATCTCTAATTTTATTTTACCAACAATATTAAAGCAAGCTTTTCTTTTTTGAAGACTTATTTAAGTCACATGAACTTGAAAACCATCTGGGCTTATTTACTTAATTTTATGAATACTCCTTTAGTTTTAAGCCAATTTGGTACCTTGTGGCCATAACACATGATGAAACACACATACATACACATAAACACATCTAAGCATGCATACACACTTATACAAACAAATATCCTACAGCTTTTATTTTGGAACTTTAGCCATGAGATGTCAAAACTCACTAGTGTAAAAAAGAAGGTTGGATGCAAACAGTGGGTTTTATTTCAACACAAGTAGAAAAGTCCTCTAAACTAGAAAAATACATTTTCTTAGGCAAAAACCATATCCTCATTTTTTTTAAACTTCATCCAAAACATATCTTATTCTCCTGCTATTCTAATTCTTAGTAACCCCAATTCTCAGTTGAAAGCCTAGAATTATTTAGTTTAACATAACATGGCTTTAAGATTTTAAATTACTGGAGAGAATTTTGAGATTAAATTTATCAAATTAATCTTACCAAAGAATACAAAAGTCATGTGAACTAAAAAGCCTCTAAGCTAGTTTCTATTAGTTTGATAAATGCTTACTTTTTTAAAGCAAATTAATTACAGCTCTTTCATATAATTTGGTAGTAAAATATCACCTCTAGATGACACACATAAACATATAGACATAGAGACCTAGAGAGAGGCAGATATTTTAGATTTATAATTTTTTTACTTGCTTGTTTTTTAAAATTTTCTCTCCCCTACTTTAGACTATTAATCTCTTGATTATGTGTTCCATGTCCCACACAATTGTTAACTAGGCAACTGTCAATTTGCATCTCCAAAGGAATGACTTAGGTGAAACAAGGTAGAAAATGTACATCTCAAAGGCACAGACAGATTGATATAAACAAAGTCAAGGTCTGTTATGTAAACTTTAAGCTATTGTCTTTCCCCTAAAGTTCCTAGTGGTTTTGGGGAGAAGCAGAGATGCCCTTACAAACTGTGATTTCCTTTAAAGTTGTAAATTTCCTTTACAAAGTATTTAATTAAAGTGATTTATTTTGATAGGTGATCCTTTCAATTTGGCTTGATTAGATTACTGGCTTTAGGGTGGAGCCTTTTAAGAAACAGGGACAGAAAATATGCAGTTTTTAGGGATTAAACTGTGATTTTCTTATTCAAATGTGCATATAAACAAGTAGGCCCTTGTAGTAATGACCATGTCCTGCAAAGTCTTTGTAGTCACCCCCTAACATTGTAGCTCTCATCCACCATTACAAACACCAAGATCAAATGCTCTCACAGTACAAAGTATTCTCTGGTACCACCAAAAGCCAAATAAATCAGGTAATACAATGCAAGAAAACAGAGCTGTAGACCTGAGAAGAATCTACCCATGACACTTGAAACTCCACAAAGAAAGCAGAACATCAAAAGAGATGAGTGGTACCTTTATTCTGAGTTGTTTAAGGGGTCTGAGTCATTAGATGTCTTCTGTGGGTTGGTTTTTTTTTTCTCAGTACTGAAGGTGGGAAAAGGGGAGGAGAAATAGGGTGATTGAAAGAAATAAATGAAAGAACAATTTTTAAGAAAGAAAGTGAACAGAGAAATCAAGTGTGTGGTTTTTTCTTTCTTTTTGAAGCTGTGGGGAATTTTAGTTAGTTCAAAGGCCTTGTTCCTCATAATTTTGAATTCTCATTTGGATTTAACAAAGCTGGGTAGAGTGGGTCAAATCTAGTGGAAGAAAAGCCAAAACAACAACAACAAAAACAAACAATACAATTACTGAGCACTCCAATGGTAAAGATAAATTAAAGTCGGCTAGTTGTTAATCTTAACTTTTAGTCATTAAGGACGATTTTTAAGACAAAACCCCAATTTAGCTGCTTTCCTAGGAATGGGGCCCAGGCTTAAGACTGCTCTCTACCACCTCAGAAGCAGCAGAAAACTCAAACTTGCCTACCCTGTTGGAAGCGAGCTGAAACTCCAGAAAGAAGTTGTCTGCCCTCCGTCATCATGGAAGCAGGAAAACTTGCCTTCTGTGGTGGAAGTCGGTAAAACTCCAGAAAAGGAGTTGTGCAGCAAAATAAACCTGAGATCTCAACCAGATTTTAGCAGAATGGGGATTCTCTGGAGGGGAAAGCTCCCAGGCCTCAGCAAATTGTCCTATTGGTTTGAGCCATAATAATAGCCCAAGATGATACCAAGTTCCCATAGATGTGTCAAGGGTCAGGGCCACCTCCACTCAGAGTTCCTTCCATTGGTCACCAATTAGAAAACCAAAAGGTATCTGAGAAAGTCTCAATAAATTTAGAAGTTTATTTTTCCAAGGTTAAGGACATGCCCAGAAGAAAATATCACGGAATCACAAGGTTAAGGACATGCCCAGAAGAAAATATCATGGAATCACAGAAAGTCTGTGATCTGTGCCTTTCTCCAAAATTGACTTTGAGGGCTTCAATATTTAAAGGGAGAAATGGGTGAAGAGGAAAGAGGGAGGGTATCATAATCCACATGTTACAAGGGAAACAGAACAGGAAGGGGAATAGTCAATTATGTATTCGTGTTGTGCTCAGTATGAACATAGAGTAGCTACCTGTGGAGATATTTAACCTTTTATCTGTAGCTATATGCTTAGGAACAAAAGGAAAGGTAGTTTCTTGCATGACTCAGCTTTCATCTTATTATTATTATTCTTTTTTTGGCATAGTGAATTGCGGACCCTAGTTTTTCTTTCCCTTTCACATGAAAAAAAGTCAACCTGAGAAAAATTATTCCATTCCTGTAAGTTAGAAGCAGATACATTGTCAGTTTTACAAAATACAACTATATTCTCTCTTCAATAAGTGTATATCAGTATCTATTTCTAAATATAGCTATGAAACAAGTATGTATATTTAAACTGTAATTAAATTTAATTTACATATAGCATGGAAAGTTACTGTGCATGAGCCAAGTAATATGTAATTCAATATTCAAGGCTGGGCATGGTGGCTCACTCCTGTAAGCCCAACAGTTTGGGAGACTAAGGCAGGTGGATCACTTGAGATCAGACGTTCAAGACCAGCCTGGCCAACATAGTGAAACTAAAGTACAAAAAAAGTGAAACTAAAAATACAAAAATTAGCCGGGAATGGTGGTGCACACTTGTAATCCCAGCTACCCGGGTGGTTGAGGCAGAAGAATTGCTTAAACCTGGGAGGTGGAGGTTGTAGTGAGCCAAGATCACACCAATGCACTCCACTGCACTGTTTGCCTGGGCAACAAAGTGAGACGTCTAAAAAACAAAACAAAACAAAACAAAAACTCAAAAAAAAAGTGGCTTCTGTTTATTTTTCTATTTTTAAAGAAAATAATTTTATGTACTCATAGATCAGAATGGTTGATTCTTATGGTAGGTTTATTTTATGTGAGTAAAAAAATATTAAAATCTGTGTTCTGATAAGTCTATCTATAAATAAAAAGTAATTTTTACTGTGTCCTAAAATAGATTCTATAGACCAACCTAAAGGAAAACTCACTAAATAATTTTTAACTATTAGTTTCTGATTAAATGTAACGGCTAGCCAATGGAGTTGCATTTGGGGTAGTAGTCAAGGTCTGATTCTTGAAACACTTTCAGTATATGTTCTCCTCAGATAACTGATAGTCACAGCAACACCTCGTGTTTCTGCCTCTGTAATAAATAGAAAGAAAAATACAATAAAAAAATACAGGGAATATCTGAAAGTACATATTATTCCAGAAAAAGTTTTATACCATGAAACTTAAGGCCTGAAATTGCGTAGGAGATACTTAGAATGTTAATTATTCCTTACCTCATTGATGATTACTTATCAATGCAAATAGCAAAGAAAGAATTATTTTAATTAATGTGCATATTAAAGGGAGGAAGAAACTGTGGCTTTATGACTGATGTTCTGTATAAGAATAATTGCCTCATTAACCTTACAATATCAACTCCACCTCATTGTGAAGGTCAAATAAATGGATTTATGTACTTCTGAGTCACAGAAAATTTTATACAAAGCATTGAAAGTGTTTCTATATTTTTTGTTACAGTTAAAAATTTTAAAGACAATCCAAAACAATCAAATAATATAATTATAGAGACGTACAATATAACTATTATTATCTTTACATTATTTGTTCAGAGAAAGAATGATGACCCAGGCTGGCATAAACTCTATGCGTTCTTGGAATAAGACATGATCAAAGTAGGAAATATTTCCTCTATATAAAACTTTAAAAATATAATGGCAAGATTCTTAAAGAGGGAGTTTAGAATATAAAATAAAATAGAACCATGGCTCTGGTTATACAAAAAATTCATGTGCTATTTTTAGGACACCACTTCAAGAAGTATCAGGATCCCTGGCCTATGTTAAATGACCATAGCGATATTGCTTCCTAAAATTTTTGGAAGTAATTATCCTTCCTATTGATGTTAACTCTCTGTGAAATAAATTGGGCATGAACAAGAAATTTTTCACTATAACTGGACTCTCAATTTAACAGAAATTGCCAAAGGATGAGAAGGCATTGGTTTAGTTTTAAAAGGCTGGACTGCTGATTAAATCCTCTGAATTTTCAAATGTCCATACGGATAACCAACCCCAATACTTACATTTATCATAATCTAGAATTATGTAACAGCTTTGGTCATTAGAGTAAAACAGGACAAACATGCATCTTTGCTTACAGCAAGGTATTCTTGTGTCTAAATGAAAAAGAACCTTTCTGTAGTTGCATGATTTATGTCTAAATAAATTTTTGATTAAAAAATCTTTTTTTTACAGAAAAGTTACAAAGACAGTACAGTGAGTTCTCACATACCCTGTATTCCGTTTTTACTATTATTAACATGTTTTATTAGTATGGTACACTTATCACAACCAATGAACCAATATTGCTACATTATTATTAATTAAAATCTAGACTTCATTCAGATTTTGGTACTTTCTCCCTAATGACCATTTTCTGTTCCAGAATCCCATTTGGAGCAACACATTACGTTTAGTTGTCATGTCTCCCTAGACTTGACTGGGCTGTGACAGTTTCTCAGACTTTCTTGTTTTTGATGCCCTTGACAGTTTTGGAGATCACTAGTCCCAAATTCTAGGTATTTTGTGAAATGTTTCTCAACTGGTGTTGGTCTGATGTTTTTCTCTTAGGACTGTGGGTTATAGAGAGGAAGACCACACATGTAAAATGCTTTCTCAATACGTATCAAGGCAAGGATACATGTAATCAATGTGACCTACCACCGTCGATGTGGCCTTTGATTATCTGGCTGTAGTAGTGTTTGTCAGCTTTCTCCACTGTAAAGGTTGTAGACGAATATTTAGTAAACATTAGTAAGTGTTGCAAGAGTTGCATATACTCAAAAAATAAGACATATGCCCACCTATCTAGTAAGAATTAGTTTCTGGCTGGAGGGAAGGAGTTAAGAGAGGTCTCAAACTCCCTTTCAACTTTGGAATTCCAAACTCCCACTCTGTATTTATTCACTCTTGTTAATAGAAGCTAGGTAAGTGCAATCTTTTTGTTGTAAAGAATTTATGGATGATTCAAAATACATGTCTTAAGGCTGAGAATTAATTGGACACCCCCTGCCATGAGTATTTGGAACATTCCGCATTGACTTTACTTTTTAAACTTGATTTTAGGAATAATTTCTGGATTTCAATAGCATTTTTAGGTTGAAAGGCTTATGACACAGATAGAATGTCTAACTTACAATAGTTGATGGTGCATTAGCTCCAAATACATCACTAAGAGAACATAAAATAATGGGCAAAGAGAATATTACAGGAAAGAATTGTGGCAGTAGGAGAGTGGTGTATGGGGGAGAATGAGTTGTCAGGAATTTATTTGCAAATAGGTCAAAGTCATAGTCCTACAAACATTAACGTTCCCTAGACTTTAGGAAGTAAATTGTATTTAAGATTGTTTTTAAGTTGTATTGTTGCACTAGTTTAAAATTCCCTTGTCTTCAGAGGCTTAGAATTAGCTCATTAGAATGAGAGAGGCAAGGAAAAACTGGATAAATGTAATTATCATGGAAAGTACTACACCCATCTGACAGGATAAAATAGGTCAACACCACACACATGCACACACACACACAAACACATTCATACACATTTATAATTGGTACCCTTTATTAATACACCCATTGTGGTTTGTTGGTAGGCCTGTATGTGTTGTATGTGGCATGTGGGTGCTTCATTTGGATACATGTCCCAGGAACTTTTGGCAGTAATTGAGGTCAACTTAAATAAAGCACACACAGGAAAGAACAGTCTGATTTCTCCAACTACACAAAGCTAAAGTGAGTCCGAGGTAACCTTAACTGAGATGACCTTATAGCCATCTGCCATTTCCCAAATAAGTCAATACAACATGAGATAAGACTTAAAGGCTATAAACATATGAATATTCTATTTCCTTGGCCAGTTATGGGTAGCAGGGTGATCAGGAAAAAAAAAAAGAGAGAGAAAAAAGCTAGAATGAAAGCCAGCAGATGATGTGGCAGCACATGGTCAGCATGGATTAGAGGTTAAGATCATGAACTCCAAAAACAGAGTGTCAGGGTTCAGATCCCAGCTCTGCCAATTATTAAGTATGTGACCTATATGTGCCTCCATTTTATAATCTGTAAAATAAGGGTAATAACAGAACCTATCTAGTTTTCATAATATAGTTTTAAGGATTAAATGAGTTAATTTCTGTGATAGCATTAAAATTAACCCTGATGTTTAATGACCATATAAGTGTTAACTGTTTATTATTATTTCTTACAGCAACTAAGGGTAACTTCTTACAGCTGCTCTAAATAAACACTTTGGAATCAAATAAACTTAAATTTTAGTTCTTATCTAGTATGTGTGACTTTGGGTAAGTCATTTATCCTCTCTGAGTCAGTTTTCTCAACTTTAAAATGGCACTTAGGAGGAGTAAATAAACCATGCATATATAATCTTTAAAACATCAGCCTAGTGTTTATTGTAATTATTAACATACCAATAGTACTGGCTAAATAAAAAGTAGAAGTAAACCAAGTGACGAGAGTTCTCTTAATAAAAAGTGATGGGCCCCAGCACTGGCTGTCACTAAACTTGAAGGTTCTTAAATATCTGTGGTGGGAGAGCAGTGTATTGATACTTTCAGGGCCACAGAAAATGTTGCTAATCTTTGTTATCAAAAGATATTTTATAACTTGGTTTTTGACTTTTAAAGAGAAGGACTTGATTGTCCAGCAGGTACTTTTCTTATATTTGGTGTGTGTGGTTTGAAAGCAAGAGAAATATAAATGTACATAAAATTATTTGTACACTTCATGCTGTGAACATATTTTTGTATAACGGTTATAATCACTGGATGTATCTTTATTCCAAAGTTGCTTCCAAATGGTGTATCTTTTCTTTACAACTGTGGATTGAATTATTCACAGAGAGAAAATGTGAATACATCAATAAAAACATAATTTTCTCATCCCTACTAAATTACTATATATCTTGTAGACAGATACAAGGTAAGGTCTTATTAGATTAACACATTAGAATGTTTGGGGTGGGTTACAGAGCATTGACTACAGAAGGATATGTAGGTATAAGTAGGATGAGTAGCAGGAAAGCAATTACATAAAGGTGCTCAATAAGATTTTTAATGAAAAAAAGTAAGCTTCTAGACAAGATGAAAAATGGGAACCAGATGTGTCCTCATACCTGAAATCACTAAAAAGTGGACAAAATATATGAAGCAATAGTTTACAGGCAACAAAGTCAGTAATCCCTGAGAGAAGAGAAACAAATAATTCACTTGATTATTAAAGTCTTCCTCTGCTGAGGTCACCCTTTGGTGAACATTCAGATGGCACACAAATATCTTCATGTCTTTTGACCATTCTGAGATGTTTTGTCCACATATCTCTTTCCCACATTTCTTTGTCACCACTTTTCCAATCATGTTCTTTCCAAGACCCTCACCATTCAGCCGTATCATTGACTGCAGCCCATGAGTTGGGATATAATAACGTATCTGGCTATTTCTCTTTCCAAGCAAAGTGTATAACCAGGTGCACTGCCCAAAATTCTGGCCACTGGGATGATTTCCCTTCACCACTGTCCTTCAGGAATGTCCCCCAAAGAGGCTGTAGTGCTACAGTTGTCCACTCTCAGGTAGTGCCTGCATATCATGCAGAACTACCTCTAAACCAGGCCCCAGTCTCTCTTCCTCTGTCTACTGACTATAGGGTATCTTCAAGGATGGAGTTTTGAAATATGCCTTTGAATAAACATTTCAGACTTTAATACACCCTAAATTGTATATATAGATACATAATTATAGACATAGATTCTTGGAGAAATATTGCTTGACCCATAGTATAACTTATGCTTTATAAATGAATTTTATTATATGTATCAGCAGATATGCAGGTTTACTGAACACTTTCAGGAAAAGTAGCGAAACGTATATTTAGAGGAGAGCAATAACAGGATAACAGTAATGACCTTCATACTCTAAATGCAGAGATAATTGTCAGAAGCACCTGAATTCTCTTCTAACTTCATTTTGTGGCTTCGGGCCATCTAGATATCCCCTCTGTTTCTGTTTCGTCAAGTAGAAGAATGGAGGAAAATGCTACAAATAGCGTTAAATAAAATATAGATGACTGGCCATCTATAACTCCAGTAATTAAGTTCTCAAGAAATTCTGCCAATTCTCAAGTTTTTAGGAGCTGATTACTGAGCTTGCATTTCTGTACTTTGTCTTGCTTACCTGCCCCTCTGCATTCCAGTGCTCATTAGCACTCACCCCTGAGAGTAGGCAGGAAAAAAAGAAGGTGAAATTCATGTCAATCAATCATGACACTTCTTAATTGCTCTGCTCATTTCTCGCAGTGAGAGAGTGAAGAGGATAGGGATAGAACATCATTGTGATTATATAGAAATAGAATAATACAGCTTCCAGCATATACAGCGTGAGTATGGCTACTCCATGCATGCTTGTTGACTACATGAAAGATATGAGGTTTTGACACATAACCAATGAAGTAAGTGAGAAGTTTCAGGAAGTCCTAGAAAACAGTGGGATTTCATTTGCTTGCATTTATTTTTTTTCTTTTCTCCTTAAAAATATAGCTTAAATGCTGATTTTATTTCAATAGGAGGTGAAGAATATCACAATATGGTCCCTAAAATGATGTATGGACATTCAAAGAGATATCATTCCACTATCACATTCCCGTGTCCTAATAGTAGGATGCTAGGCTATATTTATATAATTAAAAGTAAAGGTTTGGACTCCAGAAGGTCTGGGTTCAAATTCCAACTCTGCCCTTAGCCAGGTAAATTTGAACAATATGCTTTACCTCACTGTACCTCAACTTTCATACATATTATTCCAAAATCACAGGGTTTTGAGATTAACTGAAATAAAATATGTAAAGCACATAGACATAATTAATATTAAACAAATGTTAATTTTATTATGTATAGTACTTTACATTCTAAAGAATATTTTTGTATTATCTTATGTGATAACTTTAAATTTTAAAAAGCAAGATCTTTTTCTCTAAAGGTTCTCTTCTTATTACCAAAATATGTAACATCCATTCTATCTACCTAGAAATATAATTTAAAAAAACATATGAACAGATAAATATGAGGAAATAAAATATGAAGAAAACAAAACCACCCAAAATTCTTGAAGGCAAACATTCAATGTTTTTGTGCATTTTTTGTGTTTGTTTTGTTACTTCCTGTGCATATATTTTTTATCTTTTTTTTTTTTTTTTTTTTGAGACAGTCTCACTCTGTCACCCAGGTTGCCGTGCAGTGGTGCAATCTCAGCTCACTGAAACCTCCATCTCCTGGGCTCAAGCGATCCTCCCACCTCAGCTTCTCAAGTAGCTGCGACTTGACAGTCATGTGTCACTATACCTGGCTAATTTTTTGTGCAGATTGGGTCTTGCTATGTTGCCAGGGCTGGTCTTCAGCTCCTGGGCTCAAGCAAGCTCCTGCCTCAGCCTCCCAAAGTGCTGGGATTACAGGCTTGAGCCACAATGCGCAGACCCTGTACATATTTTCACCTCATTGAGATAATAGGTTGAAATCCATGAGATGTCAATGCTCAAATTTTAGGCTCCCAAAAATGGCACTGTGATTTAGTATACAATGTTGTGACTTGCATTTTTGTCCATTTATTATGATATACACATCAATAATCAACTATAATAATGGGTTAATTATTGTTCCCATTTTATAGTTTTAGAAGTTGAAGCTCAGTATATTGAAATAATTTATTCTAAGAGAGATAATTTGAAAGTACTGGAAGGAATAATAAGGTCTAGATCATCTGATTTAAGGAAAATGCACTTTATCTTACAGCAATTCATCTTTTAAAATTATTGGTTAAAAACACAAATCTTAAAATGAAATGTGATTGAATACTAATCTTATTTTTCATATTTTCAAAAAGCATCCTATCCATTCTTCTGTCTTTAAAAACTATCCATCTTCTATTTCATTTTTCCATTTCATGCACTCCCCTCAAAAAGTGCTTGAAGCTTCCTCATTGTCACTTCATCCAAGATCATATATTAAATGCCTACAAAATGAGCCCTAGTGTTTTATAACCACCATATCACAAAGACTATAGTAATCTTATCACCAACACTATCAAGATTATTGCTGCACCAGTTTCTTCAATCCCTTATTCTTAGCTAAAATATTTTAAAGAATGGCCATACTACCCAAAGAAATTTATAGATTCAATGCTATCCCCATCAAGCTACTATTGACTTTCTTAAAAGAATTAGAAAAAACTACTTTAAATTTCATGTGGAACCAAAAAAAGAGCCCATATACCCAAGACAATCCTAAGCAAAAAGAACAAAGCTGGAGGCATCATGCTACCTGACTTCAAACTATACTACAAGGCTGCAGTAACTAAAACAGCGTGGTACTCGTACAAAAACAAATATATAGACCAATGGAACAGAACAGAGGCCTCAGAAATAATGCCACATATCTGCAACCATCTGATCTTTGGCAAACCTGACAAAAACAAGCAATAGGGAAAGGATTCCCTATTTAATAAATGGTGTTGGGAAAGCTAGCTAGCCATATGCAGAAAACTGAAACTGGATCCCTTCCTTACACCTTATACAAAAATTAACTCAAGATGGATTCGAGACTTAAACATAGGACCTAAAACCATAAAAACCCTAGAAGAAAACCTAGGCAATACCATTCAGGAAATAGGCATGGGCAGATACTTCATGATTAAAACACCAAAAACAATGCAACAAAAGCCAGAATTGACAAATGGGATCTAATTAAACTAAAGAGCTTCTGCACAGCAAAAGAAACTATCATCAGAGTGAACAGGCAACCTACAGAATGGGAGAAATTTTTTTGCAATCTATCCATCTGACAAAGGGCTAATATCCAGAATCCACATGGGCAAAAGATATGAACAGACACTTCTCAAAAGAAGATATTTATGCAGCCAACAAACTTATGAAGAAAAGCTCATCATCACTGGTCACTAGAGAAATACAAATCAAAACCACAATGAGATACCATCTCACACCAGTTAGAATGGTGGGCATTAAAAAGTCAGGAAACAACAGCAGATGCTGGAGAAGATGTGGAGAAATAGGAATGCTTTAACACTGTTGGTGGGAGCATAAATTAGTTCAACCATTGTGGAAGAGAGTGTGGCAATTCCTCAAGGATCTAGAACTAGAAATATCATTTGACCCAGCCATCCCATTACTGGGTATATACCCAAAGGTTTATAAATCATTCTATTGTAAAGACACATGCACACGTATATTTACTGCAGCACTATTCACAATAGCAAAGACTTGGAACCAACCCAAATGCCCATCAATGATAGATTGGATTAAGAAAATGTGGCACATATACACCGTGGAATACTATGCAGCCATAAAAAGGATGAGTTCGTGTCCTTTGTAGGGACATGGATGAAGCTGGAAACCATCGTTCTCAACAAACTAACACAAGAACAGAAAAGCAAACACCACATGTTCCCACTCACAAGTGGGAGTTGAACAATGAGAACACATGGACACAGGGAGGGGAACATCACACTCTGGGGTGTGTCAGGGGGTGGGGGGCTAGGGGAGGGATAGCGTAGCAGAGATACCTAATGTAGATGACAGGTTAATGGGTGCAGCAAATCACCATGGCACATGTATACGTATTTAAGAAACCTGCATGTTCTGCACATATATCCCAGTACTTAAAGTGTAATAATAATAATAAAGAAAATCTCAAATGTCATGTTATTTCACCACCTATTTTGGAAACATCTCCAGAATATATGTGTTCTCTCATATAACGCCAATGTCATTGTCACACACAATAAAATTAACAAAATACTTCACTAAGTATAACGTTCAAGTCATATTCAAATTTTTTGATTGCCTAAAAAATATGTTTCACAGTTAGTTTTGTGACATACAATCTATATCAGGTTACTCTCACATTGCCATTTGGATATTGTACCAGTTAAGTTTCCAAGAAAGCAGTAAGATGATATTAAGAGTGCAAGAGATTTATTGGGAGTAAAAAAAAAAAAAACAGAAAGCAAGATTGGAGATGGGGAAACCGTAAAACCACCATGCAATTGTAATAAAATTTCTGCCAGCCCAGCAGGAAGCTCTGGATCCCATTATAGATGTCCCATCTTGGACAGAAATGACAAGACCTCTATACTACATTTTTTTTTTTTTTTTTTTTTTTTTTTGAGGCGGAGTCTCGCTCTGTCGCCCAGGCTGGAGTGCAGTGGCGCGATCTTGGCTCACTGCAAGCTCCGCCTCCCGGGTTCCCGCCATTCTCCTGCCTCAGCCTCCCGAGTAGCTGGGACTACAGGCGCCGCCACCACGCCCGGCTAATTTTTTTGTATTTTTAGTGGAGACGGGGTTTCATTGTGTTAGCCAGGATGGTCTCGATCTCCTGACCTCGTGATCCGCCCGTCTCGGCCTCCCAAAGTGCTGGGATTACAGGCTTGAGCCACCGCGCCCGGCTATACTACATTCTTATTCTCTCAATAGGGAGAGCAGAGAACAAAAAGCTGAGGACAACCTATAGGAACTCACATCTGGAGGCTGTCAGCTAGGCAAGAAGTGTTTTTTTTTTTAAATGGAGGATCTGAGAGGTACATCTCTGTGTCTGCCCCAGTTGTTTTGTTGAGTTTCTTTCTTCATTCTACTGACTTATCGAAAGAACTGTGTTGAGGTTTCTGTAGAATAGTGTACACTCTGCATGTGTTTCTTTCCCCTCCTTGTGGCGTTCTTTAGGTTTTGTTTAATCCTCTATATGTCTGATAAACTGGACATTATCTGTGAAGGCTTGATTAGATTAAGTTTCAATATTTTTGGCAAAAATACTTCATAGATGTGCTTGGATTTCATATTGTGTTTATGTGTTAGGAGATAAAGATTATCCATTGTATTAGTCCATTTTCACACTGCTATATAAAACTTCCCAAGGCTGGGTAATTTATAATGGAAAGAGGTTTAATTGACACACAGTTTCGTGTAGCTGGGAAGGCCTCAGGAAACTTACAATCACAGTGGAAGGTGAAGCGGAGGCAGGCACCTTCTTCACAAGGCAGCAGGAGAGAACAGCGTGGGGAAACCAGCCCCATGATTCAGTTATGTCTACCTGGTCTCTCCCATGATATGTGGGAATTTGGGGTGTTATGGGGATTACAATTCAAGATGAGATTTTAGGTGGGGACACAGCCAAACCATATCACCCATCAATATTTTATTTAATCATTTTATGCCATGATAATTATTATATTATTAAGAACCACAAAGTCATGATTTTATAATTTCTATAATTTATTCAACATTCATCGGCATGCAATTTTCTGTAAAGAATAGCTCTCCCTCTAACCCCACTGGAAATAAGGAAATAAGGAAACAACAACAAAGAATATCTTTCTCCTATCAATATGAACTATTTGGTTACTCTACAAAGATATTGTACATGAAAAAATAAATAAATGAATAAATGCTTAACTATTTTCCTGCATAGTGCCAATTTTCATAAGGAGCTGTGTCCTACTTACTTTCTATGACTAATGAGTTATGTTTTATTTTGGGTTTTATTTATAGTGCTTTTTGTTTTCTCATTTTCATGTAATATTATGAACTTATGGATTTTGTTTGGACTCATATTTAAGAATAGAATTTATTGATAAAAAGAGGGTATTTAGGTACAAAATTTAAAACTAACACATTTATTCTGCTACTCTCTACTGAAATTTTAATGAAAATAATGAAGTATTTTGCTCCCCCAAAACTACTAAATGCACAGATAAATAGAATTATATATTTACTCATGGATCTCTCCATCACATTAAAATTAAGAACTATTCTTCTATATAACCTTAATACTTTATAAACTCAGTACATTCTTTTGCCCATTATAGTAGTATATGTCAAATTAAAATGGTTTCCATTTCTTCAGTTAAGAACCCCTTCTTTCCTTTGTATTTAAAAAAAATGTATAACTTTTCATTTTGAAATTAATTCAGGTTTACAAAACATTGCAAAATATAGTACAAAGAATTTCTGAATGTCCTTCCTCAGCTTCCCTGAAACAAAGACTTGTGGGTATGTTGGACCGTGTGGCAACCTTGAGAAGTAATGACAATAACTAAGGATAGTAGTGTAAAAGATGGAAGGAACCTTGGTTCTAAATGATTATGGAGTTGCTATACTAGTTGAGGACTGCCTGCCCTTGACTTCTTGTTTGTGGGAGAAAAATGAATCTCTTTTTGTGTAGCATATATCTTGGGTTTTCTGTAATATGCATGCCGGCTAGTCTCTTCTTAACTGATGCCTGAAGACTTCTCACATTCATCCCCATTGTGATCATTCTCACAACATCTTGTAGTGTGTTGTTTTACTGCATATTTTTTCTTTTCATGTTGCATTACCCATAATATTGTTGGGAAGGAATTATGTTCTGAAATATAGCATCTGGATATTCATACTAAGTAGCCTTTTTAACTTTTATACAATTATGTAGGTTTACACACTTTCTGAACCCAATAGATCAGTCATAATCCGTGTACCCTTATTATATGTAATCACTACTGCAAATCATCTCTTGACTAGAATACCTATGTTGTGCCTTGAAATCAGGTTTGCTTTGACTATTCAGTAGCTCACCATCTACTGGTCAAGAAGTCTCATGAGTTCCCTATGTTCTAATTGTATTGTTTAATCATCACTTCATGGTTATAAGGTGAACAGGTTGGAAATTATTGCAATTTAATAAGTAAATAAACTGTGACAAGAGATAGCAAAAAATTTTGTGGTTTCATTCTGGTAAGATATAGAATCAGCTTTCTACTTATGGCTAGCCAATTTTCCCAGCACCATTTATTAAATAGGGAATCCTTTCCCCCATTTCTTGTTTTTGACAGGTTTGTCAAAGATCAGATGGCTATTGTAATACCACAATAATGTGTGGTATTATTTCTGAGGGCTCTGTTCTGTTCCATTGGTCTATATCTCTGTTTTGGTACCAGTACCATGCTGTTTTGGTTACTGTAGCCTTGTAGTATAGTTTGAAGTCAGGTAGCGTGATGCCTCCAGCTTCGTTCTTTTGGCTTAGGATTGTCTTGGCAATGCGGGCTCTTTTTTGGTTCCATATGAACTTTAAAGCTGAAACTGGATCTTTTCCTTACTCCTTATATGAAAATGAATTCAAGATGGATTAGAGACTTAAATGTTAGACCTAAAACCTTAAAAACCCTAGAAAAAAACCTAGGCAATACTATTCAGGACATAGGCATGGGCAAGGACTTCATGTCTAAAACACCAAAAGCAACGGCAACAAAAGCCATAATTGACAAATGGGATCTAATTAAACTAAAGAGTTTCTGCACAACAAAAGAAACTACCATCAGAGTGAGCAGGCAACCTACAGAACGGGAGAAAATGTTTGCAAACTACTTATCTGACAAAGGGCTAATATCCAGAAAAAAACAAACAACCGCATCAAAAAGTGGGCAAAGGATATGAACAGACACTTCTCAAAAGAAGACATTCATACAGCCAGCAGACACATGAAAAAATGCTCATCACTCACCATCAGAGAAATGCAAATCAAAACCACAATGAGATACCATCTCACACAAGGTAGAATGGCAATCATTAAAAAATCAGGAAACAACAGGTGCTGGAGAGAATGTGGAGAAATAGGAACACTTTTACACTGTTGATGGGACTGTAAACTAGTTCAACCATTGTGGAAAGCAGTGTGGTGATTCCTCAAGGATCTAGAACTGGAAATATCATTTGACTCAGCCATCCCACTACTGGGGATATACCCAAAGGATTATAAGTCATGCTGCTATAAAGACACATGCACACATGTATGTTTATTGCGGCACTATTCACAATAGCAAAGACTTGGAATCAACCCAAATGTCCATCGGTGACAGACTGGATTAAGAAAATGTGGCACATATACACCATGGAATACTATGCAGCCATAAAAAAGTATGAGTTTGTGTCCTTTGTAGGGACATAGATGCGGCTGGAAACCATCATTCTCAGCAAACTCTCACAAGAACAGAAAACCAAATACCGCATGTTCTTACTCATAGGTGGGAATTGAACAATGAGATCACTTGGACACAGGAAGGGGAGCATCACACACCGGGTCCTATTGTGGGGAGGGGGTAGGGGGTAGGGGTAGCATTAGGAGATATACCTAATGTAAATGACAAGTTAATGGGTGCAGCACACCAACATGGCACATGTATACATATGTAACAAAACTGCACATTGTGCACATGTACCCTAGAACTTAAAGTATATATAAAAAAAGATATAGAATCAGGATTAGAAAATATTTTTTTTGTCTTCTGCTCTGTATATTATTTAATATATAGCAGAAAATGCATCTGTATGTAATAAAGACCCATATGGAATATTTTTTAAAGTATTACATTTTAACATGATGATTTCTAAATTCTTTAAGTCACATTACTTTCAGTACCTCATATATTATTTTTTTATTCTCACTGTGTCATATTTATTTCCAAACCAGTAGTGAAGTGTTAAATATATATATTATCAGGCATCATCTTTGTAAGAGCAAAGAAATCACATATTTCAACTTAATCTAGTGCCCTGAACAGTTACTAAAGATAAAGCCATATTATTTTTTATGTTTGTAGCCCAATTACCATTTCTATAAACCAATATTATAATATTACTTATTCCACAGTATGTTTTTATACCATGGATACAATATAATTTTAATAACAAGAATTACTGTGGATAATGTTTACCTTTTGCTTTTAATTAAAATGTGTAAGTCATACACAACATTTAAAATAAATTTTATTTTATTAATTTGCAAAAGCTGTTTAGCCAAATGTTCAAGGTAAGCTGTAATAATCACATGAATGTATTTACTAACATAAAAAATAGGTAGATTGTTTTTATTATATCAAGACACACACATATAATCAGAATATTCTATAACTAAACCAGAATTTGTATGTTTACTGGGACATTAGATAATTACTCTAAAATTGCCATGGAAACAAGGACATTTTAAGGCAGTCATCATTTATGTACTATCTCCCTATGTTTCAAATTTTCTTATATAGAAATGTTGCTAGAGTGCTAAAATAACTCACCAATTATTACACAGTTATTACCTTGCATTTAGTTCCCAGAAATGCAAAATTCATTCCTACAAAAAGTATTTCTAAACATTTTTTTTCTCATTTACCATGTGCTTGGTAATGTAGTAAAAACATCGCTAACATTTATAAGTAGGAGCATATAATGTAGAATCCACATAATTTCCCTCATTTGCTAGTTTTCCCTTTTTTGTCACAATAAGCTATGTGTAGCAAGATAGTTTGAGTAATTCATTGTGTTCTTTTCACTATCATGAGCTCAGCATGGGAAACAGAACTGATAGTTTTTTCCATTCCTATTTCCTCAAAATGAGGAGCTAGGGCTTTGAGTGTTAGTGATCTGGGTTTCCCTTACCCCACAATAGAAGACTTTTTTAAAAATATAGGATTCAGAAGATACTGTTTTTGCATAGAGGAGGCTAAAGGTATTTAATGTTATATGAGTGGAAGTAAATCACCCTGACAAGGTGTGAAATATTAAAATCATTAACATTTAACTCTTGATGCATCACTCCAGAAGCGGCAGAGCCTCAGAACGATGTGAGTGTGTGTAGTCTGACATGAAGCATGATGTTCTGGAATCATGGAGAAAGCCCTGTGTCAAAATTAAACAAGGGGAAAGTAGATGTTGCCATTAGAGAAAGTCAGTCTCAAATGGACTGCAGAAACTGAGCAAAGAAGAAAAGCAGACTGAATCCACCGGAGCTGCACTGTCTAACATAATAATCACTACCCACCCAAGGCTATTTAAATTTGAACATAAATGTATTAAAATTAGATAAAATTTAATTTTTCATTCACACTAGCCACATTTTACATGCTCAATGGCAAGATATGGCTATGGCGGCTACATTAAGTCACAGAATAGATCAATTCCATCATCACAGAAAGTTCTATTGCACAGATTTTCCCTAGAGCTTATGCCATACTAAGGAGAGAGAAAATAAAAACAACTGAGATCTTATTTCACAATGATATGTCATTTAGAAAATTTAGAAATATGGCACTTATCAGATGCCCAGTTTCAAGCAGAAAATTATTATTGTCCCCATTAAATTCTTTTCTTTGTTCTTTTTTTCTGTATCTCTCTTTCCTTCCTACTGTCCTTTCTTCCTTTCTTCTCCCTTTCTCTCACTCTCTTTTTTCTTTTCCCTTTAAATACATTCCTGTAATTCTCAAAATGTCGTGTGGAAAGATCCTACAACAAACAAGTAAATATGTTCCTGTGGCACCTTGTATAGTAATGAACTGCACTTCAAAGCAAGATAGCAAGATTTTCCTCAAAGGTTAGTGTTTTGTCGAAAATTTGATATGAATATTTTCTTTCTAGAAACTACAGATTAAAGGAAAAGGAAAAAGAAAATATCTCTTAAAACAACTAGAAAGACCAGTGGGGGAAAGTTAAAAAAAACAAAAACAAAAAAACCTACTTAAAAATATTTGATACTCATGCAGGCAGAAAGGAAAAGAGATGACCAGAGAAGTGAATCAAGCATTTGGGTTACTTTTTTTTCCCTAGAATAGTTCACTAATGGTGACAGTAGTGTTAATATATGAGAAACTGAATTGAACTCAGTCAGACTCATAGGTATGAGAGAAGAAGGATTGGAATTTACAGAACACCAAAGAGGAGGTTCCCTAGCAAACACCCCAAAGTTTACATGGGAAACTTTCATAAAGGGCTACACACTAAGAATAAGGGTACACCAGAAATGGATCAACCTTAACAAGAATGAATGAAAGCCCAGATTTAAATTGTACCAATATGTAAGTTAATTGAAATAATTTGAAATTATTAATGCCCCTAACCTAGTTTTCTGCCAAAAACAAACTAAATCTTCTCTGGAAGAATATATCTTCCAGAACCTCAGTTTTTCTCTATTATTTATCACATATAATGCCTAGAACTTACTCAAAATAAGCACAGTTACAAGGATATAAAATTATATGACCAAAACTTTAGCTATACAAATTATTTATCATGGGAAATTTAAATAATGAAAATGCCAGAAACAAATTTTATAAAAATTAAGATTGCTATGTTCAAGCAATTAAAAGACAAAATTGAGAATTTTGAAGAAAAAGTGAAAAATATTTTTAAAAAGTGAAAATTATAGAAGTGGAAAATACAACAGACAAAATCAAGAATTCAATGAAAAGTTACAGTTGAAGAGAAATTAATAAACCAGAAGATAAATCAGGAAAGATACACTGATTGAAACACAGAGATTGAAAATAATGTAAAATGTAAAGAGTGGGCATAAGAGAAATATGAGACATGATATAAGGGCATAATATATATTTATCTGAAGCCATGAATGGAAAGGAAATGAAAGGAATGAGGTACAAGCAATCATTGAAGAGGAAGTGGCTGATAATGTTCCAAAATTGGCAAGTGACATCAAGCAATGAGCTTTATGAATCTTAGGATAAACAAAAATAATATCAGCAATAACAGTATCAAAAAACTGCCTGGAAATACCATAATAAAACTTCTGAAAGGCCAAAAAAAGGGGAAAAGTCTAATATTCTTGTCTCCCCAATTCTGTGGTAGCCTTGAAAATCATCACGTTTGCAACTCTAGTAGCTGTAAAAACCAATAGCCTCATTGGCACTGGAAAAGAACAGATTTGGGAGCTCCTCAAAAGCCCCATCCTGGACAATTGCCTCTATTAACTCTTTTGGCAATTCACTGCAAAGCTCTATTTTCAGAGCTTGTGTTTATTTGACCTGACTCAGAGCTGTGAAAATAATGTTATCTCCAGTGAACTTGTCAAAAAAAAATCAAGAACAACTGTTTAACAACACAGCTGACTGAGTTAGCATTATGAGTTGCCGCTAACAAGTGGCTGATTAAAAAATCAAAGGGAAAACTTGAAAATAATATGTCCATAAGGGACTTTGATAAATTCCAGCATATATCTGGAAATCTGGAAAGTCATGCAAAAATGCAGCATTGAGAGAGGCGGAGCAAGATAGCAGCATAGAAATCTCCAGAGACTGTCCTTCCCACTCCGTAAACCAAGTTAACAACTATCTACAAAGAAAAAATACCTTCATAAGAACCAAAAATAAGGTGAGCACTCACAGTACCTAATTTTAATGTCATATCGCTGAAAGGGGCACTGAAGAGCTAAGAAAAACAGTCCTGAATCACTGATGCCACCCCTCCCCCACCCAAGGCAGTGGTGGCATGTTGCTGCCAGTGTCTCTGGGTGCTGGGGGAGGGAGAACACAGCAATCGTGAGGCACTGAACTCAGTGCTGTCCTGTTAGATTAGAAAGGAAACTCAGACCAAACTCAGCTGCTGCCTGCCCACAGAGGGAGCATTTAAATAAGTCTTAGCCAGAGGGAAACTGCTCATCTCAGTGGTCTGAACTTGAGTGCTCTCAAACTTCCCACCTAGGTCCAAAGTGCTCTCTGTCTTTAAGTAAACTTGAAAGGCAGTCTAGGCCATAAGAACTGCAACTCATAGGCAAGTCCTAGGGCTGACCTAGGCCCAGAGACAGTGGACTGGGGGGCATGTGACATATTAAGACACCAGCTAGGACAGCCAAGGGATGCTGGCATCACCCCTCCTCTAACCCCAGGCTGCATAGCTCATGGCTTCAAAGAGATCCTTTTCTTCTGCTTGTAAAGAGGAGAGGGAAGAGTGGGGAGGACTTTGTCTTGCATGTAGGATACCAGCTCAGTCACAGTAGGATAGGGCACTGGTCAGATTCATGAGGCCCCCGTTCCAGACCCGAGCTCCCAGATGACATTTCTAGATACACCTTGGGCCAGAAGGGAAGCACTGCCTTGAAGGAAAGGACCCGTTCTTGCCAGCATTTATCACCTGCTAACTGAAGAGCTTTTGTGTGCTGAATAGCAGAGATATCCAGTTATACACTGAGGGCCTTGGTGAGCCTCTGAGACTTGCTGGCTTCAAGTTAGACTCAGCACATTACCAGGTGTGGTGGCTACAGGGCAAAACTACTTCTGTTTGAGAAAAGCAGAGGAAAAGTAAAAGGGTCTTTGTCTTGCACCTTAGGTACCAACACTGCCACAGAGGAGTAGAGAACCAAGTGGACTCTTGGGGTCCCTGATTCCAAGACTTGACTCTTGGATGGCATTTCTAGACCTGCCGTAGGCCAGAGGGGTCCCACTGCTCTGAAGGGTGAGTCCCTTCAGACGACATTCACCACAAGCTGCCTTAAGAAACCTTGGGTCATAAGAGAACATCAGTAACAGTCTAGAAGTACTCCTTATAACCAGAGGTGGCAGCAGCTACAGGGTGAGACACCACTGCCTTTTGAAAGGGGAAGGAATGGTGGGAAGGACTGCATTTTGTGGTTTGAGTGCTAGCTTGGTTGCAATACAATAGAAAACCAGGTAGACTTCTAAAATTTTTGACTAGTTCCTGACTCCCAAATGGCACTTCTGGATTGCCCCAGAGCCAGGGGGACTTCACTGCCCTGAAGGGAAAACACAGGCCTGGCTGGCTTTGCCACCTGTTGAGTGCAGAGCCCCAGGGCCTTGAGAAAACATAGTCAGTAGCTAAGAAGTGGTTACAGCAGGCCTTGGGCAAGACACAGCAGGCTTCTTCTCTGACCCAGTGCAGTCATAGTGGTGGTAGACACAGGGGCACTTGTGTAACTTCACCTCCAGCTTTAGATGGTTTAGAACAGACAGAGACTATATATTTGGGAGAAAGTAAGGGAGGAGAACAAGAGTCTCTGCCTGGAATCCAGAGAATTCTCCCAGAACTTGTCCAAGATCATCAAGGTGGTATCTCTAGGAACCACAACATTACTAGGCTTGTAGTGGCCCCTAAAGCAGGAACAGCTTAGATCACAACATTCACATCCTTTCAAATATTTGGAAAGTCTTCTCCAAAAAGATAGCTACAAATAAGCCCAGACAGTGAAGGCTATGATAAATATCTAATTCTCCAGTGCCCAGACACCGAAGAACATCTACTAATATCAACACCATCCAGGAAAACATGACCTCACCAAATGAACTAAATAAGGTACCAGGGACCAATCCTAGAGAAATAGAGACATTTAAGAAAGACAATTCAAAATAGCTGTGTTGATGAAACTCAAAGAAATTCAAGATAACACAGAGAAGGAATTAAGAATTCTACCAGAGAAATTTTTTAAAAATCAAGCAAAAATTCTGGATCTGAAAAATGCAATTGGATTATTGAAGAATGTGTCAGAGTCCTTTAATAGGATGGATCAAGAAGAAAGATTTAGTGAGCCTGAAGAAAAGCTATTTGAAAATACACAGAGGAGCCAAAGAAGAAATAATCAAAAACAATAAAGCACATGTACACGATCTAGATATAATGGCTCAAAAAGGCAAATCTAAGAGTTATTGGCTTAAAAATGAGGCAGAGAAAGAGGTCTAGGTAGAAAGTTTATTCAAAAAGATAACAGCAGAGAACTTCCCAAACCTTCCCAACTGATATATTAAAATATATCAATGTCCAAGTTCAAGAAATCAATAGAACACCAAGCAGATTTAACCCAAAAAAAAACTACCTGAAGACATTTAATAATTAAACTCCCAAAGGTCAAGGATGAAGGAAGAATCCCAAAAGCAGCAAGAGGAAAGAAACAAACAACATACAATGGAGTTCCAATCTGTCTGGCAGCAGACTTTTCAGTAGAAATCTTACAGGACAGGAGAGAGTGGCAAGACATATTAAAGTGCTAAAAAAAAATACCTTTTATCTTAGAATAGTATATCTAGCAAAAATATCCTTCAAGCATTAAGGAGAAATAAAGACTTTCCCAGACAGACAAAATCTGAAAAGTTTCATCATACCAAACCTGTCCTACAAGAAATGTTAAGGGGAGTACTTCAATCAGAAACAAGAAAATCACTAATGAGCAATAAATAATTACTGATAGTTCAAAACATACTGGTAATAGTAAGTACACACACACACACACAAAACACAGACCATTATAACACTGTAACCAAGGTGTGTAAATTACTCTTATCCCAAGGAGAAAGATTAAACAATGAACCAATCTAAAACAATAACTACAACAACTTTTCCAGGCATATGTAGTACAATTGGATACAAATAGAAGCTATGAAAAGTTAAAAAGCAGGGTGACAAAGTTAAGGGAAGTTTTTATTAGTTTCTTTTTGCTTTTGTGTTTGTTCACACAAATAGCGTTAAATTATTATTAGGTTAAAATAATGGGTTATAAGATACTATTTGCAAGCCTTATGGTAACCTCAAACCAAAAAAACATACAATGGCTAAACAAAAAATAAAAAGCAAGAAACTAAATCATAAAACCAGGGAAAATCATCTTCATGACAGGAAGATGGGAATAAAAGAAAGAAAGAGAAGACCACAACACAACCAGAAAACAAACAATAAAATGGCAGGAGTAAGTCCTCACTTATCAATAACAATATTGAATGTAAATGGACTAACTCTCCAATCAAAAGATATAGACTGATGGAATGGATAAACTAAACAAGACCCATCAATCTGTTGCCTACAAGAAACACACTTCACCTGTAAAGACACACAAAGACTGAAATAAAGGAATGGAGAAAGATATTCCATGTCAATGGAAACTAAAAAAGAGAAGGAGTAACTACACGTATATCAGACAATATAGATTTCAAAACAAAAACTATAAGAAGAAACAAAGAAAGTCACTAGATAAGGATAGAGGGATCAATTCCGCAAGAGGATATAACAATTTTAAATATATATGCACCCAACACGGAGCACCCAGACATATAAAGGACATATTATTAGACCTACAGAGAGATAGGTTCCAACACAATACTAGCTAGAGAACTTAATACCCCATTTTCAACATTGGACAGATCATTCAGACAGAAAATTAACAAGGAAACATCAGACTTAATCTGCACCATAGATAAAATGAAGGTAGTAGATACTTACAGAACATGTTACCCAAGAGCTGCAGAATACACATTCTTTCCCTCAGGGCATGGATCATTCTCAAGGACAGATCATATGTTAGATCACAAAACAAGTTTTAAAAATTCAAAAAATTGAAATAATATGAAGTATCTTCTCTGACTGCAATGGAATAAAACTAGAAATTAATAACGAGGAATTTAATAAACTATAAGAAAAGATGGAAATTAAACAATGTGCTGCTGGATGACCAGTGGGTCAGTGAAGAAATTAAGAAGAAAATTGAAAAAATTCTTGAAACAAATTATAATGGAAACACAACATAGGAACACCTATGTGATACAGCAAAAGCAGTACTAAGAGGGAAGTTCATAGCTGTAAGTGCCTACATTAAAAAGGAGAAAAAATTTCAAATAAACAATCTAATGATACAACTAGAAAGGCAAAAGTAATTCAAACACCAAATTAACAGAAGAAAATAAATAATAAAGATCAGAGCCAAAATAAGTGACATTGAAGTTAAAAAAAATAACAAAAGATCAATAAAAAAGTTTCATTTTTTTTTCTGAAAAATTAAACAAAATTGACAAACTTTTAGCCAGACTAAGAAAAAATGAGAGATGATCTAAATAAATAAAATTGGAAACAAAAAAGGAAGCATTACAACTGATAACTGCAGAAATTCAAAGTGTCATTAATGGTTACTATGAGCAACTGCATGCCAATAAATTGGAAAGTCTAGAAGAAACAGATAAATTCCTATGTACATAATACCTACCAAAACTGAACCAGGAAGAAATTCAAAACTTGGGCAAGCCAATAACAAGTAACAAGATCAAAGCCATAATAAAAAGTCTTACAGTAAAGAAAAGCCCAGAACCTGATGGCTTCACTGGCAGATTCTACCAAACATTCAAAGAACAGCTAACACCAATTGTACTCAAACTATTCAGAAAAATAGAGAAGAGAATACTTGCAAACTCATTCTATGAAGCCAATATTACCTTTATATACCAAAGCCAGATAAAGACATATTAAAAAAAAAAAAGAAAGAAAACTACAGGCCAATATCACTGATGAATATTGATGCAGAAATCCTGAACAAAATACTAGCAAACCAAATTCAACAATATGTTAGAAAGATCATCCATTATGACCAAGTAGGATTTATCCCTGGGTGCACGGATGGTTCAACATATACAAATCAATCAATACAACATATCATATCAATAGAATAAAGTATAAAAAGCATATGATTGTTTCAATTCATGCTGAAAATGCATTTGATAAAATGCAACATTTCTTCATTGTAAAAACCCTCAAAAAACTGGGTATAGAAGGAACATACCTCAACACAATAAAAGCTGTATATGACAGACACACAGCTAGTATCATACAGAATGGGGAAAAACTGAAAGCCCTTCCTCTAAGATCTGGAACACAACAAGGATGCCCACTGTCACTACTGTTATTCAACATAGTACTGGAAGTCCTAGCCAGAGCAATCAGACAAGAGCAATATATAAAGGGCATCCAAATTGGAAAGGAAGAAGTCAAATAATTCTTGTTTGCTGATGATAAGATCTTATATTTGGAAAAACCTAGAGTCCACAAGAAAACAATTAGAACTCATAAATTCAGTAAAGCTGATGGATACAAAATCAACATACAAAAATCAGTAGCATTTCTATATGTCAATAGTGAATAATGTGGAAAACAAATCAAAAAGTAATTCCATTTATAAAGTCACAAAAACAATTAAATACCCAGAAATTAACTTATAAAAGAAGTGAAAGATCTCTATAATAAAAATCATAAAACACTGATGAAATTGAAAGGGACACAAAAAACTGAAAACATATTCCATGTCCATAGATTGGAAGAATCAATACTCTTAAAATGTCCATACTACCCAAAGTGATCTATAGATTCAATGCAATACCTGTCAAAATACCAATGACATTCTCCACAGAAAAAAATCTGAAATTTATGTGGAACCACAAAAGACCCAGAATAGACAAAGCTATCCTAAACCAAAAGAACAAAACTGGAAAAATCACATTTTCCCTTGGCTTCAAATTCTACTACAGAGCTATAGTAATCAAAACAGCATGGTACTGGCATACGAACAGACACATAGACCAGTAAAACAGAATACAGAACCCAAAAACAAATCCGCACACCTATAGTGAAATCATTTTTGACAAAGGTGCCAAGAAAATACACTGGGGAAAAGACAGTCTCTTCCATAAATGGTGCTGGGAAAACTGAATCACCATAGATCCATGGATCACAAAAGAATAAAACTAGATCCCTATCTCATACCATATAAAAATAGCAAATCAAAATGGATTAAAGACTTAAATATAAGATCTCAAACTATGAAACTACCACAAGAAAATATTGGGGAAAATATCCAGGTCATTGGTCTGGGAAAAGATTTTTTGAACAATACCCCAGAAGCACAGGCAACCAAAGCAAACATGGCAAAATGGAATTACATCAAGTTAAAAAGCTTCTGAACAGCAAAAAGTACAACCAACAAAGTTAAGAGACAACTCAGTAAATCGGAGAAAATATTTGCAAACTACTGCCTCTGACAAGGGATTAATAACAAGAACACATAAGGAGCTCAAACAACTCTATAGGAAAAAAAATCTAATAATCTGATCAAAAATGGGCAAAAGGTTAGATTAGACATTTTTTCAAAAGAAGACATAGACACGAAAAACAGGCATATGAAAAGGTAATCACCATCACTGATCATCAGAGAAATGCAAATCAAAACTACAATGAGATATTATCTCATTCCAGTTAAAATAGCTTATATTCCAAAGATAGGCAATAACAATTACTGGTGATGGTGTAGAGAAAGGGGAATCCTTGTACATGATTGGTGGGAATGTAAATTAGTACGACTACTATAAAGAACAGTTTGGAGATTCCTCAACAAAACAAAAATTGAGCTACCATATGATTCAGTAGTCCCACCGCTGGGTATATACTAAAAAGAAAAAATGTCAGTATATCAAAGAGATATCTGCACTCCTATGTTTGTTGCAGCACTCTTTACAATAGCTAAGATTTGAAAGTAACCTAAGTGTCCATTAACAGATGAAGAGATAAAGAAAATGGGTTACACATACTCAATGGAGCACACTGTTCAGCCATAAAAATGAATGAGATCCAGTCATTTACAACAACATGGATGGAACTGGATATCATTATGTTAAGTGAAATAAGCCAGGCACAAAACTACAAACATCACATGTACTCATTCATGGGATCCAAAACTCAAAACAATTGAACCCATGAACCTAGAGAGTAGAAGAATGGTTACCAGAGGCTAAGAAAGGTAGTGAGGGCTTGGCAAGGGAGATGGGTAAAGTTAATGGGTACAAAAAAAAAAAAAAACCAGGAAGAATGAATAAGACCCATGGTTTGATAGCACAATAGAGTGGTTATAATCAATAATAATTGTATATTTTAAAACAACTTAAAGAATGTATTTGGATTGTTTGTAACTCAAAGGACACATGCTTCAGGGAATGAATATCCCATTCTCCATGATGTGCTTGTTTCACATTTTCATGACTGTATCTAAACATCTCATGTACCTCATAAATATATACACTTATTATGTACCCACAATTTTTTTTATTTAAATTAGTTAAAAAATTATTTAAACTTTATTTAATTATTTAAAAAATTCTAAAAAATGTCATGCATAGGACTCTACATGTACAGGGCTTGGGGCCAACTCAAGAAAGACTTGAAAAGACCTCATTTCTCACCTATGGTTGACCTTGAAGTTGTATGTGAGCAAGAATTAAAGGGTAATGAAGAGTTATAAACTCCCTGTGTGAGCATTGAAATTATACCCCAACACACACACAGAGCCCTTCAGCAAAAGCTGGGAGATACATACACATTCAAGTCATTTAAGAAAATATGTCTAATCATTAAAGGGGCACTTAACTGAACAGAGGCTCCAGTGTTCACATGCAACAAATAATACAAGCTTTAGACAATTAGTCCAGGAAAGTCACTAAACAAATGGCAACAATAATAACAGCAAAGAAAATGACATATTGGTGGCAAGGAAGAGTCTGATCCCCAGAGTTGGCACATTATATTTTTTAAAATGTTCAGTTTTTGAAACACAAAGAAACAGAAAAGTATGGCCTATTCACAAGAGAAAAAATTGAAGGCAATAGAAATGGTCCCTGAGGAAGTCCAAATGTGGTATTTCTAGACAACTAAAACAATCTAGCACACTTAGACAACTAAGAAGGACACAACATCATCAGTTGTTATAAATATCTTCAAAGAACTAATGAAAACCCTGTAAACAAATTAAAATAAAATATGAAAACATCTTACCACAGACAAAATATAAACAAAGAGACAACAATTATTTTTAACAAAGACCAAATTGAATTTTGGAATTGAAAAGTGCACTAACTGATATTAAAAATTCACTAAAGGGGCTCAATAGTAGATCTGAGCAGGCAGAAAGCCCAGGGAATTTAAACAAATGTTGATTGAAGTTATCTAGTCTGAGGAATGGAAAAAACATGTGAAGAAAAACACAGGCTCGGAGACCTGTGGGACACCATCAAGTATACCAACATATGCATAATGTCAGTTTCAGAAGCAGGGGAGAGAGAGTGAAAGAAATGGAAAGAATAACTGGATAAATCATGGAGATTATGTAATCTAACTATCTAATAACACACACATACATATTTATATATATTTATATATAAAATAGGAGGAAAAAATTTTGAAATTTTATGCAAAACATTTATCTCCACATCCGAGAAGCTCAACAAACTCCAAGTGGAATAAACTAAAAGCAATCCACACCTTGATATTCAAGGTGTCGAGAGCCAAAGACAGAGAGAATATTAAAATCTGCAAGAAAAATGTGGCTCATCACTACCAGGGACACTTGATAAAATTAATAGCTGACTTCTCATCAGAAACAACAGAGACCAGAAGGCAGTGGTATAACATATTGAAGGCAGTGGTATAAGATATTTAAAGTGCTTTAAAAAATAGACCATCAACCAAGAATTTTATATCCAGCAAAAATCTTTCAAATATTACAGAGAAGCAGTAGTTCTGCACATACACGCAGACCATATTAGAAATGGATACATAGGCAGTGGTGGTGGTTTTCTCTTACAGAATAAAACACTCTGTGTAGAACTCAATTCTTCAGTGTCTTGTCTTCTCTTTGGAAATATATAAAGCTCAAAAATGATGTCTCGAACATATGATTCCAAGACCATCATATTTTCTTCAGAAGGCCACTTCTACCAAGTTGAATATACCAGGGAATCATCAAACACGCTGGCACCTTTCGGAGAATTTTAGCAAACAGTGGTGTTTTGCTTGCAATAGACAGATATAACCTCCACAAGCCTCTTGATAAAATCTTTTGTTTAAAAAATTATGAACTCAGTGAGGAAATGGCTTAGAGTATATAGGAAATAATAATGTTCAGACTAGTAAACTAACGCTCATTGCTCAAAGTTATTTTTTACAGTATCAAGAGCCAATTCCTGTGAGCAGTTGGTTATAGCACTGTGTAATATCAAACAAGCCTCTATGCAATTTGGAAGGAAACTTCCCATTGATGTTTCATCGCTATGCACAAGCTGGAATAAGGACTGTGGCTTTCAGCTCTATTAGAGAAACCCTAGTAGAAATTATGGGGAATGAAAAGTCACATGACCTATATCTAGACAACTAAACTCCTAGATATATTCCCCAAAAAGCTAAAAACATATATCCACCAGAAAACTTGTACACAAATGTTCACAGGAGCATTATTCATAGTGGCCAAAAAGTAGAAACAACTATTTATCAAAGGATGAATGGATAAACAAAATATGGTATATCTATACAATGATTTTTTTGGCCATTCCTTTAGGAATGAAAAACTGATATATCCTACAACAGAGATGAACTTTAAAAATATCATGCTAAGTGAAAGAGTCAGATCACAAAAGACCACATGTTGTATGATTCAAGTTATATGAAAACGTCCAGAATATGTGAATCCACAGTAACAGAAAGTATACTAGTGGTTGCTAGGAGCTAGCACAAAGGAAAATTTGGAGTGATTGCTAACAAGTATGAAGATTCTTTCTAGAGTGATGATGCATTCTGAATTTGGATAGTGTCAATAGATGAATATACTGAATATGCTAAAATAAAAACACTGAATTCTATGTTTTAAAGGGTAGGACTTTGAGGTACATGAATTATATGTCAAGAAAGCTGTTATTTAAAAAATATCTGCATGGAAAACTATAATACGCTATTGAGAAAAATTAGAGAAGATGTACAGATAAGTACATAAGTAGAGAAATATGCATTCATCGACTGCAACATAAAATGCCTATTTATGTTGAACCTATTGAACATAAATAAATATTCCTCAAATATTTCTGTGGATTAAATGCAATGCCAACCAATTACAAGCTTATTCTAAAATTTATATGGAAGTGTAAAAGGTCAAGAGAAAATAAAAATTCTTGAAGTAGAACAAAGAAGGTAGTCATATTTTACTAAACATAAAGATTATTACAAAATTAATTCAATTAAGACATTGTGGTATTGACACAAGGTAGACAAATAGATCTGACACTGTTGCAGGGGGCCCCAGTCAGCCAGGGGGCTCCAGTCAGCCACAGCGCCTGGCATTGTTTACACATAATTGGAAGTAAGTGGAGGAGACAACTGAAAAAAGAGGATGCAAAAGTATAAATGCAAAAGGATGCTTGGATTATGCAGCAGGACATTCAACTCCCTGCCAACTAGCTGAACAGGGTCCTACAGATTTCATTATTTCATACTTTTTAAAACATTTTTTTAAAAGTTTTTAAACAGTTTTTAAGTTTTAAAAAGTTTTCTTTAAAGACCATATTTTATAGTTTTAAAACTTTCGAACCCCGCTCATCATATTATAGCAGATTTTACAGTGATTCCTCTGAGGTACCTAGGAAGGGTATAATTATGGAGGGCTGAGTATCATCTAGTGGCTGGGAATGTGGCATGTGTTAGCATAGTTTCTGTTTCGTGTAAGCAACTCCCAGAAGGACTAACCTTCTAACCTAATTTAATCAGGAATGAGCTGCATCTCTAGGGATGCTGTGTTCCCTTCGGCTACACATTCCCACATTGTTGAAAACACTTGCAGTTCCAAAACACAGAAGAAAATACTCCATCTCTGGCCCAGGATCAGCCTTTATATTTTATGTTTCCTGCCTGACTGAACGCTTACATATTGTAGGCTCCTGTGTCTTAGCTTACTGCTATCACTCAGCCTTTTGCCTCCCTGGCAACACCAATGTATTTCTAATCTTTAAAATTCTATAAGTATATCTTGAACTTGACCCCCAACCCTTGATGACATTACTTAATTCAAATACTTTATTTGAAAATGGCTATTAAAATACATCATACAATATTATAACAGTCAAGTGAACACATTAATATGTTTTGTGAAATGTCTTCAATTACAAGGAAAGATTTCTGTACTTGTTAAAATGGAATAACTGCTATATTAAACAAACTCCAATATTTGACTGATTTAAAACCATACAAGTTTATTGTTCATTTATGTAAGAGACTAGATTTGGTTCAGTTGGGGATGGGAGGAAGGGTCTGCTGCTCCACACAATTGAAACTCAGTGATCCAGGTTGCTGCAGGTTCTTCTATCAAAAAATGGCTTCCTAGGTATTGGCATTGCACTGACAAATAGAAAATGAGCACTGAGGATCATTAGGGAGGTTTTTATGGACTATGCCCAGGAAAGTCTGACATATATTATTTCTACTGGCTTCCATTGGCTAGAACTCAGTCACATGGCCTCACCTAACTGAGAGGGAGGCTGGGAAATGTAGTTTCTGCATGTCCAAGAAGAGGAGGAATTGGTTTGATAATATGTTAGCACTACAATATGAAAGCTCTCTATTTCCCTGATCATTTAGTTTATTCCCTTTTATATACAATCACTAAAAGTGCATTCAAGTCCATTTGGAGAGTGGGACCAAATGAATATGAATAAATTGTTCGGAAACCAAGAGGTAATTGCCTGCTATATAGTTTGCCTCTAAGAGAGAGAGTGAAAATGGCATTCTCGGAAAGGGATTGGAAGGAGTTCTCTACCAACTTATAGTAAGCAGGTTGGTAGTAGGGTAGGGGGAAAGAAGAGGAGGAGTACATAGGAACCAGCCTGTAGGATAGAGGAGAGCTTTTGCAACAAGTTTTTAAAAAATTAGACATACAGAAATAGTGTAGTGGAGGCAGTTAAAAAGTAAGGGCAAAAGCAGTGGACTTCAAAAAGCAAAGAAAAATCTAAGAATCAAAGTTATAAGACACACTACTCTAAAAACAAAATCAAATAAATAACAGTGTCTTTCTTTGCCAAGCGTCGATGTTTTTCCACCACTAAAGTGGAGGTGGGTTGTTGAGGAGAGTGCTACCTAAGTCCAAAAGATGGCAAAAGAATTTTCAAAAGATTATCTAAACACACATTTTCTTCATAATTATAGCAATATGGTCAGCTAATCACACTTTTATAAGATCAAACTTATGGTAATACTACCCTTCTTATTGTTCCTTCTTCAGAAGGTTGTATGTAGAAATTTCGATCACTACAAATAAAATGTTTAGCACTTATTCTAAGGTTGATTTAAAATGGGTTAAAAAGGGCCCGGCGCGGCGGCTCAGGCCTGTAATTCCAGTACTTTGGGAGGCTGAGGCAGGCATATCACCTGAGGTCTGGAGCTGGAGACTGCCCTGGCCAACATGGCAAAACCCCATCTCTACTAAAAATACAAAAATTAGCCAGGTGTGGTGGCGGGTGCCTGTAATCGCAGCTACTAGGGAGGCTGAGGCGGGAGAGTGGATTGAACCCAGGAGGCAGAGGATGCAGTTAGCCAAGATGGTGCCATTGCACTCCAGCCTGTGCAACAAGAGTGAAACTCCATCTCAGAAAAAAGACGTAAGATCCTGTCACCTAAGTAGCGAACTCAATAATGAATCCTTATGGTATTATAGGTTTGTCGTCTTCTCAGTTTCATTTTCCCTGCTTTTCTACTCCTGCATTCTGGGATCATGTCCTAAGTAACCTACCTGCACCCAATTTGTTTCCACAAACTCTACCTTTTGGGGAACCCATTCTAAGATAGTAGATTTGAAGAATATTATTTTATAAATAAGGACACCGAGACACAGTCCAAAGTCATGTGGCAATAGGTGATGGAGCCATTATTACAAATTTAGTCTGCTATAAAATCCATGCTTTTATGCTGTATCACCCCAGATGATCTCTGTCTCTTTTTCAATTCTAATAATCTCTGAAATTATGTATATACACTATTTTTTCTCCTTTGCAATACATTTCAATCTCATCAAATATTCACTAATTAGTACCATGACAGGTATAAATGGTAAAAAGAAAATTTTTTAAGATACCACCTATATTATTAATATGTTCATGATATAAAAGGAAGAACAGAAATACACATTGTTATATTTAAATATTTAGTAGCAATTTCAGTAGCATATTTTTAAAAGTTTTTTTCATCAACCTGCTGGAACAGTGTCACCATTCTTGGCATTTTCAGCATAAACAAAAGGGTAACAAATCCCAATAAGCTGAAAGTTGACATCTCGTGATGTCAACAGAAAAAAAATGATATTGGATATGAAGTCTCCTGAACTTTATATCCTGATTTAAACACTGATCTTGCCTCAAATATTATTTGTGCTTTGCTTTTCTATATTTGCTCCATACTAAAAGATGAGAGGACACAAGAGAAGTATCACCAATGACAATTTATTTCAGGAAAAATGGTGTTTGTAAAATACCATCTGAAGCACTCAAATCTCAATCAAGTCTAATTTATCACTGCCATAATCAGCCTGATGATGTTGCTGAAAAGCTCATATATTATTTTTCTGGATAGTAAAGTAAAGATATCTATTACCAGCACCATTTCTGATTCATTTCAAAATATGTAACCATTCAGAAAATGGACCCCATTTATTTCATTGTTGTTCTTTCTCTATAATGTAAAATACTACATTGGATGTGCTTTATATATGCATATACTTACATTTTTGAACAATTTTCAACTTATTGTTGAGAAAATAATAATTATTTTTTACTCTGCTATTTATTACCATAAGCCAGGAAGGGTGGTATTACAATTTATCAGCCTGAACACACTTGAACAATGTAGCTAAATTGCTCACTTACTGCATTCCTAAGTTTATTTTTCAAGTACGTATGTATTATTTTAATTTCTGGATCACTCATTTTGCCTGAAATTTCTATCTTATTCTAGTCATCTCTGTTTTTCAAACAATCAGCTACTGATGTTCATCTAGTTGTTACTATTCTTGATAACTTCACGTATTTTCTTGTCAAAGTATTATCCCCTATCACTGGTGGTTGTTAAAGTCTGCTACACTATTTTTTTACTGGATAAGCTTCCAGTGTTCCTCCATTTATGGCCCCCTTTTGTCTAGTAAAGTGTTTTCTGGTTTCCTTGAAATGGCAGCGGCAAAAGGAATGTGATTGCAGACAAGGGGAAACTGTTCATTAGAGAGCCAAATAATACCTCCGCCAGGTTATGCTGCTGGGAGACTTCTCTTTATTTAATTTGCTGAGAAAATAACATTCCCTTAAATAAGCAAATTCTCTTTCTTTTTCTTTTTTACATGTCTTTAAAATATTGAATTGAAGCGATAACTGGAACCAGAGCAAATAAAAGACAACATCATTATGATGATATTCCCATGTCTTATTTATTTATGGTCTCCACCAATTTCAAAAGGGGTTTCATGAAACTCACAATAAAAGCAGAATTTGCATGGGGCATTTAAAATAAGAATGAAAGACCAAAACTCTATAGAAAAGGGAATATTTTCACATACAAGCTAAAAATTAATATGCCATATCCTTAAACTTTATCATCTATAGAAACATGAATACTACAACTAAATAGTCTCTGAAAGCATGAATCTCAACTAGAATCAGGTCACTACACATAGTTGGCATGGTCGATTGGTTAGCAATGGATCAGAATACAACTGCAGTTAGGGACAAATGTACCACAATGAAACCTGACATTGTTTAAGGCCTGTAGGTTGAGAAAGCGAAACTGGTAATACCCTACAAACAAAAGTAGCTGGGGAGAACTGACCTTGGGTGCAACCTACAAGGAAGCCCTTCCACCCAAAAAGGTATATTTCCTTTCCCGCCACATGCACACTGCTTGACATCTTTCTTTTAACTCTTATAGTAGCTGGAGTTTCAGAATTGAAGTTTATTCAGGTTAATATGCATCAGCTTCAAAATGCAAATAATTAAGACATGTTAAATAATTATCAGTCATTCACACTGTAGTCTGATTAGTTTGATTGTGTTCAAAATAGAATAATTTGATATGTCATTTGATAAGGACAAAGAGCTAAAGAATGTGAGTAGTAGCAGCAGAGTAGGAAAATTGGGGTTGAGTAATTTAGAATATGCCTCAGTCTTTCCTTCCTTGACCCAGCCTAGCATATCACATTAGAATCGTCTTGAATGCCTCTGGTCATGTCAAAGGTTCTTATTTAAATGACACCTTAAATAAATGAGTAAGTCATAAAATAAGTCACTACTTTTTGATATAAATTCATGTCCTCTGTAATCTGGCCTCATATGCGAATATTTCTAGATATTTGTTTACCATCAACCTCCATTATACATACCCTACCAGCAATTCTCAAAGTGTA
The DNA here is from genome assembly GCF_049350105.2 of Macaca mulatta. Taxonomy (NCBI): domain Eukaryota; kingdom Metazoa; phylum Chordata; class Mammalia; order Primates; family Cercopithecidae; genus Macaca; species Macaca mulatta. The sequence goes on along the minus strand of NC_133409.1, from coordinate 123,977,574 downwards.
GCCCTCAGACCAGCAGCTTCAGCACAACCTGGGAACTTACTAGAATTTCACATTCTTGAGCGTCACCGAAGATGCACTGAATCAGACTCTGAGGCTGGAGCCAGTGTTTAAAAAACACTACATGTCCCTACAAATATTGAACGCATGCGGGGCTTAAAACCTAGATGACAGGTTGATGGGTACAGCACACCACCATGACACATGTATATCTATGTAACAAACCTGTATGTTCTGCACATGTATCCCAGTGAAGTATAATAATAAAAAGAAACACTATGTGTCTCTGATGCAAATCAAGTTTAAGACTCACTGCTCCATTCCATTCACTCTTGTCCTAATACAACTTATTTTTCTTTGTTCTTGCCTTTCTTAATGATATTTTCTCTACCCTAAATTAAATTTATTTTTCCAACTTTAACCTGTGAAAACACTAGTTAAAACTTCCAAGATCCCACTAAAATGCCAACTCCTTCATGAAGTGCTTACCTATAAATGGGGTCTAATGATTACCAAGCTATATTACAGGTGCTTAATCCATGCTGGGCTCATAGTACACATTTAACTGATTGACTGAATAGCATCCTCTTCCAAGTAGGAGAAAATCCAAAAGTTGCTCATATACTATTTACAGAGGAAATGTCAAAGTCCATTTAAAATAAAATCTGTATATTGGCTGGGCATGGTGGCTCATGTTTGTAATCCCAGCATCTTAGGAGGCCGAGGCAGGAGGATCAGTTCGAGACAGGCTTGTACAACATAGTGAGACCCTATTTCCAAAAAAAATTTTTCTGTATCTTAGAGTTTAAAATATCCAGGTATTTACACTTTTTCCTTTAAATTTTTCTATATTTGTCACCATTCTGAAAGCTGTAGAATAATGGTTCGTCAATGCTAGCTTTAATTGGAATCACCTGGAGGCTTATACTGACACAGATTGCTAGGCCGCACCCCCAGAATTTCAATGGCAGTAGGTCTGGTATAGAGCTTGAGACTTTGCATGCACTTCTAATAAGTTTCCAGAAAATGCTGTGCTCCTGACCCAGGAATCGCATCTTGAGAACCACTGCTGTAGAATAAGACCAATTTTACCAGCATTTTTCAAACTGACCTGATTATTTGATTCACTTGGGGTGTGTTTTAAAGATATTAATTACCCTCTTTTAGATAGTCTGATTCAGTAAGTTTGCACTAGGACAAGAAGTCTGTGTGCTTAATAAGGGTTCCAGGTAATTCTACCAAGGAAGATTTGGAAAGCACTGCTACATACAGTAGTAGCATGTATAGTTTTCCACTACAGCCTTTATTTATATAATCATTTTATTTCTTTATATATAATCTTTGACAAAAACATAGCTTGTATTTTATTATTTTTCTACTGTAAGTTTTCCAATCCCTCTAAGGCCTAAGGTATATAAAATATCTCATGGCTGGATACACCTCTGAGTGGGATAGTGTTTAGGGATGGTACACAGAGGGAAATGTTTTTACTGGACTGGATGTTCAGCATCTTCTGCTTCTAAATATATTCATCTCATTTTTGACAGTTAAAAGATCAACTTTCACCACAAAAGTGAAAAATTAAATGAACTGGAAATTAGCAGATGTTTTTAGTGCACACACACACACACACACACACACACACACACATTGACCTGATAATGTTCAGTAAGCTCAAAGTACTAGTTGCAGGAGAAAATATACCCTGTAGCAGAATCATATGGTAATCTGCTTCCTGCTCCAAAACTTGGAATTAAATTTACACTTTCTGTAATAGACATCATCTAACGCTCTAAGATATGCATCTAATTGTACTTCCCTTGAATTCTTTATTCTGTGAGAGTTGCTCTGGTGCTGTGCCCTCTAAGTCTCCCAAAGCTTCACCTTTTGAGGGCACAGTTCATTTCACTGACCCTTTGGTTACTACTATGTTCTTCTGACTTTCCCCCTTGAGAAAAGCAGATGCTCATCCACACTCACTGAATCCTAGCATAGCACCATAGTAAGGTCCTATTCTTTCTGAGAGTGAGTTATATAAAACCCCACTATAAGTACCACTTCTGTTGTCAAGTATTACTTATTTTTTAGAAAGTAAGAGAGTTAGTGGTTGAGATATAGAATTGGAAGTTATCTGCATAGAAATAGCGCAAAAGCAATACAAGCCCATGAAAAGAAAAGTTAAATGCAAAGAATGAGGCTTTCAGGAGACTTGCGTTTACTGAGTATGCAAAAGAGTTGTTGAAGAACACAGAAAAGTATTGCTCATGGATTGGTTAGCTATTGCCACAGTGATGCTCTGTAACAAACCACCCCAAAACTCTGTGGCTTAAAATAAGAGCTATTTATCTCTCACTCACAGATTTGTGTGTTGGCTTCAACTGGACAAAGCTAGACTTTACGCTTTTTTGTTCCAGGCCCCAGAAGCATTCAGGTCTTCTCCATGTGTCTCTTATTGACACAGGATGAGCAGCTACCCAAAGGATGATCGTCTCAGAGTGAATGGCAGAACAAAAGCCAAGCCAAGCCAAACCAAACCATACAGGAATACTTAAGACCGTTGCTCGAGGGACATTTGCT